>NC_139679.1:44585287-45785287 GCF_964106915.1 Podarcis gaigeae
ACTATAGTCCCGTGCACATTTACTTGGGAGTATGTCTAATTGAACTCACTATGATTTGCTTCTGAGTAAACATGCACAGGACTGGGTCTGCCTGTAATTCCCTTGCCAACCTAAATGATTCCAGTTTTTTTTATCATCGTTGTTCATTCCCACCAAGAGAAAACCAGACCATTTTTTCCCTCCTGCTTGCTGGAGGCAAAGTCCTTTTCTCTCTATGGTCCAGTGCTTAGAAATCCGGTCCAGGTTTTCCACTAAACCAATCCCTTTTTGTGTCATTTGGATTCACCTTTTCAAGCTTTTCTCTGCTGCCACAAGGGTTAGAAATTCATTTTGTTTAAAAAATGAATCCGAGATGCTCACATAATACACTTTGTCCTCCAAAGATCTGGGCTAAGTCATGGTTATGTAGTCTTGGGGAATCAATTCTTCTATGCTAGTATTTCCCAGAATAAATACCAGGTTTGCTAAAGGAAGATGCAACACATCTGTAGTATAATCTGGAGAAGGAACCATTACCTGGAAGCCCCAGCAAATCCAACTACTGCTTTGGCCAAGGAGGGAGCTATTGTGACATGTGCCACCAGTTTCAACTTACCCTTTTCCTTCCAAGATGTAGTCGGTGGCAGTTTCCAGGGGAAATTCACCAGTGGAATCCAGATGTTACTTCTGTAGCCTTGTGAGGTTTCTGCTAAGTGAACACTGTTGCAGCGTCTTCTGTAGTGGGAAGAAGGGACAGGAGCTTTATTGACAATCTACCCTGATCCTCAAAGGCTTTCCTATTTTGCAGATCGACAAGCAGAGTGCATTGATGATTAAGGCCAATGTGAGTAAATATGCCACAGCCTTTGAAGGGAATAAGTTATTGGCAGTACATGTTGGCTGTGTGGTATCACTTTGCAGGCTATTGCAGTGGCTCAGCCAAGCAGATCACTCCTTAGAGATGACAGTGGTCCACTCAAGAGAGGAGCAGGAGTGTTTTGTCAACCCTGGATTGCAAAACATAAGGCCTCTCTAACCCTTGTCACACGCCCATTCTCGGAATAATTCCTCCCTCCTCTCTGTCTCTTTCCCACCCCCTCAACATGCCTCTCTCCAGCTTCCAGAATTCTTTTTGGCTTTTGGGACAGTCTCTTCACACACATCCCTCAATCTCCCTTATGGGAGTTGCATGTTTATGGTGGGTGGAACCAGAGGTCTTCAAGGTCTTCTGCTGGTGCAATGGGGATTTTTGTCCCTCTCATGCCCCTCTCCAATTAGCTGGTGTGTGTGTGTGTCGGGGGGGGGGGAGGGACACGACGACCCAGAAGAGCATGTGAGGGGTGGGGAGAGGGGAGATCATTTTGTCTAGACAGTCTCATGAGTACTATGTTGAATTCCTCCCAGAGGCAAAAGTGGGCAGAACAATAGATGGGGCTCTTGCCTTTGTAGGGTAGGCTAAATTCTGGGCCTGCAAAAGTCAGAGGTCTCTACATCTGGGCAAGCAAGAGGCAAATGGTTCAAAAGCACATCCCAGTTAGACCAAAAGCACTCAAGGGGGGCTTAGAGGAGGACGAGCTAGAGAGGCCTGGCGGACTAGTTGGCCCCTAAGCCTGAGGGTCCCCACCGTCCTAGGGGCGGGCTGCCTCTACAGATGCATAATGCATGACCTCCACCTTTCACTTGTCACAGCTGTTACCACTCAAGTTACTCAAAGAATGTTGTTACAAAAGAACATGTTGGATGGAGTTCAATGTTGTGTTCTTCCAGTCTTTCCATCTGCACAAACATCTCTGCTTGCCAGATAGAATGATCCTATCTCTCTGCTCCCCCCGTGTGTTCTCCCCCCAGAACCAATGTTGTGGGGAATGCCTGGGAAAGAAAAGAGGGGGAAGGGAAAGCCCCGTTTCCCAAGTGGAAGTCCTTGTGCAAGGCATCCACTGGTGGGGCTCATTAGGAGAATCTTGCCCAATGTTTTTAAGAATGACGCCGAAGGACTGGGTGAGTTTGTGTCCTCCTTGGTTTTTAAACAAATATTTGGATTTCTCAACACTTCTACATTCATTTCTCAAACTTAGTATCCTTCTGTTGATTGGTTTCTGCCCTTGCCTGCTGAACTTGAGCTTCTACTGAAGGGCCAAGCTGCTCTTCTGCCAAGTCCATGTTTTTGAACAACCCTCTAAACAAGTCTTCCAGCAATGTAAAGCAGATGGATTAAATGAACATTTTGATTATTTATTTAAGGCATTTATATAACACTTAATCATTAGCATTTCTAAGCAGTGTACATAAACCATGTGGAGAATAAAGCATCAGAAATTCATCACAAAATCAAACCAAAAGCTGAAAACAAGCAAATATGCACATTAATTTTTTCCTTCACCAAATACCTTCAATGCCAGGAACAGCATTCCATAGTGTTGCTTAAGCTGGGTTGTTTTTGCAGATCATTATCCCACTGTTTACTCAAGGGCTTTTAAGAGGGCTCTTGGGGTGCATAAATGTTCATTAACACTTTATTCATCCTTGAGGGGATGTGGGTGCCACTGGGGTCTAAACCACTGAGCCTCTTGGACCTGCTGATTGGAAGGTTGGCAGTTCAAATTCACATGATGGGGTGAGATCCCATTGCTTTGTTCCAGCTTCTGCCAACCTAGCAGTTCAAAAGCATACTAGTGCAAGCAGATAAATAGGTACCACTGTGGAGGGAAGGTAAACAACGTTTCCTTGCGCTCTGTCTTCTGTCAAGGTGTTCCATTGTACCAGAAGTGGTTTAGTCATACTGGCCACATGACCCGGAAAGCTGTCTGTGAACAAACGCTGACTCCCTTGGCCTGAAGCAAGATGAGCGCCACACCCCATAGTCACTTTTGACTGGACTTAACCATCCAGGGGTCCTTTACCTTTATGCTTTTCATTAATCCTGGAATACAATACTAGTTTTCCATAAGCCACACCTTTGCTTAGCCTTTCCTTAACCTTTCCAACCAAGTATCAAACACTTGATGCAGCTTCCTCAGTGCAATTTGAATTATCAAACATGGATCAGAGTGTAAAGTTTAAAATGATTAACTGGTGGGGCAAGTTTTAATTAGCAGAATGTGAGTTGAGAGCACGGGGGGGGGGGGGTTGGGAAGGGGAGCACAGACATTATGCTATTTTGGTTCTGGTGTCTTAGCTCAACTTATAAAGAAAAAATAAGAGTCTCTTGGCTAACAAATTTATTATGGTATGATTTATTATGGTAATAAAACAGCCCGGATTGCAACCAGACCAGAGCATAGGTGGTGGAAATCTTGTTCTGAGACTGACTGAACACTGGTTAGAGCTCGTAATTGCACCATCATGTGACAGTGAGGATAGCAAAGAAGACATACTTTGTTGCATCCTTGAGGGTGCTCTGGAGGTGATTGTCCCTGGAAGACACGCCAGTGGACCCTTGAAGGCGCACTATGACGCATATTTGTGTAAGAATTTGAAGGTACAATGGTTCACCTTTGGAGCAATCTTGACACCATGGCTTTGGCAGTTGATAGCAAGGCATGCAATATCACATCTTTCCTTGTTATGTAGGATTGGTTTATGTGACCTGATATCATCAGAAGATGCTTGCAGTAAATGTGCTCTACTATTTGCTCTCCTGATGACTGTCCCTCCTGGCTAATTGAATGTAGCCAGCAGGGTATGGTCAGTTCACCCTGGAGGGAGGTGATCCAGCTATGTGAATCTATCAGTCTGATCTACTGACTGGTGATTTATTTTGTCTTTGTTCTATGACTGTAATTTTATTGTTGATCTGATACTGTTCACTGCCATGACAATTTATTTTCTTAATCTTGAGGGTGCATAGAATGATTTTATTTTTTTGCAAATAAAAATACATAAATAAATGTAAGCTTGTTCCATGATCTGCACGTTAGCCTCCTGGTTGTTTTTTGCTGCAGCGAACTCACATGGCTACCCCTCTGGAAATGTAAAGGGTGGGGGACATAAACGATAACCTTTCCTTCTCGCAATCTTTGTTTATTCAATTGTTACCTCTCTCATGCTTCCATCAATATCTCAAAAACATCTGTATTGAGGTTTTTTTTGGTAATATGCACATTTATTTAAATTCGATCAATTAATTAACTGATCGGGTAAAGGTCTGATTATTGTAATGAACTAACAGTTCTCTAACTGGCTGACAGCCCTAATTATAAGTCTTAAAACACTGGAAGGTATTGATGTGGCACAGTGGCCTGCCTTAGAAATGTGGAGACTGAAAGGGTGCTGGTAAGAGATCCAGAGGTGGCTACTACACAGCAACAGTCTGGAAATTTGGGGAGAGAACATTCAGGTAGGAAATGAGCAAATGAGCAAATGCACCACGTGAGATATGGTCTTATGAGACTAGAGCAATTCTTGCATAAGGGTGAAGGGCCAAACAGAAAGGGGGTGTCAGAGAAAAGGCGTGAATCTAATAGCCAAGATTGTCTTATGAACCTATGGAAGACCTGATGAGCCAGTGTGGTGTAGTGGTTGAGAGCGGTAGTCTTGTAATCTGGGGAACCGGGTTCGTGTCTCCGCTCCTCCACATGCAGCTGCTGGGTGACCTTGGGCCAGTCACACTTCCTTGAAGTCTCTCAGCCCCACTCACCTCACAGAGTGTTTGTTGTGGGGGAGGAAGGGAAAGGAGAATGTGAGCCGCTTTGAGACTCCTTAAAGGGAGTGAAAGGCGGGATATCAAATCCAAACTCTTCTTCTTCTTCTTCTATTTTCACGTTCTTAATCTGAATGTTCGTTATGTGTGAACATTGCCTCCATTCTTATTTCCTTGGTGTTAACACCAGGGGCTGGATTCAATTAAGTCCCCGTGCAAGCAGAATGAGTTCCACAAGTGCAAGGGAACTCCTCCTCCCACCCATGCCCCCCGCCCCACCAATCTGCTCTGGAAGGTGGGTGGAAATCCAAGCAGAGGAAAGAGGAATGGTAATTTCCGTTTCACTCATGGAAGCTGTTCCATGCATGCAATGATGCAATGATTAAGCTGGCTACAACATCAGATTTTCATAGTTGCTGAACCAAATATAAAAGTGTCATAATTACATAATCCCCACCTGGAAAAAAAGGGAACTTGTGGACAGGAGGAGGAGGAAGATGGTGAATCTCTACTTTCTCATCTGAGGCCAAAGGAGTTGGTCAAATATAGCCAGGGGGACCCGCCATGTGTGACTTCAGTAACAGAATCAACTAGGACAGAAAGCAAAGATCTGCTACTGTAATTAACTAAGATTAACCACCTGAAGAAATATATTACAGTGTATCACAGCCTTGCTCTTTGCCATTGCTGAGACCTGGCCAGTATAATTGTGACTTGAAAAGCTTGATTGTTGGCTACCAGGGGTGCCAACTTGAATAAAATATTGGGGGAACTCAGGTAAGCCCCACCCGCGTAATCAATCACAAGATATAGCATGCATGCACTATTTGAATTGCCATGCCCATTAACGGGGGGGGGGGGAGAGAAAGCCCCAAATAATAATCTAAAAAGTTTTAAAACATTCTAAGAAGAGCTAAAAACTTGATCTCAACCAGTGACCTCAAGGTTGCCAGGAACAGTGTCTTTCAGCCATCAAATGCCTGAATAAACAGTAATGTTTTTAAATTCCTCCTGAAAGTTAATACATGCACACCCCACTAGGGAGAACATTCTACAAATGGGGAACTGCCACTGAAAAGTGAGTCATAGCCAACCAGGGCAGCCTCCAATGGCAGTGCCACCAACAAGGCCTCACCCGCTGATCACAGGGTTCGAGGTGATTCATACTGGGGAAAACACTCCTACCAGTCTTGAGTGCTCATGAAGTGGATGGAGGCAGAGGAGAGGGCCAAAACTACAGGCAAAAGTGATTGTATTCCCAGTTGGGGTTTCTCTTGCATTGTGGTGCAGAAAGCTGTACAGGGTATAAGTTACGTAGCAGGAACTCTCGGATATAGATGGAGCTGTTTATGTTGGGTGGGTGACTGCCTCCCTATGAGCACGTAGAATCCCTCCGGGACTGGAAAAGCAATTCCTCTTTGGATGGAGACCCAGGGGGTGTGCTGAAATGATGGAGTATTGAGTTTTTAATTGAGTATTCAGTTAACCAGTTAATCGGTGGTGGTGGCAACAACAGCAACTTGAACCAATTTCCGGAGAGGCAGGCATATTGGTCTGTTGCAAAAAAATAAAATAAAAAAGCATTCTGGTGACACCTAAAAGACTAACAGTTTTATTATGGCACAAGCTTTAATGGACGAGAGTCCACTTCATCAGATGCATCTGATGTACTGGACTCTAGTCCACTAAATTGCATGTCATCATAAAACTGTTATTTGTTCAGGGCGGATTTCAGCATGGCGCTATGGCAATCGTTCTGTTAGTGCAAATATGTTAGCTTGCCAGAAGGTTCAATCCTCCTCCCCGCTGTGTGTGGTTCTGGGGGTTCTCCCAACCCCACTCCAGAGCCAATTTGGGGGGCACGGGCAGGGCGGGACAGAGGAGAGCAAGCCTTGTTGTGTGAGCAGAAGTCCTTGTCCAAGCTTGTACTAGTTGGAGTTGTTAGTAGAATCCCACCTGAAGCAGACCCTCCAAGTGTCCCTATTTTCCAAGGACGTACCTGATCTAGAAGGATGTGGGTGGCACTGTGGTCTAAACCATAGAACCTAGGGCTTGCTGATTGGAAGGTCGGCGCCTCGAATCCCCATAATGGGGTGAACTCCCGTTGCTCAATCCCTGCTCCTGCCCACCTAGCAGTTCGAAAGCACGTCAAAATGCAAGTAGATAAATAGGTACCGCTCCGGTGGGAAGGTAAATGGCATTTCCGTGCGCTGCTCTGGTTCGCCATAAGTGGCTTAGTCATGCTGCCCACATGACCCGGAAGCTGTCTGCAGACAAACACCAGCTCCCTCAGCCAGTAAAGCGAGATGAGCGCCACAACCCCAGAGTCGTTTGCGACTAGACTTAACAGTCAGGGGTCCCTTTACCTTTACCTTACCTGATTTAGAGAAGCCAACAGAATTTCTGATTTGATCCCAGAATGTCCCACTTTTCCTTAGGATGCCCCTATTTTCATTGGAGAAATATTGGAGGGTATGGTGTTATCCAAACCCCGAGCCATCTGAAGGCAATCCTGTAAAGAGAAGGGTTTTATTAAAAAATGTTTAATGTTTTATTATGTTTTTATATATGTTGGAAGCTGCCAAGAGTGGCTGTGGCAACTCAGTAAGTTGTGTGAGGTATAAATAGTAAAATTATCATTATGGAATGGGACGTCACCATTTTCATAGAAAAAATGTTGGAGGGTATGCTGAAGGTGCCACAAAATACTCTTTGTTGAGTTTGAACCAATTGACAGTGGTCATGGGAGCAGTAACTCAGCTCTATGGAGGGACTTTGCACACACCCCTCTTAAGAGTTGAGGGTGTCTTATCTGTTTTGAATCGGCACTATGAATATGGCTGGAGAACTGCATTTATGAGAATATTATGCCAATGCCCTGCATTCTGTCTATTGCTGTTTGACTTGTACTGCTGTTCTGCTAGTTTATAAGTCTGTCTGTAGCAGCTTATTTAGAGGACAGATTTGCTTGAAAGAGGTCAGGTGCATAAAAGCTAAAGTAAAAGCATTCAGCCCAAAACTACATTCTCTAACGCACTGTTCCAAGAGTGGTTTTCAGTAAGGCTGATCACATATTTACATATTGCCGGTGACTGATGGACTTATCACACAATTATACATTAACAAGGTCCTTTAACAAGGAAATAGGTTTGGCATAACCAACTGATCAGGACCTTTATGTCCAGATGGGTCCAGGGAACAGATATTTCTTTCTAGAAGAATGATCAGGTACTATAACTCCAATTCCAGTTTTGCTTTGTATGTGGTATTTAACAGCTTGTACCGAGATGCTGTAAGCCTATGTGCACTTACTTTGAAGTAATTTTCACTGAAATTAACAATGTTTGCTTCAAAGTAATCATGGATAGGATCAAGATGACTAGTCAAGAACTAGGTAACCCTCTGTGCACCATTAATTTATGACACATAAGCCACTTTACCTCCCCCCCCCTTCTTTCTAAATAAAGCTTAATTTTGTTTAACATGGTTTTTTCCTATCCTACAGAAACACTGATACCCACAAAAGCGGTTGGGAACTACAGTATGTTAGTTCTGAGCATAAATGGGGGGTTTAACAGTATAGTTGGGATTCCACAAGAGCTGAACATGAGAGTCTGCATAACTCTTCATCACATTTACTCTTGACTGTTGTTGGAACCCCAGGATGCCTTTTCCATCTGGTTTTTAATGGTTAAGAATGGACAAAATGGTTATCTGGTGTGAAAAGGCACCATGGAGAAGTCCTGTGAATTTGCATGTGACGCACAAAGAGCAGACTCTGGTACCTTAAGCTGGGCTTCCTCCTCCTCCTCCTCCTCCTCCTCCTCCTGTGGTCATCTTCTGTTGCAAACCTGCGCTGGAATGCACAAGCCTCTCCCTGAATCTCACCCAAGCACTTCATCAATGATAACGAACCCTCTAAAAATCGATGATAAAATGGGCACACTGACCCTCCACCTGCCTCAGCAAAAATGTAGGCTTTGCAACATTCCTTATTAGAATGCAAACTGAGCAATTCACTTGTTCCCGCTCCCTCCCCAACACATGCATAAAAATGCTTATTTCTTAAAAAATAATAATCCATTAATAGGCTTACAATGACAGAGTGACCCAGATACCTCTTCACCCTCCAATTCAGGATACAGCACACTTTTTGAGTCCACAGGGAGGATCATCAATAAGCAGGGCTACTCTGCTGCAGCCAGGGCACGTGCACGAGTCACTGCTTTATGCCAGATGCTCCTCCTGGCAGTGACCTCGTCCCTGGCCCCACTTCACCATCTCTAAAAGAAAAAGTGCCTGAGCAGACAAGCAGTCCTATCTGGAGCACACTAAACTGCACACCAATCAGCAGTCCCCAGTATCTAGAAGGAGGCTGCCATTTTGCCACATAGCAGCTGACAGGTTTGTGAGTTACCAGACACACTTTACTATATGTGTGTGTGTGCACATGCTTCCTTCTGTGTTTTGGGAGAGGGGTTATTTTTAGAATGAGAACACAGAATGTATAGTTTACAACTCTGCATGTATAAATTCTCTCTCTCTCTCTCTCTCTCTCTCTCTCTCTCTCTCTCTCTCACCCTCTCCTTCCTTGGAACAGAGAAGTGACAAAGTGAGAGCAACACATTGGACAGAACTGGCCAAAGTGGAAGCTCAAGTCCAAAGCATGGATTGAATAAGACCCTTTGTAGTTTCCAGAGAAATGTGGGGTGTGTGACTTGGAACAGAAGGACATGCCTCATTTCCCCCTTACCTCTGCTAATGTCTGAGGATCCCTTGAGTTGAAGCTGGCTAGGCAGGGTGCGGGAAGGAGAGATGTCCCCTGTCCCTTAAGTGCTGAGAAGCTAGGGGTTAAAAGTTAGGAATTTTAGGGAGTTCTGAGGTTGGTTTTGATCTTTTGTTCCACCCAGACCTCAGTATTCCTTCCTGCCTTGTCCTCATTCCTGTCTTCCTCCGGAGTGGTCAATCAGGATTGACCTTTGTTTCACCCCCCCCACACACACACCAACATCCTGAAGCAAATTAGCCACTGTATTAATTTCACAGGCAAAGATCTTCAAATGCCTAATCAAGCCAGGTGCTTTGAAGTGCTGCAGTTGAGGTTAGCTGGTGAGGCTCCATGAAGTTCATGCCATTCAGGGGGCTGGACAGAAATGAACCTGTTCAGGTGTTTAAAGAATCTCTTAGTGGACCACAAGCTTAGCGTGAGTCAACAGTGTGATGCAGCAGCAAAAAAACCACTAATGCTATTCTAGACTGCATCAAAAGAATTATAGTGTCCAGATCAAGGGAAGTACTGAGCCTACAGCTTGCTGATCAGAAGGTCAGTGGTTCGAATCCCCGCAACGGGGTGAGCTCCCGTTGCTCGGTCCTTGCTCCTGCCAACCTAGCAGTTTGAAAGCACATCAAAGTGCAAGTGGATAAATAGGTACTGCTCTGGCAGGAAGGTAAACGGCGTTTCCGTGCACTGCTCTGGTTTTGCCAGAAGCGGCTTAGTCATGCTGGCCACATGACCTGGAAAACCTGTCTGTGGACAAACATCGTCTCCCTCGACCTGTAAAGCGAGATGAGTGCCGCATCCCCAGAGTCATTCGCAACTGGACTTAACTGCCAGGGGTCTGCCTTAGTCAGACCACACTTGGAATACTGTGTCCAATTCTGGGCACCACAATTTAAGAAGGATGTTAACAAGCTGGAACATGTGCAGAGGAGGGCAACCAAGATTATCAAGGGTCCGGAAACTAAGTCTTGTGAGGAGTGCTTGAAGGAGCTGGGTATGTTTAGCCTGGAAAAGAGGAGACCGAGAGGAGATATGATAGCCATCTTCAAATATCTTAAGGATGGATGAGGGAGCATGCTTGTTTTTTCCTGCTCTGGAAGGTAGGACTTGAACCTATGGCTTCAAGCTACAAGAAATGAGGTTCTGACTAAACATTTGGAAAAACTTTCTGACAGTAAGAGGTGGTGGACTCTCCTTCCTTGGAGGTTTTTAAGCAGAGGTTGGGTGGCCATCTGCCATGGATGCTTTAGCTGAGATTCCTGCATTGCAGGGGGTTGAACTAGATGGCCTTTGGGGTCCCTTCCATCTCTTAAGAGTCTATGGTTCTATGTGAGGGGGCACACAAACCACATATAGGAGGTGCCTGAGCCTGGGAGCTCTGCCCCTAGTATCCCTGTGTAGACGACGACTCCTACTACCACTACTACTAGTATTATACTACTAAAATGATGCAGAGTTGTTAGTGAACACAAGGCTCACATATGTGATACATGTATTAGGGTCTTCTAATAGCTATCACTGTAGCTCATGACAGAACAGAACTGGGTAACCTGAAGGTTGGGGAAATAAAGCACATAAATCTGGCTATGATAAAAAGGCCAGGAAAATTGAGTCTGGTCTCCAATAAACTCCTGCATAATGCTACTAAGGACAAATTGATAGTGGCACCTGGCAAGATAACTGAGCCAGTGGAATAATCCAGGTCATACGTTGTGCAGACAGAGAATGGACAGTTAGCTCATACCTGTCAGCACATTCTCTTTCTGCGGAAGAGTGTGGCATCTGTTATTTCCCCCATTACTTTCATTTGAATCACATATTCAATTTAATCGTCTTTTTTTTGGTGTGTGTTCTGATTTGTTTAAAGTGCTTTGAGATGTTCTTTCCCCCCCCATTTTCTAAACAAGCTAGCCCTATGTTCATATTGTTCACGGAGAACACGCCTACCATAGAAATGCAACTTCCATGTTTAAGGACAGTACAATACTCTGTATTTTTCCACTCTGTTACATCCAAGCAGGCTCACCGCATGGCCTACCAGTTTCTCCTTTACTGCTGTGAATTGCTGGGGGAGTAAAAGCCTTGTGTGCTGTTGCTGCTGCTGAGCTCAGTAAGAACAAACAGAGACAGGGAACAAAGGGAAGAAAAATAGTGATAACTTGAAATTTGGGGTAGACAGACACCAGTAGGGTGGAGAAACAGAGAAGTGGAGGTGACAGAGAAAGTGCAAAATGGGAGGACAGACCAAAAGAGAGAAAAGGGAAAGGTAAGAGATATGGGGGTGCAACGTTATGATGGTGATGCAGGGAGAGTGCTATGGGGTGCAGATGAAAAGAAGGGTTCAGAAGAACCTATGCCTGGGATAACAGAAGGAATAGAGAGACCTCTAACAGCACAAAGAGAGAAAATAGTACTTGGGTGTGTGCAGAGGAGAAAAAAGAGGGCAGCAGAGACCTGGTGCCAAAAAGAACAGGGCAAAAATAAATACAGTGGTACCTCGGGTTACATACACTTCAGGTTACATACGCTTCAGGTTACAGACTCCGTTAACCCAGAAATAGTGCTTCAGGTTAAGAACTTTGCTTCAGGATGAGAACAGAAATTTTGCTCTGGCGGCGCGGCAGCAAGCAGGAGGCCCCATTAGCTAAAGTGGTGCTTCAGGTTAAGAACAGTTTCAGGTTAAGTACGGAACTCCGGAACGAATTAAGTACTTAACCCAAGGTACCACTGTAATATGCTATGAGGTACAGAAAGAAATGGGCTTGGCAGTGGTGGTGGGGAGACAGAGAATAGGTTAAAAAGTAAACATTAAAAATGTAGCAAAAATAATTCCCGGCAATTACTGTGGTGATGTGGGCCCCTTGCGTTAATCAGGAAATGTCAATGTCTCCCTCGGAGTGATCTGGATTGTATGCACCTGTTGTAGGCAGACACAGCAGGCAGGAGTCAGCAGCTCCTCCCCTTCCTTTTCAGGGCTGGAAACTTTGTGCTGCTCCTTTGCCACCCTCTTGATAAAGGGAACGAGAGGAGGAGTCCTGCCCCGAAGAGGGAGAGGAAAGGCTGACTGGCAGGCACCCCACTGCAAGTAGAGCCCCACATCCCCTGGCTTCATGGGGGATTGTGAGCACTCCCAGAGTGAACCGCTTGCCCGAACGTTGTCTCTCCTGATCTTCCAGAATGTGCTCACAGCAGCAGGAAGCTTGTCTTTGCTTTACTAGACCAAAAAATAAAAAAATCTGCTCGGCAAATTGCAAAAGAAGGCTCATTGATTTCAACAGGAAAATGAAGCACGTGCTCAGCATCAGTCTCCCTTTGAAGATGTGAAAGTGCTTGACTTTGGTTGGATTGCATCCTCACTCTGTTTCTTGACCCTTCTTTTGTATTGGTGTGCAGTGCAAGATGAAACTGTTTTGTTTTTCCTTAAAGAACATATTGCAGCTATTTTTTTCACTTCTTAGGTACAGTGTAAGCTTGTGCTTATTTTAAATCTTCTGTTGCCTTTTGTTCATTGCATACAGTTAACATCCTTAATTCTTATGAAAAATGCACCAGTTATTGAGATCAAGGTGTTTGTGGTTGATTCTCTGTTTTAAACTCACCTGTAAAATCTGTCCTTTCCAAAAGATGTTTCCTTATTTAAGGAAGATGTTCGGCTTAGGCAAAAACCTCTGAACTAAAACAAACACATCTCATGTAACTAAAACTGTTTCTCATCCTACCAGTTTCTAGACCTACTCTACAGAGGATGGTCCTCAATTCTGAAGGGCTGTCAGGCGAAGGCCCTCTGAGTGGTCCTGTCCAAATCTGGTTTGGAGCTAGAGGGAGAGTATCAGGGAGGGACTTGACACTGCCCAACCACAGCGAACACCTGAACAGCAGACTGAACAGCCACATAAAGGCCATGGCCTTCCCCCACGATGGTGAGATTTATTGTTTTTCTACTTAAACTGTAAGAATTATTTATAAATTTGAATCAATGCCTATAAATGACCAAATGTAAATTTGATGCAAACCTTTGTCCTCCTTTGCCCTCTTTTTTGGCATGGCATACACAGCCCTGCACATCAGCATTTGAGCTTGGCCACATGGCTACTGACGTCTCTGTTGGTTTTAAGGAAATAATTGGTTTTCTATAGGCTTCTTTGAAACTCCTCAGAAAGGTGGCAGCCCCACCTTGTGAGAAAGACAGCCTTCGCTTCCACTGATGGCAAAGCTTCCTTTTCTAAAAGGGATGGCTAACACAGGTATCGCTGATGTCAACTTTGAATCCCTCCCCACTCTACAATAATCATGTTATTTTCAAGATTTGAAGGGAGGGCTCCTATTTAATTTTGGAATGGGTGATATCCTGTATGCAAGTTCATCTTGCTCTCTAAAAGTAGCAAACATCAACCACCCCAGCCCCTGTGCTCCACTCTGAAGAAGCTTTTTTCCTTATTCTTTCTTTCTTTCTTTCTTTCTTTCTTTCTTTCTTTCTTTCTTTCTTTCTTGGATGTGCACTTTATGACCTACTTTTATTTTAGGATGGAGGCAAACAGGCTCCCCCCTCAGCAAGCTCTCCTGCATGCCCCAAGGGCCTTGTCTCCCTCCATGTTGTCAGAACCCACATAGGAAGCTGCCTTACACCATGTCAGGCTATTTGCCCATCTAGTCCAGTATTCCCTCCGAATGGCAGCAGTTCTCCAGAGTCTCAAGCACAAGTCTTTCAAATTATCATTTGTATTTAGCTAAAGATAACCAAGGCAGACAAATAAGCATCTGAGTTGCTGGATTCTTAGGACTTTTTTGGGCAGGGTGGGGTGTTGCATGTAAGGTACACAGCATTTGTTTTGTGGCTGTAAGGCATCGCCCGGAGATTAATTTCCTTCCTTTGTGGTTTCATGACAACTGACTTCCACGTCTGGTTTTCCCCACTGCCGTAACATTAAAGTGCTCACTAAAGTGTTTTTGTTATAAGTGAGCATTTCCACAGCATGAATTAAACAATTAAAACCAAGTCCTTTGAGGGCAGGATGGATCCAGCAATAATATATCAATTTTTAAGAAAAAGATATGCTTGGAATGAACTGGTTTGGTTTAGCAAAATTCACTGAATTAGCTCAAAATCTCTGAACTACACCTGAAAATAGTCCCCATAATTGCCCAGTGCACAGAGCATGAATTAAGTTCACTGAATTATTTCTAGTTCATCATCAAGTTCATTCTCTTGCATGTGTTTTTGACTTTGGGGGGCCTTTAAGCTTAAAGATAGGAATTGGTAGGGGAAATAAACCAAACAATTCACATTCTGCTGTGTGTGCGTGCCTTGATGCTTCCTTAGTCTTAACTATAGACCTTAAATATAGTTTATACTTCAGCACAGAAGCTTGCAACATTCTGAAGTCTGGGTGCAGGGAGAGATGCGAAGAATCATTTGAAACAATTTGAATTGAACTGCGAACTGAATGTGAACTGAACCAGTTTATTTTATAAAGGAACAAAAGTGAACTGGAATTAGTTCCTTTTGGGACATGTCAACCTAGAACTAGAACTAGTTCCTTTTTAAAATGAACTTCCCCAGTTCTGCAATGGCTGCACGAGGCTCGAGACCAAGCAAAAAGGGTAGGGGAGAAAGAGAACACTTCCCTTCTCATCTGTCCCACATGCCGTGATGGGAGTGGTTGTGCACCTTTATAGATCAGTAATGTGAGAAACCACATGGCGAATAATGGACTATGATTCACTTTAAGAGACATATTAGGGAAACACATTCGCCCTTAGTAGCTTATCATGTATTTTTCTCTCCAGTACTCTCAAATATACCGTTGTGAGCTCAGCTGGCTTGATCACTGTGAATGAGTGGTCAAGTCCTTGATAAAGGAATGTTAATGTTCTTTAATGATTGTGGATGGTCTCCTGAATAAGCAATTCCATTTCACAGGTGGGGTATGAGATGAGCTTTCTCTGCACCTCTCCACAGGCAGTGGTGCAGCTTCCCACTGTTTCTCTGGATCTGCTGCCTATTTTTAGGCGTTTGCTTGCTTCCAGTAGGTGCTGCTAATATTATTTGCAGATAAAACAAATATTACAAAGACAGCAGAAATTGCCTTTATTCTCTCATCCAAATCTGTCGTGCTGCACCTGAAACCTCTTTCCGCCTTATGCTGAATCCGACCAGGGTTTCAAGCAGGAGTCTTCCCTAGCCCTACCTAGAGATGGCGAGGATCAAACCTGAGACCTTCAGAATTTAAAAGCATACCATTTATGATTCAGCTAATACCTGCAGTGGATTTGAATTGATTTTATATGTGTGCTGTTGTTATTTTCCAGCTATTTATATGGAAAGGCCTACTTATCTTTTTATTTTAAAGGTTGTTTTAACTGTTTTTATATATGTAACTGTTTTATATATATATACACCGATTATATTGTAAATCGCTTCAGGATGCGTCATGGGAAGTGACTCAAAAATGAAATAAATAAATAATAGCTATGACCTTTCCTAAGCGAGGAGATTGTAATAATACAATCACATCCCTGGTCTATTTCCCTACCCCCACCCCCACCCACCGCAATATATAGTTTAGAATATTTGTGGAGTGAAAGTTCCGCTCTCAGGAGGAAAAGGAGAGGGTGATATGTCATGGTTGCTTAATGTTAACTTTCACTGGTTTCTCCCTCACGCCCACCTCCCCTGCATAGATTGAAACAGATCAGTAAAGATTAATTAGTAAAGATTTGCTTCCACCTCCTTAACTGGAATAGCAACTAACTATTAGGATATGAGAACTCACTTTACGGCTTTGCGTTTGTGTTGCACCTACAAGGTGATGATGTGGAGGTATGCAACATGACATGGGATGCTTCAGGACGGGGTGGGGTGGGGGGAGGGCTTAAGTTGCAAATGAGACATTGAGATATTGCAAATGCTTTGTTGGCAGCAGGCTTTTTTCACTGACTGAATTTCCTCTGGAGAGGGTAAATCCAGATTAGAGTGGGGGTGGCGGGGGTGGAAAACAGGCTGGTGTCTTGATGTCAATGACGTCATGTGTACACTGCAAAAACTATCAGGCATGAGGAGTACTGCTCCCACAATAAACACCTACCCAGAAGCACCCTAGGAAACCTGCAATATGACTGGGAGGCACATATTTCCTTGTCCACAGGTGTGCAGATGCATGTAGTACAGTACCTGTAAATGTTGCATTGCTCAAAGATGCAGGATGCTGGGTAGGTGACATTCCACAGAGGTGCGATGTATGTTAGATGACATTACCCAGTTTCAGAAGAATGACCCTCTCCCTTGCTATTCTTCACCAGCTATATCTATGAATATTTCCCCCTTCCAATAGACTTTTATTTCATGAGGCAGACAGTGTTCTTTATTTTTATTTTGTTTAAAAACTGCTGATCTGTCTCCTTTTTGGTAATTGTTTTATATTGTTTAACACAACTGTAATGTCATGTATGCGGCAAAGTGCCCTGAGTTATGTTTTTTTGTTTTTGTTTTACACCAGGAGGATGAGATACAAATGTTTGAATAAAACGATATGGAAAAAATTGCAAGGCTTTGCAGAAGAGTATATAGTTCAGGTATTGCCTTTTGCTTATGACTTTAATGAATTAATATCGCACACAGATGTACTGTTTGCAGAGAGCCAGAAATGCAGCCTTGCAGACCCTGCAGATTCGGGGAGGGGAGGCAAATCCACGAGAAGCAGCCTCTATTTCTTTTTAATTAAACTCTTCAATCAACCCCCCCTCTTTCCCTTTTCCCTACTCCCAAGGCTCTTCCATTAGTGTTTCCCTCCCTGCCTTACTAATGGCCTTGCAGGCCCTTCCCTGTTATAACTCTCCCTGCCGCCCCACCTCTGGGTTTTGCCACTCTCCCCTCCTACAACTGTATTTCCCAGCCCACGCTGCTCAGAGCATGATTTACGAGAAGGCAACGCCAATTCCAGTCTGGCAGGAGAGTCGGGTACCACATTGGCTGAGAGAATGGCGCCGGTGCCAGGCCAGGGGGAGCCCAGAGGGTGCAGCTTCCCAGAAAGAAGGTCAAGTGCGGAGGGCGGGGGATTGGTTGGCCAAACGCAGCAGCAGCAGTAGCAGTAGCAGCAGCAGCAGCAGCAGCAGCCACAAGCTCTGCAGCAGCAGAGAAAACTGAGCAATGGCATCAGGTCCAGCATTCCTTCCATCCCGCCCATCTGTCTGAGACAGGAGCAGAAGGGGAATCCTGCATGCAAGCAAGCAAGCAAGCAAGCAAGCAAGCAAGCAAGCAAGCAAGCAAGCAAAAAACACAACAACAAGGCGGCAGGCAAGTTCCCTTCTGTCCCGAGTGCTTGTTTCTCTCCTGAAAGGCACTCTTAACATATAGGTGGTGCCTTGCACCGTTGAGCTGCTAGGCCGTGACAGAGACACAGATTTCACAAGCTGCCCCCGTTTCTTCAGCTCCGTTCTTAATTGCTCATTCACTCCCATGGAGACACATTTATCTTAAAGCATCAGTGGAGGCAAAAGATGCAGAGGGTGACAAACAGAGACTCCTCCTCTCTTGGCAAGCATAAAGGAGACATTGCAGAGCTGAGATTTGCGTCAGGGCTCCCTCCCTGGTGCTCTCATGTAGGATGATGCTCCCTCCAGCTCAGAGAACCGAGGCCCCTGGGAATGCGCTGCACGTCTGCACAAACAGCCCACTGCAGGGCAGGAAACTGTCCATCCTTGAGACAAGGTTCTGCCACCTGTGGGCATGAGGAGGAGCTAGTGTGCCTTTCTCGGCTGAGAGCCCTTCATATTCTCTTGTTTCTCTCCTGCCTCTGGAGCTGCCCCGCTGACTCACAACACATCCATCAATTGTTTGCCACCAGAGGAAGCACAAAGGTAGGGCACAGCCAGTAGACACAGGTTCAAATCTCACCCACTCAGCCATGAAGCTCACAAGCCTCTCCGATTAGCCTTCCTCACAGGTTTGTTGTGAATACAGAATTGGGTGGGAGAGTGAGAGGACCATGTGCATCCACCCTAGACTCCTTGGAGGAAAAGTGAAATAAAAATGTAATGCTCTATAAAGCATGGAGGGTGGGGAGGATAACTCAGTGGCAGACAACTGGCTTTAAACATAGAGGGTCCCAGGTTTCATCCACATCTCCAGTTAAGGTGGGGAGATCTAAGACTTGGGGAGCTGAATGTGGTTCCCCAGGCCTCTCTAACTGACCCA
Source organism: Podarcis gaigeae (assembly GCF_964106915.1). NCBI lineage: Eukaryota > Metazoa > Chordata > Lepidosauria > Squamata > Lacertidae > Podarcis > Podarcis gaigeae. The sequence continues at coordinate 44,603,879 of NC_139679.1, forward strand.
GAACTCTCCCCCTTTCCCAGGACACTCCCCTTCTCCCCAGGCTGCACCCCCCTCACTGCCATGCTTCGCACACTCCTTGGGTATTTTTGCCTGGCTGGAATGTGTCCCTGAATTCCAATCATGCCTCTTGCTTGCCTAGATGAAGGATAGAGGTGTGTAGAAACTAGCTTGCTGTATGACGGTCATTCCTCCACACACTTTTGCCCCTGGCCCTGCCCACCCCTGGCATGTGGCCTCTGGAAGGTTGCTCAGAAGGGAATGCAGCTGCCCTCAGGCTGAGAAAGGTCCCTCATCCCTGAGTTAAAGGGAGCAGAGCAGGAAAAAAGCCCTGCCTGAGGCAGCTGCCAGTAAGCAGGCAGGGAGAAGCAATGGCCTGGCTCACCGTAGCCTGTTTCCTGCCTGTGTTTGAATACTAAGCTGACTAGAGATCAGGCATCTTTGAAAGCTGAAACCCATCCTGAATAGAGTTTGTTGGGATTCATGGCAGAGACCGCAAGCACGCTTAGGTCCCTCTCAGCCCAGTGGAAAGCCTGACTGGGAGCAATGAACCAGCACACCTGATCCCCAGGATTACAGAGGTCTGGACTGGATCCAAGACTCCCTCTGGAGACTCCTGCATCTTTTAAGACAGCCACTACTGTCTCCTTCACATGCAGGGCTACAGCTGCATCGCTGCTCCTCCTGGATATGGACGTCTTGCACGCCTTCCCTTTTCCCTGCTGGTGCAGGTGAGGAGTGCTACCTTCTGCAGAAAACTGCCTTCTCTCTCTCTCTCTCTCTCTCTCTCTCTCTCTCTCTCTCCCCGAAGGGCTCCCTGAACCAGGGCTATCCCTGATGGCTGAAGCCCAGGATGTCTCTCCAGGGATGCAATCCTGCTTTTTGCATTAATAATTTACACCGTGTTGTTCAGCTAATAATGGCCTTTCCTTGTGATTAGCTCACTTAATGGGCTAAAATTGGCAAGAGAACAATGGGGCTTTAATCTTCCTGGGGAGCGTGGCGGGTGGGGGAGGTGGGAGGAGAAGAAATACATTTCCTAGATCTTCTGCACTTGTGGAATATCTCACTGCCCCTGTCTCTGGCAAGAGGAGAGGGGCAAATAGGCTTGAGGGTGCCAGAGACCCCTCCTCTAAGCACATCATCCTCAGCCTGTGTGTGTTCCAAGTCCTCTGGCTGTAGGAAAATGCCCTGCAATATATTTCTCTGATTACAGGTCTGAAGCATCAAGAGCTCCTGGCTGCCCTGGTCAGGTTGTGGCATGCTTTGCCCATACCTGCCTCCCATCCTTCTCAATCAGCGTTTTGATACCGCCCTCTGTTTTCCAGAAGTGCAATATAAGAACAGTCTGCTTTTATCCTCGGTGATCCATTAGTAGTGGATGCCCCATGCACATCACGGACCAGCAGTTAGGAAGAAGAGAAGAAGAATAGTTTGGATTTGATATCCCGCTTTATCACTACCCTAAGGAGTATCAAAGCGGCTAACATTCTCCTTTCCATTCCTCCCCCACAACAAACACTCTGTGAGGTGAGTGGGGCTGAGAGACGTCAGAGAAGTGTGACTGGCCCAAGGTCACCCAGCAGCTGCATGTGGAGGAGCAGAGACACGAACCCAGTTCCCCAGATTACGAGACTACTGCTCTTAACCACTACACCACACTGGCTGCCAGAAGCAGCACGAAGGAGGAGACAAACAGAAATGGTGGCCTCCTTTCCCAAAGACCTCCTTTGGTGTATTAATCCCACTGGCAGGTGCAGGTGGCATTGGCTACTGGAACAGGGGTGGCTTTTGTTTGCGGCAACTGCCTTAAGAACCATAGGAGGAAGCAGTTGTTTCTTAGGGGGGCATTGCCACCGGGGGAAACTCGTTTCGGAGAGGCGGTGGCCACAATCATTTTGAAAGGGCAAGGCCTGCACTCCCTGGTAAACACAAACGCCGCCTGCAGTCCCGAGTGGCTTTGCATTGGCTTTATCCGTCAGTGTGTGCTTGAATTCCTGATCTCCACTTCCCGGTCTCTCTGTTCCTCTGACCTGCCTGTCTCTAGCTTCATTGCTACTCCCTGCTTTCTGCTCCGCTTGACAGACTCCTTGGCCGTGACCTTGGCTCTGCTTGACTCTGACTTTGGCTCCCCCTCTTGCATTGGTTTTTGTGTTTGAACTGTCTTCCTGGCTCCTGACCCCGTTTCTCTGCACAGTTCTCAAAGAGGCTCACAGCTGACACACAATGGCACCAGCCCTGAATAGGAGTCCCAGGTCCCACTTTGATTAGACTAGCTCGGCTCAGTTTTCTTTCCTGAGGTGGGGGCAGAAACACGGAGGCACCAGCCGCCTGCCCACCCCAGAAGCTCCCTTCTCCTATGCCAGCGATGAGCAGACTTCAGCCGTTGATTTTGTACTGCGTCCAAACAATGCTACAGTAATGTAGCAGGCAAGGAGCAGATAGAATTCTATGATTCCAATAAAGTTGGATGGGACCCCGAGGTTCATCTAGTCCAACCTCCTGCAATGCAGGAATATGCAGCTGTCCCATATGACGTTCAAACCTGTGACCTTGGTGTTATCAGCACCATGCTCTAACCAAGAGAGCTGTAGAATTAAAGAATGGGGTGCCTCTGAGTCCAGACCAGGAAACTGTTTTTAGTACTAGAATTGAGCTCACAGTCTTTTCACATAAATAGCCACTCCTGTTTCCCCTCACCAAGCTTTATTTGCTTCAGCAGCCCAATTTAGGGGACACACATACACACACACGTATTTATGTTGTTGCTAATCTACTGGAGGCTCCAATACTTTGGCTACCTCATGAGAAGAGAAGACTCCCTGGAAAAGACCCTGATGTTGGGAAAGATGGAGGGCACAAGGAGAAGGGGATGACAGAGGACGAGATGGTTGGATAGTGTTCTCGAAGCCATCAGCATGAGTTTGACCAAACTGCGGGAGGCAGTGGAAGACAGGAGTGCCTGGCGTGCTCTGGTCCATGGGGTTACGAAGAGTCAGACACGACTAAACAACAACAATCTACTGGAAACTACCCAGAGATCTGACACCAGTTGGTGGAAACTGCAGGAGGGGAAAGTCTGCTTGAGCTCAGGTTCTGCTTGCTGTTTCCCACAGGCATCTAGTTGGCCCCCATGAGAACAGGATGCTTAACGAGATGGGCCATTGGTCTGATCTGGCAGCTTCTTCTTGTGCTCTTAACTGTGCCCACCCCTCTTCTAAGCTACTAAACCCATTTCCTCCTCATTTTCTGCTGTAACCAACTAACACTATTTCCCCGCACAATGTTTTCTCTCACCATCTCCAACTAATGCCATTGCCACAACTGTAGGCATGTTTGCCTGGCTGTATATCGCAAGGGTGGGAAAGAACTGGCCTGGGCAGTGGGGTGGCAGGGGTTGTAGTAAGTGGAAAGGAGAGGATACAAGCAAGAAATGCAAGGAAAGACACCCTCCTCCAGGTCCTGCTCCTCACCCTCCTTGAGTGCTTGTGCCTGGCTGAAATGTTTCCTTGAGCTCTTGCTTGCCTGCCTGGAGAAGTGGGGGTCTGTTTGTTTATTAGCAATTTCTAGGATTGTATGCTTGGAACGTAGGCAACTGAACTAAGAGCAGAACCATACTGTGCATTGAAAGCACATCCAGTGCATATTTACAGAATGTTACTTTCCCCAAAGAATCCTGGAAACTGTAGTTTGTTAAGGATGCTGGGAGTTCTGTCTCTGTGAGGGGGGGACTACAGATTCCAGGATGCTTTGCAGGAACTACTGTCCTTTCAATGTGTGTTGGATATGCTTCAAATGTATGGTGTGGATCTGTCTAGTCACACCTGCTGCTCCACCCACTTTTGCTCCTGCCACACCCCACTGATATGCAGCTCCTGAAAGGTTGTCAATGAGGAAACAGCCTGTGGGCTGAACAACTTCCTCCACCCTGATACATCCCACTGAACTGAGCAGGAGTGGGGGGGACTTACTTCTAACATGCTGAGAATTTAGTTGTAACTCTCTCTTTTTACATCACAAAAAGATCCCTTGCAGCATTAAGAGAGTGAGAGATTCTTGTGATATAAAAAGAGACTCTCCCCTCCCACAGAGTCTCTCCCCTCCCGCAGTCTCTACTTAACTGTAGATCCCAATCATTAACCCAGTGATTCAGTTGTCATTGTTACCTCAGCTAGCTGGCAGATAATTCTCACTGCCTCAGAGTCTAACCCTAGCACAACTGTAAATAAGTGAAGCAGTCTCCTCTTTTAAGTAACTTCTATGGTAAGTAACCAAGCTGAGAAATCACTGTGTTTGTGCAAAACTCATCAGACAATCCCATAATAACCTATTGAGGCCAGGACTCAATGGCTACTGTAATGGCAAACTATTTATGCCGGCTAAATAGTGATTTGAAGGAAGCTGAAAGGAGAGGACATAAGGAAGAAATGCACGGAGAAAACAGCTGCTTCAACTGCATGGCTGCACCAAACCCCTCAGAAAACAGCATTTTTGGGCTGATGCCTTACTGGTGGAAAGCGGGCAGAGAAATATGGGATGTGTCTCCTTTGCCAGTACAGACAATTCCCCAGTTCCATAGTGGTTCACATTACTTGCGCCACAAATCCATCTAGCCTCAAATAAATGTTCTCTTGCAGGGGGAGGGGGAGTCTTAGAAGAGGCACCCTGAGCTCCACAGACTCATAAGATATAGTCCATCCATTTCTTCAAAGGTCTTTCCTTCAGCTCCAGTTTCATAGACTCCCATGGGCCAGACACAGCCCTCTCCTCTTCCCACTGCAGGGCACTTCCAGCAAAGCACCGAGACCCTCCCTGATTTCAAGGGAACTGCAAACTCTTCCGAGACTCTGACCTACATTCTTTCATTCCAAGGACATCTTTGGAAGGCACCAGTGCACTTAGCTTTCACATCTCACATTACTTAGCACCAGGCGCCATCTTTCCTCATATCTCCAACACCCTTCTTAATTACTCTTCATACCATCATTTCTCATGGAAATCCATTTCTCTCAAGGCAAATGTGAAGGTGAAAGGTTACAAAGTATTGAAACAAAACTCCCATCCTCAAGGGGAGGGGAAAGAAGGAATTCCCCATCAGGTCTGACCTTCCTCCCCACTGAGTTTAACAGCACACACACACAACCACAAGCACTTTTTCTCAAACCTAATTTTGAGATTTGGATTCGGCAAGTTAAAATTAGCTCAGTTTGTTAATAAGTCCTGTACCTAGATTGCTAAAGGACTATGGAAATTTGAGATCTTGAGGAAGAAAATATTCAGGCACCTCTTCCATTGATATATAAATATATAATACATTTGAATGGCATTTGTTGCCAGTTATTGGCCCCACGATATTTACAGATATGACCTTCCCATCCTTCCTTGGTGAAACGTTGCTTGGTGCTCAACATTACTGAAGTCCTGAAAGCAGGAATGGGACACATCTCCTTTGGATATGTCTCCAGGTAAGCAGCAATTCACACAGATCTACAGTCAAGGAGGTCCATGCTGCTGCCAGCTTCATCCTGGAGCTGTGGCAGCCACCTGTGAAGCCAGGATTGGAGCCAAGCAGCTGTCATTGCTTCTGGGTTATTGCTAAATAGATTCCTGCCAATGCTATGTACCCCATGCCCTTGTAACAAAGCTGCCTGGGTTCCCTGCATTGCACAGCAGCTGCCTCTGCTTGATTAAGGCTTCCAGTGGCATATGCTGATAGGGGTGGTGGTAACCAGGGAAAGATCAGGCCAAGGAAGGTATGGCCGTCAACCCAACACAACTGGACTTTTCTAGGACATTGCCTTTCATAGCTAGGTCTTCCCCACTCAATCTTGGCAGCCCGAGAGACCAGGCTAGTAGCTAAAGCCAAAGGGAGGCAGGAAAAGAACTAGAAGCCTATTATGGTCCTCCATCATCAGCAACAATGGTTTCATCACCAGTTATGAAAATGAACGGACCATTGTTACAGCTAAAAGAAACCCAACAGGGGGGGAAATGACAATAATGAAAGAAAGGAAACATTCTGAATAGAAAGCAAATAACTCAAATGTGAATAAACTGAAAATCAATTGGAGCACTGCTACCCAGCATAAATGTTTTAAAAGTACAATTTTGGGAATTCTGTTTCTTTTGTTGTTTAGAATTCAGATATTTTCATATGAGTGGAATATACCATTCAAACTGCATATTTATTTATTCCCTAGAGTTAATCTGGTAACCTCTAGATTAGATTACTGCAATGCGCTATATGTAGGGCTCCCTCTGAAGATGGTTCGGAAACCTCAACTGGTGCAGAATTCAGTGGCCAGCTTGCTGATTGGGACAAGACAGTGTGAGCATACTACAATGATCCTACTTAAATGGCTCAGGACCACCATACCTCACGAACTGCCTCTGCCCATATAAACCAACCTAGACCCTGTGATCATCATCTGAGGCTCTTGTTCATGTGCCTCCTCCATGAGAGGTCTGGAGGGTGGCAACACAAGAATGGGCCTTTTCTGTGGTGGCTCCCCATTTGTGGAATGCTCTCCCCAGTTGAGGATCGCCTGCCCGCAACTGCATTACATATATTTAGGTGCCAGGTGAAAATGTTTTTCTATAACCAGGCCTTTGACTGATTAACATTTTCTGTCCTTTTAAATGTGTTTGTGGGAGGGGGCTATTGGTTTCTGTTTTATTATGTATTTCGCTTTCTCATTTTGTATTTTTATGTTGTAAACTGCCCTGTGATCTTTCGATTAAAGGTGGTATTTAAATTTAATAATAAAAATAAAAATATTCCAGTTCCCCCAGAACTGTGCGGCTGGTCAGTTATGGAGGAGAAGCTGCTGGGTATTCTGGAAGAGACGTGAAGAAGGAGATATTGTAATTAATCTAAGAGAAGAGTCTTCAGGCTATGAGCATTACTAAACTACAAATATATATTGGCTTTGTATCAGTTGAATTATCAAGGCTTACCCCCTCCCCCAAAGAATCCTGGGAATGGTAGTCTGGTAAGGGAGTGTAGTGGAGCACTTTTTATTTTTATTTTTTAATTATTGTTTATTTAGATCTCTAGCCCCATCACAGAATACAGTTTCCTGACTTCCCTGGGGGAGATGGAATGACTATTAGAGCAGTCAGTCTTTCTGTTTTCCAGACTGTTTTTCTGCTTTTATGATTAATTTTAATTGATTTTATCCACCATATGCTTTTTGTAATTTTTATGCTTAGAAACTTTGGTGATTAAATGGTATTTTAAGAGCTGAAATAAAATTAAAAACAAACAATGAGTGGCACAAGAAACAAGAAGCAGTGCTGGCCAGGAGCAGCTAAGAATTCTCTGAGCTTAAGAGTCTCTTTTGGACACTTGATTCCACAAACAGCATTCCCTGTGCTGCTGTGTTCACAAAGGCATTGTAAGGAACCAATGGCAGGCTTACTGAACAGAAGAGAAGAGCATGAGCTGCTTTATTCTTAAGTGCCACCTCTCCTCAAAGTGGACTACAGTGGTACCTCGGGTTACAGACGCTTCAGGTTACAGATGCTTCAGGTTACAGACTCCGCTAACCCAGAAATATTACTTTGGGTTAAGAACTTTGCTTCAGGGTGAGAACAGAAATTGCCCAGTGGTGGCACGGCGGCAGCAGGAGGCCCCCACTAGCTAAAGTGGTGCTTCAGGTTAAGAACAGTTTCAGGTTAAGAACGGACCTCCAGAACGAATTAAGTTCTTAACCCGAGGTACCACTGTACTCAACTGAGTCTTCGTCTAGGGCAGTTTCAGGCATTCTGATTCCCTGGAGACATTCTAACCTGCTGTACATCATCATTCCCCTCAACATGACTCACCCAGGCTGCTGCATCCCAGGATACGCATGGCTGGTGCTCTTAGTTCTTGGTCTACTACCACGCATCGCATCAGGAGGCACAACAGGGCTGTAGCGTGGAGGAGCCTATCTCCTCATGTGCCTCTCTGTTATAACAAGTAGTAACAGGAATGTGTGTATGATATGTCACCATCACAGCCAGCATTTTCCCATCTCCCACAAGCTGCATCCAATGATCGAAGAACAACAGGAAAGCCCTGAATGCCATATCACACGGTAATTTTCGAAGCATTATCAGAGAGTCTGGTTAAGCCGGGGTGGGGAATGTGGCCCTCCCAACCCTTACTAGCCCCAGGCAGCATGGCCAAAAGTCAGGGCTGACAGGAGTTGTACTCCAGTGGCATCAAGAGGGCCACCATTTCCCCATCCTTGGATTCAACTACAGTCCTAGAGAAAGGTCTGTTCTTTCCGTATACAGTGGTACCTCTGGTTACGAACTTAATTTGTTCCGGAGATCCGTTCTCAACCCGAAACCGCTCGTAACATGAGGCGCGCTTTTGCTAATGTGGCCCTCCAGATGCCTTCCGCTGCTGCTGCGCTGCTGGCATGCGAATTCCACTTGCATTCTGGAGCAAAGGTCGCAACCAGGAGCATCTACTTCTGGGTTAACGGAGCTTGTAACCCGCAGCGTTCACAAGGGAGACGGTACATAACACGAGGTTCTACTGTAGCTGCCGTCTTCCTAGTGACACAGCTACAAAGTAGCCAGTTTGATTAGCGGGAAAGGATGCAAAAATGGGATAGATAACTAACCTCATTAGAGAATATAATTCAGGAAGGGACACAGGACACCTAGAAGGCTCATGTGTAACATGAATTTTGACAATAAGGCTGGGAATGAAAGGAAATGATAAGCCATTATAATCCAGGGATGGGGCCCTGCAGATGTTGTTAGGCTACAACTTCCATCGTCCCTAATAGTTGGCCATGTTGACTGGGGCTGATGGGAGCTGAAGTTCAACCACATCTGGAGGGCCACATGTCTCTCCCCCCATCCCTCTTGTGAACTAACACTTTTCATGGAGATCTGCTGAGGCTATGACAGCTGGTGAGGTGTGTTTTTTTTAGTCTTAAAAAAATAATAATCATTTCATAAAGGCTGAAGGAGAACTCAGGAACTCACAGCTGTTGTATCTAGAGGCACACCATTATGCATGGTGGCAAAAATAGTTTGGGAAGCTCAAGCTCATCAATTTCATTTTGAGATGATTTTGCTAACAGGTGGCTCTGCTGATGAAAAGAAGACCGGACACCACTCAAGGCAGCAGAATAAGCAACTGAGCCCTCCAACAACATCTATTAAGAGGCAGAAATACCAAGTTTAAAGGCCAAGTTTACACAAGCAGCTCTGCCATGGAATACATTGTTTGCAATGGCTGCAACTTGCTGATATGATGAACAGAGGCAGCCATGCGGAAGGCCCACTGCTCATACAGAACTCTATTTGCATTGAGTTTTAGCATGAAGAGGTTAGAGAACTTACGATAGTATGACATCATCTCATATAGATATGAGACTATACTATTGTATAAAGGAACAGTTGCCAGTATGACACCTGCAGGAGCAGTGGCACCCTTGAGATCTTCCCCTGATGTCAACAAAGCCTCTTGAGCCCCCTCACTCATTGTGATCTTGGTCGTGAGGGTGATTACCTTTTTTCTTCAAGAAGTACCAACATAAGAGCTGAAGGAAGAAGTGGGAAGAGTGATGCTCTTTCCTACTTCGTTTTTCACTTCCAAGGCCTTTTCAAGGCTGAGATAAATTCTGCTGGATCTTAGTTTTACACAGATACCTTAGGAAAGTAAAGTGGGTGCACACTTTCTTTCTGTGTCTTTGGGGTGGAGGTGGTTCTGGAGAAGAAGACCACAGTACTTGCTTACAAACCCCAAGGTGCCCAAGGGCCTAAAAATATAGAACTGCAGGTGAAATGGAGGATTGCTCAGGGAGAGAAAGGTAAGTTGCTTAGAAGTCCAGTTACTTACTTATTTATTTATTTCTTTAATAAAATTTATTACACTGCTTGATTTGTTTTTAACAAAACAAAAACATCAATGTGGTTTACAAGATAATGAATAATTGTTTGCAGAGGTGCAGCTATCTCTAGCCCAGACAAGAATGTAGGGGATGATACATTTTAAACACAAGCAAAGTGCAAAAATGGTAGCTACTAGTGGTATCTGGCTGTGCTAGAAAGGCAGGATAAAGGAGTGTGGAGGTTTTGTAATGATTCTAAAACTGCCAGCTATTTTCAGGATGCAACCACCCCAGCAAAATCTAATTGGGTTGTGAAAAATGTAGAAAATGGGATCAGGAAACAGGATGCTTTTATTTCAAAGAGAAAGTCTGCGTTCTCTGACACAAAAAAAGAGAATTGCGTGCGAGTACTTCAACTTAATGTGCTGCTGTTGATGGACAAGGACCCATAGCTCTGTGACAGAGCAATCGTTTGGCACACACAAGGCCCCAGTTTCAGCCTCAGCACCTTCAGCTGTGGTGGGGAGAAGCACCACAGGAACCAGGACTGGGGAAGCAGCCCCTTTCTGCCTGAGACCTCTGAAATCCAGAGCCAGTCAGATGTTGTTTTTATTGTGGGATTTTTTTTAAAGGCAGCAAACATCTTTTTAAAGACAACAACAACACATAAACAATAAAGCAATCACAAAAGCAACAAAACAGTGGCAATCAATAAAGTAGTACATCAAAGAAAGCAACTTAAAAAAACAAAACCTCACTGAAGGGGGACCAATGGCTCACTGCAACAAAATGTCTTTCAGACTATAGGTAAAGGTAAAGGGGCGTCTGACCGTTAGGTCCAGTCGTGACTGACTCTGGGGTTGTGGCGTTCATTTCGCTTTATTGGCCGAGGGAGCTGGCGTACAGCTTCCAGGTCATGTGGCCAGCATGACTAAGCTGCTTCTGGTGAACCAGAGCAGCGCATGGAAATGCCGTTTACCTTCCCGCTGGAGTGGTACCTATTTATCTACTTGCACTTTGACGTGCTTTCGAACTGATAGGTTGGCAGGAGCAGGGACTGAGCAACGGGAGCTCACCCCGTCGTGGGGATTCGAACAGCTGACCTTCTGACTGGCAAATCCTAGGCTCTGTGGTTTAACCCACAGCGCCACCTGCGTCCCCTTTCAAACTATAGTGCACCTCAAATTCATACAAGCGGAGAGGCCCACTTTACATCTGCATGTGTCTCCCAAACCAATTACCCCTGAGTGAACATAGCCCTTGGCAGAAAAAAGCAGTGAAGACCAACAAAAAAGCGCTGTGCAGACCCTGAGGAGCAAGGTGTTCCAACAAGTAGTTGCTAGGTAGACCAAGAGTCTGCCTCAGAATAAAGTGGATCCATATGGGTTGCTTGGCCTAGTGACTCATTCCTCAGTCTAGATAACTCTAAGTTCTTTGGCTGTTTGAAATGCTCTCCTGTTGAGGTGAACTTAACATGCACCTGTGGTGTTTGCATAATGCACAACTGGAAATAGATGCAAACCATCTGTTTTGCAGGATCAGACCATCTTAAATCTGAATCCACATTAACTCCAGGCTTCTGCCCCCATTGCTAGAAGCAACGGAGGGAATGAGCTGACCATAGCTCAGTGTCATCCTTTTGCAAAGACAGCAGGAGCCCAGCAGGCCCCTTACAAGTCCAGGAACCCTAAATCCCCACCAGTCCCTGCTATGACAACAGGAAGGCATGAAATCCATAGGTTTCAAAGAATCCTGAGCTTCAAAACCAAAGGTGTTGTTTTTGACCTTTAAAGGCCCTTCAAGACCTGGCATCCTCACACCTCTCAGGGTTCCACTCTCAGAGATTTTGATGGTGGCAGGAAGACTCTGGACCTTTCCCCAAATAGCTCCAAGGCTCTGGAAAGAATTGCAAGTGGAGCTGAGTCAGTATGCCTCCCTGTTAAGCTATACAGAGAGCTTTCTAAATCTTATTTATTCAAGCAAGCTTGGGGGAATTGAACAGGTGAAAATGATCTAATACTGCTATCTGTGAGAAGGAAAGGAATTTGTGCTGCTAATGTTTTATGGTTGCTGTTGCTTTTGTTATGCTGTGTACTATTTATATCATCAGCTATTTTATGTTTTTGTAAGCCGCCTTTGGCATTTATGGGCGAGCTTTTAATATATATAGGTATATATTTTTAATCACCCTGATACCATACAGGTATTAAGAGAAATGAGGAGTCTTGCACACGCATCTAACATGTCATTCAAACACGTCACTCCCTTTGGCACAGAGAAGCCCAATCTTCTCAAACTCTGGCTGTTCTTGAGCTGCACTGATGTTCTTAGCAAAATAGCATCTGTGTGTTCACCTGCTCTGGCATGTAAACAGATGGGTTCTGTTCTGAGTAGGCATGGGTGTGCAACTGTTTGTGCATGTGGATGTGACAATGCATATGTGCGCCCTCATTTTTTGTATAACTGTGTGCTGCTCTTGAGCATCTGTGTGCAGAAACATGTGCATCTATGGATTTGCCTGTTTCAAAGACTGTGTGCACGCCTGCCTTTGTGATGGGGTTTGTATTTGCATATTCGTAAGCTTGTATATGCAACCTTGTGCACATGGCGAGCTTCTTTGCCTGGCAGCCTCCTCTGTGTATATATGTACAAGGGAGCAGAGTTTGTTTCCATGTGCAGGAACAGAATGTGTGTCACGCCCTCAACCATCACACAAGAATGCATGGCTGTCGATGGCAGAGGCTCCCCTAGGAAATAGGAATTGGATTCTAATGATGTCAACACAGTATGAATAACACGAGACACAGGGAGGCAGGGGGAAAAAGGGATGTGATACCCTGATGTGTCCCTCCCACCCCCACCCTGGCACCGTGACGACCGTTGCTAGGAAGCAGAGAAAATTTAATTTTGCAACATTAATCTGCCGTCTTGAAAGAACCTCCTTCTGGATCGGGAAGGAGAGAAGACAAAGGGGGACAGTCATAGTGACAGCTAGGACACTGGGTCTGCAGTGATTCCTTCCAGTGCTATAAATGTGGGGCTTCTGAGACTGCCTGGGTTCAAAACAAAACATTAACAGCTCACTCTTCTGGAGGAGTGTTGGGTTTTGTAGACTTAGAGGAGACGGTTGGGAAGTCTAGATTTCCCATCTCTAAGGAGAGAGAGAGAGAGGTCTAATGGTTAACACTAGGGGATTTGAATGCCAAGGGTCCTGGAATCTAACCATGGAAGGAGAGTCGGGTTTGTGTGGATAACCCATAGTAGACCCAGACATACTCCTCTGGTGCTCTCTTACCATCTTTTGAAAGACAGACTAGTCATAGCTCAGTGGTAGAACACAGACCTTGCATGTAGAACGTTCCAGGTTCAATCCTGGCATCTCCAGGTAGAGCTAGGAAAGACCCCGTCTGAAACCATTTAGAGCCACTGCTGATTTGCATAGGCAATACTGAGCTAGTTGGACCATTGAACTTGCCTGGTACAATAAGGCAGCTCCCTATTTTCCAAGACTGGGTCTGCCACAGTCTGAAGGGCATTCATCACAAACCATGAAAAGTTCCTGTAGGGTCTGGGTTTAATTCCAACCACATGAGTCATTAAATCCTTCTATCTCCCAGTCAAGTGCTTTTAAGAGCACAGGATTCATAACTACATAAATACCCAGTGTGATCTGTGTTGACTGCAGGTCAAAATCAAAGATTTGCGCACTCAGGAAAGCTGAAGTCTGCAGGCTTGCTATAAGCAAAATACTTTATGCAAATTAAACAGCTTTAGAACATTTGATTTACACAACTTTGGTTTCCAGCATACAGTTGTCGTTGGATCAAGACGCTAATTTTTTCAGCAGCAGCACTTGGTTCCAAGAAGAAGACGGGAGGGGAAGTTTGCACACATTTCAGACAGGTTTGGCACCACTCGGATTCAAAATGCACAGTAAAGAAAACTCATTCATAGCTCCATAGTTTGCTGTCTCTCCTCCAAAAAGGCAGAGGCATCCACATGGAGCACCCGACTCATAGACTGTGGTATGGAATCTGCATTGAGAAGGGGAAGGGGATGCATCACTCCTCCATCACCTGCAAGCATGTATACTCTATAGCTCAGCCACCCCAGGCAATTCTTTGGGGAAGGGCTGCTTTATATGCAAAACAACCCAGGTATCTTCAGGTGGGAGAGATTCTTGCCTGAAACCCTGGAAAACAGCAGACAATCAGTGCAGACAATGCTGAGCTGGAACCTGCTCTAAGGCACTAGATTCAGGTAGGTAGCCGTGTTGGCCTGATGCAGTCATTTGCTCTAAGGCAGTTTCCTGTTGTCCTCCTAAATCCCTTCAACTGCCCCTTACAGATGTAATGTATTTTGTGAGTGACTGGCACTCTGAATCACAGCACTAGCCACCCATAAGCCACATGTTGAAGGTGCCAATCAGCACAAGTGACAAAGCTCCCATCTACCAAAAGGCCTACACATTAGTAAGCACCCAAGCCTGCGGCAGTATTGCTTTTAAGGAAGGCCCAGCTAGAGGCTGAAAGCCTTCTCAGGAAAGTCAGCTGGCTGCCGCACATCCACACCATACAAGTAAAGCAAGTAAACCCTGAGGTTTTCAGAAATATGGGAAGGGGAACCCATGCTTTCAAAATCATGACCAAGGGGGCAAAAAACAGCATGGGATATTCAGCATCAACTGGAAAACAAAAAGAGAAAAATTGCGCTTATAGTGGGCGGGGGGAAGGCAGTGAAATGTCCTGCTGAAGCTCCTCACATTTTATAGTATTATGGAGGAAAGTATGGTTGTCTGGAAACTTGAGCAGGAGCCATCCTGCTGGGAGGTGAGGAGACACTTCAACAATTTATTTCAGGTCACCCTTGTTGTACCTAGAAGGCTTAGGGGAATGCCTTATTTCCACTCTGCGCTCTGTTGCTGCCTGCCTGGGGGTCTTTTTTTCTCTTTGCCTCAATTTCCTCATAGAAGAGTGCCCCTTCCCTTCTGTACTCTTGTTTGTCTGGCTTCTACTTCAGTGGGTGCTTTGAAACTCATTCACACCTGTCTCTGAAAAGCTCTGGAGGAAGCCAGGGAGACAGTCAATTCTTCCACTTTAGCTATTTAAAAAAAATTCCCTGGTAGAAAGAGGAAGTTCTGTCCCCTGCCGCCTGCTGGTGAAAGGCAAACAGCTGGTGTCAGTGGCACAATGGACCATTCACTGAGACGGCCTCAGCTTCTCAATTCTGAGCCATTGTTCCCTGCCCATTCCTTTCCTGTCCCTGACCTTCCTGCTTTGTTTGAGCCAAGGCAAGGGTCTGCCCCCACCTTGGCCCCAGAAAAGGAAGAATATGTGCATTTCCACAACCAAACAGGAGCCAGCAAAGGCAGGTGCACCCTTAGGTGTCAGCCAGAGTATTTGGATCCCTGTACACCTGAGCATGCTGCTCAGCCATGGCTAAGGTACAAACACTTGCTTGTTATTTGAGGGTTGCAAAGATTAATTTATTAGACAAGGCACACTACTGTGTTTCCATGGACTTAAAGGACCAGTCTGTTGTGGTTGGGCTCCAGGTGCTGATTCATTATTAGAGTGAAGCCGGAGGTTTTTCCCTTTGTTTTTGTAGTGTTGCATATGTCAAGACAGACTGTGTGCTAAGCACTGCCATAACAGTAATCATGAACCCCACAGAAAGCTAAATAAAGTGTGCAGAGAGTCCTGTAGGATCATTGCACCTAGATGTAGTGTAGGGATCTCCCATATAGCACGTGTAAACATTATGTCATGTATCTGAGTGCTTACCGTATGAAGGGCTGGCAAACAGAAAGAGGGTCCTGTTGTGGACTGAGTTTTATCGATTAATTTATTTATAGGCCACTTTGGGGGAGGACCCCTGCCAAGGCATAATATAGGAAAACAGACCATGTTATATAAACCTAGACTCATAAAAGCACCCACTGTTGCTTACAGGTGGTTTATGCTTTTAGGGTTAGGGCCAAGTTCCAGGAACCAGTATGATACTGGACTGCTGGAGGTCAGAACTTATAAGGCCCCTTCTAGAGGAGAAAGGCAACATAAAATTATCGAGGCCAAGAATGAACTGAGTTCAGCAAGCATGATGGGCACAGAGATAGAATACATTCTTTGCATGCAAATGACGCAAAGACTACATCCTGCACCAGACCTGGACTGCTTTTGCCTGGCTCGAATGTGCCCTTGATCTGTGTGCTGATTGCCTGGATGGAAAATAGAGAGACTGTGATCACAGGCCCACCATCCAGGTAAAGCACATGGTGTCCTGTCCCATACACTCCTCCACCCAAAAATAAAAAAAATCCTGGGGACAGAAGTTTGTCAAATGAGCTGACAGTTCTGTAGCTCTGTAAGGGAGTAAACTACCATTCTCATATTTGGGGGAAGCCATGTGCTTTAAATGGACAGTGTGGGTGTGTGCAGACACCTATGGCCTTTCTATGGCTGAAAAGTAGCCTACCATAGGAAGCTGAAAAGCACATTCATTGCTCTGCCCACTTTTGCCTCTGCCTCCCCCCACGACTGGATGTAGCCCCTGCAAGGTTGCCCAGAAGGGAATGCAGCTCTTGGGTTGAAAAAAGGTTTCCTTGCCCCTCTTAGATATTCCTCACCTCCCAAGACTCTTACATTCTATGGACCACATGGTCTGAGAACCACTGCAGCTCCCTATCCTATTTCGCTGTTCTTAGCAGCTGTTCTCCCCCTTGTATATTTGTGCATTTGTGTTTCCTTGCATCTGGTTAACACACTGCACATTAGTCTTTGTTCAGCTTTTATTTTGCCATTTTCAGCTCAGTTCTCCGCTTCATCAAGATCATCTGCGCAAGTCCACCCACACATTTGCAGTCTTTCCCAGTTTATTTATCTGCCACTGGTTTTAAGATGCTCAAGATGAACAATTCAGATGGGATGTTTCGCCACCGCTAGGCTTCCATTTTGTCAAGAAAAGAACATACCCAATCCCCAGCAGAGTCAATGGCCCTCACATTCTTTTGGCTTTCCAATCAGCCTTGTAACTAGAATAGAATGAGGGCTGAGAAGATAACTTCCTAGAAGTCCTGGGTGTGGTGTCCCTTCCACCCCCATCAGGACCTTGTAAGAGCAGAGTGGAAGACATCTCTGTAGAATCTCAACCAGATACAGATTGGTCAACCACCCTAGAAGGGGCATGCATGCATCATCATGGCTCAGGTTTACTGTTTCTTGCACATCATTGGCTATATAAGGCAGCATAAGGAAGAACTTGCCCACACTTGGATCTCTTTGGCCTGGCTTCAAGTGGATTGTCACAAGCCTTGTGGAGATATATTGGTGGGAGTGGTCTGACAGGAAGGAGTGGGGGGGGGAATGGGGACCTGCAGGAATTGGACCCCAGCGGGGTGCGGGATGATGATTCAGACCCCAGAGAGAGACCAAATGGACTGCCATTCATTCATGCATTTTATTTGTATGCCACTTTTCCACACACAAAAATCATGTTCAAAGCAGCTTAGAACAAAGAAACAAGGCTGCATTTCAAGCAAACACTACAAAAAACAATTTCATAATAACATAGCAAAAGAAAAATATAGTAACATTTTTTTAAAAAACACCACATTTCAATGCCTGCAGATAGATCAGACAGCAAGCCAGCCTCATCAACTCCACCTCCAGTGCCAAGAATGTGAAGATGATTGTGCTGATGCAAAGAGACTCAGCAAACCCAGCCTATTCAAAGCAGTGCCCACTTGCTTGCCAACCAGGTGAATGACTGTGCCCACCCTGCTCTTCAAAAGGAAAGCCTTGGGGGCATGTCAAGTGTTGGGACTATGTCTTAGCTTATGGTTTGCCATGTATCTTAACTTGACCGATGTGCTGTGCAACCTCTGTACCACAGTGTTCTATGCATGAAAACCTTTGGCAAACACTGCATTGAGAGTCCAAGTACTGTGTCTACTAGTGAGAGCCAGGACAGGGGTGGTTTTTACCCACATGGAGCACTGCATTCAGTACTGGGGAACCTTAGGGAAAGGATTCTAGACTGCTTGATCCAATGAGCTGGTCGTGCTCAATCATTTCCCTGAAAGCCATGGTTCTTTCCTGCACGCTGGCTTTTTTTGCCACATCTCCCTTCTGCGAAGTAGGAAAAAACAGCCCATAACACCCCTCCCCACTGATAGACCAAGACCTTCATTCAAGCTAGGACTGATGGGCATGACCTCTCTAAACAGACTCAGAGGAACCAGGATCACACCTGCTAGTAGATCAGAGGTGCAAGTCCAACTAAAATGTAGCCTGAAATGTAAAAGTCAAACCTGACTTGTCTTTCGTAAAAGAAAATGATGGGATGAAAACAGGAACCAGAAAAACTGTAAGCAAAATACCAGCCACCTCCAGTGTTTCACTCATTCAAATGAACTTTTTCTGTAAAAAGATGGAATATGCTTTTCTTCAGAAACAGAGCAGCTGGGTATGTATGTATGTGATTAGGAACATAGGAAGCCGCCTTATAGCAAGTGAGACTGTCTATCCAACTATCCTAGGATTGTCTGCTCTGACTGGCAGTGGTCCTCCAGAGTCTCAGAGCTTGCTTCCTACTGCTTTTTCCTTTTTCTTTTGGAAGGTGGGAGTTTCTCACCAACCACTTACAGATACAGGTTCCCTGCCACCTGAAGCACCAATATCCCTGGCACAATACTCAAACGGAGACACCTATCTTACTCCCTGCAGCACAGTGCCCCCTAGTGCCCCCCTTCTGTTCTGCAACATCATCAAAGGCACGCCACAAATTGGGCTTTGAAATAAGAAAGCACCAAAAAGGAATGAGGGTAGAGGGAAAGAGGCTGAGAGATATATTGTGCTCCAAGCGCAATTGAGGAAAATGCAAGAATGCAAGCTGACATTTTGAAGCACATAACAGACGGTGTCAGTATTGCCTCCTCCTCCAACTTCTCGTTTTTCTCTTCCTCCACCCTTACAGGTTTCAACAATTTCCCTTTCTCTGTAATGCTGATCAACCAGGCGACCAGCACAAGCTGAACACCAGTATAATTTGGGTGTGTGTGTTCAAATTCAAATCAGATGTGCATTTGATCCTTGTGACAGTGGCCTACGAGGTTTGTATTTTGCATTTTTCAAATGTATACAGGAAAGTGGCTAGAAAATAACTCAGGGGACTAGTGAATGAGAGACCATGAAGTCCAGAGAAGTTTCCAGAGAGACCTACAAAATGGATTTCACACTTCTAACAGGCCCTTCTGACATTTCAGAGGTGCCTCCCTCAGCTACTTCTGTTTTAAACAACAACACACGGTAAAAACATGTAGGATTTTCCCTAGCACACACTGTAGTGGCACATGTATACCTTGCTGTGCCAAATATCTATATACTAATAATACCAATTCAAGTATTTTATGCTTATGTAGCCAAAACATAATAATGCTGCAGATTTGGGGTAACATCAAGGTATGCACAAGTTAAAAGAAACCTGAAGGGAAAATCCTAGGAAGGTGAACCCCTAAACAGCCTCATAATGACTTGCTGACATGCAATTTTGGGAGACTGGGAGAGAGAGAAAAAGCCCTGAGAACTGGGTAAGAGGAGGAATAGAAGGGAATGTCTGCAATAGAAACACAGGTGTGTGTGTGTGTGTGTGTGAGTGTGTGGATGTGTGACAGAAAGAACTATATTGTTGTCTGGATAGGTCAGTTCCTGATTCACACTGACAAGCTATTTTTCAGTGTCCCCTGGGATGGAAGAGAAAGCTACCCAAAGGCATCAATGGAGAAATCAAATAATTTAATGTAACAGGGACCAGACCTTCTACTCCATCTCTCCCCCTCCAAAGAAAAAAAGAAACGAAAAGGATAAGAAGCACCAAATGGAGAGAAAAGACCCAAACGTCCCAATGTGCATGTTCATTGGGCATGGAGTACTGAGTTGTGGGGAGAGAGAAGTAAGGGGAGGGGAAGCCGAATGACTAGAACCTGAACAAAACCATTCCACACTGAAACATTTTGTTTATTATTATTATTATTTATTAAGAAACTATAGCCCAGTTTTCAATCAAAAAGATTCTCCAAGTGGGGCATCAATTATAAAATTAATGATATGAATAAAACCCTAAAACTACCCAAGGACAGGAGCTGGCACTAAAACAAAAACAAAACAAGAACATTTTGCTGTAGCCTCCCCCAATCTAAATCTAGATTTGAATCCTGACGCATCTTAATTTGACTAAGAAGAGGCCACCTACGGCGTTCTCTGCAATACAGCGCCCCCTGCCCTAGAGGTGTGGCACAACAGTTTCCTAGGGGGTAGCCAAGCCTTCCCCTGCTCTCCTCCTGTGCCAGACAAGACCAACAATGACTGAAAGAGGAGAGTGCCCCCTATTGAGCTTCTGTGCCCTGCATGGAGTCATCCCCATGCCCCTCTCTCCATTTCTATTTATACCAGCACCTGGGGAGGTTTCTAATCGGCTAGAAATCTGGTCTGCCTTCATTGTAATAACTTTAAACCAGGTTGCTTTTCTGTACCAATTACAGGTTAGTAAGGCTGGTTGCCACAGCAACAGCAGCTGTGAGCCCCCCCAAGGCGCCGCTCGATACCTTGATTCCTTTATAAAAGGGGAAAAAAGACAAAAAGGTGGGAAATATATATATAACCCTCTGCCTAGACTTAAAGGGCCAGAGGCAGCTAAGGCCTTGCTACTGTGGTAACCAAGATTGTGCAAGTGTGAAGCTAAAGAGGCTTACTTCTGGACTGGTTCGGACCGACCTACACACACACACACACACACACACACACACACCTTTTGCTCTCTAGAAGAGCACCAGAGAGTAAGAGTCTGAGGCTGCAACAAAAGGGAGGCAAGGAATAACAGAGCTTGTTTGCCAACACCTAATATTCCATTGCTACTAGGGTTGCCAGCTTTTCAGCTGACTTCTGCAACTATGACTTTAACAGCAGCTTAACTTGCAGACAGTAACGAGTGAAAACATTTATCCTCGTGCCATGAAACAAACTTTTGCTTGCTTATTTATCTGCATCAAGTTGCTCTTAATGCACATATCAGGCAAGGATACTTTTTGTTAACCTCTGGTCACTTGGCAACTCTACTGCCTACTCTACATCCTCGTCAAACCCTCAAGCCACTCACTCCCGTTGGTGTTCCCTGAATCCTGCTGCCTCCCCAACAGCCTGGACCATCCACCTGTCTAGAAGGCAGGCAAGCTGTTCCTTGATTGCTCCTCCTCAGGACTAGGGAACCCTTTTCAGCTTGAGGGTTGCATTTCCTTGTGAGAAACCTTCCAATGGCCACATGGGAGTGGGAGGAGGGAAACATGGCCTGAACATGGGATGTGACTCTTACCTTATAGGCTATATATTCCAGTCAGACAAAAACCAGCAACTGCATGCGCGCCCACCTTTTCCACCAGCCAAGCAAGAGGCATTCTCACAGTTCAAAGATTCGTTCCAGCCAGGCAAAAGCACTTGAGGGCCTGCAGTAGGGCCTGGGAGAGGTGTGGCTAGGAGAGAAGAGGCGTGGCCTAAGGAAAGTCTGAATGGGCAAGTAGAGAGTACCTGGTCATCCAGGAAGGAAGAAGCAAAGGAAGGTGCTTCATGGTTTGGAAAGAGTCATGCTCCCTGTTTATTATTTCTCCAGTTCCCACCCACCACTTCCTGAGGTGTGAGCTACTGTAAAGGGACAGTGCCTGCTTCCTTTCTCTCCTCAGCGCCTCTTGCCCCTAATGTGGGTGTAGCAGGCACAGCTGACCAGACTGGGCTGCCAGCGCAAAACCTGCTTCAATGAATGCCACACATGGCAGCTGCCTGACACTGGCATTTGCTCAGTGGATAGGGAGGGATTACAGCAGCCCAGCATTAGTTTCCCTAGCAGATGGCATTTATAAAAGCTATGAACTAAGAGAGTGTGTGTGTGTGTGTGTGTGTGTGTGTGTGTGTGTGTGTGAAGGATAAAGCCCAAGGGCTATGATTGCAAGAAGAAGAATTTGCAAGAGCTGTGCGGGACTGTAACAGTACAGAACCAAAGATGTGCTGGTAAAACTAGGTGTGGAGGATGGGGAAAGTGTTGAAATTAAGGGGCACTGAAGAGGATCTGTTTCCTCTTTGTCCTACAACTAATTTCACAGCGAATAATCTCCTGCTATCTGGTGCCTGCCATCAAGGGGCTGGAGGTGGGGATCTGTTTCTGCCTAAAGCCAACTTGTTCCTTAGCTAGTACTTCTTATGGCACTTGGGGTGTCAAGAACAAGCAGGGGAAGTCTCTGGGCGGATTAATTAATCTGGAGTAAAGAGTGTAATCCTGTCTGTGTGTCCCTGTGAGCTTTTTAGGGAAGTTCAAGGAGTCAAAGGGGTCTTGGTGGTATGCTTTATTTTCTGGATGTATTTGCAGGCTGCCTCACAGAACAGCTGCCACAGAAGAACAGATGCATTAGACATCAGAGTGGAATACCTTATTTTAGATCTAGATAATAACATAAGGATGCCAATAAACAAATATAAACAACTCAGAATCATAAAGCCAGATGCACAGGAAAACTATCTGGGAAAGGGAGCATGGAAAACAAGAAGTGGCCCATTTGTAAGACTATACCATAGAGGCCAAGAATTCATAAGGGAGTTCAATAATCATTGGACCCCCATCAAGTTGGCCCTGTCCCTTGTCTCTGCCAGCCAAATTGATCTTAGAGACAGGCATACCAGCAGGACCTCAGAAGCTGATCTTAAAGTAGGATTATTCAGAGTCAATATTGGATTGGGTCTGGAAACACACTGGTGCAAAATTGTGTCACATGTTCTGACTTGCCAGCCCCCAGGAACATCCAGGACTTCAGCAAAAAAAGGGGGGGATCTACATTCACAACCATATATTATGATTGAATGGAGCTTTGCATTTCCAGTAATGAGAATGTAAAACCTCATTTGGGTAGGTGTACATTTGCTTGAAAGAGAGGTTCTGCTCTGCTTTCTGCCTCTCATTAACAACATACACACATGTGCAGAATAGCGTGAGAGGGTCTCAAAGGTGCTTCTTATGTAATGTGTGAAAGCACCTAGGTAATTCATTGACTACCTGAGGATGGAACATCAGAGGACTAGGGATTTGGATTTGGAGGTAAGATCAACTGAAGGAGATTAGCGGCCCAAGGCTAGGAGAGTAGAGGTGAATGGCAGTGACCAGTGGCCATTGGCAGCTATGTACGATAGATCCCTGATGGCAGAAAGGCTTCTAAGGATTCACACTGATAGAGGGATAACTGGCAAACTGAACTGGAGAAAATGCTTGAGCTAGCAAGAAGCCCACTTGCTATAACTGCACACAATTAATTGGACTTGGATGATGTAGCTATCTATGGCACATGGTGCAGCAAATGCAGTTCCTGGTAATGACGCATGGAGGGAAATCGGAAGAATGTATTCTTGACAAGCTCATGTTGCTTAGGCAGTTCTAGAACAAGCAGGTTTTTCTGAAAGTGTCTGTCCCACGTTTCTTTGATGTCAGGAGTGCAGGGCTAGGGTGTGCTTCTGTGACTGATTCATAGCATCCAATCCTTGCATAGGCAGCACACACACACACACACACACACACACTGATTTCCTAGTCATCTGCATTGCACAGTTTCAGAATCATGCAGCCCTGTAATGGGGAAAGGAGACACACTCTCTCTGCATAACAAGGTATCTTCTTCTTTTTTTCAGACACTGGCTCTTCTGCTCCTTCCTGTTTTGCACCAGAATATAAAAGTGGGCACTTTAGAACCTGTCAAACTATGAAATGAGAGGTGGCAGCAGAACTGAAATCTGCCTGGATAGTGTGATAGCTACTTTTTTGTGTCAAAGAAGTTTCCCTAGTTCCAAGAGAAAGGACTGGTCTAACCATCTCTCCCATCTATTTTCTTGCTGGAAGGGATGCAAAAAGTGACCTACAAGGTGTGCACAATCCAAGCTGGTGGGATCGAACAAAGGAACAGAGTATGTCTGAGCACGTAAGTCCAAGAATTTGTTTCCTGTGCTGGAACTGAGCCTCACACAATTCTTTCACATAGGCTTGTGTTTGCATTCCCGTTTCCAGTGCACTCATGGCGTTTCCAGTGCTGAGTTCTTAATGTTAATCGTATGCATTTTCCAAAATGCATATATATGCTGTACTTTGTTATAGGATACTACTGTTTGGTGTCTTGTTTCTCAAACCAGCTTTACACTGATTGGAGTCCTTAAGGCATTCCTACTTCATCCCTAGCCAAGGTGTGAACACCTTTGCATAGGGTAAAGACATCTCTACCCCTTCATGTCCCCTGGTGTGTACCCAAACAGAAAATAATTGAAGCCATGGTGATGTGAACAGCTGGGGGGGGGGGAGAGACGTAAAACACATGGGGGGGACAACTTCATGGTGCTCTAAAGCAATAAACACACCCTCAGAAAGCCTTTGTGCTTCCCCTACCCCTGCAAGCCTTTTGGCTTCAGCAGCTTGCTTTTGTTTTTGATTTGTTTGTTTTGGTTGGTGGGGTGCATTCTCAGTGTGGCATTACTATTGTTCAATAAGTGAGAGTCAGAAACTCTTGCTGATCTACTGCAAGCCACCCTGAAATCTACCAGTAGATCCCCCCTGGATTAGAGTAGGCAGTGTTTGGAATCAAAACCAGATTTACAGTATCTTATTCCTAACTCATTACTCTGAATGGGAAATTGACTACTCTCTGGGGCAGAGTGTGCAGATAGTGGACTCCCCCAACCCATCTGTCCCAGAAGGCTCCCTCTGTTTTCTGGACTTCAGCCTTTTCAATATTTCAAGCCTTCTATCATTCGGGGGAACTTTTCACACTGCTGCCTACCCCAGAACCTTTGGATATCACAGAGAATTCTAGGGTGTGTTCTAATCTAAGATGTACCCTCAGCTGGGAGTGAGCAAATCTTCCCATTTAGGTCTCTCCTTTTCTAATTATTCCAATCATAGTTCACCATATGTCTACAACTTAAAAAAAAAGTCACCCCTAAATTCCCCAGCATTTTTTGGAGTGCATTGCTCCTAATGTAACCTTTTAGCATGCAATTTCCCCTAATATAATGCATTTGTATGTGTGATTTTCATTAATACATGAATTTGTAGACACACTCCCCCAATATACCTGTCACTGGCCATTCTTACTGAGCTTCTTTCTTGGTCTGCGTGTGAACCAAATGCTGCCTTTCAAGGAATTTTGTCTGTCATTACTGGACTTTCTCATTGCGGAACCACCAATAAGCTGCCCAGAAACTCACAGGTCCCCAAAACACATTTTGAAAAGTTAAAGCCATCAGACTAACGGATACATGCTGGGCTGACAATATCACACCTGAAGTTGCAAAGCACAACCCCCTTTAATTTTTAGCCTTCTGCAAAGATCTTTACTACTTACTCACCTGGGTGGGGTAAAGCGAGGGCAAATAGGAAGGTTTGAAACTGACAATTGTGAGCTGGATGGAGAGATCTCCAAAGTAAAATTCCTTAGCTCTCCTTGAGCTTAGCGGTTTTGTCTATAGAATTATTTGTGAATTGTTTCTATATGAGTGGTCAGGTTTCAGATGGGTGACATATGCACTGCAAAAATAAAAATATACATTCACAACAAAAATGGCTCCTGATCACCATTCAGTCCAGGAGGGGAGCAGAGAAGAAAGGAAAATAATTTGTCAACAACATTGTTGGTGTCCTGTGAATCTGTCCCGGTCCTTGAACAATCCAATCCTTGCCTCTATAGGCAGTGGCAATGTGTCCTCAAATTCCCTCTGTGCAGACACACTGCTCTGCTCGCTAACGCCTTGCTAGCTAAACCACACTGGAGTGGCATTTGTCTCGAGCCAGACAACTTCTGCATCATCTTGTCCCCTCTAGTCTTCCAATTTCCCTCCTGCCACCCTTGATTTCATACTGTGAGCTTTGTGGTGCAGGACCATGTCTTGCCATTTCACCTAGTCGTGAGGCAAATGTTTAGGCAGAGCAGTGACTTGGTTCAGTCCAGAAAATGAAAAAATTGCCAACATTGCCCCACTGCAGAACTGAACAAATCATTTTGCAAAGGAAGGAATGAAATAAGTAAACGAACATATAGGCAGAGTAGGTTGTTCCTTCTGTTTAAGTATTGTACTTAAATCCTTCCTGCTCTCCAACAAAGTGACTGATGGAATAAGAAGCACTGGCTAGGGCTGTGGGATTTGGAGTCCAATAGCATGTGGCAGGTTCCCCACGCCTACATAAACCATCCTCTTCTCACACACCTGTTTGACATAATACTTCAAAACAAAGTTCTAGGTGTGGGATCTCTTTAACACATTCTGCAGTGAAGACTGATGCAGATAACTCAGTTGGCTTCCCTGCAATTTCCCCATCTTCCTTTAATATTCCTCTTACACCTTTATCTTTCAAGGATTCTATTGCCTCTAGCTGGTTTCCTGGTCATCGTGCATTTAAATACATGTTTATTATTAGTTTAATTTGTTTAGTGATTTTCTTCCCTGATTTATTCTTGGCTTGCCTTGTCTTATCATAAATGATGTGCCAGGGCTTGGCTCTTTCATTTCCCCCCTCTTCAGACAAGACTTTTCTTTAATGGATATCTGGTTGCCTTTTACGGCCTCAGTGACTTTGTTCTTTAACCATACTGGCATCCATTTGGACTTCAAGAAATGCTGATTAGGACAAATAATGATGGCATCTAACTGTCCTGGCTGCATATATATGGAGTATATGGGGGGTAACATATGTCTTCCCTCCCACCCCAAATATAGCAAATACGGTAGCTCACATTAAAGACTAAGGCATTGTGGTAAAGCAACAACCCTTGGAGGGCGACAGATTCATCCCTGCTCTGAGAGTAGGTACAATTCACAGATCACAACTCCCTGTAAGTTTGGGTTCCCTTGCTTTCTATTCTTGTTCCTTACCAGCATCCTCCATACCCAAAAGCAGAAGGCTCTGTAACATGATAATGCCACATATATCTGCATTGCTGGGGATTTTCCAGAGCTGCTTTCTTTTGCTCTGTGCTGAGACCTGTGACAGTTTGATGGGATCTTCTTGATGCTTGAGAGCACATTGGAGCACATTGTCAGGAACCATTCGGGTTGAGTTATTAGCCCTTTTTTGGTCAACATAAACAGGAAAAGTCACAAAAGGGTGAGCCCTCTGCCTGCTGTTGCATTGAACAAACATGTGCAATGGTGATTCTAACCCACATTAGTGACTGTGACAGCAGGGCAAGAAGGTGCCAGTTATTCTGGTTTAATTAATCTGAAGAGTGCTGTGCATTGATAAGCATGACCCAGATCCCCACCTTTTTACCCAATGGTGCCATCAGGGCAGGAAGGACTTGGGGGCAGGAGTCTAGGGCCAAGTTCAGCAGAATGAGGAGGGGGAATGCTGTGTGTGTGTGTGTGTGTGTGTGTGTGTGTGTGACACCCAAATGTAGAAATGCTGGATGACCACATTTTGAAATAAGTCCATTAAATCCAGGGTCTAAAATTATCTAACTATGTCACTCTTTCCCCTGCTACATACAGCATCTTCATACTATATGGGGAGCCCCAGAGTGACTGAGCGAGTCTGTCTTGTCTTATGATTCTGCATATATGTGTGTGTGTCGGGTGTGGGGTGTGTGTGAGAGAGAGGGGAAAGGATTGGCTGCCTGCCACCCTTGCTGATAGATGGGGTGAGGGCCAGGTACAGCAGCTGCATGCTTGAACAGCTATGGGAGGTTTTCTCACACCAGCCCCACAAACCCGTCACTCAACCCATCGATCAGGTGCCAAGGGCGGGGGCTCAAGGGGCTTCAACTGAGCCTGGCAGGCCTCCTCTTTTTTTAAAAGCACTGAATAGTGGGAGTTGAATGCAGCCCCTTGGCCCTGACAGCTGTGCAGCTGGCAGCTTCATGAAGACATCACCAAGAGGGAAACACAGACAGACACCGGGGCAAGGCGGGATGAGGCATCCTGTTGTTGCTGCTGCCGCCTGTGTCTAGTCCCTTACTAGTTCCTCATTGTTTCCCTCTGAACCAGGGAGATCCAGACTCCTTGGCAGAGCAGCATACTGTGTAGCTCTGTGTAATGATGTGAAGGGCATGGCTGCCTTTCTCCCCCAAAATCATTCAGGACCCCCTTCAAAACATTCAGTGAGTAAATCAGCAGAGATAGGTCCTTTAGGGTGAATGGGGCACTGCCCCATCATCCTCATCCAGCCTGTCTGGAGGGACTCTCAGTGTGTACTAGAATAATTGTAGGTACACCTGCACATACATCTTCCTGTGCTCGCAGTTTGGCACTTAGGTGCATATCCAGGTGTAGGAAATTCGGCCCTTTCAGTTGACCTCCTTATTGAGCATTGATCCTGATTTGGTTGCAGGAAGATTAGATGATGTTAGCTATTTAATGAGCATTCTTTCTGATTTGTGAAGAAGTTACATGTGTTGCATCAAAGCAAGTGATATCTCACACTTTCCTGTGCATTTCCCCATCACTTTCCTTAAGGCAAAAAGTCCAATTTGGAAGTGGAGTGGTGTGTTCACTGTGCAAGACACCCCAAACAACTGTAATTGCTCGACCTGAATTTGCTGGGATGTGATTAAATCCCACCTGAAAATAGCAACAGTCTGGAAGCGCCCAGGGTGTCAGAAAAGAAGGCATGTTGTCTTTGAGGATTTGGCACATCAATATCATTCATTCCCTCACATGGGCTGTGCCACCTGTGCAGAGATCACAGTTCTCTGCATCTGTCTTGTGGATGGGCAGGAGATTGGAGCAATCAATGCACGGTTGCTGGGTGGCTGCAAAGATTTCTGTGCACAAATGAGCCAAGGACTGAGGAGTGGTGAGTCCTTTGCAGACAGGCCTTTAGAGTGCTAGGAAATGTTCGCACAACCATGCTGAGGTGAGCTTACAGTGGGAATCTTCTCCCTGCAGAGTACAGTAGTACTGTTAGATAATTAGGCTCTGCTTTTACTGTGTATGGCAGGGGGTGCTTGTGGGAGTGCTCTTTACATGTTAATGTGTATTTAAAATATGGAAAGCCAACCCTGCTGCATTAGAGGGATCCCCTTGCTCAGTAACATTACTAGGTATTTAAGGGACTCAAGGCACAGGCCCATGAAACAAACTCGAATGAATTTAGATATGCTTTTTAATCTTTGTGAATGCCTCTAGGAAATTAAAAAGGTGGGAAGCTGGGGTCTCATGAGAACGGCACCCAGCTGCTTTTAAGCAAAGTAAAAATAAAAAGTTTTTAAAGGAGAGGAAGGGGCATATCTGGGACCTGCTGCAAAATACTCCAGGCCCTCTCTAATAACAAGTACTTGCTGAATGGTACCTTGGATTTCTGCCACAAAGTTCTGCATTGATGGCACCACTGAGACCACAGCATAGCCTCTGGCAAATAAAGGTCCTTGTATGAAATTACAAAGCCTTAACAACTTATATCCAGGGTGCCTTAGGGACCACCTGAACCCTCATATCTCAACTTGATCACTGAGATTATCTGTGGGAATATCCCTGGTTGCTGCCCAAGTTGGTGAAGCTTATCTGACATTGACACAAAACTGAGCCCTCTGTGTTATTGGCCCACTCCTATGGAATGCTCTTCAGCAGGCACATTCTGTTTGAGGCTTTGAACATTTGCTGAAAAATTTCCCTTGCCACCAAGCTTATGCAGACAATTAAGAAAAACATTTTCTGAAATATTCAGCTAGTGATCTGTTTTAATTCTTGTGTGGTTTTTATTGTACTATCATTGTTGTACATTACTTTGATATTTTATGAAACTGCAGTATACAAATACTTTTACAAATAAATGAAATCAATCACTGCTGTGAAGGACTCTGATGTCTCTCTCCCCACCCCCCTCTGCTACACACAAATAAGGACATTCTGTAGTTCTCAGGTAATTCCATCCCTACAGATTATAATATGATGCCCTCTATTCTCTTTGAAAACTATATAGTGTCTTGTTGATGACAGCAGGGGGAAGTGGACTTTCTGGGTTGTTAGCTCAGAAAATCCTCCCATGGAAAGGACGTGAGCCAGAGATTAGTGTTTGAAATCACCTCATATCAGATGCTGCCACTGGATTCCTACTATGCCCACTACTGGTCAGAAGTTGGAACTGAAGCAGTCATAGTCAGGTTTGACTTTCTGCAACGAAAGCTTATCACCTGGGAGAACAATGGGATTGACACAACTTGGAGTTCCTTCTTTCCTTGCACACTTTCACCAAGTTCTATTTTTTGCTTAACCTAAGAGAGCTCCATGGATGACTGTGGACCACACCAAACCTTTCCACTCTCTGTGGGCTTCAGTTGCCACTCTGGCCACACACACACATTTCCAAGGATCAGTGCTTTTAACAGCTGTAGCTCCGTGCCAGGAAAGCTGTGCTTGGTCCCCATCTGCCCAGCTGTTGATGACACAGGATGTTTACCAGGGGGAAAGATGGGACACCCCAACACGATTTGCAAGCGGCGCCCCCTTGGCTCAGTGCCCAGTGCGGGCAAACCAGTCATGCTCTCCTAAATCAACATCTGAGCTTATTCTCACAAGTTGCCAACCAGACGCCTGTGGGAAACCCACAAGCGGAATTTGAGCACGACAGAACTCTTGTGATTTCCAGCCACTGGTATTTGGAAGCATGGCTGCCTCTAACTGTGGGGAGAGAGCATAGCCATCACGGCTAGTAACCTTTAAAGGCCCTTTCCTCCATGAATTGGTCTAATCCTCTTTTAAAGCCATCTAGGCTGGCAGCCAACATTGCCTCCTCCATTGTTCCAAAGTTTTTAACTATATGCCGTGTGAAGATGTGCTTTCTTTTATCAGTCCTGAACAGTGGCGTAGCGTGGGTTGTCAGCACCCGGGGCAAGGCAAGTAATTTGTGCCCCCTAACCCGTGGATTTGCGCCCCCTAACCCTAACCCCCAGATGTTGCGCCCGGTGCGGCAGCCCCCCCTGCACCCCCCACGCTACGCCACTGGTCCTGAATCTTCCGACATTCAATCCCTCGATTTATTAAAACCAGGAGACAAGATTTTTAAAAAGCTCTTTGTGTAAAATATAGAGTAAGTCTTGGGACCTCAAGGGCCCTTAGGACCTCAAGGGCCCTTAGAGGAACAGACGGGAAGCAGAGCTGGAAAATTCCACCAGGAAAGCAGTCTGGCCCTAATATTCATCCATGATGGCCTGAGGCACTTCATCACTCACATATAGGACATCCAAGGCACTTTGCTCTGTTTTAACCAGAGAAAGCAAATACGTGGATTCACTACTTGTAGGTCAGCTCTCCTAACCCACTGAGGATGGATGTACGAGGTCAAGAGCGAAGGAAGGCCTAACGTTGCACAGCAGCCAAAAGAAGCTTCTACATTTCCGGGCTTCTTGCCTCTCGGCTTCCCTCCCAGAACTGCCGGACTCCTCCTGGCTCCTCCCTCGCCTCTCCCGCTCCAGCCTCTTCCCTCCGACTGAGAGAGAGAGAGTGAGTCCGGGACTTGCCGCTCTTCTCACATTCAACACAACCAGATTCAGTTGCGTTTCTCCCAATGATATTTCCTTCTCTCCCCTCCCCACCCGTCAAACACACACACACACAACCCCCCCTCCACACACAAAAAAACCTGAGTTGCAATGAAATCATATCAAATCAAAAACGAAATTAAAGCCTGGCTAATACAGCGGTGATGGCAGCCCCAGGGTGGGCAAGTTTATTTATTTCTCTTTGGAAATGAATTTCAGCTCCTCTTCCCGCCTCCCCCCACCCCCTCCAGGAGGTGTCGTTCACTGTGTCTCATCCATCATCAGCAGGAGCATGACGGCTGGCGGGTGGTGTGTGGGCACACGCCAAGCCCAGGGGCTTTGGAGCTGCCGCCTCGTGTGTGTTCCCCCCCCCGCGCTCCCCACAGCTGTATTTCTGTCGCGGGGAGGGGCTGGGGAGGATGACAAACATTTCACCGAAACGGATGCAAAGGGCTGGATGCAAAGGGTGGAATTATTATATACCTTTCTTGCCCGGAATATATAGATTAGGATTAGGGAACGTAAATCGATGCAACTGTTTGCACCCTAAACCTCGCGGCCAGGATCCGGGCAGACGCTGCAAAAAGGGGGAGCCTTCTCGACCCCTTTTGTGGTCTAATCCTCTCATGCAGCAGTCTCACAATTGAGCATTTGCGAAGAGGTATTTGTGGGCGAGGAGGTGAGAGAGAGAGCTACACTAACAAATGAATACCACTTAAATAAAATTTAAAAATAAAGAAATAGCAGTCACAACAAGCACAATTCAACCAAAAATGTGTTTTCACCAAGTGTGAACAAGCAGGCTGTGAATGGCTCTGTGTGGCAATTCTGACATAGCACTTTTCTTCCAGTTGACAAATACACATGAAGAACTTTACACCGACATGCTAAAAACTCATATGGGTTATATGCAGAGGCACAGGAGGCAAAGGTTTTGCCTTAATGGTTTTAATTCTGATCATGCCATAACCCAGAGAAGTGTAGCTTCCCTCCCCCATCCATTACAGGCCAATATTTTTAATTTATTGTAAAATGCTTAGTACATGTTAAGTGCTCTCGAAACAATAAATGATGCTAAGGATGATGAACATGTATCTGTGGAGAAATGTGTACGAACAACACTGTGTTTGAAGACAAAATCCACCATGGATTTCCCTAGCTCTCCCCAGGAAAAAAAATCTGTGAGCAGGAGTGGGCAGAAATCCAAACAGGCAATAGTCTTATCTTGATTACATCATAATATAGATTTTTTATTCTAATCTAGGTGTCTCTGATGTAATGTTTTTCCTCTGTGTGAGCTGTTACAATTTGAAAACATTGTACTAAAATTGGCCTTGTGTTTGCTGATGGATAATACGCATTTGTGTGCATATTGTTTTTCATTCCTGCTAAAGAGCTGCTTTCCCCATGCATGCACTTGCTTCTCCCCCTTCCTGCACTCCCAGCCTCTCATCCCCACCCTTGCCCACTCCATTGGTGTGCAGTTTGTGGTTACACCACTTGCTTATTGTTTGGTCTGTCTGCCGGACTGGTTTCAGGAGGCTGTGATACCCGGCTGTGTGTGACAGAAAGTGATGGCGGCATATTGCAGTAATTGCATATGGTCTCATTAGGCAGTGCTGCTTGCGCACGCCAAGGTCTGATCGTGCCTCCCTCTTCAGACTTCTGGGGGGGGGGGGGGAAATGATGTGCTAAAGATTTTTCTACTTTCAGTTAGAAGCGGTCCTTGCAGCCTGAGGCTAGAGGCTTTGTAAAGAGGACTGGAAGGCTGACTTGCAGCACTGGGGCCTTCTTTATTCCCTTCCCAAATGCACAGGCAGCAATATTGTGGAGCTTTGAAGGGACTCTTATGCCCCATCCCTGAAGCTGCAGCACGTTGGTGGTACTTTATTTAGCAACACATCTCCCCCCCCCCCCATTGCCACAGTTCTGACCCATGCTTTTGGAGATTAGAAATGACTAGAATTTGGCTGCACAACCACAATCTTAAGGCCAGTTCAGACCCCCACTGGGCAGATGGAAACCTACCTGAAATTGCCACAAACACTGGCAACCTGATTATGACCTGCCCGTTCTGTACAAGTGCCACCGTGCACAGGATTGCATTATCACCATATCACTCATGTCAAAACTTCCATGTAGGATAGCCTGCAATCGTACTGATACAGGAATTTAACCAGTGAGCATGGCAGGCTGCTTTAGCATGCAGTCTGCACCCCAACAACAACAAAACTGAATGGTTGATGCATCTTGCTTTTTGTGGTTTGCACATATAGGGGATTCTCAGAGGTCAGCATCATCAGCCACCTGCTGAGACCCACTCACTACGAGGAGATCCATCCCCAGAGTCTCCCAACCTTGCTGTTGCTGCCTGATCACCTGCCTTCTCTCAGTGAGTGAGCAGTGACAGGACCACCAAGGGGAAGGGGCAGCAGCCTCCACTCGTCTTACTCTTCCAATTGGATAGTGTGCAGATTGGATCTTGAGGAATATATGACAAGTCCTTCTGGATCAGGACAAAAGTTCGTCTAGACCAGTGGTTCTCAAACTTTTTTCCCTGAGCCACACTTTCAGAATAAAAATTTGCTTGCAACACACTGAATTTTTATTGATACGAAATACGTATGTTGGGAAAGAAAAAGAAACAACTCCTAGTAGTGCTTGATTTATAACACAGAACACAACTATTTTATAATATGATCATGGGACATCCAGAAAGTATAAAACAATGTGGCTACAAAAGAACATGAATCATTCCCAAAATATAATTAAAAACGAACCTCTTATGTATGTACTTTAAGTATGTATACAAACTTAATGAGAGGTGTGAACTTTTTCCCTGGAGGGGGGGGGGCAGAACAGAGCTCTCTGTGATTGGTCAGTTAGTAAAGTATTTTTATTTATTCACTTGATTTGGGGGGGGGGAGCTGCTATTATCTGTTTTATTTTTAGCTGTTCTTATTGTATTTTGTACATAGCCTTGAGACATGGATGGTAGGCAATTAAGAAACCTTCATAATAATCCCTGGCATCTCCAGTTGGGTTGGGAGAGACTCCCTGCCTGCAGCCCTGCCAGTCAGTGTAGACAACACTGAGCTAAACACTGAGGCAGCCTCCTCCTACGTTCCCTCTTCCACACAACTATTAAAAGCACTGCCCTAATACTTAAAGATTGGCCATCCTTGCAGTCCTGCGACAAACACTAATTATGTGCACTTATTTGTAAATTAGTATTGCTTGCTTGCACTCTTCCTACGTTTTTGACTGCAGAGTTATTTGCATGACTCCACCTCACATCAACAACTTTTAATTCCCAGTCCCTCTGACCCCCAACAGTGCACACACCCTTCCATCATCTTGAATTTGCTGCATGCTAGGTAAAGCATTGCTCAGTAATATCTAGTTAGGGAAACAAAATCAGCGTGAAACCAAATATTTAGGAGGAGGAAAGGGAAAAGGGGACAAATGTTCATCTAGCCAGAGCTGCTCAAGGCAACAGTGCCTCCTGGGAAGGGAAAGGGCATGGCATTTTCCTTTAATGCCCTGGACGAAGGACATTTTTACAAAGCCCTTTCCTAGCAGCAAATGAGACTTTAGGTTAGGTTGGCTGGAATGCAGAAGGCGGAGGGGTTGTGCCTGAACAATGCATCATGCCCAAGGGTGGGATTTATGTGCTTTGACTGTCCAATCTCTCAGTTTTTTGAGAATGCCTCATGCCCTGGTGATGTGGCTCAGCTGGCAGCCCAGGAGCCTCTGGGTTCTGAGGTTATGGGTTCAGATCATCCCTCAGGATGCTGGC
Source organism: Podarcis gaigeae (assembly GCF_964106915.1). Lineage (NCBI taxonomy): Eukaryota > Metazoa > Chordata > Lepidosauria > Squamata > Lacertidae > Podarcis > Podarcis gaigeae. Next base: position 44,639,055 of record NC_139679.1, read on the forward strand.
TGATGCTAGAATGGGCACCAGCCCTTTCAATGGGGTAGGCAGGAAAGTCTACTTGTGTTGCTGTGATCAGAATGTACAACTGCCCAGCTAATGAAGGGAATACAGCAGGGTTTCCTCAATAAACTGGGAGCAGATCACACAGGTCTCTTGCCTGCATCCAAATGTACAAGATTGGGCTTTCTGGATGTCACTGTTTCAAGAGATGAGATGGGTGAAATGCTGTAAAGGGCATGTCATTCTGAGAGGGTCATAAAAGGCTTGGTGGGTGGGAGATGCTGGAAGCCAGGTTTAAATAAACATGTCAGATAATATTATGCCATCAGTGTCAAAGTATAAACAGACAGATTCAAAAATGGGCAATGTCTTCTCTGACTGAAGTTCAGCTCCCTGCACCCATAATCTATTGCAATGGTTTCCAGTCTGTCTGACATGGGACACACCTTCTACCCAGCTTGCAATTTGGAAAACCCCCATTTAACTTACTGTTGCCTTAGTGGTGGGGTTGATAGCAATGCTGTGTACCACTAACCCACCTTAGATGTTGACACAAACCACACTTATGGATCCAAATCCACAATTGAAGGTCAATATCTATAAATTCTAAGAAGGAATTCCAGGGATTCACTTCCCTCCCCCAAGTTCAGGAGTCACTAACTATTTTTGGATCAGTGGATACATTTGGGATTTTGATAAGGTGCAGTAGCACCTGTCAGAAAATGGCTGCTGTGGGGGTGCTACATAACATAAAATGGCTGCCACATTTAAAATAGCAGAAAAAAAGACAGGGCCACAGAATGGTGTGGCCATGCCCTCCCATCGATATAAACAAGACACCTATATCAGCTTTCTTTGTGCCCTCTCAAAGAGAATGTATTTTCACTTCTTATCAGAAGGGAGGAAGGGTATCTGGTCCTGTCATCCAATGAAATCTGGGCAAGTTTAAGGGGGTAAAATCAGTGTAGGAGAGGCTGAGCCAATGCAAGCAGGAAATGGGCAGAAAAAGCAAACAGTCACTCATGCAGTCTGGAATTTTAGGGGATATTTGCTGAGCTTTTTCATGGACACCTTAGGAGGCACTGGTGGGTACACTGGTGCCTGTATGTGTCATGTTGGTGATAGGTCACCAACAAAGGATAATTAGGAGGGATAGATTAACCTGGAAGAGGGTAACAGCCAGGATTCCTGGGTTCACTCATCTCTCAAAGGCTGGGAAAGAGGGGGCCAATATGGCAAACACATAGCCATTCTGTTAGTAACAAGCCTATGGCACATGGCTCTGAGTGGTGAAGCTGCACAATGCCAGCATGGATGATTAGGATATAAAGGCTGTGTTAATCCCATTGAATCACAGACAGGGTAGCTGTCAGTGTGCAGGGGCCTGCTGAGTTAATGGGTTGCCAAGAAGGCCCCAGGCGCCAGCCTGTTCAGGAGGGCGGAGTGGAGAGAGGCAAATGCAGATGGATGGGCAAGGGGTGAAAAGAGTGGAGACAGAGGCAACCGTGGAGCGAGAGGAGGTGGGAGTGGGTGGGACACTGGGCTGTTGTAACCCTTCATTGCGGGTGATCTCATCCTGTTAGCAAGGAATTAGAACCCTCATTAATGCATCAATTAGACATATTAGCACAGGGGCTGGGGCTAAAAAACGCTGCCCTCCTGCTGTGCCATGTTATTAATCCCTTAGAGAACTGGCCTAGAGGGGACTCTCCTGCTGTTAGGGCATGCCCTGTCTCCCTCTGGTGACTGCCAGGAATTACCATCCCTGGCTTGCGGTGCATGCTCTCTCTCTCTCTCTCTCTCTCTCTCTCTCTCACACACACACACAGTACACTAAACCACCAATCCAAGGGTTATGACTTGAAGCCCACTCTCTCTTCCACTCCCTACTTGACTATTGGTAATTTGTTTCCAAGATGTCATTTAGCTTGCTTCTGTTCTGAAAAAAAAAAAAAAGGTCTGAAGGATTCCCCTTCTACATAATGTTTATTTCCAGGTAATCTTAGATCCGGGAGATGGGCAAGGTAAGAGATTTCTAGGAGTGGCAAACCTTTTTTTCTGCCAAGGGTTGCATTTACTCTCTGAGTGTGTTTGTGCATGCACAAGCAGTGGGAAAGGTAATCCCATCTCCTTCTCTCCTTCTGCCCCTCAGCAGGGTCAAAAACTATTTCACAGATGACTTCATGCTTGGTTTTTCTGGGTAGATTTACACAACCATTTGTTTGTACCACGTGTGACTTTTTGCAGTCTAATAGAAAGATCTCAACCAGAACCACAAGGCAATTACAAGAAATCACTTGTGATGCAAACAAGTAGTTGTGTGAATCCACCCCCCAAAAAACAATGGGTCAGTAGGTTAATCAATGTGTCAGTGCTCTTGGATTGTGGTTTTATTTGTGTTAGCCTGATAGCCCACAGTATACATGTGTGTTGTACTAGTAACAAAAAGGAGACCCGCATGAACTCAGAGACCAGTAGCAGAGGGAAAACCTCACATTGTCAATAAACTGAGAGCCTGAAAATCATCTAGCATCTTCTATAGAATCTTATCCATGGACACAGAGAAGTAGGAAACCATCAGGGAATAGTGCAGGAGTTCTAGAGAAATAGAAGGGTCAGTTCTGCTTTCGAATGGCTATGGTGCATAGAGCAGAAAGTCCCAAATGGTCTTGAGGATTTCAGACTTACATCTGCTGGGCTATGGGAGAGAGCTCTGAAGGGAAAGAGGGGAGCTGAGTCCTGTTCTCTCTAAATTCCTCTAAGGGGAAAAGAAGCCAATCCTGGATAAATTTTGCTTTTCCTGTTTGTCTCCTTCTCTCTTCACTGACTCCCTTCCCCACCCTGCTATATACAGGACTTAGCCAATCCTATAGCAGGCCACAGCCAATTGACCTCTTCTCAGAGAGTCACCCCTCTCAATTTTCCAGCCCACTAATCATGACTGTTCCAGATCAGCCAGGGCCCCAGACCTGTAACAATCAGCACTTGGCATGTGGCTGGTAGGGTGCTGCTCTGTAAAGAAGCGGTGAGCGGGGAGATTGGAGAGAGACTCCTGCCAGCTAATGCTGCCCAGATTCTCATGAAACGTTTGTCCTAGGAACCAGCCTTGACTGTGAATAGCTAACCGCCAGCAGATTCTGTGGGGTCGGAGGCAGCGGAGGAAGGGGAGAGAGTGGAGAAAATTGGTGACTCTGGTGCAGACTCCGTTGCTATTTCAGGGTGGGATTCAATCATATCCCAGTAAATTCAGCTTAAACAATGAAAGGCTACTTCCCCAGAAGATTGGACTTTTAGCAATAAGAACCGTGACAGGAAAATGCACTGGGAAGTGTGGCTTGACAGAACTTCATCTAACCCCTCTGCAATCAAATCAGAACAAATGCTCAATACATAACTGGTGTCATCTAACCTCCTTGCAAACAAACCAGGCTGGGTGCTCAATAAACAAGTCATCTGGAAGCAACCTATGAGTGGACTCCAGGACAGGTGAAAAGGAGAAACGGAAGAGGTGGGTGGAGAGCTGGGGGTGTCAAATGGTTCCAAGGAGAGCACCCAAAACCCAAGAGTTACGTATATCTGCTGGGAGCATCACCAAGCGGGGACGGAGGAAGGGGTGTGTGGTGAGTGCGGACCGCCCTGGGACCACCCCAGTGAGGGGAGGTGACAAAATGCCAGGCGGCACTCACCACAGGGTCTGCAGCGCACCCGAGCCACATGTCTCTTCTGGGAGAGACATGGTGGCTTAGGCACACACAGCCTCTGCACTGCCCAAACAGTCCGCCCACTGCCTCTCCCCCAAGCTGAGGGCGGCTGGGTGGGAGGAGGCAGGCAGACTCCGGAGGCCCCGTGGTGCGCCCCACTCCTTTGGGTGGCTCGTCCCGCATGTCACCCCAGGTGCCCGAGCGGCTTCCTCCGCCGCTGTCACCAAGTGCAGACTCCTGGGTCTTAGACCCTCTCCTAATCGAGAGATAGCCCTCTCAGAGCTTGGGGCTTTGGCTTCATATCCCCCACCCTTCCCACCTAATATAATACAGAGAGAGAGAGAGAGAGAGAGAGAGAGAGAGAGAGAGAGAGAAAGTTGATGCCGCAATCTGTCTCCTCCCAACGCCTCCTTTGCGACTCTCTCTCTTCTATGCTCAGGGTAGCCCACTAGCCAGCTGTTGAGAGTGTCAGCTGTGTGTGAGGTCAGACAGAGGCCAGCTATGAGCCATGCTCCTTGCATCTGGGAGCAAGCACAACACTCGGAAGACGCCGCGTGGCGACACTGCAAACAAATGACTCTGACAGTGATGCAATGATCTCACTCTGTTCCTGGGCAATGTGTGCCGAGAACAGAGAAGGAGGGGCATCTGCCACAAGCAGCTTGACACGCAAGAGGGTGTATGCTTGTGTGTGTGTGCGTGTGTGTGTGTGTGTGAAGACAGGGAGTTTACGGACCCTGCCTCCTTTGCCTTGTGAGCAATGCAGTTCTTCCATCCCCAGAGGGAGAGAGGGTCATGCCTCAAGGGGACAGATGGCTGCTGTGGGAGAGACTTGCCAAAGACCTTTCCTCCTTCCATCATGCCTGCAGGAGAGGCAGAGCTGACTCAGCCAGGGCTGCTCATCCCTAACCCGTGATGCGGCCCTGTCATTGCTCTAGCCCACTGCCAGGGGTAGGTAGAGATGAGCTCACCCTCACCTGTTTCAGAAGGGTTTGGCAAATAATACTCATATTAATAAGCTGTCAAACATTTTGCTTCTGTTTTGGATCTGCAAGTAACCCTTTTATGTCTGTTACTTCAAGAGAGACAAACTCGAGAGAAACTGTCTTTTGTTTACTGGCAGCTGCAAAAACACGAGATGCCAAAATACTGGAAAGAAACTCAGTTGTCCCTTATACATTTGCAGCTTGTAAAAATACAGGCTGTGGATGCTGTAATGAAGTTACCTAGGCAGTTCGGCAATTAGAGTTTGAGAAAGGTTCTTTTTTAAAGTCAGATAGATGAGATACTATCAAATTATGTAAATCATTGATTGTTGTTTTAATCTTAAACTGTTCTTTATCTAAGCATTTATGTATGTAACAAAAATGAACAAAAAGTATAAAGCAAAGGGATCGGATACAATATGTAAACAGGTTTTTTTTATACAATAAAAGGGTAAGCAGGTGATTATTGCTAATATGAACTCTGCCAACCATAGGGTGAGTCTGAAATCCTGTTGTCTCTGCCAAGAGTCCCAGGACAAGACAGGGCAGGACTGCCTGACGGCTCACCCTTAAATGAGGGATATCTCTTTAATATATTTTAATTTGGGTCCCAGGCAAGCCACAGTCACAAGCGAGCAGGGGGAAAGTATCTGTCCCTGTATCCCTTCCACCTAGTTCATCAGAACTCTTTTCTGAACTGACAAAGACCCTCCACCTTCCAGAATTCCACTAATTCTGGAATCAGCAAGAATCTGCAGCCAGCTTCGCATGAACAAATAAATCACTTTACTTTAAGGAAATCTTAGAGTCTGCTTTCCTTCCTTTTCTGGTGTGTGTGTGTGTGTGTGTGTGTGTGTGTTTGTATGTATGCATGTGTGCTAGGGTGTTTGCAGATATACAAAATTTATGAGCCTGCTGTGGAAGTGGGCTTCTTGCACTTGCTTCACACAAACAATATTTTTACCCAGACTGGGCTCAGAGAGGGACATCTTACTCTAGTGTGGTCACAGAACTAGGAAGACAACAGTAGCACACAGTTCCCAGCTTCCGGCTTGATTTGGAATGTTCATTTTACACTTTGTGAAAGCCAAAAGTGCAAGACACCTGCCTGCCAGCGAATGGTGCGTGCGGTGTCTGCTGGATTTGGATTCTGTGTGGGAGCTTCAAAAGCCCTTTGAAGGGGCAATTTGCTAAAACCTGAGGTGTGTTTTGTGAGGAGCAATTTTTATGTTTGGTGGGAATCTAAAACAGGCACAATGTTGCCAGGTGTGTGCGTGAGAGTGAGAGAGAAAGAGACAGAGAGATTTGAAAGCCCTAGTTAACAACCCAAAAACTCAAAGGACACATGAAGCGGAGAGATAATTGTTGGTGTTTCTTTAGGTAAGGGAAATACAGACTGGTGGGGGAAAGGGCTGCAACAGCCACTGGCCATTAAACTGTATGGCCACAGTCATTACTCTGCCCCTGCATCTCTCATGGGCTCCTTTGGGTAGGGTATAAATTGAATTAGTAATAATAATAGTATTAAAGTTCTACACACCTGGCATTGGGAATGAGAGTGACTTCAAGTTCAGTTCAGTACCAAAAATGCCAGTAAGTCCTATGTTGAAACCCTCTTCCACACTGAGGGCTGACAAGGAATTATAGTAAAATGCAATAGAGCAGTGGCTGCCAATTGGTGGCCCACATGGCTATAGCGAACTTGATTCTTTCTTGAGAGAAAGCAGGGCATGCAATGTACATAGTGACTATGACAGCTACAGAAATTAGGCAGGTGCTCGTTCCTAATAATTCTTACAGAGGTGATACAATGTTGTTAACAAGACCAGAAGTTCACTATTGTCCATGTAAACACTACTAATGGGAAACACTTTTGCCCGTTTTGTTGCACAATCTGACATTTGCTGGCACAAATTTGCTAGATGGACTTGGCTGATTATTTGGAAAGTACTAAGGTTTCTGAGATTTCCAAGAAGTATCTGTGATGAAAGACCAAGTTCTTTTCTCACTTCTTTGTCTCCAGAACTTTGTTCCATTTTCTCTTTCAAAATGTCTGTAGTCACCAGCCAAATAACAGAGCCAGCACAGCATAGCAATCTAAATAGCATAGCATGGTTACTGGGCCATGTTAAAGGCCTTGTTAACATATAAAGCCCTGAATAACTCAGAGCTGAAAGATCATCTGCCCCTGTATAGACCTGTAAGATCACTTAGATTGTCTAGGGAACATACCATACCCTACAGAATATCATTGGGTGGTGACCCGAATATGGGCATTTTCTGGTATTGCCCCTGTATTATGGAATACCCTTCCCTCTGCCATATATATAAATCAGCAACCATCAGTTTCTTCAACTGCCTTGTAAATATATTTTTACCTGGACTTTTCCTGACCCATAAGATCCGACCCTGTTTGATGTATTTTAATGCCCTGAATTCCTCTTTTATTTGTTTTTATATGCCTTTTATACTGCTGCTTTATTTGCTTGAGGCTGTCTTTTTTGTTTGAATGATATTGTTTGTCCTTTAACTATCTGCAGCCTTTTAGAAGTGGGCGGGATGTTTTAATGTATTTATTTCCTCTTGGTTTTAATGTATCTATGTGGGGTTTATTGTCTGGTTGGTTGTCTGGTTCTAGGTCGCTTTGTGTTGCCCTGGGCAAGATAAGGTCACTAACAAATTTTAACAACATATTGTACACTGCTTAGAGATTTTAAAAAATATTATGCAGTTTAAAATTTGAACAAGCAAGCAAACAAATTAATAAATATAAACATAAGCAGTGGTTTGGGAAGAAAATAAACGCTTGCATTTCCAGAGAGCCTGATGTGATAGCTGAGAAGAGAGAGAAAGTGTGTGTAGCTGAACAAACAGATGGGATATACCTGTTCGTCAAACTTTTTTGTGCTTGAGTTGAACAATCAATTAACTTTAGTCTTTGGAAAATAATAAGAGGACAGTGCAGCATGTAAGGTTCATTTTTCTAATCTGATTGCCTTGCTCTAATTATTTCCTACGGCTGCAAGCCAATGGACTGGTGAAATTGAGTAACCCATAGGATCACTGGTGTAGTCCATTTCTCCCTAAAGGGTGCAGTTTCCCAAGAGAGGTCAAACCAGAAACAACAGCCATTTCTGATCCAAAGCTTAGACCAGAAGCACCCACCAGTGAGGGTAGGGCTGCCAACCAGGAATATCAAACTATCAGCTGCTTCTTTTTCCCCTTTTTGTCTCTAGGCCAGCTGCCAGAATTTTTTGTGCAAAAGCCAGAAGTTTGGGTTCACTGCCAGAATATTTTGAATAAAAATCAGCAGGATTGCATTTAACGTGCATGCTTGAACGGAGTGACCCGAGTATGAGCACTAAGGAGCTAGACAGCTGAGCTCAAGCCCAAGCACACCACTTCACATGACAGACGGCAGAACGTATGAGTGTGCCTCCTCCATAACTGACCCCACAGACTCTCTGGAACAAAGCAGGACCAGGGTATGATGGCATACCAAACAACAACTTGGCAATGGCAGCTATAGGGATTGCTGATGCACGTACTTCCCTACACAACTCTACCATGCTCAACTCACTGTATCTGCTAGGGCAGGCCTGGGGAACTGCAGGCCTGGGGACCAATTATGACTCTCCAGGCCTCTGTTGGCCCTTTGGAAGACTCCCCAGGCCATGCCACTCACTGGCTCTGCTTTGCACCTCAAGTGTTTTTGCCTGGCTAGAATATATCCTGGAATATGCCACTTGCTTGTCTGGATGGAGGAGAGAGAGGGGTGTCTAGCCAATTGCACAGAGCTAAAATTTGCATTTCTGGCTCTGCCCGCTTCTGCCTCTGGCCCCACCTGCCATTGGCATGTGGACCCCAGAAGGTTGGCCAGAAGGAAATGTGGTCCTTGGGCTGCAAGTCTCTCCTCCTTGCTCTGTCCCCCTGGTCTGAGGATGTTATAAGGTACCAGATGTTAGCAATCCTAAGCAAAGGAGCTGTGCAGAGCAAGGGGGTTGTGAAGTAAAAAGTTGCCCAAAGGCCTCTGGGGGTACCCAGGTGTCCCAAACTCTTCAGAGGGGGAGGGCTGCCTGCCATGTTGGTGGCAAGGAAAAAATAGGTTGCATAAAAGGAGAATTCTCTGGACACCAAGATCCAGGTTTGTGGCAAGCACTATTTGGTGAGAGAACCCTAGCAGAGATTTAAAATCGCAAAATATGCAGCAAAGTAAAGCATGGAAATACAGAGTGTCAGGCATTTAAAATATGTCCTTCTAAGTTCCTTCCAAAGTTCCCCTTTCCCCCTAGCACAGAAAAAGGCCACACATTTGGTAAGTTCAACATTGGTTTACTTATAAACTCTTCAAAGGGCAGGTTCATGTGCTTTTCCACACACCAGTCAGGTAACATAGGCAGTGAAACCTGGCTTAGTTACAGTGGTAAAGGTTCCTAAATTATTGGCATAGGAGCACAAGAAAGCCTTGTTAGAGCCATGCAGTCTGAGCTTGGAGCAACCAGCTCAGACTTCTTTACATGCTGAGCTTCTCAGGTAGACCGAAGAGGAATAACAATAGGTCTGATTACCTAGTTCCTTGGAAGGTGAGGTAAGTCCGGCAGGACAGCTTACTCTATGGTCTTAACCCCTTCATACATTAATTTGAGAAGCATGTTGGTTATACGAGGGTGGTTATCCCACACTGTGAATTTAAAATGTGCCCAAAGGCCCCTGGGAGTACCCAGGTGCCCCAAATTTCGGCAGGGTTGTCTGCCAGACTGAAAACAGCATGCAAAAATATCTCTTCCTCCCAATGCAAAATGAAAGCATGACCTTAGATGGACTTGGAGGCCCTGGGGACATGCCAGGGTTGAGGAGAACGGAAGAGATGCATAAGAAATTTGCATGCCTACTGAAAAATCTGAGCCCCAATCTCATGAGATACCTCTCCCCAATATTAGGCCAACAGCCCTACCTAACGGGGAGGAGGAAGAGACAAGAATGTTTTTGTATGGCAGAAGATTGCAGAGAAGTTGCAAATAACTTTGCACTGATTCATCACCCCACCACCCCTTTATAGAAGGACATGCAGATAAGCACCCGTCTTTTTGCTTCTCATTCTTTTTTAAAGCAGCAACTGTTAAAACCAACCCTCTCAGGACAGGGCACATATATTTTAGAACTTGTGATGGGCACTATCCAAGTGGATGACCCTCACGGTGAAATGTATACAGGCCTGCTACAACATCAGCTGAAGGCCAGCTTTTCCAAAGGACAGCTTGAAGCAGTGAGAAAACCTACAAAACTGATTTGACCAAAGATCATGGGAGGACACACAGAAAATGAGCATGTGTGCCGTGGGCAATGACACCTCTACAACACCGCCTCCAGCTCTTTGAAAAGCTAGCTGCTATGCGCAGCCTCAGTCCTTTGTAGCTTAGTGTCCTCATTGCTGACTGCCAACAGCCTGACAACCCACCCTCAAAGTTCCTGGGGCCAACCATTTCAAAAACACTGGGACTGACAGCAGTTTGGAATTGTGCTCCAAATGTGACTTTTGCAGGTTCCCTGCCAATCTGTTGTCTCCAGGTGCCATTATGACATGCAAGACAGAATAGTGGGTCAGGGTGAGGAGGTGAGGATGGAGTGTATAGGCTAAAATGGTGCCAAATTCAGGGGTGCCTGGATTTGTATTTAGGTAGAAGCATATTTGCTGATATATTGCCCTTTGCAGAGGTGAGGGAGGTAGGGATGGACAAGGCTGGGTGGACATTGATGTATTTATTAAATTTATATCCCACCTTTCCTTCCAAAGTTGCTCAGGAGGCCAAACACATACACAATGGGTTTTTGTTTAAAGGCATTCTCCGTTATAGTTAAAAACATGATTTCTCCCAGTGATCTCAGGCTTGCCACCAGGGCCAGACTTAGATGAAGAGAGGCCCTAGGCTACTCCACTTGCGAGGCCCCTCCCCATCCCCCACCCTCACAACTAGAAGAAAATGGCAGAGTGTTATAAACAAAACTGAGTGAAGCCAAGGGTAACGACAGGTATTTAAAATTCTGCAATTCACATTTTCTCCTCTAAAGGACATAAGATATTATTGTTAAATACCATGGTGATTTTTAAAAATGCATAGAATTAACACTGAAAAACTTTTGCAATAACTGAACTTTGCAAACCTTTTGTGGAATAAGCATTATTTTTTAGTAAAATGAAATTGTAATGTTATTCTTAAAAAAAACGAAGGCCTGGCCAGAGCAAAGGCCTCTTATATACCTGCTGGGATTGACAAGGCATCTGACCCTCATCTGAATCTCATAACTCTCCTGACAGATCATTTGGTCTGCAGCCACAGTGTGGAAATAAAGGATGAGATTGACCACCAGATACCAGGCACTCTACTATTCAAATTAGGCCTCTGTGTTCTCAATTAAGTAATCAATTTTAATCTAGAATTTAAATTCTCAAAACTTTATTATTTGTTAATTTGAGCAAGTAAACTACTGCTCTCACTTCATTACAAACAGTATTTCTACCTGCAACACACTTGAGAAAACCTGCTCCTCTTCCTTTCACAGATATTTTGTTGCCATTTGCAACTGCAGCTGCCTCTGATTAGTTATCATTTAACTCTTTGAGGAAATAATTAGCATCACATGGAAGTTGCTGAACCAATTAACCAACTAGAAGGATTACTGTTAATAGCACCAGTTTTCCTATACAGTGGTACCTCTGGTTAAGAACTTAATTAATTCCGGAGGTCCTTTCTTAACCTGAAACTGTTCTTAGCCTGAGGTACCACTTTAGCTAATGGGGCCTCCCGCTGCTGCTGCTGCGCTGCCGGAGCACAATTTCTGTTCTCATCTTGAAGTAAAGTTCTTAACCCAACGTACTACTTCTGAGTTAGCGGAGTCTGTAACCTGAAGCGTTTGTAACCCGAGGTATCACTGTAACTTGATATTGCTGGATAGTTTTGATGAACTGCAAAAGGATTTTTAGTTTGCTTTCTGTTGCCACCCTGGAACTTTTCTTTATTAGTGCCTCTTTGTTTTGTACGATTCCTTGCAAATGAAGGAAAACAACTTTTCTGCTTGTATATTTTGATAATATAATTTTGGTTACTGAGAACAAATAAGATTGTATAAAAACAAGATTGGGCACAGGCCTGGCCAGGACATAGGCATTCTGGCTGTGACAAAGGTGACCTGTGTGCTTGCTTGCTTGCTTAACAGCTGTTGGGAACTTCAAGGTCCCTGCTCTCCCTTCTTATGGTCTTTGTATTGGACCTGGAGACTCCAACAGAGAGCATTCCATGTCAAGAAGGAGGGCAAGTGGGCATCCTATCAAATGACAGAGCAGGAGCTACACGGAGCAGGGCCTTTTCACTGGTGGTGCCCATTGTATGCCTTGCTCTTCCCAGACCTGTTCTCTTTTGGCCTGTATTTTGGAGCTTTATAATTTAGGAAAACTTTGGAAAAACTGGTTGGCAAGTCTTATCAGTCGCTGATGTATGAGCGGATTTTATTTGCTGTTATTCTGGGGTTCTGGTGCACCAGGGTTTACACCAGCGTAATAGAGCTGGCCTGGATGCCAGAAGGGATACCATTTACAAGCTTTCTCCATTATCTGCACAGCAGGGGGTGTTCAGTCAATAGTGCAAAGGCTGAGCTGAAGCATTCCCTGCTGGTTACCTGCTTTCAGCAATAAGGGTCGCTGTTTGGTAGTACGCAATTGGTTAGCTGTCAGATTCTAAAGCTCCCTACTGGTGGCTCTTAGGTAATTCACAAAATACAGAGTCCATTCATAAAACACAGTGTTCAGTCATAAAGCAGCAACATATATCTCCATTGCTACATATTGGGCGTATATTTCAGCAGTTGAACGTACAGGTTTATGGCCATGCTGTAGTGTAGTGCTTATGCGACTGTGAATAAAAGGTGGCTGGGCTCATTGTCTCGGGGTTTTGGGGGGAAGAGGTTACAAAACTGATTTCCAATAAGTGCCCTCCCTTTATTTCCATAACAAGCCCTTGAGTTTGTACTCTGAATAGTGACACCAGGGACCTAGAAGGTGCAGGGCTTGTCAGTCCAACCCCTGCACAATCTCATCAGGGCTGACCTTAAGGCATTGGACTGTGAACTGGGGCCCTACAAAAAAAAATTCAAGTTGCGCCCCACTGCTTCAACTTGGGCCCCACTGACTAGCCCTGAGTCTCATAGTTGCTGGGCCTGAGTTGCCCTGCCCTTGCATGAAGTCTTGGGTTTGCAATTTTGGGAGAGGGGAGGTTGCTTGCTGGGGAGTTGGCAGGCTGGTGAGTTCCCCTAGATTTAGAGCCCAAGTTGCCCTGCCCTTGCATGAAGTCTTGGGTTTGCAATTTTGGGAGAGGGGAGACTGCCCGCTGGGGAGCAGGCTGGCAGGCTGGCGAGGCCCCAGACTTCAGCCTACTTAGCATATACATAAATCCGGCAGTGCTTGCCAGGGCCAGTATTCTTCAGCCACCAAATGGTACACAGGAAAGTTTTCACATTCCTCCTGAAAGCTGATCATAATGGAGATGGATCCACCTCACTAAGGAGGGCATCCCGCAACTGGGGACCACCACTGAGAAGACCCTGCCACCAACTGGACAGTCCCTGGTAGCAGCAGCACCAACATCAGCTCACCTGCTGACCGTAGAGACCAAAATGGCCAATATTAGGAAAGGTCCTCTTTTATGTACTTGGGTCCCAAGCTATATACACAAAGAAGGAACACCACTCAGACCAATAGTCAGCTCCATAGGCTCACCTCTACAAAATCTCGCTAAATTTCTCGCCAAGCAACTTCAGCCCTATGCAGAATCCATCTCTTCACACGTACCAAACTCCTTCCAGTTCATAGAAACAATAAAGAAGCAAAACCTACATCCTAATGACCTACTTGTGAGCTTCGATGTTGTATCTCTCTTCACACAAGTGCCCATTAATGAAGCCTTGACAGCTATTCAAAACAAATACAATCCCCCCGAATACATCTTGGACCTGACCAACCACTGCCTAACCAACACGTACTTCATCCACAATGGACAAAGATACAAACAGATAGAAGGAGCACCTATGGGATCACCCCTCTCACCGGTCATCGCAAACCTGTACATGGAACACTTTGAAACCAATGCTTTAGACAAGTCAGAACACAAACCCAAACTTTGGCTCAGATAGGTTGACGACACCTTTGTAATTTGGCCACACGGGAAGGAAAAACTGGATAGCTTCCTCACACATCTCAACAACTTACACCCCAAAATACAATTCACTATGGAAATAGAAGCCAACAACCAACTTCCCTTCCTTGACGTCCTAATCTACAAAAAACCTGATGGCTCCCTAGGACACACTATCTACCAGAAAAAAACACACACCAACCGCTACTTACATGCACAATCACACCACCACCCTGCACAAATAAACTCCGTAGCCAAGACTCTCATCTCCAGAACCAAACGCCTGGCTGACAAAGACCACTTGACAACTGAGTTACAGAATCTCTCAAATGTGTTAATTGCCAATGGATACCAGCAAAACAGGATTACGAAGCTAATCCAAAAGGAAACACCCCCCAAAAACCAAGACACAGAAGAAAACAATGGCATGGCCCTCCTTCCTTATATCAAGGGCACTACAGATAAAATTAGCAAAATCCTCCATAAACACAATATCAAAACAGCCTTTTGCACCAACCAAAAAATAGCCAATATCCTCAGAAACCCCAAGGATAAAATCCAGTTGGAAAACCAAGGGATCTATGAAATACCCTGCAAAGTCTGCCCAGCCACGTACATTGGACAAACAAACAGACGAATAAATGCACGTATCGCAGAACACAAGAATGCCGTCAAAAAAGAAGAAAAAACTTCCTCTCTTTTCCAACACATGAAAGAAACAGGACACGAAATTAATTTTGCAGATTCCAAATTGCTCTTTAACACGGAACATCACCACAAGAGAATAATCATGGAAGCCATCGAGATAGAGAAACACCCTCACAACATGAACAAGCGTGACGACACATCCCGCTTGCCAGACATCTGGAAATTAGCCCTCCCCACAAAAACTGACACCAGATCCAGAGGCACACAGAACGCCAACACCAATCAACCACACCAGACCCAAACCCAGACCCTCTCCACAGATGAATTACTGACACCATCCAGTAGCCAATCCATGGTGGCACCTCCGGATGCTGCACCCCCCTGCAATCCCTACACAGATCTGGCTGACACAAGCCACAAAACCACAGCTCGCCCCTATACACGAAGCCAAGCCAAAGCACAACTAAGTGCAATACAGCCATCTTCTCAGGAAAACTCTTCACAAAGTTCAAGAGGTCAAGACACAAAGACTTTAGCAACTAATCCACACCTAATGACCCACCTAAGTGGTACTCAGGATATCACTCAAGAAATCACTCAAGGTATCTCTCAAGTAATTAAGGAACAAAAGAAGAAAAGGCACACTAGCCTGGGAACTTCCTCTCTGCCCAGAACATTGGAGGCTAGACACCACACCCCCTCTACAGTATTTATAGGAACTCAAACATTGAGATCCCGCTCTGTTCCAGTAACAAGAAGCCGAAAGCACCAGCCTGAAGATGACGAGTGAGACCTCGTCGAAACGTCGCCTAGACACCCCAACTTTTACACGGGAAGACACCCGAGGACACCAAAACCTGCATTCCTGTACCCGTGAAAATCTACGAAAGCATATATATATATATATATATATATATATATATATATATATATATATGCTAGTTTTAACACCTTGATTGGGTCTGGTAGCTCACTGGCAGGCTTTGCAGTGCTTTCAGGACTGGTGTCACATGGTCCCATCGGGCTGCCCCACTTAGCAGGCCACCTTCAAGGGCAGTTCCACATAGCACACATTACAGTAGACTGGGCAGGAAGTCACTAAAGCATGGGCAACTGAGGTCAGGATATCCCAGTCCATGGATGACTGTAGATGGAGAACCAGCCTGAGCTGGGCATAAGCCCTCCAAGCCACAGGAGCTGCTTGAGACTCCAGTGACAAGTCCAACCCACCCTCGCATTATTTACCACCCACCCAGCTTCATGAATGGATTCCATCCTCTCACCAGCTCACTGTTCCACCTCTTACCAAGAGGTTGGGTTAGCCACATACACCCTCTCGCTGCAGTCAGGAACTGCTGAGACAGGCCTGGTTGGCCCCTCTAGGAATCCAAGCTCTTTGGCAAAGCCAAACTGCCCTGCAAATGTACCACAGGTAGAGACTGCAGGCAATCAACAGATGTTAAAATTCACCACTCGATCTCTACCTGGACAGATGATCCAAGCATCTCCTCTATCTGCTGATGCTGGGGATAGGTGCATGCTCTGCAAAGCCAAAGAAGGGCAAAGGCTCAAGGGTGTGCGCGCCAAAAGCTTGTGGCAACAGCTTCCATTTTCCTTTGTGGTTTGTTGCTTAGCAGCCTTGGCAGGTTTCGCCTCTTTCAAGGCTGCTTGTGAATTACAGTGTTAAAGATGGAAAAGCAGCAGAAGGAGAAAAGATCTGCATGCAAATTTGAATCTGGACCTGGAAGGAAATATAACCCTGTTTCTAGATCACAATCTATATCCAGCCACTGCTTGTCGGTGGGGAGTTGGTGAATGGGCTTGGCTTCTGGAGAGGGCAGCACTGGATGTTCCCCTAGTAGTTCTGGATTCTATGATAATAGCACTTCTGTATCTCTCTTGCCATTTTAAAAGAAATTGAAACAGGAAGTCCACTGTCCACCCACAATGCAACCACAAAGCACTTCATGAGTTCCTGCTTCGGTTTGGGGGTGCCTCAGACCATTCCCTCTTTGCCTCTGACAAATGCACAATCTCTTCAAACCATCCACTTTGGTTTAAGATTTGAGATTCATCCAAATCCATTACCCACCCATTGTATTAATGAACACATTTTTGTACAGTGGTACCTTGGGTTACATATGCTTCAGGTTACAGATGCTTCAGGTTACAGACTCCACTAACCCAGAAATAGTACCTCGGGTTAAGAACTTTGCTTCAGGATGAGAACAGAAATTGTGCTCCGGCAGTGCAGCAGCAGCAGGAAGCCCTATTAGCTAAAGTGGTGCTTCAGGTTAAGAACAGTTTCAGGTTAAGAACAGACCTCCAGAACGAATTAAGTACGTAACCAGAGGTACCACTGTATAGTTTTTACTGCTGATATACTTAGTAAGTTGTTGTTGTTGTTATACAGTATTATGTTTTTATACTGTAAATCATCCTATGATCTTTGGATGAAGGGCAGTATATAATTTTAATAAATAATAATAATAGTTGGTATACAACTACTAACAATGTTTGAAATAAAGCCAGTCCACTTCACTTTAAATGTTTTTTTTGTGTGAGAGAATGTTACTAAAATGGTATGCTTAAATATATTACTATTCATTTCATATTTGAAATCATTATTTTCCCCCATTTCATTATATTAACATTATGTGTCCAGATCATACTTACTGGGGGTCCACTAACTGGGAACAGTGAGTGTCTATTTTGACACACAACTATTTTTTAAAAAGCAATTAGTTTGGTAGCTGTGCAGAGAGGATGCTATAAAGAGATGAAAGATTTGCCTTGAAATTTGGATTAAAAAATCAACTCTGGATTTTAATTTAGATTGTTCATCATTTAGGCCTATAATGGATCGTTCTTTGGATCATTGTCTGCATCCACATCCAAGAACGATTTCCACCCTGCTCCTCCTGTTCACAGAAGCTGTCGCTGCAAGATGCAGTGGGTTGGCACTAAGAAACTGACAACCAATCTCTGCTTGCTTCTGGTACGCTAATCACACAGAGATAGTTACTAGTACCAAAACACTTACTTAGACACCCATTCTGTCAGTACATTGGCTGCGAACTCACCATACATTTAAAGCACATTTTCCACCCCACCAGCATCCTAAGAAGTGGCTGGAGCAGGGGAGTAAACTATAATAGTATTGCCATTATACACAAAAGCACCTACTGTTGCTTTTAGACCAGTTCCAGCAGCTACTGGTTGACTGACTTCTGGCATGACTGCAATCATGATTTCATATGTGTGAAAATATGTCATGCAAATTGGCCATCCACAAAATTTGCTTGTAGCTCATTATGATGTACTTCTGTTCACAATGTTATTAATAACTTGCTTCTGTTAACTATACAAAAAAGCCATGTTGACTATATAAGGGGGGGGGAATCTTCCCTTCTGTTCCCTTCACCTATCTTCCTACAGTCAATGTTGCAAGGCCAGTGCAAACACAAATTTAGTTGGTTGGCTAAGCTGGTTAAGGTCCTTCATGGGAGCAATTTGTGGTTCTCATTCACAGTTATGTTATGTGCATTGCTTGTGCAAGCAGTTACTCTCCCATTGGGAGCTTTGCAAACTGTGGTTTCCCACATATTTTCAGTTCCACACTGAGACCACATTTGCATAAGAGATTGCCCAAGAACTATTGGTTCTTAGAAAGGATGTCATGTTGGAATTCTAGAGAAATGAGGGGAGAGGAATAATCTTGCTAAACACACACACACACACACACACACACACTTTCAGGTCCCTTAGATGTGGGGTTGAACTATGATCTGCTTCTGGGTCCCTCCTGTCCTGCTGGCTCAAATGGATGCCTCCTTCGTCTAAGGGAGGACTGTAGCTGAGGTTGGCCTGGCCACAGGCAGTTGTGCCAGTTCTGGGAACAAAGAGCTTCTCCTATGACAACGCAACGAAGCAAGTGTGAAAGTAGCCTATTCTAGTAATATTAAGGGCAAGCAAGATTAAGTTAGCTAGAGATGTGTTTTAAATTAAAGAGTCCTTTGTTTTCCTGCCCCAAAAGCTTTCCTGCCTATTGTAAACAAACTCTTTGCTTGAGAGAAAATGTCTGTTCTGTGAATACGCAGGAAGTCGTTGGCCTGCCAGGAGCATGTTATTGGTTGCCTAGTGCTGCTCTGCTCAGGTAAATGTTTAAAGGAAAACTCTCCCTTTAAAATTAGAAACATGTGCAGAAAATACATTCAGAGTCATCGCCAAGTTACTGATTTTACTGACCACTAGTGGTGAAATATACTCAGAGTCGCAAAGTGATTTCATGCTCTTTATTCAGCTCATAGTGGTGAGGAGGAATGAATGAAAGTCCCCTCAAAGTATCTGCTTTATATACATTATTTACACAATGGGCTGCACATGATTGGCTAATTCCGGAATTCTACTGTAAGCCAATCAGGTTGTGGATTCACTTCTATCTGGAGCATGATTGGGTAGTTCCTGCCAACCAATCATACTGCTGCATTGTTCTAGGACCAATCAGACTGCTGCATTCTGAATCCTATTGTTCTAGGACCAATCAGACTGCTGCCTTTTGGATCCTATTGTTCTAGGACCAATCAGACTGCTGCAGTTTGGATCCTATTCAACTCAGTACATAACACCCCTCCCCTCTAAGTTCCAGTCCTGCCCAGGAGGTCGCATTCATAGTCCTCAAGGTACGCTGGTGGCCTACGTGTGCGTTGCGGCCTGGGGTGTTCCCTGGTCCGAGGTTCAGGTTCTGGCTCGTATTCCAAGGATGCTGGCTGTGATGGGGCTGTTTGGTCTGGCGCAACAGGCTCGCTCAGTCGTGGTTCTGGTTCCGGTGTCCTTTTGGCCTCGCAGGTCCTCTCTGTATTTACTGATTCTGCCTCTCCTGCTGGCCCCTCGTGCTCTATGGGCCTCACTGCCCCTCTGTTCCCTTGGGACTCCTCTGCCCTTTCCTCCTCCTGGTTTTCTCCTGGGAATCGTCGCCGTATCTGGTCGCAGTGGCGGCGCCAGCATTGCCCCCCATCCGTTAGCACCTCATACGACACGGGGCCAGTGACCCTGGTGACTGTGGCGGGTACCCATGCTGGGCCTGCCCCAAAACTCTTTGCGTACACTGGGTCCTGAGCCTCGAAGGTCCGGGGGTTCTTGCCTTCCCCCACCACTGCCTCATCCTGAGCTCTATCGGGGTGAAGGCGGTCCAATCTGATTGCAAGGCGCCGACCCATTAGTAGTTCAGCAGGGCTCCGGCCAGTCGTTGAGCTGGGGGTGCTGTGCTGTGCTAGAAGGAATGTGGCAAGGCGGTACTCCCAATCCCCTTGCGTCATGCGGCGAAGGGTGTCCTTGGTGGTCCGCACCATGCGTTCTGCTTGGCCATTGGTGGCAGGGTGGAATGGCGCCGAACGGATGTGGCGGATGGCGTTCTGCACTGTGAAGGTTTGGAATTCTCCTGACGTAAATGCAGTCCTGTTGTCTGAGACGAGAGTGTAAGGGAGCCCGTGGGTTGCAAACAGCCTGCGTAGTACCCGGATGGCTGCGGACGTAGAAATGGACGGTACCAGTGCGACTTCCAGCCATTTGGTGTAGGAGTCCACCACTATGAAGAATGTTTTCCCCTGAAAGGGGCCAGCGAAGTCCACATGCAGGCGTGACCATGGTGCTCGGGCAGACTCCCAGGACTGGACTGGGGCCCTTGGGGGATCTGGGCGGGATTCTTGGCAGGCCTGGCAGTGTTTGACCCAGGCCTCTATCTCTCCGTCGATCCCCGGCCACCACACATAACTCCTGGCAAGGGCCTTCATTCTTACTACCCCTGGGTGTGTCTCGTGTAGGGCTGTGAGGACCCTTTTGCGGAGGGGCTGGGGAACAACGACCCTGCTTCCCCATAACCGGCACCCCTTGTGGGCCGACAGTTCATGTTTGCGGGTTGTGTAGCCGGCGAATTCTGGCCTGGGGCTGCTGCTGGGCCATCCCCTCCACACCCAGTCCAGGACCCGGGAGATGACCCTATCTTTCTTGGAATGGTGTGCATCTTCTTGTGCCTGAATGGGGTGGTCGGGAAGCAGCTCCAGGCTCATAACCTCTTGTGCAGGTGCTGGGTCGGGGCCTGTTTCCGGTAGTGGTAGCCTGCTGAGGGCGTCCGCATGGCCCATCACCTTCCCCGGATGGTGAATCAGTGCATACTGGTAGCTGGCAAGGAAAATTGACCACCTGAGGACGCGAGGAGACAGCACTTGGGGGGTCTGCTTTTCAGGGGCAAACAAGCCAAGCAACGGCTTGTGGTCAGTCACCACGGTGAAGGGCCGCCCATACAAGAAATCATGGAATTTTTTTACTCCCTTCACGATTGCCAGACCCTCCTTGTCGATTTGCGAGTAGTTCCGCTCGGTTGCGTTGAGTGTCTGGGAAAAGTATGCCACTGGTACCTCTCTTCCATCCGGGAGTTGGTGTCCCAGGACAGCGCCAATTCCATAGGGCGAGGCATCGCATGCTAGCACCACCGGTAGCCTCTCGTCGAAGTGTGCCAAGACCGAGTTTGAGACAAGCAAGTCCTTGACTGCCTGGAATGCGGCCTCCTGGCACTGGCCCCACACCCAAGGGGCCCGCTTGTCCAGGAGTCTGTGTAGGGGCTCCGCTACCGCCGCCTTGTGGGGAAGGAAGGAATGGTAAAAGTTCAATAGTCCCAAGAAGGCCTGAAGTTCAGTCTTGTTCTTGGGCGCTGGGGCATCACAAATGGCCCGTACCTTGTCCCCAGTCGGGTGGACCCCTTCTGCGTCCACCATAAATCCCAGAAAGTCCACCTGAGGCACTCCTAGTAGACATTTTTCCCGCTTCACCTTGAGACCCGCCATCTGGAAACGGTGCAGAACGGTGCGGAGGCGGTGCTCAAACTCCTCTGGTGTGGGCCCGGCAATCAACACATCATTGAAGAAGGGGGTGACGCCAGGAATCCCTTTAAGTAGAGAGTCCATTAGATTCTGGAATATGCCTGGTGCCACGCTAACACCGAATTGCAGCCGCTTTACCCTGAATGCTCCTCTGTGCGTCACAATTGTCTGTGCCTCTGCTGTGGCCTCATCTACTGGCAGCTGTTGATATGCTTGGGCCAAGTCCAGCTTGCCAAAAATTTTCGACCCAGCCAGGGTGGCAAGAACATGGCTGACCACTGGCACTGGGTATGCATGGGCCGTGAGGGCCTTGTTTATGGTACATTTGTAGTCTGCGCAGATGCGGACCGAACCATTAGGCTTGACGGGTGTGACGATTGGGGTTTCCCAGGGGGCATTAGGCACCGGCTCCAGCACTCCTTGGTCCACAAGCCGGTCCAATTCCTCGTCTATACGGGGTTTCAGGGCGAACGGGACCCGGCAGGCCTTGAGCCTGACCGGTCGTACTGCGGGGTCAAGCTGTAGAGCAATGGGGGGGGGCCGTATACTGTCCCAATTTCCCATCGAAAACCCCCGGAAATTCCTTGCATATGGTGTCCACGTCCACTTGTAAGCTATTGTGGTTCACCCCGGTGACGGCTAGCCCCAGTGGTCCAAACCATGCCAATCCCAGTAAGCTAATGTAGGGGCCCTTGACCACCAGCAATTCCAGTTGCCGCGTCCGCCCTCGGTATTGCACCCTGAAGGTCCCCACCCCCATTGTGGGGACCTTACATTTCTGGAAGTCCCGGAGGGTGAATGGGGCCGGCCTGAGTTTGGGACGCCCAGTAGGACACAGTTTCCTTAAGGTCCTTGCCGAGATTATGGATAGAGTTGAACCCGTGTCAAGCTCCATGCGGCATGGGGCCCCCTCTATCTGTACGTCAACATAAATTTTCTCTACGTTGGGGTGGGGCAACTGGTATACCTGGAAGTCCGTGAGCTCTGTCGAGTTGCCTTGGTGCGTTGGGCCCCGGGACCTGGGGCTCTCGGATTGGTCATCTGATGCCTGGCGTCGGGTGGGCCGAGCCCGACACACCCGGGCGATGTGTCCCGATTTTCTGCACTGCCTACACTCTGCGTTGCGGAAACGGCAGGTCCTCCTCTCGTGACTTTCTCCACAGCTTGCGCAGTGGTGAAATATACTCAGAGTCGCAAAGTGATTTCATGCTCTTTATTCAGCTCATAGTGGTGAGGAGGAATGAATGAAAGTCCCCTCAAAGTATCTGCTTTATATACATTATTTACACAATGGGCTGCACATGATTGGCTAATTCCGGAATTCTACTGTAAGCCAATCAGGTTGAGGATTCACTTCTATCTGGAGCATGATTGGGTAGTTCCTGCCAACCAATCATACTGCTGCATTGTTCTAGGACCAATCAGACTGCTGCATTCTGAATCCTATTGTTCTAGGACCAATCAGACTGCTGCAGTTTGGATCCTATTCAACTCAGTACATAACAAGTGGGAAAACTCTTTTCAAAATGGAGAGAATGGCCGAGCTAAGAGTATGTCCACATTAGCAGCTTAAAACGCAGCAGGGTTATTCCCCACTCCCCCCCCACTGTATTTTAAGCAGTATTTGTGCAATGTTTTTTGCATAAGCCAGAAAGTGCTAGGACTGGAGAGGGAAAAGGAAGAGCTGTTCATGAAATTCACAAGCCAAGCCCATGACTTCACTCGATTTAGCCAAATAATCTCCCCACCCCCACCAGACTTCAACATAGCTAAGGGGGTCATTTCACAAAGTAGGGGTCTGGCTCTCCATCAGTTGAGCACTGAGGACAGATACTTGGAGGATGGAGATCTGAGAAATGTTGCACTCTCAAGTAATATAGTGACTTCCTGCTATTTTGTGTGTGTTCCATTTAACCAAGGACCAACTTTTATTTTAGTTTTGCTCTGCAGATGTTGCCAAAAATGGCCTCTCTATGAAGTGATATTTGGAGAGGCCCATCATGTGATGTGGTGCGAGAGATATGAAGGCCTGAGAGGGGATGGAGGGGGGATGGGATGAAAATATTTGTCCAAGGTGTGAGATGGAAAAACTCAAAACTTGGGGTGAGAAAACTGTTGTATAAAACATTTTCTCTTTCAGAATGAGGAGTGAAATATTTCTTAAGGCAGAGTTTGAAAATAATACTCTTACAGCTAATTCTCTCTGTTGCAAATGTGTTCTTAGAACCAATATTTTACTTTTTAAAAAATTTAAATATTTGTATATTACTAGTAATAAAAAATATCAAAGCAATCTGCAGCAAACCTACTTATATACAATAAAAAAGCCATGTACAAATTTAAAATCAGAGATCAACTATCAATTACAGATAGATATTTTCTTAATTGCCTGCATAAGCTTGTTGGCATAGAAAATTTATCAGCAGGCATTTACAGACTAAAACAGAAGGCGCCTGCTGAATCTCAATTGGCAGAGCATTCCACAGGACTGGGGTGATGACACTAAAGGCTCAGTTTCTTGCTGCTGTCAGATGAGCCTCGCCAAGTCGGGGGGCGACCAACAGTGCTCCTGCTGATATTCTCACTTATCAAATTGGGATATGAGACTGTAAGCTGTCCGTAAAGTACCCTGTACCTAAGTTCCTAAGGGTGTAAA
Organism: Podarcis gaigeae; assembly: GCF_964106915.1. NCBI lineage: Eukaryota > Metazoa > Chordata > Lepidosauria > Squamata > Lacertidae > Podarcis > Podarcis gaigeae. Next base: position 44,663,103 of record NC_139679.1, read on the forward strand.
TTAATACACCCTTGCTCAGTAGTGGATGAGCAGCCAGTGCAAATGTTTTATAATCTGCAAAGGTAGCATAGGATTTGTCCTTTTTATGTTATTGCAGAGTTAGCACAATGAGTCAATTAATGTTCTTTTTATTTTGTTGAAGTCTTTTGCATTTTTTTAATGTGCATGCATTTATGATTGTAAATCATTTTGAGACATTTTTGTAGTAAGCAATGAGTAAACATAACAACAACAACAACAACAACAACAACAACAAAGATTCAGCGGGTGCCTTCTGTGCCAACTTTTAAATGCCTGCTGAAAACTTCTCTGTTCCGCCAGACCGTGACCTATACAGGCAATTAAAAGGACATCCCCTACAATGGTCTACTGATGTTTGCTTTTTATTTCTTCTTGTTTTTAACTTGTTCGTAACTTAATATGATTCCATTTTCTGGTTTTATGTTGTAAACTGCTGTGATAGATTTTTATGATACGGAGCCATACAAATATAATAAATAAATAAATAAATAAATAAATAAATAAAATGCTACAACTCCTAACCTTGTGCTACCACTCACCATGCTGGCTAGAGAGCTGGAGTCCAAGAACATCTGGATAGCCACCACCTTGGCTACCCATAAGTGAAAGAATAGGGTTTTCCATTCTAGAATGCAATGCATGGATCCTCCTCAAAACCTTCTGGGCCACCTATTTATTTATACAGCACCAAATCTCACCAGGTTAACACTGCTTGTTATGTGACAACATCACTTTAGGGTTGCTGGTTTCACCCCAACCCCTTGAAGTAGGGTTGCCATATTTAAAAAAGCTGGGGGGGGATTGTTGAGCTTTTTTAGTTTTGGCAAAAGTTGTTTAGCTCAAAAAAAGAGATATTTCTGAGCTATTTTAAAAGAAATTTGCCAAAATCTAGACTTCCGACATCAGTTGCCATATGTCCGGATGTTCCCAGACATTTCAGCGATTTCCACCCAGACACTGCTTCTGAATGCAGTATTCCGGCTATGTCCAGGAAATATTGGACATATGGCAACCCTGGTAGAAGAGTTCTGTGTGAAATTTTGCTCTTGAACATCAGCTATTCCAGCAAGTGGCACAATCTAACATGGGGCATTTCCAGACTGTCACTATTTTCAGGTAGATTCAGTCACGTACTGGGTAATTCGGGTTGCACAATTTATCTGCACTTTTGTGCAACAAATCTGTTTCCCCTCTCCCCAAAATCAGACTTTTTACAGTAAGAAAATTGACAGGGAAACACACAGGAGAGTGGGACAGGGGTGGAAGGTTTTTTTTGCCAATATTCAATTCTGTTCTCCACATTTCTGCAGCAAGTTATAATTAAAAAAAGAAACCCTCATGAAAATTAATCACCATCTGAGTGTGAATTTCTCCTAATAACACATTTTTGTATGTGGTTTTATTTTTATTATGAGCAAGTTTCCCAATATGATGCATTTTTGCATGTTATTTTCACTAAAAATATACTTTTTATGTCCACTTCCCCTAATATATGCATTTTTGTAAAAATGTTGGTTGCGGAACTGCATCACAACATTTGGATTTGGATAAATTTGAAAGGAGGGCTGTGTTTCACTTCTCATACTGTTTTAGAAAGTGCAAATCTGATACAATCACCTTAAAGCGTGAACTGAATCAATTTTCTCCCACATCCCTCATGTGGGATAGCAATTGCTTTGACGCAACATCATATAACATCGGCTAGTATGGTGAAGGATGGTTACAGCGCTGGACTAGGACCTGGGAGGCCAGGGTTCAAATCCCCACTCGGTCATGAAGTTCAGTGGGTGAGCATGGGCTAGCCATTGTCCCTTAGTCTAACCTACCTCACAGGGTTGTCGTGAGGATAAAATGGGGTGGATGAAAACCCATGCAAGCAACCTTGAGCTCCACGCTGTAAACAAATCAGAATGACTGTTCAATATATAACCATTGCCATCTGACCTTCCTGCACACTTTGTGAAAACAAGAACAAATGCTCAATAAACAGATTGCCTGGAAGCAACCTTCATCTGTTGTTTTTGTTCTGTGGAACTCACAAGGCTTCTCAGACCTTGGTCTTACACTCACATGGATTGGCAAGGGCAGAAACTATCCATTCTTCGTACTCTGACTGGGTGGGCCAGTGTTGGAGCCCAAATTGTGTGTAAGCTTCCCATAGGCATCTGGTTGACCCCTGTGAGACTAGAGTACTGGAGTGGATAGATCTTTGGTCTAATCTAGCAGGGCTCTTCCTAAGTTCTTAAATACCACTCCCCACCCCTACAAGGAATGGGGAGTGGGATTTAAGGGAAATGGCTTTAAAAAGTCTCACTGCACCATGCAGACACCGATTCTTGGTTTCATTACAGTAATTCCCCCCTCACCACACCCTTTCATGGTGCCTCTGGAAGGAAGTCGCTTCACCTTGCTACATTGCTCTGGTGTGAGTAAAACAGTACCTGGAACCAAGGGCGACAAGGTCCCATGATTTGCTGGAAAGTGTCTTTGTCACATTTCGGACCAAAAAATGTGGAAGGCTGTAAATCAAGGCTAACACTGAGTAGAATCAGCCAGGGCAGTCCAGAGCTGAACTAATACAGAGCTTGTGTGCATGTCAAGACTGAAAGGCATTAGCAGATCTACAGGAAGTCCAGGGCGTAGATCGCAAGGCAGGGAGGCTACAGCTGGATAAAGGAAACTAAGGGGGAGGGATTCAGGTCTGGAATCGTGGGCAGCAGCTGGCTTGGAGAGCATTTGCAGCATTGGATCTGCTTGGGCTTGGGAGGGGCAGAGGTTGGAAGTAAACAAGGACAAATTGTAGCACAAGGCTAGCATGGAAGAGTGGAAGAGAAAGCAGAATGCTGTACCAGCTTCATCCCCCAGACAGTGTTTACCTTGAGCAAACATCCCCCATCCCTGGGGAAATAACCAGAGCAGGGAGGGCCCAGCATAGCTCAGAGCCAGCAAAGCCCCTAATCCCCCAGCACACGGTGCACAGGTGCCGAAGGCGGGGAGGAAGGAACCAGGCTAAGCCTTAGCAAATGACAACTGTGTGTGTGTGTGTGTGTGTGTGTGTGTGTGTGTGTGAATGATGCATGAACACTGAATCAAGCTCTGTGGGGCCAGTGACGATCTGTTCTATAGGAATTTGCTAAAGTGGCGTCAGTGTTAGTTCTACGGCATCTGTCAAGCAAGTTTATCTGTTTGTGTGGTTCTGTGGCATTGTCCGTTGTTCACCCCAAAGAGTTTAAGGAAGCCTGCGAACTCCATATGGGGCTATGTGTGCACCTGCTTTCTAGCGGGAGGGACAGCGAGAGCAGATGAACTTTGCAGAAAGGAAGGAGTGATCAGAGCAGCAAAGAAGGTGCAGGGCTCAGGTCTGAAGAAGCAGGAGCAGCTGGTATGGTAAAGGAAGATAAGCCATAACATAGAATCAGGGTGAATAAAAGCTATAAATGTAAGGGCTAGATGCTTGGAACTGATGTAGACAGTGCAGAGACCTACAGCATAGGCGCAGGAGAGAACAATGAATTTAGCGGAACAGGAGAGGTGGGGAGACTTGGCAGCCAGACCAGCAAGGAGGAGGTTACTGTAATATAGATAAGACGTGACTGGAGCATAGACAAGGTTTAACCACTAGCTCTAGAAAGAAAGAGAAAGGCTGTTCATGGAGTGGCTGAAAAGGGAGAAGTAGCAGGATTTGCGACCACTTGGATGTGAGAAAATGACAAAGTAGAGTCAAAGATGACCCCAAGGTTGCAAGTGGGTGGATAACAGTATCTCCAGCTGTGCCAGACAAGTGTAGGAGCAGGGAAGGTTTGGGTGGAAAGATTAAGAGCCCTGGGCTCACAGGTCTGGTTAATATATAAGACATAGTCTGGTATAGCCTGCATTCAGAGTAGAAGTATGCTTTGATTTATTTGGCCTGAGCACCAAGGTGAATGCAACATTTCTGCCCTGCCTGCTACATCCTTAGCTCAGGTTAAGCTTCCTGCTTTCCAGGTGGCACAAATTCATAACAACTTGCAAAGATTATGTCCCGCTTTGCTGGGAAGTAGCAAATGACCACCAGACCTGACCTAATAAGTGCTAATCCCTTGACCTCACTGCTGGTTCACACTAAACTTTGATGAGAATGTCCTGATTTAAAAACAAAACAAAAACCTGGAAGCTTATTCTTAAAACCATACTGATATGTGATCTCATCTTATCCTGGAATATCTCTTTCATAAAAGCACATTTCCTGACACCTTTGCCCTCCTACAGTCTTGGGGCTACTTCCAGACAACCTATTTCTTGAGCATTCATCCTGATTTGCTTGCACAAAGCTTAGACAGAGGTTAGTTTATGTCTTGTCTTTATTAGCATTCATCTTGATCTACTTTCAATGCATTTCCCTGTCACTTTTCTAACTGCAAAAAGTCTGTTGTGTTTTGAAAAGTGCATTTGTTGTACTTTGGGGACAAAGCACTATAATCCACTTTAATTTTGCAAACCTAAACAGTGAAAGTCTGGGTACATGTATCCATGCTTTGAGAAGGTGGCCTATTTGGCTCCTGAAGCCCCTTCAAAGAAAGCAGGGTCAGAACTCAGCATATTCTTGCACACAGATGGACCAGGTGCAGTCCAAGCATCTCCAGGCAGCGAGACTGGGGAAAAGCTTGACCCTTGACCCTGGAGAGCCTAGGCAGACAGTGGCTAAAATCCCAGGCACAGCTTTGCTGCTTTGGTCATGTGATCTGGAACAATAATACCAATAAATACCAGCTTTCCTAGAGATAAGAATAGATGGTGAGAGCATATACAAAACTACTCTCTTCCTCTTCCTCTCTTTCGAACGAGTCAGAGTGCTCCCACACACTAGGGTCTCATTGCATTGCTCAATCAATTCTCTTATGAAATTAGCTTGAAGTGCATGTATCCCTGTTGGTTCCATAAAGGTTTATAATTATGAGTACCCCCTCCCACTCAGACAGTTAATTTCAGTTTTACAGCAAAGGTAACAGGGTGTGAGATGAGGATAAGGATTACTTTTATTTAAATGTATATTCCCCCCGCCTCTGTTCCTAAGCCTGGAGTAGGGGCTTGGAGTAGCAAACAGCAGGCAATAAAAAAATAAAAGCATATGAAAAACAATTTGTTATGTACTGAAATTCTCACCCTGGGCCAGCAGGGGGATACTGTAGATAGTTATGCAAATAAGGGATCGAAAGTGACGTTCAGTGATTGGATAGTTTTAGAAAATTGTTACAGTTACATTGTACTGGAGCTCTATATAAGCAGGCTGACTGAACCCTTCAGTTCAGTTCTGTGCTGGCCTGTGAATAAACAAGAGCTGTTTGAAGAATCGCTGTGTCGTCTGATATGTTCACCTACAACCTAACACAATTCCAATACCAGACAGGGAAAGATCTTTACTTACAAGACTTGTTGCAAGAGGAAGGTTTTCAGTAGCCACCAAAAAGACAACAGATACGTTACTGCTGGGCAGTCTCTGATGCACTGATGGCAGCCGGTCCCTGCTAAACTATCCACCCAGCCTTATTATTCTTGCCAAGTGAAGTCATGCCCCGCGAGCAATTGTGTGAGCAGCTCCACCTCACTCCACCTCAGATGCTGCCCTCCTGGTGTAGCTCTTGCTGATGAGGTGAAATTAATAATAAACCAAAAAAAAAAAATCAAATATCCTATGCATGCAATCAGTTCCCTCACTCAGATATGCCACTTTCCAGTAGCAGCAGAAAGGGAGATTTTTATTGGATGCTGCCATAAACAGACCTGAGCAAAGGGCTGCAAAGGAGCGATTTAGCAACTACTGATGAGCCCATCCTGGGTTCTCATAGTGAACTATATGGCTCACAAGGCACAGAAGGAGCAATTGGTTCCATTTCTGAAAATGATGTTTTAGATCTTTTGGAGTATAGGAAGGCCTTTACTTTTTCTCTCTCACTCTCTCCCTTTAATTCCTCTCCTGTGCTTTGATTGGGAATTGTCGGCATCTCACACCTCTGGGAGCTCATTATCTCACTAATTCAAATCAAATAGGCAGGGAAAAAACACAACGCAGAAATCCTAATCTATTTTTTTAAATAAAATAAAAAGAACCTCAAGCCCCTTAATGAGATTTTTACTCTTGGCAAAGTCCCTCAAGGACAAATTCACACACCATTGTGCTTTCAACGGGAATGAGACTGTTAAAACACAATCGTAATAATTAATAACAAATAGCAATAATTACTGAGCAGACCAATGATGGCAGATAGCCTATATTTTCAACATCAGTGACCATTTATGGCAGGGCTGCTAACACTCATCATTTTTTACTAAACCCCAGGAATTGATTAATAATTGTAATTGGCTATTACGGAAATATGTAAGATTGCCGATAACTATATGCACAATGAGAATAATTACCACTTTCTTCTATGCCAATTAATTATGATAATCCATAATTGTATGTGTTGGTAATCATTATTAACACCTGTAGTGACTGAGGTTGTTGTGACAGGGATACCAGGTGGTGCTGTTGTGACCTTCTTCTAGCTAAGGGTTCATGATTGTTAATGGGCAAACAAGTTTCTACTCATGTGTGATGTCAGGTGGTTTGGGATTAGGCAGGGCAGGATTTACAGTTGTGCTAAAGATGCTGCAGAGGAGGTAAAGTTGCGAGGATTCAGCCTGGAGAGCGCAACTTTACACGGAATGCAGTGCCTATATTGGGAGAGGTTGCTGCTGCTGATCTCTCATCTCATTGCTTCTTGGGTCCTACTGCTTACCTTCCTCACCCATCTGCTACAGGGCAAAACTTGAAGCCCCACCTGCTTCAACAGAGGAGTAAGGAAAATGAGAAATGGTGTCTGGAAAGGAAAGAAGTGGGAAGTACTTCTGCAGCAATTTCCCCCACTACATTTACAGACAAAGGTGTGTTCTCCAGATGACACCATATCTTACACCAAAGCTGACTTAACATAATTCTGAATCCTGCCCTGCATAATACGAAACCAGTTTTCATAACCGCCATCCATAACCAACTTCCACCACTGGAATAATCCAAATCTTACTACGTTTGCATAAAAGTAGAAATTCCAGCTTGCTGTTTCCAAGGTTATGACCTTGCAACCCTCAAGTACAGAACTTGCCATTTCTTAAAGTCATTCTCATTAGCTGGGAGTTTCTCCAGTTCCACCTTTAGTTCTGTTGCTACTACTAATGGGATTCTCTTCATGCAACTCAAAAGGAAAGGATGGTCCATGCCCCCACTTTTCAGAATGCCTATTACTCCAAACAGCATACGAAGTAGGAAGCAGTTGCTTGTGTTTGGGGACTTCCTCTGGGTTTGTCCACCTCTGCATGTGGACAGACAACCAAAGGTGATCTACTGTAATGATCAGAGGTCTATAGAACTCTGAGCCAGTCTTCCTAGATGAAACCAGGCAATAGCATCCTGTCCCTTGTGCAACTAGCTACTGGTTGTAAGAATCTCACCACCGGTGGTTTCCTTGCTGAAAGGTGAAGGGGAGCTATACCTTTGCTGAAGGACTGTAGCTGAGCAATAGAGCACAGGAAGTCCCAGTGGGGCTGGGGAAACCTTGTGCCTGAAGCCCTGGAAAGCTACTGCCAGTGAGTATAGACAATACTGAACTAGGTGGACCAGTGGTTTCACTCTGGATTCATCTATGCTGTTGTTTAATGTGGACAGTAAGCTTTCTGTGCCTCCATTAATTCTCTGATGTCCATATGATGTTCTCTTCCAAATCACGGCCACTCTTTCCTCTCCCTCAGTCTAGATTTTCTCATATATTTTCTTTTCCGGAGTATCTCTGGTATGAGAAAATCCAGACTGAGGGATGGGCTGCCCAAGGACTAGCCCTAGGAAACACCAGAGGCAGGAGCTTGTTTAAAACTATACACAAGTTCACTTTAATAAAGAAGAGTTAATTCTAGACATTCCTCCCTCTTGCTCTACATGCAAACAATATGTTCAGCCATAATTTCCTTGGACCACAGAAATTATCTAGTCCAACTCCCTTAGTCAATCCTGGTCAATCCTTGGAATCTCCAGGTAGAGCCGGGAATGCCCCCAGTATGAAACCCCACAGACCTGGTGCCAGTCACTGTGGGGAATATAGAAATAGATGGGCCAATGGTCTGTGTACACACCTCAGTCTTTGAAGCATTGCACTTTAGGATTGTCTAAAAGCACTTTTGGAGACATCACTTTTAAAGAGTGAAACATTAGTGAAACTTAGGCAACAACTCTCTAAAGATGGAAATATTAGTGTGTAATATTCCTATGTATACCGATATACAGGAAAAATATTATTAAAAAGCAACCTTGATTCTCATCAAACCGTTCTACCAAAAGTGCTAAATCCAGATTAAATGGGGAAATAATACAGGGCAGCGTTTTCATGAGGATGCTGCACTAAACTTGCTCACATGAGCAGGATCAAGTCCGCAATAAACTGCTGTGTTGAAGTGTCCTAAGTATCAGGGCTTTTTTCAGAGTAAATATACATAGATCAGGCAGCAAATGCTGCAAACTAGGCATGTGTGGTCTTTGCTGGACAGAGCCCAAGATGAAGTTAACGCTGCATTATAGGGGTGCTGCATCCAAGCAGGGATCCAGGAGGGAACTGAATATCCCTCAAGGTAATATAGTGCAGGACACACATCATAGCGAGGGAGATCAGCTCATGGAGGCAGCAGCTGGGCTCCTTGGGATTTCTAAGAAGGAGGAAAATGGGCATGCAGGTGCAGCAGGATAGGAGAAAGGAACATCGAGTTAGGCTGGAGAAGGAGAACAGGAGAAGCAGAGTAGAGCAGCCATGCAGAGGAGTATATGTCAAAAACAAGGGCCAAAGCACATGGCAGCAGAACAAGCATCCAGGTCAGGACTGCTGCCAAATGGCTATAATGTGAAAGGTGAGAGTGATTTAAGATGCATTAGAGGTGGGCAGGAGGGTAGTGCTAAACAGCTGCATTTTAAAAGCCATTTTTCTCCGGATGAGGCTAAGAGATCAAAACCTTAAATATTTGTTGTTGCTACTGTTGGAGAAGAAGCATAGACACAGGAAAGGTTCAGCAATAAAAGAATTCAATAAAATGTACACGTAACAAATGTGCATCACTAAAATTGGTAATGCATCCCTCTGCAATAACCTTACATGTTCAATTTAAGCTTCACCAAGTTCAATTGCAGTTCTTCCCAAGTAACGTGCATAGGATTGCACCCTTGGTACGAATGGCTTGTATCCAGTGTTAGTCCTACTCAGAGTAAACCCACTGAAATTAATGGTCATGACTAGCTTAAGTTCATGAATTTCTGTGGGTCTACTCTGAGTGGAACTTAGTTGAATACAAGTCTATGTTTCCGCCCTCCCCACTTTCTGAAAGCAATCCGTGCCCTAAATGTCCCTACTGCTCCAGGGAATTGTATGTAACACACTTGTGTCAAAAGAAAAGTGGCGGGAAAACAGCCCCAAATGTCACACAATGAAGGCATGAGTGGTCTTTGTGCAAGGAGATAAGCGAAGCACTATTCTTGTTACCTACTCATTTGTTTCTGTAGGACAATAAGACACACGGCTTCCAGCTTTCAGTACAAGATTAGTGGGGCAGGACTGGAGACTCAACCTACATGTTTCTGCAGAGCCACCCTATGCTCTACAAAGCACATGCTGCAATTATTGGTATCCATGGGGCCTAATGTTGGTAGCAGTACTCAGACAGCCACTATGGCTATTCTTAGGGTAGAAAAGGAAAGCAAGCAAACAAACAAAAAACAACACTGCTCTCACAATCCCAGCTGACAGTGATGATGGGGACCTAGCTTCTCTCTCATCTTCCTGATGACATGTTTATTGAGCACAAAGTTTGCAGGGAGGTTAGACAACATCAGCTATTTACTGAGCATTCATTCTGATTTGTTTGCAGTGAAGTTAGACAATGTTGCATCAAGCATGTGTTACCCCCACCCCACAATGCTACTCAGGGTATATGCACATATGTTTCTGTGCTTGCTATGTGGTGTGTTTGAGTTCTGCTTGCTGCCAGATTGCCACACCACCAAACCAGGAGCCTCTCACATTAAATCCAGAGCGAGAATAATGCAAATGTGCTGTAAATGTTGGGAACTGCTACAAGGAATGGACAGGCACTTGGGATGTCCCAACTGTATTTTGTGTTTCTGTGGCATGTGTATTTGTATATATGTGGCAACTGCCTACCAGGGCTAGACATGTACATATAGATGCATGTATATGTACAGCATGGGTGCACCCACATGTACAGCATGGATATTAGGGTGATCCACGATTGCAGCGTGCATCTGTCTCTCCCTGTGACTCGCTCTAGCGTGCTGGCAGTTCTGGGCTCTATGCACGCGCATGCATGCACACACATCTGCATACCCCTTACTCCAGAAGCCCATTAATAAAAAATGCACTCGCTGCCAGCCAGCCTTAGGCCCCAGCTCGACAGGAACGAGGCTGCTCATGAATATCTCATGGCACCCTTGCTGGTGAAGGGGAAGGACGCTGCGAAGGGGGAGGTCGGCAGCAGGTTAGGATGCTTACGCTCTGCTGAGCCTCATAAATATGGTAATAGCAGGACAGGGACATGGCTCTTGCTGGGAAGATCTGGCCTCACCAGCTTCTTCGGCCCCAACCACCCTCCTTCCTGTACACACACACACACACACACACACACACACACACACAGTGTGGGGAGACTCCAAATGGAACAGGTGGAACAGCTGCCTGCTAGACAAGAAGTCAGGCTGCTGGGATCAGTTCCAGGCCCCATGCAATGCACCATCTCAGCACGTGGCAGCCCCTATCCCCCTACCGCCTTCACTTGACACCTGCCACTCTCTGGCCCTTGAGGGGCTGCTGGAGCTAAGCCCCAACTTTGCTTAGAATTATCTACTGGCTTTAGGTCTGGTTTACACTGGCTGGGGATTCTGATCGCCAACTGGGATGCCAGGTTGATCCCATTATCTTCTCGCTCACTGCCTGGGCTACTTCCTGTGTGTTATTCAGCATCAAATTAGCAAAAAGGCAATATATGAATGAGCTGGCTTACCCACTGGCTCAAGTACTGAGACTGAAGTGCTGGATATGCCACAGTCGACACAGCCAGCAGCAGTCAGATCTACATGTACATTCTCATGCTGTGAGCATTCACCTGCATTTGCATGCAAATTCATCCTCCCCCAAAATGGCAATCCTACATATTACCTCTCTAGCAGCTGCAAGCGGAGTGAATGAGCCATATCAGGTAATTCTGCGGTAGTCAGGGCAACTGAGGCCTAGTGTCTAGAGCAGATGTTGCTGGATTACAACTCCCATCATCCCTGCCCGCTGGTCATGCTGGCTGGTGCTGATGGGAGTTGGAGTCCAAGAACATCTGGAGTGCCCCAGCCTGGCTACTCCCAGTCTAGAGCAAAACATTTGGCTTAGGTGGCTTGCTGCTGCTCATAACAATGGGTCTCACGTGAGCAAGCTGGAGCTCAGCATGAACCTATGGCTATGGGATGGCGGAGGAGCAAGGAGAAGGCTTTGTGAGAAATCTGAACAAAGAATTGGGCAGATCCAAGGCATGGAAGCCGTTCCAACTCAGGAGCAGCCTCAGGAGAAAGGCATGTCAAGCATGCTATGGACTTGGGAATGATAAATGAAGGAGCCATGACATGCTGAGAGCAAGCAGGAAGTGAGGAATGGCAAGGCTACTGTAAAAAGAACCTGAGGCTGGTGCTCTGCACTGTCCTTCCTTACTGAAGCCTCCAAGTGAGGTAAGGTATATGGTGATTGTTGCAGGAGGAGCAGGGGGCTGGGGCATAACAGTCATAGGAGCAGTTGCAGATAGTGTATCTGAAGAAGTGTGCATGCACACGAAAGCTCATACCAAGAACTAACTTAGTTGGTGCTACTGGAAGGGGGAAAAAATTTTGTTTAGTCATAGGAGCCTCAGCCTACTTTTGGCAGGAACCTATCCTTCTGCCATCCCTTTTAATTCCACAAGGAAATTTTCACGGATTTGTTCATTGCTTTGCTCCAGTTCTTTATCATCTCAAAGCAAAGAGGCTAACTAGGCCTAAGTGTGTTCTGCAAGAGGAGGCCTGCAGAATCCAACCTTCCTCTGTGTGGGTCATGGTGGCTGAGCAAGCTGGATTCTGCCCAGCCCTCTCCTGTTCATTCATCTGTTCACCTTGAGCTCACCTTGGAACGAGGGTTCTTTCAGATCCTGACATTGCTTTAAAACTCATCTTGCATCTAGGGCCCAGGTACCAAATTAGTTTTAAAGGTATAAACACAGTGGTTCTCAAAGGGTTTGGGGTACCACACTGGTATGGCAGGAAACGATGGCAAGTATGGCGGAAAGATTCAAGGGCACTCAAAGAAACATCTAAACATTTCAGTGCAATACAGTATAGTATCAAAATATTGTTTTTTTGCAGAAATTTTAGCTGCTTTGTTTTATACTTTATAGATGTCCCATGATCATATTATAAAACAGTTTTGTTCTATGTTATAAATCAAGCAGTGCTAGTTGTTTCTTTTCCTTTTCCAATGTATTTCTTAATCAATAAAAAATTCGGTGTGGCGCAAGCAAAAATTTTATTCGGAAAGTGTGGCCCAGAGAAAAAAGTGGCAGAACACTCTGATTGACAGCAGGGAGTATCTAACCAAACCAAGTGCATCAGGGAGAGAAGGAGCCAAGCAGGTAGCTAAAGAGAGTTCCCATGGGACATAGCATGAGTGGATCTGGGTACAGTATTCTTATGTTTATGTCATTGTGAACCACCCTGAAAAAGGCAGTGTAGAAATATATAATGAGAAAGGCAGTATATAAATATTTTAAATAAAAAATGAAATAGCCTGAGTAAGAAAAGCAATGCAAAGCTGGAGCTCACATGGAAACAGAGATTCATGTGCACATTAACACCCTAGTGTGTGCCCACAGCTCTTACTGCCCTCCTTAGCCAGGCACAGAGCTGCAGAGAGACTGGGAAACATGTGGGGCAGGAGAGATAAATCACATGTATCCCCCCCCCAACTGCCTAAAACAGCAGCTAAGGGACTATCATAAAATGCCTTCCTCTAATTAAGGCATTTATTTAGTTCCAAGTGATCATCTGTGCATGGGGCATTACGTAGGTAGCAGAGAAGATGACAGCACCCCCATCAACAATGTAGGGATGACCTAGTAAGTCCAGCCCATCACTGGCATCACAGTTCCCAGCTGTGCTGATTGTAAGAAAAAGCAGATTTCAGGCTCGTGGATCCACTTTGTGTGCATTAGAGCCCTCAGACCCACTGACTGGAGCCAGGGCCCACAGACTAGAGCCTACATTACTTAGGAATGTGAAGAATATGCTGCCTCTGAGCAGCTGCTGAGTGAGCACAGGAATTTGTTTTGAGTTGAGCTCATGGTCCTTCAGTGTGAAAATATGTTCCTAGGAAAGTCTTCTTCATTTTGGGCAATATGGTGGGGGGGGGTTAAGGTGGAGGAGAATAATTTTGTTGTTGCTGAACAATTGGGAGATCGTGCCAATCTACTGCACCTTAAGCCACATTCACACCACACATTTAAAGCAGTATCATACGGCTTTAAATTGTCATGGCTTCCCCCAAAGAATTCTGGGAACTGTAGTTAAGGGTGCTGACCCCCTTCCAGAGCTACAATTTCCAGAGTGGTTTAACAATCAATCCGCCTTCACAGGGAACTATGGGGCAGGGATGAAGGAAGGGGGGTGCAGTGGGTGCGGACAGCTCCGGGTGTCACCACTGAGGGGAGTGACAAAATGCTGGACAGCACTCACTGCGGGGCCTGCCCACACGGTCTACCCACTGCCCCCCCCAGCTGTAGGGCTCCTGTCTACCTTCTGCCCACCCGTGGACAAGGATGGATGGTTTCTTTGTTTCTTATTTTTCCAGTGTTCAGTCCTTTGCATTTCTGCATCAGATTTGTTCATGAAAATTCATCAGCATTTTGGTGCAAATTTCCCATACATACATGTATGCATATTCCTCTACTATTGCACATATTGGCATGTTATTTTTGTTAATATAAGCATTTGTATGCACAATTTACCCTAGCATATGCATTTCTCTACACATCACTTGGCCGGTGAACTACACTGCAAAATTCAAAGTCAAATTTCAACAAAAGGCTTCGTTTTGCATATTGTTCCAGGAAGTGTGAATGAGACAGGTTCACCTTTAAATGTGAATTGAATTGAATTCCTTCTCCATCCCTACTCTTGGTTTCCATCATAGGAACCAACTCTAGGTTGGGCACCCACAATAATATAATTGTGGGGCTGGGAAGCCACAAAGTCAATAAAAAAAGCTGGCAAGCAGCAGCAGTGCTTCCTTCAAGAGAAAAGAAGTTCAGTTCTGCCCTCCACAGCCAGCCAGTGAGGCACCCTTTTCCAGAGGGTGGAGCTCAGATACAGAGAGGTATCTCTGCTTCTGAGTCAGAGCCGCTCCCCATGGGAAAGGGTGCCTTGCTAGCAGGGGATAGGAGGAGGAAGAGGAGTCACCAGCGGCCACCATTACAACATGGACATGCAACATCACATGCACACATGCAGGCATCTGCATGCGATGTCACATGCCTGCGTTGCAGGGGCAGGCACCCACAATCCTGAGGGTGAGATAGCACCCCTGCTTTCCATCCATTTGCAGACACAATCCTTGCCTCTCCTTCTTACATACCTTTATTAGGAAGCTTCCTTATACTGAGTCAGACCATTGGTCTATCTAGCTCAGCATTGCTTATATGGACTGGTAGTGGCTTTCAGGATTTCAGGCAGCAGCCTTTGCCAGTCATACTTAGAGATGCTGGGGATTGAACTTGATACCTTCTGCATGCAAGGCAAATGCTATACCACTGAGCTATGGCCCTTCCCCTTATTTTCTCTCACACTTAGAGATACAGTAGCCCAAATACTCCCATCCCTTTCCCTTGTGCTCTCTGTCTTCAGCTGGCCCTGTATGCTCTCAGCCAAAGTGATTCCTCAAGTCCAGCCAAGCATCTGTCAGCAAGCCTGGCCTCCAGACCCTCCCTTGCCACCTTCCTCCTTGCCCTGCCTGTCTGATCCAGACAGCAACCTCCTTGGGGCAGAGACTGTCTCTCTCTAGGGCTCTGCAGCACTGACAGCATTCAATAAATGATAAATAATCATGTCCTGGACTCAGCTTCCTAGGAGGGCCTGGAGCAGCTAAAGGGAAGCACAGCAGCCATCTGTGGCTCTGCTGAAAGACGTTGCTGCTCTCTTTAGCCTTCCCACCAACCTGCTTCATCCTGCCAGACACCCCCCCCCCAAAAAAAAGGCATTGCAAGCAGAGAGCAGAAATCCAGCCTGCCTTCTCAGCTGTCAGGCAGGTCTTAGCATCCTGGGGAGAAGATTTCGACAAAAACGGATCCTGGGGATTCCATACTTTGTGATGCTTAGCAACCACAGCTCAGACAGATTGGGCAGAGGAAGGTGAAAATTGTCCCTGAAACTGCAGTGTCTATATTAAACTGGTCTCTCTCTCTCTCTCTCTCTCTCTCTCTCTCTCTCATATTCCACATCCCCCGGAATACACTGATTTGTATTTTACACACACACTCGCCTTCACACAATGCTACAATCTCCCACGGGTAACAGATTTACACTATGTCAACAATGCAATATGATGGGTAAATGCCCATGAGAAAGAATAGGCGGTCAATTGTGTCGCTGCAGTGTGATGCCAAAACTTTACCAGACTCTCCCCGAAAGCACAACCGGCTACTGAAAACAAGGAGTGGGACAAACAGATCCAAAAATGATATGAAAAAATACATAGGCAGCTGTCAGTGCAGGGAATATTCTAGCTGCTAGTCTGAAATAATGCAAAAGAAGGGGCTGGCAGCTCTCAGATGATCAAAGATCGGAGACACCAAAACCCTGCTCCTGGCCTTCTGATGTGCCAGAAATTGCTTCATAGGAATATTGGAAGCTGCTTCATTCCAAGCCAGATTATTGGTCCATCTAGTGTAGTATCCCTCTGCATACCAGTTGCTGTAAACTGCAGGAGGGGACAGTGCTCCTGAGCTTGGGTTGTGCCTGAGGGTTTCCCACAGGCATCTAGATGGCTACAGGATGCTGGTCTAGATGGGCCACTGGTCTGATCCAGCAGGCTCTTCTTACTTTCCTATTGTCTACACTGACTGACAGTGGCTATCCAGGGTTTCCAGACAATGGTATTCCCCGGCCCTACATGGAAATGACAGGGACTGAACCTGCATGGGGGCACCAATGAAGGTTGGTGACTCCCACTTTAGGGAATGTTACATAGCAGCTTACATCAGTCAGAAAGGAGCAGTTTTGAAAGGGAGGGATGAAACCCACCTACATCAGAGGCACACTTAGAGTACATTCTGTTGCTGCTGTGAAAATCAGTGTTTGCACCTTTTGGTAATGAAGCCAGCAGGCCCACTGATTTCTATGTAAGGTGAGCAACTGGGACTTAATGTGAACATTGCAATGCAAACAAATGCATGTTTACTTGTCAGCAAAGTCACCATACTTTGTCCTGGTGTGTTTACTTGAGTTTACTCCTCCTAGGTAATGTACTTCAGACTGCAGCCTTAGGGCGCATGCAACCACTAATGCATGGAACAAAAAAACAAAAAGTTGTAAAGAAGCAGCCTATATGTAAATGCTTAATCATTTCCTTGCCCATATCCTTCTCCCCTAGTTGCTCTTCACTAGATGCAGGACTCCAAAACTGCCTCCGCAAACATACTTTCGCAACCCTGTGAGGCAAGAGGCAAGTGATCAAGAGCTGTGAGAAGTAACAGGTGAGGAATGGATTAAGCATCTCCTCTTCCTTCTCCCCTCCTACCTGATCCCCTGCCCCTGCTTTTCCATAAGAAGTTTTGGCTTTCATTACATGGGTGTGTGTCTGTGTGTAATGCCCAGTTCCACCCTCAGAACAGCAGAAGAACTTTTAGCACTTGGACATTAGGTACTCATGATGTCCATCATGCAAACACTCCTGTGTCAGAAAGCCAATTCAATTAAAAGCTTTCAACCCATTCCGATCCTTTTTGAGACTAAAGAAGTGAGTCACAGAAGGGATTTAGCTTTCCTGCACACACTCACGATCTGTTCCGAGTGGCGGAGACTCAACCACATACTGCTGCGCAAGGGGCCTGTCTGTGGTGGACACATACAAAAATCATTTTGTTATTTTAATTTAGCACTGTCCACATGAGTGGGAAGGTGTTGTTGTTACGAAATCGAGCTGTGTGCTGGGCAGTCTCTACTTTGAGCTTCATCTCTGCCATTTGCTCAGAGGGTGGCCTCAGGCGAACCACTTGCTCCCAGCCTTAGCAGTCCAAGGGATAATAATAGTTGCCTACTTTAAAGAGCTGCTATAATATTGGTTAAATAACACATGGGAAGCTCATCTAAAAAACAAGAATCATATAATAAATACTAATGGTCCCTCAATACATCCTGTTTATTGTGCATTCATGGTTGTACTGGAGTGGTTATGCATAATTCCCTTTCAACCCTGTTTGCAGCTGCAAAAGTTTCAGGGTGGACATATGTTCCGGTTTAATTTTTTGTCCCACTTTTGTTGCACTATACAAGTCACCGAAGACCGCCTTCTCATCATTGGCATCTGAAGGAATCTCAATGGCTAATGGTGAAAACAAGGCTACTGGCAAATAATTGTTGCCAGAGCAAATGAAGAAATGTCTCAATGCCTCCTGTCCCCTTCTTCCATGCCTCCACTTCTACTAGACACGATGGCTACGCTCTGCCTCCACAGTCTGAGGCAGTAATGCTTCTGAATGCCAGCTGCTGGAAACCACAGGAGGGGAGAGCCCTATTGTCTATTTCCCATTGGCATCTGGGTGGCCACAGCGAAGACAAGATGCTGGACTAGGTGGGTCACTGGCCTAATCCAGCAGGGTCTTCTTATGTTCCTGCTCATGCCTTCCCTGCTTTCTTTCTCTGTGGCAAATAGTGTTGTTTGGCCTTGCAAAATATTATAAATCCCACTGTATAATCAAGGGTTGGGGAAACTGTAACCTTCTATAAATCGTTGGAATGCAACTCCCACCATTCCTCTGGACCATGTTGCTTGGGGCTTATTGGGACTTGGAATCCAATGGCATCTGGAGACAAGGCACACATTCCCCATCTCTGCTCTGCCCCATTCATACTGTGCTTCAATATGGCACTCTACCTTGGAATTCATATATCAGGGAATGATTCAGAGAATGATTCAGGAGATGCGGAGATTATAGAAGTGAATAATCTTAAACTATGTGAAGCAAAAGTGACTTAAGGTGTTGCAAAAATGGCCCTCTTTGGGACTGTGCCATCAATAATGACCAACACTCAGGATAGATGAATCTATCAATTCTGTTTTTTCTCAGTTTCTGATTTCTCTGTGTTACTCAGTTTGCAACATTTCATTATTATCATCATCGTTTAAAAACAACCCCCATGCACACTTTTCTCTAATATATTTATGTACACATGTTTCAGTTGGAAAACTGCATTGCAAAATTCAGAGTAGTGCATTCAGTTGGAAAACTGCATTGCAAAATTCAGAGTAGTGCAGATTTCAAAGAACAGTTGCATTTTAGTTTGTGAGTTGTTTCCAGAAAATGTGGATTAGGTAGATTCCCATTCAAATGTGCACTATGCTGAATTTTTCCTCCCACCCTAGCCAACACACCCTCTATCTCTGGAAGCAGCCCTGAAGTTGCCAAGCTCCAAATGTAAATCACACCACCTCTCTGTTTTAATTCCTCAGTGCAACCCGCATAGCTTCAATCTGTAGTCCCTTTCCTAGGTGAGAGTTTAAAGTGTCCAGTTGTCTGAGCAAATGCATGAGAATGAACACAGCTAAAACTAGCACAATAGTTAGGCACTTAAAAGTCTACTGATTTCAACAGGACAAAGTCAAGAATATGCTTAAACACTCTTCTCTCATTAAAATCAACAGGACTGAAACACGCTGAACTTAGTCTGGATTTTGCTCCGTATTTATGCAGCTCTCTGAAGCCAAGGAAAGTAGCCCATTTTTAGTATTATTCCATTTGAATGATTTTAATAGTGGCTTATGATGTGATTTTTTAAAAATAAAAATTCTCAGGGCTGGCATGGCAGGATCAAGCAGCTGGAGAGCCTCTCTTTATCTCTTTTTAGCCAGCAGGAAGCCACACTCTGGACTGACAATATTATACCTGAAGCCAAAACAGGAGCATGCCTTAAAATGCTGTTATGTGTTTGCTGAGTGTTTTCTCTTCTTCTTCTTGGCCATCGACTCTCCTTGCAGGGGACCTTCCCCCTTGCACCTGGCTTTCCTTCAGTCTCTCCTCCTCACCCACCAGTTATTGAGCTGACAGGCAGGTCACCTGGGCTCAATCCCTAGCTCTTTTCCTGTCTGTCTCTACACAGGTTCAGAAAGCTCTTTGAGGCAGAGATTGTCTCTCACCTTTTGTCTGCAGCGCCTGCCAGAACAGTGTGTTGACCTCATTTGGGGAATATCAGTGCTACTGAGGACAGCGGATCACAGACTAAATATGAAATAACAGTGTGATGTGCAAGTTCAAAAAGACAAAAGGCTCTTTTGGCTTACCTGGTATCACATCATATCCAATACATAGGATATAGTTCTTCTCTACTGTCCTCAGTTGTGTTTTTCTCCATCCGCCTTTACCACAGTTTAAGAAATGAACTGGCCGTGTGGAGGGACTTGGCAAACAAGGGCATAGCTAGCGACACTTTTCTTCCCCCTGGGCAAAAGAGATTTTGGTTGGTTATGCGTACCTCATGGACCCAGGAAGATTCAGAGAGGTAGTCAATGGAAATGCATAGGTTTTAATGAAAAAAGGTCCAGCACTAATTATAAATGTAGACCGGGGTCAACCAGCATCTTGCATTGTTTCATGGCAAGACCCTGCCTATAGCTAGAGAGAGATTGAACAATTGCTAACACATGATCTAGAATGGCTCTAGATTATGGCGTATTAAAAACAGGGCTCTGCCAGATGTTAAGCTGTTTCATTCTCCAGAGCAGAGTGGTGATTACAGGGACATAAAACATTTTCTTAGGGGGAAACACCCAAATGAAGCAAATATGCACCTTGTGCACTGTGCTGCTTTCACAGCCTATTGCTATTTCAGCACCATTTTGTGGGGGGTCTTCTTGCTAGGAATAGTCATATGGGCAATCCCAACCAATCAGGGACCACATGGCGAACATGATATTAAAATGCTCTACAGCCAGTCAGATTTGGCTAAATGGTGATCTCAGAAAGCCAAACAACAATGCTTCCTGGATCAATACTGTCCTCACTCTGAACGGGCAAACACCCCCCTTTAGTTGATGAAAGTGGAATGTTTTTCTGTTGTCTGAAGTTTCCATGAAAAGTCCCTCCCTTCTTACTCTCCTCTAATGAAAAATATAATAAAACACACAACCATATGACCTGGAGCAGATGTGTAAACATTACAGTTGTCAGGATGGATTTTTCAGTTTTCCTGATAAACAACCAACCATTCTAGGCCAATGGAAGACATTGATAGGCTTTCAAAATGGATACATAAGCAGCCAAGTTTCATTGGCTTCAGGACAGGAGGTGTTTGTGGGGGTGGCCTTTGGGAGGGTCTCCATGGCCACAGCTCTTCTCTGGAGCTGCAAGAACTGTGGTTGTTTCTGTAGGTCCTGGTGGCAAAAACACTGAAAATGGAACACAGCTCTCCTCTGGGACGGAGCCAATTAAGGTTCTATTGGCTGTGTTCTGTCTGGCATATTTTTATCTTAACCCAATTTTAATGAAATTTACAAAGATTGTTTTATTGCATATTAACAGCCAAATGTCATGATGCATTCTCCTGGCTGGTGGCTGTGCACAAAATGCAACTGGGGAGCACTTGCTTTCATCTTGTCTTCCAGAATCTTGTCATCATGTTGCATCTGCATCAGAAGAGGAATCCTAGGACATCAGGGACCATCATAATAAGGGGGATCCTCTCACTGGGCCATCTCAGGAAGCAGCCACAGAGGCAACCCCTGTTACAAAAACTTTCTCAGACATAGAGGAGGAGAGGATAAATTCCAAGGAGCCATGTCTTCTCTACCTCCTGTTCCGATAATGTTATATTGCCAACAACCACAGATGTAGATGAATCCTCTATGGAAATTCCTTTAGTTCTGGGCATCCTGTGTTCACCACCATGCCAGATTCTGAGGCAGCAGCAGGGATGCCAGCCTTGCTCAAAAGCAGAGGCTGATCAAATCCAGGGAGGTCGAGGCTACAGTACATACACCCTGATGGCAATATTTCAGCTCTCAGTAGACTTCAGGCTGATATTGGAGCCATCCAGTCATCTGATATTTGACTTAGACCCTACCTACTAGTCAGGCTACATCCGCACCATATAAAACACCATATATAAATATAAAACACTATTATACCACAGTCATAGTTTTCCTCAGGGAACCCTAAGAATGGAAGTTTGTTAAGGGTGATCAGAGGTGTTAGGAAACCCCTATTGTGAGGGGAACTGGGTCTCCTAACATCTCTCAGCACCCTTAACTAACTAGTTCCTAGGATTCTTTTGGGGATGCCACACTTGTTAAGGAGGTATAATTGTGCTTTAAACGTATGGTGTGGATGTGGCCTTGGTCTTGCCTCTAGCTTTACAGGGCACTGTGTCCCAGGCAGGGGTGCCAACTTGGGCCCCCCACTGTGGGTGCCCAAAGTCAGTACCGCACGTTGCCATAATTACTTCACAGCACACATGCTCTGGCTGCTGTTGACCTTGAATAATAAATATAATAATTTTATTTTCTTAAGCAGACTACTAGGGGTGGATGCATTAGATTTGGTTTCTTATTTTTCCTATCTTCAGTCCACCACACTTCCACATCAATTGATTTCTTTTAAAGTTCTTACAAAAGTTCATCAGCATTTTATCGAGCATTTCTCCCAATATATACATTTTGTATGCATTTTTCCTAATATAAACATTTTTGCAAGCAATTTCTCTCCCCAAATATAATGCATTTTTGTATGTTATTTCCACTAACATACACACTTTCACATATGCATATTCGTGCATATTTTGGTTGGAAAGTTGCATCACAAAATTTGGAGAAGTATGAATTTCAAAGAATAGTACGTAGACCAAACTGAAGTTCTCATGCATCCCTGTTGGAGACAATTGAGAACTCTGTTTGAATGCAGAGAATGATTGCTAGCATAATGTACATGGAATCCATTGAGCACCCTGAAGTATTTGAAGTATTGTTCCTAAGCCAAAAATGCCATCTTCCCTCAGCATTTCCTTGGATATCATGCATTCCGAAACATTTCTGTATTACCTTTGCATACTCTTCAAGTCTATTGCAATTTATTTCCCTATGTCTGAAACACAGCAGTGGCTGGGAGGGGGGCAATCATTGATGTCTTCCCAGCAGAAGTGGTGCTGGGCTCGCAGGGACTGGGATGGTGCAGCGTGGTGGCAGTGAAGTTTCAGGAGCTCCAGGGTGGCCGCAGGGTAGTGGAGAGATGCTCTTATGATCCGCTGTAACCCCTTAGAGGTTTTTGTGTTGTTGTTTTTAGTAGAACAGAACTATAGCTTAAACAGCCCTCCTTATTTTGTATTCATACATTTGTTTTCCTTACCCCCCACCCACCAATATATAACACATTGCAGTTATTTTTGACAATTCTATCCTGCCTTCCAGAAAGAAAGAAAGAAAGAAAGAAAGAAAGAAAAAAAGAAAGAAAGATCCAAGGCAGAAATTTCAATACCATCTCTTTTCGGTAAAGATGGAGGACCTTCCACCTTTCATGGCAAAGTTTGCAAAATCCACCTATTCATTTGCACAATACTAATCTTCCAGACGTTGAACAGAGAGTTTGTTCTGACATTTCAGAGCTGGTCTGGTTAATTGCCCTCTGTCGAGCAGCCAATTCTCCCCAGCCAATGGATTCCCCCACCCGTGTCGCAGAGCCATCTTCCAGCAGAAGCTTCCTCTCGTACTCAACCGCTTTGGTCCTTGTAAAACCGGATCAAATCTCTTATTAAATCTTCTCTGGGACAAAAGTCAGTAGATGTTATTGGGTTAAAAGTGTGCTTCTTCATCAGCTGTCGCATCCAGGAACTGGGAAATGTCAGGCTTGAGGCCTAGCTTGTGACAGGCTGCCACAGGGAAAGGTTCTGACAGAGGCCACGTGAGCCAGAGGAGGAAGGCCTAATCCTGAATAGGCTGAAGGTCACGAACCGGACAAGGTTATCAGGAAACTAAGGGCTGGGGGGAGCAGAAGACATAGTTACGGGCAGGCTGGAAGTCAAATACCAGTCTGGAGAGGTGCGATGAGGCGTCTTTGAGGGGTCCTGCATTGCTACTGAGTACGACAAGCTGCTCAGGCTGCCGGACTAGCCCAAACCAAAGGGAAGGGATTTATAGGGCACGGTGCCTCTCCATTGCTTTGGGAGGTCAGCAGACAATCTTCAGGCTGTGGGGCAAGCAAAGAGTACTCAAGATAGCGCTGCAGTTTAGAGGTCACCCTTGCGGCATGGAGCCTAGCCTGACTGACTAGATAAAGGCCCAGAATGCTTGTGATGCAAGAGATTAAGGAGGCTGCCATTCAGGACCCACCCACCCCCTCAGCACTTAGAACCCCAAAAGTGATTCATTGGGGCAGATAGGCACAGATATATATTCCCTCTCTGTGATGAAACCATGAAGGGAAAGTGTCTCTGAGGGACAAAATCCACGACTCTCCATAGACTGCAAGACTCAAGCTGTGCCTCCTTCATTTCCCCAAACTGAGCATCGAACTCACATCTGAGAGGTGAAGCACGATACCAAAGTTGAAACAAAGGACAATGGCCTCCTGTGGTGCGCTTTGGTTCCTCTCTTCACAAACACACACACATATGCACCTCACCACCATTTCAAATCCATCAGCTAACAGATTCAGGAGTTCTCTCCCTTCCCCACCATTGGACCAAATATCTAATTGCATCACAGAAAGAGGGAGGAAGCAGATGGCTTGATATAGCTCCATTCTCCTCTGTCACAGCAGCTGGTGTCTCCTTGCCCTTTTGGTTCCCTGTCCCAATTCCCTCCTAGCATGGGGGAAGTGGGGCCATCACCAACACCTCATCACACAGCACTGCCATCCTTTATTCATGGGCCTCAGACACATTAGCTGTCTTCAAGACCCCCCACCAACATGTCACGAGGGAACCGCAGCCACTCCCCCTTCAATTAAGTCAGTAACGTATAGTTAATAATTCAAGGAAGTTGTAAAATATTCAAAGCAGTCCCGGTGGACCTCTGGCACAGTGGAGCTGGGGGCTTATTCATGGCAGGTACCTTCTCCCATTGTAAGAAGCTGTGTCAGCTCCCTTGATCATGTCCCTCTTCAGAATAAATACCGTAGTTCAAAGGATACGTCCAGGAACCCACCTGAAGTTGCCATACACCCCCCATAGAGGTAGGGATGGAGGAGAAATTCAATTTTGTTTGCATTTTAATGAGAAACTATCTAATTCACACTCCTTGAAACAATCTGCAAACCGAAAGACAGGTATCTTTCCCAACCCAAACACACAAGCAGAGACTTTTACTTGTAAGTAAGAAATAGATATTTATTCAGGGAAATCATGGTACATGCTCAGTAGCAGACACAAGGCTCAGGCGTCTTGGTTTAGGAGGTGAAGAACAGGGGCCAGAAGTTAAGAACTGGATGGAAACAATGAAGATGTTCCAACAGCTTTGAAAGATGTGGTGTGCCTAGATGTGAAACTCGCTGACTTTGTGCAAATGTCAGGATTGCAAATGCACACGCCTTTGAGGGGAAGGGAGTCTGCTCCCATCTGAGAAGGCAGTCACTGGTCCAAGGTGACAAAACTGAGCCTTCCTTTTCAGGCTCCCATTTAGTTGCTGCTGCCTCCAGATCCTCCTCCTCCCTTGGCTGTTCCAAGCCCTCCCTAGCCTCCTCTGAGGCTCTCTGGTGGGGAGGAAAGTGGGGAGGGGAGCAGAGCCAGCACCCCCACTCCCCCTTCTGAAGTGGCTGAAGTTAGTGTGAAAAGGGAATATTCCCCATTCCTCTGACTCATGTTCCCACCATTTAGCCCCCACCCCAATTTCTTCTTCTTACCTCTTGTGTCACCACCTGCCAATCCAATCCTGATTCCAACAGCATTGTGATACTGACCCTGGCACTTCCATACAGGGAAACAAGCTATTGGTATGTAAATTGTCATGTGTGAGGACTGCACATCTGTTATTTTGCAGTATGCTCAATCATGTCAGTTGCTTCCCAGGACATATAATTGTAGTGAAACAAAGATGCATAAAACACAGTGTTGATATGTGATTTGTAGCTTAATGACTGCAAACTGTAATACCAGAGCTTACTGCATAGCTTGACATTTATGTTGTGTTTTCACATTGACTCATGTTATGTTGTTGTTTCCCCTCCACGTAGTAAATTACTTGACAGTAGAAGTGAAAAAAACGGCACCTCTGAGCCCTGAAAATGGCACTGAACAGCTTAGCACTGCTCTTTCTAGCACTTTGAAATAATCAAATTATTAATGGAGTAAGAAATGTTTATATACCAGAAAGGATTAAAGTGGGATTGAGAGACCTGTGGCCTTGCAGATGTTCCTGGACTACAGCTCCATTCATCCCTGAAGACTGGCCATGCTGGCTGGGGGCAATAGGAGCCAGAACCAAACAACATCTGGAGGGTTGTCAGGGATTAAAGCTATTGGGTGGGATTCATTTAAGGAACCCCATCAGCACAAGCCCTGTGTGAGACCTTCCGCTTGCACAAAAGGGCTTACCTCCTCCTTCCCCCTTAGTGCCCCCTTGATGCTCCCTGAAAGCAACACCCCAAACCTGTCTCAAAGCTTGAAAGTTGAGGAAGGCAGCTCTGAAGGTGGGACTTCCCTCAGTCAGAAGAACATTTCTAGGGTTGCCATATTTCAAAAGGTAAAAACCAGGACACCCCAAAAGTTGTTGAAATCCTTTGAAATCCCGGTAATATCCGGAAAAATCTGGACATATGGCAGCCCTATTTTACACCCCTGGAGGTGGGGCTCCTCAATTAGAAAAGAATAGTGTTTCTTGAGCTTAATACATAGCCTGTATACGGTAGTTTCAAAAAGGTTTCAAAAAGGTAGTTTCAAAAAACTAATTTAGGTCCAGTTTCAATGATGCCAAGTTTTTATGTTAGGTTTCATGCTTGGACAATTCATATCTATGATACCGTGTAAACCAGGGGTAGTCAACGTTTTTATGCCTACTGCCCACTAATGCATCTTTCTTGATGGTAAAATTTCCTTACCGCCCACCAGTGCTCGATGGAAGGAGGATTCAGCTTGTGCCGTAGAACCCCCTACCACCCACCTAAAATCCTGAAATGCCCACTAGTGGGCAGTAGGGGCCAGGTTGACAACCCCTGGTGTAAACCCTTCTTTCATGATCCACCAGGAGTCTACTGATGATCCAAAACTAGCTAACATCACCTATTTTCATGTTTTAGCATGCCTTTTCAGAACCACCACCCTTTTCAACTGGTCACTTAAAATAAAATGCCCTATGTCTTGTCCAAAAATCAGAACCCTCAGACACGCAATTCTTTCCATTTTTTGTACTGAGCAATTTCTCACTTCTTTCTGAACATCTGTGATGCTACAGATATCAGCTCTTAATAATTCCAGGAATCTTCCATTGTCAGCTTATGCCCTGTTACCTATTTCAGCATTAGCTTTTATTAATTCTATTAATCTTATAATAATCAGACAACCTGAATCTTCCAATTAATAACACCATTTTCAAAATTGGTACATTTAAAAGCCTTATAGGGCCACAGGTTTGTCATTCCTGGATTAAGTGAAGAATAGATCTCTTTGCCAGAGGGGAAAGTGTTAAGGCAATTTGTGAAACTCAGATATGTATAGAAATCTGATGCATTTCAAGAGTTTAACTGAACTATCCTATACTTTACCTTAGACCAGATTGAGAGATTAGATTACTGCAATGTGCTCTATGTGCGGCTGCCCTTGAGCCCAGTGCAGAGGCTTCAGCTAGTGTAGAATATCTGCACAGGCTTCCCATTTACTACTGAGCCAGGTTCAAGGTCCTTGTATTAATTTACCAAGCCCTGAACAACTTAGGTCCAGCATATCTTAGGGATCATCTGAACCCCTATTTCCCTGCTCCATAGGAGCCAACTCCTATCAACTTCAGCTTCTTTCAGTTTATCATTTTTTCACTCTTAAATTCAGTTCCCCACTTTTCCATATCAGTTTGCATTTTTCTAAAAAGGTCCTCATGAGAATTCATCAGCGTTTTACTGAAAATTTCTCCTAACCTACCCATTTTTCTATGGAATTTTGTCTAATATAATACAATTTGTCTAATATAATACAATGTGTCTAATATAATACAATTTGTCTAATATAATTTTGGGGGAAATTGCAAACCAGTTCCCCTAAATTTTTGTACATGTTATCTTCACTGTGCATTTTTATGCATACTTAGTCTATACATTTCTGTACACATTACTTGGTGGAGAACTGCACTGCAAAATTGGGAGCATTTCAAGTTTTGAAGAATGGCTGTGTTTGGGGTGGAACTCAGTGTAGCACTAAGTGGGGTATACATGCACACAACGAGGTCTGCTCATGCAGCAAGACCTTCCCCCGCCGCTCACCCAAACCCTGCCTGCACCCTAAACCTGTTCAGGGGTTTCCCCAAACCCTCCAGAACAGATTTGGCGAATATGGTTGCGTGAATGGACCTCATTCCATACATGCAACTGAGTTAAAACCTGGCCCAAGCGCAGATTAGGAAGGTTTACCTTTAATGCAAACTGAATTGACTATCTCCCTCTTCCCTAGTCGTTAGGTGGTTAGTTTTGATGGTTGCTGCTACTCTATTAATAAGTTGATGTTGGCCAACAAGCAATCTGCTATTCTCAGATAGCGCAATTCTTCTTTAGGGAACTATATTTGTATATATTTTAGCATACAGCAAAATCAATTGATTTCTTGAGAATCCGCAAGGAAATTTGTTGCACACTAAGCCAGAACTGAATTAATCATTATGCTGCTTACGTTACTGAGTAATGTCCCCGCCATAGTGGTTCTCTACTGGAATGCAATTATTTCTGTGTAGAGAATGGGTCTGTGTGGGACCCTTTAAAATTCTTCTCAGTGACTGTTCCTTGACCACATGACAAGAGACTTGTGGCATTGTTCCCAGTTGTAGAGACATTTTAAAATATTGGTAGCTGCTCAGCATAAAAAGCAGAGTGACTGCTCTCTGTAGCACTCCAGATTTCAGGTAAAAGATTAGCAGGACAGGGAAAGAACTTCCATTGCTTTATAATGGCTACTTCATTCTATTTGTGACAGAGAATCATGGTGCAAATATACTATGGCAATGTTGGGTCCCATGTCACAATAGGCCAACACAGTGATATAACTAAGGTGGCAAATTTGGTTTACAGCAATTAAAGAATGGAAGTCACAAAAGCCACAGACTTTGTATATCAATAAAAATGCAATAGAAAACCACAGTACTCAGATGAGAATTGTGAAATGTATTTCACACTGAGTACTCAATTAGGTGTGACACTGGAGCTCCCTGGTCTGACTACCCGCATTAAGAATTTAGCATATAATTGCTTCACCATCCCTTAAATTCAGACTCAAGAGACTGAAGCATGGGGAAGCAGGGAGGTGACCCCCTTACTCCCAGCACTGTCCCATCACACTCTCTCTCTCTCTCTCTCTCTCTCTCTCTCTCTCTCTCTCACACACACACACACACACACACACACACACACACAGTGAAAATTTCACCTATAGCTCCTGTTTGACCCATTATGGGAACTTAACATGTACACAAGTGAAGAGTCTGGGTTTTTATGCTATCTAGCTTCTGCTGTAGCTGGCAAACTTCTTGTCTCAAAGAACAAAGGAACTGTTATTAGCTTAGTACAAATATTTTCCTTAGACAAGTATCTTCCACACGTCAACCTTTTTTTGAAGAAAAAAAACTACTACTAAATTGTGATCTCTGATTCTTGGCTAGATGATCATTCCGACCTGAGAAGCTTAGCTGTGGATTTACAAGGTTATAACAAGGCAATGCAAAATTCTGTACCAAGGCCACCATCCCAACATCATGAGAGTGGAAATTATAAAAGGTGTTCCCGCAAAATATGACCAGGTGTACGTTGCAAGGAATGGAATCACATGCTGTGAATCTCAGGTTCAGTCCCCTGGGTTTTAGCATGCTGTCTCCTTCCTTATTTGGCAGAAGGTTGCAGTGCAGTGCCCTTTTTATTTTGTGCAGAGTCAGGTAGGGATTGTATAGAAGTGGGAATGCTCAGGAAAGAGACTCTCGCCCCGTTCCTTGCCCCACTACTCTGCAACAGCCCTGCAGTGTTTTCCTATCTGGTAGATTCTGCCACCACTCACTTGATGGGTCACTTGCAGCCCCAGAAAAAGCAAAAAGTGAGGATGTCCCTTTAATGACTAGAGTTGGGGATCCTGGCTCAGCACCCCTTGTTCCTCCAACCAGTCCCTCACAATTCACACAGATTGTAAGGCAGGCATTCCAGCCGCCTGTTTCTCCCTGAGAACAGAGCGAATTCTTGGCTTTACCCACTCCCGCCAACTGTTCGTTGATCACTTGCAGTTTTTATTAATCAATCAATTAATTATAATTGCTTGTTGTTGTTATTTCTTCATTGTGTGTTCTTCAAAGCTGTTCTTCCCTTCAAAAGGTTTGGGCTGCTCTATTTAATTTCATCTTTGTGCACGTGGTCACTGAATGTACATTTGATGAGAAGCTGCTTTGCTCTTTACTCATGTTATTGCAATGAAGTAGCAACTACTGCAGCTGAGTGGATGTGAATTTTTCCTAGTGACTCGCCTGTTGCTGTGTGGTTATTCTGGGGCATAAATGGATAAATTCCTAGATTGAATGCTTGGGACAGTTTCTCTTAAAGTGAAAATGGTAGGCTGTTCTGTTACATCCGTGATAAGCGCTCTACAGACCTGTGTGTGTTTGCGTGTGTGTATGTGTGTAATACACACACACACGCACATTGTAGCTTAGCCCCTGTGAATCTAAGCTCCTGGGTTCTGTTGCCACCTACACCTGAAGCTGCCTTTTTAAATTAGATGCATTTCAGAATATTCTTTTCACATTAAAATTCAAACTTTGACAAATTCCTACTCAGCTGTCAAACAAAAAGAAAGATAAAATATTTATCTACACTTCACCATTTCTGGGACAACTGCGTTGGAGTGGAGAGAGATGAAGGGGAGATGAAGTAGCTATGTAGTACACAGCCAGGGTATATGCATCTGTTGGCAGAGCTGTGTTTTATATTTTACCATGTGCATTTATTCCTGTGTACTCTGGGCATACCATGCCTGTACAGTTGAATATTTTATCTGTAACTACATGTATCCTAGTTATTCTTTATGTATGTGTGCTTGTATTGATCAGCAATGGCATATTTTGTTGTGTGTGTGTGTGCACACGGACATATGCGATGAGCTATACTTTGTGCGTACAAAGTAAGAGTAATTATGTGTCAGAAAGTGTTTTATGTACGGAATAAATGTTCTTGAATATGTAATTTTCCATGTAGTGTTTCTTTGTTTGCTGTCTCTTGACACAATCTATCTACAAAGCACCAAATGAAGTATTTGCACAAAGCATAACACAAGATGCACATTTGCATGTGCCACTGCAAGAGTGTATGTCTGTGCATTGAGAACGTACATACACCATTCCCAAGAGTGAAGGTATATAGGCCTTTAATATGAACTGCTCAATACTACATGATGCACATTCCTGTATTATTTTCCCCTTCCACTGCTGCATTAAGGAATTAGGTTGTATGGGATACTGTCCATTCTGTGCACTTGTCAATGTAATACACCATTGCCAAGGGTATAAAGGTTAATTACTATTCTGGCAGCAGGGATAATCATGAGACTGGACTAAGCCAAGCAGTTATCATAGGGGTATCCTTGGGAGAAAGTTGCCTGGGCACTTCTTGTGCTTTTAGCAGGGCACAACAGTGTCTTAACAAGCGCCATAAGTAGTTGCTGCGCCTATAGCCTCTGATCAACTTGCCCAGAATGGAGCTGATGAAATTATACATGGTTTTAATGGTTCTAATGGTATTGTTCTATTGTTTGTTTAAATTATGGGTGTTTCTATTTTAACATTTGTGCAACTGGTTTATGAACTTGCAAACTGATTGGAAGTGGTATCTAAACTAATAATAATAATGTGGTATATACATTAATAGTTATAATAATAATAAATAATGTATACAATGTGTGCATGGAACTATTGAGATTTTACGATGCCTGAAATCACCAACATCACATAGATAAAATTTAGGAGTTTTTTTCTCAGGGTTTTTCCCCCCTGCTTGGTTTTTGATGTTTTCTATGTAAAGTTGCAGTATAAAAAACTAGAAAATATATGTTTATGGGCCATCCAAAAAAACTATTTCTGCTTCCCCCTACCCCCAGAATTTCAGGATTTTTAAAAACATGATTTGTGGCTTGCCATTCCTGGTAGTTCTCTCCCCTCCCCCGCTCCCCCCTCCCAAATAAGAGTGTGCACAAATGGGCAAAGTAGGAAGACAGGCAGGGTGGTTCATTACGCACAATGCAGGCTGTCATTAAACGCTTCTGCTGAGGGGATGCTGCTTTTGCTTTGCTATTTTTTTCCTGCTGAGAGTCAAGGTTTCTTGAAGAAAGGAATATATAAATGGGGGGGGGGGGGGAGAGAGAGAGAAATGAGATGGAATGACAGTAGGAGAGAGAAGCCAGACCCATCAACCACTTAATCGCTGGATCATAGAACTTGGCCCATCCATGGGGGAAAATGCGGGAAAAGATTGGGGGGACTGTTTGTCAAAAAAGGAGAGCAACCCACATCTTGCTGGAGTGAGTGATGAAACCGCCACTGATTTGAATGGATCAGAGCTGCACTCTAACTAAATTATATTTTAACTGCATCTGCACTACAGCTTTATCATACATTTTGCATTTTATTACACAAAAAATACAATACATAAGCAATACATCGGTTACAACATTGTTGATGGACATCCAATTATGTTATACAAAACACTCCTCCTTTATTCCTGCATTGCAAGGGTTGGACTAGCTCACTCTTAGGGTCTCTTCTGACTACAGTTCTGTGATGCAGACTGAAACATTTTCTCTGTGATGTGTGGGGTTATCTGTCATATCACCCTGGTGGAATCTACACACATATAAAAACCGTTCTGAAAATGCTTTTTTAAAAGCGTTTTTAAAAACACATTGAATTTTCAGTAAGGCTCACCATCGCCATCTAGTGTCACATTGTATATTGTACTTAAAACACACTTAAAACATTTTATTTGCAGCTGTATAGCCGAGTCCCCTGTCTTAGGGCTGGTTTATAAAGTGTCATCAATCGGGTTTGGCTTTGCCCACCTCCCACCACTAGAGAACCTGTTGGATTCATTTATTTGCCTTCTACATCGCCCTGGAATTCTGCACTTCCTCTTCCTTGCCTCCATGTCCCTTGAACCTGCCATGTTGCTCCTTACCTTTTCCTAGAATGTTGTACAGGTACAAGCCACAGAAGCAAAAGCACACAGCAGCTGGTCCAGCACTAAATACCTTATCAGTCTAGCCTCATACCTCACCAGCTTATTTCTGCCCTTCCTTTAGTACATCTACCATGAACAAAGCACGTAACTATGTTCATAAAGCCCATGCAACTTCACTCGAGCTCCCTTATTGGGCAGTTCCTCATGACCAATGAAGGTTGGTCTATTGGGGCAAACGGGGCACTGCCCCACCCAACTCATTCTGCCCTTAGCCAATCCCCGCTGGCCTGCCTTCCTGCCTGCCTTCTTACTTAGATCCTGCCCAAAAGGTAGCACTGGCTATCACCTTGCTTCTCCTTACTTTCAGTCTTGCCATTATAGAATTCAGCAAGCGGGAGGATGGGGGCCCAACCAGAAATACTTGACTCTGCCTGCCATTGGCTCTGACTCCATCTATAGTTGACCTCTCTGCCAGTGGACCCTCTTTGCCCTTGAGTAAGTCTTGCAGTGCCTGAACACACCAAGGGGCACCCACTTACCTGCGGTAAGAATATGCTTGTGTTCATCTGTCCTAGTGATACGGCATACCACATCTTGAACCATGCAACACTGCTCTTCTGTGAGGGTTATGTTAGAATTTCCTCCAAGGGCACATCCTGCGTGGACCGAGGGAGAGGTTTTACATTCGTTTGCAAAGGAGTGTGAAAAATTGCCAGAAAGGGCGAAGGGGATGTTTTTCAGGTATGTGTGAAAATGTTTGTTAAATCCCAACATTGAGTCGGTACCGGTTTGTAACCATTAGAATGTACGCTCTGTTCCGTGCAACTGTAACTTTATTTTTCTCCAAGTACAGGGTTTAACATAGAATTGGCTCAAGGAAGCCTTTTCTGATCAAAATGGTGCTGCAGCGCTAAGTGGTAAATCTTCGGTACAATTAGCACCACAAATACAAAGGGTTTCTGGGTGTATGGCTTTTCTGAATACTGTCCCTCCAAAGGCATAGATGGTCTTATTTAGTAGCGTAGGGCAGTAAATGTCCTTCTGGCATTACTTTGGCCTACTTCTGTTAGATTTTCCTCCCAGCAATCTCGCTGTTTAATTGATGCATACCAAGGAGCAAGTCTAGAAGTCCCGATAAATGCAAGTTCCTTCTAGGCTTTCATTTCAATTATTCTGGTTTTCAACTGCAATTTAGCTGATAGAAGCCTAGAAGAACCTGAACGCTGAAGTAACCACGAGAAGAAATAAGCTGGGTTGCTTTAGACACTGATAAGGATGTCTGTAGAAAACGAAAGCTTTGGGAGTTCGGTATCGTCCAAAAACTAGAGTTTTAACTTTTCGTGCTAATCCTTGCGCTGGCAGCAATAGATAGAGCAGTTCACCTGACTCCGCTCTGCACAGTAGGACTAGACACAGTAGGGGAGAAACCCTACAAGGAGGGACTAAGGCTGCAATCCTAGATACAGTATAGGAAATGACTCCTGAGTGACCATTTATCAAGTAGTTCGCTTCTATCAGCTGCAGCCTAAATGGTGGTTATTTCAAGCACTTTTAGCCTACTCTTCATTAAAAATCCCAGGCAATCTAAAACTAACGACAGGAAAACTGCAGAATACTGGGTGCATCTCAATGTTCAATCTTAACCAATGGCTTGGATAAATAAATAGGTTTTCAATAGGCATCTAAAAGCCCAGCAGGGTTGGCACTAGCCAAATCTCTGAAGAGGCAATCCATGGGGTACTGTGATTGATAATACCTTCTCTCATGTTAACACATATCACACACTAGGTGGATATGGAGCTGTTAAGAGGGTTTCTCTTCCAGATTTCAGAAACTGGGTGGGTTCATAGGAAATCCAGCAGCTCTGTTGGTCATAAACTGTGTGCTGCCAACAATAAGTTTTTAATGTAATAATTTAAGAAGAGCCTAGCTGCTGGATCAAGCCAAATGCCCATCTATTCCATCGTCCTGCTTCCAGCACTGGCAAACTGGAGATCCCTATGGGAAGCTCACAAATAGGACAAGAGGGCAATATTGTTCTCTCACACATGGTCTGCAGCACTGATGCTCAGAGGACTACTGCTTCCGATACCTGAGGTAATACAAAGCAGTCGTGATGACTAGTAGCCATGCCCTCCATGAATTTGTCAATATAACCCCCCTTTAAAGCCATCTGAGCCATCTAAACTGTTTTTAATATTCTTAAATTGCTGTAACCTGCTCTGGGGCCTTATGGAGATTTTGTGATTCCCCAGGAGGTTTCTTTTTCCATGGGAATATCGTCTAATGAAGATAATCTTCTTGCCACAAGAAGCCACACAGATATGCACAACTGCAGTAAAAATAGATAGTGAGGGTCAATGGAGTGATAGTAAACTGCAACATCTTTTACCGGCATGAAATGCAGGGAAGATGAAAGCAATGCAAATCAGGCGTAATTACATTGGATTGGAAATGTAAATGAATCAAAGGTGAAATAGTTACCACTGAAATCAATATGGGAGTAAACTTAGATACAATTATACTTGGAAAAGATACACTTTTTATGACGTCTTTGCTTCCTGTTGTCTCCTTTGTTTCCACTTAGAATCTCCAGGACATTTAGAAATAAATGTACATTTTTTATTGCATTGTGATTGGTTTACGTGCTGTACTGGAGGTGCTGAGTTCAGATGAACTGCTAAATTAGAGATGCTTTGTATGAGAATCCTAGGGAACAACATGGGCTGGGGTGTTGTTTGGTGGGGGGGGGGTCGATGGTGGTGGGGTTGCTGTTATTGCTGTTGGTTTTATGTATTCAAAACAAAAAAAATTCCTTCCAGTAGCACCTTAAAGACCAACTAACTTAGTTGGTCTTTAAGGTGCTACTGGAAGGAATTTTTTTTGTTTTGACTACGGCAGACCAACACGGCTACCTATCTGTAACTGGTTTTATGTATTGTTATTTTAGACCTTGTGGCTTAAATGGAAATCGTTTAATATGGTTTTGTATTTTTTTGCTATTTGGTTTATTGTTTAGGACTATTTTTGTTGTGTTGCGGCTATGTATTTTTTCATATTATAAGCTGTCTTGAGCATGCTTTGAACTGTGGAAAGGCAGCACACAAATAAAATGTGGGTGCACAGACTGGGCTTTGCTAGCTGGTTTAATAATTAACAGGTTTAATCAGAAGTAAGTCCCACTGAGTTGTAAAGTTGGTTCTGAGCTCTTGGCCCTGTTCAGGTGTCGGGGGGGGGGGGGACCCACAAGTCAAATAATCTAGGCGAGACTATTCCATTTCCACAGATTGGACCATTCATTGAAGGGAACTACTAGAGGCAGTTTGTGTCGATTGGTAGAAAAGAAATGTTGTTACAGCACAGTTGGCATGAGAAAAAACTATCACAAGGACCCACATAGTGTCAATGATCAAGAACTGTTGCTTGAGTTGTCAATAGATTTTCAGTGTTGTAATGCAGCCTTCTTTAAGATATCAGCACCTCTAAGTTGAGAAATTGGAGCCTTCTGAAAATGCCAACAACTTCACAATATTAAACCATGTGAAGGGCAGCCCAAGAGATGAACTGCTAATGACTAACAGATCATGAAGCTGCTTGTGCACTTGTGGATCCAGGTGTTTGAAGGTTTCCATGACATTATTGCTTAGGAAAACATCTGCACACTTGCCAAGGAGCTACAAATTGAATGGGGACCACAAGGGGTGGCTGAAGCATCTGCCCAGTCTCCACTGGCCATTCCCTGCCAGCTGGCAGCTGGCATGGGCACAGGGTCCGATATTGCCAGTCAGCTCTCCTGTGTGACCCAAAGACTCCTGACAGAGGAGAGGTGGAATGCTAATTGGCCTGTCATCCTTTGGAACCCAAGAGTTGCCGAGGTCAAGCAATCTCCTAACAAAGCAGAGACAACAATCCAAACTGAATGATAGTCACTGGGAGTAATCCCAGCCAGTCTTTATTTTGCTCAGTAAATAGACAGTTGTTAGTCTCATTTGGTGCCTGAGATCTAAATGTCTTCCCTCAAAGTAGTGCTTCTGTTGCAGACAAAATGCATATTCACAGCATGCAAATGTCAATGTCTGATTAGTATGAAAATATGGCTTCCCCCCCCCCCCCACTTCCAACCAACACATCCACTCGATTGTAACTGCTGCATGGAAGGTGGTTATTCAAATGTCATGGTGGGCGTCTATGGAATCTAGTTTGCGTCATCTCTAGTGCCTCTCGCCTTTTCCACGATGCCCTTACCATGTTGTAAACTTGTTCATTCGTTCAATATTGGAAACCTATAGAAATTATTTAATTAATTATTTTGGGTCTTAGGAGGCAATGTGTCTTTCCAGCAGAGGGGCGCATTCATGTTTTCAAAACAAAGGAAAGCACAGAAGAGGAACATGGCCATCCTCTCACAATACATTTGGAATTTCCCAGACATATCCGGAATACTACTGTCTCTAGCAGTGTCTGTGTGGAAATCGGCAAAATGTCCAGGAAAATCTGGATGTATGGCAGCTCATGACAACAGCTTTGGGCAAAACTAAAAAAAAAAAAAAACTTTGCCCCTCCCCCATGTCAACAACTTTGCCCAAAAAAACCCTCAAAAACTTTTCTGTCTGGATTTTCACTGTTTGAAATATGGAAACCCTATCACAATGATGCTTATAAAGATAAGATCTAGAGCTGGTCTAGGGGTAGCATGGATATAGTAATATATATATATATATATATATATATATATATATATATATATATATATGCAGGTTTTGGTGTCCTCGGGTGTCTTCCCGTGTAAAAGTTGGGGTGTCTAGGCGACGTTTCGACGAGGTCTCACTCGTCATCTTCAGGCTGGTGCTTTCGGCTTCTTGTTACTGGAACAGAGCGGGATCTCAATGTTTGAGTTCCTATAAATACTGTAGAGGGGGTGTGGTGTCTAGCCTCCAATGTTCTGGGCAGAGAGGAAGTTCCCAGGCTAGTGTGCCTTTTCTTCTTTTGTTCCTTAATTACTTGAGAGATACCTTGAGTGATTTCTTGAGTGATATCCTGAGTACCACTTAGGTGGGTCATTAGGTGTGGATTAGTTGCTAAAGTCTTTGTGTCTTGACCTCTTGAACTTTGTGAAGAGTTTTCCTGAGAAGATGGCTGTATTGCACTTAGTTGTGCTTTGGCTTGGCTTCGTGTATAGGGGCGAGCTGTGGTTTTGTGGCTTGTGTCAGCCAGATCTGTGTAGGGATTGCAGGGGGGTGCAGCATCCGGAGGTGCCACCATGGATTGGCTACTGGATGGTGTCAGTAATTCATCTGTGGAGAGGGTCTGGGTTTGGGTCTGGTGTGGTTGATTGGTGTTGGCGTTCTGTGTGCCTCTGGATCTGGTGTCAGTTTTTGTGGGGAGGGCTAATTTCCAGATGTCTGGCAAGCGGGATGTGTCGTCACGCTTGTTCATGTTGTGAGGGTGTTTCTCTATCTCGATGGCTTCCATGATTATTCTCTTGTGGTGATGTTCCGTGTTAAAGAGCAATTTGGAATCTGCAAAATTAATTTCGTGTCCTGTTTCTTTCATGTGTTGGAAAAGAGAGGAAGTTTTTTCTTCTTTTTTGACGGCATTCTTGTGTTCTGCGATACGTGCTTTAACACGGAACATCACCACAAGAGAATAATCATGGAAGCCATCGAGATAGAGAAACACCCTCACAACATGAACAAGCGTGACGACACATCCCGCTTGCCAGACATCTGGAAATTAGCCCTCCCCACAAAAACTGACACCAGATCCAGAGGCACACAGAACGCCAACACCAATCAACCACACCAGACCCAAACCCAGACCCTCTCCACAGATGAATTACTGACACCATCCAGTAGCCAATCCATGGTGGCACCTCCGGATGCTGCACCCCCCTGCAATCCCTACACAGATCTGGCTGACACAAGCCACAAAACCACAGCTCGCCCCTATACACGAAGCCAAGCCAAAGCACAACTAAGTGCAATACAGCCATCTTCTCAGGAAAACTCTTCACAAAGTTCAAGAGGTCAAGACACAAAGACTTTAGCAACTAATCCACACCTAATGACCCACCTAAGTGGTACTCAGGATATCACTCAAGAAATCACTCAAGGTATCTCTCAAGTAATTAAGGAACAAAAGAAGAAAAGGCACACTAGCCTGGGAACTTCCTCTCTGCCCAGAACATTGGAGGCTAGACACCACACCCCCTCTACAGTATTTATAGGAACTCAAACATTGAGATCCCGCTCTGTTCCAGTAACAAGAAGCCGAAAGCACCAGCCTGAAGATGACGAGTGAGACCTCGTCGAAACGTCGCCTAGACACCCCAACTTTTACACGGGAAGACACCCGAGGACACCAAAACCTGCATTCCTGTACCCGTGAAAATCTACGAAAGCATATATATATATATATATATATAAAGACTCATGCATTTTCAACGGATTGGAAAGTTCCTATGAGAGAGGAAGAGGAGAAAACCGAAGTCAGCAATAATCTGGGCAATTCCCAATCCCAACCAACCTTATGCAGTGAAAAGTACAAACCAGTGGCAGCGTCTTGCCACACTTTAACCAACCCCCAAAAGGAAACAAAGAGAAAGGGTAAATGAGAAAAGGGAGCTACAGCAAAGCCATCTTGTCTAGGTTTGACATAAAGAGGTGCTCTGTGGTCTGAAAATTAGGAGAGGTTTCCCTGAGCTGTGCAGGGACTGTATAAATTGTCTTATTAAAAAGGTTGTAACAAACCAGGCGGATGCTGAAAATGGAGGCTTTAGGAGATACATGAGTTCTACAGAGCTGCCTGGCACCAAATCATGAATTAAGCAGGCTCAAAGACAGGCCAGGGTACTAAAGAGCACTTCATTTTTGCCGGGAATCTGCCTCAGGATTTGTTTTCAGTGCTAGACTTAAAAGATAGCAAGAAGTGCCACTGAATGTATGGATTGCCTTCCTCTCAATTCTGAAAGGAAGGGCTGTTTTCATGTGGTAAGAGGGGCTTCCAATGTGTGGGGGCCCGAGTGTGTGGGGTGTGTGTGTGTTCCACCCAGGCCTAAGCCCCGACCCCTTACAAAAGATGCTGGAATAAACCAAAAATGAGCCAGGTATCATTGTGGTATGTTTCCCCTGTTCCTAGCAAGTCCTCACTCTGGACTTGGTCTTCTGTGATCTGGCACTTGAACTGTTTTGACTGGTCTAATTCCCTCCTTTGTCAGCTGGCACTTCCACGGGGTATTTCCCACCCTGCCCTATCCTGTCCCATTCTCCCCCCCCACACCCGAATTCTGGGATTCTCTCCAGCCTAAACCCCAGCTACCCCCCCTCAAGAACCATGGTCTCCCCTTCTTTCCTCCCAGCTCCCCGGGAAGTTACCCAGGGTCTGAAAGCTTCACATGAAACCTAATCGATGCCAGACGAGCTGGCTCCTTCCCTGCCAGGCAGCTGTGCAGCCAATTCCCGCACACCCGTCTGCATAGCAGAGGGGAGGGGGGCATCCCCCGCTGCCTACGGAGCCAGCCTGGCCGTGGGCTATTTGGAAGGAGTTAAACCCACGGGGAGGCTGAGCTGAAAGGGTCAATCTTCTGTCAGACGGGGAGTAAGTCACTGCTGCTGTTATCTGATGAAAAAGGTGGGATGGCCTAGGGGATAGAGCACAGCATTAAGGCACAGACGGTGCAAGTCCTTGTTCTCCCTCTCTCCACCCGACTCCTTAGGAGCACCATCTTGCCTTTCCGGGTTCTCTTTGCCCCAAGGAGATGTCCCCCAAGCCCAGCCTTCTTGTAGAGTGATGTGCACAGGTGCCGCACCTCATAATGTGGGCTACGTTTCTTAATGGAACCCTTTTGGTGAGCATCTAAGAGCTGCCGGATGCATTGCTTCAAAGCTCCGTGCAACTCAGTCTCATGTCTCCATGAGAGATAAAATAGCAATTTCATTTTAATGTTTGTTTGCCTTATGCTAGACCGTTGCCCCAAATTGCCTTCACAACTGCATATAAGATAGAGGAGAGGAGGTGCACCACACTTCACAATGACAGCACGATCCTAAGCGTGTCTTCTCAGAAGTTAAGTCCTAGGTAAGCAGGTATAGGATCGCAGCCCGGTTGCCCTCCAAAGCTGGCAACAAATTCAGGGACATGCAAGGTATACTGAGTAGCTGGTGCACCCTGCTTAGAAAAAATCCACTGAGCCAGCAATCTGGAAGAAAAATATTGGTCCTGGCCCAGATTGAAGCAGCAGCACCACCATATGGTGCCTGGCCCATTTTCAAAAACCCAGCCTGTTACTTCTGTCAACAAAGTATGGAGCAATGACCACGAGCCAAGCACACGTACTGTTTCATGTCTGGGAGGGTCATTCTAGGCTTCAGGAGGCCTAAGGTACTGCCTATATCTGGTACTTCCCAAGATATATGACTACTACTAACAATAATACCTAGCATTTATATAGCATTTTGGAAGGCCCACAATGCTTCACATATATTATCTCAGTAAGGCTTAGGTCAACCTTGAAAAGTAAGCTGGGATTATTATCCCTGCGTTATAGAAAGTGATGAGGATGACAGATTGTATTTTACAGAAGACCACCTGATGAGTTCGTGATAAGGGTCAGATTTGAACTGGGGACTCTGTAACCAACCTCACTCAACATTTAAAGCACACTTGAAGCATATTTAAAGCATGTGGCTTCCCCCAAAGAATCCTGGCAACTGTAGCTTGTGAAGGGTGCCGGGAATTGCAGCTCTGTGAGGAATGAAATACAGTTCCCAAGATTCTTTGAGTGAAGCAATGGGCTTTAAATGTATGGTGCAGATGCAGCCTCTGCTATTTGGTTTTTTTGTTTGACTGGCTGACTGAAAACCTTGTTGAGAAAGTATCACAGGATTCTTCGGCCCTCAGTCCCCCATGAAAGGGACTGTTTCTTGTGACATGAGGAGAACCATTGTACTTGCAGGTTTGCCCCCTTCAAAGAGCAGATTGAGGCACTTCCTTGTGAGGATAAGTAAACAGACAAGCACACAGAAGACTGGACCCCATGAAGTTCCTGCAGATTTCCTCACAGAGATAACACCCCATATATGCCTTTTGTCTGTTGTCTATTCCTGTTTCAGACGGCACAAAGAAGAGCGCAGGAACAGAGGAAGGAGAACCAATCGACGTAAAATGACGCTGAGGCAATGGTGGGGAAGGCACCTCATACCCATAGGTCACATACACGCAGCAGCTCCTTATGGCCACATCCACACCATAGATTTAAAGCGCACACCCCTGCCACAAAGAATATTGGGAACTGTAGTTTACCCCCACTGAGGTGCACTTTTTAGCACCCTAAACAAAGTATTCTTTGGAGGAAGCCA
Organism: Podarcis gaigeae; assembly: GCF_964106915.1. Taxonomy (NCBI): domain Eukaryota; kingdom Metazoa; phylum Chordata; class Lepidosauria; order Squamata; family Lacertidae; genus Podarcis; species Podarcis gaigeae. The sequence continues at coordinate 44,705,147 of NC_139679.1, forward strand.
TGAGCTTTCCCATGTGCTGGATGTGCCCCTGGCAAGGACCTGCCCTGCTGGATGTATATGGTGTGTGCTGATAGTATGGGTGATGGTTCGTCATTATGCAATGTGAGCCTCCATGTTGGCGCTTAGTGATATATATTTTAAATATTGTGCAGAGAGCGCTCAGCGGGGATTCAGTTACACATTTAAAACATCAAAATTAAAGGAATATAGCAAGAATTATTAAAGTGGAAGGAATGGGGGGCGGGGAGAGCGTTGATTGTCTTCCAAGTCTGCAAGTTTATTATTGGAAAACAGCCCTGGTGTGTGAAATAAAGAAAATCTTCGCCCATCTTCCAATTTCCCACAGGAAACGTGGTAATTTCTCAATAAGAAGACCACAAAGCGGAGGCTTTCACTAAAAAATAAAATAAAAAAATTGATATGGAGAGACGCTTTCCTCCCACCCATCTCCTTGTTTCCCAGAGTGTCTCAGCAGCACCCTCTTGTGTTCGACCATGGAAACTGGGTTTTGCCTCTTCATCGTTGCCCCAGGAGCTTCTTATGCTTCGACTTTTTACATCAGCAAGAGCAGTCAAGGAGAAACCCGGTCAAAGCATCTAAAGGGGTGCACCCAAGTCTGAAATGTGAAACCCGAAGACCTCCTGAATCAAGTGCCCCTTCTGAGATTTTAGCACATCAAGGAGAGAAGAGTCTGTGTCAGCCAAGGAGCTGAGGCTGTGGCAGAGCGCTGTCATCTGGTGCCCATAGACTGGAGACGCAGCCTAAAAAGTGGGATCCCGCACAGCTGTCTTTGAGGCTATAGCAACAGCCCCATCTCATTAAATTCATTTCTGCTTCTTGCTGCAGTGTAATGGTCCTCTCCTAATAACAGGCTATCTGAGGATATTTTTCTCCCTTCGACGCTGCCAGATCTCGCAGGACTCTAGCGAGGCCATGGCTGAGATGTCAGGAAATTGTAGGTGGGGACTTGTAGCTTGGAGACACACTGCTGGGCTCATCTGCAGAAGGCAAGGGCATCAATGAGCTGGAACTGGCAGCCCAAAGATGGAATCGCAGGAGATTAGATGGCATCGGAACAGCAACTGAGAGGCTGGTGCTGGGTTCTGGTGCCTTTTTACAACCAACTAGATCAGTGGACATTTCTGTTTGTTCAGAGCACTGGGCACCCCGAGAGGAAATGTTTATCTTCATGCAGCAATTGCTACTCGTCTGGAAAGAGGACGGGGAATGTTCCATGTTCTGGTGGTGAACTGGTTCTAGCTGCTTGGTGAAAGGGTTTGGAACCAAGTCTGCAGGATACAATACATAGCTGCTCGCCTCTGTTTCTTGAAGGTTGGCTAAAAGCGCTTCATTGAGGCCAAATGAAGTCCACCCTGGGCTGGGGCGACTTTCAAGTGAACCTTGTTTTCTAAGATAGGGTAGCTAATGCAGGGCACTCTAGAGCTTGTTGGACTCCAAGTCCCATCTGTCCCAGGCAGTGTGACCAATGGTGAGGGATGATGGGACATCCAGATAACACCTTGTTGGTCACTCCTCTCCGAGTTAGTGCTTCTCACTGAGCCTCTCCTAGGTGGTGCTTCTGCTGGGAAAGATTCATACAGTGGTACCGTGGTTCTCAAACGCCTTGGTACTCAAACAACTTGGAACCCAAACACTGCAAACCCGGAAGTAAATGTTCCAGTTTGTCAACTTTTTTTGGAAGCCGAATGTGCTCCGTTTTGAGTGTTATGCTGAGGACTATTTTTGCTATTTATTTTGCGTTTTTGCGGCTTCTTTGTTTTGTTTTTTTGACTGTGTGGAACCCAGTTCAGCTACTGATTGTGCGACTGCAGTACATTGTTTATTGCTTTCATTTTATGGCTCAATGGTCTCGTTAGTAAAATTCATGTTAAACTGCTGGTTTAGGGGTTGTTTTTAAAAGTCTGGAATGGATTAATTCGTTTTGCATTACTTTCTATGGGAAAGCACGCCTTGGTTTTGGAATGCTTTGGTTTTGGAACAGAATTCCGGAACAGATTAAGTTTGAGAACCAAGGTACCACCGTACAAGGATTCTGTTTATTCAGAAATCTTCATTAACATATTGGGAGATTCCTAGGTCACCTGATGGGCCTGTGCCTCTAGTTTTCACCACCAAGAACCTTGCATGTTATCAAGTCCCAGATGTAGATGGGCCATCACACAGCCCTCCCCCCTGTAGTCCATTAGCAACAGTGCAGGCTCCTTATTAACATTTCCCCTGCTCTCACGGATCTTTCCGGAATGGCTCCAAATTGACATAATTCCAGGCTATTAGTGAAACCAACAATCTGATTGTGTTGCAAGGCTGTGGCTAATTATACCACATAAAGGGGCCTCTGCCAAGGTGTGGGAACGCTGTGCTTCTGAGCAAGGACAAGTTGGGCTGTAGTCTGGGAAGAGCTGGGCTTTGGGTTTCATCTTTCACTTCACAGTCCCTTTTGCTATATTTCAATTCCATTGCAGAATGAAAATTCAATCAGTTCTTTCTAAATTGCTTCAGACATCTCTTTCTTGCAGTTCCAAAGTACTTGAAACCCTGAAGCACTGTGTGTGACTATTTCTCGGTGTTTCCTTGACGCCTTGTCTGCATGTCCTGCCACTTGTAGATTTGAGGGTTTGTACAGCAGTTAATGTGCCTTTGGTGAGTGCCATGGGCGTAGCCAGAAATTTTGTTAGGGGGCAGAACCGACGTGATTGGTCAGTGATTGGTCAGTTAGCAATGCCCATGGTGAGTGCCTATCTTAAATGTGCATATTAAACGATGGGGTAGGGATCAGTAACTGGGAAGGGAAAACATCTCTCCTCCAAGACCTCTATTAATCCATCATATTGGGATGGATTCCTATTAATCCATCATATTGGGATGGATTCCTTCCAAGGACTTTCATTGTTATTTTCCTTGTTTACTTAATACTCTGAGAATTAGGGGTTTTCTGTTGCTTGCTGCCAGAGAGCTGTGAATTCCAAGGAACATAGCTTCTGTTCTACTTTTAGTCTGATGCCATGTTTTTGCAGAGAGAGTGCCTCCCCCATGCACATTCCTCTCCAGCTCTTTGTCACATTCTTTATGCTGTTACTTCCTCAGCCTCCCTTCCATTAGTTCCTTCCTTACCCTCTCCCACTCTTTCTTCCCCTTTCTCTAGTCTCCAGCACTATAGTGGATGTTGCTAAGGAAGTGTAACTTGCACCACACAGCATCTAGCACACACAAGCAGGAACCCCTGTTACTTCTCTTACTGGTAGCCGAGATGCGACTTGCTGGAGGTAGGCAGAGTCACGCGGGTCACAATTTAGGCACACCTTGAGAACACTCAGCTCTGTGCTGGATTGCAGCTTCAGCCTTCAAGATGTCTGCTTTAATATTCTGCTGTTCAAGTGTGCTGGGGTGGGAGTGCTTTATGTAGCTGTACTGGGCATGTGGGGGGGGGTGCACGAATGCCTAGGAGCTTCCTAACATGCTACCCTCTCGTTTGTGGTCAGATATTAATTGGTGTAGACCATCTGCTATCTAACCACTTACCTGCAGACATTACAAGCCTGTGGTTTCTCTCTCTTGACGGGCTTTTAGCCACAAGCAGCTTTGCAGGGATGTGAGGGATTTGAACCATATGTCTTGTCACATGCTCTCTCTTTATTAAAAAAAAAAAACCCCAAAAACGTTTTTATATATAAAAATATAGATTTCTAGTGTGGCCTTGTTGTATTTTATTGTTGAATTTTGATATTAAGCTCCCCAGGCACCAACTGGCATAGGTGGGGGGCTATATAAATAACATAACAATTATGATCATTACTATGACAAACACTACACAGGAATCTCAAGGTTACTCTAGAGATAAGCGCGATTATTTCTACCATGAATATAATAGGAGCACTCCATGGGAGGATGCAAATGTCTCGGTGAGAGAAAGGGTTTGTGCATATGGGAGGCTTATTTTCATGCTGTTTCCTTTGGGCGTGCATGTGTGGAACTGTGTGGGTGTGCAGCAAAAATAATCTGCTGGGGTACCCAGAGGAAAGGCTTACTTTTCTCTGCTGCATAGTTGCATTTTTAATGCACGTGCCAATACACATGTATGCATACACAAAGGTTTCTGTATATGTGGATGGATATCGGTTGGCACATGTCTTATGCTAGGTCAGTCTTAATCTGAGACAACTGGGAACTTCTGGGAGCCCTTCCACTGTTCTGCCCCCTAACCAAGTCACTCCCAGCCCAGATTCATCAGCACAAGTACTGCAGCTCAGATAAGGATGACTCCTGCTCTCTGCTGGTGGGACCAGGATACTGACTTCATTGCCATTCCAACCAGCCAGCAGCTGGGAGCCAAAGCATTGGCTCTGACAGGTTTGACAGCTGAGATGCAATAAGTGTGTTAACCCATCAGGGACATAAGGGATGATGGATGATGGTGAATAGATTTCCTTAGCTTACTTACCTGGAAGGAAATCTAATTGAGATCACTTTAACTTATTTTGGAGAAAACAGGGATAGGTGTGGGCTAAAACTTGCAAGAATCCCTCTCAACAGCCCTACATTATGGTAAAAGGCAGTTCTGGGGGCAGGGGGTAGAACACAAATGCATAGGTTGTCCTGAACAATTCCTCCCCACCTGCATAGCACAATAGTTAGCAAACCTAGTATGGATAAGTGTTGATCTCCCTCTATGTTTGAATGTTGGCAGATGGAGCTTGAGAGTGAAGCTGCAGCTGGGATTAAGAAGGTATAGAGTGCCTGAGCACAAGGCCATGTGCAGCTGTTGGTCTATTAAAACCTCCAGGGTTGAATCCTATGCACACAGGCATACTGTATTTATGCCCATTAAGATCAATGATCATGGATGTACTCAACCAAACATCAGATTAAGTGGTAAGGAGGCCCAAACCCCATTTGTATACAGTATATACATTTAACTCCATAGGCTCCATAGACCTTCATCTACAAATCTGTTTTGCTAGCAAAACTGTAATATTACTATATTGTACTGCATGCTTCTAGCCAGAAAATGCAACTGTTAGTGCAAAGAAGGGGATGAGGGATTCATAGTGATTTGTCCAATTGCTGATCAGGGAATTTAGGCAGCAGACAGTGACCCACACTGCACAAGCAGACCTCATATCTTGTCAAGGTGTAGTTGCGTTTTGAGATTAAACTGCCCTTTCTTAGGCCTGATTTAAATCTGTCCTTACAGTTACAACAGATGGGTGCTGTCCTGTCACCTTTAAGTCAGGTTCCCCTGTACTGACTTTGGCAGTGCTAGTGTGCCAGTATAGTAAGCACCCAGACCAGAATGTTTTGGGTGCTCTGATACTGTGCATGCAGCCCAATTGAATCTGATGTTGGGCTGTGTAATTTCACGAGACCATGTTTCGTCTACATGTCCCACATAAAGCCCATCTAAAGCTGAAAAGCAGCCAGCTTTCTCATAAAATGATGCAGATAGTAGAATACAATCCATAAGGCTGAAGAATACACTGAGTTACACCAGCACAAGGATTTTTGCTCTAGAGAGTTGGGAGAACCCCTAGAACAGATTTAGGGGGCCCATGAGAGACTGTTCCATTGCACAAACAGAAATCCTTGCAATGACAGAACAATTGCTTTAGAGCTATGCTGCAATTCCACCCTTTGTGGAATTAGCTATAGCAACCCCATATGGGTGACAGTTGACAACTCTAGCATCTTTGCCATTATCTATGCCATCTAGGCATGTTCACAGTGCTCGGAGGGTTTTCAGTATTTCTGAGGGACACTTTTGTACATCAAACTAATATTGCAGTCAAGGAAAGCAACATACTCAGTGGCCTTGCATAATCACTTCATTCCTGGCTAACAAGAACTCGCAAGTGCAATCCCAAAATCCTAAACCATCGTTTGAACCATAGGTGAAGAAATCTGTGGCCCTCCATGTGCCGTTGGACTACAACTCCCATTATCCCTGACCATTGTCCATGCTAGTGGGGGCTGATTTGGAGGGCCACAGGTTCTCTACCCCTGACTTATATACACATCAGTGTCTTAAAACACAGTGAGATCACATATAAACCTCACAGTTTAAGTCACGTTTTATGTTGCTGTACATACCAGAGATAGGGTGGGGATTGTCGTCACCTGATGCACATTATCAGCTTGGTTGCTTCACACCTGCGACACACATTGTAGCTTCAAATGTCAGCTGTGGGAGCTCACTAGAATCAGAGTAAACATTAATGTGTACACAGCCTTAAACTAATAATTCAACAGCCATAAGTTAACTATCAAGTATAGCAAGGCAATGTTAAGTTTGTACTACCAACAAACTTAAATACAAACTTGCTATACTTGTCAGGATCAGATCAGCAATAAAACACCCGGTGTCAGTAAAGTTAACTCTTTATTCAAAGAAACCAAAACAGTGTAGGTCTAGCGATCACAGTAGGTCTTGCAGGGCCATAGCTAAGGGGTGGCAAGGTGGGGCCCGCGAGGGGCGCAGGCCGGGGTGTGTGTGCAAAATCTGCTTTAAAATATGTCCATAAATATCTCTATAAATAAAAATATTGATCATTGCCTCATAAGAAAAGGTTTTTAATAGAGGGCAAATTGAATGGGGTGGATGGGTTGGAGGAGAGGCAGAAAGAAGAGCTAATTTGTCGGTGGCTGGGGGCACAATCTGGACAGTTCTGCCAGGGGCAGAACTATGCTATGGCTCTGAGGTCTTGCCCCAATGAGGTAGTTACAAGGACCAAGGGTCCCCACCTCCCCACCAGTCCCTAAGACTCTTCCTCACCCAGATCCCTCCCAGGCAATCTCAGGCTTGTCTTGTCTCCCTTTGCTCTACCCTCTTCATTTCTCTGTGTGTTCTGGGAAACCAGCAGGGAGGTGAGCCGGTCACAGCAGGAGGGATAGACCCCCTGGCTTCTTCAGCAGCCTGTCCCCACTCCTCTCCAGCCTCCACTTCTGCCTCTGATTCTGGACTGCCCTCTGCCATAGCTTCTTCCTGCTCACTAAACCCTGTTGCCTCTTCAGTTTCTGACATCTCCCAGACTGCCCCGTCTTCTCCCTCTGACCACTCATCATCATCCCACCACCAATCCCCTGGCTCTGAGCTTTTTTCGCATGGGGGTTCCTTTGAGAACTCCCCAGCTGGTGGCACCTCCCACCCCTCCTCTGCATCCAGACAGTCCATGACCGTGATAATCAACTTGTGGCTACTGAGCTATTTCTCATCAAAATATTGTATATGCCATTTATAAATATGCTGCACAGCAATTATGTGTATATTTGGTACTAGGAGCTGCTGTGCCTAACAGAGATATGATGCAATACTGTAAAAAAAGGTATTGCAATTACTGAAAAGACAAGGGTTAAGGAAAAGTTGAGGGCTAACAATAGGACGTGGGGGGCACTGGTGGCAGTGAAGATACAGCCAGAGAAATGGTGCTGCTCATATACTGATAAAGAAGCAGAGCAGGTTATAAAGATCATACCTTGCCTTGTTTTAGGGTAGCATATCCCGCCTTCCCCACCCCCCCGGGCCGCTCCACATCATATGTTTAAAATCTATGGCTTTCTTCAAAGAATTCTGGGAACTGTAGTTTAAGGGTGCTGGGAACTGTGTCTCTGTAATGGGGAAAACTAAGGGACATGGGTGGTGCTGTGGTCTAAAACACTGAGCCTAGGGCTTGCCGATTGGAAGGTTGGTGGTTCGAATCCCTGTGACAGGGTGAGCTCCCGTTGTTTGGTCCCAGCTCCTACCAACCTAGCAGTTCGAAAGCACACCACAAAGTGCAAGTAGATAAATAGGTACCGCTCTGGCGGGAAGGTAAATGGCATTTCTGTGTGCTGCTCTGGTTTTGGTGTTCTGTTGTGCCAAATGTGGCTTAGTCATGCTGGCCACATGACCCGGGAAAACTGTCTGCAGACAAACTCTGGCCAGTAAAGCGAGATGAGCACCGCAACCCCAGAGTCGTTCCCAACTGGACATAACTGTCAGGGATCCTATCCCTTTACTTTTTTTTTTTAATGGGGGAAACTACAGCTCTCAGGATTCTTTGCGGGAAGCCATGTACTTTAAATGAAACATTCCTTCTGTCGACTAAGGGGCCTTCCTGTTCTGTCTAGACGGAAAGAGGGAGACAGAAGCTAGTTGCAGAAGCTTCACCTCAGATTTGCTGAACGTTCTTCGAAACTGCAAGGATTTCATTTATTAAGCCAGTGTACAACGTTAAAACTGATCTGCACGTGACGTGGGACTTTTAGGCTTGACAAAGAACGTTTCCTCGCCCGTCTTTCGAATTCCTCGTTGGCTCCGGTCCCTTAATAACTCGCCAAAAGGCATCAATTGGCCGCCTGCGCGCGTTTTGAGCGCGCAGAACGGAACAGGCAGAACGCGCGCTGATTGGCGGTGGGCGGCGAAGGTCAGCGCGCGCGAGGGGAGGGGAGCGGAGGGAGGAAGGAAGACTCGGAGTCGAACGCTTATTGTTTAGATTTAGCTCCCGCCAGGGACAGAGTCGGGAAGGCGGATTGGCGGAGGGAGCGGTGGGCGTGGCCGCGCGCGAGGAGTAGGCCGGGGAGCCGAGGCGCGAAGCTCTGGGGTTGGCTGCGGCGTCTCCGATCGCCGCGCGGGGATTGGTGGCTCCGCCGTTCCGTCGTTAAGCCGGCGGCGCGCGGGGAGTGGGCTTTCGGCGTTTGGGCTTGAGAGGGAGAAGGAAGCAGGCAAGGCGGGCGGGGGGAAAAGAAGAGATCTGTCATGGCGCGGGTGTCTGTCCTGGGAGTTTCGTTGCTGGAGAACCCGAGCCCCTTCGGCCACCCGCTCCGCTTCCAGGTGCAATTCGAGTGCGGGGAGGCGTTGCCTCACGGTGAGTACGCGGGGGGGGGGGGAGAAGCTCCCGCGCCAGGAGCCTCGTTCCCCAACCGACCCTCTCAGCCCGAGCCAGGTTCCGTCGCACGAGGTGGCCGCCCGCAACCGACGCCCGGGAGCCCCCGCCCAGGATGGCAGGGCTGTGCCCCCCCCCAACGCGCGCCTCCACTCCCGGGGCTTCCGCTGTGGCTTTATTTTGCCAGCCTGGACCCGGCTCTCCACACAGGGGCTGCTACGTGGGCGCTATACCTTCTAACTACCTTTAAAAATAAAAATAGAGCTTTTATGAACTTGGTGCCTTAAGTTTTTGGCCTGCAGAGATTTAGCAGCTTAATTGGGGCGAGGCTGCTCTTGAGATGGGGGGGGGTGTATATATGCATATACATATAAATACACACATATACACACTTCAAAATGCCACCGGATGTGGGGTGTCCTTCTGACCATTCTGCTGAATGAGGCCTTGGCCTCTGCCAGGAAGCCCCAGCCGGCAATACTGTTGGTCTGGGCAAAGAGCCAGTGTGGGTTGGAGATTTGAGCTGAGGAGACCATGGTTCAAATCCCTACTCAGCCAGGCAGCTCTCTGGGTGACCTTGAGCTTGGTATCTAACCTACATCACAGGGTTTTTAGAAGTGGGTTGAGGGGGAAAGCTATGCATGTCTCATTTAGCTCCTTGGGGTAAAGGTAGGATTTAAATCGGGCGTCATCAATCTTTTTCAGCCATGGGCCTGTCCACGATCCCTCAGACCATGTGTGCCAGAATAATTTTTTTGCGGGGGGGGGGGGCGGAATGAACGAATTCCTATGCCCCACAAATAACCCAGAGATGCATTTTAAATAAAAGCACACATTCTACTCATGTAAAAACACGCTGATTCCCAGACCATCCATGGGCCGTATTTAGAAGGCAATTGGGCCGCATCTGGCCCACGGGCCTTATGTTGCCTACCCCTGATTTAAATGAAATAAAAAAGTATTGGCTGTTTTGGGGTGGGGGTTGTTATACACTGTTGGGAGCTCCAGCACAGGCCATGTGGGGGCAAGGTGCAGGTGCTTGATGAGTTCAGCAGAGAGCTGCGGAATGAGTGCCTGTAATCTTTCTCTCCAATAAATCATAGGCTCTTGATTTGTTCCTATAGGAAGAGTTCCTTGAATGCCATAGTGGGAATACAGCTGGTCATTAGCCAATAGTAAGCCTGGGAGATGCACATTAAAAGCTATGCCTTCCTAGGCATTCATTGGCAGTCAGTAATGTAGCAAAACTAGGAGTTGTACTCTATAGAGTTGGTAACTTCTTATCTGAATTCTTTCAATTTCAGTTGAATGTTCGTTGTCATCAATTTCTTATGGTGTTTAATAATTCTTCACTAGATACTGCAGTGGTCTAGTGGAAAATCATGAAGGCTGATCTGTTAGGTCAAATGAGGCAGTGGCCCACTAAACTCAACCTGTCCTCAGCTAACCCCCACCTGCCACTTGCATCCTATTTTTTTTTTAATAATAATTTTTATTAAGGATTTTACATTACAAAAAAAAAATATCCAACAAAAATTGTTAAAAACAATCAATCTTTTCATCTCCTTGTTTTTCATTTACTTGTTTCTCGGACCTCCTCATACCACCCTTTTTTGTATTCCAAATCAAATTATTAATTCAACAATTTCTTTCCCTCTTTTTGCTACCCAGATCTTATTCTTAAATTATTACAATCTTAGATTTTTACTTATATAAACCCATTTTTTCATATTCTTTTAACCCATCACAGCTAGAAACCACTTAGTTCCAATCCAACATTATTCTAAAATTCCTTAATTTTACAATATCTCTGTAAATAGTCTTTAAATTTCTTCCAATCTTCCTCCACTGACTCTTCTCCCTGGTCTCGAATCCTGCCGGTCATTTCCGCCAATTCCATATAGTCCATCACCTTCATCTGCCATTCTTCCAAAGTGGGTAAATCTTGTGTCTTCCAATATTTTGCGATAAGCATTCTTGCTGCTGTTGCTGCCACTTGCATCCTATCCAGGCAGTGGCACTGGGTATCATCTTGCTCCTCCTTAATCTGTGACCATTTCAGTACTCAACAAGGATGAACATGGGGGCAAAACTAGAATAAGTTGACTACCTGTCATTGGCTCTGGCCCTATCAACTGTTCTTCTGAGAGAATGCCAAAGTCCCTTTATTCTGTGGTACCATTCTGCCTACTCCTTGGGACAATACCAGTCTATTCCTTTTTAATTGTGGATTCTGGATTGTTAAATTGAAAATCACTGCCTTCCTGACTTCTACTCCTTGGTGATCTTCCACTATATTGGATTGTGTGAAGCAAGTTTGACTTGGTTCAGGACTGCTTAGATGGAAAGTTGCTGCTTCTGTGCCAGGGTAGGAGTAGGCTAAAAATGTCATTGTGGCACAAGTGCAAATCAAGAGCTTACTAAATTATGGCCCTCTCCACAGAGAAAAATTGTAAGTCAGGCTTTTAAAATAGAGTAGCTTATCATGCAGACATGATGCATAAACCTTGGGAATAGCATGCAAAAGGGGGAACACTGTCATAAAATATAGGTGAGCATCTTATTCTCACCTTTCTTATCATTTCACATGCTGTTATTTTGATTCCACTGTTTTTCTATACAACCATGAAATTTGGTATTGGGTGCATAGTTCAGTATTCTGGGAATTGCAGTTTTTATTAGAAGAACTGAATGTCTAGCCTTACAGCTGGAAAAGATATACCGTATTTTTTGCTCTATAAGACTCACTTTTTCCCTCCTAAAAAGTAAGGGGAAATGTGTGTGCGTCTTATGGAGCGAATGCAGGCTGCGCAGCTATCCCAGAAGCCAGAACCGCAAGAGGGATTGCTGCTCTCACTGCGTAGCGATCCTTATTGCTGTTCTGGTTTCTGAGATTCAGAATATTTTTTTTCTTGTTTTCCTCCTCCAAAAACTAGGTGCGTCTTGTGGTCTTGTGCGTCTTATAATGCAAAAAATACGGTATTTGAAAGTGTTTTGGCAGTGCTTGGTGAAGCTTCAGAAGTTGCAAGCAGGGAGTCAGCTGAGCAGGGTTGGCAGAGGGGCATGTTTTAATGTCAGGGCTGTAGTGGGGGGTGTTGACTGCCCTGGTTCCCTCAGGGATAAGTTGCACATAATTTATACATCATGCAAAGTTTTGCCATTGCTTTTTTAAAATATAGCATAGGGTCTTCACATACATTATTAAGATCAGTTTTCTCTTAAGAGTGTTGAGATTGGCGAGAAATGGAGGTACAGAAAATCACAGTGAGATTCTTTACTTTGGGGCAGGATGTGTATGGCCTTTCCAGCTTAGGAGCAGCTGGAAGTTAAGAGTTCTTTCTTAGCAAAAAGCCAGGACAGCAAAGAGGGATTTCTGAGCAAATGGGGATACTTTTGCACATTCCTCATAGCTCCTTATAGTTTCTTGTTGCTCCTGATGATTGCTCCATTTGCTAACATCCCTTTTGACTTGCATTGTTTTTGGCACAAAAATGTGGAACAGTGGACTTTATTTATTCATGACCTCACATCATTGGATACAAGTTCTTGTTAATTAGCATTACTCTTCCATGTGAGAGAACTACTAGCCTTCATAGCTGCTATGGTGGTCTATCATAGCAGATTGTGCACAATATTTTCTGACTTTTGTCTAATGAAATGATCCATAAAGGTTCAAGACAGACGTAATAGCTAACTGGAAGTCACAGCTGATTTTGCATAGCAGATTCTTCACCCATGGTGGGAGCCTTTGCAGTTTGCTCCTCCCCTATGCAGGAAAGCTATCTGGCTTTTCTAAAGAAAAAGAATTAAAAACTCTATTTGTATATTTGCATTTAATTGCATCTCCACCTCTTCTTTTAAAAAAAGAAAAGAAACAATGTAAAATAAACTTTTTACTAAGCTGCTCCAAGGATTGTGGTGAGGAATCTTGATGAGATTATGAGTGATGCCCACTTCTGACTTAAATGGCAGATTTGCAGACCTTGACCTGGAGAGAGAGAGAGAGAGAGAGAGAGAGAGAGAGAGAGAGAGAGAGGCATCTGTACTGAACACTGTGGGAGTGCTTCCAGATTGAGCCTATTGCTTTGCAAACATTACATCAATATTCACCTAAAATTCCCCCATCATTGTTTAACAATATGAATTGTGGATATGAAAAGGTTTTTTTGAGACACTGGAAAACAATAGAGGTTATTCAGCCCTGCTCTTGAACTGGTGTACACATTCTCTAAACACTGGTGCTAATGGTGTATTTCAATGTGTATTTCAATTGGCTTTCTGAAAATGAAGGGAAATTTCCCTCAATACGTCTAGGATTCTGGTGCCCACACTCTTGCCAACTGATCCTTGTTGCTTTTACCTTTCAGATTTGGAGTGGAAGATCATCTATGTGGGCTCTGCAGAGAGTGAGGAATATGACCAAGTTCTTGACTCTGTGCTGGTGGGACCTGTTCCAGCTGGGAGGCATATGTTTGTGTTTGAAGTAAGTTTAGATCTATCTCTTGGAGAAGGATAGGAAAGATAAGCCTAAGGCTCCAGTCTCTAGATTTTTCTCTTTAGATTCAGACAATGGAGAAAGATTGACAGATTCATTGGAAAGGGACCTCCTGTTTCATTTTTAAGCTTTTTAAATTTTCATTTTCCCTAATAGAGAAGTGATTGTTACCTGGAGAAAATGCACTAAAATCTGGATTTCTCAGTTACCCATAACTGGGCAATAGCATGTCCACCAAAATTAAAAGGTAGCTGTAAAGTACAGGAGTTTGTATTCTAACTCTGATTTAAGTTCTTTTTTTTTTTTAATGATGCTTTTCTGAGTATGTCAACATTTTTTTAAAGTACCATACAAATAAAGTCCATCATTAGCATATCCCTATTGTGTGTGGCTAGAGTGTTATTTAGGTTGAGAAAACATGGGCTACATTAGTCATGAAAAGTCACCTAGTGTTGCTATACTAATATGAGGAGATGGAGAGAGAGTGGCATATGACAGCTCTGCAGTGCATTCCAGTGTTACTCAGTGTTTGGGGGGAATTGCAGCTTGAGAAGGCTGTTTCATTTTGGTGGGGGTGATGATTAAATGCATTTCCACCCTTTAGGGGGAAACAGTGATTATTGAAAATGAATTGCTGCTCCTGATATAAACACGTAAATGTGTTAATATCAAAGTCACAAATTCTTTTTGCTCAAGAAAAAAAATGTGGCTCTTTGACCTGTGCTGATAACATTACTGTAGTAATTACAGGGCATAGCTGCATTCTGGGGTGGTACAACTCTTAACGACATAGTTAGCCAGTGCTTTCAGGATAGCAATTCTTGTTAGAACACTAAACTAAGATGGAGGCTGATTAAATTAGTGGCCCAGTTCACTGGCTTTGGAACTGCAACTGCATTGCTTACTTGCTTTCAATTTGTGCTGAAGTATAACTCCATCCTTGGCCTTTCTACCACCTGTAGTCTAGCTTTCTTTCTCCGAAATAATTTTACAATCATGGTGAACTGACATGAGGATAATTACCTGAATCTTTTGCTTGGTTTTCTGAGACTACATATTTTTGTTGCTTGTCTTTGTTGTTGCACAACACCGAGAGAAATAAAAAAAGCCTTGATTACGAACTCCAGTCTGTTGGCATTTCTTCTATAACTGTATCACTTTGTTCCACCAACATAAGCCCATTCCTGGTTATATACACTTCAATGGATCTTGAATGAGGACTCTGTAGTATTGTCATTCAAGATTGGACCAGGCAGACCTAGGTTCAAATCTCCACTCAGCCCAGAAACTGAATGGGTAATTTAAAGTTTTAATATTCTTCAAGAATTGCAATGGGGATGAAATGGGAAAGCCTCAAGCATGCTGTCCTGAGTTTTCTTTTAAAGACAGGCAGGATGAAAATGTCACTTACCTTGTTTTGCCGTTCTCTCTGCAGGCCAATGCCCCCAACCCTGATCTAATCCCTGAAAGTGATGCTGTGGGAGTTACAGTAATACTTATCACTTGTACCTATCTGGGCCAAGAATTCATCCGCATTGGATACTATGTCAACAATGAATATATGGATCCTGAGCTAAGAGAAAACCCACCCCTCAAGCCAGACTTCTCCCAGGTGAGACACTGATCTGATAAAAGCAGCTTGTCCATCATCTTGGCCTTCATGAAGGCCATGTCCTTGCCTTGGGAATTTGGACTGGGGACCCTTAACAGGATGCAAAGCAAGGCAAGTGAGGGGTGTGGCTTGGGGAGAGTCCAGATAGAGACCTGGGGGGGGGGGGGCGTTGTATTTCGCCCCCAGCCTGGCGGTTCCCATTTCTTTTGGGGAGTACAAAATCCTTGCGAGGCCAGAGCAGTAGCCTTTGAGACCCTGTCACTTTGCAGTGTTGGAAGATGCTATGCTGGGGGAGGGTAGATGTTATTTGGGATGACAATATGAAGCAGAATGTTATACAATGAGTTCAGCTCATTATTAATTGTTTTCTGCATTCTGAATAAGACAGTGCATTTTGACCAGAAAGCTGTGGAGTGGGCAGCCCTTGTGATATAGAATGGAACTTTGATTTTTTTCCCCGCCAGGAGTTATAGTACAACTTAAATACACTTTTGTAGAATAGAGTAGTGATAATGGCCTGCTACAGCTGCATTCAGATAATAGTTGTTTGTACTTGCATCTTCATCATATTATGTGCTGATTGATGTGGCTGCAGCAGAGTAGTTGGAGGGAGCTTAAATCTCAAAGAGAAGATTAATATGTTTAGTGAGGTACCTACTCAGCTCCATGAGTTGAGGGAACATTGATGATTCCCTCCTGGGAAGGTTCGTGCTCTGACAAAGGGCGTCAAAGCATTGAAAGAAAATTGGGGTTACTGAGTAACAGCAGCAGATTTTAAGAGCCTATGGACTATGGAATTTGGTTCAAGTCTTGTTTGCCATTTTGAAACCCAATGTGCAAGGTAAGTAGGTCCCCTGTACATGTCAAAAAGTAAGAAGGATTACCAATGTGAAATAGAATTGGAAGGATTACACCCAGATATAAATTTTCTATGTTGTCATAAAATAGTGTTAACTTTTAAAACAATTTTTTACTTCTGTTACCCCTCTCCTTTCTTGATACTGCTGCAGGAATTGAGTAGCTGTCAGCCTAGAAAGTTGATCCAAACATAAACCTATGTAACTTTGACCCCTGTTTTTCTTACTTCCAGCTACAGAGGAATATCTTGGCATCCAACCCCAGAGTCACCCGTTTCCACATCAATTGGGATGGTCCTAGAGACCAGATGGACAATATTGAAAATGTAGACCCAGAACCTGATAGCTTCCTGCCTCCTAGCTGTGTCTACATCAAAGGCTTGGTCCATTCCATGGGTCTGCAACCAGAGAATTCCATGGACTGTATGTGATCCAAACATAATAATGTTGAGGACCCTGCGCAATGAAGAGCAGCTGACAAGTTTTTGTGGGCGATGTAGGAGGGATTTGGGATAATGAAGCAACTGATATGTCTATGGAGATTGACAATTCAGAGTCCTTTTCGTGTTGGGGATCCACAGGTCTGTTCTGTCATAGTATTTCTTCATTGATACTTGGATCCTCCAGCCACTAACCCTTGACAGGCACCTAGTCTAGCTGCATAAACAAGAACCCCATGTTTCCCTCCTTTGTTCCAGGTCTCCAGAAGGCTGAGCAATGGGAGCTTCCTTGTTATTTTGAGCAGCCATTTCCTGGGAATCTAGCATAGTGGATACCTTCTTTTCAGGACCGTTTTCTCTTGCAACACAGCTAAGTCTTGATGAGTTGCTGCTGGCAAAATAGCTAGCAATTACAGTCAGGCCTTGATGCCTCTCAGGAGTTGATAAGCCTGTCCCAATTTACAATCTGTGCTTAGTAAAAGGTGATGGATGATGAGATTTAAGCTGTACAATTTACCTATTTGCACAAGGGTCCCAGCACTGCTTTTGAGAGCTCCCTCTTTTACCTTGCACCAGTTGGCCTTCTTTCTACCACTGACCCGAAATCTGCCCAAGGCCACAGTGAGCAGGAATTGCATCAACTCCTTTAGACAGTGGCTAAGTTTACAAATCCCTCCACAGAGGAAACATGCCTTTCTTCAAAAGGCCTGCACTTGTGTTTTTTTTCCTGGCCTGCCTCCAGTCGCACCCCCTTCTTTGCTGTTATTACCTGCCCTGATACTTGATCTCTCTATTTCTCTCCCTGGTATTTTAGAGATGAACACAGCATATAGGTGTTTAAAACATTTTTGCGTTGTATGTCTGACCAATAAAACTTTTTGGAATAAACTATTTTGTGTATTCTTAAGTGGTATCTAGTTGGTTGAATACCGGGAGAACCTTATTAAAGATTTTACTGCAAGGGACTACTCATTTTGGCGAGGTTAAAAAATATGTAGGTAGAATTTGCTTCCTTAAAGCAGGAGTGGCAAAATATAGTTGTATGCAATGTTAAAGATCTGTAAGACTTAGAATTGTAGAGTTGGAAGAGATCCTGAGGGTCATCTAGTCCACCCTACTGCAATACACCAAGTCATGCCCCCTAAATCTGTCCTAGGGGTTTCCCTGACCCTCTGGACCAGAATTAGGGAGGGTGCAGGGCACAACACTTGTTGTGCAAGTGTAAATCTTTATGCTGATGGAAAGAGCAAGTTGGATACCACCCCTGATGATGGTCACGGCCAGATTACTATTTTCAGTTAATACAGTGTCATAGGTTAGTGTCAATTTTTTTTATTTTATAAAATAACTTGTGGTAGGTTTAGATCAGATATAATGCCAAACCACGTTCTAGTGTGTGAGTCCTCCCTGCCCAAGGAGACTCAAACCAATGCCCCAGGAAAATAGAAAAACAGTAATATCTCATGTAAAAGATAGTAATGCAAAGATGACAAAAGTATCACTCCAGGGGAAAAGTGCCAGAATAAAATGCTCGCTCAAATGTTATAATGGCATACTTAAATATAAGCAAAGCACTACAGTGTCCTGCCCTGGACCTACCACTAGACCTTGCCTCATAAAGAAAGTACCTGCTACAAAGCACCCCTTTCAAAATGGCTTGAAATATGAGTAGCCATTGAACTGCAGAGAGTCTCTTGTGTGTAAAGTAAAACATGCCCGGTGTTCCCAAATTCCAGATCAGGGTAATTGGCTTACCTCAAGTCAATGGATTATCAAGTAGACTGAAGTTAGAATTTTTAGGGTTGGTTGACTCATTTTAACTGATTTAAATACATTCATTTTTCACTGCTGAAAGGTTTTCAACCTGATCATTATTCAGCATGTATATGTCTGTGGCAGTGTGGTTAAAAGTAGCTTGTGAACCAGTGGTGCTGCACCAATACTATGAAGTTCAGTTACAGTTCATTTTTATTTATTTTTTGGCACCACTACAGTTGTGGCAATTGGTAGAAACGTATCTTAGTCACGCTGTTTTCTGCAGGGAGTTACATAAGCAATAATTCACGGATCAAAACTTAGATGAAAACAAATGTGCGAGCTGGGGTGCTTAAGTTAGAAGAAAGACTGATCCTTGAAGAATCTCTCTGTGTAAACACTCTGGGCCATAGACGTTCCAGGATTTTCCCGGAGGACCCTTCAGTTGCCCCAAGCCATTCTTGTAAAGCTGGCTGCACTTTGTTTATTAAACACCTTTTACATAGGTGTCCAGGTGATTTACAACATATCTTTAAAACTGAAAAAAAGGGTTGAAATGTTGATAACCAGAACCTTGAACATGGTCCTGCGGCAGGTAGACTGCCAGTACAAATCCTGCAATCAAAAGTGTTAATAATGCTGCTGCTTAAAATGTGCTGTCGCTCTTTCGTGACACTTTCCCCCCAGTCTGTTATTTCCCTAATATTATGTGTTCCATTTCATATTCTATTAACTGCTTCTGGCCACCAGTACAACCTCCATTTTAAGGAGTTTGTATCTGTGGTCCTTTCTCAAATTCTTGGGCCAAACATGGCAGAAAAGTTACCTCTTGCACAGATTCAAGGATCCCTCTTGCCTGCCACTACTGCCACTAGCTTCAAAACTCGAGTTAATTTTAGCTCATTTATAAACTTCAGCTAATCTAAAAGGCAATCTGCTCAGTTGCTAAAGCTGGGTATAGAAAACCAATTTTACTTGTGCACTGCAGTGTGGGGTGACTTCAATTTGCTGTTGGATGCAATTCAAGAAGCTGAGTATAACAAAGCTCAGTAAACCTGGGACCTGAGTGTTCCTAGGCATCACAACAGCAAGGTTTCCTATGTGAAGGATGGAAGTGGTTTAGTTTTTGTCAAAGCAATAAAATAGTATTGACTGGTGGATCTTGTTCAGGTAAGCTGGCACAGTCCTTGGAAGGTTCCTTGGAAGGCATGAAATCCAAGAAAGCAAGCTAAAGAGGAATAAGGGGGCTTGCATGGAGCTCTCCCCCTTTATTCAGTACAAATGGGTAGTGTACAGCTCTCAGCTTTGCCTAAACATTCCAGCTGCCCATTGTAGGTGGGGGAAAAACCTTATATAATTACACGGAACTTCACACAATTGCATATTGGTGCTGTTCCTATGTGAAAATGAGGCAGTGTAGTCCCCATCCCTTGCAGATGACCACAGTGCCTAGAGACAGAAAGACAGGGCATGTATCCACAGCAGTAACCAGAGAAGAGAACCGCTGGGAGAAGTGCAGAGAGAAGGAACGCCATGGTGCATCTGCACCAGCAAAACCAGACACCTTCAATAAACATGTCTCTGCTGTATTGATCTCTATAACCATAGCAGGCACTATAACTCTTCAATGGCTTGAATATACCCCCATGGCCCACTCTGCCATTGTCTCTTCAGAAAGACGGATGTCAACAGTCCCCATACAAGAACCTCATTAAAGCATATACAATGGAACCTCGGTTTTCGAACGTAATCTGCTCTGGAAGACTGTTCAACTTCCAAAACGTTCGAAAACCAAAAACTGAAAGCAGAAGCCTCTACAATAGGGAAATCCAAAACGGAAGCTGCGTGGCATGTTCGGCTTCCAAAAGTCATTCGAAAACTGAAGCAGTTACTTCTGGGTTTTCGGCGTTCGAAAGCTGAAACGTTCGTCAATGGAGACATTCGACAACCGAGGTTCCGCTGTATATGAGTTGGGCCTGATGGAGACCAACAACTTTGGAACCCCTTAGTTTCCTGATTTTTCTTTAGGAAACAGTGCAAAAATACTCCTTTATGTTGCCTTCTGATACATAACAGGGATCTCTTGATTTGCACTACTTATAGCTTTAATATTCTGTGCCAATGTAACTCAAATACTGTTCTCAGTACTGGAGGGGGGAGGCAGAACGAGCTCAGCCTTGCCAATAGTCTTGACAACAGAAAAGGCGTGGGCTTTCCCTATATTTGTGTTCTCCTGAGGGATAAGAACCTCAGCAAGAAACACTCTTATCATACCTTCTTTCCTTGTCAAAGAAAAGGAGAAAGGGATCTTTAAAATCCTTTTCAAGGTCACCTTTGCTTTAAGCTGTGTCTAAATGAAACTCCCCTCTTGGCACAAGAGGATTTGAAAACTATATATGAAAAAGTACTATTCCAGTTGCATGTTGGGATGAGGTTGAGGGGAGAATTGAGAGCTTATTGCAAATAAACTTATTTTGCATACTTACTCCAGTCTATCAGCTGCAACCACAATACCAAGAAAACGCCAAGTAATGTTCAGCCATAATAGTGCTTAAGGACAGGGATGGTGTGGGTTTCTCTGATGGGCAAATATGCAGCCAGGTGACCTGTGGGAATCTGGACTCTTCTCTTCCTTTTTTGGATGTTTAGTAACCCTAGCAGGCTTACTAAGACCCAATCTCCTTGAACTTGAGTAGATTGCAGATGTTTCCCCCCTTTCGGGGAACAGTTCAAACTCCCAAGGGTGCATTGTATCTGAGCTCAAGGGAGACTGCAACATATAACCACTGCATTACAATAAGTCAAGAGGTTTGGCACTATCAGTTGTGGACTGGTTTTTATCACACAGCATGTGATTGGTTTACCAATGCCAGGATGTCTGTGTTACCAACATGACTTTTTGTGTGTGGTTGATTGCTGCTGTTATATACACTGCATTTTTCTGTGTTCTCTTCTGATTTCACTGCACCACCCCCACCAACCTCAGCCATATATATGTGCTTGCAACTCAGGATATCCCTTCATGTATCTGAAGTGGACTGTAGACCATGAAAGTTTATTTCGTAATAATTGCGTCTCTAAGGTGCCACAGGACTCCCTGCTACTCTTGCTGCAACAGATGCATGCATCTTCTCCTCTAGAAATTGTAATAATGCTGTAGATAGAATTTGGAGTCATTTCAGCTGCATAGGCTGCCCTCCCCTTGAAAAGGGCGGCAAAGCAGGTTTGAACAGCTTTCACTTACATTTCCATGTGCCCTAAAGAAGACCAATGTGCCCTTCTGGAGGTAAACCCTGGCCCTTGAAGGGGAGCGTTAACCAGAGCTGTTTCTTCCTGCTGTGCTGCACTGAATTTGAGGCTGGAAGGAAATACCCCAAACTCAAATGCTGTCCTCACTTCCTGGCACCAACTGTTCACATAACACGTATGCTGCTCCACGATCCAGATATTTCACAACAACAGAAGGGAACCTTACAGCTGCACAATAGCTGCCTTTGTTGTGCTTTGTTTAATCTCCCCTCCACAGGGAAATAAAGCTGGTGGCACCAATCCAAGTTTTATAGTCTGCCGTGGGCTGGAGGTACATCCTTCTCCCTTTTAATCAGATCCTTATTTACTACATCAGTGCATGGCCCCACCACTGCAATTTGCTTCATCTGCTCTTTGGCAGAGTCCACAGCAGGAGCCACATCTTCTAAGCAAACTCTGCCTCGTTTTTCTCTCTTTGACATCATATTACAAGGAGAAATCATCATGTGAGCTCAAAGAGATCTAGCCAGACTGGCCTGTTTATTACCATCTGGGCTCCATTTGCTCATCAGACACTCTCCACCCTTAAGATTCCATGCATAGTTCTTGATGTAGGTAGGCAAAAGGAAAGCAGAAATTATAACATTGCGTGCTGCTTGTGAAGTTCTCTGGGGTGCTATTTATGTTATACAAGTGGGATAACTAGCCTATTATAACCAGTATGTTTAAGTCTAATTCATGCATGAATGGGTTAATACCATAGAGTAAGTTGTCCTGCCAGGCTTAGCCATGCCCACTTCCCTTACTGTGGGTAATCAAGCGTATTATTCTCCAGTCAACCTGAGAAGCTCAGCATGTAAAGAAGTTTGAGCTGGCTGCTCCAGCTCAGATTGCATGGCTCTCACAAGCCACTATGGAGTTCCTATACCAATAATTAGGGAACTTTCACCACTTTGTAACTAAGACAAGTTTTTCTGCCTGTGCAACCCTTTCTGAAGCACATGAATCTGACCTTTGAATAATGTGTAAGTAAACCATTTTTTAACTTACCAAATGCATGGTATTTTTCCTATGCCAGGGGAAGAGGGAAACTTTGGAAATAAACTTTTTAAGGGGAATTTTTTGGAATGCACTTTTAAAGTTTTACAGCCTCTATTTCCAGGCTTTAGTTTGCTGCATATTCTGTGATTTTAAATCTCTGCCGAGGTTCTCTCGCCAAATAGTATAACTTGGATATTGGCATCCAGGAATTCTCCATTTATACCTCCCCCCCATCCCCGTGAACTAACAATACATGTATTTGTAAAATCAAAGCAGTAAGGTTTGGGTAATACTTGGTATGGCTCTCTAAACAGTAAAAATCAGTTTGCATCCAGTGTAACTATTATGAGCCCCTGCAAATAATATGGAGGATTGCACCACAGTGAGTGTGTTGGGGACACTTTGTTAGAGCTCTCCAAACCCATTGAGAGTTTCCCAATGAGAAAAAAACAGTGCTAAATAGGTATGGAAACTGATTTGAATCTGTAGTGTGTAGAACTGCACTCTGAAATTCACCCACCTCAAACAGATACCAAACTCTTCCAGTATTTCAAATACACTACCTGAAGCTATTTTCTTACTGTTTCCCTGCACACATTTTTAAAATTTGAGTAGTAGAAGCTTATCTATTAGGGCAAATGGGGCACTGTTGCTGGGGCACCGCTGCCAGGGGGTGGCACTGCTGGTGGGCTTCCTCTGCCTTAGTTTCAGCATTACTCTTGGACAACTCAGTAGGGAGGAGGAAGAGGGCAGAATTATAACTATGGTAGTTTGCTCTGCCTGTCATGGATTCTGGTTCTACCTACTGTTGGTCTTCCCCCACTCACGCCCACCCCCACCATGGAAATGTAATATTTGACACAGTCCTCATGTTTACCCAGCAGAGGAGAGGTTGGAGGAAGTACAAAAATGCAAAGCTGAGACAAATACCTAAAGCTATTCACATTTTTAATAGCAGCGTTTGATTAATTTTATTAAACTGAACTGGTAGCTTCAAATTTGAAATTAGCATCCTATTTGAAAATGCTGTATATTCATAAGTACTTGAAATGCACTAATTTGTTAAAACGTGATTGGTTTTCAGTGTTCAGATTTCAGATGTGTTCATTATTGACCTAATTTGATCTCTGTCTTTGTGCTCAAAATCAAACTAATAAGGCCTATGCTCATGCAGCCAAAATAGCTAAAATTAAATGCCATATTTTATCCCTTTCATAGGAGTGGATAAAACTGCTACTTTTGAGCGTCCAGTTGTCAGTCACGTCCTGGAGAGAATAACTTTGCTGTATAAGGAAATCAAGTAAGAAGTTTTTAAGCTGAGGTTGGTCAACTATCAGGGATACTATGAAGGTGGATTTCCTTCCTGGTTTGGCCTGGTTGTCTTGGACAAAGTGAACTTTGACATCCCTTCCAACCAAGTATGATTTTAATATGTGTGTATCAGGGTAAAGCATTAAGGAGAAATTGAGTAAAACATGAAAAAGTATTGGTCATGACTACTGTATTAGTTATTGTTACTGAGACACTTGAAACAGTAATAGTTCACTCTTAGAGGCACTTAAAGGGACGCAGGTGGCGCTGTGGGTTAAACCACAGAGCCTAGGATTTGCCGATCAGAAGGTCAGCGGTTCGAATCCCCGCGACGGGGTGAGCTCCCGTTGCTCGGTCCCTGCTCCTGCCCAACTAGCAGTTCAAAAGCACGTCAAAGTGCAAGTAGATAAATAGGTACCGCTCCAGCGGGAAGGTAAATGACATTTCCGTGTGCTGCTCTGGTTCGCCAGAAGCAGCTTAGTCATGCTGGCCACATGACCTGGAAGCTGTACGCCGGCTCCCTCAGCCAATAAAGCGAGATGAGCACCGCAACCGCAGAGTCGGCCACAACTGGACCTAATGGTCAGGGGTCTCTTTACCTTTACCTTAAAGGCACTTAAAAAGAACAGAAAATTATTGTGCCTTGTATTTGTCTTGCTTTTTCATCTTCCAGTACCAGTCTTTAACATACACATACCCTTAGTGAATAGTAAAACCCTGTAAAACCTCTGAGGTTCTTAGGTTATGTGCTCTTCTGCAGTCTGGATAATGCCTAGCAGTTTAGTGGTACAGTACTGTGTTAACTGCCTATTGTAACTTCCAGAGAGAGAGATGGGATAGTTTATTGCAGCAAAAACAAAGAAAAATCTTGTGGCATTTTAAGGCTATCATAATAAATAATAACTGTATTAGTATTTAAGAAGCATTTGTCATGGTGACAGCCATGTCCTACATTGCCTCCAGGGCTGTTAACAATTGCCAAACAAACAGTGAAGTGGAAATGTAGCCTAGACTCTTCATAACGTTTACGTTGGTTACACAACGTGCTCCGGAAAAACCCAGGAAAAACCCGCAGACTGTGTATGTCACAAAATGAACAACTATCAACAATACTTCGGGCATCAGATTTATTACATAAGTTCAGCTCGTTATATAAGCTCTGAGCACCCCCCCCCCCGCAACTTCAGCCAAGATTTGGAAAATCCTGTCATCCTACGGAAGTGTAGATAAATTAGGGCCAAACTAGACGGAGAACCCTCTGAATTCACTTTACCCAGCCATTGTTTTACACGCTCACGTAGCTAGAGACATAGAAGGCGCAAATGCACTGTTTCCTCCCACCCTCCAGTCCGAGTTTATGGGCGTGGTAAGCAGCCGACATCAGAGAGCGCTCCGGGTTAATCAATAACAAGCATAAACGTCTCCATTCATTCAAAAGATGGCAGAGTCAGTCTATATTCATACATTAACCGAAGTGCATGAACAAAGGGGTAGTCAAGGACTGTCAAACGTTAGTCTAGGTACACAAAGCAAGCTGGTGAGCACGAGATCAGCTGAACGCCCATTCTTATCCGAGCATCGCTTTGTCAGGCTCCCGCCCCTCAAAAATGAATTTATTCCATGCTGGTCAACCGAGGACAATAGCTTTGCGCAACAGCGAACCCCTATGCTCGCTGCACAATGGAATCCCTCTATTATTTATTTCTCTTTTAAATTCCCACTGGAAGCATCAAACCCCACGCCCGGTTTTCGCCCTCTCCCCGCTTCCTCCGGAGACGCGTTTTACTGCTGCTGCTCCTCCTCCTCCTCCCTTTACAATGGACATTCTTCGGAATTAGGAAAATCTAAATATTCTAATAATAGAACCCTGAGCCCCCATCTCCTGGCCTAGCCAATTAGCGGATCCACACCAGAAGGGTGGGACTATAAATCTTCCGTTAGCCAATCACAGAAGCCGGTGGAAGCCTTCGGCTTCAACCCGACACTTTTTGCGCAAGAAGGAGGGCGGGCGCGCGAGAGGCAGCCGTCACGGTCCGCGGGCCAATTGCGACCGGGACTTCGGCGACGGGACCAATCGGCTGGCGGCAGCCGCGCAGGCTAGCCAATGGCGCACGCGCGGGGAGGTGGCGCCGCCGCCGCCGCCGCTGCTACTGCCGCCAGGGGAGAAGGGGGCGGAGGCGACCCCGGTCTGGCAGGGGAGGGGGGGATTGGGCCTGGCTGGGCCCAGCCGGAGCCTCCTGCCGCCTGCACCGAGCGAGCGGGGAGAGCGCCCCCTCCCCGCGGGCCCAGCCCAAGCCCCAGCCCGGCCCCCGCCTGGCCATGGGCAACGCGGCCACGGCCAAGAAGGGCGGCGAGATTGAGAGCGGTGAGTGCGCGGCGGCGGAGGCGGCGGCGGCGGGAGGAAGCCGGGTGTGGGGAGCGGGGGCCGCAGTCTGGGAGAAGCCGAGGCAGGAATTGGCGCCGGACCTCCCTCTTCCCTCCCGGAGCGGGGAGTGTTCTGGGGTTTGCGGGCAGCCGGTTCCGGAGAGTGGAGGAGCAGCGGGGGCGTCGCCGCCCGTGAAGCCCGCTCGCGGGGCAGGACACCGCCTTGCCCACCCTGTCTTCACGCCAGGTACCCCGGGCCGGGAGGGGGGTGTTTCCCCAGCCAGGCCTTTGCCTCAGCCTGCCGTGCCAGGCTTATCCGGAGTGGAGGGTGGCGGCCGGCCCCTCCGTGCCTCGTTTGTGGGACACCTGCCTGGCCGGTGCTGCCGGGGGATTTGGGGGCCAATCCGGCCGGTCTGCCTGCCGCGCTCTCCGGCGCCCCCGCCCTGCTTCCCCTGGGAGCCTGCGAGTGCGCTGCCTCCACATGGAGTGTGTCCCCTTGTCCTGGCTTCCAGCACAACCCATTCTTCCCGTTCGCCTTCCCCTCCCATGAGCATTACTTTTAACGCTTTGTCCGATTTGGGTCCACGTGTGTGTTTATTCGGGAAAGGGGGTTTCTAGCATGGAAAACCGGGTTTTTAAAAAAATAAATAAATTGGCGAGTTGGGGTTTTCTGCCTCTGGCAACACTGCCTCTGGTCGTGCCTGTGCACTAAAAACCAGTTTGTGTTGACTTTGTTTGTAACTTGTAGGTTAGTTATCCTCCCCAGATATATCAAACAGATTTAAATACGAAGTGTAGCATTTTCTCTTTTATCTGAGGCTGCTTAGTTAACAGTGGCTGGTACGGAATATGTGCAATGAAGCTAACACTTTGCTATTGCTTTTAGGCAGGTATGACAGGTTCCTGTTCAATAGACAGCTCGCCCTGTTAAAACACAAATGGAAGGCTACTTAATTCAGCAGAGACAGACGGATGTGTCCGCTACGCCCCACCCCCCAAAGGAAGCTGCAGAATGGAACTGCAAACTGGTCAGGCAGGGCCTCAGATGGAAAGACTAGCAACAAAGCAGGAAGTATGTTTGTAGCGTACCTAGATGGAAAACAGAAAGGGCTGTTTGGATTGCTTTCGAGGAAGTGGAAGGCAGGATTTTGTAGCTGGCGGCAGACTTGCAGAACAGTCAAAGAATTAATGCTGGAATAGGACCTCATGAAAACTATTTAAAACTACACACACACACCCCTTGGGGGTTCTTTCATTTTACCTGTCTTCTTTGGGAGCTTGTGGCATGCAAGCCTGTTCCATTAAGTATGAGTTTTACCTGCCACATTGCATCCAAGCAGTGGGTGTGCAAAACTCGGCCTTTTCTTCTGCACTGGAGAATTCAGGTCATGTTTCTTTGGGACTAATGCATCTTGCAGCCTTGTTTTGTATACCAGCATCTTTAACAGCTGGACTTGGGCTCAGTTACAGATAAAAAATGTGAATCAAAGTTACACTGCAGGACTCAGGATTTTTAGGTGCTAGTACTATTCTTTGAACATGGAATTGTCGATCCTTAAAGGCTCCCTCAAAAGACAGAGAAAGTATGGGGGGGGGGATGTATGAAAATTGCAAAGGAAGTGCCAGAGCTTGGCACAGAATGTTATAAGAGAGCTCTCAGACTTCTGCTCCGTGTGGACTCAGTCCTTGTCCCAGCATGTACTCACAAATCCCTTCCCAGAGTTGTGGATAGGATTCAGGAACCTTGACTTCTTGTCCATTATTACTTCCTTCCCTTCCCAGCTTGTTTTACTCTGTGATCAAAATCCCATTATTGTTTAGACTGAGGCTGACCCTTTCCCAAAGAGATTATTACACTTAGTAGCAGTATGGCAGGATTAGATCTGTGGCTTTTAATGATCCCTGTAGAAAGAGGAAAGGGCAGGGCACATAGCAAGTGTACTAATTCCTACTCCTGCACCACTGCCTTACAGTGTTTTAATATAGTCATTGTTCTCAGCACTTCATTCATTGTCAGCTGTTAACAGTATCCAGGAATTGCCCAACAAGACAACGACAAGAATCCACCAACAGCCAACCTGATCCAAAAACACCCACCCCACTCATACATGAAAACAAAGTTCACCACAGCCAGTCACAAACAAACAACCACACCCTAGGGCAACCCCAACCTCTCACCACCAGAGGAACACAAGCGAATAGTAAAGAGAACCCACACAAGCGACGCTGACACAAAACCCCACACATACATTAAATTAAATAGAAACATCGCCACCTGACCCCATCCCCACCCTCCATGGTCCCCTCCACCTCTTCCCCCTTTTTCTTCCTAATGTAACACTAATGTCGCAACAAATGAAACTGATCTGTAGAAAATGTAACTTGAAAAAAGAGACATTGCACATACTTTTGTAAACCAAGAAACCTTTAATAAAAAATACATAAAAATAAAAAAAAATAAAAAAAAATAAAAAAGTATCCAGAAATTTAGGGACTCTGTACTAAGAATGAGATGGACCAGTATTTTGGACTTCCTGAACATCAAAAGCCTGATTGATTCTGTTTTTATTAACCACAAAGATAGCTATTGCCAAAGCAAGAGAACTCAACATTGTGTATTAAAAATAAGTTGTGCAAATTAATATTTTGTGCAGATACACTTATCTTGTAGAAATATGTCTATATTTATGTTTGATTCTAAATATATTTATATTATTTTGTGGAATTTAGAATATATCCTGGAAGGGAAGCACAGGTAAATGAGTGACATGAGTGACATAGGGTAACATGAAGTGCAAGATTCATAGGTACTTGTACATGGCTTCGATGATCACTGGTTATTTCAAAAGCACATTTGTAAATATTAACTGAAGGACTGAAACCTACTCTTATATATTTAAAACGTGAATTTATCAGCAATCCAAATACTACACCATATTGGAGTATGTGGAATCCATCATAGTTATGACTCTTAAGTTATTTTTATTTAGGTAAATGTATACCTTGCCCTTCTATTGTGATCATGGTACTTCGAAGTGGAGTTTTTTAAGTCAAGATAGGGAAAATTTAAGGACACTTTCCTTAAAATTGTCTTGAGTAGCTGTGATTGAATTCTAAACATCCTTCAAAACTTTAGCCTGATCATCACATGCATGCATGCATGTCATCTAATAAAGTTCAAGTTCATAAATTGATGGCTGTAGCCAAAGCCCATCATAGTATTCATGCAATAATACAGAACATATATTCATAATACAAAAAGACTGCCAAGTTCCTGAAACACAGTTTCCCTTGTATCTCTCTCAGAACTCCAATTCTAATATTTTGCCTTTAAAAAATCCAATTTACCAGCATCCATCATGTAAGAAAGACAAGTTCCCAGATACACCAACAACCTTAAATCCAGCTTGATTTCAGATTACACGTCTGAAGCACCACCACAATTTATAGCAATTTTATCTTAACTCCTTTTTCCGCCCCCCCTTTTTTTTGCAGCCAGTGTATAGAGGGCCATTCTGCATGTTATGGAGCTATTATTGTCACTCAAAAGAAACAACAGTGTGTGTCTGCTTGCTTGTGTGAACAAAGGTTTCAGAAAGCCATCTCTTGGCCCTCTCTATAAGGGGCAGGCTAACAGATAATGAGTGATGTCTCCCACCTGACCATAAATACTAAGTCTGTATACAAGACCTTGTTGTAGTCACCATCCAAGACTGTTTTGGGCATCACTTGGAAACGCAGCTCAATAAAGACATTTAAGGAAACTGGTGAAATTTCAGATACTAGCTCTAAAATGCTCTTTTTTCAAGAGTGGGTACCAAGGGGGAAATTTTGTGTTTCTAATTAGTTGTAGGTCCCTTCTGGGTTCTGTCCAGAAGATCCAATCCCTTAGTTGTCATCTAGTCAAAAAGCTATTTCCTAGCCTTTGCAACAAATGATTTATTGGCAGTTATTAAATATTACAAAGGCTATTTTCTCAAGTAACAGCATGCCTTATATGAGCTCCATTAGGTAAAAAAAACTTCAAGGCTTCTGAACACTTGCTTGTTGTAGAAATATGCTCTGTGGATCATTATTTTCTGCAGAGAATAATCCAGTTAGCAAATGAAAGAAATTTAAAGGGAACAAATAGTAATTATTAATTGTTAAATAGGAACTTTAGCACACTATCCACATGATATCCAAGCAGTAAGGTTTAAGTAGTGGGACTTTGCATCTGCCTCTGCCTGCAGCTCTCCTGGTATATGTGCAGCAGTTGGAGGTGGGCTCCCTTGCAGCTTTCTAGTCCAATCTGTCCCCTTTTGTTGCTTTCAACAGATCTGAGGAGCAGACGCAACATTAGACCTGTGCCTCTATTGCTGATGCGTGAAACTTCTTTGCAGATTTGTTGTTTGATCCACAAAGAAACTGTGCTGATAAATTTTACTCCCAGCTCTCATTTCTGGCAGGATTAAAAAGGAAAACAAAGCACGACTTCAATTAAACAGAGCACAGCTTTAATTAAACAATTAATCCAATATAATGTATGTGAAGCTTTTATGTGAAGTGCACTTAATAGAAGCACTGTTTCTTTTTATTAAATGGGACATCCAGATGTCTGTGCTTGGCTGCTAGGCTCTGTGTAAAATGTCTATTATGGCATTTCTGGAAGATAGATGGGTCAAGTAAACTTCCTGCCTACTCCAATGAACTCAGAAGGGGAACAATTCTTGTATTTATGTAGCCTTTTTTAAAAAACCTGACGACTTAATTATTGTGATTCTCTTTCATTGGTGGTTTTAAAGTTGAAACTAGATAACAACTACTACATCCTACCTTTCCTCCAATAAGTTCAAGGTGGAGTACCTGATTCTTCCCCTTCTCAGTTTGTCCTCACAACAACCTTGTGAGGTAGGTTTAAGTTGAGAGGCAGTGCCAAGCCCAGGGAACTTGGTGACTAAGTAGGGATTGTGCAACATTACATGGAGGTTCTTTCCAGCTCTGCAACTGTTTAAAACAGAGGTGCCTTAGGTGTGGACATCCATATCTTGTTGGACCCCAATTCCTGTCAGCTTCACCTATCTGAATTAATCATTCAGTGCAAATGATAAATGGATTTTAATAGGCTAGCCAACAGATCTGGAAAAATTCAAATAGGCCCTTCTGTTTGTAGCCACCTGCCAAACGTGAGTTGACTTGGCTTCCTGAGACAGCTCTCAAATGTGGATTGGAGTGCAATAGGGGTTACTTACAGACAGTCCTTGAGGTATTCTGGTCCAAAACACTTGTCAATTTTTTGGTCAAAGAAAATGTGGCTATATAGGCATCAAAGCTGTGGCTGACACACTGTTGGTATGGTAAGTAAATATAAATGAAATGTACGGAGAACCCATGGATTGGTAAACTGAACTCTTTTAGTTGCATCTTAAAAAATAGTCCAGTAGCACCTTAGAGACCAACTAAGTTTGTTCTGGGTATAAGCTTTCGTGTGCATGCACACTTCTTGGTATCTGAAGAAGTGTGCATGCACACAAAAGCTTATACCCAGAACAAACTTAGTTGGTCTCTAAGGTGCTACCGGATTTTTTTTTATTATTATTATTATTTATTTTGATTGTCAGACCAACACGGCTACCTACCTGAATCTAGTTGCATCTTAGTTTCTCCAAACACAAAGCCATATGTTTTTGGTGCAGTCTGTTAATACAGTACAGATAATAGTAATTGTGATTCAGAAACATTTCTGCTGGAGAACGGTGGCAGACGTAGATCATCTGGGCTTCCAATAAACAGGGTTGTATCCAGTTCAGCCTCTGGGGCAATGGAGGAGTCTGCTTTATTTGATCAGAAAGCGGGTGAGGTGATTATTATTATTTTTTTGTAAATTCCTACTTCCTCCTGCATCTGCTATGCTGTTCCAAGGGGCCTCCAGGGCAGGCACTGGGGACTGCAGAGGGCAGTACAAGCAGCCATGAGGTATGTCCACAGTTAAAGGTAGGTTTCCTCTTCTGTCTCTCTCTCATCTTTCTGTTAGGCTGTAAGGTCCTTGGGGCTGGGATCTGTTTTCTGCTCATTATTCTGTTCATTGCCATCAACACTGATGGGACTATATTAAAAGTAGGTTCCTTAACTTCTAGTCTGGGGAAATCTAAGCCCCCTTTTAAAAACTGTGCTTTCCTGTTCGTTCTGCATAACTACACCAAAGGCAGAACTGCTGATTAACAGCTTAGTTGTTTAAAGCAGCTTTTTTCCAACCTGGTGCCCTCCAGATATTTCAAACTATAGCTTCCAGCATTGGCTATACTGGCAGAAGCTGTTGTGAATTGTAGCCCCAAACATCTGGAGGGCACCAGGTTGGCAAAGGCTTGAAATCTAACTGGTATTAGAAATTGAGTTGGTTCATCTCACTCTGCAGATTTATGACTTGGCTTTTGTGAAAGTGATATGATTTGCTTATGATCTCTCTACCATATATAAAGTGGAGGGAGTTGGGGCTTCCGACCCAGTGAAAAAAACCCCTATCAGCATGTGTTAATCTGATTTAAAAAAACAACACTACCAAAAACTTCTTTTGCTTCTAGGAAGCCTGCAGTTTGGGTGAAGAAAACATACTAAAACTTAGAGAATATTCATTGGTTTTGTGGTTAAATTTTGTTTACTTATATGTCTTCTCACCCTCAAAAGGACCTCCGGGGCCTGCTGCAACCTTCAAGTGACAATAAAACAAATTATAAAACCAGAGATAATTTCACATCAGCCAACAAATCAAATCCACTGCTGGCTGTAACCGCAGCAAGTAGCAAAAGAACTCCCTGGAGTTGGGGAAAGGTGTTAGGAGTAAGCTGTGATTACCGTAAGAAGTTTCTTCAGAAGATGCAGACAGGAGAGGAAAATGTAAGAAACCTTTATCTGTGTACACTATAAAAATATGAAACTGTTTCCTTGCCCATGTAATTGGCACTCCGTTCTTCCAAGGTTCCGAACAGGCCCCAGCAGTTCTTGCTCTCCTCATTAGGTTCCTCCCAGTTATGTGACTGAAGCTGTCTTCAAGGAAGAGTTTGATGTGCATGGGATCCCAGATGTTTTAGGGTTCTTGGTAGGTTAAAAGTGTGAGCTCGCACTGATGATTAAGATGAGAAATTGGAACTCTATTAAAGATCAGAGTAAACTAGCAGGAACTTTTGGTAAAATGAGGTCAAACCTGAGCTTACAAAGCCAATAATGGACTTTGAAAGTTTTGTGCGCTTTGGAGCTGAAGGGTGGGGTGGCAAATATGCCAAGGGTGGTTATTTTCTGTGAAGAGGTGGTATGGTAGGTAAAGGCTAATAAGGAAGCAACAACTGTTCATTTGTATGAGTAGCACAGTGCCGGGAACGCTTTATACTTCACAGAGTAAAGGTTCAAGTGGTAGTACTTTTGCTACGTAATTTTGAAGTGTCTTAAGCATCTGTTTCATAGCATGTACACATCTGGGGAGTCAACCAAGGCCGTTCCTTGCCATGTGCATAGGTGCATGTAGCTGTTTCAATGTGTCCACCATGTGTAGATCATGAATTATCTTCAATAAATTACTACAACCCCGTAAGTCAGAATTTAAATTGCTGAAATGAATTGGGTCCCTGCTGCACCTGTAAGCACTCATTGATCAGTGTAAAAATCCACTCTTTTTGCAATCAAGATGGCTGGTTTAAAATGTGTTTAAAGAGTAATTTACTGCCTAAAGAAACTGGAGTATGAACGCTGAGCAACCGTTTGTACATTCCTTTGTAGAATCCAGGGATGATTTCACACTTAACTGGGTTTTTTTTTTAGTGTGTGAATACTTCATAATACATAGCATTTAGATATTAGCCAGCTCTTAAGTTGCTTGAAGCGTCTTAAAGGCAAAGTGCTGCCCATTTCATTCTCCTGTGTGGGGTAGTCAGCATGTGTTTCTGGCAGGATTCCTATGTCTTTAATGACTGTGACAAGCAGGTATCCAACAACAGAATCTTGCTGGAGTCACCTGCTTAATTTCTGTTTGAATTGTTGCCGTTAAGGGGCGTAGGAGCTCCTTCTGGGAAAAGATTTGATAGCCCAAACCCTTAAGTGCTGTTCTCCTTGTCACTTCCTCCAAGATTCTGTGTTTCTTTCTGAAGTGTTGCAGACAGGTTAGTCACCAGGTGGGTAATTTCCAAGGATCAGTAAATGCAACAACCTGCCACATCTCTCTCTACTATATTTGCACTCATCCCTTATCACACAGACAAGTGTACAGGCATTCACAAACCACAGGCAGGTCCTTCCTGTGCTCCCACTGTTGTTGCCACTGCCATCCTGGGGTGGAGGGAAGGAAGAAAGCCAGCAGCTCAGGCCTGCAGTGCGAGCAAGCAGACCAGTGAAATGGGCAGGTGGGCAGCCCAGGCTAGGCTTCCTACATGCTCTCTGTCATTGCTGCCACAATATGTGTGTGTGATGACGAAACAGGTCAGCGGCCCAGGCAGGTAAACCTGGCAGAGTTGCTGAGCTCCCTCTGTTACCATCTGCAAAGGCGGCGGGGCAGGAGAATGAAGAGGCCTTCTCCCTGCTGCTGCCAGAAGGAAATCTGCAAATGAAGCAGAAGTAGGGAGATGGGGGAGGTTTCTTTGGTTTTTTTTGGCAATCTTGTGGGTGGGGGTTGAGCCAGTTGTGAGGGGCTGGGTGTGGGAGAGGTGTAAAAGGAGAGAGTTGGGAATGGGGTGGGGTTATACAGTTTGTAAGTCCTGCTTCTGATTTGGGAAATGTTTTTGGTCTTTGTGCTACTAGCTTCATGCTTCCTTTCTCCTGGGCTGACTGTCTATAAGAGACACGCTTGACTCTTCCACTGCCTCCATGCCAAGCTCCTTTTCTCTTTTTTTCTCAGGCATGGACCTAATCCTGTTGCCTTGTGGTCTTGGTGCAGAGGGAGCGTCCATCAAATTTCCACAATCTGTTTCTATCTGTAAACTGATCTAACAGTACGATGTGGAGAAAATGGATAGAGAAGTTTTCCTCCCCTTCATAAAAATAGAACTAGATGTTGAATGTTGGAAGTGCCAGGGCACACAAAAGGAAGTATATCTTCATGCAGGGCATAGTTAAACTACATGCTGTCACAAATGTGATGGTCACCAACTTTAAGGCTCCTGGTCATGGTGGCTGTGTATAATCTCACGTGTCACAGGTTATGTGTTTCTGAATACTGTTTGTCAGGAAGCACGAGGGGAGAAATTGCTGTTATGATCGTGACCTGGTTGTTGACTTCCTGGAGGTCTGAGTGGCCCCTTTGAGAATAGGATGCTGGACTAGATAGGTCTGTGGTCTGATCCAGCAGAACTCTTCTTATTCTTATATCAGCTAGATCTTATCCTGATTTGTTAGTTGCTCCAAGTATTTTAGATTATCTTTTAAAATGTATTTTATTATTATGGAACAGAAACACGAAACATTTCCTGCAGTTGCTTTCTATATCTCTTAGCCCTGCCCTTGTTGCTGGCTTTTGAATTAGGAAGGCAGCAAAATAATTTCAAGAAGATCTAGCTTGCTTATTTTCTCATATGCTGCTGTGGGTCACTGTAGAGGTTCATGTACAATTAGCAGTGCCATGACTTGGTGACTCTGTGAGCCTTTCTCTATAACTGTTTGATTCACAGTGCCAACTAAAGCAAGGGGTCAAACATAAGGTTTGAGGCCCATACTAGGCTCTATGGATGTCTCCAAAGTGGCCTAGGACACCCCTAAAACATTCTGGTCAAATTTTTGGACCAGCTTAAATTGCACTGTAGGAAAGAGCACCCAATAACTGTTAACTGTTATATTCTCTGGTAGCAAACATCTACCAGTTTGATTTTTGTTAGGTTGCTTTGAAAGGGGTGCAAATGAGGTGAGAAATGTTTGTTCCTAGCTTCTTTAGGATGCAGAGGAAGACAAATGTACAGGTGTATGATGTTACTTAATTATATTCTCATGATTGTTTTAAACCTGGTGGCTGCAGTAGCAACGTCCCTTCCCTTCCAGTTTTAATGTGTAAAACTGAGCATTGACCCTGAGTACTGAAATCCTTGACCAGAATGATTCGTTTCCTGATCAACCTGTTCTGTTTGTTAGTAGGTTAATCAAGAGGTGATTTCAGACTGAAGACAGTAAAGGGGTCTGTCTACTAAATTACAAAAAACGGGGGGGGGGGGAGAGATTGGACATATTGCTCAAGAGAACCCTATTATGTTTAAATGGAGACAGAAGCTGTCTAAATGACAATGACAAGCTGGCTTGAGTGACTACTGCCTCTTGCTAACTTGTAGCATGCTGTAAACCTTGGTGGATAAGTGAGGGAGTATTACAAATTAGTGCATTTGTAGTTTTGGCAGGAATAGGAGAGTGGTTTGGGCATCCACAGACCAGATCAGGCACGTTCTTCAGCCATGATGCATTTAAGTCTATCAGCGCCTGGCCTGTGGAATGTTTTCTGGCAATTCTAGTTAGGAGAACAAACTTGAAGTTTAACCTTCTGTTGCCCTGTGGTTCAAGTGTGGGATTGTGTTGGGAGCCATTCCACTTGTAACGTTTTTGCAAAGGAGTAATGGCTAATAATTGTATTGATCAGGTTAGATAAGACTTACAGGCCAGAGCCTTATTGTAGCACGATACAGTGATTGGGTTTTGGCTTTTTCCTGATGAATTTCTCGTACATGGAAGATTGGAAACTACAAATACAGTACCCGGTCTTGTGTGTTTGCTATTTATTTAGCAGCTTTTAGCCTTGCTTGTTTAGACATCAAAAGTCATTTCAGTTGACAGAATTTAAAAAAAAGAAAAAGAAAACACAAATCATTAAGAGCAAAGAGAAAATGCAACCATTGGACATGCCTCTAACCCAAACACCCTCCTAAAAGGATCTTAAACATTATACTTTTGAAAGCTGATGCAAGAGTTCATTAAATGCATTCCTTAGGAATAGTGTTCCAAAGTGTACCCCTCATCCTCCTGCCACAAACAAGGGAACTGTTAAGCATTGCTTTTCCAGTGTCCCCATGCACATAATAGTGGTGGTATGCCTCTGATAACTTTGGTTCAGGGCTTTAAATATCAAAAATATACTTTGATGTGTGCTTAGAAGCACACTGGCAATGCATGCAAATGTTTGAAAACGGATGTAATATATTGTCAGCAATCTACCCCCATTAAGAGCTTTGCTGTTGTATTTATTTATTACTTTTATATTCTACTTTTCTAAGGAGCTCAAAACAATGTACACGGTCCTCCTTTCTTTACCCAGCCCTCCCCGTTATCTTCACAACAACTTGGTCACTAGCCCAAGGTCACTCATCAAGCTTCATGGCTGAATGGGGGTTTGAACTTAGGTTTCTGTAGCCTGGACATTCTAACCATTACACTACACTGTCCATTGCCCAAACATAGCGTGGAGTTTAGCTATAGCTGACACAATAACATATACTGTAATTTAATGGTGCTGAACGAAAAGGAAAAAAATGGATGCTTTTTGTGCCATCTGGTGGCCATTTATTTCCTACACTAGTGAAAAGGGTCTACAAAATAATGTTATCCACTGCATCTCTACAAAACTGGGTGTTGTGGCCATGCATACTTCTTTGTACTTCAGCTGGAGAAGATGACCTTGCTGTGGATGGCGGCTCCCATACCCTGATGGAACAACATAAGAGACTCCTGTAGAGAAAAACTAAAAGAAGAATGAGTTTTATAAAGACATGAATTCTAAACACGGAAGCAGTGACGTGCAGTGACTTTTTTTTGTAGTGGAACACTTTGGATCAGAAACATCACCTTGTGAGGATGGGTGCGGGGGGGGGGGGCAGAAGTCTCCTGGGCTTTGAGGAGGAGGCACCAGACTTGAATGCTTTAATACTCTAATTTACCGGGAACATTTAGGGGACTAGCCTAGTCCCCCTAGTCCACTGCCCGGAAGTTGGGGAGTACGGAGGGCCATTATAACTGAAGTATACCTGAAGGAGCGTCTCCACCCCCATTGTTCAGACTGGACACTGAGGTCCAGCTTCGAGGACCTTCTGTCGGTTCCCTCACTGCAAGAAGTAAGGTTACAGGGAACCAGGCAGAGCACCTTCTTGGTAGTGGTGCCTGCCCTGTGGAACACCTTCTCATCAGATGTCAAGGAAATAAACAATCCTCTCACATTTAGAAGACATCTGAAGGCAGCCTTGTTAAGGGAAGTTTTTAGTGTTTGATCTTTTTATCGTGTTGGGAGCTTCCCAGAGTGGCTGGGGAAACCCAGCCAGATGGACAGGATATGAAAAATTATTATTATTATTATTATTATTATTATTATTATTATTATTATTATTATTATTATTTTTACTACTACTACTACTACAACTGTGTTCAGTCACCTAGTTTTGATTTGTTATACAAACTTGAACGAAGTGAAACAGCCAATTGGGCGTGGGGCAGCAGGCCTGTGTGCTGAGGGTTCTGCTCTGGCCACGCCCTCCCAGTTCTACAGGAGATCACTGGAGATCAGACCAGGCAGGCCCAGGGCCTGATGTGCTCCGCTTGCGTTTCTTAAAAGTATGTGCCAAAGGCAGGCTCCTGGGCCTTGGAAGGGTTTGATCCTTACTCTTGTTCTTTACAGGGTCTGGCTTTAGGTCTTTTAAGCGGGCTGTTTCACTCCACCACCCCCTCTCTCTCTGCCCCTTGGAGCCGGTCTCCCAGAGAGCTGGCAAAGCTGTAGTATGGATTGGGCCTTCTGGGGAGCCATAGGGGAAGAGAAGCCACACTCCAGACTGGCAAGATGGAGGTTGGAGGTGAGGGGGAGTAATAGGCTGGGTAGCCCGGGGAGAAGAAGAGGCTCTGAGTCTATGATGCCAGCCCTCTCGGGGGTCCAAGGAGGAGGTGTTGTGGTTTTGTCTAGGGACAGGCAGCCCCGGTCTTCACCCCGGGCGGAGGGAGGGGGATGTGACAGGATCGGTGGAGCTGAGAAGTAGAGAGATTTCCCACTCTTAATGTGAGGTGGCTTCCATTTGGGCCCGATTGAGGGACTTGGGAAGGTGAAGAATGGCTTTGATGTACTTAGCTGTACCGTCTGGCTTCTGCAGGCTGATAATTTAAGAAAAGGTAGGCCCTTTGATTATAACATGCTGTTCGGTCTTAACATAATCCCATCTGGTTACCTTTCCCTGTCTTGGCCTCTTGCAGGTTTGTACTGTGGCAGGTCAGAACTGGTAGTAATTCAGGTTTACGTTCCTTGAGGGAGTGGATTTTTATTTCTGTTGGGACAGTTTGTACAAGGCCCTAAAAATCTGTGGTTACTGTGGGACTGAGTTCTTTAGAGTGGAGTGTGGCAAGTGGCTAACAGAGGGAATGTCCACACTTTGGATTCCTATGTTGAATTATTAAGGGAGAGCATTATTTGTTAGGGCTGGTTGATGGTCCCGGAGCTTATTGATTAAATTGTGATGGTACATAAATGTGCTGATTGAAACCCAAACTTCATATTGAGATGCTACAAAGAGGTAGGTGTGTTATAGTTAAAATGCTGTTGAGAGGGATGCCTTTTCTAAGAATTGGGGGGAACTGGAGAAGTTCAGTTTTTCTTACGTTAAGCATAGAATACTTTGCTAATTCTCCATATAGCGAAAGTAGTACTCTGGTACTATGCAGAAGTAGGCTGTGAAGTTTGAGCTCTGTTCCGATGATGTGTGTAATGTAGAATTAGGCTTTTCTAGAATGGAAAATAATGTTACTGGTGTCTTTGGCAGACTGGAATGGGAATCTTGGGAATGCGTGAAGGTTATATAAATGACGGAGTAGATCGTTTAAGATGCAAGTAGTGAAAATAGGGAAAGTGCTGTTACTCTTGAAAAAGGAGTCCATTTTGTCTTCTAGTGAGTTTTGTTTAGGATGTGTGCAAAGACAAAACAAAGCAAACAAAATTATATAAAGGTGGAATACTTCTGGAAAGTCAGACTTTCATAAGTTTTTTCTTTTTGTTATACATCTTAATCTCAGCTCCTTTGCTATGGTTGTGCAGTGTGGAGATTTATTTATTTTTTAATGGCCAGGAGAGAACCCAAAAGATCACACAAGCAAAATTCTTGATTTTTGTTCAGCATCAGGGCCATACTGAAAATCTTTAACTGGGGTCACCAGTCAGTCATACTTGTATTGTTTGTAGCAGATGATCATTACCTGGAAGAGTCACCAGCTAACTGAATTTTGCTTTTACAGGCTTAACTGCAGTAGAGTATATGTGACCCACTCATGTAACTTTCCATGTGATGTACTTGTTTGCTTTCAGAAGCAGACTCACCGGGGTTCACTTCAAATGAATGGGTACCTTGTGATGCAGCTGTATTGCTTGGCTTGGTGTGCATTCAGCTTCCAACAGCCAACGTATGAATAGAGTGCTGAGTGGAAGGCTTTATGCACCCTTCAGTGCTTACTCTTTATTCTTTTTAACATAGGTTGAGAGGTAACAGGTTGAGACGCATTACTTAATTCCAACTGTGCTGCTTCCAGTTCGTGATCTGATCCACCATCTGCAAAGTACTTCAGATGAATGGAAAAGTTCAAGGGACACTTGGCCACAGAAAAGAGTTTTGAGAGAGAGATGTGGCCCAGCACCATTCCCTGTGGTCCAGCCACCAGAGGGGGGTGTTGCACATGGTTTCTAAAGACGGTATAATGCTGATTGGTTTGCCAGTTTCAGAATGTATGATTCGAGCATCTCTTGTTACCAATTAATGAGAAAAACCATGGGGTGTGTATGTCACTTGTAATTGTTGGCAAAGTGTACCGTTTGTGCTCTGTGCTCTTTGTTCAGTTATTACCTGGTTTGGAAAAGAGAAAATGGTTGATGATACCTTTTGCAGATAAGATTATCTGTTTCTGCATTAATCACAAAAGAAAGACACGAGCATAAGAGACGCAGGTGATCTCAGAAGTTGCCTCAGTGTGCTAGAATGTGTGGAAGTGTTAATGTTGGAGTTGTAATATGTGTTACTATGCCAGAAAATAGTCATGTTGTCGGAGATCTCCTTTTGCAAAGCTCTTAGCACATACATGTGCCTCTTGAGAGCAAACCTGTGGCTTTAGAGCTACGGTATATGGTGAGAGAGGGTGTGAAGTACATATAAGGGAATAAGGCTTCAGAAAGTGGAACACTCATTAGCAATGCATTATGTGTAGCGAGGTGCTAAAATATTGCAAACAGTCAGATCCTAACAATGTGTACTTTGGAAGTAAGCCTGCTTGATGCAATGAGAAATCCTTAACATGTAGATAAATCTTCCAGTTTACATCTAGATAAACTTTACAAAGCCATGTAAGGTTGAGGCTGCAAAGAAGGATCACTTTCAAATCCCAGCTGATTGTTGCAAGAGCTATATTGGTATCTTCATTCTCTCCTTTGCAATCCTGTTCACAGAGTAAGGAGCCACTTTGAGAGAGGAATGGATTTCAGCTGATCAGCCAGCAAACATAATGGCCATGTCTTTTCTTGCTCTTCTTCATATCTAAAGCATAGATATGGAAGTGGGGGGGGGGGGACATATGTGTGTGTATACACATTGTGAAAACAATATATATCCAGGCCCCATTACATGTAGATGTGTGAGTTCCTAAGGTGCAGCTTATTCTGACTTGTACTTATTGTGTAGAGGTCACCATATTGCACAGAGCCATACTGTTTTTTTACACAAAGTGTTTAGGTCAAGTTGATTTCTGGTCTACCAGCTTTTGTTGGATTCCCATCTGCTGCAGTCAGCATGACCAGTGGTTGGCTAAGATAGGAGTTGTAGTCCCTCACCCTTGCTTTAGACTGGTATGCTGGGTTCAGCATTTTGGAACAGGGGACAGTCAGAAGGATGGACAGCATTGGTGAATTTAGCTGCCGGTTGACAATACTACTATTTTATGCTTTATACCTGCCAGCTGTATTGAGAATGAAATCAACTTGTCCAGCCTGACTGTGGAAAACGTGCATGAGAATGTGTGATATCCTCATTGTGGGGTTCAGACTTGTGGAAGAAAAAAAAGGATGTTGCTGTGAAGTTTTGCCTTTTTTTTGTGGGGAAGCTGTGTAACGGGATCACCACCCTTTGTGATCTATCAGGATAGTTGTAGCTCAATATTGTTCTGTACCTTGTGTTGGATGAGTCTTAAAGGTAAAGGTAAAGGTACCCCTGCCCGTATGGGCCAGTCTTGACAGACTCTGGGGTTGTGCGCCCATCTCACTCAAGAGGCCAGGGGCCAGCGCTGTCCGGAGACACTTCCGGGTCACGTGGCCAGCGTGACAAAGCTGCATCTGGCGAGCCAGAGCTGCACACGGAAACGCCGTTTACCTTCCCGCTGGTAAGCGGTCCCTATTTATCTACTTGCACCTGGAGGTGCTTTCGAACTGCTAGGTTGGCAGGCGCTGGGACCGAGCAGCGGGAGCGCACCCCGCCACAGGGATTCGAACTGCCGACCTTTCGATCGGCAAGTCCTAGGCGCTGAGGCTTTAACCCACAGCGCCACCTGCGTCCCCTGGATGAGTCTTAGAGGCCCTTATTTTTTCACAGAATACCTCTTGATTACATTGCTGTCAGCAAACAGAGGAGGGGAGGGAATTAAAATTCTGACATTTATAAAAAAAAAAGGCTGTTTGGAGACTTCACACAGACAAAGCCCTAGCTTTCCTGAGTAGCGTGGGCTTACTGGCAAGCTTGCATTAACTATGCAAACCCTGATATCATGTTACATTAGCGGGTATGGAACTCTGTAAGTGTGGTGCTCCAATTCTAAAGTGTTGCTCTTTGGCTTGATGGTATATCTCTTGATGTCTCATTCTAAACATTGATATGCTGATGTTGCAAACATCAGGATAAGACTCTGCCAGTAGTTTCTAAACAATGATCATAACTCATTATTTGGTAGTGGTTTGGAATTTTGAATTCAGAAGCCATTTTAAAAACATTATTGCAATGCTTTATTGCATTTGTTTTAAAAACAAAGACTATTCACCAATTCTTCCTTTCTCTCATTAAAGTTTTCAGGTGTGATTTAAGACTTGTTTATGAAAATATATATGACAGGAACTATGCAGGCAAATATAACTGGAGGATTTTATGATGAAAACTGTGGCTCTCGGCAGCAAACTTGTTAAAGCGCTGGGAATGGATAATGAACTAAAGGGACATAGCTGACTTTCATATTTTAGTTAAGTATAATAATGTGCACAGCATGTATAAACATGTTTCTGCTCTTGCCATTTCTGCAACCTCCATTGGTAACCACTTATATTTTGTGCTTGCCAATTAATGGGGGACTCCATCTACTAGTGTTTTATAAATAATGACAAATGTGCAGAAGCCCGCCCTCTAAAAGCACTAATTGTTGCATATCTCACTCTTATCTGGTGAGTGGTACAACTCCCACATCAAAAATTCAGGTGGTCAGTGCTACCTAATTGATTTACATCGGTTTACACCACCAGCAATTACTGAAATGTAGGGAAAGGAATGGCCAGTAGTTAACCACAGCCTGTTAGCAGAAATTAAAAGATTCAGCTTCCCCAACCATCTTTGTTTTAACTAATTCTGAAGCAGGTTGTTATCTGATTTTTATTTGCTGCCTATTGCTCTTTACTGTGGCTTTAATGCATGACTTGCACATTGTGAGCCCTCTTATGAATCATTCTGGTTAAGAGGCAGTGTTAAATATGTCAAATTAAATAATATTGCCTGGCGTGTTTTAACTGAGAAGCATTCCTCAGTGTTTCGTTTGTAGCTTCTGTATTGGAGCTTCATATTTCTAACCACTTTCATTCTTAGTGAAGTATTCCAGGCTGCTCGGAATGGCAGGGAGTCGTATCG
This sequence comes from Podarcis gaigeae, assembly GCF_964106915.1. Taxonomy (NCBI): domain Eukaryota; kingdom Metazoa; phylum Chordata; class Lepidosauria; order Squamata; family Lacertidae; genus Podarcis; species Podarcis gaigeae. Next base: position 44,748,969 of record NC_139679.1, read on the forward strand.
TACCAGATGATTCTTTCAGCCAATTAGGGTGACCCAAGTTCCCAGGGAGTCAGCTTAACCGATTATACACTCCCAATACCTGACATACGAAATTGGGTTCATTGTAAGGTAGCAAAGAACAGAAAGAGCTCTGTCAAAAGAATCTGCTGGCAGAGTGTGCCAAGAAAGAAAAGTCTGAAATATCCTCAAGTCCCAAATATTCACTTTACTTTCTGAAAGGGGGGGGGGGGGCTTCTGCATCTCACTCGCAAGTTCTGAGATCCAGTTCTAAAGAGTGTTGTGACAGTCCAGTAGGTGCAGTTGGAAGAGGATGCCACTAAGTACATTATGGTATTGAGTTTACATAATGAGAAAATTGGTTCCATCAATTTGGTACATTTGAAAGATATACAGTGATGAGGTGATATATTCAGACTTCAAAAGAAAGACGTGTTCCATTTCTAAGAAACAAAGCTGATGGTAGCACAGTATGATTTTGCTTGTTCCCAAGGTGCATTGCCCCAGGACAAGTTGACCCCATGTTCAGAGTCTATGAAGTAGTATCCTGAATTTTGCTTGCCAGTAGCCACCTCTGAGCAACTGAAGACTTGTCCATGTGTAATCTGGAAGTTTTTCTTCCGCTGCAAATTGCAGGTGTGGAACTGCCAATCCAGATAAGGATTGCAGCAGCAGTAAGAGGTTAAAGCTCCCTGTTCTCCTGCCAATTCATACTGAATCTCTGTGCCTACTAAGTTCCTTTTTTAAAAAGGCCATTAATGCAATTGCTAACTGTGTGAAAGGCATCTTGTAAGGCCCTAATTTTAATGGCACATCTATCTGTACCAGCATCTAAATGTTCTCTTTGGGCTTCAAAATGTGTGTAATTAAGAAGGCATTAATTGTCCTTTAGTTGGTAGTTTATGTTACGCTACAATAGCTCTGCCAAATTGGGGGGGCAGGGGTTGACCCCCAAGTAGTTAATGATATAAGAAGAGCGCTGCTGGATCCAATCAAAAGCTGATATGATTTAGCATCTTGTTTCCCACCATGGCCAACCAGATATTGGGAGGAGGTAGGACATGTGCACTCCAGCAACTGGTATACAAAGGTGTGCCACCTCTGATCCTGGAGGTAGGATACAGCACCTTTCTCCCCTTCGCACAATTGACAAAAACTGATGAGAACTTTGATGTAGCAGTATTATGGCAAAGGTATTATGGGTACAGAATTTACTTGTACAGGCCACTTGCTGTCATCCCAAACTGTCCATTCACTTCCCTTTCCAGTTACAGTATTTTTCCGTCTATAAGACGCCCCAATGTATAAGATGCCCCCTATTTTGAGGGACTCAGATTTAAGAAAATGGGATGTATCCGTGTACAGTATAAGACACCCCCTAATTTTTTACATTATTTTTTAGGGGGGGGGAACCTAATCTTATACATGGAAAAATACAGTAGGTCTTCTTCATCTGGTTGCATATCTGCTTGTAGTGTTGAAGGGTAACCCTGCTAAGTCAGAGGCACGGAAATTGCTGAGGAGGGCAGAGCACCTAAAGGACTCTTCCACCTGTCCTCTTGGTGTGCCATTCCATGTCTTACACAACCATTGCTTTCTGCCGCTGTGGCTGGTTGCATTTATTCCAGCATGCTCATTAAAAAATATTTTAAGCTTTTGTGCTGAACCCGTCAGAGATTTGCCTCCTGGGATGACAAAAAAAAAAAATCACCTGATCTAATGAAGCCTCACCTGCACAATGTTTAACCCTTTCTGTGTCTTCAAAGGTGAGAACCTGTTTGTTTTTTAATGCCACAAATTAAGATTTCTAACTTCTTGAGAGCTTGGAAACCTTGCAACTTATCTGCAGTTAGTAGGTCTACCCTGCTCTAAGTACTTGGTTTCTACTACTGCCTACAAGTCAGTTTAGGAAGGAAATTGTTTGCTCTACTTCTGCTACATATCACATTGATGTATTTGATCTGGATTGATTCATCTGAATTGTTGTGCTGTGAAGAAGAGTCTCATTATTTCCTTTGTTTTTCTGCTAGAGATGTGTTAACATGCACCCAATGGATTTGCAGTATGAACAGTAGCTGTTGTGAACTTTTGTCTTTTCTGTAAGTCGGGTCTAGAATAATTGTTTGGATTTCCAGAAATGGCATGCTTAATCCTCTGTTTGAAGCATTTTCCAGCCATGTGAGAAGATGTTCTTCCGGGGTGCATCATTAGTCTACCTAGTTCAGTAAGCTCTCTTTGGCAGTAGTCAAATCTGACTGATCTCAGAGGAAGTGACTATGTTCTTGCTTTGTGATCTGAATGATGATAAAGTGTTGGCCTGCAGAGAGGCTTTCTGAACTTTATAAAATGCAGAGCAGAAAGGGATCCTCTTTGCATTCTTAGTTAATAGTTCAGAGTTTCAGTCCTTAAGCTGGTGCATCTCAACAGTTTCAGCAGAGAGAATGGACAAAGGTGGAGGGCAGTTTCCTCGTGGACAACCTTTGTGTGCATGTTTTGCTGAACATTAGTGCAGAAGATGCAAAGTTGGTAGCCTGTTCCTTTAAGGACTTTGTACAAAGCTGGCACCATGCCCAGCCTCTTCTCTTCTTCCCACTTCAAGGCTGTTCCTTTGGGGCTTTTCCTGAAACAATACCGCAAGCTACCTTGCTACTCTGCTTGCCCTGCAGACAGTCTCTGAATCAAGAGCCAGCTCTGCTTTGAGGGACGATGGAGAGTTGCAGCACAGGCAGAATGAACTATGCAGCCTGAGTCTGGATCTGTGCTGAAGGTGTAGAGAACAAGGCTGTCGTCTGGAAATAGCGATATGGAAACTGAACCCCGTAGTCCTCAGAGTATGTGGGAAGGCGACTCCGAATTCAGCTTCCAGTTTTGGACCCAGCTTTTTCTGTGGATGCACTTGGTTGGCCGGTTGGTCACTTATATCCTGCGTAGCTTTGGGGGGCTAAAACAATAACTCCTTCCTGTCCCTTATGACTTGGTTGTTCTTTGGAGGTCCACTGTGACATCTAATATTTTTAGAGCTCTTTGGCAAGCAGTCCTATGAGGAAGAGACGTCGCCCTGTATTTTTTCTTCTTTCCTTTTCCTTACCTCCATTCTTCTCTGTTCTGGATGGCCCTGCCTAAGAAAGGCTTCTTAACCTTGAGAGAAGGACAAAGCTTTAGAAGCAAGATTTCTGGATTCTCTTCCCATGTTTATCCATACACTCTGGACTGTGCAGTAATCTTTTGCTTCACTCAGAGAATATGAGCTTTTGGGGGCTGCTTAGCAATAGAATCCAGAAGTTATGAGGACTGCCATTCTGCAAATGAATGTTCACCCTTGGAATGTTGTATTAGTGTTTAGAAAGAGTGATTTCTATCTCCAGAACATGGAGCATCCAAGGGGATACGGGCTTGAATGAGCTCCTACTTTGAGTTTTGGACGGCCACACCTTGTCTTATTCCATCTACCACATCAGAGGTTTGCTTTGGCGTGCTCTAGTTTCATCAAGTTATCTGAACATCTTGGTTCCTTCCAACTCTACAATTCTATGATTCTATCTCAGTCTCCCTCTCTCCTTGAATTGTTTCTTCTTTCTGTTAAAGAATCACTTCTTTTTGGAAGATAATAGGGCTTCCCTACTTGACAATTTCCTTATTTGCCCTACCTTCAGCCCTGAGGGCAAAAGAGATTCGGAGAATTTGTGAGCTATTTTAAGCCTCATTGCATAGTCCTTGCTACTGCTGATCTGGCAGGCCTTCCTCCCTCTGTATTAATCAAATCTGCCTGCTGTTCACCCTCTGATCAGCTGTGTAAGTGACCAGGCTCCCTGTATTTCTTTCTAAACAGAGAGAATATGGAATGAACTGTCTTGGAGCTTTTCTGAGCCTTAGTGTGGGGGCTTGGGAAAACCTGATATGGATGGCTGCCCCAGACTTGTTGCTGAACTGACATGAATGCTATGGTCCAGGGAGGTGGGTTTGATGGAAGTCGAGAGCAGTCGGCTCAAGCCAAATGCCTGTGTGAATCAGTTGGAGGGGAATGTTAAGAGCTCTGCTGAATCTGGGACTGTGTCTGTTCTCCAGTTGCTGCCTTTACCCCTCTCTTCCTGTGGCGGGACAGGAAAAGCAGTGCCGTTGCCTCTACCTGTTGGCAAATAGCAATGACTGAAGAGAGTGCCCTCCTGGATCCTGATTGAGCTGCTTGGCTGTGTTTGCTCCGAGAGCAGAGCTGGGGCAGAGGAAAAGAACCGGTGATAAAATAAAAGAGAAACATGAGCCATGGAGCTGAGGTGAACTCTCAAAACTCCAGCAAGGACAAAGGGTGTAAGATGTCGGCGCTACAGAAACTGGAGAGTCTGGCAGGGCGGATCTTTTACTGGGGGCCACGGAGTGATGCTGGGGCACCGAACGTTGGGGAGGCAGCCTATGAATCTGAGCACACGGCAGCCTGGAATGAGCAGAGTGAGTTGACAAGGGAGCACGGTTTCCAGGGGTGCCAGAATCAGTGGGTTCCCCCGAGGCTCTGCTCCAGAACTGCTGCTGTTCTGTGCCTCTTGGTGCATGCGTATGCTTGTGGTTAAGTGTGTAACTGGAATCTGAAATAGGGCTCTGATATTTTTCAGAGAAGCCCGCAAGTGGCTATAGCCTTAGCTCTGACAGCCATTCTGGCTATGACTGTTGACTACCTCTTTCCTCAGGCTAAGCTAAGGTTTAGGGTGCTCAACTTTAATGAGGCCACAGCTGCTCGGTGTGTGGCTTTGATTTTGGCCTTAGAGAAGCCCCATCGGTTCTCAAAAGCCCACTGCAACTTCTTACTATTTGTTATCATCTTTACAAGCTCTAACTCTGCACGTGTCTATTGCACAGAGTAGAGGTGGGGAGCCTGTAACTCTCCCAAAGTCGTTGGGCTTCTGCTTCTATCAACCCTGGCCCAAATAGCCAATAGGAAGGGATGATGTGAGTTGTAGTCTAGTAACATTGGCGGGGCACAAGTTCCTCATCCCTGACCTAGAGAAAGGATAGCTGGAGCGTTCCTGGATGTTCTCCCACATTTTGGGGGAAGAATTGCAACTTTTTGGGAAGTTGTTGGCAAAGGTCATTATTAAGAAGCAAATTCTCTTTGCCTGTGTGTGTTTCAAAACTTTCTTCCCATTTTGACAGTTTTTCCTCCGGCCTCTCCAACTGATGTTGTCACTTTAGCTGTTTTGGTTAAAATGTGTGGTCAGAGTTGTTGACATAGGGAATTTCAGTCTGAGGTTGACAGAGTTGTGAGTGAAAGTCATGGGCTGATGATTGTTGCTTTTTCCTCTTTGCTGCCACTACCAGTCAGGATTGTAGCTTATGTTGTTGACTTGATGTGATGTCATATTCTATTTCTGTCACTGGTTGTATCTTAATTCATGGTGTTGTCTACCTCTAGGGTGATGGGTTGTAAATAGATGTAGGTCTTCTATTGTTCTGTCTGGACCACACATTACTCCTTCATCTAAGGCAAAAGGGAGTGAATGCAGTCTTTTCTTGGATCCTCAAGTATGTTTAAACAAAACAGTCACAATGTTTTGGCAATGCTGCTTGGTCTAAAATAGAAGCTTGTAGAACATCTGATGCCAGATTCTTCTTTGGCCCCTTTAATCTTTTGGCATTGACACCTCCTCCATGCTGCATCTGAGTGTGTTGCACATGAAGGAGAGTGTTCAAAACCACCACCAGCACATTTTGGAACTATTTAGCATATACAATATACATGTAGATTCTGTTCAACATTTACATGAAACTGCTGACAGAGGTCATTTGTAGATTTTGGCTGTGGAGTCATCAGTATGCAGATGACAGCCACCTGTCTCTCATTTTCATTTGTTCCTGTAAGATAGTTGAAAGGCTGAATCGCTGTCTGATATCTATGATGGACTGGATAGGGTGCAATGAAGGGAAACGTAATTCAGACAGAAGAGGTACTGTTGGTAGTTGGACCATGTGATATGAGATTGGTTTTGCAGCCTGTTATGAGGAGAAAGTGTGAAAGTGCAGGTGCTTAGTTTGGGGATGCTCCTTGATCTGGGTCCTGTTTCTGCAGGTGGTGAGGGGGTGCCTTTTCCCGGTATCAGCAGGTGCAACAGCTACCATCTTCCCTGACACAGGGGAATCTTGCCACAGTCATTCATCCTCCTCTAGTGACCTTCAGATGACAGTGCTGTAACTGTTTATGTGGGGCTGCCTTTCAAAAGTGTTTGGAAACCTCAATTAGTTGCTGCCAGAATGCAAGGCACTTTGAATCTGTAATGAATGTATATGAATGCTGATTCTACATGATTTTCACTAGCTGCTGATTAGTTTTCATGTTCAGTTGCCTTGAACCCTCTTGTGAGGAACCCCAGGCTTTTGCCAGAGTTCGGCCTGCTCCAGAGAGGGTGCTCACCACACAACACCCTGCCTCTTCTTAGCCAGGCAGATAATAAATCAGAACTCCAGATAACACTGCACAACTCTCTGGGTTCCTGAAGACCAGAAGGTCACTGCAGGGCTGGTCCCTTTGCATCAGCCAATCCACCCAATCTAACACATAGCAAGGCCATTACCTGTAATGCGCATCTGCCATCAGCTCTGTCTTCTTTTGGTTTTTTATTTATTTCAAGATCAGAGCACTTGGGAAACGTGAAGTGCTTCTGATCTCCTCCGATGTTTCCAAAATTGACAAGCCAATTGGAGCAGTTCATTTCAACAGTATAATGTAAGACAGTAGGGGGTCATTTTGTTGCTGCCATTGGCAAGGATTTCTAATCCTTAGTTTTTTAATAATCTACTATAAATCCCTTGGGGAGCTGTTAGTAGAGTATCTTCAGCCCACCCCTGGCCTAGAGCATAAAAATACAGGGTAACGTCATGAATGATTGGTGGCTATTTAGCTTCCTGCATAGTTTCATTTGAATTAACTAATTAAGCAACTCTGCAGTAGGATTAGATTTCTCTGGATCTCTCAGTGATCCCTGTATTTCATGTTTATTAAATCCTCATAAAGAATGCTAGTTAAATCAGGGTGGGTTTTGTCTACCCTGCTAAGCACTGAAAAATTTGTTTCTGTTTTTCAGAGATGTCCTTTCAAACAAGGTGTTCTCTAGATTTGTGTCATCTTCTCCAGAACTGTTGACTGGATTTGCTTGCCTACCTTGCCGTGTCCAAATCCAGGTTTAAATGTGACTGTTTTTGAGCTTATATTAGCTTGGCAACCCTAAATGCCTAAGCAACAATAAACAAGTATGTTACTTGTCAACCACCTGGCATCCACCCACTGGGGAAGATGCATAGAGTGCATCTGTCAGTGAAATTTTAGGCCTTAAGCATCTGCGCCCTTAGAGCTAGGTTGGCTGGCCAATTTCATTTAAACAAGGATCGACTATGAGTTATTGGTACTCCTGGCTGAAACGTGGCAGACTTCCTATGTTGATCACTCCTGCAAGCTTAGTGTTAGCAGGACCAGTTGCTTCTCCAGGTCTCCTAAAGCCCACCAAAGCCTTCCTATGCCAGTTACAGTGGTGCCCCGCAAGACGAAGGCCTCGCAAGACGAAAAACCCGCTAGACGAAAGGGTTTTCCGTTTTGGAGGCGCTTCGCAAAACGAATTTCCCTATGGGCTTGCTTCGCAAGAAGAAAGCCCATAGGGAAATCTCCGGGGACCTCTTTTAAATGCTAGCGGTGGGGAGCAAAGCCTTTCCCCCCCCTCCGGCCTTCAGAAGAGGTCCAGGAAGGCCGGCGGGGGCCGAAAGGCTTTGCTCCCCACCGCCAGCATTTTAAAAGCAGTCCGGGATAGCAGGGAAGCGCTTCCCGCTATCCCGGATGGCTTTTGAAGGCAGGCGGCGGGGGAGGGGGGAGCAAAGACTTTCGCCCCCCACCGGCCTTCAGAAGAGGTCCTGGACCTCTTCTGAAGCCGGGTGGGGGGCAAAAGTCTTTGCTCCCCCCTGCCTGTCTTCCGGGAGAGCGGAGAAACACAGCGCTGAAGCCTTCGCTGCCGCCCACCAGCATTTTAAAATCGCCCCGGGAGCGGAGAAGTCTCCGCTGTCTGGGGTGATCTTAAAATGCTGGCGGGCGGCAGCGCTGCTGCCCGCGAAGCCTTCGCTGCCGCCCACCAGCATTTTAAAAACCCCAGGACAGCGGAGGACTTCTCCGCTGTCTGGGGTGATCTTAAAATGCTGGCGGGCGGCAGCGCTGCTGCCCGCCAGCATTTTAAAATCGCCCCGGGAAGTCTCCGCTGTCCCAGGGGCTTTTAAAATGCTGGGGGACGGCAGCGAAGGGTTCGCTGCCGCCCGCCAGCATTTTAAGACCGCCCCGGGACAGCGGAGAAGTCTCTGCTGTCCCGGGAAGGCAGGGGGGGGGAGCAAAGACTTTCGCCCCCCATCGGCCTTCAGAAGAGGTCGGGGGACAGACTGTCCCCGGACCTGGTCTGAAGGCGGTTTCCATAGGAACGCATTAATTGATTTTTAATGCATTCCTATGGGAAACCGTGCTTCGCAAGACGAAAAACTCGCAAGACGAAAAGACTTGCGGAACGAATTAATTTCGTCTTGCGAGGCACCACTGTATATAGAACAGATGTCAAAGGGACTTGCAATTTGGGCAACACATGTTGTCTCTATTCCCAGGGATTCCCTTCCCTCAGTAACAGTCAGATGCATAGTTAAAACCAGTGCAGACTTGGAAAGGTTGGCAGCTAGGTAGAGCTGTTTATGAGAAATTCCTGCAAGATTTGTGATGTACGCATTCAGTGAGATGAATTATGTTCCCAAGTGTAAATATGTTCAAGTGGTCTGGTCCTTTGCTTCCTAGGTCTTGGTACTGTTGATTTAAGAATATTGATTTCTCCCACTGTGCTTTAGGCTCTAGGACAACTTGAAAGATTAGTTCGCCTCTCTTGAAGACAAGGCATAAAGCAGCAGCAACCCCACTTCTCCGTGTGGCCTGGTTGATGCAAGGACTGCATATTATTCTCATGGCAATTGTGCATCTAGTGTTGCAGGAGAAATGTGATTGGTACATGCATTGAATGGTTATCTCGTTAAATCACAGTGCAAGAAGGCATTGCTGCTTTTTCTCTCCCTCTCCCCGCCCCCTTTCCTTTGTACCTTCCCTATCTTATGCTATGGCAAGTTCACAACACTGTGGAATAGAATGCCACTTTGAAGCCTAAGTTGGGCTGGTACCCTCGGCTCTGCAATAGCTGATGGGCAAGCGCTAAACAATAGCTGGTGGGAGGTGCTGTTTGACTCACTGCTTGCCTGCTAATTTTGGTTCTTGGCCTGAATCGGCTGCAGTTTCCTATTGAGCGCAGCCGTGTTAGGGACATGACTGGCTATTCAATCTATTCCCAGGGAAATTGATTAGGGTCACTGTGTTCTGGGCCTCTGGCAAAGCTACTTTGTCCTTCATCTTCTAGACCACTGGGGCATTGTGGTTGAAGGGTAGAAAACCAGTGTCTCTCTCTCCTGTAGGTGGGCCTCTTACAGAACATGACAGACTGGTATTAAAGCAACCTGTAGCTGAGATAAAGGCTTCAGAGTTAAAGAGAGATGAGTGCTCAACCTTTTTTCTCTGGGTGCTGTGTTAAATTATTCTGACTGCACCTGTACACTCATAATTATTACATAATTCTGTTTTGAAGGCACTGAAGAATTCAGCAGAAATTGCGCTCGCTCCTTTCTGCTTTGATACTTTTTGTTCTTGCAATATGTCTCAAGGTACCTCCTCCAGTATCTAAAATGTCTTCATTCTGCACATATAAATTGGTGGAAGATGTTCCCAATGAGCTTCTTGCCTTAATTTGTAATTTTGATGCTTTGCTTTAGGGTCTTATAAGCACAGCAATAGAGGGGCAGTCTGTTGTCATCCACTTTTGTCACCTACTTCCTAAAGCAACTTCCCTGGACTGCATTTGCTACTGTCAGTAATTTTTGCCTGCCTAGTTGAGGACTTGAGAACTTAACGTTGCCTGTCTTTGAACCTCATCTTTGAGGTAGTATTGCAAAAGGGCAAATTACAAACTCTTTGATCATCGTACCACCTACCAACAAAACTTTTGTCTTTCTTGAATTGGGCTACATTTTATTGGTCCGTCAGGCAGCTGCTCACAACATCTACTACTTCACTGGAATAGATTTAAAAGGAGAAAAATAACTAGGTGTTTTCAGCATTTTGATGGCACCTGACTCCAGATTCCTGGATGATTTTCCTCAGCTATGCCATTTAGATGTTAAACAGCACGAGAAACAAGAAGGATCCTCCAACATCTTCTGGAATCAGCCAGTCAAGTGGAAAAAGAACTAGAAGAGAGTGGTATCTCTTATCACATGTCCGATAACAGATCTAGAAGTATACCAAGAGAGATGGTATGAAGAGCCAGTGAGATGTCCAGGAGTATCAGTGGTTCTTGTTTTTAACCTGTAAGCCGCCTTGAGTCCTGTCAGGAAATAATAATAATAATAATAATAATAATAATAATAATAATAATAATAATAATAATAAATTTTATTTATATCCCGCCCTCCCCAGCCGAAGCCGGGCTCAGGGCGGCTAACAACACTAAAACAGTACAACATTATAAAACATTATAAAAATGAATTAAAATCAAAATTGATGGCAACCATAAACTAAAGTTTTGTAAAGATTGCCAAAGGAGGGAGTCAGGCTGCGCCCTGACCAAAGGCCAGGTGGAACAGCTCTGTCTTGCAGGCCCTGCGGAAAGATGTCAAATCCTGCAGGGCCCTTGTCTCTTGTGACAGAGCGTTCCACCAGGTTGGAGCCGCAGCCGAAAAAGCCCTGGCTCTAGTTGAGGCCAGCCTAACCTCTCTGTGGCTTGGGACCTTCAAGGTGTTTTTATTTGAAGATCGTAAGTTCCTCTGTGGGGCATACCAGGAGAGGCGGTCCCGTAGGTACGAGGGCCCTAGGCCGTATAGGGCTTTGAAGGTTAAAACCAGCACCTTAAACCTGATCCTGTACTCCACCGGGAGCCAGTGCAGCTGGTATAGCACCGGATGAATGTGATCTCTAAGTGAAGACCCCGTAAAGAGTCTCGCTGCGGCATTTTGCACCCGCTGGAGTTTCTGGGTCAGTCTCAAGGGCAGCCCCACGTAGAGCGAGTTACAATAATCCAGTCTGGAGGTGACCGTCGCATGGATCACAGTGGCTAGGTCAGGGCGAGAGAGGTAAGGAGCCAACTGCTTAGCCTGGCGGAGATGAAAAAATGCCGCCTTTGTTATAGCTGCAATCTGCGCCTCCATGGAGAGGGAGGTATCGAAGATTACACCCAAACTCTTAACGGACGATGCTGGCACTAATTGCACCCCCGCAAGAGATGGGAGTTGCCCCCTCAGTCCCATGTCGTCCCGTCCCAGCCAGAGGACCTCTGTCTTCGAAGGATTTAACTTCAACCGGCTCCCACGTAACCATCCAGCCACAGCCTCCAAGCATCTGATCAGTGTGTCTGGGGCCGAGTCTGGGTGGCCGTCCATCAACAGATAGAGTTGGGTGTCATCAGCATACTGATGGCAGCCCAGCCCAAAACTCCGGACAAGCTGGGCGAGGGGGGCGCATAAAGATGTTAAAAAGCATCGGGGAGAGTATTGCACCCTGGGGCACACCACACACCAAGGAGTGGCGGGATGACAATTCCCCCCCAAGCGCCACCCTCTGTCCCCGACCAGAGAGAAACGAGCGCAGCCATTGAAGGACTGTGCCCTGGATCCCCACGTCGGCAAGGCGGTGGTCCAGGAGTTCGTGATCGACCATGTCAAAGGCTGCTGACAGGTCTAGAAGAATCAGCAGCCCCGACCCGCCTCGATCCAGCTGCCTGCGGAGATCATCTGTTAGGGCGACCAGAGCCGTCTCGGTCCCATGACCAGCGCGGAAGCCGGACTGGACTGGAAGGGTGGGATATAATTAAGTATATTACTATAAAAATATATCATCAAAGCTACCCCACACCTCCCTCCTCTCTCACACACAAATTCTTTATGGTGACCAAAGCAGCATTGGTAGCAAAACTTGGCCAGAAGAAAGATTGATTAGCTAGATTTGAGAAGCCACCACCCTCTCAAACCCCTTGCCTCTCCTCCTGAGTCCACACATCTCACCAGCCCTGCTTCACGCCTTCCTTAAGTGCTTTTGCTGGCTGGAATGCATCCTTGAACTGTGATGATCCCACTTCCTCGTTGGGATGGAGAGATGTGTACTTTTGCATGGTCAGCTTCTGCATGATGTGGCTTCTGCATGGTCAGAATGCAACCTACTATACAAAGGTAGTAAGGGCTGCATCTGTCGCTCCACCTACTTATTGCTTCTGGTCCTGCTTCCTCTCTGGAATGCAGCTCTTGGAAAGCTGCTCAGGAGGGAACAAGACTCAGGTTCAAGTCACTGCTCAACCATGAAGCTCATTGGGTTGTCCTGAGACAGTAGCTCTTCCTGCTTAACTTACCTTACAGGGTACTTAGGAGGATAAAAGCTGAGGGAGCAGGGAGAACCATATATGCTACTCCCTGGCCTTCCTTGAAAAATGGAGTATAATTTAAAAGCAACTGTATGGCAGGAATCTTTCAGCCATAAAGGTAGGAATATTATAGCGGGACTGGGTGGGAGGTAGGAATGGAATGGTCACTTATAACACTGCATCTATCCAGTGGCAGGTGCTGGTAGCATTTGCTCAGCCCCATTGCACACAGTAGTAATAGCACCAAAGACTCCTATGCACGGGAAGAATTGCTTTTCCCAGGCATAAATAGTAAGTGCCATCACTGGCAAAGTGCAGTAACTCTTGGAACAGAAGCACAGCTTCTGAGAAAGGCATCTCAACTGCACATGACATGAGTTGCAACTGCATACTGGTTGCATAAAAAAAAATTGAAGGACCCTAATAAGAGACTTGTGGTCTATGGGCTCTATTTTATTTTATTTTTTTAAAAAACGAGCTGCATACAAGCAGATGATCATAGCCAGTGCTAAAGCAGTGAATGTGCTTTGTGGAGACTCTGCCCCCTGCCACTGCCCACAAGCACAGAATGGGATCTGTGTGCATAGAACGCCAACTGGTGACTATTCTGGAAGTGAGCCAGGGACTGGCAGCTTGAATGCCAGTGTTGAATGGTGTCATTGTTTCTTATTGATACACCTGCCCAAGAGCCATAGATTTTGGAAACGCAAGAGAATGAAATTCGCGAGGAAAAAACAGTGTCCAATCTTAAGTGAGAAAGGGAGCAGTATTATGATAGAAAGGGTTTGGTGGCTGCTGAGAGGAGAGAATCAAGACAGCGAGAGCCACAGCAAAACTCCAGATTCCTCCACTGAGCATGTAAGCTTCCACGTTGGCTGCTCCCAGGCCTGGACTGCACTAGCAAAAAAATTCCATATCAAGTAGAAGTACAAAAGCACTTTTGCCATATTTTAAATGGAATACATAAACAGGGTTCCTACTTGTTCTCAACAAACTTCTTCAGAAAGTTGAGGAAACAATGAGCGACATGCTATTTTTAGATCAGAATCTGACTAATAGGAAGGAAATGTTTGAGTCTGTGAAAACAGTTGGCTATGTAAAAGAAAGTAACTATGAACTGCTGAAGTCCATGATCCTGAAATAGGAAGAGGAAGGGCAGCAGAATAGCAATGAATGTTTAACAGCTGAAAGCTTCAAAAAGAGCATTAGCTTTTTGAAAAGTGTTGGCTGGAAAAATGTTTTGAAAGGAGAATCTATGATAGCAATCAAAGCCTGATGTTCTTTCCTAATATGATCAGGGCAGGAAATGGGACCTCCAAAACAAAGTTGAAAGGAAGTCAACCTACCTTAATATCTGCCTCTGACTGATGGTGCAAATGGGGACATCTTGCATTGCTTCTACTGTCTGACCCTTAGAGAAAGGGAGTTCTATTATGAGATATGCAGCTTCCTGGAACACCTGTGTTCTCCATGATTGCAAGTCATCATTTGGTATGGCATTCTTGGGGTCTTCTGGGAATCTCTTTTGTGCCACCCCTAGGCATTTTGCTGCCTCGAGTAGAGCCCAAATTATGTCTACTAGGGTCAGCATTTTAAAATGTCTTTGCCACCTATTCAGGCACAGATTCTTGCCTTCATCCATCTCTTCATCACTACCCCTTTGGTGCCACATACAGTAGAACTCTACCTTGTTACATGGTAGGCATGGTCATGATTCACCCCCTTTTTTGGAGATCATAAAATCTAAAAAAGATGGCATGTAGGGCTCAAACAATTTCAGACCAAATAGGTTTTTAAAATATGTAACTGTGCCTGCAGCACTAAAGGAAACCATTACTCACCTTGGAACCTGTTGGTAATTGGCCTTCTAGGGTAGTCTGATCCATCAAGAAGTATACCTCCAAGTTTTGCCTCCAACTGTAGTCCTTTGCACTACTTTACAGGTGAAACATTTCCATGTGCGTCTGAAGGTTGAAAGGATGTTTGCCATGTCTGAAAGTGGGGTAGAAATATATTTTAAAAATAAAAAAAATTGTCCAGTAGCACCTTAGAGACCAACTAAGTTTGTTCTTGGTATGAGCTTTCATGTGCATGCAGACTTCTTCGGATACCCTGTGAGGTTGATGGATTTGCATTTCATGCGGCTTAATGTGGTGCCTTCCATGGTTCTAGATTCAGGTAAGTGTTGGTCTGATGCAGTAGAAATATATAAATTAAAAATTGTCCAGTTGGGTAGTCACCTTCCCATTGAACAGACTTCAGTAAGAAGTGCTCCTGAAATGAAGAAAACCAAGGACTGACGCCATCAGTTGTTTGACAGTATCTCCCTCCCTTCCAGTATTCTCAGAGCCTGCTGACCATCATTCCTTCAGACACATTCAGAACCTGGCACTTTCAGACAGAGCCTCCCTCCCATATGCTGCCAGAAACCATTGGATGCTCTTCACAGGGGCTATTACAAAATTCTGAGGCAGACTCAGCCAGCTGATGCCCGAAAAGCAAAAGCTGGGGGGGGGGGTTTGCTTTTGATCCATTCTTGCTTATGAGACGCTCTGAGAAGGTTGGGCTGATCTTTGAGCATCCTCTGTATGGAGGTTATCTTTAGCTCAGCTACCGAGCAGTCATTCCTTCTGAAATCACTGTACTGCTTTTCTCTTGAGAAATTAGTCCAGCTCTGACTTGAGGGAGCAATGTGAAGCCTTGGGCCTTCTGGCATTTCATTGTACTTACTTGTGCTGGATAGGACTCCTTTTATCCCCTCAAATATATATATGTGTGTGTCTATGTTGTAGATTTCATTCTACTTCGTATTTCCACGTGAGTCCTGCTACCTATCTCTAGTTGGGCCACCACCTCGAGAGAGTCCTGTGCTGGATAGCTGCATATGCTTAATCTTCTAGTAAATTGGCAACTGCGGTGTAGCTGTCATGCCTTATTATCTCACTGGTCATCACCTGCAGGCCATGTAAACAAGCCACTCTCCTCTCATCCCTTGGTATTTTCTTTTGGATTAGAAGCTGCTCTTGTATAGGTTACTTTAAGCCTGTGTTAACCTGTTTCTATTAATGAAAAGAGACAGAGGGCTATCTGTTCTTGGCAAGCATGTGCTTGAAGTTGCTTTCTGTTCTGGTGTTTGTTTGTTTTTAGGATCTGCTCTGGGGTGGCTGGGTTAAGAGGCGATTCCTTTTCAATCTTTGGGGCTTCCTCTCTTTTTCAGCAGCCGCATGGCACTTCACTCACACACATCAAAGTAAAAACCTAACAAGTAATGAGGGTGAATGAAGCAGGAGCTCAAGGTGGAACTGAGATCACTAATGGCAGAATGAAAATCTTACGGCTGGGCTGATAAAATGTTTTCATTCCGAGGGAACAAAAGAAAGTGTTTCTCTCGGCACCAGCTGGAGACCTGGGCTTTTACTTTCTCTGCTTCTTTGCCCCTCTTGAGGAATAGAAAAGAGATGTATAGGCACCACTTGAAAACAAGCAAAAACACAAGTTGCCTAATAATGCAGGCTGGTCTTGGCTTGGGTCAGTTTGCAGGGCATGGGGGGAGGATCTACGGCAGCCTTTTGTGATAGGCTTGTGAATGAGCTGCCTTTGGTGACTGGCAGTATCTTTCTCGCCACCTCCTCTCTTTCTCTTTGCATTGCCATCATGTGATCCCCTGCCCCCCTTCCCCCCCCAGCATTGTTTCGTAACCAGCTGTCCCACTTACAGAACAGTTGTTTCTGGACTTCGGGGAAGTGTTACACTGGGGGGGAAATGGTTTGCACAGCATCTGCGATGACTCTCTCGACCTCATCTCTAGGCAGAGGCCACGTTGGCATGGTCTAGTTCAAGCCTCGCTGCTCCACTTGGAATCTCAGGAGCTCCGTGTATGGTGGATCTTCAAGGCGGAGCCTGCTGTGTCTGAATAAGCAGCAGGTGTTCCAGAGGAGCCTTTCCAGGTGCTATGGTAGATCACTCCTGCTGGCTATAACGGTGGCCTACACTGATGCAGTCGAAGGAAAGGGAGAGAAGGCGAAACAGGCGTGCCCTGGAGCTGCGCTCAGCCCTTTGCTGGCTGGGGACTCTCTTTCGCTTCCAGGAGAAGTTGAGCTCCAGGCGGGGGCCGTGTTTGCTTTTGCCACCGGGGGCAAAGTCCCCCATGAGCCGTCGGGTCAGCCCTTCCCCGCCACCCGTTTTGACCTTTTAACTGTATGGTTGCAGCTACGGAAACAGCCGGGTCACCAGGTGGACCCTTGGGGTTGAGGGCCACCGAATGGATGGTAAGGAACCACGGGGTCCTGGGTGGGTGAACAGACTGCTGTCTGCTTTCTCCCTCGCTCCCTGTGTTTATTAGACAGCTGCTTCTTTCAAGGAATGTATGGTGAGAAAAGGGCTCTAAAGACAAAGACACACATGGATCTATCTGTGACGCTGAATGTGGCACAGTAAATTTTTGAGCAGATGGGTTTGTACTCACATGCAGCCCCTACAACAAATCAGCTCTGACTGTCATAGACATATGTAGAAACTATTTAAATGGTTAGCCTTGGGGGAGTTATTCCTGATGAATTATGTTTCCACTAACTCCAGAATTTATCCCCTTTTATTTCCAGTTAAAGAACCTTGAGCGTTGAACAAAAGATGCTCAGAGCTGCTGTTTTCTCTCTAAGGGTACCATTTTTGCTTTATGAATTTGCAGCACGTCGTAGTTTGAGCTGAGCTTTCTTGCTGCTATTACCATCCTAATTGCTGTTTTAAATGCTTATATGAAGGAAGAATCTGCCAGTTTATTCTAAGTAGTAGACTCAAAGCCTCAAAAATCAAAGGTGTTGGCATCATAAAGAGTAAGGAGGGTCAATTAGGAGAAATCTAAGGATCAACATGCTCAAGAATGTCTCCTTGCTGACAAGCCATCTAAAGCACATTCTGATAACTTTCACCCAGTCCATTGGGCATGATTGTGTTTAAATAAAATGTCTAGCCCTCGAGGTTGTGATGAAGTATCAGAAATAGCTGTTTAGATTCTGCTAAACACTAAGGATATGGATGAGTCTTCTGCTGTCATGAAGCAGATTTTATTGTTTCCTGGAATTCTAACATTTTATCAGTATTCCAAACTCATGGGAATGGCAAGGGTGCAGAAGGCTTATCATTTGTGGAGTAGGAGGAAAAGGTTAAACTTGCCTCTATATTTTTTTTTAACTGACAGGCTTCCTAATGGTGCATTTAAGTGTTACATCTAATTTGGCTTTCAGTGACAAATGGCAGGTGAAAACATTTTCCCCTGGAAACCTATGCCTATTCACTTTGACCACTGGTCTTCTCTAGGGGCCTTTCTTTCTCCCCTTATTAATATCTGTTGTTATACCTTCTGACCTGGTTACTACAGTCTCAGTTATAGGGTGAGGGGCAGCCTATTGGTGAATAAACTGCACCATGCTTTTTCTCAGAAACACAGTCCTGTCACTTATTAGGACCATGTTCACAGATGTCATGAGACTTCCTGTTTCAGCCCCCAATAAAAAATAGAGTCATTGTGATGTAGTGTTACTGTATTGAACTTTGACTGGGCAGACCCTGGGTTCTAATCCCCACTCAGCTATGAAACCCACTGGGTGCCCTTGGATCAGTGACTCTTGGCCTAATCTGCTCACAACTTATGTTAGTATAATTGGAGGAAAGGGGATAATAGAATTGCGTATGGTGCCCTGAGCTCCTGGAAGAAGAGCGAGATATAAATGTAATAAGAAATAAAAAAATAAATATTTCACATCCTCAAGAGTATCACAACCAAAATGAAATTTGCATAAATCTGTCACATGGTTGATTCCAATTGCAGGCATTGGTTTACTGGTCATAGGATATTTCTTAGAAGGGTTGAGGGGGTGAGGTTATAGAACCAGATTACAGTGGTACCTTGCAAGACGAATGCCTCGTAAGACAAAAAACTCGCAAGACGAAAGAGTTTTTCATTTTTTTAGTTGCTTCGCAAGACGAATTTCCCTATGGGCTTGCTTCGCAAGACAAAAACGTCTTGATAGTTTGTTTCCTTTTTCTTAAAACCGTTAATACCCAGGGAATCTGTGCTTCGCAAGACGAAAAATTCGCAAGACGAAAAAACTCGCAGGACGAATTATTTTTGTCTTGCGAGGCACCACTGTACCTGCACTTGGCCTAGAAATTAAGGGCACATGCACACCATACATCCCAACACATATTTAAAGCGCATGACTTTCCCAAAAGAATCCTAGGAACTCTGTTTCTCCCCCCCCCCCAGTACCTTCAACTACATATTCCAGGATTCCTCGGAGGAAGTTATGTGCTTTAACTGTGTGTTGGTTGTGCTTCAAGGGTATGGCATGGATCTGCCCTAAATCTGCTAGTCTGTATCCCATCCTTTTGCTGACTGGCTTTCTATACTAGAGAGATTACAATGGCGTCTGTTCCTGTATAGCCACTGAAAAAGACAGGAGAATGCAAGGCAGTGTATTGATAACATCTGGCTGGCCTGTGCTTGCCTATGGCCAAGGCTCTTAGGATGTTTAAGATCCCTCTGAGATAACATACAAGTTGCGCACCAAAGCCAACACTTGCCCCTCAAGAGACTTGTTAGCCAAATGATGATGCTTTTTCGTTGTTGTTTTGGAAACCTTGTGAGGAAGGAGGCCCCTTGTGTTGGAGAATATATTGGTTTCCGTCTCCAGTTGCTAGCAGTGCAGGAGCGAGATTAAATTCTAATTTCATATCTAAATTAATGCTGAAAAGACCCAGAGTGATAAAGTGGCGAAACAAAACCAGTAAAACATTAAATGAGGAACATTGAGGTGGCAATGTTCAGATGCAGCAGATCAGTACAAATAAGAATCCTACGCAGACTGCTTCCCAACAGTCCTGCAAAAAGATGTTTTCCTTGCATTTCTAAAATGTAACCGTGAAAATCATTGCCACACTTCTTCTGGGAACTCATTCCAAACCTGCTGGAAAGGTCCTACCCCTTCCAATTGAAGTTTAACCTCTGGAAGATGGGAGGGATTTTTATCTGGGCCCAACCAGAAGTTCCTAATGGGAGGCTAGTGTATGTGTGTCAGGAACACAGGAAGCTACCTTCCACCAAAGCAGACAATTGGTCAATCTAATTTAGGGATGGAGTCCCTCTGGCCCTCTAGATGTTGGACTCCATCTTCCATCAGTCCCAGCTGGCATGACCAATGACCAGGGATGATGAGAGTTGTAGCCCAACAACATGGATGGCCACAGGTTCCCATCTCTAGTCTGTACTGACTGGGAGCACCTTTCCAGGATTTCAGACAGGTCTTTCTCAACCTACTTGGAGATACTAGAGATTGAGCCTGGAGCCTTCTGCATGTTCTTGGACTTTTGACTCACATCAGCATGGCCAATGGTAAGGGACAATGGGAGCTGGAGGTGAGCAATATCTTGGGGCCCAGAGGTTTTTCAGTCGCATGTGCCCTCTTGCTATACAGGTGTCCCGCCCCCCCCTTAGGCAGGGATTATGTTTCAGGGCCCACAGACATAAGCAAAAATCGTGTAAGTGGGGAGCACCCTCTAAAAAGCCTCTGAACGCCTGCTTTTCCCTGCTCTCCAGCTCTCTCTACAATTCAGACTGAAATATCAGCTCTGGTGCTGGTTGGAGGCTGGAGGACACGCAGGCAAGTAGTGGTGGTGGCGGCGGCTGCAGTACCCCGCCCATCAGCTGTTAGGGAGGGAGACTGTGTGCTCGGGTCTCTTTGGGACTTCCTCCGCCGTCACTGATGTCTTTTTCAGGCTCTGGGGAGGGTCTCCTCACAAGCAACAAGGACTGTTCAGCTCTCTCCCACTATTTCCTGCTTTGAATTTTTTTTTTTATTTCCTGGCACTGCATGTATATGCATTTGTGCCTGTAGTCTTTCCCCCTTGTATGGCCAGAATGCCTAGTAACCTACTTCAGCTTCCCTTCTGATAGGGAGTGCAGTTCATCTCCTTGAGCAGCCTGGACCTTGTTTTTACTCCATGCAGAAGATACCATCTGCCTGGGAATGCAAATGGTGCCATACCAACAATTATTTGAAGCATGTGTGGTTCCACAAAATGCGTTCCGTAAATAACACTGGGGCTTTTATTCCCTAGTGCAGATTTTTGTATTCCCTTCCATTTGTTCATTCTTAAGGCGTTTATATGCAGCTTAATCATAAGCATTTCCACCAAGTATTTTGTGAGAGGACTGCGACCTAAGCTGCAGAGCAGCTAAAATAGCATTTGGAGGTGGCCTTCTCCATAGGAAGCACAAAATAAGTTTGTTTGTTTTTTTTAAAAAAATACAGCACGTCCATCATACGATGCTCTAATTTGCCATGCTCATGAAAATCATATGCAAATTGTATTTCATGTGGATTAGCACTGAACTTTCAGCTCCTGCAGCTTTTCTCGAGGTGCCCCTCTGTCGAAGAAGGTGCTCCACCTTGGCTGTTGCTTTGCTGATCTCCAAAGTGCAGAGAGAAAAGAGGTGAATTTGTGTGTCTGGTGAGAGCAGCTTCTGCGTGGTGAATAAGCCTGATGGGAAAACTCTTTGAGGACGAAAGCGTGCATGGTGGAGATTGGCGCTGTTAAAAAGAGTGCCTGCCTATGTTGCTTGAATGCCCTGTGCTCAGTTTATCTGCCAGCAATGCAGCCTAGTAGTTGTGTTTTGGATACAGTGGGAGAAGAAGGAGATACCGGAGGCTTTGAAAAATTACTAGGGCTGCATCTCTATTAGTCCCTATGCTCTGGTGTTTATGTTTATGCTCTGGTGTTTATCTTGGCACAGGTCAGTCTGTGAGGCTCTTCTGCAATTGGACATGGTCGATTAGTTCCATAAGCTAGATTCATGGAGTCTGACCAAGCCAATGTGAATAGAAAATGCCTTCATCGGGTTCACTGTTTAAGGGGTGCTCTCAGCTCAAATGGTGTAATAGAGAGTTATTTCTGTGGCAAGAGATGCTTTTAACACCTGGGGCTTTGTCGTAATGAGGCAAACGGTGTGTTTCTGCTCTTTCCCCCTTGTTGCTTCTATTCAGCCAACCAATTTCTTGTTCGGTTGTCATCTGCAATTCTGGCTGCAGCAGTGGTTGAAGATGTGTGGGGAGGGGAGCATAATTAGGTAGGGAAATGGCTGGAGAATCCAACCCTCTTGGGCCAACCCAGTCTTGTATACAGTATACTGTCTCTCACAGCAGCTAGCGTAAGAAACCTATTACAAGAAAGGTAGAAGAGCCCTCTAGTGGTCATAGAAAGGATGGTTTCACATATATATTGGGTATCTTAATCTGCAACAGAAATTTTCTGAAGCCCTAAAGCTGGGCTGGGGCGCCTGTTGCCCCTCAGAAGTTGCTGGACTATAACTCCCATAATCCCAGACCATTAACCATATTGGCTGAGGCTTATGAATGGCCCACTTTAACTGATTCCGCAGCCCCTCCGTATGCACTCCAGATCTCATGAAGGGAACCCTCTTAAAGGAAGCAAGGGGCACCCAAAAATAAAGTAATGATTTCTGCATACTCAGAGGACTCTCTGGGAGACATGCAGAAGTATGTAAGTTTGTGAGCTGAAAGAGAGAACAACTTTTTGAAAAGAGAAAAAAAGCATTGTGGGCATTTTAAGACCTTTGGAATGTCAGTGACATACAGAAAAATAGACTATTTACTGGTGCAGTTCATCTCTGTCTGAAGAAGGAAATTCTAGGTTCATGTTGCACCCCAAAAGTAAGAGGTGCTGTCTTTTTGCTGCTAGCCTCTTCTGGGAGGGGGTTGGGAGCCAGGGTGGGGTCCATGCTGCTGTTGCTGTCCATTTACAGCAATGTTAAAATCCTGGGTTTCCTTCATTGTTTTATGTGAACAGCTCTTAGTTCTGCCCTGGAGGATGGAAAAAGTGGGTCAGATTGGAAGTTGGGCATGCTGTGTTAGTCTAGCAATTATGTCCATGGCTGCAGGCTGTTGAGCCATAGAATGATGGTGTCAGTTAAAAGTGGCAAACAGAGGGGGAGGTTGGGGGATGCATGCCATGAGGCTAAAGTATTTTCACCCTATATATTCCTCTATTTTGGTAATTAAAAAAAAAAGGTGCTCGTACTCATGTCTTGATAAAAGTGCTGTGGGTACCAGCACCAAATGGCTGCCTTGGCAGCAAAAGGCGCCTGCACTCCATATTGTTGAGTGCTGTCCTCCCAGAAGCAATATATACACACATGCATACATAGATCTCAATAAAACGCTTGGATTCAGGACGGGCAACCAGCCCTGAACCTGGGCAAGTTAGCATTTTATAGCAGGCTCAGGAAATGTTTATAACATGTGGGAAAGCAAAAATATGTGAATCTTGAATAGTATTGCTGGCCTCCTGTTTCAGGCTATGTGGAACCCTGAACATTTAGAATTATTTTTTCTGGTTGCCCAAGTAGCTGAATTAAATCCAAAGGTGTGCCAGATACATTAAAATTGAGAAAAGGTGAAGCCCATTCCTTTGTTTTTCAGATCTAGCAAAAAGATTGTAAAATGCTGACCTACAGCTCCCATCATTCTTGACTGTTCCTGACCATTCTGGCTCAGGCTTATGGGAATTGGAGCCTAGTGACACCTGGAGGGCCACAAAACTTAGCAGAATTCTGCTGCCTTTTGCAAACCTGCTTCAAAGCATTCTGGTCGGTGAAAGTGCTTCAGAAAGGAAAGCTGAATCTGCTCTTCCCCAGCCTTCTCAACTCAGGCTGTGGGTACCATGGCCACAGAATACAGCTCTTTGTGTTGGGTCTGTAATAGAGGGGGAGGGAACAGCTGTCTTTGGAAAGGGCCATAGCTCAGTGGCAGAGCATATACTTCTGTGTGCATTGAAGGTCCCAAATTCAATTGCTTGTACCGCTAGCAAGGTTGAAAAAGTGTCTCACCTGCCACCCTGTGGAGTTGCTGGCAGTCAAGTGTTGCAGGCAGTGCTGAGCAAGATGGGCCAGTGGGCTGATTTTGGCACAAGACAGCTTCTACTACTTAGAAAACATTTATTAGATGTGCGTTCCAGCACAGAAGGCCTCCGCTGCACAGAGTTCAAATAATGGTTTAAAGCAAATCTATCAAATAAGCCGCTAGACGAAATTTCATGAAATGATAGGGGCCATTAGTGTGGGAGATGAAGAAAATGTGGGTAGAGCTTGTTGGGTTAAAAATAGGGCTAGCTGAACATGCCCACGCCTGCCTTGTACTGTAGGGGAGTGCTCAGACTCCCAATAACTTTTTGTTTCTTAAAAAAAGAAATCTACAAAATGGTGTGAGCTTTTCTTCAAAGGCACTCTTCAAGCTGGATGATTCAGAAGCACTGCAGAATGGCAGGTAAGCTTCAGAGTGAGCGAGCGCCTCGTGTTCCACATTGGGACACAAACTCCTGCACAGACACTGATGGGATCTAAATGAGCTGTCACTACTGCCAGCGAGGTCTTGGGGTCATGGTAGAAAGCGCAGTGACGTCATCTCAGTGTGCTGGTGCAGTGGAGGAAAAGCAAATCTGATACTGGGAATTACTATAAAAAGGGGCTGAAAATGAAATGGCAAGTACACCAGGATGAGACTCTGGTATGGCTGTGCTTGGAATGCCAATGGAGTTCTAGTGGCCTGGTTTTGAAAAAGAGATCACAGAAGGGGAGGAAAGTAAAGAAATGGGTGGCTAAAGATATTCAGGTGGATGGGACTTCCTTCGAAGAGAAGTTTAGGCCGCACACATATTTAGTTCACAAAATTAGGAATGGTGTGAAAGAAACCAAAACATTGGAGTTTGAAGTTCTCTAATACTTTGACAGCAAGTTCAGGACAAATTAAAGCAAGCACTGTTTTCAACTTATGGAATTCATCCCACAGTTTGGAAGGCCACGAACACTGTCATTGTCACTGTCAACTGGAATAGGTTTAGCTCCCATAGATGGGTCTATCAATGGCTGTAGGTCATGGTTTGCAGATGCACTATATCTTTCCTTACCAGAGGCAGCGAACAGACAGAGGATGATTATTGAAATCATGTCCTAGTTATCAATTTTCCAGGGGTATGTGGCTGGTCCTGGTTAGAGACCATATACTATACTTGATGAACCTAGAATTCTGATCCTGCAAGATTATTGTTGCCAACATCCAACAAGAGGAACAAACAATTACTTGCACTTTCACACTTGTATTACGTTTTTCCAAGGAACTCAAGGTAATGTATGTGGGATTACCAGTTTTTTCCTCCCAGCAGCTTTGTGAATTAAGTTATGTTGCTTGTGTGATTTCCCCTCGCCCCACCCCGCAAAAAGACCCCTTCAAAACCGTTGAGCTTCATGGTTCAAATTCAGTTATCTAGCCACTACACCACAATGACTCTTACAGTGCCATTTGAAAGCTGGGAGAACAGGAGATTAGCACATCACAATTATAGCCTTGAGCAGGGGTCAGCAGGGGGCTGGTCCACTGTCCCTCAGACCTTGTGGGGGGCTGGACTATATTTTTTTTGGGGGGGGGGAATGAATGAATTCCTATGCCCCACAAATAACCCAGAGATGCATTTTAAATAAAAGGACACATTCTACTCATGTAAAAACACGCTGATTCCTGGACCGTCCGTGGGCCGGATTTAGAAGGCGATTGGGCCGGATCTGGCCCCCGGGCCTTAGTTTGCCTATGCATGGCCCTTGAGGCCCTTGAGGAATGATGCAAGTTCACTGGGCAAGAAATTGTACAGCAGTCAGTAATGATGAGACATGTGGTCCAACACCATCTGGTAACCCAAGAATGAGTGAGGTTGTCTTAAGGATTTTTTTTCCTGTTCCTGGTGGCCTATCTAAATTTTAGCCAAAGTGGTTTTTTAAACCACAGTTTCTCTTATTTGAAATATACATATTGATGAGACAGTATTGCATCTTTCTCTGATTTGGCATGTAAATGCACATGTTTGGATTGCAATGCAATGTCTTGAGTTTTGTGTGCCATAACTTGGAAGCCCATATTGCTAGGGGATATCAGCTTCATTATGGAGCCAGGCGAATGTTCAGGGCTCACTTTCAGGCAAAATAAACTCCCAGCCCCTAAACCACACTCTGAACCTAACACTAAACCAAGGTTTATTAAACTATGGTTTATGAAACCACGGCTTAGTGTTTTGTGCAAAGCCTGCCTAGTGGCTTGACTATGGTTTGTTTACTGCTAACAAACCATGATCTGAAGCTGTGGTTCGGTGCTGGTTTATGACCCTTAGTTTGTTGTAATTAAGTTTTGCAACTCTTACCAAGCCAAACACCCTTCCTTAACCATGGTTTGTTTGGCCTCCCCACCCCACATGCTCACTGAACTACAAAGGCATGAGTTGAGAGCAGCTGAAAATTGAACCAAATTTTGGAGAAAAACAAGCCATGGTTTGCTTGCTCATCTGTGAGACAACTCATGGCTTGTTTTAACAAACCGTGGTTTAGTGTTCTGTGTGAACCAGGCCTTGAGCAGCCATCAAGAATGCAGAATTGTTCCCTCCCTTTGCCTAGACCTCAAGACAGGGTTGATGGTTTAGAGTGCAGTTGGAGGCTCTTGGGCATGACGCAGGAGCGACTGACGGCCTGAGGTTAGATGAGATCATAGTGCTCAGCCTGGCCTTAAGGCCTGTGGTGCTCTGTCGCTGTCGGGGGTCCCTCATGGCTTATGGAAGAGGTCAGTGTTCTGGAGATGGGGAGGGGTGATTGCTGCCCCTTTTTGGAGGGGGGCCCATGGAGCTAAAATATAATGCTGAGATGGCCCTAGGAAGGGGGGAAGAGCTGCCAGAAATCTCCTTGAGGAGTGGGGAGGGCTGGGATCTGTGCAGGAAGGTGTAAGCTGGTGGCGCTCTGTAAGTAATGTGGATAAAGCAGGAGACAAAGGGAAAGTAGGTCAGACAGGCTGAGCTGCAGCTCCACGTCTGTTTGTGTGCGTGTCTCGGGGAAATCCAGCCGCTCTGTGCTGCAGCATGAAGGAATTGGGTGGGAGGATTGCTGTGAAGGTTTGGAGTGGGAGGATGCTATGAAAGCATCCCCAGACTGCGCCTGGCCATGTTCCCTTTGTGTCAGGTACCTCTCCTGTAGGAAATAAGAGGCTGGTGCAAAGCAACCTTATTTCAGGGGCTCCTCCATTTTACGGTCTTCTGATCTCATGCCAGGAGAAGCTGCATCTCCATGATGGGAGGGGGGAACTGAAAATGAGCTTTTTCTGGTGGATGCAGGGGCAGACTTCACATTCTGAACTGGGAGCCAGGATCCCTGGAATCTGTAGTCAGGCTCCATTTCTTTAGATGGTAGCGAACTGTTCAGCAAATTTACCCTGGCTGAGGAGCGCTTGCTCGGCCTTTTCTGCTTCTCTTTGCTTTATGCAGATACAGTCGTACCTTGGATCCCAAATGCCTTGAAACTCGAATCTTTTGGCTCCCGAACCCTGCAAACCCGGAAGTGAGTCTTCTGGTTTGCGAATGTTCTTAGGAAGCCGAACATCTGACGTAGGTTCCGCGGGTTCCGATTGCGTGCAGGAAGCTCCTGCCGCTAATCGGAAGCCGCGCCTTGGTTGTTGAGTGTTTTGGAAGTTGAACGGACTTCCGGAATGGATTCCGTTCGGCTTCCAATGTATGACTGTATATGCTGTGCTTGGCCCCAGTGGATGATGGGATCTTGAGGGCTTAGTTTGTAAGGTTATTGTTTCATAGACTCATAGAGGTGGCAACTGCCAACTGCAGTATTGTTGATATGTGGCCAGCCAGCCTACTGTTCTTGATGCTGATATTTAGTTGTTTTTCTCCCCCTCATTTTAAGGACCCAAAGCCTGGGTGAAGAGAAAAGTCTAAATATAGATAAAGATGGCACCATGCATGCCTCCCTGGGGAGAGCTTTTCACAACAGGGAGCCACCACTGAAAAGGCCTTAATGAAAGAGAGTCATCTACCCCTTCCAAAGCAGTCTGCTTTACTGTTGAACATGTTATGCCGTCAGGAAGTTCTTCCTGATGTTTGGTCTAAATCAAACCCTTTTTCTTGTAATCTAAACGCATTAATTCAGGTGCTATCTTCTGGAACAACAGAAAACAAAGTTGCTCCATCTATGTAACAGAGGGCTATTGCATTGCCTCTTGGTAGTCTGTTCTCCAGGATGTAAAATTCACTGACACCTTCAACCTTCCCCCAAAGGGTTTGGTTTCCAGGCTCTTCATCATCATGGTTGCCCCTCTCAGAAAACATTCCAGGAGCGAGGCAACCCTTTAGAAAGTGGGGTGTGTGTGAAAATTGTTTGGGGTTCCTTCCCAGCTCAGCAAGGGGTACCAGTCTAAGAATGCACCCAGCCCCTTCCTAGTTAATCAAGCAGTACTGCTTTGCCAGTGAACACAACCTTTTGGTGTTGGCAGAACGCTGTGTTACAAAGATGGAGAAGCTGGAAGAGGGAGTTTAGTATGCCAATTCTGCTTTCTAAAGCCCAGCCCTGAGCTACTTCTGGAAATATCCTCTGCCAGAGTCCCCAAAACTCTAGTTTATATCATGACAAAAAAAAAAAAAACTAAACTTGGATGATGTTCAGCTTGCATAATACACAGAATTAGCATATAATTATTTGATCACTTTTAATCAGCCAAATTTATTTAATTAACTGATTAGATTATGACTCCAATTGTCTTCAGAACCCGCACAAGTGGTGACAGCATGGGGTATTATTTCTATTGTGCAGCTGGAGTAGAGAGAAAAGGATGGGGTTCATGGGATACAGGTGAATGATTAGGATGAGTTAAGGGTAATTCTCTCTCTCATTTACCTGTTTACCTCTAGATACTTTAGAAGACATTGAATCCACCTTCCTAAGCTTTATCTTTCCTTTGTGGCCATGACTGCTAGAAACTGTCTAATTTGAGGCAGTTCTCATCTGCAGCTATATTTGACATGTTTCTGTCGGCAGTAGATGGGTTTTTCAGCCCCAAACCTCTTTGGACATGGAGCATTTCCTTGGTTCTGTGAATTTTCTGCTCTCGAGAACCCTCTTTGTCATTGTGCTTGGTGCCATTACATACCTGTAGCTTCAAAAAACCTGATTATGCAATTTAGAGAGTGTACAACTATCTACGTGGTAGCCTTCCTGCTTTGGATACATGGAGTGTGTTGGAGCACCAGGTAGTTTCTCTTAGACACAAGACTGCCTTCCAGGTTGGATCTGATCTTTGGTACATTATAGAACACAAGGTATGCGGTGGCCATGCCATGGCTGCTGGTGTCTGCATACAGGTCATCAGTTGGTTTGCAGTCAGGATGTTTTTGGGAGCCCTTAGTTCAGTGCTGGTGGATGTGTGGCTCTCTAAATGTCTATTCCAGCTTCAGCTAGTGGTCGGGGAAGGTGGGAATTGCAGTCCAGCAGCATCTGGAGGGCCACAGGTCCCCTCTCCCCCATGTTTCAGTCACTGTCTCAGCACATGGCAGGTGCTTTAACCATGAGTAGCTCACCTGTGACTGGGAAACTTTAGAGTCTCTGAGTCTTGAATGATTCCACTTTAAATCTCATGATTGACATTATTGGCTGAAATCCAGAAGGGCCCATGCTTCCCCAGATTCTT
Source organism: Podarcis gaigeae (assembly GCF_964106915.1). Lineage (NCBI taxonomy): Eukaryota > Metazoa > Chordata > Lepidosauria > Squamata > Lacertidae > Podarcis > Podarcis gaigeae. The sequence continues at coordinate 44,777,989 of NC_139679.1, forward strand.
CTCAGAATTTCATTCCACAGCTCCTAAATGTCTCTTTCAAAAATAAGTTTGGGGGTTGTGGCATGAGAACCTTTTTGAAGGGGAGAAGCTGCTAAGAAGGGGAGAAGCTGCCAGTACATGGAACTGCCAGTCTTAAAAGTCTCTAGTTGTGTGTGTGTATTTTTGAAACTTGCAGAGCACCTTCTGAGTTGGAATCTGAGGAGAAAATGTGTGCATGCAAACAGATGGGACATACAGTGGTACCTCGGGTTAAGTACTTAATTCGTTCCGGAGGTCCGTTCTTAACCTGAAACTGTCCTTAACCTGAAGCACCACTTTAGCTAATGGGGCCTCCTGCTGCCGCTGCACCGCCGGAGCACAATTTCTGTTCTCATCCTGAAGCAAAGTTCTTAACCCGAGGTATTATTTCTGCACAAGGGCTTCTGTATGTGCAACAGGGCTTCCCCCTCTCCCACATGCACCCTGAAATTGTCTCGAAGGGGTTGGGGTACCCCCAGAACAGCATGGAGGGGAGGGAGGGAGATTGTTCCATCTGGCAAGTGGAAATCCCTGCCTAGGCAGAGCGTTTGTCATGGTGCAGCATTGAATTTCACATCTGTATGACTCCTCAAAAGCCTTGCAAATGAGTGGCATGGATGTGGAGAGAGTGGGTCCTGCCTTCCTTTTTCATGGGTTTACTTATTCCCTGCTCTTGCTTTAAAAGGCTGGAGGCCCCAGTGTGGCCCAAAGTTGTCTGTGACTTGCAAGGATTGGGCACAAGTTGGCCCCCAAAATAAGCAACATGGTGACAGACCTAAAGCTGAGCAGCCGTGATCTTTAGCAGAGGTGACCGGTTGCTACTGTATTCTCCAGGCTGGATTTAGGGCTCCAGTGGTAACACAGACTTCTCAGATATTGATTGTGCATATTTCCACAGGCCAGCAGTTGGCCATTTCTCATCTAGAGTCTCATGGCTGAGCCTAAAAGAGGGGGCTGTGTGTCTGCTCTCTGCCCTCCAGGGAATGTTTGCTCCTTGGGAATCCGACTTGTTGAAAGGTGTTGTCTTCCCCTTTCTGGCCTTCCTGCTGGGAATGCATCCTCCGTTCCTGGTGATTCAGCAAATAGGCCCGTCAAAGAAATGAGAGCTGGCAGACTTGAAGGGGACTCCTGTTTCCCAACATAGCCTCTTTGACTCCTAAGGAGTGTTCAGCAGCTCAGGCCTTCAGGCAACATGCTCTCTTGTCAATGCTCTTTCTCTGCCTCTGCTTACTTACAGTGAAGGAGTTTCTTGCCAAAGCCAAAGAAGAGTTCCTCAAGAAATGGGAGAACCCGTTGCAGGTATGACACCTCTCTTCTTGTCTTGATATTTTGCCTTCCTTCCTTTATCTAGCCATAGCAGCCTGGGTCTTGTTGCTTCTAAGCTCTTAGGCCTGATTTGAAAGTGACACTGACCTGGTTTGCATGCAACCATCAGCCAGAGTTAGACAACTTATGGCTTCGCAGGAATGTGCATGTGTGCTGGTGCACACGGTTTAAATCGCTCCCGTGTACCCTGCCTCCTTTTGATGTGCTGGAAAGAAAACAGACCAGGGTGCCAAGAATACATGTGTACAGTTTCACACAATACATGTGTACAGTCTAAGCTCAGAATATGTGTGTACCGTTTCACACAACTGGTGTTGCATTTAAGTAAGGGATACACTGCCTAACTTGAATGCTATACTGTGCTGCATGCATTGAAACGACTGCCTTGATATTAAATTCATTAGTACATAGTTCTCCCCATTTTATCCTCACAGCAGTCCTGTGAGGTAGGTTAGGCTGAGAAACTGCAACTGGCCCATTGAGCTTCATGGCTGAGTGGGGATATGAACCCTGGTGTCCTGGGTCCAGGTCTGACACTCTGATCACTCTGGCTCTCCTGTACTGGCTGTGTGGAAGCCCATTTGGGTCTGCATTCACTTGTTTTTTATGTGTATAAAATGTGACCAGTGTAACTTTTTAAAACAAGGCTTTGGAAGGATCTTGCCAAAACTTTGTTATTGCTAGTTACACCAAAGGCAAAAGTCTTGATGCTGGTGGACATCCTAAATTATCCTGCTGAAGAAATAGGTGCTGAGACAGGTGTTTCAGTCCCCAGGTTATTCTGGAATTGCCCCTTTTCTAGGAATAATTTTGCAGGGGTACAATACAGGAGGAGAGTGAGGTGGAAACACAGATGGAAACACAGGAAGAGAATCAGCTTTGGATTAGTTTACCTTTTGCAGTTCTAAGACACTTTGGAAGATGTGTCTGACAATAAGGTTTGCCAGTGCCCGGGTTGCTTGCATGACAAGGAACAAATACCGGTAGTTAAGATCTTTCCAAATTACTAAGCAAGGCTCAGAAGCCCTTCACCTATCACATATACTCTTTGGTGTTAGCAGACCATATTACAGAAAGGGGAATGCAATCTCCCTCTAGCTGAATAAGGTATTTTCTTCCCTGCAATATCTGATGAATACCTCACTGCTCAACTAACAGGTCCGATGCTTTAGCTTTTCAGCAAATAACTCCCAGAAGGTGACTGCCAAAATAACTGCTTCATGGCAATAAAATGACTGTGTAAATTGGCCCGGAAATTTGGATGCTCTCGCTGTTTTGGCTTGTTCCATTTGCTGCCCCCTACATAAAGGTGTCATTACATCTGGTTGTATTTTGCAATAAGTGTGATATGTGGGGATATTACTGTTTTTTTTGTCAGGCTCTAAGGCTTAACCTGTTGCTGCTAGTTTCTAGGTTATTACAGATAGCGTAGTGAGTGTTGGGTGTATGTACAGTCCTTTTTGTGGATTGAGTTTGATTTTCTTGCTGTTCAGTATGCAGGAGGATTGTATGTCTTTCTCTCTAAAAACTCTTGCCTTTTGCGCCCTCTCGTGGTAAAAAGCTATCTGTGTCTCAAACCCCAAGAACGCTGCAAGTTTCAGGGAGAAGAGTTGGCACGCCACAGGGATGATCCTCTTCAATAACAGTTGCTGCTTTAATATGACATGGGAAGGCATGGTATTGCCTGAAGGGTTATCTTTAAAATGAAACTAGTAAGCCGGCATTTTGAACTCTCACGGCCACTTAAGGGTCCCCAAAATCTGATGACCAGAGCCTGGTGTCCTTGACAGATTGTCTTCCTCTGCTTTTTATATTCTTATTTTCCAAATCCTTTTTCAGAATACGTCCAGCCTGGATCACTTCGACCGGCTCAAGACCCTGGGTACAGGCTCTTTTGGGCGGGTGATGCTCGTGAAGCACAAGGAGACCGGGAATTACTTTGCCATGAAGATCCTTGACAAGCAGAAAGTGAGTTTGAGCCTGTCATTGAGTTCTGGGAGTTGGTGCCTGAGGTTGGCAAGAGGGAGGCCCAACTGACTCTGATTGACTTCCTTTCTGTCTTGCAGGTTGTTAAGCTGAAGCAAATCGAGCACACCCTCAATGAAAAGCGCATTCTCCAGGCTGTGAACTTCCCATTCCTTGTCAGGCTAGAGTATTCTTTTAAGGTAAAGGATGTCTTTGCACTCTCTCCCCCCACCCCCTGCCTAAATATTCATTCTCTGGCTTTCTGGTCCTTTGGACACCTGCTCTGCTGCATCAGATCAAAGGCACACAGTGGCCAACCAGATACTTAAGGGAAGCTAACCACTTTACCATAGCACCCAGCTAATCTTTTTGCCCCTGTCTGGGCTTGTGGCTAGCTGAGCATCCACCATGGCAGGCAAGCCCAGCTGGCTGGATACTTTCTGTGCCGGTACAGTAGGTACAGTGTGCTTCCCCTTTGGGAGCAGCCTGGGTAGGTGGAACTCCTGGGCTAGAGCACACGTTGTCACGATAGGCCATCAAAACTCTTCCTTATGATAGGCCTTCAATATTTTGTTTTGTCCTAGCTCTTTCTGGTGTTAGTGGAGTTTTGGGCAAGTAAACAAGTGGACACTATAAGCATAAAAAATGTTTAATGAAGCCAACAGTATTTTATCATTTTGTGTTTGAGTTACCCAGAGAACAATCTTACTGGGTTGCCTTATATAAATACAGTAAGTAAGGCTGCAATCCTAACACCACTTACCTAGAAGTAAGCCTCGTTGAATTCAGTAGGATTTACTTTTAAGTCAATGTGAAAGTGCTATAGGGAGCATGTAAGTCTGGACTATGTGACAAGGCAACTGTGCCTTGTCTATTAATGCAGCTCTAAATCAAGGTTTTGCAGGCTTCCGTTCACCTCAGCTACATAGAAAGGATATAAAAAGCCATTGAGTCCTACCTATTGCCACAAAGGGCAGAACCATTTTTTAAAAATCTGCTTTGAAGGAAATATGCATGTTTATATACCCTTTGTGGCTGTAACCTAAAACCAGTGGCTGTTTGAAAGCTCAATCAGAAGAGGAGGCCTCTACTGCTGTCTCATAGGTTCCTTCCCATTTCCCCTCTGCTATAGCCGTGTCAAAAGCTTACCTCTCAGAATAAAGCCTGAACAAATACATTCATGCTACCTTGCAGAGATTGTTTCAGTTGCAGAATTTGGGGGTTAAAAAAAAAAAAGTATCTTAATTCTAAATACTATTTCCTCAGCAGTAAGTCCCATTGATGTTAGTGGGGCTTGCTTCCAAGTTGGTTGGTGTTAGACTGTGTGTATAATTCATTCCCTTGGTAGTGAGAGTAATTCTGTAAGTCTACAAGAAGATCCTTGCTGGATCAGCCCAAAAGCCCATCTAGTCCAGCATTCTGCCCAACAGTCCGTACTAGCCAACCAGGTGCCTATGGGGAGCCACAAACAGGATCTGAGCACAACACTCTTTTGTTTATGAAGTGGTATTGAGAGGCCTGCTACCCCATAGTGGAGTTACTATAGTTATCATGACTAGCGGTCATTATTAGTCTTATCCTACATGACCAGGTACTAAGAGGTTTGAGTTCACCTTAGTAACAGCTACTTTTGAAGTTGTTGCCTTTTTTTTAAGGTCATGGCAGGAAAAGACTCTGAACAGAACATAGCACTAAAACCAAAACACTCTGCTATAGAAACAGTTTTGCACCAAGCAAAACTATATGATCGTTGTGCAAATAAGTTGTGCAAATGAATGGGGACTAGAAGACAAGGAACTTGTATACATTCAGATTTTAAAGAACTTGCATTTATTGAGCGGGAAGCAAGGCAATGGTGGTAGAGAGCGATTGACTAGGGAACAAACGTGAAGATTGGAATTGGGGGCAGTTAGGAAAGTGTAGCCATGTGAAGGAATGAAGTACTGATCTGAAATGCTGGGACCTGTTCCTTCACCACCACCTAGTCTGTAGGCACTGTATCAACATTTTGGTTTTTTATAACAAAAAAAATTCCTTCCAGTAGCACCTTAAAGACCAACTAAGTTAGTTCTTGGTATGAGCTTTCGTGTGCATGCACACTTCTTCAGATACACTTCAGTATATTTTTGTTTTGACTATGGCAGACCAACACGGCTACCTATCTGTAATTGGTTTTTTATCTGCAACTGCAAGGGCAAGATACTTCATTTTTTTAAAGGAAATTGGCAGGAACTTGAATTCTGTGGTGTATATAGTCCTTTCTCCCAGCCCAACAGCAAACCCAGTTCCTGTTCTAGAGTGCTCCTATGGATGTGTGAGTACGCTGGTTTAAGCGTCACTGCAGAAAGGCAATAGAAGTAAATAAATTGGAGAGCTGTGGCCCTGAACAAAGCAGTGCAAAGCAGTGCTGGCCAGGACCCTGAGTTGTTTCTGCCCTTGATTACAGGATAACTCAAATCTGTACATGGTGATGGAATACATCCCAGGTGGCGAGATGTTCTCCCACCTACGACGGATTGGCAGGTTCAGGTGAGTGTGCTCCCCTGTCATTGTAAGGTTGGGATGATGCTCTCAGTTGTGGGAACAGAAGAGCTGAGAGTTGGGCTTCCTGGGTTAGAACACGGGAAAGGAACCAGGAAAGAACTAGGTTTCTCTTGTTCTGCACTTTAAAGTTGAGTGGAGGATATCTTCCCCTTCCAGCAAGCCCTAACTTCTGGGGTAAAGAATATGCAGTTTAGAAAAAAGTCTAATGATAGGACAGAAGCTGCATTTGCTTTGACATTAATTCCCATCCTCTTGGATGTGAAGCTGGTGACTTGCAAAGAGCAGATCATTCCTATCAGAGTGTGGTGGCAATGACACTGAGTTCCTGATTATTCTCTTTAACACTAAGGGGCAAGGGGTGACCTGGCTTGACAGGCCCATATGAGCGGAGTGCTTTTCATCAGAGGATTGTTAGCGGAGACTTCAGTATAGAAGCTACCACCATAGAACATGCTTCTATCTTGCTTTGTATCCATTTACTGTATGGAAAGCGGGATGCTTGTTAACATGCTCTCATTTAACTGTGTAGTTATGTGTGCTTCAGATAAGCTGCCATCTTGTAGAACAGTCTAGAACTGGCATAGCACTGAGACTGAACGATGGACCAGGAAGCCCCCAGTCCGAATGGTGCCTCTGCCATGAACTCAGCTACATGGCATTGCGCAAAGTTCTGTCTCACAGCCTCAGCCCCACCATCTGCAACATGGAGAGTAAATAGTAGTGACTTACCGTCCAGGATTGTTGCAATGATTACACCTACATAAGAACATGGTCAGAATAAGGGAAGAGATTCTGCATGTGTTCAGCCATAGGTGGGGCAGGTAGAGCATGAGTGAAATGTGTGAGATAACTTCCAGCTGAAGACTCAAGGTCCTGTTGAACGGGGAACAGGGGAGAGATCTGGTCTTAAGGTATTGGTTTGTGACGGGGTGGAAACCTGAGCCCTTTTGCTGAGAGTACAGCTCCCATCATTCCTGACTGAGCTGGTTGGGGCTGATGGGAGTTGGAGCCCAACCCAGCAGTGCTCTGGAGGGCCACAGGTTCTCCATCCCTGGTTTATGGTGATCAGTGAAGGTGAAGACTCAGCTGGCATGCATTGGAGGTGGCCTATGAAAAAACTCTTCCCCCTTTTGTTGCAGTGAACCTCATGCCCGGTTTTATGCCGCTCAGATAGTGCTGACTTTTGAGTACCTGCACTCACTAGATCTCATCTATCGAGACTTGAAGCCTGAGAACCTCCTCATCGACCAGCAGGGCTACATTGAGGTAATACTGCTTCCATCCATTCTGTGAGATTCTGCCGCACAGCATTTTGAGAATTCCTCTCCTTGTCAGTATGTCTAGGAATACTGTTTCTTTCCCCAAATATCTGTAACAATTAGTTTTTTTTAAGAAAGGACTGAATTTTGACAAGCATAAGTAACTTCTTAGGAAATTTTGGAGTTGACATAAAATCTAAAGGTGCACCTCTTTCTATCATTTGTTCTTTGAATATCAGGAAGTCCATCCCGCCCCCAAGTGGTACCTGCTCAACCAAATGTGCTCCAAACCACCAGATGCACTTTTCCTATTTTGGTGGCAAGTGGGGAGCATGTTAGAAGCCATTCATTATGAGCAGTTGCTGTTTAGAAAGTGATACTTACCTTTGGAAACAAAATCTTCTCTCTTATTCCACCCGAAACATCACCTCTCCATGTGCTGGGGTTTGTGCAAGCCTCCATCGCTTCCTTTGTGCTGCTGACCCTATTGGTGTGGAGAACTCAGCTTTGTTAATTTTCTCTTACCTCCAGGTGACAGATTTTGGCTTTGCCAAACGAGTGAAAGGCCGAACATGGACCCTTTGTGGGACTCCAGAATACCTGGCTCCTGAAATCATTCTGAGCAAGGTGAGACACCTGTACTCAGGAACAGTGTTTTGGGCCTTGTTCAGCCCAGAAAGAAGACTGTGTCCATCTCGATATCTTGCAGTACACTGCAGTTAAGTGCCTCTCTTCCTTGGTGTTTGTGATCTGAGCCTGCTTTCCTGTTTCAGGGTTATAACAAAGCTGTGGACTGGTGGGCCCTGGGTGTCCTCATCTATGAAATGGCAGCCGGCTACCCCCCATTTTTTGCAGACCAGCCCATTCAGATATATGAGAAGATTGTCTCTGGGAAGGTAATATTTCAGCATAGAGGCTTGCATGCTGGGTACAGGATATTACAAATATATATTACAATATGTAGACCATCTTGCCCATGGAGAGAATGCAGTACTTCCCTAGAAGGCGTGTTAGAAATTTCCAGATAGCTCACAGTATACAGTGCATACATTTATAATGTTCGGTGAAGCATGGACCTGCTGTGTTTACCTGCCAAATAAATGTTGGAGTAGGTGGAATTCAGCAGACTGTGAACGGAAACCCCCTCTGTATTTTCTTGGCAAATCTTCCAGCTATTTTTTGGTGCTGCTTGCAGCTTTCACCACAGGAAAAAATGTCTGGAAATCTAGATGGTTGAAGTTATATTCACAGTCTGACCTTATTTTGAGGAAAGAGGCAGATCTGTTGGCTTCATTTGAATACTGAGTCTCAAATTTCGTATACTTTAAACAAACTTAAGGCTCTAGTCTTCAGTGTGAAGAAGAAATTAGTTGAAGAATTCTACAGGCTAAGTGGAATATGGATTTTCTGAGTCTAGAATTCCAGTGTCTGTAATACTTGGCAGTTCTCCCAGGTGAGACTCCTACAGTAATGTGAGGCCGAGCAGCACAAAAAAGATCAGAAAAGCACAAAGTGGAGTTTTATAAGTTAAACAGAGTAAAACTGCGGAAAGGGGGAGACATGCAACTCAAGCTCTCTGTAACTGCAACACTGTGAGTTTTCAGAATATTGCTCTTAGAATTTGTAACATGGCCTAAAGGAGTGAGGTGTGGCAGGGCAGTGTTGGAAGAGCTTTTCAGGAAAATGTGTGATGTCAAAGGAACATCTCCCCCACCCAAGAAAATTAAACAAAAGTAATGGAGATCAGTGAATATATGTGCATGCTAGCTTTCAGATGGCTGGGGCTTGCTCTTGCTCTGCTGCTCCAGAACATGCATGCTCTCTTTGAGTCCAGCTGTCCTTTTCTCCCTTCCCTGCCATTTATCCTATGAATTTTCACTGGGCTCTACTTGCCAACTTTGATTTCTCAGGTGGTTAATGCTAAAATAATCAGTATTAAGTTGCCATTTCAGTCAGGCTATTAGGCCAGGAGCTGTGCTGAGCCAGCCTTTCTCAGCAACACCTAAGATCTTTTACTGAGTCAACTAATTGTTGACGAATAAACATGCATTGTGAATAACAGTTATTCTGTTTCACTGACCGCAGTTTACTTTGGATTTGAAATTTGTGCAGGTGTGTTATGGATCCCCACAATGTCCTTCAGCAAATGATTTGTCCTTGTTAAGATTGCTGTGATACTATTATTATTATTATTATTATTATTATTATTATTATTATTATCATTATTATTAGCACTTAGTATCACAGTTGGGCATGAGGCATTATTTTTAACTAGTTGAATTAATATAAAAGCTCCCAGAACCTTGTTTGTGATAGGTTCTTGCATCAGAACAGCTCAGCTAAGGTTGCATTTAAAAAACATAGTCAAAATGTTAGGCGCTTGATCAGGTTTGGCTCTCTGCAAAAGAAACTGATGATACTTGTGCACCTCTGTGAGGTGGGCTAGATAAGTCATCCAAGTAATAATGACTGAGGGTTAAACACGGTTGGTCATGATGACAGTCTAGCACAGATCTCAGCAGAATGAATAGCAAGTAACCATTAATCAAGATTAGGTGCTCTGCTTAAAAGAGAAAGGGAATCTGGGTAGAAGTAGCTCCTTTCACAATACTAAGAGAAGAGGCTAAACCGGACTCTGTGATACTTACATTTGATCTTGGTAATAAAATTCCAGTCTTACATTTAAACTGGTACACTAAATGTACTTAAATATAGGGCATGTCTACACTACAGATTTGAGCCAGATTTTTTTCAAACTGATTCATCTGTTTCCACCCCCCTGCCAAGGAAAACTAAGAGCATTGCTTGGGGATCCTCATTGCTTCATAGAATCACATTGCCTAATGCCTTAAGCCCCTTTAAAAACTATGGTGTAAATATGTGCATAACCTAGCACCACATCCCTACTAATCTCTGCCTGATAACATTCTACCTTTTTATCTATCTAATATCTTTCTGTGGTAGAACAAAATGTAGGTTACAGTAAGCACATATACGTGAACTGCCCTGAAATCTTTGGATGAAGGGTGGTATATAAATTTAATACACAAGTAAAATAAATATAGCCACTTTGCCAGTGCTTTTTTCTTAGGGCGTTTGCTCCTAGGGCTTCTGATTGAAGATCTTCAAACCCACTAGCCACCCTGAATTTCATTTAGGTGAGATACATTGTTGAGAAGCAAGCGCAAAGAGCACCTGTATTATTTTTAAGGGTTTTCTTGCTGTCAACTTCTTTTGCCAAACTGCTTCTTAAATTGTTTTCAGTTTTTAAAAAGTAATCCAGGGGACATTGCGTCAGTTGTACATTTGTGTGTGCATGTAAATTTCTCTCTTTCAGCAGCTCCTGTGCCAAGCCAGTCAGACCATTTTTTTTTAATTCAGAAGTTATAAATCAGTTTAAAGAGAGAGAGGCAAGCGTTCCAAGTGTGCCAGTAAAAGCCCTCCTTCTGTCCCTCTTGTGTTTAGAGTGTTTCCAGAGGGATATGCACATCTCTGTCTCTGTGGCAGCTAGAAGTTCTTGTTAGAATAAATTCTAGGATTTGTGGGAATGTGCAATGTTAACATTTAAGGACATAAGAGCCTGCTAGATTCTGTTCTCACAGTGGCCAACCAGATTCATATGGGAAGTCCTCAAGCAGGGCATGGGTGCAACTTCCCAAGGCCCCAGTTTTGTGGTAGATGTTGCAATTGCAGACATATGGTGAATTAGTGCTTTGGCTACAGAGCATAATGAATTTCACTTCCTGACCTTTCCCTGCGGCTGTCAGATTTCTCCTGGAAGGCAGAGAGATTAACCTGTTCTTGGCTTCTGCCTCCTTGCACCCAGGTTCGCTTCCCGTCTCACTTCAGCTCAGACCTGAAGGACCTGTTGCGTAACTTACTCCAGGTAGACCTCACCAAACGCTTTGGCAACCTCAAAAATGGAGTCAATGACATCAAGAACCACAAGTGGTTTGCTACTACTGATTGGATTGCCATCTACCAACGGAAGGTAAAGAGAAGTAGCAGGGTGCAGTCAGAAGAGGGGGGCGGCTTGTGGTGGCAGCCCACAGCCTTATTTCCAAAGCAAAGGTTTCCACTATCACACTGCCAGAGAAGTAATGCCAACTCACTGTGGGTGTGTAGTGCTGGTACACAAAGCCATCCAAACATGCATATCACCTTTTGGAAGTGTATAGCTCACAAACAAGAGAGCCCCCCACCCACAAAGCTTATCTCAGTGTTGAGAAAACCTCCTGGTGGTGCAGCTCTTACACTTCAGTGGAACTTGCAGGCCCAATATTAATGATATGGGATCTCGGGACATATTGTGATTATTAGTTATCTGTGAAAAGATCCCAGGATCTAGTTAAATCCACTGTTGCAGCTGTGTTGGAAATCATCATGTCTTCTCTTAGACCTTCCCTTTGCGAATTTGATTGAAAGCTTCAGCCCCACAGCTGCTAATGGCATCTGGATGCTAAAAACCTTCTCTGGTCACTTGCTGCTTTCCATGGTATAAGCCTGCAGCCTTCCAGGTGTTGTCAGACTCCAGCTCCCACCTTGCTGGTCAGGAGTTTGAATCCAGCACAATTTGGAGTGCCATTCCTGGTATAGGATCTGCTAATGGCCAAATGAAAGTAATTGCCCATAGAACATGAGGAGCGGGCAAGGCTGAGAAACCCCTTTGTATGAAAAAGCTGAAGGGAGGGAGGATAGGATGATGTCGTTGACTGTGTTCACTCTTAGTTCTGCTGCCTACCTAATTTGCAAATATTCTGGAGATGAAGGTTATAAGTTTCAGTTCCTCCTAAACTGGGGGAAAATAGCAGGCCCAATTAAATGCATCTCTGCTGAGAGGAGGAAGCTGAGCAGCAAGGCAGGGGTCAGTAGGTACAGCTTCCATTTTGGCTGGGCCTGATTCAGGGCCAAACAAGACGTGTGTTTTTGTTCAGTCTGTACCTGCCCATTTGCCTGTAACGTGCAGGTGTGGGGAGAGCCATGTTTTATGTCAGGGTGGGCATACAAGGAAGGGAATCAAGGGCTACTCCATCCACCCTTTTCCTTTTTGTTTTATTATAATTATAATTTTTTATTATTTATTGAATTTATATACCGCCCTATATCCAGAGGTCTCAGGGTGGTTCACAAACCAAAATAAAAATAAAAAACCACAAAACACATTAGCAAAATAAAAACAACAACCCAATAAACACACCCCAACAAAACAAAAAAAGCAAAACAAAAACCAAAACATTTTAAAAGGGCATAGGATGTCAATCAAATCAATCAAAGGCCTGGTTAAAAAGGAACATTTTTGCCTCGCGCCTATAGGTGTATAATGTTTCTTTGAGATTATTTCCCCCCAAACCAGTTCCAGTACTGGAAGTAGAGTGGGATAAAGGGAAAGGAGATTAAAGTAACCCAAGTGTGGCAAGGTAAAGAAGGGGAAAGTTTTGTTCCCCTCTCCTGCCAACTCGTTTTTGATACTCAGAAAGAAGATTTCAGCCCCCTCTGAGAGATAAGCAGTCAAGGACCTGATTAAAAAGCACAGGCTTGCCCTTTAGTGGGCTCAAGCTATGAGTGAGGAAGAGCTCATGTCGCTCTCCTTGCCTGTGGAATAGGCTCAGCTGTACCCAAGGGCCACATTCCCTTTTGGGCAGCCTTCCAGGGACCACATGCTGATGGTGGGTGAAGCCAGAAGCCAAAGTGAGCAAAGCAGTGGATGTGAATTTTATTGTGCAATAGGCTCCTTTCTACAGATGCCTGCGCGCGCACACCCACCCACCCTCTGCCTTCCATCCAGGCAAGCAAGAGGTATTACCAGAGCCCAAGGACCTATTCCAGTCAGGCAAGTGGGGCCAGGGAGGTGTGTGTGGTCTGGGAAGGGTCCCACAGGTCAGAGAGGAGTACATTTGCCCCCCAACCCTGAGGTTCCCCTGTATGACATGTGTTCTCTCTCTCTCCCCTGCCCACCTATTTTTGTTTCTGGTTAAACTGAGAAGGCGTAAACCCAATAACCCCGCAGGGAGCCCAATTTCACAGCGAATGGTATCATTTCTCTCTCCTAAACCCATGCAGACACAACCCCTAATAACTCCTCGCTTTGTCCCCTCCCCTCCACAGGTGGAAGCTCCCTTTATACCAAAGTGCAAAGGCCCCGGCGACACAAGTAACTTTGACGACTACGAGGAAGAGGAGATCCGGGTGTCCATCAGTGAGAAGTGCGCCAAGGAGTTTGCAGAATTTTAGGGCCAGTCCCCCTTGCTTTGTGTGCCCAGGAAAAGGAAGGGCTGGATTTGATCAGCCCCAAGGGCCAGAGTTCCTTGCCTATATGTTAATTTGGGGAGGTGGGAGAGTGTTGGGGTTCACCTGAATCTGTTAGGGCAGAAGAGAGAAAAGGGGAGTTCATTTTGAAGCTGTGGAAAAGGCAGCAGTCGGAGTGCCATCCATCCACCTCCCTCTGAAAGCTGTAAGGTGGCTCCCAGCCACTCTCAGGCAGGTTTTAAACAAATTCCCTTCCTCCTCATATTGACTCCAATCCCCCTCCCCACCACTACCACACACAAACCCTAATTGGACAGTCCCTGGTTTATTGGTGGCTTTATTTTATTTTCTTATTTTTTTAGGGGAAAGGGGATATATTTGCCATTCATCACCCCCTATGAAAGGTCTGGTTCATGGGGCATTGCAAGAATTTCTGGAAGGGGGGTGGTTAGGGCAAGAAATAACCACATCCACACAGCACTTTGGTGTGTAGACCAGCACTGAACAGGTTAATGGCCCCACCCTCTCGCCTTCCCCTATGGGACAACTCCTGTCCTTTTATCAGTTTCCCCCCCCCTTTCCAGGCCCTTTTTATTATCTTTAAATAAAAAGTTTAAAGAAATAGTTGACTGGCTTTATAAAAAAGGGTTTTAAAAGTCTAGGCAGGGCACAGTGCTTTTTTATACGCTCTGTCTCCCGCACCGTTAAATTAAATTCAGCCGGAATTTTAACTCTGTAAAAACAACTGAGTTTTAGCATGAAGAATTTGTGTGTGTTTTTTGGATAGAAAAACACTTTATTTCCAATCTTTGTCTCCCTATTTTGGGGGAAAGAAGGGGGCAATAGTTTTCACACCTGTAGGAGGGAGCAGTGACTGGTTGCCAGCTGGCAAAGGCATACTGAGAGAAAGAAGCTTGTCTCAATTTGTCTTTCTTAAATGTGCACACACCCCTTCTCTCTCTCTCTCTCTCTCTCTCTCTCTCTCTCTCTCTCTCTCCCTCTCTCTCTCTCCCTCTCCCTCTCCCTCTCCCTCTCTCTCTCCCTCTCTCCCTCCCCTAGTCTCCCCATCACCACCACCCTCCAATCCAAATGTCCCAACATGAGTTTCCCCACTTCAGGCAACTCTTGGAGCATCTGCCTGAACGGAAGAGAAACAAGCAGGATCTAGTCCACCCTGTGAAACATCAGATAGACTCTAGCTAGTTGCCATGGTTCAAAGGGGCTTCTCCCGTTTGGTGAGCCATCAGGGTGGGAGAAAGTCCATGTAGATAGAGCTTGACCGTCGCAGGCAAAATGCATTGGCTGCTAGGATCCTACCCTTCCCAACTCCAACCTCCGACATCTGTTTTTGTAATACAAGGATCTTTCCAGTCTGTTGGTGGAGACTCCATTGCACCGGTCCTTAAGGGCTCCATCGGCCTGCTATGTTTTGGTTTTTTTTAATGTTAAGACAGTAAGGAGGGAGTGGAAAATGTAAATCCCGGTGTAAACGGAGGTGGGGTAGGGGCTTAGAAACGAAAGTGTTGGGAAGGCCCATTCCATTTTGACCTGCAGTTCTGCTAGGGAATGAGAGGTGGCATCTGTTTTATTAGAGTCTTTTCTCATGGATGCGGAGGGAGCTGTGACTCAAAGATGAGGCGGGGGAGCCCATTTCTCTCCATTTAATTTGTTCCGACTCTTTCCTTCCCCTCCCTTTCCAATGCAATGCCTCTTTGTGTTCTGTCTTCACCTACCCCACTCCAAACACACTCTATATTCACCAGTTTAGTTTTCTTTTGTTTTCTTTCTGTGGCTGGGGAGCAAAGCAGTCTTCATTAGATTGATAGATGACATATAACACATACAGAAGCGCTGTCAGGAGCAGGCAAGCTTTGCTTGCCCCTCCAACTCCTCGTCGTCCTCTTCCCACCAATAGCTCATTGGCCTCTTCTATGTTGGGTTGGGGAGACAGCGGGAGTTAAAATACCCACCAGCTCCCTGCCTCAGAAAAAAACACTTCTATGTAATCCAACAAAACTTGTTTCACTGAGAAAAAAACAAACCCTACTTCCTCTTTAACAGTGTGCTTTGTTGTAAACATATTTGAAACTATTACCAATAAAGTTTTGTTTAAAAAAAAAGACCTGAACTTTTATTTCTGAAGCGTGACTTAAGACAGGGTGGTGTGGAGAAGAGGAAAAAGCGAGGGGCTGTGATGACATTGAGACGTTTGAACGCTAATACAGTAGACAGTACTTGGTCGTTCCAAATGACAGGTGCTAAATGATGGCACTGGATGGGAAGTTGTGGAATATATCTTCTTAGAGAGCAGTATGTGTGCTTACATTTGCCACTGACACAGTGAGATTCTTTACCTACGGTTTAATTGCCATGCCTGAAGGTACATAGATTGAGGGTATTGTCTGTCCTGATCAACTTTAAGGAGGTCAGCTAACAAAATGGATTAGCTAGTTTTCACTTACTAGCCAATCAATAATGCAATAGCAATATAAGTGATATTTTGAGTCTATTTAATTTTTAGTTTGTGGGAATTCTGCTAGCATCTTAAAGATGGAAAGTTAAGATTATCAAATAGCTGTGAAAATGGGATCATGTGTCTGTTACCTAAAGTTTACACCAGCATTCCACAATTGCCAGATTCACTGGACGTGTGTGTGTGTATAATTTGCCATAGAATGTTGATATTTATAGAAAGCTCCTACCCTGCTGATTACAAAAGAATACACTATTTGTATATGAAATAAATGTCACATGTCAAGTTACGTAATGAACTTTAGTGTTGTACAAAGTCTCCTAGTACAAAATCCATCCATTCAAGGCCATTGAAAGTTGGGCAGACAAAATATAAACCACTTTACTGGTACACAGACATTCCTGTTCTTGTAAGAGATCAACCATTATCAACACAGTCTATGAGAAAACTAATTGTATTAATCTCCAGAGGTACAACTATATTGCAAGGTCTCTGGACATTTGTGTTTTGCTTTTGGGGTCTCTGCTTATGGTCATAGTTAAAGAACTTTATCAGCAAGATGTATGGCAACTGTAGTTGGCTATGATGTCACTTTTTTCCTTAATCTAAATTTTGCTTTTTCTATGTACATATTTTCAGGCTTGGCTTGAAAAAGTGACAGCCTACCAATAGCTTGTGGCACATTACAAACTAACTTATTTGTGTTGCATTAGCTAGCTAGGATGCTAGAGCAGTTTTTCATGCTGCTACAAGACTCCTTTCTTGTTCTAGTTCGACTGAATTTGGCTTCTAAAGAGATGTCTGCTCAAGTGAAGTGATGGAATGAGGTGCACTGGAAAACTAGGGTGAACTGTTCTAAAAGTGAATGGGTCATTCTGAGAATAACAAGCATTAGGGACTGAACAGCAAAGGGATGCAACTTGAGTTGAAGCATGCTAGCTGCTTTCCCAGTTCATATAGAGGTAAGACTTCTTGGAGATGAAAACAGCTATGGGATCCTTTTTGGTTCCTTTTTTAATTTTCTTAGCTAAACCCAGATACACTGTAGTTCGTTCACTCCACTTTCCCCCAATGTTGAAGACAGTTTGAAAGTGGAATTCCATTTTCACCTTCGGTTAATAGCTGTGGTATTACTTTCAAAAACTGCAAAATCTTTTTGACCAGAGATGGCAGTGGGACAAAAATGTGTGTGTGTGTACACATGGGAACTGAAGCCCTTCTCAAACCACTTTTCATCTCTCAAACGTACCTGTCTCCCTCTTGAATAGCCTTCTGATACCCTGTCTGGTCACCATTGTTTGAGCATTTTTTTCTCTTCATGATGTGGTCAGGCAAGGAGGCCACATCTGGTGATGAGCAAAGTCTTGCTCAGGAGGGTAGCACTTGGTTAACAGTGATCCCCAGCGTTCTGAAGCTAACAGGGTGCAGAAGTTGTAGGCCAGTGAGCCTGCCTACAGTTCTTGCAGCTTCTCGGAGCTGTCTGACACCATGCGGCCTCTCGATATGTCCACATACAACTCATGGCTGCTATGCAAGAAAGTTGGTACAAAAGACACTATAACACTAGAGAATGTTGAAAACCCAGAAGCACAAAGTTAAATCTCTCAAACACAGGCTTGTTAACGCAACTTGCCCCTTTTCCTGTCACGTAAGACAGGCTCTGTTGCCCTATGTAAGGAATCATACTCCAATTGTATCAGCTGTTTAGGTATCTTCAAGTTGGATTAATCTGTATGTGTGTGTGTTTGTGTGTGTGTAGTCTTCAGGCCATTTGACTTGCATAATATCCTTTTTACATAAGGTTTAGATAACTGATGTGTATATATGTTAAAGTTGTATACTCAGGAGGAATGCTACATTTGGCATACTCTTATCTCTGTTCATGATGCCAGGAAACCTTGCATTGGCTTACCAGCAAATACTGGAATTCTTGAACCTTGGTGTTTTAAGGAAAACCACAAATGAGAGATGTTAAGAGTAACAAAAATGCTACTGCAATTTTTCAAGGCGGTTGCTCTTGAAATCTCTCTGGAGGGCACAAATGCTTCGGTTTGGAAAAGATCATTCGTTTGACACACTGGGAGTTTTAAAGTAAAACAAGTGGACTGGTAGTTTCAAAATATACTGAAAGCTACAGTGCTTTATTCCCACCTCTGGAAGGGAGGAGGGCTTGAAAAAGAGATGGCATGAAGGCAGTTCATTCCTGACCACTTCCTCTCACTGACTCAGCTTGTGAACATGGGCATATCGCTTCCCTTTCCAGTGCCTCTTTCCCATCAGTAATGGGGGTGGATCAAAGCCACTGCTTCCCACAATCCACATTACTGCTAAATTGTGTTACCTGTGCCATAACTGGAAAAACTATGATTTGAGGTGGACTGGAAATTCTCACAGGATTAGCATTGGGGAAAGTATTGAGTTAAACAGGTACAGCCTAAGAAGACACAAAACCCTGTTATTCTGCCCTAATTGCAATATGTTGGAACTGGGAATATACCGTAACTCATGAAAGCTACCCACTTGATCTTAACATATCCTTATCAGCTGTCCTCAACTTATAGAAGTAGTCTATAGCACAATGTTAAAACTCATGGTAACTTAGCATGGCTGTGCAATTTATTCTACCCATTTTGCTTTTGGGGCCATAGAAAGCTACCTGATTGAGTCAGATCATTGGTTTATCCAGCTTAATACTATCTGCACTGGCTGGCAGTGGCTCTCTAGGGTTTTTGATGCAAGGTTTCCTCCCAGTCCTACCTTAAGCCACCAAGGATTACATCTGGGACCTACATACAAAGCAGATGCTTTTGTTCTCCCCCAAAATCAACAAGGAAGGGATTCTGTTCTGTAGGATCCCTTATTAACTTTCCCCCTCTTCTTGCTCCTGTCCCAGACATAAAGCAGATCACTACTGTATTTCTCTTATGATGGTCAGTGTACTGCAGGAACTCATCTACTATATATTTCAGTAGGTTGCTGCACTCTGCATAGGCATTCAACGCATCTCTCACTGAGAACCGAGCCTGCTCCTATTTACGTAGCCTCTGTATTCTAATTCTTGGCCATGCTATTGCGATATATTGTTGGAAATATATATAGAAGTTGGAGCTGCAACAATATGATGCAGTGCTGAGTGCTGCTATTAAATATTCCAACCACTCCCTCCCTCAAACCAGTTAGTCAGTCTCTGGCTCCTGAGCATGCTATTCTCATTGGTCGGCTTTGAGATTTCCTTCCATTGGGTTTTTTCCACCTTTTTTTTTTTGTATTGCTACAAATCTTGGGGTTCCCCTATGCCTGGTAGTAGCTCCCCTTTTGTGCAAGGGCCTACAGCTTGAAAAGTGGAGCGTACACAACATTTTGCAGCACTGCCCTTCCTCTGCAAGCTAGCACTACCCAAGGGCTGGTAGTAGCTTAGCCGCAGAGTGACTGTGATGAAGATTGGTCCAGCTTGGTCAAGACTTGAGTAATTAGCAGGTAGAGAAGATGGACAATAGCACTGACTTCAACCAGACATAGCTTAAGTTGGTGGTGCTGATGTGCACTGCTGACTTTTACGTGAACAATAACTACCACACTATTTACTATGGATATGCTTTAGTGCAACTCGTGTTCACAAATAAATGAACAGTGTGGTGTGCTAGCCTTTGGCATCTTGTGAAAATTTCACAGCCCTGTACATAAGTACAGAGAAAATATACTCAAGGCCTCATTCACTCTACTGCAGATTTCCTGTATCATCTCTTTGAAATTCAATAGTCAATATTCCTAGCATTGCTTAGATTCTGACTTCTGGGGCTGTGGGGAGGGGGGAATCCAACTGTTAGAATTAATTGCTTAACCATAATAGAAACAGGTACAAGCTTCCCCTTTCTGATCCTACTTATCCTCTTAAACTATGTTTTAGCAGCTTATGTTTTGTTATGTCATCGCATCATAAACTCTGGGGTCCTGGCCAAAAAGAAGAGTACAGTAATCAAAATGCAACATATTGGAAATCTAAGGGCCTCCTTTCTAACATTTCTAGTGTATGAGAACAAGAGTCAGAGGACCCAAGACTGTGAGAGTTTACAGTAGGACATCCTAGTGTGACCAGAGGACAACTGGTTGTGACAACCGCAAGAGTTCAGTTCAGTCTGACCTCTGTGTATTTACTTGGATGCAAGTCTCACTATGCTCAGTGGAGCTTGATTCTCTGTGCACAGAACTGAAACCTTAATGGTGTAGCCTAGGGCTGCAAAAGCAAATGTCATAGGAAGTGAAGGAGTGGTGGCTGGGAGGGACATTTTTCCTCTCTTTACAGCCGCCTTTTGAAAAACACACAAAGCAAAACATAGAGGTTCTGATCTCCTTCCATATTTCAGCGCTCGCATTTATCTGCTGTAGTCAGGAAATACAAGTGTACAGGGGCAGGCAGGACAAACCTTCAGCGATCGGGATTAAGCAAGGGCGTGGACGCTGACCGCCGTAGTTTTGAGTGAATAAATGTGGACTAGGAGGAGGTCAGGTTCGTAAACTGGGCAAATGAAGACGGGCGTTTGAGAGGAAAGCTAAGCGTTGCAGGCTGAAGGGAAAACTTCTATTCCACTTTCCGCTGAAATCCGCCGCTGAAACTCCTGCTGCTATAAATGGAACAGCCAGCGAGTGCTGTTTTTTTTTAAAAAAGAATTATGTAGTCGCCGGATTCCTGCTGTTGACTTCTGCCTGAGGCGGCCAGAGAGCGCCCTTTCCAGCCGGCGCGGCCGCTAAGGGGACGCCGCGAATTCTCCTGCTCCACCTTAAGCCGCCAAGTGTAGGGAGGCTACGGGAGGCAACAGCGCCTCCTTAAGCGGCTGCGGGTCCCGCTCGGGCGGTGGTGGAGGCGGCGGCGCGTGCGGCTGGGGGAAGGGGAGGGAGGAGCTCGCGCTGCCCGGACCAGCCCGCGCGCCGCCGCTTCCAGCAGCAGCAGCGCCTGCCGGGCGGAGGGTCTAGTTGGCGCCGCGCGGGCAAGAGCTGAGGCCAAGGCGGAGCGGCGCACGGGGGCAGCGAAGCCCCGGGGGAGGCGGCAACACCATGGCCGGGCCCCCGCCGCCGCCCCCGGGCCAGGAGGCGCCGCGCTACCAGGAGTGGATCTTGGACACCATCGACTCGCTGCGCTCGCGCAAGGCGCGCCCGGACCTGGAGCGCATCTGCCGCATGGTGCGCCGGCGGCACGGCCCGGAGCCGGAGCGCACCCGCGCCGAGCTGGAGAAGCTCATCCAGCAGCGCGCCGTGCTCCGCGTCAGCTACAAGGGAAGCATCTCGTACCGCAACGCTGCGCGGGTCCAGCCGCCTCGGCGAGGCGGAACGCCCGCCGCCAGCCCCGCGGCCCCGCAGCGGACGGCCCGCACTTCCCCGCCCAGCGCTCCCGCCGCCGCCGCCGCCGCCGCCACCGCGACGCCCCGGTCCTCCCAGCGTGCAGCGCCCCGCGCGGAGCCAGCCGCGCCGCCGCCGCCGCCACCTCCGCCGCCACCGCCGCAGCCGCCGCCTCCTCGTCGGACCGGCCGGGAGCGACCGCCGCCGCCTGCCCCCGCCCCGGAGGAGCCCTCCCCCGTCAGCCTGCGAGAGATTGTGCGCTACTTGGGCGGCGACGGCGCCGCGCCGGGGGGCGGCCGAGTGACTCGAGGCCGAGCGCAGGGGCTGCTCCAAGAGGAGCGGCTGGAGAGGACCCGCTTGGGTGGCGGCGGGGGCGGGGGCGGCAGCGGCAACAGCGTCGCCTTGCCCAGGGCGGAGAGAGGCGCGCAGGCCCGGGCGCCCAGCGCCAGGGCTTACAGGAACAAGGTGAGGGGCTGCCGCGGCGCGCGCGGGGGGAGGGGTGGGGGCGGGGCGGCGGGGGCGCACGGGCTGAGGGGAACAGGTGAGCTTCCCCAGGACGGAAACGGACCTAGCGGAGGAGTGCGCGCGCAGGGGGCGCCCGAATACTGGGCGCGGGGGGGGGGGGCGGGCGGCGGAGAGGAGCCGCTTTCGGGGAGGGCAGACGGCGCCCAGCCCCCCGAATGTTGTCAGCGGGCGCTCGCGCAGGTGTGCGTGTGTCTGGGAGGAAGAGTTATGGGCAGCGCCCAATCAAATCGCTTTGGCACGGGAGGGGGCGCCACGATTGGTGCCTGGGCTTCGACGGGGCGACATTCTCCCGTGCAGTTCCGAAGTATTGTGGGAAGGTGAGCGGAAAGGCCGCCGCTGGATGGCACAACTCCGCCTGGTCCGCGGGGAACTTGCGGGGCCGAGTTGGGGAGCGGGTAAGAACTACCCCCGGGCGTGCGTGCGGAGGGGCTCCGCTCACCTGCGCGCGCGGCCCTCCGGTGACATTTGTGCGGCGTTGAGGATGCACGACGGGCCCTGGACAGTGGCCCCTTCTCTGACCTCGCCCCCCCCCCCGCCAAACTCAGGCCGTGCCAGGCTCCGTATAAACACAGAACAAAGAGTCAGTTTGTGCTTGACCTAAAGGGTTCTGTAACCTCCAAATAAGGTCGGGAGGTGGTGGGAGTAGTAAGGCAGCGAATGCAAACGGGGAGCGGAGGGGGGAGCAGAAAAGGAGAAATCATGTGGTGTTGGTCAGGAGGGTGACCAGCTCTGGAATGTAACCCAATCCAGTAAGGATCAGAGCAATTATCAAGGGTAGAATACAATTACAGTCCAGTAAAAAGAAGCCCCTTTTGGTTCTCTCTTATTTTTGGCAAGTTTTCTGTTACAAGGATGGCAATAGATTTCCATAAATCTAGGCGGATCCGCCCAACAAAGCCAAGTGGAGGGATGGTGTGACTGAAGTTTGATTCCATCTCTTCTTGGATTAGAAGGCTCCTGCTGTGTTTCAAAGAGCCTCTGAGCATTTTTCGGTAGTACTTTGGAGGCCTTTACCAAGACTAGCAACACCGCTGGTTCCAAGTACAGTGGTACCTCGGGTTAAGTACTTAATTCGTTCCAGAGGTCCTTACTTAACCTGAAGCTAATGGGGCCTCCTGCTGCTGCCACGCCGCCGGAGCACGATTTCTGTTCTCATCCTAAAGCAAAGTTCTTAACCTGAAGCACTATTTCTGGGTTAGCGGAGTCTGTAACCTGAAGCATATGTAACCTGAGGTACCACTGTACAGTAACTCATTTTGAACAAATAAGGGAAACTGAAGCAGGATTACAAGAAATGGCTCTGAGTAAAATTACATTGTAACCTGGAAGTAGATTGGGTTAGTTGTCAAAGTGTGCAATCCTATTTATGTCTAGACAGAAGTAACAGCCACAGAGGTCAGTGGTACTTAACTCCCAGAAAAGTTGGCATAGGATTTAGCAAAAGGCCACACCCTTAGCCTGGACGTAAGCACCATTAACAACAATTATGTGTAGGACAGTACTGTAAAGTCAATAAAAGTGAAACAAGGAACTTGAGGCACCAACATTGAGTAAGCCTGGAGAGTTAGACACAGGGGTGATTAGTCTGGGGTGCTGTGGAAGCAGGGCCTGGATTTGTAAATATATATATATGTATTCTTTTTATGTTTGCAGAAGGCAGGTGAGGAGGTCAAAGGTGAAGAAGAAGAAGAGGAGGAGGAAGAAGAAGAGGATGAAGCCTCCACCATGTCTGAAGGTTCAGAGGTGGCACAAGATTATGAGGCCAGCAACTACAGCAGACCTGGGATAGGCCAGGTGAACGGGGACTGTAAGGACAGCAAGCATGGTGGGAAAGAGATCCCACCCAGCAGTGCCCTCACCAGAGACCTGCGCTCCCTCGAGGAGCAGCCCTTGAACAAAGGATCAGAGCGTCCCCACCATGAAGGAAATGAGCAATGTCATACAAAGGCCTCTTGGCCTGGAGAAAGTGCCTGTCACCATCTGGGGGGCAGCAAGAAAGATGGCAGCGCCTATCAGCAGCCAGACAGAGCAGGTATAGGGTGGGCAGGAGGGTGGGGAGAGTAGTTGGCTAAGCTTGACTTTTCTTGGGAGACTCAGGCCCTAGAGGGATATGGTAAAAGATCCTAATGGAGGAACCATTGGAGATGGTGATAAGATTATTGCACAGGTTTTTCAAGTGTAAATAGACCCCTGGCGTCATTGTGCAACTCACTATTGAGAATTATGCCTAGGAGCCCTAGGCCAGGTCAGTGGTATTATGGGTGGATGAGGAGTGGGGGGGTCGGATTGTGGGAAGGTGGCTTTGGCTCTCAGGTGTTTGTGCCATGGGAATTAAAACTGGCTTCTTGTTCTCTGCCTCAAAAGGGCTCCAGGCACATACACATGCACAAATTCATTCACCAGCTAGTTAAAGCCTCATTGCTATGTAAGAGAACCAGGCCCATTCCCATTTGTGTTTTTTTTCCCTCCCTCTCTCTTACTTTCTCCCAGTGTCACCAGCTGTTGCAGGTACTGAGCCCTCTGTGCCCTCATCCCCTGGGAGACCTGGCATCCAGGCAGATGGGAGACCCTTCAGCTGCACGTAAGTTTTGAGTGGGCACCGAAAACCCATTTGTTTAATGACGGCTAGTTCACCTATGACCCTCTGTAAGGAGAGAACACTTGAGTCCCCTGCCATCAGTGCCACCACCTATTTAGAAAAGGACCAGATAAGACGTCTTCAGCAGTGAGTAAAGGCTGATTGCATCTAGAAGGGCTTTCATCTGGGTAAGCTTGCCCCTCATTCTACCCTGGTGCTTATGGAAATGAGGGAGGAGCTGTAGCTGCTGCCTCACCCCAGCTGGTTCTTAAGAGAAGGAGCAGCAACAGCAGCACTTAGCTTTTGCACACTCTGGGAAATGAAGCTGCTGTCAGAGTGAATGAGGGGCTGCTGAGGTGGTGGCAGTAGAGGAGGAAGCAGTAAGTTAGTCCTGCAAGTTTTTTCAGCTGCCTCCCTCCTTCATTGGAGGAAATGAGTTGCTGCTGCCCTTCAGATTCCGAAGCAGGCACAGTGGGGTTGAAATACTTAGACGTCCTCATGAGGCTGCTTTGCACATTGCCATATTTGTGTGACTGTGATGCCATATTGGTGCCTCTCAATGGGGGCCTTCCCTTCCTGTTTGCTGGGATAGGCTTCCTGTTAGCCTGGCCTCTGTCGCCCATGTTCTGGGAACCTCCAAGATAGACTGCTGGAATGCACTGTCTATAGAGCTGCCTTGGGAAACTGTTCAGAAGCTGCAGTTCCTATAGAATACAGCTGCTTGATTGCTGCCTGGGACTGGGTGTTAGGATCATGTTTTGCCTGTGCTATGCGGCTGCACTGGCTTCCATTCCATTAGTGGGTCCTGTTCAAAGGGAACTTGAAGGGCCATCTGTCTCCAGATATGCCTCACTGACTGAGGTGAGGTGGGTGGCAACCAGAGAAAGTTTATTTCCCCAGCAAGTGATGGAACATCTTCTGCCCAAAGATGGGCAGACCTCACCTGGAGTACTGTGTCCAGTTCTGGGCACCACAGTTCAAGAAGGACACTGACAAACTGGAACGTGTCCAGAGGAGGGCAACCAAAATGGTCAAAGGCCTGGAAACGATGCCTTATGAGGAACGGCTAAGGGAGCTGGGCATGTTTAGCCTGGAGAAGAGGAGGTTAAGGGGTGATATGATAGCCATGTTCAAATATATAAAAGGATGTCACATAGAGGAGAGAGAAAGGTTGTTTTCTGCTGCTCCAGAGAAGCGGACACGGAGCAATGGATCCAAACTACAAGAAAGAAGATTCCACCTAAACATTAGGAAGAACTTCCTGACAGTAAGAGCTGTTCGACAGTGGAATTTGCTGCCAAGGAGTGTGGTGGAGTCTCCTTCTTTGGAGGTCTTTAAGCAGAGGCTTGACAACCATGTGTCAGGAGTGCTCTGATGGTGTTTCCTGCTTGGCAGGGGGTTGGACTCGATGGCCCTTGTGGTCTCTTCCAACTCTATGATTCTGTGTTTCCCTGACAAGATGCTATTTTTCCTTTCAGCTCCAAGCAGGTGTTTTTTTATTTACCCAAGCTTTTGAGATGAAGTTCTTGCTCTCTGTCATTTTGTGGCATTTGACTTTATTATTCACATTTTGTTTTATTCTTGTAACCCCTCCCCTTTCTGCAGTATATTTGAAGTGTGGTTTAAAAATACACATAATAAATTACTGGGGTGGGGTTTGGGTGGCCCCGTACAGAAAAACTTGTCTCTTGCTCAAGTTGGGTTCTTTTTATGATCTGCCCCCCCTCCCATTCTGGATCCATGCATGCACTCTCTTCTTTTTAACTCCTGGTGAGAAGTCCCCTTCACATTGTGGATCAGGAGGCCATTGGATGCCTGGGGTATGAATTCTCTTTTCTCTCTCTCTCCTTGTAGCTCAGTGAAGGAGAAGCCTTCTGACCCAGTGGAATGGACTGTGAGTGATGTTGTGGATTATTTCACAGAAGCTGGTTTTGCTGAGCAAGCATCTGCCTTTCAAGAACAGGTGAGAACCTTGGGATACCAAGTGAAAGATTTGGGGATTAATGCTCAAGTGAAACTTTTAGTGAAAGGCCCTGAATGGCACGGGCACTGAATGTTTAACAGGGTAGGGATTGGCATGTGTGCACGCTCAGTTCCTAGTTGCTTAGGGGCTCTTTGTCAAATGTAAAACACGAGCCAGAGTGCATATAATTGTACATCACAGCAGCAGTCACCATGGGGTTTTCTTGCGTGCTAAAAAACCTGCCTTGCAAATAACAGAGGTGCTCACCAATGATTAGAGATCTGTTTCAGTTATCCATATTGCTACTCCCCACCCCCACCCCCCACCATTGCTTCCAACTGGCTATTTGCTTAAGGAAAAATAAAGTTACTAGAGCTCAGCAATCCTATTTTAATATGTGCTTATGTTCATAGGAAGGGTCCAGAGTGTTCTCCCGCATATGTCTTCCCCATCCCTCTCTGCATGTTGCATCATGGGCCTCTTCCCTTTAGTACGGGATTTGGCTCCTTCAGCCCTCTCTCCTCTTATAAGCAAGGCTCTCTGCCTGCTCCAGCTACAGCTGTCAATGGCACCAACCAAGGCCAAAGTCAGGCTTCCTTCTTCAGGGATCTGCACCAAGAAGCATCCCACCTTGTCAGCTGGATGCTGTCTATGGACATCTGCGCCTTCAAGCCACCTTTCCATAGGCCCTGTTGCGACCTAAGCTCAACAGTGGGTGGTGTCGTCATGCTTCCTATGCGCTGTGTTCAGATAGAAAAGACTGAAAAATACTCTTGTGACTATTTCAAAATATGAAATTCTGCTTAGGATGGGCATTTCCTGGTGACTTGTGTTGGAGGCCTAATGGGTTGATGGCCGGGTGTTAAACCAGTGGCATGAATCGTAATTGATAACGATTAAATATGTGTTAAAAGGATGGGGAAGGACTAAGCATTCAAGATAGGAAAAAAATGTGCATAAATTCAATCCTATCCATCCCGCAACCTGGAAGCTCGTCTAGATTTATGGAACACTTCCCTTCTTCCCTCTGGTTCACTGAGGAGGGGGATTCCTTCTTAATACAGATCTCTACTATTGCTTTCTTAAAAGTAGCGTGTGTGTGTGTGATCTATATTCCGTCTCTTAATGGGGGGAGTCCCTGTGCCCTAAACGCCCTGATGTTTTGTGCCTCTGTTGCTCCCGCTGCAGGAGATCGATGGGAAGTCTCTTCTGCTGATGCAGCGCACCGATGTCCTGACCGGCCTCTCCATCCGCCTGGGGCCTGCTCTCAAGATCTACGAGTACCACATCAAGGTGCTGCAGCAGTGCCACTTTG
Source organism: Podarcis gaigeae (assembly GCF_964106915.1). Classification (NCBI taxonomy): domain Eukaryota; kingdom Metazoa; phylum Chordata; class Lepidosauria; order Squamata; family Lacertidae; genus Podarcis; species Podarcis gaigeae. The sequence continues at coordinate 44,805,535 of NC_139679.1, forward strand.
AGGAGGACGAGGGCGACTCCTTCATGGGCTGAGGAGGACGGGCGCAGCTCACGAAGGGTGTGGAGAGCTTGGGTGGGGAGAAGTGAACGGGGACTCTGCCAACCGCTACTGTCTCAAGTCATTTCAGCCTTTCTCTGCCTCCATGAAAACAAAGAGAAGCAGCTGTGTGGGAAGGGGAAGAAGGACTTTGGCCAGATTTTTGTGAAAATGGTGGGGAGGACAGAAATGATGACCCAGGCTTTGCGGCTTCTCTACCCTGATTGTCCAGAGATAGGAAAGACAGGGAGGGAGGGCTGCAAAAAAACAAATCCCACCCTTCTCCCAACCTGTCTGTGTTACTTACCCTAGCATTTTACTTACCATAGTGCATTGTCTGTTCTTGGGAAAGGGTGGAAAGATGTGGTTTTTGTCCCTCTTCCCAGCCGCAGTTTAATTGAAATAATTTGTGCTTCAGCATCCCCCCTTTCCCCTTCCCCTTTACCACCACAACAACAGCAACCACAGTAGCACTTGATGGTCCTACCTGCTCCCCCTCCCTTTGTTGCTGTTCTCAAGAAGACAAAGATAGAGCCTGCTGAAGGTGTCAGGAGGTTTTAATCAAATATCTTTTTATTCTCTTTTCTGTTTGGGTAGGCTTTTCTTCCAGTTTTCATGGTCGTTGCCCAGAGTCAACTGCTTTTTATTATTTCTTTCTTCCCATTTTTTAAAAAAAATATAAATATTTAAACTGGAAAAAAACCCAATTGGTTTAGTATTCCCAGACTTGTTAGCTTTCTTGAAGGGGTATTGGATCACCTAAAATGAACATGTGTCTAAAGGACAAAAGTATGTGTAAAAAGAGGTGGAAGTCCTAAGTTCTGCTCTCTTTTTCTCTCCTTTTTTATTTGAGGGTGGTGATGTCACCTAGTGGTGTTGCTAATCGGTTTATGGGATGTATTCTGACTAGTCCAGGGATGGGAGCAGAACTCTGGAGTCCTGGCTCAATTTTCAATGCTATAATCAACTGGGGTAAAAAAGTGCGGTAACATTTGCACATCACCAGGAAGTCTAAAATGAAACACTTAGGGTTTAGGGAAGGTCTCTTTGCAGTGGCAGAGGCAGATGACTCGTCGTCTGTGTATATTCACAACCAGGTGGTTTAGCTGGTGCTTCTATAGCAGATAATATAAGTGGAGCAAACACTTTGGGGACTGAAAAGAGCAAGGAAAGGAAATGGTCCGCAGCCCTGTTCTCAGTTACGAAAAATGGGGTGGTGGTTTTTGTTGCCTTAAGAAAGGATCTCCTCTTGTTAAAGCAGGCCAAGCCCGCAAAGGTATACTGTAAAGGCAAGAGGAGGTGGTTTAAAAAGACAACAGTGAAATTGGCTCTTTGTGCACATCAAATGGAGAGGATCTAGCTATGGCAGAAACACAAAATCTGAGCTTTTTTGGTGATTTTTCAGGGCACACCTCTTGAATACCCCAGTTGCTTAGCAAGTATCTGTTTCACAAAACAGTTTGAAACTCGTTTCACTGTCACGGCTTTCTGTAAAGAACTGTAGGAATGGAAACCTTTTGGTGAGGCTGCTGAGAACTCTTTTGTAGTATCTTAGACCCTTTTACAGAACGACACTTCCTAGAATTTGTTGTTTTAGAGCCGTGGCAGATGAGGGTTGAAACTGGTTTAAATTTGGAATGTAGACAGGCCCTTAATACAGTTTGAGGATCAGTGGATAGACAGTAGCTACCCTGTTTAGTTGTGACTCAGAAACAGAGAAGCTTACGTAGCTCGAGACACAACCCAACATGCATGCCTAAAGGAATGCACAGCTAGACAGGAGCACACTGAATTTATGTTCTCAAAATTTTATTTGGAACCATGAGGGCTAGAAACCTATTGTTTGAACTTTGAAAGCAGAGGTTCTCAATGTTGTAGCACAAAAGTGCCTCAGGGGCTTACATACCGGCTGCATGTTGCCCCCTATTGCACTAGACCCTACTATTTTGTCCAGAGCTGGGAATAAAAAAACAACAAGATTTTTGGGTTCTAATATGTATTCTGTTTATTGGCCACCAGTTGTCAAAAGAGCTGCCATAGGAGGTGAAATGCTTTAGGAACCAATTTAGATGACTCAACAGTGGGAGTGATTTTTCCAACTCTTTGTGCTCTCCTTTTGGGAACAGAGTAGGGCTACAGAATTGGGCTGCCCGTTTACTTCATTGTTATTGAAAGAGGAGAGGATATTAATAATCCACAGTGGAAAGGTGTAGATTGGAATGGACAAAACCAAGCAAGGCTGTTCCAGCGCAGTGTTTTGAAAATTCCTCTGTGAGGCTTGGTTGGGACAAGGTTGTGTTGCCTGTCAGAGCAGAGGCTAGTTCAAGTAAGAGACAAGACGGAAAGGGGCTTTAGGATCCTAACTTCCTAGATATACTGTAGTACAGTTTAAGGGCTGATATACATGACCGTGTGCTGATGAAAACACAGATAAGGTGCTGGCTGGTTGTGTGGTTTAAAAAAAAACAAACAGATTTGTGCTTTGGGATCTAGGCTTAAGCTGGTTGGCAATGGGCCCAGGTTGTAACATACAGGTTTTGGAAATTTGTGCAGGGGGAATGGCCTTGGCTAAGGCTGTGCTGAGGTGTGAACTGGGCTTGTGTTTACTAATTCAACATCTAAAATATCCAAAGGCGAAGTTTCCTTGGTAAAGGTGGACACAACATATTGCACAGTCTTTTATGTTGATCTAGGCTAATCTAGCTACTGGAAGTTAAACACTTAAAGGCTAGGAATTGCACAACACATTAACACACTAAGGTGTCGCTACACAGAGTTTGGAAAGCTCTGCTCTACCTGAATTGAATACATAACAGTTACTTAACCTATTCAGAGACTGAATCACAGACACGTCCCTAAACTTGCTTAAAATTCTAATTTCAATCATGGTGCAGGTGTGGTCTAGCACCCAATGTTGCTGCAGAAACAATGTCACAGGTGGTGAAAAGCGAATGGGGGTGCAGGGAGTGGGAAATATTCTAGGGCCATTTCACCAACTAGGCCTCTGGCAAAGTGGTCATTCCTCAAACTGCTGATCAGTGATGCCTTGGATGTATGGTTGAAATATCAAGGAAATTCTTGATATTTCATGGGCTTCTCCTTGGAAATGGTGATGCAATCCAAGCCCACATACCCACCTGAAAGAAGTGGAGAGAGGATAATTAAGAAAATACATGCTTCTAACGGACTTTGCAGCTTTCCTATTAATTCTTCAGATTTCCCTCTGAATAAGTGATTGCAACTAGCATTTGCTGATTAACATGGGATGCAACTGTCCAACTTTGGGACTACAAGTGGTTGAGCTATAAGTACGGATGCCTCTGATGTCCTCTGTTCTGTTTCCAAATGTGCTGCCTTGACTTAAAATGGATGGAGGACCTGTGGCCCTCCAGAAGTTGGGCTTCCAGCCAGCATGGCCAGGAATGATGGAAGCCGTAATGCAGCACCAGCATCTTAGGCCCTACAGATGCTCTTACACTCTGAGGATCCTTAGGCTGTAGTTCTATACCTGCTTACCGTGGGATAAGCTCAGTCAAAGTGAGTAGAACCTAGAGCTGAGTACAGGATTGTTAGTTACTTTCAGCACTATGTGGCATTTAAATTGAGACTAACCCAAAAGCAGCTGGGTTGTCAACGATGAACATCCCTACAGAACAAATTCATTCAGGACTGGCATACTAGAGGTATCGATGTTTGTGGTGCTTACAAGCAGAAGTTGATCTTTTAAAACAATAACGTGCTGCTCCTGTTTAGCTACGAGTATCTAACCTCGTGGCTAATGGTGGGACCTGATGCATTGTCCTGCAGCATACACACACACAAAAAGGCAACCAAAGCAATGAAGCATCTGAAATACTTTGAGGAAAGGCCAAAATACTTGAAGCTTTATAATTAAATGGAAGAGGGGAGGGATGAATTGTGTGTGTTGCGGCAAGAGTCCATCTCTTCCCTACATACAGGCCATGCTTCCGCCCCTGACAAACAGACCAAGGACAGATTTTTTTAAAAACTATGCTTCCATCCAGCTGATGGAAGGCTGTTGTATGACGTGATGGCCACTGGCCCCAGTGCAGGGTCTAGCACCAGCTGTTTGCCATGATAAACTAAATGGACACGCCTGATTCAGAGGCAGTCTACCTCTGACAGCCAGCTGGCAGTCTAGCCACTCTCAAAAACAGGATGCTGAAGTGGATGAACTCTGTCTGAAGCCTTTATGTTCCTCATTCTGACTTCAATGTACCTTTGGGAGTAGATAATAAATTAGGATTGATTCCCCCCTCCCTCCTCCAAGAAGATTTACAATGAAAGCAACAGCTCTGTGGCTGATAACTGTGTGTAAGGAAAGATTCTGCTTCAGTAAAAAATAGTAAAGGACTTTGAATTCCCATTGTGCTGATCCTTCGTTGCTTTCAACTTGGTAGCCACTGTAGGGAGTTCCAGATTAGGTCACTGTCGAGTTCACACTTATTATTCCGTTCTTCCTGAGAAGTGATTGCATGCTGCGCTTTGTGCTGGACTTCAGTAACATAACTGCATATTGAGGATGGGAATGGGGCGAGGGAAGATCAGAGGCTTTTGGTTTAAAGGATAATAACTCCTGGCTCCCATAAGAGGGTCCATTTGATCAATCCACTACGCTTGCATCTGTTTATAAGATGCTGAACTGGACTTTTTGCATGGCAAGCAACCATAACAGGACTCCTTGCCCAGGCAAAGCCTGTATTCCTTGGAACAAAATAATAGTTTGTGTGGGTCTTGGCAAAAAAAAAATGAATGGCAAAAAAGCAAAAAAATAAAATAGAACTAAGCCTGGGGGGAAATCCTGCTACAACCAATTTTTTAAGGGTAAGGTATAGGGGGCCCAGCTGCACAAATACAAATTATGTAAAGTAGGCTATGATAGACACTTTACAAATAGAACTGCATACTTGGTATAGCATTTTTTATTTTTTATAGTATTAGTTTGGATGTAGGTAGGTTGGAGAATCTGCACAGGAACTCAAGGGAAAATATATGCTGCTAGGACACTTTTTGAGACCGCTCAGTGTGCCATTCCAACATGTCACTCAGAGCACACCCATTGGAATTGATGACTGTGACTAAGATTGGTTGATAAATTTCAATGGACGGGATTTACCTAACCAGCCCCTCAGCAGAAGCACCACACAAGCTTGCCCCTGCACACCATGTCACACCCAAAAATTGGTTATTTTGGCAAGGTGTGTGCGCATCAGAAGAACTCCCAGAATAGTACACAGGAGGAGAGGGAAATGATTCTATCCAAACAGCTGGAAGAGTGATGTTGACTTCCACCAAATATTTCCTGAGTAAAAGCCTGAGGGTGCCACTTAAGTCATTGGGACTTAAAAGGTAAACACGCATCCCTTTACGTCATTTTGCTACAGCAAATCATTCTGTGAACTGCAGCAGGAACAGTTGCGAGCTCTTAAATAAAAGTCTCTTTCAGTACGCAAACTGCAGCTGCACCTGTCAGCCAAGCTTTAAGGTACAGGAGCTAGAGATGAATGTGGTGTTGTTGCCCACTGTGTGCAGACTGCATCTTTTAAAGCCCATCCATATCCTTTTGATGACATAATAGACACAGCAGAACTGTGCCAGCAGCTTCTACTTTGTAGTTTTACTTGAGCACACAGAAGAACCGGCTAACCATCATTACCAACAACCAATTTTGTTGTGGTTACAATAATAGAGCGTTCCATTAACAGAAGGAAGATGCCACCTGTCCCATGCTTCATAAGGGTAGGCGAAGAGTACAGAGCTAGCAGTTCAAATGGTTAAATCTCTTATCCAGGCCTGAACTGGTACCTAATTTTGAAGCAAATTGCACCCATTATGCAGGACCCCAAACCATTGTCCAGTATATGCAAGTCTTTTAAATGTACACTGCAAATGTAGAATTTGGAGCTGGATACAGGATTCAGGCCTGACGTGGAACTGCATTGCAGCATGTCATCCAAGGAACCAGTCTAGGCACCAATACTAAGGTGACGTTGCTAGGGAAAGAGTTTTAGGGAAGATGAAGAAAGCAATTCACCACAAGCACAAAGTTGTATTAGAACTGAAACCTATTTTGAGGAAATAAATATATTACATCCTGAACATATAAGCCCCTCCCCCCATTTTGAAACATGGACACAACAGCGGAAACTCAAGTTCATCTTTATTTTAAGAAACTAAGAAAAATCTATCATAATTTATCACCAACAATGTGCTACATTACAAAAGCAGTCACACACATGCAAACTTCAGGAGGGGGCAGGAAACCACACACCTTGTTACAGTTAATAAGGCTCCATTTCCAATGATATCACTACACAAAGCTACAGTTCCATCGAGTTGTAAGAGATACCTCCCAAACCCTGCATTCAAGGCACATGTAGCTGCATGGACAAGAGTTACCAAGAGGAAAACCATTTCTGAAGGCATGGAAGAGAAGGACCATATTGCCATGCAATGATAGGTCTCACAGTTGGGCTACTTCCGCCATAGCAATTCATAATGCCTGGGCACTTTCAGCCCCACAAGCAAGGCAGGGCTATCCAACATGGGCACCTTGTCCCTACCTAGAAAACAAGCTTCTCCATCTCATGTAACATTTTCCTAGCAGCGCTAATCTCTCAAGGTAATTGACTCAAGAATCCTAAATTCTGCCATCTCCATTGTAGCAGGCAGAAATGGAGGAAAGTAATGCATCAAAAGCATCTCTACCTCTGCACTGCTCTAAGAGTTTCTCTAGCAAGTGGTCCTGTGCTACGTGCCCAAGTATGCAGAGGTGAAGGAGAATTTTTTTAATTCTTTAAATCCCTGTGATGGGACATGGGTGTCCCACAACTGGCATGTGGGGTAAAGGCGGTAATTTTGTCCCACTTAATACCAGCAAATGCTAGGAGGCCTTTACTAGAAAAAAAAGATGCAGTGTTTCATCGCCATTAAAGTCTGTTACAGCAGAGTCCCACAGTAAAAAGTGTCAATTGCATTTGTCCATCATCAAAGAAAGGAAATCCCTGGGCATGGCAAAGCACCATAGGAAACCTGCAGGTTGCTACTGTTGTGCCAATATTGAGAGACAGGATAGCACAGGCATTGGCATTGCAATCTTGTCCGCTTCTCTATACTGCTGAACTTTGGGTTCACGCTCCCAGGAAGAAGACACCCTGTACCAAACAATTCCCAAGCAGAATAATTCCCAAAGAGATTCTCATTATCCTTTCCCCTGGATAGAGTACAGATGTCTATGTAAAAAAAACCAAGTTGATTGGCACTTAAGATGGCAAACCACATACCAGCACAAGCCCTCCCACCAAACACACACACTTTGAAACTTGGGGCATGACCCACTCCTGAAAAGTACAGAAATGCCTAAAGACAGAACAGTTCCTCCTCACTTGTAGATGCTCCCCCCCCCTTATGTCATTGGAGGGGCAATTTCATGTGTTGCTCTTTCAGGGGAAAGAGGTAGAAACGCCTTTCTCCCAAGAGCAAGCAGTTTGCTTTAGAAGGGTTCCCTGTATCTGTAGTCAGCTATGAGAAACGAGGCATGTGAACACTTTCTGCCAACCTAGGAAAGGTCTGCCAGCCTTTGTAGCCATTAATTGCCAATAAATCCATGTGGAACTCCAAGGCCACATCAGTAGCTGTATCAGACAGTTGCTTATCTATGGCTGGGGGAAGCCCCCAGCCAAGTAGATAAAGTATTGCTATGTCAACCAAAAGCAGAGGGGTGTGGTTCCCCCCCCCCCAGCACTTACCAGGCGAAGTTGCACAGGCCTATCTCAAGTGTAGAAGCTGCCCCATATCACTGAAGACCCAAACAAAATGTAGAGGGGGTCCAGTGAGCTAAAAGCAGCTCAAAAGTGAATTTGCACTTTCTGGCAAGTGGCAAAAACAGTGGCTAAGCTACAGTAAAAGCCAATAGAGCAATCATCTCAGATAGTGTTTCTCATTAGCTGCCCAAGAGATCAGAAGGGGAGGAGGAACACCCCCGCAGTTGGCTAACACTAGATTCTGAAGTCTCTACAGGAACGGCTGGATCGTACCTAAGGGGAAGGGTGTTGTGGGGAAACAAGTCAAAATGCCCAAGGGAAACTTTCCATTTCCAAGGAAACAAATTCAGTGGAAGGTCTCCACCTCCACCACAGTCCAGTCCCCGTGCGGGGATGACATGTCCTCTGGGGAGAAGCTCGTCACAGAAGTGATGCTGGCGCGCGATTCATCCAGAGGAGAGATCAGTTCGGTCCACTTGCCAATCTCTGCTTCGCTGCTCAGCGCCCCCTTCCCACCAGCTGCCCCGGAAGGGGCCTCCGCTGAGAAGAGCAGCGTCCGGCTGATCAGCTGCTGCACCATTGTGGCCTGGATGCTTCCTAGGTGAAGAGCCTGGTCTCGGGACGCAGCGCGCAAATGGCGGCTCCCGTCCTCTTCCTCCGGGCCAGGAGTCTCAGCGCCACTTTCCACTTCATAGATAGTGGAGAGGATCTCTGACGGACAGGGTCCCCAGGGGAAGGGCAGGCCAGCCCCATTGTCACCTACAAACAGGGCAAGGAGCTTGGGTTGGAAAGAGTGACCCTCAGGGTGGGGTGGTGACGAACAAAGAGGAAGGAACAAACAAGAAGAACACAACAGGAGAGCAGGAGAAGAGAGCCTGGGTTTACTTCTTTCTTTTTAAAAAGAAAACCTGAGATGCTTCTCAGCCTGGCAAGAGCTGTCTTCAAAGGTTGCTGTTATCTATTGACTGAACCCACCACCACTGCAATGCCTGGGCTGTGCAGAACCCTTTTGTTCAGGTCCCCTACTTTGTCTCCCTCTAGTATTGTCCCATCCAGATATGGGGCCAGCTTAATGGACATACAACAGCTGTAAGAACTGCATGGGGACCTGGGCTAGGGTTGCCTTTTGGGATTCCCAAGCAACTCCCCATTCACTCATGGTCCCTGTCAGACAGCCACTCCCGACTTTCTCAAGATGACAGGTTGGGCAGGTGGGCAATTAATTCTTAAGAGCTTCATTGGCTTTATAAAACTTAAGCTAGTTCTTAAATCCGAGTTATTTCTTCTCAACAGCATCTATACTTTCGCGAGTCCTGGTTGACCATTTTACTTAAAAAGCCAACCAGCAGCAGAAAGATGTATCCATCAAGGAAGTTGTAGTTAAGTTGCCAGTCAGCTCTGCCATTCTCTTTTGACAAAACAGAACACCCAATCATTCTTATTGGGGACCCACGTACGGTATCTTTTGGCATGTGACCTTGCTTAGTCCAGTAGGATTTCAACATATTTTGCTCCCTCTAGAATGGCAATTAGTTTGAACACTCCCCCATTTCACTACACCTATCGCTTCTAAAGAGATCAACCTATGCTCTTCCTACCACCCTACAGAAGGTCACAAGGTTAAGGTATCATATTCCAAGATTACAACTATAACAAAGCTGGTTTGCCTAGATCAGTTGCCTTAGCCAACTTCATAGGACTAAAGTGGGAGGGGGGTTCCTCATGGACCATAGAATCCCCTGCTTGATGCTGGAATCCCTGAGCTAAAACATCTCCAGCAGAGGGCTGCCTAGCTCTGCTCAAAGACATCCATCCCCCTAGATAATTGGGTTTGCTGCCTAGCTGGTCCTTGCCATCAACAGGTTTCTCCTGTTACTTAAGCCTTAGGTCTACTCCAGGCCTCTGGAGCAGCAGAGTGGATTTTCCCCTCTTCCATGGTATTCAGTCCCATTTCCAGAAAGCTCTCCTCCCTGCTAGCTGCATTAGAAGAGGCCTGCTCAAATTTCAATTCCTCTTATATTTGATAAGGTGAGACTCACTTTAGGGGAGCTGCCTGCAAGACTAGTCTGAAGATTGCCATAAGTATAACCCCTCCCCACCAAATGCTCTGCAGAGCCTTTTTTTGGCAGGGCTTCATCCAGTTCATGAGAGAGAAGCAAATAGTGATGGGATACCATAAAGAAAAATAACCTTCACAGAACAGGGAGGCTCCAGGGTCACTAGGAAGCAACTACTAGGCTCAAGGGCTGCTGAACAAGGCCAGGAAAGTGTATTGACCTTGATGGATTAAAATTCTACCCAGCTTTGCAAAATATTCCCACGATTCACTGCTGCCAATATGCCAGTCAGATTTGCCCCAGTTCATGTGCAAAACCAAACAAGGTTTCTGGGCTACTTGAGCACACAAGAGGCAGCTCTCAATGACAGGGCTCCACACTGCGTCCCTAACACCTGAGCAACTTTGAAAAATACGTGGACTGTCCTTGGCGAGATCTCGGAAGCAAAGCCACTTACAGCCGCGTTCAGTTAGGGCTCTCCACTCTCTCCAAGCCACCAACCTCCCCCCCCACCTCAAAACAGTAGGGAACAGATCTCCTGGAAAAACAAGACAGGCCAGATCAGATAGACAAAGTGATGCTTTATTCAACATATCAAGACTAAGAAGTTTACCCTTCTCAGAAAACACGCTAAAATACACACAGTTTCCCGCGAAGAAAAGGGGTTGTCGAGATTGGGGGGGGGGGGAGAGGTATCAAACACAAAGAGACAAAAAAAAGTATGCCTGTTTGGCTAGAAACACAGATGGAACAGGTGCACATGGAAGGAGAGGGGCCGTCTTCCTTCCCTACAGGGTACTATTGCACATTGAGATACCACAGGTTGGCACTTTTGACACAGACAAGGCAGGTTTCCTCTATACGTTACCTGCAGCCAAGCTATAAGTGGCAGCGAAAGGCTGGGATGACTCTTCCCCCTGCCCTCCAGGCGTCTTCTGGGGAGCTGGCGAGGCCTGCAAGGAGTGCTGCTCCCAATCCACGGGGGCCTTGCTGCCGGTCTCTTTGGAGAGCTGGTCCTTGCTGCCCTCTTCGCTCTCGAGGGAAGAGAGGCCGGGGCTCTTCCCACAGCTGTCGGTGGAGTGGAGGTGGAAGGCGCCAAAGACGTCGCAAGAGGCGGCAGAGTTGGTGGAGGCCGGGGTCTCGGTGCCAGCGTCGCCGGAGCCCGGCTCGTCAGACTCCTCCACGGAGTGGGGCAAGGACGGCTTGCCCGGGAAAGAAGCCGACAGGCACACGGCTGTTTTGGCGAAGCCCGGGTCCTTCAGGAGATCAGCGTCCAGCTCGGCTTCCTCCTCGGAGGACACGGTGGGCTCAGTGGGCGGGTCGCCAAGGACTTCGTCAGCAGGCAGGGTCTCTGCCTCATCGTCTCCCTTCTCCATGTGGATGCCCAGGTCCAGCTCGCCGGGCAGGTCCTCCAGGGGGCTCAGGAGCTGGTGGCAGGTCTGCTCCAGTTTCTCCTCCGACTTGGACTCTACCCCGGAGCTGCTGTCATAGTCCAGCAGTTCCTCGGGGGTGCTGGTCTCGCTGCTGCTCTTGCCTGCCAAATCAGGTCCGCTTAAAGTGCTGGACTTTGAAGAGGAGCCTCCCCTCTCTGGGGACTGGCTCGTGGTCAGCACTGTGCTACTCAGCAGCAAGTCTGGGAGCTCGGGGAGCTGGGCGGGAGGCTCCTGCAGCAGCTCAAGGCTCTTTAGGGGCAGGGTCTGGGGTTTGTGCACCAACACCTGAGCCACACCGCTCGGAGAGAGCTCCCCTGAGAGACGGGGCCGGAAGCCTGGAGCTTCCCCCGCAGGAGCCTCCTCTCGGTTCAGGTTACCCCCACACATTTCCAGGAGCACTGGATCATCACCGCCACCATCATCCACAGGGCCTCCAATTGCGGGATGTCCACCCAAACAACTGCACGGGTCGGTGTGGGCTACAGAAGGCTCTCCAACAAATTCTGTGGGAAGCAAGCTTTCAGGGGTCTGGAGAGAGACTGGGGCCTGGTCCTGAACAAACTCACCGATTACAGAAGGTTCTGCTGCATGCGGAGACTCCAGGAGTTCATCTTCGGTATAAATGGTAGCTGTGTGCGGCCTCTCAGCCTGTGGAGAAGTGACTACTTCCTGTGTTACGTCACCACATTCAGCTGCAAGCTCTAGTGGGCTCCTCCTCAGCCTCACAGTCTCTGCCTCCAGTGGGGCTCTGTCCACCTGCCACTCCACCTCTGGGCTACAAGGGAGGCTTAGGACCTCGTCCACTTCATGTTCGGCTGCCCAAGGCTCTGCCATAGTTTCCAGGGGAGGACCTGCCTGGCTGAATGAGGAGGGCTGCTCTGCTGTGAGGACAGACACCTCCGGTGCCTCTGCTGTCTGTGCCAGATGTTTGGCAGTTTGGGCCTCTTCAAGCAACCCAAAATGTGGAACCAAGGACCTGGGAGAATGAAATCCTTCTACACAGCTTGGCATGGGGACATCTTCCCCAGTGGACACCTGGGTGCCAGGTGACGAGAGGTGGCTTATGCCTTCACAAGGCTCTTCCGCCTCAAGCAGCAAGTGTGGCTGCTCAACAGCCACTGGAACATCAAGGCGCGGAAAGACTTGCTCCTCCAAGTACTCAGAGTCTGTGCCTGCCTGCCTAGTCTGGGAAGATTCCAGCGTTGAAGTTTGGGAAGCAAGCCCCGAATCAACAGGAAGGGATGGTTCGTAAGTGCAAGCTGCCTGCAAGCCCAGTATTTCGTCACCAGGGACGTTCAGGACCTCAGAGGCGGCCAAATCATGTATCTCGTCATGATACACGTCTTGCGGAGCCAGAGAGACCCGAGGTGCCTCGAGGACTGCTGGATGCGTCTCAGTGGGAGAGGAAGAGACCGTCCCATCTTGTGGGCTAGACGAAGCCAGAGGCGCCACAAGGACCGCTGGATGCATCTCGGTGGGAGAGGAAGAGACTGTCACATCTTCCTGATCAAGCGAGGACAGGGGTGCCTCAAGAGCGGCTGGAGTTAGCACTTTCAGGCTGGGATATGCAGCCCAGTCTTCCCCTTCCAAGCCCCCTGGCTCCAACTGCTCAGTCGCCACTGCTTCCACCCTGCAGGTCTCAGACACTGCCTCTTGGGAGTCTAGCAAGGAAACAGTCTCTACCTCTGCTGCAGGGTCTAATTGCTCTATGGGCCCTGCCTCCTCTATGGAGATGCTTTCTGCTTCACCAGTGACCACCATAGCATGCCCTTCCTTGGCCTTCTGGACCTTCTTTGGAGAGGGGGCCTGCTCTTGGCTAGGAAGGGCATCTTTCTTGGGGGGCTTCTTGCCTGGACTGCCCCCGGCAGGAGAAGCCTTGGAAGCAGAGGCAGCAGCTCTTTGTGGCGTGGGTGGATGCGAAGTCCCACCAGCCGCCTTGGCAGGAGTTCTGGGCTTAGTGGACTCCGAGAACTTCTTCGAGGAAAGCTTGGTATTCGGAAGGGCGGCCGCATTCCTTTGCCCGAGGTTTTGCTCGGACTGAGACTTCGAGCTCGGGAGTTTGGGGTGCCTGGAGGGGGCGGGCGGCATCTTCACAGCAGGGTTTGATCTTGAAGGCTTGGCCTTTGAGGTCGCGACAGCTCTGGAAGCATCTGGAATGAGAAATAGTATTTTAAGTCCATTGCAGTGATTGCCAAAGCTGAGCCTCTCGCAACGTGCGTCAATGCATGCTGGAAGATTTAAGCAGCCGAAGGTCTGATTCTCATGACAGCTGCAATTCTGCTCCAAAGCCATAAACATTTACCCATTTTATACCTGCCACCTGGTTTCAAACCAAACAACATAAAAGCCACAGTACCATCAACTAGGAATGCTTCGCTATGCACCACCCCCTACCCTAAAGGGATCTCCAACTGCTGCATCCCTTTGCCTTATGGAGCCAGAATTTGGGTCACCTCACACCCTCTTTGAAATGAGGCACCATTAGCTATAGTTTAATGCAGATATGCAATGCAGGATTCCCCATCTGATGTTGAACTGCAACTCCCACCATGTTGGATCACTGGTCGTGCTGCCTAGTGCCAATGGGAGTTGAAGTGCAACAACCTCTGGAGGGCACCAGGTTGATGAAGGCTGGTGGAATGTATAGTCCCCCAACTAAGGTGGCAGCTCTCACTCTCAGAAAGTCCCTAACTAAAATCTCACTTCTACTACGAACTCACTAGGTGGGCTTCAGCAAGCAGCTTTCACCTGGAGGCATGCAACATGGAAATGCCAACCTATCTTCAGAGGATTGAAACTAGATACGGTTACGCGGGTTTCTTGACGTATAGAAGTGCTATATAAATGTCTCAATTTCCAGAGGGGCAGCTGTGTTAGTCTGATGCAGCAAAAGTGATGACACGTACTTGTCCCATGCCTAAAAAACACGGGTCTGAGCAGTTTCCTCTCTTTAGCTTGGAATAGGAACAAATTGCACCGAAAGAGCTAAAGAGGGGTTTTCCCCGGGTTAACAAAGCAGGACAAGGGGAAGTGTGGAAAAGCCCATAGACTTGAGCCTACTTCATGAGATGCATGTATGCTGTGTACTCTTGTGAAGATTTCCTCATTTCCTTGTTACCACCCCCCCAACTATACATATCCAAGATTCCACAGAATGTGGAACTTTTCCCTTTTTGCATTATGCTGTGGAAGGCTCAGAACTTCCCATAAGCCACATAGGACATACGCATCTTCACATATACCTCTTTGTGTAGCCGGACTGCTTTTCTGCTGTGCTACTACAGCTTGACCAGCAGCTGGCACTGCCTGCTTAGGTTTCCCCACACCTTTGCCGTTGGCTGCAGTGCTACTGGCTGGTGGTCTGTTTAGGGCTGATGCAGTTGAATTCTTGGTCCCTGGCAACCAAGTTCTGAAACAGAAAGCAACAAGATTATGCAGGGGAGAGAGACTGTAGCTCAAGCCTTTCGAACACACAGAGGCCATTCGTGCCAGCATGCTGGTGCTTTGGCACAAATGCCAGCACTTCCAAGTCTTTGGCAATTAGTGGTGACCAGAGTGGCAAGGTTATCCCTGACAAATGCCAGCCGTCAAGAGAAGTGCTCCAGTGAGAAAGCTATAAAAAATAGATTACAAAAATCAGATCACTTCCTCCATTCTAGCCGCTCCTTGGGCCTGAAGCAGCTTCAGATCCTCAAAGCAAGTGGGGCGGGGGGGGGGGAGGAAACATAAAATTAGCTGTGCTTCTCATTCCTCCACTTGTTTACAACATGCAAATCAGAGCCCTGGGGAAATGCAGAACCTTCCTGGAGAATATCCCCACCCCTGACTCTCCAGGCCTTGCCTCCAGTCATTTCCAAGATTAAAAGAGGAAATGCATAAAAGCAAATTAAAAGTAGGTAAATTTACCACTACAACTGCTATTTCTCTGCCCACTGCTTTCTTTTTGGTACACCGTACAGACTGCCCCAAAGGAAGTCGACAGGGCAAAATTCTGCCTGTAGATTTGCCTTAAGAGGACCACTCATTTCTGAAGAGCTGGCAGAGTGAAGATGATTAAACTGATTCCTTTTTTGTAAAGTGTGGCACATCACCAAAACTGGTATTTACTCTAGGCAGAGCAGCCTCTGCAGTACTTGCCAGCACAGTTCAAAATACTGCTTCAGTAACCATCGCTTTTAGCCGAGAACTGCCTGCTCCAGTGAGCAGTGGGAGAAGCACTGTACACAAGGCGATTGTGGGCCACATTTTCCTTAATCAGAATGAAAACTACACTTCGGTCGAGTTGGTTCAGGTGCTGCACTGTTACTAAGTGCACCCTATTCAGAGACTGCAGAGGTAGGACTCACAGCAGATCCACAAAAACAGTACATGTGGTCATCTATGGGATGCATCATTAAGTGGGAGGTGCACGTTTTTTGTCATTGCTATGGTGGTGTTCAAGAAGCTGGCAGCCCCCCCACCAATCACTCATCTCATCACAGACCCACATCCCACTGTCCTCTGCACCTCTGTTCTCTTACTTCCTTCTAACAGAAGCAGGGCTGCATCTACTCACTAGGACACGAGTCCTTTGGGCCCTTCAATGTTGCTGAACTACAACTCCCATCAGGCCCAGCGAGCATGGCCAATGGTCAGGGATGATGGGAGTTGTAGTTCAGCAACGTCCAGAGGGCCAAAGGTTCCCCAAACCTGCACTAGGATGACAAATAGCCACTGTGGTGCCAGTGGACAGTGCTGGACTCAGGTCAGTCACCCACTCAGCCTGGCCTGCCTCCTAGGACTGCTCCTGGGACAAAAGTACATGCTTTTCACGTACTGTATTAGGTACCATACCCAGCATCTCCAGGCAGGGCTGGGAAAGATCCCTCCCTGCGACCCTGAACTGATGCTGCCAGTCAGTGTTGGCAATGCTGAGGTGAATGGACCAGCGGTCTGACTCACAGCTCCCTGTGCTCCTCCGTTCCATACCTGGGGGGCTTTGTCTGTTCGGGTTTCTTGACTTTCGTGGAAGTTGCCTTTGGTGCTACAGAAAGAGCAAAGAAGATACTTGCCTTAAGTAAACAGCTGATTAAAGCACAGAACAAACGATCAGAAGACCCTAGCTGGATAAGCATGAAAGAGCTATCAAGTCACCAGTAGAACAGGGAAGGCTCCTGGAACCTCATTTCTCTACCAGGTTTGAGTACATGGTGAGTGATTAGCACAGCAAGGCCTGTGCACATATTTGCAAGGTATACAAGTGGAAACCTAGAAAAAACCACATTACTAGGGGGTTTTAGGTGGGGGGCAGGGAGGAAGGACCCTTCAGTTAGCAGCAAAGTTCCATGTTGTTCCCAAAATTTGGCCCAATTTGGAGAGGGAGGGTATATGGGAAGTTACCATTGAGTTAAGCTGTGCTTGAGAGAACCTGGCCCAGATCACAGCCTTCTCTAGACAAGCATGCCTAGGAACAAACCTCAAAGGTGCCATGCAATGTCTTAAGGGGCTTAGCACAGCTTTAATAACCCCCTGCTGAAGAGTTAGGCTGGCAATCCATACCTGAAGCCGTCACCTGCGTTTCCACTTTTGTGGGTTTCTGCTGTACCTCCTTCTCCTGACCGATCCTTTCTGAAGTCTTGGGCCCGCTGGGTCTGTCCCCTATGACCTTTTTCACTGCCCCCTTAGCAGACAAGTTGGTGGCAGCACTGGCCTTGGCCACTGGCTGCTTCGTCTGCAACACGGGGGGCTTCCTGGCTGCTCCATTGCTGAGCATTCTGGGGGCGCCGCAAGGAACTGTAGGAGGACGACTTGTAGTGGCTCCTGGCTGCTTCCTGCCAGGGACCTGAACTGGAGCCCGAGGGCTCCTGCTGGGTGTCTGCTTTGCTGCAGGTGGACAGGCAGCCCGGGCTCCTTTACTGGCCGTTGCCACGCCATTCAGCCGTGGAGCTGGGTCTCCGCCAGCAGCGCCATTGTCATCCATCTTCGCACCGACTGGCACTGGGCAGGCTATCTGTATCTCTCTGAACCGCTAAGCCAGGTGCAGGGCTCCGTTTTCACCTGCGACCTGAAAAAGAGGACCACCAACACTTTGTGTGGAACCCCACCCCAGTGAAGCTCTGCGGGGATTGTGTGTAGTATTGCAGATGACTCACATCCCATTAGTTCAGCAAGCTGAACCTAGCTGCTTCGGATGCAAAAAGCCAGCACTGACTATATACACAAAAGCATTCATATGCAGACATCTAGTCACATGAAACTATCTGCAGCTTGTTGCCAAAAGCTTTCAGAGAGGTGGATTCTACGTTGGTGGACTGCAAAGAAAAGCATGAAAACCCACGCAGCACGAAACTAATTTTCTAGGGATGCCAAAGTCATAGTGGCAGCTGCCACATGTTGGAGTCTTACTGGTAAGTCAGATCAGTTAAGCAACAGTTGCGTTGCTAGGATCCACCTTAGAGTCACAAGGCCAATGTTGTGTTGTTCATTAGATTGGCCCTATTTCTGCCACTGTGCAGTCCCCTTTGTAGAGCAAAGTGACAAATCAGGAACACTGCCGCCCAGAGAGCAGTATTTGCCCATGGCTGGCAACTATTTTAGCAGCCTACTTTGCAACTCCCAGCAAAAAAAGAAAAGAAGAAAGCGTTCCATCAAAACCACAGAGCACTCAAGCTTGGGGTGGTGAGAAAGAAAACCAAATCCACCAGCAGAAGGAGAACCTGATATTCCTCTCCATGCTCTGCTCCCTATGCCTGCCCAACTGACTTATCGGTGGAAGAGCAGCTGGCAGGGACAGGCCAAGACAGAGTAGAACTTGAAAGGAGGACCCTTCCCAGATGGCATCCAATGGACTGTCAAGGCATTTAAAAGATCACTACAAAATTTACAACCACTACTGTAGCTGAAATTTATATTCAACAATAAATCCTACGCCGCAAAACCAAGGCAGCTCAGAGCCATACTATTAGATAATTAGATCTCCTATCGAAACCCTTTTCAGTATGACCAAAGAGAGGAAGTTATTTTAAACATGTCTTAGCTTTGGAGGTTGGGGTTTTTTTTAAAAAAGGGATTTGTTGAGGAGAGCTCAATTCCTGCCTCTAAACTGAGGAGAGACTCAAAACTTTACAGGGAAAGTTGAAGTGCCTCTGAGACAAGGTGAACAGCAAAACAGAAGATGCAAATTTGTTTCAGCCAAATGCCTCACTCTTACACACACTTGCTTGGAGCCTATTTAAAATGCAAGGTTTATCCACATTGATTACCCAGGATTGGCACGTAGCATACAAAAGAGCAGAAGGCCTTATGCAACTGCCATGCACTGAATCTTGGGCTGATTTTACGAGAGCAGCCTCTGCCTACAAATCAGCCCCTGCCAGCACAGCACGCTGGCTGAAGCCGAAAGCAACTGGAGGGCACCGAGTCGGGAGAGTTCCCCTTATGAGAACCTTGGGTGCCCCTGATGCAGTTTGCACAGCAGGCTTGGAACCAACCAAGCCTTGTTGCCAGTGGTAATTTTGCACCCAGGCAGAAGTGTGATGAACTGTGGCTGCAGAGGCTACAAATGATAGCACTCCTCTCCAGGGGAGAGGGCAGAGGACGGGGGGGGGGGGGCTGTCAAGCCATGTGGTCCAAAGTTGACACTACCAATGATCTATTTTCCTGTGCAGGAAGTGAAAGACTAACTGGCCCTTGGCAGCCTCTGCACAGACTTCCCAGGCAATAAGTGTCACAGAATACTTTGCCCGCTGCCCATGAGCTGACAGAGCTGACTTAGATAGGTCTCAAGTCACCCACTGACTTGGGAGGCTCTTCCACCTATCTCCTAGGGCACTCAGTGGTCCACCAGCAGATCACATTACCTTCTGCCCACTCTAGAGAAGCCATATGCAGAAAGCTTCAGTGACTGCTGACAGCTATTAGATCACAAAGGCAGTTCCCAGGGTCATTTCCATTCTGCTCTTAGAGCACAAGGCAATGAGGGAGCTATGGGTAGAGTCTTCACCCATATTTGCTTATTCAGCTGGTTGTTTTAAAGCCCTAACTGAACATCCGGGACATTTAGCCACTCCTATGCTGAAAAGAATGGTTAACTTTTAACCCATTGTTTGATGTGGGAGAGAAAGATGCAGAAACAGCACCATATTTGCAAAAAGCACATTTGTTCAATGCAACAAGAATGAACTTTATGGGACCAACCCCTTAAGTCACACTTGACACAGCACCTCTCCATGTAAATAACCTTCCCAGTCAATATCAGCTATTGCCAAACAGTTCTGATAGGAAACTTTTGCCCTCCCACCCTGTTATTATCTTAAGAGGTCATTTTGTTTTAATACTGTACTTTGGTTTCTCCTGACCTTCTTGTCTCCTGCATGGTCAAGTTTCAGTTTCACTTTCTGCTTGCTAAAAGTGTGTACCCTCCAAATTCCCTTATATCAACTTGACATTTTAAAACCCAGCAGAGCTAAGTGTTGTTCATGCTACGGTTGAACTCTTTGAAATCTCTCTTACACACACCCTGCCCCAAATTGTATTTACACTTTTCCCCCACCCTTCTACTGCCCACCATGAGTACCTTTCAGTTGTCTCAAATATCTTGTTTGGTTGTTTATAACCCACCGCAACATCCTGGCATGTTTATAATTCTGCATCACCCAAAGCTGCAAAGCATATGTTTCAGTCCACATCTGAGCCCAAGGCAGGCCCATGGGAAAACCTGCTTCTTTTCTAGCCCTTGAATGCTGCTGCACATTCTCTCAAACTTTCCAGCTACATTAGACACTCAACCCTCCCCCCTCTGCTCTTTCCTTGAAGCCATAAGAAGTGCCAGGGAGCTGCAGCCCCTCCACCCCCATCACACCTGCCCCCAAAGCAAGAGAGTTAGATCATTCCAACAGTCACCCATTCACCTTTGGCTTTTTGTTTGTTCCAATTATTGTCCCAGGAGGAAGAGCTCTGCTAGCAAGCCTATAATTTCTCTTCTGGTTTTGGAGATGGCCATTACGTTCCCCAGCTACAACCTTGCCGATCCGCTTTAATTACACAAAGTAAGTACCAGGGAGAGAGATCTAGAAGCATCAGTGTGCAAAGACACAGTTACCTCTAATTAGCTACCCCAAGCCATTGTCTTCCCCCCAACACAATCATCCATGACTTCTGCTTCCTGTTAGGTTAGGTAAAGGGACCCCTGACCATTAGGTCCACTCGTGGCCGACTCTGGGGTTGCGGCGCTCATCTCGCTTTATTGGCCGAGGGAGCCGGCGTACAGCTTCCGGGTCATGAGGCCAGCATGACTAAGCCACTTCTGGCGAGCAGTGCACGGAAACGCCGTTTACCTTCCCGCCAGAGCGGTACCTATTTATCTACTTGCACTATGACATGCTTTCGAACTGCTAGGTTGGCAGGAGCTGGGACCGAGCAACGGGTGCTCACCCCATTGTGGGGATTCGAACCGCCGACCTTCTGATCGGCAAGTCCTAGGCTTTGTGGTTTAACCCACAGCGCCACCCACGTCCCTGTTAGGTAGGTGATTAGATTAACAGACATCTCTCCCATTTAAAAACTCACTGATTTGATGCATACTCCCCAAACTTATTTCCATCTTATAATTGAACTTTACCTCACCAGTGATTTTCCTTATTCTTCAGTGTTCGTGCACTGCCCTTCCTTTGCACACTTCTGTAGCAACATCCTTTCACTAGCAGATGGTCAGTATACCTTGCCCTAAAAGGTTTTATTCATTCATCTCAATCCCAAAAAGGCTTTGCCTTTCCTCTAGAGCAGGGTTCAGCAAGCTTTCAGCAGGGGGCCGGTCCACTGTCCCTTAGACCTTGTGGGGGGCTGGACTATATTTTGGAAAAAATGAATGAATTCCTATGCCCCACAAATAACCCAGAGATGCATTTTAAATAAAATCACACATTCTACTCACGTAAAAACACACTGATTCCTGGACTGTCTGCAGCCTGGATTTAGAAGGCAATTGGGCCGGATCCGGCCCTCAGGCCTTAGTTTGCCTACCCATGCTCTAGACTAGCCCATTTCTGCATCTCTCAGCCATCCATCTAAAAGTCACTAGGTCACCTGGATTCCCCACCCCCATTTTTTTTTACTTTATTTCCTGTGGGATTTTTCCTGGAAGGGTAGCCTCTTTCCTAGAGAGGAGCTAATCCAAGGGGGGGGGAGGCTATTTCTGTTGAGTACAAAGCCTTAATACAAACTTTTTTTCTCCATTTTAGAGACAGCCTCCTTTACGTGTATACTGTGATGGAGGGGGAGAAAGGAACCCCTTTGTCCACTGTCAACTACATGGGACCCTATGAATGGTGAGATAGTTGACATTTGTTCTTCCAATAACCAGCTGAGAGAGATTTGGTTCAGTTTGCCTTTCCTGCAAAAAGGCAGCCTCAATTTCATTTTATCTTTTAAATGGATTCATCCAGCAATACCAGGGAAAGCCTCACAAAGAAGCACAGGGTGGGGCTGTGTGTTCATACGAGATGGTAGCTCATCACCACTGCAAATCCCTCCCTTAACAAAGGAAAGGGCCTGCACATCTTAGGAATTGGTCCCTCCTGGTTTCATGCGAGACTTTTTAGGGATGGGAGCCACTTCCCCCTGTGGCCCCTGACATTATGGAGGTTTTGTGTTTTTGTTTGTTTATATATAATATAAACCTCCCTTTTTCAGTACCGACGCTTTTAGTGCACTTGTAGCCTTAGCTCGCTTCAATCAGCTTGCTGGAAAAAAATCCTTTCACATCACACCTTTTTTAAAAAGGAAAAAATGCCCTGCTTACTGCACCCAGAGAAAGTGCAACAAGAATAGCCACCAACGGGTACAGCAAATACAGTGTGCAGCTCCCCTCTCCGAGGGTGACGAGTTGGTCGGAGGGGGAGAGCGGACGGGGCTAACAGGCTAACACAGCAGATTCTGCCCCGAAGGCTTCACGAAGCCCAGAGATGAGCCTGGCATCCAGCTCCCAGTCTTCCCTTTGGCCGGGAGGATCCATTCAAAAACTGCCCAGCCTAACAAAAAAGCCAACACCCCGCCCCGCCCCTCCAGATCAGGGCTGTTCGCTCGGTCCGCTTTGCACCTGCCGGCGCCATGTGCACGGGAGCCCCACACGCCCCCCCCCGCTTCCCCCAAATAAGCTGACCCCCAGCACGTGGGAAACCGGGGGAAGAGAAGCAACCCGCCCTGCCCAGCCGTGGGGGGTGGGGGGTGGAGAAGAGCCGCCCCGACCCTCTCCGCTCCGCGCGCAGTTCCCAAAGCTCCGGCCAGGGGCCGCCCGCCGCCGGAACTCCCGGCGCCCCCTCGACGGCTGTTACCTCGCTCGCTCGCTCGCGGCGCGCCGGGAAGCCGAGCCAACCGTCCCTCGGCCGCTCCAGCAAGCGAAGGAGCCCTGGGGGGCTTTTGTCTCCGTGCAGGGGATGCTGCCGGCCGGCCTGGGCGTCGCTGGTGCTGGTGCTGCCGGCGGCGGCGCCTGCCCTGGGCGTGTGTGGCCGGAGGGCTCGAAGGAAGGCGGAGTGGTGGAGGAGGCGGCGGCGGCGGCGGCGGCAGCAGCGCCAGAGACGCACAAAGTAGGCATGGGGAAAGGGGCGGGGCGGGAGGGAGAGCAGAAATGCCCCTCTCAATTACCTGGCCAGCCAATGGCAGCGCCGGTTGGGGTTTGGAAGGGATGATGTCACTCTCGGGGGGAGAGGCTGGCGCTGCGCGGATCAATTGTGTCTTCGGCTGCGCCGCCGGCAGCTATTATGGCCCCCGCCCCGCCCCCGCCCATGTGGCAGCTGGTTAATAGTAATTCAGCCGCGGGGGGGGGGGAGTGTTAACCCTCCGCCTGCCGGAGCGCTGATAGCGAGCCTGCTACTGTCAGAAGAGGACACACGGGGCTGGTTCACACGTGCGCGGATATACCCCCCTCTCCTGACCTGAACGTGTGAACTGGTTTTACTGAAAAGAGTTGTTCGAGCGGGGACCGACCCGGAATGGCAGGGCCCTGCCTGGGTCAAAGGGGCCCTTAGTGGGCCCTCCTGGCAGACTGGGCTGGCCCACCCTCCCCATCCTCAAGCAGGCTCACTGTCTGGCAGTGGTACTGACAGGAGCACCAGCCAGGCCTGCACAGCTTTACTTGCCTGCTGTTGCCCTTTCCCGTTTCCGCACCATGAGGATATTCCCGAGGGCCACAGTCTCCCCATCCATCATCTGTACTGTAGCCCTCTGAAACAAGAATTTGTTCCAGTTCCTCAGACAGTGATCTCATCCGAAAGATTTGCCTCAGGCGTTCTAAAAACTATAATATCCACAGAATGAAGAGACAAAATTGGAAAGGCTGGTGTGATCTACTACAGGACAGACCTAGAAGAAAAAGCAACTGAACACAACATTTTGTCAAAGGAACCAGCCCAAACTGTTCCTTTTAAAAAGCACAACAATTTTGGTGGTTTCCTCAACAACTTTTGAGATGTCCTGGTTTTTACTTTTTGAAATATCGTATGGTATCAGCTGTGCCAACAATGCCTTCCTAGTGTCTTTATAGGACAAATAAGCAAGGACCCACAGTTAAGAATAAATGGGCACAATGCTTACATGTTTTTTTAAGGCCGCATAAGCTAGTGGGAAGATATTTCATTTTCTCAGGACACACTGCTGCCGACCTGAAAGTCACCAGCATTTAACAACAGCAAAAACTTTTACGAGGACTCCAGTGTGAAATTGCTGGATTAGAATTTATGAGTACAGTAAGTTTAATCCTATGTATTCAGATCAGGAATTTCTGTCTCGTGGTCTCTTGTATTTCATGACCTTTTGGCCCAGTTGTTCACAATTGTTTTCTCTATAGACATATATGTGAATATATGTTTGATGAACTGGGCTCTAGTCCACCAAGTCTTATGCTGCAATAAATTGGAGTCTCTTCAAGGTGCCACAAGTCTTTCTGGTTGTTGTTTTTTGCTTTGCTTTGCTTTGCTTTTAATCAACATGTCATCAGCCTATGTGCTTTGTGGCAGCAGAGTCCAAGTGGCTTACACACCCTGCTGTATTTTACATCATGCTACTTCTGAGGGCTGCTTTCCAAAATCAGCTGAAAACGCAACACTTAATATAGCACTATATTATCTAGCACTGTTCACCCCCATGTCCAGGATCTTTCTTTCATGTTTGCTCAGACCTACAACTTGCCTTAGGGCCTTCTTCACTGATGGTGGACAAACTAATTTGGATTGTATTTGCAGGCTGCAGCTCTTGAGTTAGATGCTGCATGGTGCATTGCAGAAAGGCCTGATGAAGTGCTCTCCATCTTTCCTTAGCCGACAAGGAGTAGTGAGGATGATTATGGGAAGAGTTGTCCTGGCCTTCAGAGTGGCAGCTAATTCCAGAGGTGGGTGCTTCTTGCTTGCCTCTAATCTCCTCTGTGTTTTTTAATTTTTTGTTTACTTTAGGAGTGAAAATGCTGGATCTTAATACTAGGGGAAGAGCAGGGCTAGCCCAAATCATTTTGCTGCCTCAGGCAAAGGGCAAAATAGTGCCCCCTACCCTTCCCATGTACAGAATTCAACAGGACTGGAGACGAATCTCAGTTCATCAAAACTCATAATGGCTGTGTGTGTTGGCTCTTTCTGCATCCAGAATCTCTCCTTCACTGTCAGCTGTGCTCATTAATCACCACCACCTTGAAGTCCCTTTATTAGTCCCCCAGAACTTAGCCTGGATCAGACTTGTCTTATGTAATAATTGTTTAATTTTATAAAAACCAAACAAAGATTTCCATATATGCATGTATCTGCAAAATATAAAACCACTGAACCTTTTCATTTTAATACATAGATCTCTTTAAAATAAAGCCCACTATTCATTAGATGAATTGGGAGAAACAGCAGAGGAGGAGAAGAACTGGAAAGCACTTTGCACAATGAAATAGCTCTAATATGATTATTTAAGAAAAATCACAACAACAATAATGGATAAGGAGAGAGACATTCATCACATATGGCTGCTATACCAGGTTAATTCTTTATAGGCCATATGGAGGTTCCACCACCCCACCCTAACCAGGCACCAGGGCCTGAATCAGAGATTTCTGCATGCACCAGGAAGTTGCACATGTGCTGCTGTGCTTAAAAATACACACATCCATTCCCCCCAGCGACATGGTTAGTGCTCCTCCAGTCCTGCTGGCTCTAATTTTTGTGTGGGGAAGAGGGACACTGGACTCAATCTATTCATCACCACCTCTGCCTCCTCTCCAATCTGCCTCTCCAAGGATCAGCATAGATAGAGCTGGCAAATTGGCAGTGTGTTCAGCTGTACACTCTTCTGCAGGCTGGATCAGATCACTTCACTCCTACTCCAGCCATTACACTCCAGTAAGGGAGATCAATGAACAGCAACCTCTTTCCACTCACAGACTGAAGTCTTTAATGAGCCAAAGAGCTTTGAGATTTTGATGAGGGACGGCAATAACACTCAGAATTGTTGATTACCATTTTGATTACTGATTTGCAACTGTCCCAAATCCCACAATTTATTTTATGTGTTTTCAGCTTGGGAAACGGTGGCATAGATTATATAGTGCAGTCCAATGAAGCAGCCGCTGTTGCAGACTTAAGCACTCTCTCTTGTGTTTGCTAAGTTGCATAGCGTTAAGAGTTTTGGAGGAGGTAGGCTGTATGCCGAGGCCCTTCTCACCCCTGCAAGTGTGGAAATCTAATCAAGGATTCTAATTCCTGGAAAAGCTAGGCTGGCTTCCTGGTGAGGTGACAGACTAGGTACTGGGCTACAGATGGAACAGAAGTTGCTCAGCACCAGAGGGCAAATGGGTGGGTCTCCTCCCTCCACTGGCTGGAAGTTAAAGAGGAGGGTCAGAGTTGAGAGTGAAGTTATGTGAGTTGGAAGAGTGACGCCTGATTTCTCTTGCAATCCAAGGCTATGGCTATGGGAGAAGCAAGACCCTTTTGGGGTGTCAATGCTGTGAACCCCTCCATTGTAGGCTTAGGTTGTATAGAAGTGTAAATCAATTCTGCACCATAGCCTCCGCTGTGCCACACTCCAAGGAAACCGAACCCTGGGTAAGTGTCATGGGGAGATTAGGGTGGTGTACAACAACATAATGGAAAGACTTCTAGGCTGGAGCAGGGAGCAAGCCGTTGTTGGAAACCGGAAAAATAAACTCTACCCTCCTAACCCAGTCCCATCCCCGTCCTGTCCCATCCCCAGTTTCAATGGACTTGTGCTGCAGTGGATACAATGAACCATTATTATTATTATTATTAGCGTATTTTCATGACATCTTTTAGAGATCTGGTTGCTGGTTCTGGCCCCATAAGATACCTCTTCTTAAACATTTAAAAACAGAAAATCCATAACCCCAAAGGTGACACTTCTCACGGATTTTGTGTGACACAGTCAATGAATATGCTAATTCCAGAAGACAAGAATTGGATTGTCATTGTTTGAGGAGACATAGCTAAATTACTTTACCCCTCTCCTATTTGTAAAAGCTGGTCTAAAAGCAAGAGGTTTTGATCTCTTACTCTAAACACCACATTCCATGCATGGTTCAGGCAGCCAACCTGGCTTTTACAGAGAAGGTGGCCTCTAGATGGCAGTAAAGTCACACTGCTGTAAGATCCCCTCTCCTGCCCTACAGGCACTGTGACCCAAGGTAAGTCTCTTTCCAGGTCTTGAAGCTTCTTGTACAGTTATGAACTCCTCTCTGAAATCCAGGACAGCTGGTGTCAGTCCAGCTAGCAAATACAAGGCCAAGTGGTCTGACTGTTTATAGAAGCTTCTGGCGTTCATTTGTATCCTTAAAATGAGATTTAACCAGTGCAGAACAATGCAAGCATCATGTGTATCTTACCATCTTTCTGTTAATATGAGTATTAATGGCACATTTCTCATTCCACCCCCTTGCAAAATAATGACATATTGCTAACTTATTCGTTTTGGGACCTACTAGAATCCAAATATCTTCAGGGGATGTTGTATGCTGGTGATTTTCATGATGTTTTGTATTTATATCCTTGTAGGGTTATTGGAGTGCATAGCATTTAGCATTCACCTTTGGTGAATTTGGTTTGAATGTTTTCAGATCAGCGTTCCTATCAAAAGCAGATCTAGAAGAGCACAACCGGTTCGATGGCGCCAGAGGTGGGGAGCGGGTGGATCCTGACCGCTTAAATTTGAGACACCAAGATCCGCCACTGTTCCCATTTACTGTAAATCAGCTCATGTTGATTCCCTATAGCAGTGGTTTTCAACCAGTGTGCCGTGGCACCCTGGGTGCCTTGATTGATGGTCAGGGGTACCATAGGCAACACTGGCCTCTGCCCCTCTTTCCTTCCTTCCCTTCTCTGATGCCCTCTTGCGTCTCTGCCTCTCAAAGGCTTGCACAGCTGTTTGTTGCAGCAGCCCAGGCTATAAGCTCCACTGGCAAATGGTGCCTCTGGGAGGCACCTCTCTTTGGGGGAGTGGGGGACGCTCAGAGACCAGGGACAGCAGCAGCAGCTGCCCAGAGGACTCCCAAGGAGACGGGAGAGGAGGCTGAGGGAACACTCCACATGGGAAGGTGTTTGAAAAAGGATGAGAGGCTACCAGCTCTGCAGGCAAGGGGTGACATAACTGGGCTCCTGAGCCCCACAGGGGAGCCGCAGAAAGAATGTAGTTGGTCAAGGAAGACTCAAAAAGGTTGAAAACCTCTGCCCTATAGTATTTGAAACCCTGCCTCCCACCATTCAGTCTTAGTCAGATGTTAATATGTATATGCATAGTCTTCTATTGCTCCATTGAAGTGTCTGGTAAAAATGGTGGAATGGCAGTGGACTGAGACTGTTTAAAGTAACACTGAAGGTGAACTATATATAACCTACTGCATTCCCCATATCTACTAAACTGGTTCACCTGTAAAAAGAAACCATTAAGACATTTGGCACAACTGGTACTTAAACAATAAATATATGTCAGCTGCTAATAATGAGGATGTGATAAATATGGTCACTAGTATCTCATGAAGAAGGCTTGTGCATGTTTACTTAGAAGTAAGACCCAATCAGTTCAGTGAGCCAAACTCTCAAGAAAATGTGCATAGGATTGTAGCCTTAAAATCATAACTGAGAGCCCAAGAATACATTTTGAAAATAACAAGAACCCCTCAGTTCCAACTAAGGTCAGGTCCTGCTGGTTTTGCAAATCCAATTTCCTCCTACATTGGGAAGAATGGCGTTCAGGGGCGATGGCTGTAGAAATGGAAAGCAACCAAGGTTCATAAACCCCATCAGTTACCTATCACACACCCCTTGAATATTTTATATCAAGCCCTTTTGCAAGGGCAGTGTCATGATTTTCCTACACCAAAACCGCCAAGACGACAGAAAGAGGCACAAACACCAGAATGAAATGACAGACATTTCATTCTAGCAACCTTTAAGATCCAAGAGGGAGAGTGGAATCAAAGCTCTGCTTACAAGATGCAAAGCAAGGAAGGCTTCATTATGAAGCTAAATAGCCGACACTCCAAACCAGCGTTGAAGCTATAATATTATGCAAAAAAGGTAAATAAAATCTCCTTATTTGTAGCAAAGCCTACTTTGCTGCGCTCATAAATATAGTTTTCCTCAACAGGACAAGAAAGACTTAACAGTTTAATATCTGTTCCAACATTGCCCCCCTATTCTCTGACGATCCCTGTTGCTGCTCACCAGGAACATATAGGGAACATGATTAATTATTAAAAAGTGCTTCAATAAATCTAGGAGGAGATGCTCTTTAAGCATAGCCATGGTGCAACAGATTTGCTGGAGAGGAGTCTCCCCAAATGGGGGATTGCCTTTTACAAATGACTGTTCCGGAAATCAACATGTCTTAGTCTGGAGGCAGATGCTGATTTTCAAAGGAAGAAAGTGATTTGAGAAAGTGCTTCCCTTCTGCCACCATCACATCTGGATAAACAGGGTCTGCTGGTTTTTGAAATAAAACAGAAAATCTCCTTCAACACTCAGCCCTCCCTCTTTTTTGGGGGGGGTCTGTTTCCAGGCTGCAATGTGTGTGTTTACTCTGATTTTCCCCACATTTTAATTTTTAAAAAAATATTTCCCCCAATCCAAGTTTGAATAACAGTTTGGCAACATGCAGAAGGATGAGCTGGGAAACAGCACAAACTGGAGCAAGAAGCCAAATGTGCACGGATATGCCCTTCCCTTTCCATATTGTCCTTGCCTACAGGTTTATCTCTCCAGGAAACCATCTCACCACCAGGGTGCGCTGTGAGCAGGAGGCAAGGCAGCCCTTCGGTTCAAAGGAGGACAGACTGGGAAGCAAAGGTTTCCAACAGGCAGACAAGGAAGGAAATTAGAAGCACAGGTGCAAACAGCAGGCAGTGAAGTGGAAGCAGGTCCCTGTCAACCCTTGTTTGGCCATTTTCTCAATAATTCACAGGGTTAAAAAAGCAGCAGCAGCAGCCAGCATGGTAGAGTGGCAGCAGTCACCTGACCTCTGGGTAGCTGAGTTGCTTCTGCTTACCTGGAATGGGAGGGGCGAGGCAGCGAGGAGGTCAGCGCAGTGCAAACACACCAGGAGTGCTGGTCTGCCTCTGCATTTGCACCATGGTGACCTCCCCACTGCCTTGTCCCTCCACCCATAGTAGCAACTCAGTTGGGCCTGGAGGTCAAGTGAGCACCACCAGTCCACCATGCCCTCCTCTACTGGCCATTAATTTGAACTCTGTACCGAAACTCATCCTAATTCATTATTTGTGGGGCTGTCTTGAAGCTGCATTGCCAGATTTCAATCTAAAAAGGACTATAGGATCTTAGGGAGGCATCGCCCTCACCCCAATCCAGTCCAGCTGTGGGTTATCTGCCTTGAGTCCTCCTCTGCTCTTTCCAGTCAAAGGACCTTAAGGATATCAGAGCTGTCCATCTTGGGATTTGGCAACTCAAACCAGAGAATTTACAGCTATCCCTAGTGCGCGAGGGCTGTGCTTCCTCCTTCCTTCCAGCACTGTGACCAAAAACATGGACTGTGGAGCCCTAAAGGTGGCTGCAATGGGGAGATCTCTTTGTTTGACTCTCCCATTTTGTTGCCCAAGGCCCAGTTCCAGCCTGAGCCTGGCAGGGCTGAATGGAGAGATTGAACCCAGCGACATGAGATCCATTCCTCAAATCGCTAGATCTCCAGACTCCCAGGCACAGCACAATGTAATCAACCCATATGCTGAGGAACTAGTGCACCTCCAAAATCCATGTTGCCTTTCCTAATTTTAGTCGCATTTGCATTCATGGAAGCAGGGCAGGTTTAGGATGTCCTGTTTTCTCCTGACATCAGGCAGAGGGGCCTCAAGTCCATAGGGGTGATCCAAAGTCACTGGAGATGGGTCGACTCGGTTCCCGAGGGTAACGGGCTCCATCACTCCAGGAATTTGTGAATATCCCCATTGAGCTGGTACCGGGGCCCCATGGCAGGTTCGCTGAGGAGCGGGCAATGAGCCGGGCCGCACTGGCAAGTGTGGATCATCATGACGTTCTTGGAGAAGGAGCTCCCATCCGGGCAGTGGAAGGGCACGCTCAGGGTGCGAGTGCGCAGAGGGACACAGCAGCGGCCATCCAAGCAGGACCCGCAGTAGCTGGGCTGGTAACGGCGTGGGCTCTTGCAGCCGGCGTAGCTGAACCTCACGGGCTCACGCACTTTGTGTGTCCGCAAGCACTTCTTACCCTTCTGAAAAGAGGAGAGGAAAGTATTTGTACTGTGTGCAAAAGAATACAGCCCAGGAAAGCTGTATGCACAGAAAGCATACAGCTGGAGAAGCTAGAGTCATGGAATAGAATAATAGAGATGGAAGGGAATATGGGACAGTTGCAGGAATATGCAGCTGTCACATATGGGGGATCAAACCTGCAACCCTGGCATTATCAGCACCACGCTGTACCCAGCTGAGCTACTCTTTCTAGTAAACAAGCACACACACCCCTTAGCCCCACAGGCACCATTCCTGTAATGTAAGCCTGGAGCAGAACATCTCACCATCTTGGGCCCTCACCATCTTGGGCCCTGTTAGGCTCTCCCATTCTCCAAAACTTGCCATTTTGAACAGTTGGAAGTGCAGGCAGACTCAGCTCTCATGTCCCAGATGCTGGGCTTCTGTGGTAAGCAGTGCCCTCCCCTATTCCCTGCTCGCCCTCTTCCCACCTTCCCAACCCTCACCTTTAGTTTGGAAAAATCAGGTTTCCCGCAAGGCCTGATCTGACACAGCCGGGTCTCTTTGATCAGTTTGCACTTTGGGTTGTCGCTGGTGACGCGGGTGGAGATGCCGAAGCCGCAGCTCTTGGAGCACGGCGACCAGTCCGTAGTCTGAGCCAAGCACTTGTGCTGTTGCTTTGCCACGTGGCTTTGGAAGAATGGCCTCCATGCTGGGGAAGAGAAGGGAATCTCAATTACTGCACTGTCATTCTGAACCCAAAGGGAACGGTGAGCAATGTACTGCCAGCAGCTACACACATTGGCCAAGCATAAAATGAGATTGAAAGGGATTAAGTTCCTTAAGAGATGTGGAACACGTCTGTTCTGTTCTCTGGATGTTACTAGACTACAGTTCCAATCATCCCCAGCTACTGGCCATGCTGGCTGGGAATGATGGGAGCTGGAGTCCAGCAGCGCCTGGGGAGCCACAGGTTCCCTGTATCTTCCAGAAACGGAAGGCAGGCATTGATGGGCAACAGCAGAAGGCAATTGTCTCCTTGTCCTGTAGATGAGCTTCCCAGAGGCATCTAGCTGGCCATCATGCTGAGTCAAGATGACTCAGCTGGATTCTTCGTAAGCCTCCATGGCAGCCACACCATTCAAAATGGCAACTACAGAAAGAGGCAAGGCCACATGTTGGGTAGGAAACATGGGAAATGAGTTTGTAGGGGGAAAATGGAGGGAAGAGGGTGTGGAGAGGGGATGTGGAGGCTGTTCGGGACTCTGGCAACTGAGAACCATCAACTCCATTTAGACTAAACTGGCCTCTGTAGAATAAATTCCCAGTAGGTGCAAACTCTTGTCTTCTGGGAAGGAAATGCCTGCATTCCTCTTTTGCCATGAAACCACAAAACAAAATATGCAGGAGTAGTGGCATCCCGACCAACCATCACTTGGGAGCAAGAGTGATACAGGAGATTGTGTGAACGATCCCTCTCAGACAGATTTAATGCTTTTCGGTCCCTCTCTTATGCAGCCACTGCCATGCTTAGCTGAAATAGCAACTGGGAACCAAAGCAAATGCAAGTGAAGGATCACATTTCCTGCCCCTCGGGAGCATCAGATATAGATCCTGAAAGGGCAAAGGCCGACTCCCACTCTTACCCCTATTTATGTTCTGTGTCTCCACCCTGTTTAGATGTCGCTTCCACGCAACACAGTGCCAGCTTTCCATTTCCCGCCCTTGGAGCAAAAGGGTTATAAACTTGGCCAGCTGCATCTTATGCACTTCTTTTCAAGCCGCAACCTTTCCCTCAGTGCCTTGGTGCCCAGACCGCATGAGGCCCTAGTAGTAGGAAGTGAAGACACCAAGATACTTGGAGGCAGGAGGAAATTTCAGGATTCCAACTAGAGAGTTAGTAGCAAAGCCACTAGATTGCTGTCAAAAGAGAAGGCAGCTACATCACCTCTAGCCTGTGTGAGACACAGACCTAGAAATTGATAGCGCAAGGAGGTTTCATGGGTGAGATGGTGTCCCAAAGTGGTTTAAGGAGCAGCTTGTCATCAAAGAGCAATGCCACACAGTAAGCAGTTGACTTAAGCCTTGCAATGCGGCCTGCTAATAAACATCCTGGTATGACATCCTACAATACATCATCCTGCAAGGGAATGCCTCTGACAGATGCAGTCTCACTAGCAATGGTTGGAAGCTTCATCTTACTTTGTTCCTCCATTTCCCATGGGGCAGATGCAACACACTGCTGCACAGCTCATAAAGCAGGTTTTTTTGGTCCAAAGGTACCTAACGTTTTAAGCTGGGGAGGCGGAGAATCCCTACAGCCATAAATCACCTCATAACTACCTATATTCAGGTCCCCAAAGCAATTGCTTAAATTGTGATGCACACCAAATTTAGCAAGAACCACAAATATAGTGCCCAAGACTATCCCCATGCAGACTCTCTATTCCTATGCAAGCATTAGAGTGACTTAATACGATGGAAAACATCC
Source organism: Podarcis gaigeae (assembly GCF_964106915.1). Classification (NCBI taxonomy): domain Eukaryota; kingdom Metazoa; phylum Chordata; class Lepidosauria; order Squamata; family Lacertidae; genus Podarcis; species Podarcis gaigeae. The sequence goes on from NC_139679.1 coordinate 44,839,008, forward strand.
AATATAAAGGGATGCTTTCCATTCTAAGGATTTCCAAAGGAGCAGCCATGTTGTTGGAAAGGAGTAGTCTGTTGTTGGAAAAGAAACCCTTCCAGGTGGACTCCAGTCTCATCATGCATTAGCAGGAAGGCTGCATTCTCATCTGGACAAGCTTCAAGCGTTCACAAGCCAGGGGTGGGTGGGGCACGAGGGAGCAGAGCAATCAATGCAAATTTTAACTCATACAGTACACTAGCTTCTAGACCTGCTTACATGCTCCTCTCGGTCCATCCATGCAAGCTTGAGGCATTTTCAGAGACATACACCAGCCTGCCAAGAAGACTCAGGAAGCGTGCAAAGCCAGGTTAGCGAAGCAGTGGTGTCGCCTGGGGATAGGGGGTGTGGCCTAGGGAAAATCCCAATGGAGTGAGGGCGGGGCTTATTCAGCCCTGGGGGCTGAGCCTCCCCATCCCTGCTGTAGTCCATGAAAGCTTATGCCACAACAGATGTGTTAAGTCTTTAAGGTGCCACAAGCCTCTTGGTATAAATACAGGCAGAAGCTGAATAACATTCCTGCTCCTCCAGTCGCAACAGCTCTGACTGCACCCTTCAGCCCTCACCTGGTAGGTTTTTCCAGTGTCCGCCTTTGCCCACATAGATGAGCTCGTTGTCACTGGAGTCGCCATTGGCATTGTACTCAAAGGTGACCCCTCCGTACTTCTTGGGTCCTTTGCTGCACACAAACTTCTTGCAGCACTGGCCAGGCACCTTCAGGAGTTTGGGGCTGGGGCAGCCCAGGGAGGCCAGGGGCAGCTCTAGCGGGCAGAGCGGCTGGCAACCCACAGCCCCATCGATGCAAGTGCACTGGTGTTTGCAGCTGGGCTGGAAATTCTCCCCGTTCTGGTAGATGCGGCCGTTGTATTCGCAGGTCCGGCCTTCTTGCTTTGCTGAGGAGGTAGAGAGGTATGTGTTAATCAGTTTCAGAAGTTGGATTAAAAATGAAAAAGTGATGCTGACTGTAAGGTCCCTGTAAGAGAGGACCCAGCTACAGGAATCTGGATCGGTTTCAAAAAGTCATCATGGAATTGCACAGGGGCAACAGTTTCAGAGATCCTTTGAAATAAGTGCTAAAGGGCAAATGGTCCCTGACATTCATCCCAGCAACACAAAATCCTCCATTCACCTAAACTGGTGTCTAGTTAGGGATTGGCATCCATGGTTACCACAGATCAATGATGGGAGACCAGATAATTTTTAAAAATAGCCAAGAGGTGATAGGGTGGGAGAGGACTCTGAGATCACTTCCTGCTTCCCTCATCTGCAGCTTCAGGCCAACCTGGGAGTGAGCTTACATAACAGCAAGCCTCATCCCTGGAGTCTGTGGATGTGAAAAACAGCAGGACTTAACCTGCCAGCGTCGTAAGTAAGAGAAATACACTCCTCTGCAGAACTAGGTTTTTAGGGGCCACGTCAACAAGAAGAGAGTGTTTGGAGCTTTAAATAGCCATGTGAAAACAGGATGCGAAGAGCTCACATGGACTGAGATCAGGTTGCAAAGGCCTGAGCCACGCCTGGAGAGCCTGCTGCTTCCCCCTGGCCCACAGAGATGTGCCCTTCACCTTACTCCCCTGCAACTATTTAGACAACTTTTCACTTGCTCCTTGCTCTCTTCTTAGCATGTGTGCTCCTGAACGAAGATCTTACTTCTCACACTTTCCAGCAAGGGGCAGTGCTCAGACATACAGGGAAACGGGTGGTCCCAGACACAACCGTGACCCTGGTAAATGTACAGAATTGAAGTAGACTCGAGGAAGGAGTGGGGAAAGCATGCTTTCTCATGGGAACAGTGTTGCCCTCCAGCATCACCTCCCAGCTCAGAGAGAGAGAGAAAGAGGTAACATGTAGCTTGCATACGTGGAGCCACAAGATGAACGCTAATACAGATCTACTAGGACCTTCAATGTTTCCAAAAGCAAGTGTCCTCTTGTGTGAGCATCGTTAATCTGCTACCTAAAGGTAAAGGGACCCCTGACAATTAGGTCCAGTCATGATCGACTGTGGGGTTGCGGCGCTCATCTCGCTTTATTGGCCGAGAGAGCCGGCATACAGCTTCCGGGTCATGTGGCCAGCATGACTGAGCCACTTCTGGCGAACCAGAGCAGCGCATGGAAATGCCGATTACCTTCCTGCCAGAGCGGTACCTATTTAGCTACTTGCACTATGACGTGCTTTCAAACTGCTAGGTGGGCAGGAGCAGGGACCGAGCAACAGGAGCTCACCCCGTCGCGGGGATTCGAACCGCCGACCTTCTGATCGGCAAGTCTTGGCTCTGTGGTTTAACCCACAGCACCACCTGCGTCCCAAGCTGCTACTTAGAAGGGAGCAAAATACCTGGTGTGGAAACTGCCAAGGAACTCCCCTCCTCCTAGTCTGCAAACCTGGTTTTCTATCCTACTGGGAAAGAAAGAGTGAGTGGCTGGCTGACCCTGAAAAAAATGATCACCACATCCATGAGAGAAGATAGAGGAGGGGAGCAACAGAGGTTCACCCTCCACCAAGCGGAGCCACAACTCAAGCATCTCATCGTTGCCCAGCTGCCCTCAGATATCTCTTTCACCCCTTATGTGTTTGTAAGGCCACACCAGTCATCTCCAATCTGGCAGATGTTCCAGACTCCAGCTGGTGCTGATGGGAGCTGTGCTTCAAAACATCTGGAGGGCACTAGCTTGGTGAAGGCTGGATTACAAAGTCACTTCTCTCCAACTCCTGAGCTCATGCCATTTTAAAGCAAGCACAGAGAGAGGGAGGATAAAAAACAGTCATAGGAACAAACAAGCATGAAAAAGCTGCACAAATATTTTGCTTGGGGCAACTCTCGCCTTACTTAGGTGACCGGCAACAGAAGTTGCCCCAAGCAAATTTTCCAAGAAGCACTGAAGGAAACCCTTGATCAAGAGACTGGCTTTCTCAAAATGCTTCAGGAACAAAAATATTTGCGCAACTGTCTCTCCACACACACTCCTGTCCAATGTTTTGTGCCTCTTCACACACAATTTCCATTAACCTTTCTATCGTCATGGCAATGCCACGATGGATTCCACAACTACATCCGTCACTAGAGGGAGGTTGGATAAGAGACAACGTATTTTGCTACATCTGCAAATTACCTTCACCAGCCCTCACGGTGGCTCTGCCCAACCCTTCCGGACTTTGATCCTCTTAAAAGAAAACACACCTGGGACACGGGGACCAGTCATCCCTGATATGATTGCCAAAGCAGAATATGTACATCAACAGGAAATCCTTTCCTAGTCTAGCCCCAACAGAGAACGTGCCTGACTAGACTGAAGGAGAAGCCCTTGCTCCTTCCTCCTTCATTAAATTATGTGCCAGTTTGTGATTAGGTGCCAGTTTAGTACACAACACGCCACAGCCCAACATAGTTGGTTGCTGGTCAACACCCAGCACACTGGGTACAAAATCAACTTGAAATCGCAGTAATGATTTCAAAGCACTTTCTTGCAGAGTTCACATAAAATACAAAAAAAGGTAACCAGCAAGCACGAAAACAATTGAAATTATCACCATGACCATCAACAGGATTAAGTAGCAGGAAGCATGGTGTATTTTATATTTATTTAAAGCATGCACTCTGTTCAGTGACCGAAATAAATTGATTCATTCATTTAAAGCAATTATAAACCAGATAGAAACTTTAAAAAAATTCTATTTAGCAGCAGCATACTGTGTTTCTTTCACAGTGCAAAGTAGGTTTACAAACGATTTCAAAAGTTATCATTTTACGATCACTGATAAACCATGACTCCAGCCAGCCCCACAAACAAACAGCTGTAGAAAAGTCGAAGCCCTCCTCCGCTCCGTCCTTTCGCCTCTCTTACCCCAACAGATGCCCCGATTAGCCAAGGGGTCAGCCCCAAAATTGCACTCCAGGCCCTTGTGGGGGTCGCAGGGCGAGAGCTTGTCACAGTCCTCGTTGAGCTGCCGGGCGCACACTTGGCAGCAGCCGCAGTCGTCCAGCACCAGGCTGATTCCGGGGGGGCAGCGAGGCGGGCCACCAGGGGGGCATCGGCACGTGGCGGGGCAGCGGGAGGCCACCTGCAACGAGAGAGGAATCCTACAACTGGAAGGGACCACAGAGTCATCTAGTCCAACCCCCTGCAATGCAGGGATCCTTTTTGCCCAACAGGGGGCTGAAATCCATGACCCTGAGATTAAGGAGGAACTGGCCGAGAGGAGTACTCCGCAGGCAAGTTGGGGCGCTGAAGCTCCGGATCAGGGCCCTCCTCCTCTCTTACAGCTTGCGGCGCTTCTGGGATCTTTGGGGACGCGCGGATCTTAACCTTCGCCTGGCCGCCTGCTATGTATTTATTTTAAAGGCCACACCAAAATAGTTTCCTAGATGGCGCTACATGCCACGGAGTCCCGGCATTCTCGGCCTCCCCTACCAACGTGCCCGTCCCCTCCATCCCAAATAAATCTCCGTAATAAAATCCCTGCCACCACCATCAAAGCAGCCGCGCCACAGAGGCACCGGGGCTAAAGCGGCGGCGGAGTTGCAGCTCCCAGGAGTCCACGGGTGGGGGGGGGGTTTAAAAAACTCACCTTAATGCTGGGTAAGGTTCTATTCCTGAGCTCGTCCACTCTGGACAGGCTCGCCAGATTTAAGCATTAGAAAGTCTCTCACACATTCCGCACGATTCCGCACCGCTTCGAGGCACAGAACACCTCCCAGGACCCGGGAATCAAACCCGATCCCCACCGCGTGTGAATAAATGCGGCTCCGCGAGTGCAGTCACGTTGGTGAACCCGGGATCTGCCGGGAGAGCCAGCAAGGAACTGGAATCCAGAGTTTAGCGAGAGCTCGCTAGCATTTGATGAAAAACCCCCTCCCCAAATGATTCTCGCTGCCTGGTGCTCGGTCACCCCTGCCTGTTGTCATCGTCAACAGCGTTGCGCGCACATTTCACTTGCCTAAGCGGAAGAGAAAGAGGTGGCTAAGCAAGAGCTACTCACCAGGGAGATACAGAGCAGGAAAGCAGCGCTAAACAGGACAGCCTGCCTCATTGCTGTCGGATGGGAGGAGACGCCGGAAAAGGAGCACAAATACAGTGCCAAAGGAGATGAAATAAAATAAAATAAAACGACTCGAGAAACTAACTCTCGGGCGATCCGGAGGAGACAGCCAGTGGATCGTAGAGCAGCTGCAAAATTGTCCCCAGGATCCTTCGGTTCTGTAAGTTCTCCGCACACCCCTTTTTGCGCAACTTTCAGTACCTACAAAGCAACTACGTTGTTTCTGTATTTATATTTCCCCGGGGCCCCTCCCACCTACCGGGCTGGGAGCCAATAGGAACCTCCTCGCCGGCCAATAGCAACGGTGGCGCACTTCCAAACATTCCAGGGGAGGGGCTTTGGAAAGGTGGGAGGGGCTGAATGAATAGAGTCATTCATAAAATTAGAAGGCTAGTGCATTCCGAGGCGATGCGCGCGTAGTCTCGCGCGGGCCAGGGTGTTCCGCTAAGCAGAGTAGCGCTTTTATGGAGACTGCTGAATAAGGCTCCTGCTCCCATAGGGCACATCAGTGCACAGGCATACCAGTATGAGGAGCAGCCGCGGCCACAGTCATTCCTGACATGCAAAAAAAACAAATTAGAGCGAAGGAAAAAATCACGGGCGAAGGAAAATAAGCAGAAGGAAGCCAGCGTTTGCTTGGCCAGCGCCAGCCTCTGATCTGACACGAGGGCAGATCAAAGGCCCACGAAACCAGAGAGACACAAACGGGTGGGGTCTTTCTGGGGGACCAGAATGTGGCTAAGCGCGTGATCCATTTACTTGGGAGTTAGCGCCTTTGAAATCACCGAGAGTTCGGAGTGCGCCCACACAATATCCACCCTGCAATTGTAAAATCATTAAATTGTACCAAAGTGGCATCAAAGGGAGCAACAAGCACCACCAGATAAGGGCTGAGGAAGATAAAGTGGGGGGGGGGGGAATGCATCCTCTCCTCAGCCCCTTGGAGGAGGGATGGGATATGTACCTAATCGAACATCTTTGCAATAGTTAAATTTCATCCTTTATCACATTTTATAATTGGGGCACCATGTCCTGGTTTGCCTTTTTAAACAAAAGTACCGAAGATCTGCAAAAGGGTTTTGAGAATGAATGATTTACCTTGAAATATTAAACTGATTCTGATATTGCATGGGGCTAAATCTGCTTTCAAGTAAATTACATTCATTCTACTGAAACAGAGGCCAAACTGACATCAATAAGCCTGGCTATATTGGAGCTAATAAGAGATTGGTGATTTCCACTTACCATAAACCAACAGTGCCTCGCAGACATTAATGGGGGCAAAGTTTGGGCAAATCAGCCATCCTTGTAAATAATATGATAGGATCCCCACTACCTCCAATGTTGAGGGTCCAGCCATCATTTTTCATGGTAGATCTTCATACTATAGTTGCTGATAGATTTGAAGTAAGCCTTCTCCACTTACGTGGAAGGTGTTTTGAGTTCACTAGAGCAGTTTCCCAAAGGAAACAAGTAAAAGCAATAAATTCACCTCCCCCACTACAATCTGTTAGATTTATTGGCCACATACTGTGGCTGCCAGGCTGATAACTATTCACACAGCCCTGACTGTTATTCCGTGCACCAAATACAGGGTATTCCACCCCCAACCACCCCTGCTGACCGATCTTCCCCTTACATACAGGAACCGGTGTCCATTAATATCTCTGCAAAGGGCAGGCTAGAATTAGAAAGACAAAACTGGCTCTTCTGAGGACCCCAGCTGAGCCACACAGGGGCCCCAGTTGGGTGGGTCTGAGTTATACACCTTCCAGCTAGTTTTAGCTTAACTGATGGCAGGGCAAGAATCCTTGGAACACAGAGAGCTCCAACTGCGACAAGTCTGCTAGCTTAAGATGCGGTCTGTACAATGTTCCACCTTCTATTGAGAGTCTGAGAGCATGCTCACACATGTGTGCTCATTACTTACTTACTTACTTACTTTCTTATAACTTGACATTACTTTATTAATGGCACATTTATTTATTTATTTATTTATTTATTTATTTATTCATTTCATTTCATTTCATTTCATTTCATTTCATTTCATTTCATTTCATTTCATTTATATGCCTCCTTCTCCTCCAAGGAGCTTGAGGAAGTGTACATGGTCGCCCCCCCCCCCATTTTATCCTCACAACAACTCTGTGGTATAGGATAGGCTGAGAGGCAATGACCACCCAGTGAGATTGATGGATGAGTTGGAATTCAAACCCAGGTCACCCAGGTTTTCATAGTTCAACACTCTAACCATTACACCACACTGCCAATAGCAGCGTTCTTCAGGTAGCTTACAAAAATAACATAATATGTCAAATAAAAAAACACAGAGCAATAAAACAGTATGTGAATTCCAGCATTTAAAAACCAGCAACTTAGAGTAAAACACCATAGAGAAAAACACAGTAACATTAAAAGTTTGGAACAGATCTACAGCTCTGGAAAAATATCAGTGGATTCAAATACTCACAGTTTAAAACCCCTGGGAAACTGAAAAGGTGCCAAAAAATCACAGAGAAAGTGATTGATTGGGGAGTCATCATCAATATATGAGCGCTGGGTACCATTCTGAATCAAGGTGGTGGACCAAAACATGGCTTTGGGATGATGTCACCTCTTTCTTGGCACAGGTTCGGCTGCCTCTTGAGATATCACCACCAAATGTGACTTTGATGTGACGTTGCCCAATTTCTGTCATGATGGGTCCAAATTCACAAATTCATTTAAAAATCACAATATTTTATGGTTCCTAAAAATTATCAGGTGGCACCAGGCACATCCCACGAGTGTGGCACAAACTTCAGAAGAGAAAGGAGAGGATCAAAGATCCAGCACTGCCCTGCTTGGACAGCTCCATGTCCCGGCTGCCATGTCTGATTCTTTGGGGAAAGGGTAAGTACAGAGGCTTGAGAAGGTGGTCTCTGCCATGGACCAATACTACAACCATCATGTTACCTAGGGCCTGTTCAGTTTTTAACCTTATAAAATGCCCAAAATTCCCTTCTGGAGTCAACAAGCAAGCAAAGCCATGTCCAATAAGAATCAGTGTGTTAGCTTCATTTCTGTGTCTGAAATCCTATTTGTCACTTTCTCCCTGCCCGTCTTTCTCAGGGGACAGTGCTTTTGCAATGGCATAGGGTTGGTCACTGTGGGAACAGGATGCTGGACAAGGTGGGCCTTTGTTCTGATCCAGCAGGATTCTTCTGATGCTAGGAAATGTGTTGCGGATTCTCTCTGCCCACCTGCCTTTCATAGAGTTTCCCCCATTGAGGAGGGCCAGAAGCAAAAGAGAACAGGGCTTCTGCATCATTAATAGTTGCATAGAAAAAGAAATTTCATGCGGCGCCCAGGTACGCTTACTGAAATTCCCTCTGCCACACAGCTATGAAAAGGTGCAAGGAAGACTGTTTTCTTTTTTCACCAGACCACCCCACAGCCGTTGCCGACTCAGCTGCATAATGTTATACATACCTATTAACTTGCATGCCCATTTTAAATCTGGGGTGCTTACCTTTGAAGCCATAATTGGTTTGGGACTCAAGTACTTCATTTTTTTCCAATTTTTAAAATTAATTTTCCAAATTTATAACAAACTGGGACTCAAGTACTTCAAGTGGGACCTCCTTTTACACCAATCTACTTGCCAGCTAGGATCCTTGGTCAATGCCCTTTTCCAATTACCACCTCCATCAAGAGATGGGGGTTGTTACAAAAAAGGAGGTGGGTTTTTAGGTGGCATAATGGTGCCCCAGCCATGCAATGCCCTCTCCAAAGATGTATATCTGCTGTCAACTTTGCTGTCTTTTAGGCCACAAGCAAATACTACTATTAAAAATAAACAAATCACCTGGGCATTTTAAAACATTTCCTTTTTGTTATATTAAGTATTTTAAGCTCTGAATTTTAACTGTGTTTATGTTTGCTGGTTGCTTTGCATGCATGCATTGTCATTTTACTTTAAGGTTTGCAAACTGCTTTGAAACCATTGCTAAAAGGTGGCACGTGCATGTTTTGAAGAAAGAAGTACTTATCCAAGGAAAGCCCAGGGCTGGCATGGGTTTTAGCGTGCAAGAGATGGAGCAGGCTAACCAGGTTTGACACTGGCACTGTGCTCAGGGGAGCTGCCGCCACCTTTCTGCATACTGATTTTCAAGCAGGTAATAATATCTGGTTCATACAGACACTGCAGCACCTTAAAACAGCCTTAGGCTGATGCTTCCCATTCTTATGTACTGCCTGCACCTCTGATGAATATTATATACGTAGGGTAGAAATCAGTCGTTTAAAATTTACATGGGTTTAGGCTAGAGCAGGAGTAGGGAACCCTTTTCAGACCGGGGGCTGCATTCTCATCAAGGCAATCTTCTGGAGTCCGCATACCAATGGTGGGCAGGACTAGAGGCAAATGGATGCAACTTTTACCTTTTGCTAGGTAACTTTTGCTAGGTGCTATCTTTCATCCATGGGACGCGGGTGGCACTGTGGGTTAAACCACAGAGCCTGCCAATCAGAAGTTCGGTGTTTCAAATCCCTGCGATGGGGTGAGCTCCCGTTGCTCAGTCCCTGCTCCTGCCAACCTAGCAGTTCGAAAGCACTTTAAAGTGCAAGTAGATAAATAGGTACCACTCCGGCAGGAAGGTATACGGCATTTCCGTGCGCTGCTCTGGTTCGCCAGAAGCGGCTTACTCATGCTGGCCACATGACCCAGAAGTTGTATGCTGGCTCCCTCGGTCAGTAAAGCGAGATGAGTGCCGCAACCCCAGAGTTGGCCACGACTGGACCTAATGGTCAGGGGTCCCTTTACCTTATCTTCCATCCAAGCAACCAAAAGGCATTGACAAAGTTCAGGGATACACCCCAGTCAGGCAAAAACATGCATGGAGGGTATGAAGCAGGACTGGGGAGGGAGTATGACTTGCGGAGATCGCCAAGGGACACACACACACACACAGAGAGAGAGAGAGAGAGAGAGAGAGAGAGAGAGAGCGGCCTGGCAGACTGCAACCCAGGGCTGGATTGTCTAAAGAAGACAGGGCAAAAGTATCCTAGAAAAGAGAGAGAGAGAGGTGTTTATCCAGGAAGATAACCAGGCACATGAAAGAAATATAAATATTTATTCTAGTTAATACGGCTCTTAATATTCTAGTTAAAATATTTAATCTTGTTAAGATGCAGAAAGGCATTACCAGATGTTCAAGAGTTGCAAACAACATCCCTCTCACAGTGTCTGGTATATAGGGATATATTCCACCCCCTTAAATTAAACCTGTTAGGCATGCCTGGAGTGTTGTGACATAAACTGTGTTTCATTATGCACAGTTCTTTTTCACTTCTCTAGGAACTGCTCTATCCTTAATAACCCTGCAGCTCATCAAGTGCATACATTTAGTTGAAACAAACAAACAAACAAACAATTAAACAAACAAACAAAAATTCCTTCCAGTAGCACCTTAGAGACCAACTAAGTTTGTTATTGGTATGAGCTTCCGTGTGCATGCACACTTCTTCAGATACATTTAGTTGTTGCTGTTTCTGCTTTCAAGCAGAGTGTTGGCTGTTGTCATGGTTCAGAATACCAGCAAATGCTGGGTGTCCTGCCTCTGCACAGTGTGCAAGTCCCAAAATATTTCTGGGGGAGTCTGGGAATCTCGAGGGAGAGATTGGGGCAGGGCTCTGGAGAGAAATCTGCCTGCCTCTGGGAGGGCAGATGAGGTCAGGGTTCCAATGCCAATCTGCACTGAGTGCAAATGGGGTCTCTCTGAGAGTTCAACATTGATCAGCTACGTTTAAGCCCTCCCAGAAGAATGCCATGTCTGGGGACTGATCAGGCTGCACACTTAGAATCTGGAGAGCGGCGAGCCCCAAGTACCACTAAGTTTACGCTTAGACGTGGATGCAGAACTTCACATTAGGAGGGGAAATGGCCTGATGCTTTCATGAAACTTCATTGAAAAATGAACAGGTATTATAGAAAAAGGAAGCAAACTGCATTCTCCATCCTCTCTCACCATTTCATTTCTCTCTCTCTCTCTCTCTCTCTCTCTCTCTCTCTCTCTCACACACACACACACACACACACACACACACTCACCAACCAGACTATGTGTGCCTTGAGATTCCAGGGATGCTTGCTGAACCCTCAGGCAGCTTCCTCTGTGGCAAAAGCCCCTGCTGGACAAAGGAGCCTGTGTGCAAGCAATTCCCTTTCCACCAACCCTGCTGGTCACTGGCACCTCCTCCGTGGTGTGTGTGTGTGTGCACGCGCCTATGTGCAAACATCACTCCTGCGGAATGGAAGGGGCAGCCAGTCAGCACTAAGAACGCTGACCTGGGCAGCTTGAGCAGGGTGGACAAGCATCCCCAAGGATGTGAGGAAGCACAGGGAGCCAACAACAGGGAGAAGGCCTTCCTTCAGGCTGGGACAGCTGGGGGAACTGAGAAAGCCAGGCTGGATCACAGAGGGCTGCAGCAGGAGGGAGCAGCAAGGTCAGCCAGCAAGGCAGAGCCCAGGCAGGGCCAGAAGCAGCATAAAATGCAGTGGCATGGGGCGGAAAGCAGGAAGACCACCAGCAGGTGGCGCCCCAGCCAATGATAGGCAGAGCTCCATCCTCATCACGGCTGTGTTCTGCAAGGGTAACACCAAGACTAGGGGGAGGAAGGTGACAGCCAGGGCCACCCTTTGGACTGGTTGCAAGTAAAACAGGAGGCTGGCTGAAGTTGCTGAGACATTGCCCTCTTTGCACTAATAGTCTCAATTGATAAAATGTGATGCAGCAGCAGGACGGGCACCATTTTCTTGCTCCCAGCCTCCCTTAGCTATGCTGTGACAATGGATTCCAGATATTTGAATGCCCAAGAACCAGGAATTGGGTGAAAGTTTGGAGCCAGGGGCCAACAGCAAGGGGTAACCTCATTTCTACACAGCAAGACTTGGAGGGAAAGATCCCTCCCATTGGGTTCAGTTTGGCTTATTCTCACGTTATGAGTGTTTAGCGGCATCACTGCACAGGGCCCAGTTCTGTTTTGTCCTTGAGGGCTTGGGTTCCAATAATCATTATTTTAAAAGTGCACATGGTGTTTGTGTTTGGGGGTTTCCTACGAACAGGATAAAAATGGGGCATGTTGGGAGCTTGGCCCAAGGATCCAATTACCAGTTCCTTGGCATCAGGCAGCAAGTCAGCACAGGCTGGTCACCCGATCCCTACCTGCCAAAACAGCCCTGATAAACATGCAGCCTATTAATAACAGAGTGGCACTCTGGACAACGCTACAAACACTGGCAGAATTGGGCCTCTCCTTTCGGGAGTCCTGTATCCTTGTCCATTGGAACGTTAATTACTACAGTGCTCACTGCCCACTCCAAAGTGGATATCGGGTTCTCAGTCCGTGACCCAGGAGGCATCGCTCTCCTGCAAAGACTGGGGATCAAAGCCAGCAATCTTGACTCCAAATGTTCCTTGCACTATTCAGCTTTAGCCTAGGTCAGGTATGGGGAAACTTTGGCCTTCCTGGTGTTGCTGAACTACAACTCCCATAATCCCTGGCCATTGGCCATGCTCATTGGGGCTGATGGGAGTTGTAGTTTGATGGTGCCTGGAGGGCCAGATCTCCCCACTCCTGGCCTAGGGAATGGGAAAGGGAGGAGGAGGAGTTTGGATTTAATATCCCACTTTATCACTACCTGAAGGAGTCTCAAAGCGGCTAACATTCTCCTTTCCCTTCCTCCCCCACAACAAACACTCTGTGAGGTGAGCGAGGCTGAGAGACGTCAGAGGAGTGTGACTAGCCCAAGGTCACCCAGCAGCTGCATGTGGAGGAGCGGGGAAGCAAACCCGGTTCACCAGATTATGAGTCTACCGCTCTTAACCACTACACCACACTGGCTCGCAATAAAGGAATGGTACTTTGCATATGTTACTGTAGTGGCCAGTTCAGACCGGCCCTTCCTGTTATAGAGTAGGAAGTCTGGGTAAACCATGCTTGCAACTTTCTCCATATGGAAGCAGCTCCACACAGAAAGCCAATCCTGAGTGGGCCAGTTTGCTATGTGGATCAACCCTCATCAATTTATAGTGGCACCAATGTACCGGTAAGTCACCTATGACAACAATCATAGTGAGCTTGCACACACAAACCAGACATCCTCCAGAGTCACTTTCAATGAGTCTCTGCAGGGAGGAAACGTGAGGAGCCAGCTTGGTCCATTTCCTTGATGTGTAAGCATTCCACATGAGGGGAACTTTGTTATTTTAGAACTTCTACATTTTTAGGAATGATTCCTTGCTTGCTTTCTTGAAAGGATTGTACCACACATATGTATTGAGCTGCCTCTTAAGAGTTACCCACCTGGTTAAGTTTAAATAAACCATGTGGGAGTGTTCCTGCTGCAGGAGTTCTCCTCCTCCTTCCAGTGCTAGACAATGATACATTTTAATTTTGCCATTATTTGGATAAAATGGCACATGTAAATAATATTAATAATAATAATAATAATAATAATAATAATAATAATAATAATAATGGCTTGTTTTGTCTCAGAACATATTTTTAGTGCTTAGCCATGAATCATAATAGTACAGTGGTACAGTGGTACCTCGGGTTACATACGCTTCAGGTTACAGACTCCGCTAACCCAGAAATTTTACCTCAGGTTAAGAACTTTGCTTCAGGATGAGAACAGAAATCGCGCAGCGGTGTGGCGGCAGCAGGAGGCCGCATTAGCTAAAGTGGTGCTTCAGGTTAAGAACAGTTTTAGGTTAAGAATGGACCTCCGGAACGAATTAAGTACTTAACCCGAGGTACCACTGTAAATGAGTTATTCTGAGTAGGAGCAGAGAGCCTTTTCCTCACTATTAAGTAAATGCAGACAGCATTAATCTGAGGCAGAGGTTATCACTCGCAGGTAGGTATGAACGGAGCGCCTTTTGTATATGCACTTGAGAAGCTCTCTCTCCTTCTGATCAACATTCCTACCAGCAGAGGACAAGGATAGCTCCTTATGCTGAATGACCCAATTGTTTTATTTGTTTTCTGGGTTGCATTAGCTCCTTCTGCGCCTTTGAAAAAGAGAATGGAGTTGATCTTCAGCTAGTCAGGCTCAGAGGATAAGTGGCAATTTAAAAAATGCTAATTTTTAGAAGAGCATGCTATAAAATAATTATTTTATTTCAGAGTTTGTAAACTGCTCTACATTCAGAGGGTACCTGAGCAGTGTACAGATAACAATATACGGTAATTTTAGAATCCAGAAGAGCCAACATTTTAAAAAAGTTATTATTTATGACATCAGTTTGCATGATGCCTTATAGCAGCCTGCCCTAACCTGTTGCCCTCTAGATATTTTGGACTACGACTCCCATCAGCCCCAGCCAGCCTGGCTAATGGTCAGGGGTAATGAGAATTGTAATCCAAAACATATTTAGGGCACCAGACTGGGGAAGACTGCCTTACAGCATTACATAGGCAATATAAACAGGTCCCTGCTCCCAAGGGGCTCCCAGTTGAAATCAGACAGTGGGAAAATAACAGGAGAGGGAGAAACAAAGGGAGGGGACCAGAAGGGAGGGAAGAAAAGACAAGACCATGGGCCACTGTGGCCTTTTGGTACAACTGGGGGGACCACCTGGGAGATTCAAATCCCAGACCATGAAGCTTTCTTTGGGTCAGTCATTATCATTCAGTCTAACTGCGTCGCAGGCTTGTGGTGAGGATAAAATGGCAACCTTGGGATGTCACTTTGAGTTTGGTGGAGGAATTATAGGATATAAATGTAGACAGTAAGCAAATAAAAAAGATTGCTCTTGGGAATGACAATTAAGATAAACCAAATCCACAGACAAATACAAAAACTACAACCAGAAAGGAATAATAAAGTGCCCTTAGTGAGGATAAGGTGCCATTAATATTGTAAAGTCATAATATATCGAGATGGAGAGACTGGTTTGGC
The DNA here is from genome assembly GCF_964106915.1 of Podarcis gaigeae. Classification (NCBI taxonomy): domain Eukaryota; kingdom Metazoa; phylum Chordata; class Lepidosauria; order Squamata; family Lacertidae; genus Podarcis; species Podarcis gaigeae. The sequence continues at coordinate 44,854,027 of NC_139679.1, forward strand.
ACTAATTGAGGAGCCGTTTGACATAAGTCATAAAACACAGTCCGTTTCTTCTAAATGTTCCCACGCCACCCTTTCCTTCTCTGATGGGCTAATGAGCTGTCAGCTGAGCCAAGACTGCTAAGCCTCACAATTTCTCCTGCCATTTCACTTTCAAAGATCTAGCAAATTATTTTCGGTCGCTGCCATGCATAATTCTTGCTGATGCTGCAAAAGAGTCAGTCTGCGGCATTTTAGCAACAGTGTCTTTTGGCCCTAGTTGAGTTATGAAAATGTGGAAGTAGGGGAACCTCCTCTTCTCTTGTATTTATTGATTGTCCTGACATGCCACACTTCTTCCAAGAAGCTCAGGGATGCCTGCGCTGGTGTCAGAGCTGGCCCTCAAGCAGACGCAGGGTGGTATCCAGGACTCCAAACCAGCAGATCCTGCTATTGCTCAGATACTGCTATTGCTCAGAGCCCATCGTCCACTCTTGGGGCACCTGTGGCCTTCCAGATGCCAAGATAACCAATGAGCAGTGATGGTTGGAGTTGCCGTCCACCTGGAAAGGCTGCAAAGAGATCCTGATTCTAGCCCCAACATTTCCTGATAATGGAGCCTTATGATGAGCCAGTCAAAGGGGACTTACCTGAAACTAGCATCTAACTGAAGTCAGGAGCTGTTTTATAGGGTGGTCCTGGAGAACCTGAGCTCTGCTTCTCTGGCAGTGGTCCCTGGATCCCCTGGGGAAATAAAAAGTATTTTTACTTTTCTTCTAGAGCAGCTCAGCATGCTGAAAAGGTTGTGCTGGTGAGATCCTAGCCAGCCATCACCTTAATTTACCACCAGGCATCTCTGAGTATAAATTAGCATATGCAAATATGTATCATGGGCCCTGGGTCCTTTAAGTACCTAGCAACACTCCTGCTTGATTGCATTTTAAAAGCAATTAAGCTCATGGTAGTGGAAACACACTGGAAGATGTACAGGGGCTGTGCCTGAAAAGGCTCCCTCACTTATGGATGAAAGCCAGTGTGGTGTAGTGGTTAAGAGCGGTGGACTCGTAATCTGGTGAACTGGGTTCGCTTCCCCACTCCTCCACATGCAGCTGCTGGGTGACCTTGGGCTAGTCACACTTCTCTGAAGTCTCTCAGCCTCACTTACCTCACAGAGTGTTTGTTGTGGGGGAGGAAGGGAAAGGAGAAGGTTAGCCGCTTTGAGACTCCTTAAAGGGAGTGAAAGGCGGGATATCAAATCCAAACTCTTCTTCTGCTTTTCGAGTCAGTGTTGACCTCTGTGCCTCAGCGGTGCAGACAAGGGTGGATGCACTTCAAAGTGGAGAGATCAGCAGGGATTAGTCATGTGCCTTGTTGCTTCCAACTTGCCCAAGCAGGAGAGCGTTCTAAGGGCAGCACTTGATTGGTTTCAGTTTCCTTCAGAGCAGAAAGAGCGCTGGAGGCTTATGGTGCTCTTGTAACATTTGGTTTGTACAAGTAGAACATAAGTGGAGGCAAGCAGCAGGTGCTCCTAACAGGCCAATCTGCTGCCTCAGATCCCCAGAGATGCTTCTAGTCTTCAGCTCACAGCTTTCTTTCTCTTACTGTGTACTCACTATACTGCACCTTTATAGCACATTTTCCCCCTCAAATAATCCTGGGCACTGTAGAGTTACCATTCCCAGTAAGCTTTAGCAAACCAGAGTGCCCAAAGTCTGTGTCTCTTGCCTGCACCCACACCCCTGCCCCTTCTTCCCCCTCCTTTTAACTAGAGAAGGGTGGGATTTGTCACTTTCTCCAGATTCTGATGGCTGTCGCATTCCAAGCATTCCAGAGAGATTTGCATCAAGAAACCTCTCTTGATTAGCTCCCAGAAAGGAACAGGGGCTGGCCATCCTGGGACATTCAGAAACATTCACACGCTGTTGTCTATCCCAGACTCTACTTTGGTAAAGGTAAAGACAAAGGACAAGGACCCATGGATAAGTCCAGTCAAAGGTGACTATGGGGTGCAGTGCTCATCTTGCTTCAAGCCAAGGGACGGGACACTGTGACAAGTGCCAGAGTGCACAGAAACACCGTTTACCTTCCCACAGGTAGTAGGGCTTGGGGGGGGCTAAAGGTTAAACCACAGAGCCTGCCAATCAGAAGGTTGGCGGTTTGAATCCCTGTGACAGGGTGAGCTCCTGTTGCTTGGTCCCTGCTCCTGCCAACCTAGCAGTTCGAAAGCACGTCAAAGTGCAAGTAGATAAATAGGTACCACTCCGGCAGGAAGGTAAACAGCGTTTCCATGCGCTGCTCTGGTTCCCCAGAAGCGGTTTAGTCATGCTGGCCACATGACCTGGAAGCTGTACGCCGGCTCCCTCGGCCAATAAAGCGAGATGAGCGCCGCAACCCCAGAGTCGGTCATGACTGGACCTAATGGTCAGGGGTCCCTTTACCTTTACTTAAAGGTAAGGCAGGGTTCCCTGACTCACTTTAGTGAACAATAGCTACATAAGGGATAGGGAACCTGTGGTTTTCTGGCACAACTCTCATTGTCCCTGACCATTCACTCTAATGACTGGAGTGGATGGGAGTTGTAGTTTAGCAACATATGAAGGGTTACATAAGGGATCTGAGGACAGACATATGAGTTTAGCAATAAATATATTTTCAGGGAGCTATTCCTCCCGCCACCTTAGTCGGATGTGGTTTATAGATAAAAGGAGGATTTTTGGAGACTATTTCTGAGGGAGAGGAGTGCAAGACTCAGGCATGTTCCCTTGTGAACAGTAGCAGTCTGAGACCAAGACTGCTGCTGACCTTTCTCCAACCCTGGCTTTCTGGTATGCTGCTGTTTCCAACAGTAATTCTTTGAACAATGATATCAAAGCAATCTTAATTTTGTTATCGCCAGAGCTTAGGGCCGCAGCAAGAAATCGTGCCTGGCAGTGGTGCTGAGTGTGGAAGTCAGATCTAGATGGTTACTGGCAAATGTCCAGCGTCGCCTTTAGGCTGCAATCCTATAACCACTTTTAGGAGTAAGTTCCATTGAACAGAATGGCACTTCCTTCTGCGTAGAGATGCATCCTGAGCCTTATCTCCTGTGTAGAAAACAGCAGTAAAAAGTGCCACTGCTGGTTTCTCCAAAGATAAAAAAATAGCGCTTCTGCAACCCAGAGAGACAGCTAGTCATTCACTGGACTGCTTTAGTTGATTGAATCAGCTTTCCTTTCTCTGGGCTATTTCAGTTGATTGATTGAATCAGCCAATCAAGCAGTCAGTCAGTCAATCAATCCATCCATCCATCCATCAATCAATCAATCAATCAATCAATCAATCACATGCTTTAAAAGGCCTCAAAAACAGGACAATCTTGATAAAAAGTTTTAAGATAAAGAGCATAAATACAGCAGGGGGACTTTTAGGGGTGCGTAGGCCGTCGGGGATACTTTTGAATGCTTTTGAATTATGTTGCTGGAGGAGACTCTTGAGAGTCCCGTGGACTGCAAGAAGATCAAACCTATCCATTCTTAAGGAAATCAGCCCTGAGTGCTCACTGGAAGGACAGATCGTGAAGCTGAGACTCAAATACCGGTACTTTGGCCACCTCATGAGAAGAGAAGACTCCCTGGGAAAGATTGAGGGCACAAGAAGAAGGGGACGACAGAGGACGAGATGGTTGGACAGTGTTCTTGAAGCTACCAGCATGAGTTTGACCAAACTGCGGGAGGCAGTGGAAGACGGAAGTGCCTGGCGTGCTTTGGTCCATGGGGTCACAAAGAGTCAGACACGACTAAACGACTAAACAACAACAACAGGCCATCAGGGAAGGCTGAATGCTGTGTTTTTTCTACTGCCATGAAGTGCTGTGCTCACCACTTTTGCAGCACTTTTATTTTTGCTTATCTGTTATGCTGTTGTTTGTTGTACTTTCTATTTTTGGTGTTAGCTGCTTGGATTTCTTCAAAGGAAAAAAAAAAGGATGCCAATTTCAAGCAAGCAAACAAACAAACACTGTGCAAGAAGCAGACAAATCCAGTGTGGACTGAAGTTACCAAAGGATTTGTGACTGTGGTTAGGCTAGGCCTGTTCAGAGCAAATTAGGGGAGGTCAACTTCAAATGCACCCCACCGCCCCCAGTAATGAAGGACCTTTCAGAGTGTGTATTAAGCCCTGCTAATCTCTTTGTATGTTCTATGGTCTCTGTCCTAGGAAAGGGACGCGGGTGGCGCTGTGGGTAAAAGCCTCAGCGCCTAGGGCTTGCCGATCGAAAAATCGGCGGTTCGAATCCCCGCGGCGGGGTGCGCTCCCGTTGCTCGGTCCCAGCGCCTGCCAGCCTAGCAGTTCGAAAGCACCCTCGGGTGCAAGTAGATAAATAGGGACCGCTTACTGGCGGGAAGGTAAACGGCGTTTCCGTGTGCAGCTCTGGCTTGCCAGAGCAGCGATGTCACACTGGCCACGTGACCCGGAAGTGTCTTCGGACAGCGCTGGCCCCTGGCCTCTTGAGTGAGATGGGCGCACAACCCCAGAGTCTGTCAAGACTGGCCCGTACGGGCAGGGGTACCTTTACCTTTACCTTCTGTCCCAGGGCAGCTGTTCAGCCCATACACTTTCAGTAGCCTGATCGGACAGAGTGTGCCTTTCCTTTCACAAATGTGGGAAACCTCACACAGAAGGGGCAGCTCTGGCAGAGGAAGAGGGTAGCCATTTAGATCAATTTGAGACATACAAATGAAGTTCCCTCACAATAGTCTGGACTATTGGTCCACCAAGCTGTCAAGAGCTGGAGTTAGGAGTAGTTCAGCAACAAAACATCTGGTATCTGTTAACTCTTTATCCAAAGAAACCAAAACAGTGCAGGCCTAGTAATCACAGCAATTCTTCCCAGTAGGTCTTGCCCCAACGAGACAATTGTGAGGACTGAACTCCTGTCAGAAACGGTGGCATACTGTCGTTAGTCAAAGTAGACAATACTGAACAAGATGTGCCATTGGTCTGACTAGGTACTGTATATAAGACCACTTGCTATGCTCCTAATCCTGCTAATGTGGCTGGAGACACGCGACAATGGATGGCAGTGACCTGCAGCTTTTTTTCCGGAACAGGGACAGTCTGTCTGAGCTGTTAGAAATTTGGAAGCTCTGCTGCAATATCCCAAAAAGTCCATAGTGTTTCTTAACTTGTCCTGGTGCCAGTTCCTGCTGTGTAGGCCTGAGAACTTGCCCCAGGCTTAGAAATTACTACCTACAACAACACTGTTTATCAGGTTGGAGTCTGCAGGCTAAGCAGACAGTATTTGGGCAAAGGCAAGCGTGTTGGCAAGACCCGTCTGTTGTGTAACTGAAACCAACCAGGGGGAGATGAATGCAGACTTCAAGAGGCCAGTGGAGGGTCAAACAAAGGACCAAAACAAATGAGGTGCTGGAGATCCTTGACTGAGTGTCCCAGCATATTTCCCCTTTTCTTACCTCAAAGCAGTTACAGAGTGTACTGGAGGGGTTAATCCTTCCCCCATGCCATTTCCTAGATCTAAGTGCCCCCATCCCAAAGCTGGTCTTAGCTCTGCAGCAGGGGAGCGAAAGAGAGGCACATGAGGGGTCTTCTTTTCCCTCTGCAGAGCGAACAGCATTGTGGGAGGGCAGTTTTGATTAGGGAAGCACAAGGGGCGGATTTAATCTCCTCTCTCCCACCACCACTGCTCCAATCAAATTTGGACCCACCTCTTTTTAGGTAAAAAAATGAATAAATTAGGAGGCTCAGATCATGCATCTCCTGCATCTCATCACTTGCGGTCCCAAAGAGGCCTGTCACTGGAGCATGCATTCACCTGTAAAGGTAAAGGTAAAGGGACCCCTGACCATTGGGTCCAGTCGTGGCCGACTCTGGGGTTGCGGCGCTCATCCTGCTTTATTGGCCGAGGGAGCCGGCGTACAGCTTCCAGGTCATGTGGCCAGCATGACTAAGCCGCTTCTGGCAAACCAGAGCAGTGCACGGAAACACCGTTTACCTTCCCACCGAAATGATAACTATTTATCTGCTTGCACTTTGACGTGCTTTCGAACTGCTAGGTTGGCAGGAGCAGGGACCGAGAAACAGGAGCTCACCCTGTCGCGGGGATTCGAACCGCCGACCTTCTGATCAGCAAGTCCTAGGCTCTGTGGTTTAACCCACAGTGCTGAGTTTGTAGTTAAGGATGCCCAGGTTGCCCCCTCGGAACCTTGCCTATATTCTTGGGCAAGGTTGAATGGCTGTTGTTCCTTCTCCTGACTTTCAGCCACAGTTATGGCAATAAAGACCAGAGAACTTGAGGCATGTGAATTTGGTACCAATTGTATTTATGACCTACGCCCCCAGCTGTCCTGCTTCCCACTTCAAGTGCTTTTGCCCGCCTAGGATATGTCATTGAACTCTGATAATGCCTCTTGCTTGCCTGGGTGGAGGACAAAGAAAGGCATAGGATTGTGAGTAGAAACTAGCCTGCTGTAGAGAGGGAAATATTACATTGGTGGCTCTGCCCCATTTTGCCCCTGGCCCCACCCACCGCTGGCATGTGGTCCCTGGAAGGTTGCCCAGGCAGGAATGCAGCCCTTGGGCTTAACAGAGTTCCCCACCCCTTTGTGAAATTAATTTCTGGTGATGGACAGATAGATAGATCTTGGCAAGTGCTTGTCATTCAGAAAAAAATGGTACTTCTGGCAAGGGCTCAGTATTGGGTCAACGTATGCTTGCCCAATGTAATCCATCCTTTTCCATCAGAATTGTTCTTGGCATATTGGCATGTTGCTTTGATGGCTGCTGTCGCTAATGGTGCGATATGTAATGGTTTCTGGGCGATGCTTATAACCTCCAGCCTTTAGTTTCCACCCCACTCCAATATGTGGAATACAAGCACCAAACAGAGGTTCCCTTGCTTTGGGCAGCCCCATAAAGGAGGTAGCAAGGAAGGAATGGACAAAAATGGGAATGGGGTGCCTGGACGCTGCAAAATTTGTGAAGTCTTAGCCCTAGCCAGGGAGGTGGGCATCTGGGCTCTGCTTTAGGCATCTAAGTGCTTAGGCACTTGCTGCAGCTAAAACACACTCAGATTTTTCCTGGAGAAGGTTGGGGAATGCTGATGCAATGTATCTTGTTAATCTCCTTGTTAAATAAATGCTAATTCCATGCTGCAATAAAATGAGGCCCCAATCTTATGTACTCACTTACTAAAGAATAAACATCACCAAACACACGCACAGGGTTGCACTGCCAGGCTCCCCTCCTCCACCCACTTACTATTGAACTCAGGTTGCGATCCTATGCACATTTACCTAGTCAAATCCCATGGAACTGAATGAGACTTCCTTCCGAATAAACATGCATACAGGCTCGTTCTGCCAATGGGACTCTCTTATTAGGAAACCTGCATAAGGTCTAGATGCATGTCCCAAATCAGTAAGAATGTAAGAAGTTGCTTTATTCCAAGTCAGATTGGTCTATTTAATTTAGCACTGTCCACACTGACTGGCAGCAGCTCTCAAGGGTTTCAGCCAGGGGCATGGCCAGCATGGGCTCTGCTGCTGAGCTATGATCCTTCCCCTCAAAATAAAGTAAGTTTCTAGTCCTCATAGAGCTAAATAAAGGGTGTAACAATTTGATAGGTACATAGAAATCTGGAAATGTGACAGACCTTCATTTTGGGGCTGCTTCACAACCAGTAATAAGGTCTGGGTAACCCCTGTTATCTCCTTCAGTGGTATTGTTCCACAACAGATCACTAGTTATTTATTTAACTACTACATCTCAGATTTTGATTAAAATTGCTGTTCTGGTTTATCTCACATGTCGAAGTCACAGGTGGGAATAAATATTTCCTATGCCTTACAGTTTTTGAGTTATGTGGGGGGGGGTTAAAAATAGGGAAATGTTATATACATGCATGAATCAGGTCGCTTATGGGGCCCCTCCAGGATTAGGGTGCCCCTGAAGCTTAAACTTCATTAAGTTTCATAGTAGATATGCCGCTGCTTATACCAAGTCAAGTCACTGGTCCATTCAGAGTGGTGAACTTATGCCAGACCAGTAGGAACTCTCAGACTTAGCAGGAAAAATTACACAGTGCTAAACTTCTTCCTTGGGAAAATGATCAGCATCAAACAAGAGGCAAGGTAATTCCAAAGCCAAACAGAAGGAGTGAGGAAGCAGAAACAAGCTGCCACATTTCTCAATGTTCTGGAGCTTTGGTGCCCGGCTGGCTTCCTTTCATTTACCTGCCAGTTGCTTCCGGGCTCTGGGATCCAGGCCTTCATACACAGCTGCACTGTTTAGACCCTTGCGAGGGGAAAATTGGCAACAACACAGGGCTCAGCTCCCCAGCCCACACACATATTGCTGTCAAGAAGAAATGGTCTATTCCAACCAGAGCTGCAAAACACCACAGACAACCTGAGTACGTCTGTTTAGAGGTAGATCAGGGTCGGTTGAATTTCCCCCCAGACAATGAAAGGCTTTGAGCCCATTCAGAGTCCTAACGATCAGCTTTCTTGAGAACATAATAACCGCCTTTTATAGGCTGCTTTCCTCCACTCACCAAAGGGCAGAATTTAGCACAGGGTTTGTCTACAAGCTTGCCACAAACATTTTACGTAAGGGCTGGGGAGGGGATTATTTTTCCTTGCCTCCCACTTGGACATTGGCTGAAGTGGAGGAGCCTGACCCCAGAGGCAGCTGCATTTTTCAGCAGCCCCGAATGATCTCTGGGTAGCCCCCGTCACAGACTGTGCCCAGAATGACTCAATGGATGGTGCCTTTGTATGCTAAGGGACAGCACCTTGCTCCAGGGGAGGGAAATGCTGCTGGCACTGAATGAGAAGGCTTTTTGTCCAAGCACAAAAAGACCTGCAGAGATATGAGACCGAGATCCATATCATCACAGGTGTGTAAAAGCATCTCCAGCCTGGGGCTAAGAAGCACAGGCAGACACCAAGGGCCTGGTTTTAAATGGTGACAGGACTTAAAATGGTGTGATCACTGGGGCCTTTTTGACGTGCTCTGCATGGAAGCAGCACATGTCCCAGCTGGGAAACCGAAGGCTAGATTCGTACAATCATTTGTCCCACCAGAAAGAGAACTCTCAACATCCAAGGTCTTCCAACACAGTTGTGGGCCAGCACTAGCTTGGTTCTGCCCTGATTGTGGAGATTTGCAAAGAATGCATGATCTAGTTTTTTTGCAAGAGCAATACCTACATGGATCTCTAGTGCAAGGCAACTCCTCCAAAGCTTCACCTCATGACAGGGGAAAAGGGATCACAGCAGAGAAAAAGGATTGTATGCATCTGCTGTGAAGCCACATTCATCACACAATCACATGGAAAGTCCTTCAGCTACCACAGAGGTGGTACAAAACTTGTGTTTTGTATAATAATAATAATATTTTTTTATTTATACCCCGCCCTCCCCAGCCAAGGCCGGGCTCAGAGCGGCTTACAAGCAATAATAAAAACAAGATGAATGGTTACAACTTAAAAACAAAAATAAAATACATTAAAATAATGGAACATTAAAATATTAAAAAGTCTTGTTGCTTTAATAAAGAAGTGTTACTAGAGAACTGTCTCCAGCATAATATGTCAAGAGAGCTGAAATCACAAACCCCACGTCACAACAACTGTGTGAACCCTGGGCTGGGGCAGGGGCACTTTTTTGGCTGAAAGGCAGAACAGAAATAAACTCCAACAATGACAACATATTTTCATTTCAGTTTAGTTCATCACTTGGTGAGGGCAGCACTGGATGATGAGTTTTGTTCATGACTCAGGCACTGCAGATCAGACAACACTGGCAGCCACCGCTGCATCAGCACAGCTGCAATATTCTTTAGTGGAAACGGTTAACTTGCTCGGTGCTCCTGGTCACACTTTCTTTTTTTGAGTTTTATTTATTTAATAATGTTCTTATGTTACATTGGTAAATATTATATTACATCACAAGGCTTATTATAATATAATTTTCAGCATGTATACTAAGTTTATATACCTAAAGAAAAGCAACAAGGACAAAAAAACTATTCCAAAATCATATATGTACCAACACTTTGGATTTCCTGTTTATCCCGTTGTACAGTATATTACTTTTTTACAAATTAATGTACTCTTATTATTGTATAGTGGTACCTTGGGTTAAGTACTTAATTCGTTCTGGAGGTCTGTTCTTAACCTGAAGCACCACTTTAGCTAATGGGGCCTCCTGCTGCTGCCGCACCGCCGCCGCCGCACGATTTCTGTTCTCATCCTGAAGCAAAGTTCTTAACCCGAGGAAATATTTCTGGGTTAGTGGAGTCTGTAACCTGAAGTGTATGTAACCTGAAGTACCACTGTATATTTCTTTACATTTTATCTAACACATTCCTATATCAATATGTACCCTTGGTCTTATTTCTCAATTCAGTCTTTCTCCAACGTCAATCGAATGCTAGCATTCCTGGTCACACTTTCAGGGACCTGGTCATCCAGTCACGAGAGGCTGAGCGACACAGGTGCTCTTACACTCCTGTGTGTCTACTCCAGCACAGCAATCCCAGATGTGTTCAATCAGGGCAGCCGAAAACATTTTGGCACCTGAGGCAAACCACAAAATGGCATGCCTCCTCCCCCAAGGGAACAAGAAGTAAGTGGACATTGACAAGGATAGCTCAGCTGACTAGAGTGTGGTCTGGTAACACCAAGGTTACAGGTTTAATCCCCATAAGAAATAGCTGCATATTCCTGTATTGCAGGGGGTGGACTCAGGGCCCCTGCCAACTCTATGATGGGAATAAAGATCTACATCGGGAACATCAGGAACAGCACCTCCTGTTTGCTAAAAGGCCACTGTAGATGTGCTATTGTTGGGGAGTCTGCAGTTCTATCCTCCAAGGAGTGCACCACAGCGGCTGATGCCACTGTGGCAACAGCAGCAGCGGGCAATGCATTTCTTGGAGGCCAGGTCTGCTGCTTGTGGATCCTGCCGCCTGAGGCCATTGCCTGACCTTGCCTCATGGGTGGACGGGCCCTGTGTTCACTCCAAAATAAGTCCTGCTACGTTTAATGTGACTTAATCCCAGCAAGGTTGTGAGGGGTGTGTGTGTGTGGTTAGGATTGTAGTCTTAGAGTGGTTTGAGATAAACAGAGAAGGGGAAAGCCACCACCACAAGTGGCGAGCAGGCTGATGCACTTCGGATCTTGCTGAGATGTCATCTCACTTCCTCCTTGGCTGTGGAAGGAGTCAAGAGGCGTGGAGTTAGCCAAACCTTTTGTTGCATTTTGCCACATCCACATGAATGGTGGTCACCACTTGGGGTCAGCCGTCCATCAGAATCCACCAGGTCCCAACACCCCACCGCCACCGCCCCTCATCTGCTTCAGACGTCCAGCGATCCTTGAGGGAGGTTCCAAGGCAGCGTGAGAGGAGTTGGAAATGGCAACCCTCCAGTGGGTGGTTCCCGGCCTGGGCCCGTCTCGGGCTGCTCTTCCTCGCTTCGCGTGGGCCGTCGGGGCGGATTCCTCTCGCTCGGTGCTTGGCTGGGCGGCGGCGCCCTGCGCGAGGTCCCCTCCCTTCCCCAAGCCAGCTCAAGGGAATGGGCAGGGAGGCGGGAGCGCCGGGCGCCTGGGGAGGGACGGGCACGGCAGCACTGGAGGAGGGCGCCACTTGTACCGGCCGACACCGCCGCCGGCGCCGGAGAAGCCAGCAAGGGCCGCTGCCTCCTAGCGCAGGTGGCCACAAGGAAGCCGGCTCAGGTGCTTCCGGGCGGCCGGGGCAGCCAGCGAAAGCCTACAAACTCCAGGCAAGCGGCTGCGGGGAACCGTCGGTGAGTGTGCGCGTCTTTACGCAGGCTGGGACGTGGGTTTTAGGGAGAGGCGGGATCGACCCATAAAGGGACCGAAGCGTGTCCCATTCACTTCCTCGAAAGTGTGGCCGCGGAGGGGGACTATAGATCCGGCCAGAGCCGGCGTGTTTACCTGGAAGGATCCCCACATGGCTCCTCGTGGAACTTCCTAGGAAGCGCACTTACGGCGGGCGGCCCACCCGGACTTTGCCGCTAGAGGTATTGCTCCCCCCCCCACACACACACCTTGGGGGCAAGAAAGCGAGTATGTAGCCTTAACGCGGCCCGGCCCGTTCCCAGAGTGTGGATGAGTTTTCCATTCCCGACGAGGCGATGCCTGAGTCTAGACCCCCGACAGCAACGGGAGCCTGGCGCGCGCACCGACGGTGCCTGGAGATGCTGTGCATGGCTACCCTGTGAGCGCGCGTTTTGCCCTCGGGTAAACTGTGGGGGCAAGATTAGCAGGCTTTTGTCCGATAGCGGGGGGGGGGGGGGCGCGCTAGTGGGATCTACTCCTCGAAAATGAAGGAACGTTGGGAGAAGAGATCTCCTCAACTTGCTCAGTTTGTAGCTTCCGAGTTTAGGAAGCTCCCCCCCCCCCCAACTCCATTTGGTCCGGCTGGAATGGCACCCTGCGCATGCACAAGGGGGCCTGCCTTCCTTAATATTACATCACAGCCTCCAGGGATGAGCCCTGGCGCTGGAAAAGGGCTTGGTGAGCCTGGGTGGATGGTGGTAGCCATCGCTGAAAGCAAGGGATTGAGCAAGGGTGAGGGGGGTGGGTGGGCATTGAGACCAGCGCCTGTTGGTGGGCTTCCCATGGGCTGTGAGAACAGGACGCTGGACCAGATGGACTTTTAGTGTGATCCAGTTGTGTTGAACTAGATGACAATTCTATGCTTCTTTAATTGTCTCCACTGTTTTGGCCCCATACTTTTAAAGCACACAGCTTCTTGGGAACTGTAGCTTGTAGGAGGTAAACAACAGTCTGCAGGATTATTCAGGGGGAAGCCATGTGCTTTAAATATGCTATGGTGCATCTCTACCCAAATGTAACCATTGCAAATGGGCTGCCTGTGGTGGAGAACTTTTAGAACTACCACGGCTTAAAGTAACTGCTAGAGTTTTCCAATATCTTTAAATACAGGAGCGCTCTCTCTGTGTGTCTCTCAAACCGCAGGGGTGAGGGAAGTAAGGGGAGAACTAGGTCCCACCAACCCCAACTAAATTTTATGCTCCTTGGGTGAAAAATAGTCTTGAACTTTCAAGCGTTCTAAAGCAGGTACTCATTGCTTTGTCTCTACTTACATGCTGTTTTTTCCAAGGAATGGGTGGGGAGAACAGCAAGGAAAACTAGCTGATAGGAAAGATAAATAATTGCAGGGGGAAGTTGGCTAGCAGTTCCTGCTCCCTGATTCCTTTCAGTGTTATCTGCCTATTTCTGGGAGACTCTTCAGCTTATTTGACAGGGTTTGGGAGCTGCTTATTCACACACAGTTGTGTATTCAAAGGCTGCATACACATTTACACACCATGCATTTAAAGCACACACATCCCTACAAAAAAGAATCATGGGAAATGTAGCTTACACAGAGCTACATTTCCTAGCACCCTTAGCAAACTATTATACAGTTCCTAGGATTCTCTGGGTGGGTGTGCTTTAAATGTACGGCATGTCTGCAGCTTGAGACAATGAAACCACAGCTTGATGTACCTCTTGTTTTGTTTCCACTTTGACGAAGATAATACGTAGACACACAGCCGCTGGAGTGACTGTAATTTAGAAAGTATTTAGTCTGGACTGGAAAGTAGGGGGATTAAGGACAGTCAGTCTGGCACAGAATCTCCCTAATTATAACGCATCTCGATTTACTCTCGCTCTCTAGGCACCTGCAGACCCTCCCTCCCTCCATTCCTTCCTTTTATCCACACAGGCGGGAGGCATTATCAGAGTTCAAGGACACATTCCAGCCAGGCAAAAGCCCTCAAAGTGTGATTTATTTATTTATTTATTTATTAAATTTGTATACCTCCCTTCATCAAAAGATCTCAGAGTGGTTCACATAATAAAATACAACATAATACATAGTAAAAAAAATTAAACCAAAACAACCCCCTTCCCACGGATACATTTCAAAGGCTATAGGATATTAATCAGCCAAAGGCCTGGCTGAAGAGTATTGTTTTCTCCTGCCGTTTAAAAATATGTAATGAAGGCCCGGCCGATCCTCCCTGGGGAGAGTATTCCACAAATGGGAAGCCATTGCAGAAAAGGCCCGCTCTACCTTCTAGACCTCATGTGGATGAAGTGTACGAAGAAGGGCCTCAGATGATGAACACAGAGTCCGGGATGGTTTAATATGGGGAGAGGCAGTTCCTGTGAAGAAGGGATAGTGAGAAGTGTGGTCTGGATAGAGTCCCAAGGGCTATATAGAAAGGGTTGCATTTGGCCTGCAGGCATGAGGTTCCCCACCCCCGCTTTACGCCAAGGGGCTACATTCTTTTTTTTAAAAAGGTGAAATGAAATAAATAATAGGATGTATTTTAGTGGAGAGAGGATGAAAGGTGGCATGTGAAAGGAGCAGTAGGAGTCAGAGGGATTAGCAGGTGTGGGAAATGAATTGGAAGGCAGAATTCCTGGGTGCTCCACTCTTTTTTTTTTGTTTGTTTTGGAAGGTATACACCATCTAAGATTAGAATGGAAGGCAGGTAGTTTGGGAACCAAAGCATATTGTTGTTGTTTTAAAAAAACTTCTTTTCTTTAAACTGGGCGGAGACAGGAGCAGAAGAGCTGGTAGCTAGGATGCCCTGGAGCTATTTCTGTTCCAAGAGATCTTTCTATGGAAAATTACTACTCATAACATTAACTTTTATATAAGTTCCATTACTTTCAGAACATTTTACAAGTCCCATTAAAAGCTTGATTATTCAAATTGCTGGATTTGCCCTCTGTTCACCCCCTCCCGCTTCTTTTTCCCTTGGCTGCTTCCTCTGAATGGTAACCTTCAGAGATAATTACCCGGCTGGTTTGGTGCTCATAGAAACCAGAACCTTATGCAGACAGTGTCTGTTTCAGCTGTTCAGACATGTTCTTATGGAAGAAGCTAGGAAAGGGCATGAGCCAGCTCTTAGCAACAGGAGACAAATTGAAGTTGGGGAACAGCACCAATGATCTACCATGGAGGGATATTGGTTCTGGCCAAAGATTCATCTTGCCCAGCATCACATTGGCCAACCAGATGCCCATGGGAATCCTGCAAGAAAACTTCCCTGCCTGTGTTTCCCACAAACAAGTATGCAGAGGCATGTTGACTCCAACAGAGGAGGCAGAACCTTCACAAATTTGCCTATCCAAGTTGGTGGCCAACCCTCAAGCTTGTGGGAGCAAATTTCACAGTTTAGCTACGTACTGTGTGAAGAAGGGCTTTCCTTTGTTCTGAATCTTCTGACATTCAGCTTCATTGAATGTCTCTGGGTTCTAGTATATGCGAGAGGGAGGAATAACTTCTTTTTATTTTCTCGACTCCATGCCTAATTCTATCTAGCACGTCCCCTGCTTACTTGACTTTTTTTGAAACTAAAAAGTTTCAAATGATGTAAGCTTTTCTCATGTGGAAGTTGCTCCAAGCCACTTGGTCATCCTGGTTGCCCTTTCCTTGGGGTGATTTTGGGGTCTCCCCTGGTGCAATGAATAACAACACCCCTCTTGTTAATCATTGCACTTGCATGTGAGTAGCGTCTTAGTAAATAGCACCCAGTGATCTTTTGTAACAGGTTAGTAGCGGTGAGAAAACAAGTTCTACAACTCTTGGAAGGCTGGGAAGGATAATGGAAACCAACACCTTTTCTCACTTTCAATAGTCTCTTTGTGGAAGTGCCCTTCCACCATCAAAATTGACTTTGATCTGGAGGACTCTCTTGCCAGTTGCTGCCAGGCCTGTCTCAGTTAAACCATTTGGCTGACTCTGTAGAGTCAAAGCGAGCCGACCACATTTATTTATTCATTTCCATTTATTGTTTCCTATAAAATCTCTTGATAAGTGATTTCACAGTGGGGAAAAAACAACAAGAAAAACAAGAAAAATGATTTCACATCTAATACAAAAGATCTCCGCTTAAAGGGCTTGTTAATAAAGGGAAGGTCTGCAATGGTCGCTGCAAATACCATAGAGACAGTGCCTGCCTGATGTGTAAATGGGAGGGAATTCCAAAGAGTAGGTACCTCCATACTAAAAGCCAGATTCCTGTATCATATGGAGCAGCCCATCCCTTTCAGAGTGCAATGACCAGCTGGGTATACAAGAGGTGAAAGTATCATTTAGGTATCCTAGTCTCAACCTGTATACCCAAACCAACAGTTTGAATTTAGCTTGGTAACTAATCAGCAGCCAGTGCAATTCTTTCTGCAATAGCATAACATGATGGCAATAGTCTTAGTCCCAGTGAACAGTCAAGCCCTACAGAGACTGTATTACAGCAATTCGGGGGGCAGGGGCGGAGACGGTTACCAGTACATGGATGACAGTGGTCAATCTATCCTGGTCCAATTTGACATCTCTTAAACCACATAGTTTTGGGAGTCTGAATTAGATTAAGGAAATGTTGGTATGAGGTGAGCCTAGAGAGAAGCGTATTTTTCACACTTTTTCTAAAGTGTTATTTACTTTGGAACTATAACTTCATCAGTCAAGTTGGATGAATCCTGCTTGATGAAGATGAGACATAGATGGTGATAAATCAAACACCTGAGGCATATGTATCAATGTACAGTTGTGCAATGTTTCATCATTGATGTAATTCTGTTGTTTATCCTTTGTTGTGCATCACTCTGGGCTCTGTTGGAGGAAAGGTGATTCACAACACAATTAATTATTATTGTTATGAAAAAAGTAATATAGAAAATCTCTGTACCGTACTAAGCACAGTATGTTTTCCCTACATGGTTCCCCCGCCCCCCATTAACCAACACCTAAACTTCATGCTGACCTTTCGTATATACACATTTCACTGTTTGCACATTGTTGGGAACCTGCAATTGTACTGAGAAGCCACAGCTATCTACACACAGTTAATGTGTGGTGAAACTGATGAAGCCCTTCAGGGACCACCAGATTCCATGGATGCTCAGTCTGCTGCCATGCTGCCCTCTGCTGTTCTGAATTTTTCCCATGCAGTTTCCATTTATGTTCCTCTTTGATAGAATGACTAGCACAGAGCAATCAAGGACCATCAGAACCAGATCCTACATGCCTACCAAAAGAAGAGAAGTCAGTGTTGGGGGTCATTAGATAAACAGAAAGGGAGATGAAAACAGATCACACCCTCAGATCATACTGCTAAAGGGTATCTTCTTCTGGATTTTGATGGTGCTGGGGCAGCACTAGACTTTAGAGGCAGGATTAGCATTTCCATGTCCTTGGTTCTCCTTGGCACATTCCATGCTGCTCCTCCAACATCTTTGGCCAGGCCAGTGTAGCGAGAGCACTACTATAGCAACCAGAATCTCAGAGACTGCTCTGTTCTATGGTGCCAGAGTCTAGGTGCTGGGCAGGAATGTAGCTGTGAAGGTTGCTCTTTCAGGGTTTCTGCAGAAGGTGTCATCCAGAGGACAGATACACATGTAACTCCTGACTCAGACTCTGCCATCCCATCCTAAACCAAAAGAGAGGAGACGAAGGAACTTTGCATAAGCTATAGCAAGGAGATTGCCATACCTACACCAGTCCATTCAAAGATTAGATTTTCTCCTGGTGGTGCTGGAAGCCAGATCCATCTTCACCATGAGTACTCTATTTGGGTGAGTGAGTAGGTCTTCCCCTCCTCGATGAAGAAGACATGACTGTGCATTTAGATCTCTGAGAATCTTGCATAGAAGGCAGCATAGTGGGATCATCTGAATAGGCAACACTGATCCCATTATTCCAGTGTGACATTTATCAGGCATTATATTCTCAGTGGCATCATATACCAGGCAGATGCATGTGGCCCTGAGTCTGGTCCTTCCATCCCCAAGACCAGGGTCCAAACTATGAATATACCTCTCTTGTTCAACTCTCAATACCAGACCCTACAAAAAAATACCTGTCCTAAAAATAAAAAAAATTGCTTCCACATAGGCTTGTATTTCAAACTACCACAATAAAATCTATAAGCATCATCACTTTGGGGGACTGTTAGGTTGCCATCTGTATTTTTCTGTTTCCCCTGTGTATTTAAATATGTTAGCAAACACAAGCGAGGAATGGCAGTTTCTTGAATCCTTGGGTGAGTCCCCTCTGCAGCAATGTTCCTGACCGGATAGCCCTTACTTGCCCTGCTTCGGTGCTGGGTGTGGCAGCCATATAAAAAGAATGGGTTTTCTTGGTCTTTGCGATAAGTTGCCTCACTGCGAGATGTGGGTGCTGGCCCATGAAAGAGGAAGTAGCATGTCAAAGCACTGCAAGGGATCCTTGTGGGTCTTTGCCATGGGAGCACATTCACCCAGTGCTTTTCCAGCTGCACTGGCTCTCGGTGGAGTACAGGGTCAGATTTAAGGTGCTGCTTTTGACCTTTAAAGCCCTTCACAGCCTAGGACCCTCGTACCTACGGGACCGCCTCTCCCGGTATGCCCCACGGAGAGCCTCAAGGTCCGTAAATAGCAACACCCTAGTGGTCCCGGGCCCTAGGGAAGTTAATTAGCTTCAACCAGAGCCAGGGCCTTTTCAACACTGGCTCCGGCCTGGTGGAACGCTCTGCCTCATGAGACCAGGGCCCTGCAGGATCTGATTTCTTTCCGCAGGGCTTGTACGACAGAGTTGTTCTGCCTGTCCTTTGGCTTGGAGCGAATTTGATTCCCTCCCCCTCTTCCTTTTTTATTTTCCTTTCTCTTCCTGCGATGAGGCTACACTTTAATATTTGAATGTTTCAATATTTTAATGTTGTATTTTAATTTTGTTTTTAAGTTGTATTCATTCAGCTTGTTTTTATTATTGCTTGTTAGCCACCCTGAGTCCAGCCTTGGCTGGGGAGGGTGGGGTATTATTATTATTATTATTATTATTATTATTATTATTATTATTACTGCAGTAGATGCCAGAATCTGCCTAATTTGGCTATGTTTTCTGTCCGGTGTAAACACTGGCTATTAAAGTGTTTTAGGGCAGGCACCAATCTAGAAGGCAGCTCCCTCTTCATGTACATGGTATTGTCCCAGTGGTGTCTGTTTGTTGGACAAAGGACACCTAGGTTGTGCAAGAACAGGGAGAGATTATAGGCCCTGCAGCCAGCCCATGAGCATTGCTAAAAGTGAGAGGTGACTGTTCTAATCCTTCACTGTCTTTTGGCAGGCAGTATGATCCCGGTGGCCGAATTCAAGCAGTTCACAGACCAGCAGCCTGCTTTCAAGGTTCTGAAGCCATGGTGGGATGTGTTGGCCGAGTACATCACCATAGCCATGCTGATGATAGGAGTTTTTGGCTGCACATTGCAGGTGAGTGAGTATGGGGGGGAGCCCACGCAGTGCCTAGATGTTGCCATGGTGTCATAGAATCAGAGAATTGTAGAGTTAGAAATGCAGGCGTCTCAGCTAGAGCATCCATGAAAGATGGCCATCCAACGTCTGCTTGAAAACCTCCAAGGAAGGAGAATTGGAATCTTGGAATCACTGGAATCTTGGGGTGATGTTCCACTGCCCGTGGGAGAAGAGGCTCTAAATGTTTGGGGGCAGTCTGGGCAAGGGTGGAAACGACCCCAGCACAGAAATGGTCGACTTCTACAGCCTGAAGGGATGGATTCTCTGCAGCCAACCACTTGTAAGGGGTGGCGGCCTAGCACTGTGCAGCCTCAGTAACATTGGCAGGGAGGCTCTGTTCTCCAAATGTTGAAGACCGACTTCTCTCCTACGTGGCAGAGATGAGAGATTGAGTACTGAGTATACTGGATTCATGCAGCCCTAGTACAGAAAAGAAGGTATGGGAGCCACAACTTTTAAGATTCTATCCCGTGTTACAGAAAGGGCAAGAAGGTGATATTAGGTGATAGATACCATAGCAGGGCTGGGAATGACCTCTGTGCCGTGACTTCACCTTCTCTTGCCAGTGCTTTATCATAACTCTCCTCAGATCCCAAGAAGCCTACAAAGGGTTAGATCCTTGGGAAGGAAAGATAAGACATGTCTCATACAACCCCCTCGTTCTGTAATCAGTATTGAAAACGCAGCCCTATAGCTGACACAGCATAGAAAATGCATGCAGACGAGTTATTAGCAGATTTATACAGGGGCAGATTTTCCCTTTGGCCCCTTTAATATTAAGACTAGATTATCAGTTCATTTAAGCTAGGTCCATTTTGACTACACATGAAGCAGTATTAGATATTAGACTTTATCATTTCAGACTACAGTTGGGGTAGGATGCCTTTTTTAATAACATGTGGAACAAAACTCCTTAAAAGTGAAATCAGCACATCAGAAAGAGCTGTTCTAGACCAGCCCACTCCTTGCTATGCTAGTTTTCTACCTCCAGGGACTTAAAATATATATATATATATATGAAGAGGTACAGTCCATTCAGCCACTTCAAGGCTGTACTTGTTCATCCCCACCTGATATAAACTGTTGCGTTCTACCACCAGCCTCTGTTTCATATCATGTTCCTCTCTTCTCTTTCCTAACCTGATGTGACAGGTGACACAAGATAAGATTATCTGCCTTCCCAGCCATGTGCCTGATGGCACAACCTTCACTGGTGCATCTTGTGAAGATTTCACGAAAAAGAGAGCCAATGCCTCTGAGCCAATAGGACCTTCTGCCAACCAGCGAATGAATGGATTGAAGAACAACCTAGACCTCCAACAGTACAGCTACATCAATCAGATGTGCTATGAGACGGCCCTCCATTGGTACGCCAAATACTTCCCATACCTCGTGGTCATCCACACCCTCGTCTTCATGGCGTGCACCTCGTTCTGGTTCAAGTTTCCTGGGACCAGTTCCAAGATTGAGCATTTTATCTCCATCCTGAGCAAGTGCTTTGACTCGCCCTGGACTACTCGAGCCATCTCTGAAGTCTCTGGGGATAACCAGGAAAATGCATTCTTAGAGAAGGGGTACCGGAGGAGGAAAAGCAGTGCTCCCAGCGAGACAGCTGAACTCAACCCCCCTGGGGGATCGGTGTCAGAAAAGAAGGTTTCAGAGTCCTCCCCGGTTAGCCTATTGGACAAAAAGGAAGGGGAGCAGGCCAAGGCTCTCTTTGAAAAGGTGAAGAAGTTCCGGCTCCACGTTGAAAAAGGAGACATCCTTTACACCATGTATATCCGCCAAACCGTTCTCAAAGTCTTCAAGTTTCTCGTCATCATTGCCTACAATGCAGCCTTGGTTTCCAATATCAGCTTCATTGTGCCATGCACTGTCAGGATGGAGGACATGACGGGCTATGACCATTTCTGCTGCAACCACACCAAAGCCCACCTCTTCTCCAAACTGGCCATCTGCTACATCTGCTTCCTTGGCATATACGGCATGACGTGTCTCTACACGCTCTACTGGCTGTTTCACCGGCCGCTGAAAGAGTACTCCTTTCAATTTGCACGCAACGAGACAGGCATCAGCGACATTCCTGACGTCAAGAACGACTTTGCTTTCATGCTCCACCTCATTGACCAGTATGATTCCCTCTACTCCAAGCGCTTTGCTGTCTTCCTTTCCGAGGTCAGCGAGTTCAGACTTAAGCAGATCAACCTCAGTCACGAGTGGACGGTGGACAAACTGCGGCAGAAGCTGCAAACCAATGCCCAAGGCCGGCTGGAGCTCCATCTCTTCATGCTACCAGGGTTGCCTGACACCACCTTTGAGCTGAATGAGCTGCAGTCCCTGAAGCTGGAGCTCCTCAAAGATGTGACATTCCCACCCTCAGTGACTCAGCTGGCCCAACTCCAGGAGCTCACACTGATCAACTCTCCCGTCAAGCTCTCTTTCACCTCTCTTATGTTCTTCCGTGAACAGCTGAAGGTAATGACTGTCAAGTTTGATGACATCAAAGATATACCACTATGGACCTACAACTTGAGAGGCTTGGAAGAGTTGCACATCTCGGGACTTTTCAGTCCAGAGATGGGCCGGGCAGGAACTCTGGAGAACCTGCGTGAGCTGAGGAATCTGAAGACCTTGACTCTGCACAGCAACATCTCAAAACTGCCACCTAGCGTGTCTGACGTTGCCGCCCATCTGCAGAAGCTCAGGATCTACAATGATGGGACTAAGCTAGTGACCCTCAACAACCTCAAGAAGCTCTTCTCTGTGCAAGAAGTGGAGCTGATAAACTGCAACCTGGAACGCATCCCCCATGCTGTCTTCAGCCTGGTGAACATGCAGCAGTTGGACCTCAAGGATAACCAGCTGCAGTCCATTGCGGAGATCATCAGCTTCCAGCATTGCCGCAAGCTGGTGTGCCTCAAACTTTGGCACAACCACATTTCCAGCATTCCTGAACACTTCCGCAAGCTCAAGACCCTAGAGCAGCTTGACCTCAGCCATAACCGCATTGAGGTCCTCCCTTCCCAACTATTCCAGTGTTCTAGGCTGCACACTTTGGACTTTTCCTTTAACAATATCCAGGTCATCCCCCCCGGGATGGGAGTCCTGCAG
This sequence comes from Podarcis gaigeae, assembly GCF_964106915.1. Taxonomy (NCBI): domain Eukaryota; kingdom Metazoa; phylum Chordata; class Lepidosauria; order Squamata; family Lacertidae; genus Podarcis; species Podarcis gaigeae. The sequence goes on from NC_139679.1 coordinate 44,876,447, forward strand.
AGCCTTCAGCATTTTGCCATTTCTCACAACTCCTTAGAGGCACTGCCAAACGAAATCTTCTTCTGCAAGCAGCTCAGGGTTCTCAAAGTAGGACACAACAAACTGCATCGCCTCTCTGACCGTGTGAGTTGGCTGCCTTTGCTCTCCACGCTAGACTTGAGAGGAAACCCCCTTCAGGCCCTTCCCTTGGAGATTGGCCAGTGCCCAGTGCTCAAACGGAGTGGCCTGCTGGTGGAGAGCAGTCTTTATGAGGCGTTGCCTTTGGAAATTAGGGAGAAAATGGAGGATCAGTGATGAGGAGAATGATAAAGGGGACAGGGGTGTCCTCTCATGTGTTGGCCCCATTGAGTCCAAGCATGGACTGAATGGGGGAGCTGGCTGAAGTTCTGTCTTCGGCTGGATCCAAGGAGGGAATGGGAACTTTCCACCCTAAGAAGGGAGCAAAGGAATTGAAAAGACACAACAAAGCAAAAGTAGAAAGCGACTTTTAAAAAAATAAACAACCCTGTTTTCTGAATGGATAAGACCACAGGAATTATCCATTGGGGCGGGGGCGAAAGCACAGCTACACCTGACCAAATCATCATTATAGCTATTTTTGTACATGTGTTGTGTACTGTTGTATCTTTGTGAAATGCCATGGGGCTTTGCGGGACTGTTTGGTTCAAAACTCCTATCTCTGTTCCCTTCTCCTCATCAATGTGTTCAACTCGCAGGCCTGTAGCTTACAAAGCCCATCTTTTGAGCTTATTAGAAAACTTTCTTTTCTGCAGTTTCAAATGCCTATATATCATGGGGTGGGGAATTAGGGACAGGCAACTCTTCAGCAGGGAAATAGCCTAATTCCCTTTACTTCTTTGTTCAAAGAACGGCTCTGTTCCTTACCACTGGACGGCCAGAGCACAATGCCTTCACATACCACTGACTGTAAGGAATCTTATGTTTGTGTGTGTCTGTGTACATATGCATGTATACCTCAATCCCTTCTGATTTCTGTTTTTGTCACATTCTAATCAGGGTGACATTGGTTTATCAGTTCTGCTTGAGTGCTGGAGCTGGACTTTCTGGCTGTTCAGATCTCTTCCCACTTCAGGCTAGGAGAGTAGAGCTCAGCACCTCAGATCCTCTTCAGAACTCACTTCCTCTCTCATTACCTTCTCACGTAATTTCAGTGAGCACCACACATGGAAGAGAGGAAGAATCCTGCACTGTGAAAACCCATCCTCACTACCACTCATGAAAAGCCACCTCATTCCCCCCTGGAGCCTTTATAATCAGTTCTCCACATATTCCAATCCCAGCGTAGGTTGAATTAGGAAAGGCGCTTTCTCACTCCTCCTATAAGCACAGACATTCTTTCTACCCATTTTCTGTAATCAAAGCAGGTAAGTGCCTTTTGCTTAGCACATGAAGGAGATGTGGGACTTCCCCCCGCCCCCGCCTTTGGTTCACGTTGGCTGAGCTGATTTCCCAGGTGGCTTGGGCTTGCTTCTGTTTCGTCCCTTTGGGTCTCAGCTCTCTTATGGCCTCCTGAGACACTAGCAGACTCTTCTGGGCCTGCTATAGCCTGGCATTCTCTTCCTGCTTTACCTGATTGCAGAGCACTTTGGGGCATGTAAAAGCCATTAGAAAAGGGACCCTGCTTCCTCAATGGCAAAGCAACCCAAAGCTGGTCTCAGAATCCTACCGGTTGGCAGCAGACTGCTTCATATCCAGTTAAAGTATGTTTAGAAAAGGTTTATTAAAAATAAGAGAGAGCTGAAATGCATGGCAATAAGAAACAATAGTGCACACTTTTAGCAGATGCTGTGCTAGCGCGCGCTCTCTCTCTTTTGGGTGTCTGTGTGCGTGTGTAATGTTCCTAACCCCCCACTTGTCTTTGCTCATGGAGTTGCTTTGTCCTTAGAAACCTCACAATCTGGTCCAAAATAGTTTAGTTCATATGTCTTCTGCCAGATTCAATACATAGAGGTGGTTGGATAATGATTTCACCTTCCATTTGTTGAGAACTAGTTGCTTGAGGGAACTTGCACAATAAGGGAGAGGTTGCAGTAGTCCCTGGTAATTATTGTTTTGGTTAATGAAGTCCTAAATTCAGAGCCTGCTGAACAACGAAGGCTGAAGTCCTGTGCACACATAACGGGAATAAATCCCACTTGCACTTGAGTCAACCAAATAGAAAGGTGGCAAGGAGACAGCCATATCTATTTGCACTCTTACCAGCAGTCCTTGGGACTCAGCTGCTGAGCCTTGGTTTTGACAGGAGCAAGCTGTGCCCTACACTGGGGCAACCAGGCAACCAGCCAGCCAATGCTTCATACCTGGGAATGGCACAATAGGCCTCATTTCTCATGCCATGGTGGTTGGAGGAGGAGGAGGAGGAGATGGGTGGGAAGGAGAACCTGCTATGTGACTCACTGGGAGAAACCAACCAACATAGCTGCATTTTGGGAGTGCTTCTGAGGCCATAAAATTGGAAGAGGCTGTTCTACAGCAAGGTTGTAAAACAGGCCTATTGTGCAGGAACATGCTTTAGTAGCATGAATAACACTGATGGTGTTAACTCTGTGGTGGGAGGCCTGATGTTTACATGAGCATGCACCAAAGTAATTATTTGGCAGTTCACACTTTTGTTTTCCTGGCAAAATGAATTTACAGTGGTACCTCGGGTTAAGAACTTAATTCATTTCGGAGGTCCGTTCTTAACCTGAAACTGTTCTTAACCTGAAGCACCACTTTAGCTAATGGGGCCTCCCGCTGCCGCCGTGCCGCCGTTGTGCGTTTTCTGTTCACAACCTGAAACAAAGTTCTTAACCCGAGGTACTATTTCTGGCTTAGCGGAGTCTGTAACCTGAAGCGTCTTTAACCTGAGGTACCACTGAACTTAAAAGACTTAAATAACATTGGGGGGGGATAGAAGAAACGCCAGCAGAATTAAAACAGATGTAAAACATTGTAAAAGGCCAGAGTTAATGTAAGAGATCTTCAGTTAATTGGGTAGGAGGCATAACTTAGTGGTAAAGCACATGCAAAAGGCCACCTCAGTCTCCAGGTGAAGGATAACAGGTGATAGGAAAGATTCACCTACTTGAGGTCCATTCTTAACCTGAAGCACCTGAAGCTCAGAGAAAACATTACTGGGCTAGATGGACAAAGAGCCCTACCTGGTATAAGGTAGAATCTTATGTTCCCATGTACTTGGTACTAAAAGGATATAAAGTGCCAGCTGGGCTTCGTGGAGAGGACATTCCATAAATGCGGTGCCACCACTGAAAAGTCCCTTTCTCTCATCACCACCAGTCTAATCTAAATAGGTTGAAACACTTAGAGATGGGCCTTGGAAGATGACCTATGCATTTGAGCAGAGACCATGAGGCTGCAATCCTAACCCCAGCACCTGGGAGTAAGCCAGGCAAGTGAGAAGCACAGTTCAATGCCACACTCCAACCAGACACCTGAGGGCCAATGAAGGGTGTGGCCTCAGGAGGAGGCATGGCCTAGGGAGAGGTGTGGAGGGCCTGCGTCTCTCCCTCCCTGCCCAGGTCTGAGGTTCAACTGGTGCCTTCATTATACACCTTTAGATGCCAAGCAAAAAGGTTCCTCTTCAACCAGACCTTGGGCTGTTTGACATCTTATACCCCTTTAAAAATTGTGTGTGGGAGGGGGTGAGTGGGGTTATTGGTTTGTGGGTTTTTTTGTTCTTGTTTTTATCATGTATTTTGTGCTTTCATATTGTATTTTTAGGTTGTGAACTGTTCTGAGATATGTGGGCAAAGGGCAGTATACAAATGTAATAAATTATCATCTAAGTAGTACACCACCTTAGGTTTCAGGCAAGGAGTTTGGGAAAACACTTCACTGCACCACAGAGGAGTCTGTCAGAAATAGTTGGGATTGTCACTATGTACATCCACTGCCTTTGATATGGGCAGTGACTGAAAGGGTCCAGACATGATGGATTAGATGTCGGACTGGATCATTTGCTCCAGTAGCTACTTATGCCAGTATTGGATACCCGACAGATTTATATTCTCTCTTCGATCAGAGGCCCTTCAACTGGTGGATTGGGGACTCACTACTAGGTTGCCTGATCTAAGGTGGGTCACAACAGCAGCACTACCACCATACAAATGTATGGAATGAATGAATAGGTCCCCAAATATTTGTTTGGATTACATAGGGGTCCTGTGTAGGAAAACAGAAAACTGTTGCAGCTTAAACATTTATGTGCTACGTCACTAGGTTCATTGGCTGTGTGTTGGAGCCTAATGCCACCCAGTGGTTAAAATTATTCAAGCACCTCAAAGAGCAATCATAAAATGCATTTTACTGTATTTGTGAAAGATGTGGGTGTTCAAACTCTACTAGACAAGGCTTTTCAGGTATAAGGCAAACAGCCTATTCTTCAAACCCCACTGAAGACTCAGCCTATGCACAACTGCGATTTGCTCTCCTGTGTGATCAGTTAGCTGCAGACTTCCTTTTGGAAGGGAAGGTTATACACTTTTAAAGGGAATAAATAAATAGGTGGCCACTGTCCATTCCTAATATGGAATTAAGCCTCCTTGCCAGTCTTCACAGCATACAGATTTCTGGGATTGCAACCAACCACATTATTCGGCTGTGTCAGGTCTTACAAGACTGTATGTGGGTAGAGTGGGTGATTATGTTCCTGTATTGCACAAGTGAAAAATAATGCAACTTTAAGGAGAGATTTTGCAACACTGAATCAAGGAATACAGTACATGAAACCTTGACCAAAATATATTGCATCTGTGCCAACTCTGACCACACATCAGAAAGGGTGGGACCCACCACGCGATACATTCAAAAGACATGAGTCAGTCAGGGTTCAGGTCTTGTTATGGGACCTAGAGAAGCCGAGGGAGCTGAGCAAGAACAAGTGGGTGGTCCAAAACAGGGACAGTAGCTTAGGGTGCAGGCATCACACCAGAGAAGAGTCCTTCAGACTGGGGCTAAGTGGGCAGGGATTGGCCTTTGAGGGTCACCTGACTGAATGCTCAGGTAGACCAGTATTGCATATCGTTGAAGCAGAGTTCAGCCTGCCAAACATGCAGTTAAAGCAGAGTCCTGGTGCTGCAGAGATTAAGACACCAGTCTGCTGGGAGTCCTGGTTTATGCACACACAGTGGGTGCCATGTAACAGGCCTCTGCCTCCAGGGAGCTTGCAGTCTATAAGAGCCAGTATGCTGTGATGGCTATCATGTTGGTATTATACCAGGATCTTCAAACTGACCTGTATCAACTTGTGTGCCCTTCCCTTTCTCTTGTGTGGCTAGAGTTTCCATGTGCGTCACATTCTTCAAAGTTTCAATTAGTCCTTGATTCATTCTGAAAACCTTTTAGCCTCGTTATTTCACAGTTGTGTAATGCAGGAACAGATTTCTTGCTCAAGCCACTCCACCCACCCCTGATGACCTTATGGCTGTTATTATCAGCCTTCTCTACCTCACAGGGTTGTTATGAAGAGAAAATGAAGGCAGGGAACTATGTTTTGTGAGTGAGGAGTTCTCTAGTGGTTTAGTGGTCTTAGCTTAGCCTCTTTCTTTCTTTCTTTCTTTCTTTCTTTCTTTCTTTCTTTCTTTCTTTCTTTCTTTCTTTCGTTCTTTCTTTCTTCCTTTCTCCCTCCCTCCCTCTCTCACATTTTTCCACTGTGAGTTACAGAAGACAGAATAAGAAGTGTGAGTGAGGGAGTTTGTCACAACTGGAAGCAATCCCTTTCAAGCAAATGAATCCCGAGCAACGAGTTTTGCTTCCCTCCTCCTTCCTCCAGTCTTTTCGTCCTGCCTGGAGCTGCCATGGAAACGGAATAAAGCCTCTTGCACTGAGTACAGTGTGGTGTGCAGGCTTAATGCACAAGCAAAGGAGAGGGTTTGGGAGAGAAAGATCCTTGCAGACAGGAGAGAAAAGAGCAGAGGTTGTGCATGAAGAGTTCTAGAACCGCCTGCAGGTGAGGAATTGATGCCAAATGGGATAAGGAAGTCAGAGAGGGAGAGAAGGTTGGCATGTAACCCACGACCAGTGTTATAACCACAGCTGAAAAAATGCTTGTGTCTGTGCATGCTAAAACCACCCTTCTAAATGATATTTAAGGACAGCCTGCTGCAGATCTAGCAACAGTGAAGTGGTTCTGTTTCAAGGCTAAGTGTCTGGGAGTGCATGTGTTTTGTTGGTGGATGTTTTAGAGTGCCCCCAAACTGTTTATATTTTGTGGGAGGAATACAAACACATCGTGGAACTTTAGGTTTGCACAATTAAAGTGGATTGCAACCCTCTGTCATCCTAGTGTCACAAATCCATTTTAAATAAACAACAATAGACTTTTTGCAGTTTCCAAAGTGATGGGGAAATGCATTCAAAAGTGTGGGATGAGTGAATTATTATTATTATTATTATTATTATTATTATTATTATTATTATTTTATTTAATTAATTTTGTACAACACCCTATGCTTGCAGGTCTAAGGGTGGTTCAATGACACGTAAACACCCTGCACGCAAATAAGGGTGAATGTAAGATAAATACTCTTTTTCGTATAACTACCCCATAAACAAGTCAGAACAAATGCTCAGTGAAGATCAGACATTGTCCAACTATTGTGTAAGCTTTGTGCAAGCATATCAGGATGAATGTTGAATAAACAGGTTCTCTGGAGGAGCCCCGAATACCGTGGACAAACAACAACATTTTCAGCAGCAACAGCCAAAAGGAATTGGAATCTAAAGCAACAGCTTCTTTCAGAGACACCAGGATTAGATCCTCTCACAAACAACTTTTAGCACAAATGTGCAAATCACTTATTGGTATCTCTGCTTTTCAACTTCAAGTAACAGTAATTCTTCCATCTACTCAGAGTAGGATATCATTAAGCCTAGGTCATCTTTCCCACTTGCCTGATCCACTGTAGGACGTGGAAGACAAAGAAGGGGAAATTGAAAGTTGCCTAAACGTCACAGAGTAAACCACCCTCTATATTAAGGAAAAAAGGCCTTAAGGCATTTTTCCATCTTTCCGCTTTCCACAAAGCGAAGTCTGGTTACCGGATCTAAGGAGAAAACTGTGAGTAAGGAAGTGTTGTTGCTATTCATGACTTGGAGATAGGTCTTACTTGGTGAGCATCTCGGCAGATGGCTATATGAATTATATTCTTAGAATTTTTTTAAAAAAACGTATTGAATATTTTTCAAGCCACTCCATCTCATTGCAATTATTCTTATTATTCAATTAGGTATATATATCCTGCTTTCTGCGCCAAAAGCATAATCAAGACAGCATGCAGGATAAAATAATAACAAAAACAAACTAAAATGCAATGTTAAAAACAATAACAAGGAAGCCACAACAGCAGTAAAAAAGCAGGGTTATTTTTTTTTTAATTAAGAGTCCATAGGTCAGGGCTGGGAAACCTGTGGCTCTCCAGATGTTGTTGCAGACTCCTCAGTGGCAAAGGTTGATAGGAGCTTGAGGACGCAGCTACATTAGTAAGGAAAAAGTGTTTTATATGCGTTATAACACTGTGACACCAGATAGCACTGTGGAATTCCGCCTTTAGCCAACATGCTTTCCCGCTATGTTGTTTTACAACGCATATTTCTGAAACACTTTTTTAATGTGTCTAGATCCAGCCTAAGACCAGTGACAACCGGAGGGCAACAAGTCCCTCCCTGCCCTAGATAATTATTTTTTCACATTTGGAATGGCAGTTCCAACTCAGCTTCCACAGATGCCCTGCTGCCCACATTGGCGTTCCTGGGCGGGGGAGGACAGATTATGAGTTTTCATCTTTTTCTTTTTTAAAAAAAGTAAGGCTCTAGCCTTCCAGGAAAGTTATGAAGCAAAACATACAGGTACCCTTCTAAGTGATTTCTGCAAGATGGGGGCTGCTGCCTGTCAATGCTTTTAACCAAGGAATGAAGCTGTGATTGATAAATGTGTTGCTTAGACACCAGGCATTAGAATCCCTGGGATCCTAAAGAGCTAATGTTTCCCCCTGTCCTTTAGCACACTTTTCCTGTGTCTGTCTGTCTTATTTCTAGTCTTTGGATTCTCTTCAGTTTGCCCTTCTTTTCCCCGTAGGATGCATCTTCCCTAAGGTCTCTTAGTGTTTACTAGTGTTTACTAGGGCTACCACCCAGGTACATGGGTGCAGGATGGCAGCCTAGACTTTGGTTTATGGTTGACACTCAGGAAACAGGAGGTTCTTGTGTCTTTGGCAGCTGTATGGCAGGCAGAAACTCAACAGGTTAAGGCAAGCCATTCCTAGTATGGAAAGCCTTGCCATAACTGTACTGTCTCTAAGTTTGGGTTATGCCTGACCACTTTGTTCATCAACGACAGTGCTATCAATAGTGCCACACAATGCCCGCTGTACAACTACCAGGAGAGGAGCATTCAGTGTGGCAGCATCAAAATGATGGAACTCCCTCCCAATGTGCATTATGCAAGTGCCTTCTGTTTTATAATTTCAAACACATTTCTGTTTAACTAAGCCTTCCTTGAAATGTGACCAGTTCTGTATTTTAGTCATTTATCGCTGAACAGTTTTAATGTTTAACTTTTTATATTGTTCCGTGTACCTTTGTATTGCTCACAGTTTAGGTAGAGAGAGAGAGAGAGAGAGAGAGAGAGAGAGAGAGAGAGAGAGCGCACACTAGCTAAATGTGCTAAACAAGCAGACTTTGTTTCAGTGCAATAGCCAAGGATGTTACTCAATTCCCACTTACCATTTGCTTCTAGTGATGTTTAACCTGACAGAAGTGACCTTCCTTGGTGATGCCCACACTCGGTTCCAGACTCTAAAGCCTTGGTGGGATGTCCTGATGGACTACTTGGTAGTAGCGATGCTGATGGTCTCTCTCCTCTCAGGTACTCTGCTGATTTCTGTTGACCATATGACCTGCTTGCCTCTGAATTACAAGCTAAATGAGACCACAGCAGCTATGCTCAAGCCTGGAGCTATGGACAGTGCCACCAGTGAAGAGTTTTCTACTGAGAACAGTGGACGCCCAATCAACCTTGACTACCAGCAGTACCTGTACATAAACCATGTCTGCTATCAGAATGCTTTGCCTTGGTTCTCCAAGTATTTTCCTTACCTAGCACTTGTCAACTCACTGATTTTAATGGCAAGCAGCAACTTCTGGTTCAGGTACCCTAAGACGTCTTCAAAGATCGAACACTTCTTATCCATCCTCATGAAATGCTTCGAGTCACCTTGGACCATCAAGGCCGTCTCTGAAATGGTCTGCCAGAATTCCCTAGACCTACCCAAAACCACGGATACTAGAGGGTGTCAAGAACAATTTATTTCCCCTTCATCCTCTCCTAGCCTTGACTGGAAGGAGAGGGAGCAGGGCCGGGCACTCTTTGAGAAGATTTGCAGATTCAGGGCACATGCTGAAGGTGCCAGCTTGATTTATATGGTCTACATGGGACAAACAATCTTCAAAGTTGCCAAGATCCTAACTGTGCTGGGCTACACCTCCAACTGCATAGGAGCCATCTCCTTTGAACATGTTTGCTGGCTGGACACAGAGAACCTCACCGGCTACTCTGTTTTCCTCTGTAACCACAGCTTGGCTTTCATTCTGCAGAAGTTGATGGTGACCTACCTGTTCTTGGTATTCCTCTATGGGGTGGTGGGGGCTTTCCCACTGGTGTGGCTGCTGCGGCAGCCGCTGCAGAAGTATTCCTTTAAGCAAATGCGAGAAGACAGTCACTTTCTTGGCATCCCAGATGTCTACAACGACTTTGCTTTCCTCCTGCACATGGCTGATCAGTGCGACCAACTATACTCCTGGCGGTTTGCCATCTTCCTCTCAGCCATGAGCAAGAGCTCTTTGCTGGATGTGGGCCTTGAACACAAGGCAAGTATTGAAGGGCTGCAGCTGCATGTGCATTGATACTCAAGGGCATCAGAGAAGCAAGGCTTCACAAGCTGCCAGGCTATCTAGGTCCCTCTTCTGTGAAATGGAAGTCCTGAAGCTTGCAAACAGTCCCAGCCAGAAAAATAGGTATACTAACCTTTCTCAATCCGCATTGGTCAAGATGGGCCCCACTGACCTAAGAAGGCCCACAGTATTCCACATCACATTTCCTGACATTACAACCTGGGGTTGTCTCTCTCAGGGGTCTCCACCAGTATCTCTCTAGCAACTTTGGCAAGATGAAAGATGCACTGTTCAGACCTGTCCTTGTTGGGCTGGGATTATGAATATGGATTTCATATGGATATGAATATAGAAGAAGGGGTACAGCTCAATAGTTAAGCATGGGCTTTGTATGCAAAAGAGCCTGTGTTCAATCGTTGGCATCTCCAGTTAGGGCTAGGAAAGGCTCCTGTCTGAAACCATGGAGAACTGCAGCCAGTCAGTAATACTGACCTAGACAGATCAATAGTCTGATCCAGTTTAAGGGGCCTCTGATATTCTGATTAACTGAGGGCTGAAGATAAGGCAAATTCACAACTGGATCCTTTAACTTTCGTTTCTGTTTTAATGTAGTAGTTTTTATTAGCTGCTCTGCAATAAAAACAACAGGTACCTGCATTGCCTGTGAACTTTCCTCCCTGGGGTTAATAACAGCTCTCTCTCTCTCTGGTGTGTGTCTGGTTTTTTTTGGGGGGGGGGAGGGATCAAGGAATTGGCACCAATAATTGGAAAACTTTAATAGAAACCAAAGTCTCTTCTGTATTTCTGCTTAAAACAACAACAACAACAACAAATAATACACTGACCTGGGAATAAGTCCAATAGGGACATACTTTTGAGTAAATATGCATAGGATTGCTGTAGCATTTATTACATCTGTTCTAGCCCTGGGATATTAACAGAGAAGCAGATTTGAGCTGGCATGATTTCCCTGAGCTATGCTGAAAGTAAACATATGAGCACATACAAATTAATGTATAAAACTGGAACATTTTCTCCAAATGATCTTTTCAATGTTTGCTTGTAAAAAAAGAATTGCAGGACTCTAGTTTCAATTTAAGAGTGTAAGGAGTTGTAGGTAGTGAAGTGATCCACTTTCTGAAACCAAAGGAGAATATTAGTCATATGATGGCACAATGGGCTATCAGTGTGCCTGGCTGTTAACCAGAAGGTTGGGACGGCTGTGGGCAGGATTCCTGCATTGCGGGAGGTTGGACTAGATGACCCTTGGGGTCCCTTCCAACCGTATAATTCTATGATTCTATTTCCAAGCCGCTCATATGTTAATGAAACAAGTGTGGGTTCAACAAGCCCTTCTGCCAAAACAAAGAAGATATGTCCTCCTGCACCTCCCTTTCCTGCCTGTCTTAGAGGAATGACACTTTAAGGATATATGAAAAACGTGTCAATGAGGCACTGACATAAGAAAAGAGGTGTTTCTTACAGCAAGAATGAAAAATCACCATAACCTATATAAAAAAGGAGAGGCCTTGTAGCCCTGCAGTCAGAAACAATGATTTACAGTACAATCCTATACATGCCTATCCAGAAGTTCTATTGTGGTTAATGGGGCTTCCTAAAGTAAGTGGATATAGGATTGTAGTCGTCTTAACTGGGAAGCAGATTGACAAAGGGCTAGTCCACACTTTCACTTATGTCATGCATAGAAAGCATGGGTCCAAGCAGTTTCCTGCAGATTTCTGCATGACCCACACTTTCAAGGCATGGGTCCAAGCAGTTTCCCCCTTGCCCCGCTCCTTTCCAATTGAAAATCTGCTCTTTAGCAGCAGGATGAGAGGAAGTGTGGATAATCTGGGAGAGCGAGCTCACAAAGTAACCTTAGTAGTCTCTAGTTAAATGAGACAGCTCTGTGGTGTCCCCAGTTACAAAAACAATTCAGGACAATGTCCCTTATTTTAAACACAAACAAAGAAGAATGCCCAAAACAGAAAGGAGCAACATAGTGGAACTCAGAAGACAAAAAGTACTGTACTCCCATAGAAATGAAATGGCCTTTATGGTTTGCATTTTGCTGGAAGAAACCTATATTATCAGAATGTTCTGGCTGAAGGCAAAACATCCTTAACTATAACTAAAGTCACACAGGTGATGTTATCTGAATTAGAGGTGACAGACCATGGCAGGAAAGTCAAAGGAAAACCAGTACGTAAAACTAATTAACGCATCTTGCCCCCCCCACCCGCCAGCATTGCACCTTCCACAGAAAAATTCTAAGAGTCTGTAAGGATTCGACATTTCCTTCTGATACAATCTGTATATGTATTTTTATGTAGGTAAGAATCAAGTAGGTAAGGTGTGGGGAACCCATGGTCCTTCTCCACACATTTCTAGACTACATGTCCTATCATCCTTGATCCTTAGTAATGTCAGCTGATGGTGATGGGAGTTGGAATCCATCATCTGGAGGGTCCGAGGTTCCCCACCCCTGAAGCAGAAGGCATATATTTAAAATTAAAGATGTGTGTGTCTTAGGATGGAGGTGTGTGTGCATGTATATACATGCAGTTTTCTTCTTAAACCCTAACTTGATCACCATCTAAGAGAATGTAATAAAGGCTTGCTTTGCTCTGTACTTTGGTAGCTGCTATCTCATAACATGCTTTCCCATGTACTTCTTCATGCAGTGCATTGTTAAACAATGAAACAGGAGGCAGTGATGGGCAAAATGTTGGACAGCTTTTGAAGAGGATTAGACAGAGTTCATGGAGGATGCTATCAGTGGCTACTAGCCATGATGGCTACTAGCTGTGCCTCCACTGCTGGAGACAAAATACTTCTGAATACCAGCTGCTGGAAACCACAGGCAGGGAGAGTGCCCTTGTCCTCCTTGTGAGTTTCCAACAGGCGTCTGGGTGGCCACTGTGAGAACAGAATGTTGGATTAGATGGGCCAGAAGGCTCTTCTTATGTTTGCATCAGACCCTTAAAAGTCTGCAGTTCACACATTAGATGGGGAACAGATCCGCAGCAACTCTAAGGAATATAAGCCCAGCTCTTTCAACTCCCAGACCTGTACTCTGTTACACTGGATGTCCCTGCAAGCATTCTATTATGGGTACTTCACAATACCAAGAAATAGACAACCTTATAAAAAACTTAGCAAACTGTGATTCCCAGCGGCCTTTCATGAGGTTGTAGCTGGTTCCATTGGTTCCGTATCTGCGCTTCCTAGTTTCATATTCATAACAGGTCGGACCTAGCAGAAGCCAGTGCGACAGCTCCCACTAGTGCAATGTCCTGCAGTGCAATGCCTCCTGCTCCGGAGTGTGGGGAGAACCCCCAGAATAGTGCAGGCGGGGGGTTGGGGAGAGAAAGACGCGAGAAAAGGCGGCATATAAATGCAACAAGTACACAAATTATAAAGAAGCACAAAGGAAACCCAAGCGCAGGCAGGAAAAAAATGCTCTTCCATATTTGGAGCAGTTCAGCTCCGGCTGGTCTTCAAGTGCGAGAGGTACGTGCCATAGAATCACAGAACTGTAGAGTTCGATCCAGAGGGTCATCTACTCCAACCCCTGCAGTAATATTTTGCTCCCCGCGGAACTTGCACCCAGGACCCCCTGAGATCAAGAGCCTCAGGTTCTATTGACTGAGCAACCGGGCAGCATCTTCTAACAGCTCTACGACCCGTCATGACTCCCAGACATGCTCCCTAGTCCCCATCAAAGCTGAGTGGAGATGCACGAATATTGGCGAGGAGAACGTCCAAAATATCATTGACGGCGCGGCGGCGCTGATACTGAGCTCGGGCAGCGTTTTGGTGCCCTCGCGCATGCGCGAGCGAGGAAAAGCCGCGAGGCAAAACAAGCACAGCGGGCAAAAGTGGAGCCGTGCCTTTGCGGTGGGCGGAGGAGGAGGATGATAATATGGTGGCCTGGTTGGTCCTTTCGGCGCGTGCGCACTGCGGTGTTTGTGTATTCTGGCTGCGCGGTGGCGGCAGCGTCGGCGGCTCCGGGGGAGGGGGGGAAGATGGCGGCGTCCTCGCTGGAGCAGAAACTGTCCCGCTTGGAGGCCAAGCTGAAGCAGGAGAACAGGGAGGCCCGGAGGCGCATCGACCTCAACTTGGACATCAGTCCGGCCCGGACTCGGCCTAGTAAGGGAGGCTTTGAGGGGGGAAACGGGGGCGGCGGCGGCGGCAGGGGAGGCTCCGCGGAAGGCCCCCCCCCCCTGCTTGGGCGACTAACACGGGCCCGCCTGGGCAGGAGCCCCGGGGCCGGAGGGATGCGGGCGGGGATGGGAAGAGCCGAGCTGCCCCGGAGAGGGGCCGGTAGGGAAAGGTCCTCCCGGAGAAGCGAAGGGGTCGGGAAACCCGGGGCGCGGAAACAAGGGGGCTCTTGTTTACCACGGAGCCTGGGGGAGGCGGAGGCCCAAGGCCAGAACACACCGGGGCAGGGAGAAAGAAGACCCAGGGGAAAGGTAAAGAATCCAGTGGGGAAGGGACTTGGAGGAAGGCGTGGGCGTGGGGGGCGGGGAAGAGTTCGAGAAGGAAGAAACATGTAGGGAACAGAGTTGGGACCTGGGACCCAGTGCCCGGGCCGTGATCTGCGTGTGGGTTTTTATAGGAGGACTCAGGGTGGAAGGAGAAGAAATGAGTGTAGCAGTAGGGGGCACCGACAGGAGGTCATTGGGGACCTTAGGTTAATCGATCTTCCTGGGGGTGGGAAACCACCTGTGTGTTGAGCATCTGATGTGATGGCATTAGTGGACCGTGGTTCTTTGAGATTTTATTTAAAAATGAGGACAGTACTTAGAGCTCAGAGTTGCTTTCGTGGGGCCAAGAGGAGTTACCATGTACTGTATTCTGATTAGAAAGATTGATATACAAGGAGTTGTGCTGCAACTGTTATACTGGAGGAAGTAAAAGTGGATTTAGGATCCCCCAATTTCCACATTATAACTATGTTTTTAAAGTTAGGGAAGTCTAAGCAACTGCTCACACCCTGCAGTGGAGAGGGAGGAGGGGTGGGTTAGGAATACTATGAAATATTGGTATACTTTGCTCAGAAATGTCCCCAAGTGTATGCATCTCTAGATCAGGTTCCTGTCATTTGCTGGACTAGTATCTTTTTGTAAACAAAGAAGCTCACAAGTGCTCTTTATTTAAGTTCTAACTTAAATACAGGAAAGTTCCATATTGTGTATATAGCAGTGCTTCCAAAATTTATATGGTTTCCCCACCCCATCTTGGATTAAAATTGAATGCATCTTTCACCCTATACTCAGATGTGTGTCAGGGACCCTTCTTGTGTCATAGTCTAGTTAATAGTGCATCTTGGTTTACTGTTTCTGTTTAGTTATCTTCATTGGTGTTTCTAGGAAGACCAAGCACTTGCCAGTTGTGCAGTGGACTATGGCAAGGACTTACCGTACCTGTAGCCTCCATATGCTGAGGGATATAGACAGGTGTATGCATCCAATATGGTGACTTAATTCTTTCAAGACACACTTCAGCCTCTCTCATGACACATTAGATGCTCCAGCATGCAGTTTAGGAATCACTGATGGCAAAATGTGAATATATTCACTTAAGAAGAGAGCTGAGGGAGGAACTTACTTATTTGGCATATTTATAGGCCTCCCTTTAATAAAGTTGTCAGGGTTGTTCACAGCCAGAAAAGCTCAGTCAGTAGAGTAGAGTATGGATCAAAACCTACAAACTTCAGCTACTGGTTTTGAACAGACTAAAATTTTCATGATCAACCAACAGCCCAAGTTTTTATGCTTACTATAGCTGTTTGACCCATATTTTGAGATACATAGCTGAAATTTAACATGGAATTAATAATTTTTTGTACCACTGAAGGATTTCCCCCTGTAATTGTATTGTATTGCTATTTGTTAACTTGGCACACAGGACAAAATATTAGAAAGTGTGTTGATAACATGTATAAGTTTGTCATAAGCAACATAGAATGTATATTACAATGATAGTGACATTGAAAAGATTTAGAATATTTTAAAATCAGATTTCTAATCGTTGGGCAGTAGATTATTCTAGCTGTATAGTCTGTCTCTGTGAATAAGGCACTTACCTGTGTGGCCAAGGTGAAATTGCCAGGGCAAGAGTGAAATGAACAACAAATCTAAATCATAATTTTTTTCTGACAAGCCAATGGCTTAATATGTTGATCAGAGTACCTCTGATAGTCATTCTATGGTTGGAGCAAATCTCCAATTATAACAACTGAGACTTAAGCATGCACAGCTCAAAGTTTTGGTGCAGACACAGGGCTCTTACCTGTGCAGGTAGGTAGACTCTGCCCCATTCAGTATAGTGCCTGGGATGTCTCTGTCCCTACATTTGCCTCTACTGCATGCATTTGCCTGCTGCTGGAGCAGAATCCAGAAGTAGCTATGTCACTGAGAATGGGAGAAGATTTCCCTTTAAAGTCAGTTAGAGGAGGAAAAATGTGAAGCTCATCTGTTCCTCACTGCTTTTAAAGTTGAATTACCTCTGGAGCATGGGAGCTATTTCAACACTGTCTGGACCTGCAGTGCCATGATAATGTGCACAAACAAACATCACGTGAGTGGATGCTTATTTATTAATTTTGATGGTTTATGTCCCACCTTTCAATCAAACAGTTTTCAAGGCAACTTACAAGCAGGAGGTAACAATACAACCCCCCACCCCCAATTCACACATACAATCTGGCAGCTGCTGGATGGGACCAGAGCTTGCTTTTCATCAGCTCTCTAGTCTCAGGGCAACTGGCAATTGAAGTTGAGTGTTCTTTCTTGAAGCAAGGGGGAGGGAGGAAGCAAATTCCGGCAGCTGCTCATTCTCTGGCTGATGAATGGGGCCAGACTGGTCTCCCTTTTGCCTTACTTCCTGTGAGGCAGGGGGTGCAGGTTCCCAGTGGCCCTGCTGTCCTGGCCAGAGAGAGAATGGGCTTCTCTTCTGTTTTCTGGTACTTGTATTACATGATCTCTGCCGAGATTGAAATTGGAATGTGGTTGTTTCTTATCCTGGTGGTGTGGGAAGTAATTACCGTATTTTTCGCTCTATAACACACACCTGACCATAACACGCACATAGTTTTTAGAGGAGGAAAACAAGAAAAAAAAATCTGAATGAAACAGTGGATGTATCATTTTTGTGCTTCATGCTGTGGCCACAGACATGTGATTTGATGGTGAGTTTGGGGTAGCCCAATGCAAAAATCCTGAGAATCCATGTGGATCTGTGCTTTGTAACCACGTTTTTGCACCATTGTGGCCCCAGGCAACAGTGGGTGCATGATTTCTTTGGTGCAGGCTGTAGCCATGGACATGCTATGTGATCTGATGGTGAATTTGGAGTGACCCAATGCAAAGATCCTGAGGATCCATGTGGATCCGTGCTTTGTAACCACGTTTTAAGTGGGGAGGGAAGGAAAAACACAGAAGGGACAAGGAGCACGAGAGGGGTGTGCGGAGAAGCAGCTGGCTAACAATGCAGGAGAGGGGTTTAACGGGAGGGAGGAAAGGAAGGCAAAAGTCCCCCCCAAGCCAGCCCCCCTCTCCCTCCCTCCCTCCCTCCCTCCCACCTGCATGTTTTTCGGCTGCCTGCGAGTCCCTAGAATGCTGGATGCAGCACCAGCACCGGAGCATGGAGAGGAGGAGGTGGTGGCTGTCGGTTGCGCTCCTAGCAGACGGAACCTGAGCCGGGTGGGCTGGAGCCTGCGCGCAGTGTGACTAGGAAGGAATTAGAAGGAATTTTTGCCTGATTTTGCCCCTGCACTCGGGCCAGTCGGCTCCAGGGACCACACATTTGCTCAATAACACGCACAGACATTTCCCCTTACTTTTTAGGAGAAAAAATGTGAGTGTTATAGAGAGAAAAATACGGTCTATTATCCCATGTACCCACGTGGTTCTTGTATCTACATAGTACTGGGGTTTTCTGAATCCAGGATGTAGACAAGCAGTTCCAATAGTGTAATGCTAATATTTGAATTGTTCTTTAATATCCAATAAAGAACAAAGAGCAGATTCAGTTTTGAGCCACTTTTCAAATCAGCTCACCTGGTGTAAGATGTCGGGGGGGGGATGGGAAGGGATGTTTTAGCTCCTACAACTAGTTGTGGGTTTAATGTGAGTGTAATGCTTTCTGGTTCCACTTTCCATTGTGGTTTTGTGGCTTGGATGTAGCTTCTTTCAATCCTGAGTCTAGAAGCTGGAAGTGGAGATTACACTGTGTATGTTACCATAGGTTAGTAGGTTATGTGTGTGTAATTAGTTAGGGGAGGTTTCTGATAACCCTTCCATGTATTCAGAGACTATATGAGGAGAATTGTGGGGCTGCATGAGCTAATCCTGGCTCTATTGCAGTATCTAGCAGCCCTGTACCCCCCACTTCACTATGTGAAAAGAGGCTTGCTGTGCATACTGAAATATTATTATTATTATTATTATTATTATTATTATTATACAGTAGTTATTTATTAGCTACCCATCTGACTGGGTTACCCAACACTCTGGGAGGCTTCCAACAAAATATGAAACCACAGTAAAACATCAGTCGTGTGCATCAAGGTCCTCCACATAAGTTGGGATCTTGATGCACAGATATTGGTATATTTGTAGAGCCCCTTCTCCTGTGTGCTAATTGCAGGTGAGTGGGCCTTCCTGCTATGTAACTGGCAAGAGGCAATTCCTGCTCATGTGGTTCTGCAAACTCCTTAACTTTGACCACATGGGGAGAGTCATTGAACTAACCCCCCACCCAATTGAACAACCATTTCTGATCTAGGCTTTCTAAATATTTATTCAATGTACTTCTGTTTAGTTCATATTCTGTCTTTCTGAAATATTGTATGCTTTTCACACATGTGCGTGAGGGAGATAGTGTTCATGAATGCCTAATAATGTACCCCATTAACCTTAAGAATGTTTACAAAATATTTCACAAGAGTGACAAGAGTCATGGTCCTTCCCTAATTAAGAAGCATTTCTTCAGTAAGAATAGATGCTACCTTCTTATATGGTATAATGGAACTAGAACCAAGGTCTGTATCCTTTCTACTTTGTCGGATGATCCATAGCTATCTAACAGAGAAAATCTAATTTACCAGATCGTAGAGGTAGAGGAGGTTTTGTATTCATTTAAAAAGGACAAGACATACACTTGGTTTCTCTAGTGGAATGAGACAAGGGTAGTGTAGGCGAGAGATTAAAAGGAGAAACAAAAGTTCAGATATGCTTTATGGAGAATCCAGATGCACCTCCAGGATTTTTGTTTTACACACTAGCCTCAAACTTAAGTGTAATGTGAGTCTTTCAGTATGCTTTATGCAGAATAAAAAGTTTTTATTGAAGGTGACTTTTCTGTTTTGTTCTGGGTAGTCCACAAAGGCAACAAAAAGCTATTATGTACTTGATGTTTTTTGCCATACTCTCAAGCTTCTGATATAAAACTCCTGAATTCTACACTGCACTTTGATTCACATTTCAGGCTATCCCATCTCATTTTGCATGTGGGTATCCTTTTAGAGAATGAAATTTGAGAATGACTTATGTGGCCATGTCTTCATAATTGCAGGCTTTTTGTAAGAAGATGTTAATAGTAGTTTCTTGTAGAATATGTGTGACTTCTGGTTTGTGCTGTTGGGTGCTTATACGCCAGATGTAAATAAACATGATGAAAATGGAGTGTTCGAAAGTTGCCTTGCTGAAATTAACTCTTTTAAAGCAGATCATGTTAATCCATTTTAACTTAATAATGACAATTTAAGACACCTTTTAAAATTATTAGCATGAGGCAAGTAGAATTTTGACAAGTTGCTACATTGGTATAGACGTTTCATACTTATAATTCTTGTAACAATGCTCTTGTGTAAAAACACTTTTCAGTGATAATGTGGTCATAGCAACTCTATAAAGTTGTATGTACCACTTTTAAGAAAGGGGCTGTAGTTTAGAGAGATTTACTTCCCAGTGTCTCTTAGTGAACCCATGACTAAAATGAGGGGGAACGTAAAATGATGACTGAGACATGGCTTCTTGATTTATTTTATTAAGATGGTGAGGATCAGTTCTTGTTTATTCAGGCTCTTACTTGCAAAAACAGAGTGGAAATTGGGATTTATGATACATTTACAATTAATATTCACAATAAATGGAGGCTTGAACTGGTTTTGAAGAGTATAAAAGTCCAAGAGAATATATTTGGAAGTACACCTAGGTTTTTAATGTGAATGATGCCATCATTGTGACAGAAGTCCTACCAAGTAATCCTTATGGCACAGTTTTTCAACCATTTTGGTCCATGGCTCCCTTGACCAACTACATTCTTTGTGCAATACCCCTGTGGGGCTCAGGAGCGCAGTTATGTCATCCCTTGCCTGCCGAGCCGGCAGCTCCCTTGTGGAGGGCTCCCTCAGCCTCCTCTCTTCTCCCCATGGGAGTCCTCTGGGCATCTGCAGCTGCTGCCCCTGGTCTCTGAGCTGCCTCCCCTGCCCCAAAGAGAGGTGCCTCCTCTCACTGTTCCACAGGGGCCTGGGAAGCACGCCCTGGTCAGCTCCAGACACACCATTCACCTGGGAGCTTGTAGCCAAGGCTGCTGCAACAAACAACTGTGCAGACCTTGTGAGACAGAGATGTGAGAAAGCATCAGATGAAGGGAGGGAAAGAGGGACAGAGGCCAGTATTGCCCATGGCACCCCTGAACATCATTCAAGGCACCCCAGGGTGCCATGGCACACTGATTGAAAACCACTGTCTTATGCCTCAGTCTGCAAGAAGCAACACCAGAGAGCTTTTCATTGTATGTATATGATTTGATGTTATGAGCAGGTTTACTTTGTTTGCTGTTCATATTGCTTATAACATTATGTATATCAGTAAGCCAGTTAATTAACCTCCATGTGTTACCATGAACCAAAGCAAGGAGTTCATATCCTGTCTCAGATCTTGTTCCCTTTCAGGGCATGTAGTGGTGGTCCAACAGAATGAAAGAATAAATAAGGTGAAGGTTCAGAGAGTGGCGGTTTTCCTTTGATAAGCTAGAGTACAGGTGGGGAACCTAAGGCCCTACAGAGGTTGTTGGAATCCAGTTCCCATCATCCCTGACAATTGGCAGTGCTGTCTGGGCCTCATGGGAGTTGGAAGTCTATTAACTTCTGGAGGACCCCAGGTCCTTCATCCCTGAGGTAGAGGCTGTTAGCAGAAGATACTGTTTTTATCAGTTGTCTTTTAATGTCATTAGCTTTCAACAGCAGGAGCAATCATTTCTGCTTCTACTTCTTCGGGATCAACTAAACACCTTTTTTTACCTTTTATTTTTTCTAAGAGAATGGGCATATTTTATAACAAAAAAAGAAATTACGTGCATCAGTTGGGGTGGAAGGCTTTTAGAAAGCAATTTTCAAGGGGAAATGAAGAGAAGATATTAGCATTTGAGCACTTGGGTAAAAACTAGAACCTTTTGATAACTTAAAGTAGAAAATATTTCATGAGTTGCAGGGGCATAAGGTTTTGAATAAGGTGAGATGTTGCTTATGAGAGGTCTGTTTAACATAAATAGAATCAAGGAGCATAATTTATGTTATCGTCTTTAGATTATCCTAGTCACCTCTTATGGTTTAAAATGCTGTTAGTAAACATCATTTTGAGAGTATAGCAAGATCATGGCCTTTAAAGCAAGTCTTTATACTGTGATCAGACCTTGGAACATCACAGATAAAAGGTTTCCTAGGCATCTAGGAATATGAAATATTTGAATGGCATTGGTGCCAAAAAGAAGTGGAGTTTGATGCACATAATATAGTCAGCCAGGTGCAATCTTGGAACATAGACATTTGATGCTGACTTTGAAAAATTAGAGCTTTGCCCCTGGGTACTTGTACGTACATTTCATGTGTATCTATGATTGTGAAGCACTGGGCTAGATTGTTGATGAAGCCATAGTGAATGGGTTTTGCTTTCTGGAAGGAAGGAAGGCCATTGACCAGAACACTGCTGTGCAAGGGAATTGTTGGCTAACAGAAAAAGAACCATAGCTGTTTTTCATGTTAGAAGCGCTAGGGATGTGAAACCTGTGGAATTGATTCCTTACTGTTTGGTGCATCACATTTTCACCTTGTCTGTCCCCTTTGTTGGTTTCTTGCCACCTCCACTCTTTATCCTGTAATTGATTTGAATATGAGTTATTTTCATTTTGATGATTTGATTGTTTCTGTTGTGATTTATCGTGTTTTTTTCTTCCTTTTCCCAATCCAGTTATTGTGATCACTCTAAGCCCTGCTCCCGCTCCATCCCAACGTGCAGGTACCAGAACTTTTTATCATCGCAGCTTGGATTTCTTGCATCATTTATTTAATGCTTCCTTCAACTGCATAGAATTGCCACTTGTCTGCTTTTCTTCCAAGTGTGTGTCTGACCCTGCTTCCTTCCCCACTTTCGTATTCTCCTTTACTATTGATCTTGCCTTACTTGCCAAGACTGGCTAGGCAAAGCGGTATGTAAGGCCATGCATGAAAACATGTTTTGATTGTCCACAGCTGCAGTAGTTGCTTAGCACCTTCCTTTCCTGATGATGTCAAAGCACTTTCTGAAGACAGGTAACCATTAAATTTTCACTCTGATATTTTCCACCTTCTATCTTCCACCTTCCACTTTAATGTGCCAGAGCCCTCAAGTGGCAAATGGCAGAAATTCATATTGCCATACATTTCCTTAGATTTTCCTGAGTGGAAAGGCAATATCGAAATGCCAACCTGCATACAGCAAAATTAAGTAGGCTCTGCTTTTTGTGATGTGCAATTGCCTCTGAGGTAGAACCCAGTAGCAGACTGTCAGTGCTGTTGCACACTAGTTTGCTTTAGGGCAGAAAGTCAAGACTGTCCTTTTAGTCAAGGGCAGCTGCTGTAGGGATTTTAAGATGGGAACAGAGTAGCCTTCCTTAGAGTTGAGCAGGGCTCAGATTTCTATGAAGCTCCTAGTAGTGTCTGTTGCATCCCACAACGGTGCCAGACTATGTTTCTGATATAATCTCAGGAGGGCATATATTTATCTGTATTTGTTACCTTTGTATGCCTCTTTCCCCCAAAAGAATTTTGATTACTATTAACAGGTTTTCCATGCAGATTCTTGTCTAGGTATCATTTGGTCCCAAATATGCTAAGCTTTAGAGATGGACCTAAATGAGCTATTTCAGACAATTCACTGGGGCTTTTATTGCACATGTTTTGGAGATGTGTGCTGTAAATATATAAATGCTACCTAAATAAGCTGTAATTGGATAATATAAGGTCAGGTGAGAGAGAGCTTTATTTTATTGTTTTAAGAACATCCATTAAACAGTTAATAAAATTCAGTGAAGCACAGATCTAATGCCATAGCCTACATGATATGGGGTGGGAGTCTACAGCAGAAATAAAGCTAGTTCCTCATTTTTTAGTTAGTTGCTGCTGTTGCATGGTGTGGAATCTTCCCTCCCCCTGCCTCATACAGCGAGCTGTCCTTGATCTTCTGGATGTTAAAATTATGCTCTGGCAGTTAAAAGGATGCTGTACTGTTAATATTGCTGTAGCAATATCTCTTACTAAGATTAATGAATTAATTAGGCTCTGGGCATATTGGTGCTTATAGAATCATAGGATTAAAACTGTAGAGTTGGAAAGGACCCTGAGGGTTATCTCGTCCAACCCCTTGCAATGCAGGAATCTCAACCAAAGCATCCATGGCAGATTGGACGAGTCCATGGTAGTACATGAAGAGGGTTGCACTGTAAATGTTAAAGTCACAGCCTTGGCATAGCTTATCATGCCAAGTGTTTTCTTTAGTTTATGCAAATGGGTTTCTTCACCTTCTACCCTGAGCTACTTTAGCTGTGCATTGTGAAATAGCTACTGCATTGTTTTTCTACCCTAGAGGCAGCAGTCTTTGAGTATAGAAAGTACAGAGACCAGTCTGCCATTTTATCTAGTGGGTGCTTGCCTTACAGTGCTTTGAAGCCTTTCAGGATGGGAATGTGTTTCATTAGATTACCTTCCAATGCTTTCCAGTCTTGCCTACCACTAGCTCTTACCTGTGCTTTTGTGCTATGCCACTTGTTCTTTGCAGCTGCCATCCAGCAGAATTTCTTACCCTTCCATTTTCAAGTAGTTCTTATTCTAACACTTTCTTCTTAAAGCAGCAAATTGGTAGTTTGTATGATTATTAGGTTTAAGCATGTGTTACTCTTGACTTGCCAGTTCATGGCAGCCATCTGAAGTGCACATGGTACAGGCAACTCATTGTTGACCAAGGTTAACTATGCAACCAGAGCAGCTTGCGAGCAAGGTGGGTTAGTTTCACTTGAGTCTGCACACCTGATCAGGTACTGCCACAAAATCCCATCTCAGCTCCAACTTTTTGGCTTCATTTTTTTCAATTATTTATTGGAAAACTTAATTTTAGTTAATTTCTCTTATATTTGAGTGAATGGGAAGATTCCAGCTTTAACTTTGAATTGTTTTTTTTTCTATATTGGCTGTATAGAAAGTTTAAAATATGACCACTGTGCCTTTTATTGCCTAGAAGTCTAATGGCAAAGAACAATCCCACAAACATTATTTTGTAAGCTGTCTATTGAATTGGCAGATGGCGAAACTTAGGTGACACTTGCAAATATATAGGATTGGCAACTACCTGTATAAAATACATTAGCTGTGTCTCAAAAAAACATGTTGCTACCTGAAATTCTACATGTGAGAGACCACTGGGACATGCCTAGGATTTTTCTGTAAATGGTGCACTTCCATGTCTTCTTTCTGGGTAAATGTAGTCAAAGAGGAACATGGCAGCTTGCTGCTTGAATTCCAAAGGAATTCATGGATCATATTGCTGGATAGTGAGTGAGACATTTTGCAATTTAAATGGTGCAATGCTACTTTTCCTCTCTGGTACACTTCTCCAATGATTAATGGACTGTTAGTTTTAAAATGGATATTCAGAATCTTTATTCCTTTCATTAAGGTAGAAGTGAAAAGGCATATAAGCTATATGCATTTTGGGATGCAGGCAACAATATAGGCTTGAGTTATTCCACTAAGTACTGCTGTACAACCACTTTCTAAGCCAGGGTTGGAGGATCTTGTTGGATTCTAATGAGCCCCAACCAGCATGGCCAGTGAGGGATGGTGGGTGTTGTGGTCCAGGAACATCTGGAGAGCCACAAGTTCTGCATTCTGTTCTGTGGGACAGCATTCTGCATTTAATAATAATAATAATAATAATAATAATAATAATAATAATAATAATTTTATTATTTATACTCCACCCATCTGGCTGAGTTTCCCAGCCATTTCATTTGGAATAGGTAGTAGAATGCTTGGTGTTAAAAATGGCCAGGTTTTGGAGGATGGGGAGATTAGGAAGATAGAATGCAGCTGCTCGAATTAAAATAAAACCATTTTTGTGCTTCGTTATGGAAGGAAAGTTTCCAGACCACAAAGACGGAGGCCCACATTTCTCAGCTTGCAGTTTCTGCAACCTGAAACTGCTCTTATCCCTATACAGATGATTCTGTGTCATGCTCTAGTTAGCTTTTTCATTCAAATGCTGTCTTGGCCTTTGCCTGCTTAGCTTGTCTTCTCAATCACAAGAGGCCTGAGTTATGAAAGGCCTATAGATTGTTGTCTTGGGGGGGGGGGGGGGGGGAGATAGAGAAGCACTTGCAGTCCAGCAGCGGAACGGCAGGTTGGAGCTAGACATTATTAAAATGGCCCTTCTAGGCAATATTGTTTTTAAAGTCTCCTTCTGTGAAAAGAATCTTTGCCTCCCATTCTTATGGAAGTCCTGCCTACTGTCCGCATCACAACCATTGGAGAATAAACAATTTCAAATATCCCCAAATGAAAAAAAAATCCATACAAATTGAGCAATGATGACAAATTATGCCACTTGACTTTATTTGCATACATTATTTCACAGGGATGAACTCTAGATTGTATTTTTTAAAGAAAATTAAGCACAGAATTCAAGATTACTTGCTTATATAGAGACCAGCTTGGCCTTATATAGCAAAAAATCACTCCTTCGCAGAAATGTAACAGACCAATGATGCTTCACTGTATTTGTGACTCTGGAATGCTACCACATGCTACCACATGAAGGTCTTTTTAGTCACTAGAAGTAAAAAAAACAACAACCCTTGAGATAACATGATTTCTTCCTTTTGTCACTTCCGTTGCCAGGCCTATTTTTCTTTGTATTTTTTTTTTAATACACATTCAAATAGAAAGCTAAAAGGAAGTATTAAGTCTAGTCTTCATTCTCATTCCCTGTGTGGGTGGTTAGTGTTCCTTGAACCTCACTCATAATCATATCTGTAATTTGCCTGGCACAGGATTAATTCAGTATATGCCAGGAAGAAACAGGATCTAAGTGAACTTGAACTTCCAGGGTGGTGAAAGTATTTGGTTTAACTTCAGATTTTGAACAAGTGCTAAACCTATGAATATTGACTGGGTTTTTAAAATTAAAGGCATGGGAACTGACACAGAGCATAATTAAATATAACCAAATATTTTTGGAAATATGAAGATTTCACAGTTATCTTTCTAATACTTCTGAAGGTTAGATATATTTCCCCCACCTAACCCAGCAGGATTGTGGCTTTAGAAATTTGACTTCCATTAGTTTCAATTTTTGATGGAAATCTCTTTGCTAAAATGCAGGACTTTTTATTTATTATTGCATAGATAGACATATTTCACTGAGAACATATCAGTAATACTGACTTTGTAACTCATTCTCTAGAAGCATCAGGGACTTAATTTCCTAGTTTATGACGATTTTATTTTATTTTTTTAATGAATATTTATTGGCATTTTCAAATGACGATTTAATTTTAACCCTTTATCACATGCGTGGTTATTTCATGCATTCTTAATCAGAATATTAAATCACATTAAATCCACCACTTCCTGGTTTAAAGTAACTAGTGGCTCACAAGCAGAGACAAAATGGAGCTATTTGAACTGGCTTTAGGGGAATGCCTTAAAGCTGCAATGTGGGAAGTTTAAGCAAAAGAAAGCATTATTATGCCATGAAACTCCATGTGCCTTTCCTGAGCAGTCAGGTATATAAGCTCTATCAGCAGTCTCAGTTTAGAGGTGATTTGCAAGAATAATAATTTCCATGACTAAAAATAATTATTTGGGAATTTGCCCTTAACACAAGAGATCTATTTTTCAAATACATCTGGTGCAAGTTTCTATCACATTTAATATGATTGGTACATTGAGCCTGGTTTCAACTCTGGTTAAAATGCTGGTTTAAAGAAAAGCCTTGTATGGGCATGCCAGCAGCTGGAACTAGGTTGTCCTTTTAGCTTGGCTATCACCATTACAGTAATTTAAGCTGATTTATGAAGCTTGCAAAATGTGCAAGTCTGCTCTGCCTGCACTTCTGCCTCCCTGTTCCTAGCCATTGTCGTTCAAAGTAGAGTTCATGTTGAATTCCGTCAGTGCTGGTCTGAAATGGCCATGTTAGGGTTATGCCCCATAGCTGGCAAACCACATCATCTGAAGTATCTGGTGAATACTCCAATGTCAGCAGCCTAACTAGTGTTTCTCTTTTCCTCTGCTTCCATTCTGTGTGCAGTACCTGCTTATGCCCATCAACTGAACTTCCTGCTTTGCTCTGCTTCTGTTTTGGCTTTCTTCCATGTCCTGTTCTTCCCACTACAACCGTTTTCTTCCCCTTTAATGTAACCTTTTCCAGTGCTGTACTGGATTGATTGACCATTTCTGCAGCATGATTTTCTCCTTTGCTGTGGTTCTCCTTTTGGCAGACAGAGGCTGACAGGTTTGCATGATCAAGCTGTAGTGTAGCATGCAGGCTTCTTCGATTGAGAGCTTGAGTGGGGAGCGTATTATAAGAATGGATTTCTCCTTTACAGACTATTTCTATATTTGGATGCAAGGGGGAGGTGTGCAGTGCAGTAGGGTGTGATGGGGAGAATAGCAGCTAGATTTGCCATACAGTATTTTCACAAGCATTAACGTTTCTGGGTTTCTGAATTGGTATATTGATATCTAGGATTAAGAGAGTATACCCTTTATCCTGTTCGGTGCAGCATGATTGATAGTCCTCTACTTTCTTCATGCCCATCAGCTTCCAGGCAGAACTCTCTGCTGCTCTCCAGAGGGCCCCATCCAATGGGACCATGCTAGTCTGGGCAGTTCAGTTGAAACTCTGGTTCATATGCTCACCTTTCAAACTGCACATCAAAGAAAGCACGTGCTTAACCCAAGAAGATTAAGCCCTTTTCTGTTTGCAGAAGCATCCTGACTGTCCTTGTGTTGGAGGGTACCTTAGCTCCATTAAAGATGGCGAAACCAGAGGGAAGCTGGTGTCCTTTCATGATAGCTGCCTCTCTTTTTCTTTACTTCAACAAACGTGATTCTGCTACTGGTTCTGAAAACACTTTCTTATGTTATATAGAAGGGTATAAGAAGAAGTTCAAGACTTCAGTAATGTGGAACCTGCAGATCTCAGAGATAAACAAATCCCAAGTTACAGTTGAATGGGGGGGGGGGAGTGGAAGCTGCCACTTCTGTCTGCCTTATGACATATGAACAAGCCCCCAGATTAATATATGCCACTCCTCTTGCTTCAGTCAGGAGAGGCATATCACATAGTTCAGACCCACTACCAGGGGCCAAGCAAGCACAGTTGCATTGTGCTAAATATGGCACATATGATTCAGATATAAGTCAGCCTGGTACAAAAACTCGTATCAGCCTAGATAATTGTGTGTGTGTCAAGGCAGCTGAAATGCAGTTTTTTTGCAAACCATATTCCCAAATAGAATTACTCACTGCCAAACTGGTTTAGTCCCATGAGACTGACTGTATAAGAACCATTATGTTCCTAAGGAGGCAGGAGAAAACAGCAATGAATTCTGTAGAGCAGGGGTACCCAACATGTTGCCCTCCATATGTTGCTGGACTTGAATTCCCATCTTATCTGACCATTAGCCAAGCCAGCTGGGCTGGTGGGAGTTTGAGTCAAACAGCATTTGGAGAGCACTGTGTTTGCTACCGCTGCTGTAGAGGCTTCTGGAACACATTTTTAAATGGCAAAACTGCTACTTCTTTGCCAATAAACTTTGCAGTGTTTGTCCATCACAATACTCTTATTAAGGTATTATTTTCACTTTATAGGTTTCATTCCCTCCAGGGTTAAATTATACTGCTTCATTGGTCACTGGCTTGCTTTTGTTAATAGAGATTCTTAAGCAACTTTAATCTACTGCATGCAGTTGGTATAGGCACAATCCTATCTGTGCTTGACAAACCAAAGTGTTCCCAATAGTAGGAAGCCCCAAACCACTTCTATAAGAGCATGCAGTAGAGAACCATTGGAGAGGTAAGACTGAATGTTTTATAAGAGATATATTTTTTAAAAAAAACCAAGTGAAGCCAGAAGAAAACTTTTGAGATTGTAGCTCAGTTCACTTGTAAATGTCTGCTCAGTGTGGGAC
Organism: Podarcis gaigeae; assembly: GCF_964106915.1. NCBI lineage: Eukaryota > Metazoa > Chordata > Lepidosauria > Squamata > Lacertidae > Podarcis > Podarcis gaigeae. The sequence goes on from NC_139679.1 coordinate 44,905,874, forward strand.
TTGGTGAAATGATGATTTTCTATCCAGAAAAATCTTTGAAAATTATCATTTGCTTATAACTGCAGTCATTTGTGTTGTAGACATAATCCTGACTCACCCTTTTGGTATTTTGGCCCCTGGATCCCTTGCTCTTTCAGAACCCTAAGGTACTCATAAAAAATGTTGTAGTAAAAGAAACAGATACAAAATGTAATTCTAAATCAAAAAATTGTCCCCGATTCTTTAACTTATAAACAGAATATTGCCCGAAACTATCTACAGAAATGGTGTACATATTTACATGGCAGTCAAAAGTGTTTGACGGATTTGAACTGCGGAGGCTTAAAATACTATAGTGATAAGCACCTATGTCCAACCCAGAGTCCATTTATTTGAGAAGGCCTGTTCTGAGCATGACTAATGTTGAATATCAGCATATGTTCCAAGAAAACTTTGAAATGACATGGATCCTACCAGATGGGTTTTTAATGAGCTTAAGACCAATCTCTGTTCATTTTTGTAGTGTTGATGTTCAAAATGGATGGGCTGTTGTCTCAATGCGGAATTCTGTTAACTTCACTAATTGCTGTAGCACTTTGCTTTTGAAGTCACTTGCAAAGTAATATACCCTTTTTTTAACCTATGGACACTGGTGTGGGAAGAAAAGCCAAACTATAAAAAGAATGAAAAAGCCAGTTAAAGGAATAAACTCATAATGAGTTTTTTTATTCTTTACATTGTTTCTGAAGAAACTCTTCCATAGCTCTCCCAGGGCAAACCAAAGATATGCTATGGTGCTGAAAAAGGTTTTTTTGAAATGCTATGTGTGGCTCCTTTAAATCTAAAGCCTATGCCATTGAAAACTTTATGAAAAATTGTTGCCAAACCTGAGCTTTAATACAACATAGCTGTTCCATGAGCAAGACTGAAGTGTTTCTGAAAACTATGGGAGACCAGGAAAGAATATCACATTAAATAATGGTTTCTTAAATTAATGTAATTCAATAGTGTTTGAGACTTCATCAGAGTTGAATCACCCATTTTTGCAGCAATAACATTTCTACCTCTTTTAAATAGTTTTTATCCCCTAAAATAAGCAAATGGGTTAATGCCTTTCATACCTGCCAGGTGGAGACAACCTGGAGAACAGATGTTTGTATGATGACACTTAATTTCTACCATTGACCTGCCAGACTTGATCTGCTATTAGTGAAAACTAGGCCTCAGCTAGTTAGCTGCTTCTAAGACTTAGCTAGTTAGGACCCACCTATATACCCCAGTCCTTTGACGGAAATTGAAGCACTATTAGATTATTTTGCTCCTTTGCCCACAGAACCAATCCTACCAACACATCCTCCAAACTTCTCATTAGAAATTTGTTTTACTGTCGCAACAGAAAACCTTAATAAAACCCATACTATTTCCTCTTATGTTGTATTTATTGCATACATTGTAATTAATGCTTTAATCTGTGCCTTTCTGGTAATTGAATAAGTTTAGAGAAATTCAAGGTAGCGCTGAGCTCTAATCGGTGCAAGCAGTTCTGCTTGTTTGATGAAACAACCTCTACACTCCCCCTGTGTCATTCTGGGGAGTCTCTAGAACATCTCACCCCACCCCATCCCAGCCACTGGGTGGGCATTGGGGGAAACTCGGTTGTGTGGTGGAAGCATTTGCATGGACTTCTGCTAGTGAGATCATTTAGCTGAATCTGGCCCCTTGTGCTTTTTGTCAACTTGGACTGCAGAAATTTTCATCCATTTCCTGTATTTTCTTTCTTTGTTTTCAGGTTATACTAACTAGAAGCTCCTTTTCAGGGAATTTAAAAATCCTTCACTGGCCATTTTAGAACTCTCTTGTCCTTAGCAATAAAAATGATTATGCCTTTAAATATATACATATTTCAGAAGTAGTCAGCTCTCCTTAATTCATTTTCTAGCTGAGGAAGCTTCCCTTTTGGAGTTGAATTCAGATGACCTGTACTCCATTGGTTTTCTCCTATTCTCTGCCTCAAGGGATTATGTACAAGCATTTTGTGGTCACTTGCAAGAGAAGCAAGCATCACCTTTAGTAGTTTCCATGAACTGGTACTAATTGAGTTACAGATAGGTAGCCGTGTTGGTCTGCCATAGTCAAAACAAAAAAAATTCCTTCCAGTAGCACCTTAAAGACCAACTAAGTCAGTTCTTGGTATGAGCTTTCGTGTACACGAAAGCTCATACCAAGAACTGACTTAGTTGGTCTTTAAGGTGCTACTGGAAGGAATTTTTTTTGTTGGTACTAATTGAGATGAACCACAATTTTAAAACCCCTTACTCTTCAATTGGGGGGGGGGGGTCTGTCTCCAAGATGTTGTCATCCTATAAATCTTTGTAGCGTGGACTGCACTGCACATTACAATGAAACATATCAAGAATAAGCTCATCTGAGTGTTAAGACATCCCTTCTTACAATCTCACTTCATGACCTCTTTTGGCTAGTCTCAGTATCCCTTTCTCCACCTGTTATACTGATGTACCTTACATAACAGTTGTAAGGATTATAGATGCAATATAAAGGGAGCTCTTTTAGCAGAAGACGTACATTTTGTTATCTTAATAGAGCTTCATTGTTTATATTTTAAAAAGTATTCCTATTTTATGCAGTCTCAGTCTTGAGGCCAGGAGAGTCCATGGGGACTTCTTACTTGCTTTCTTCAAACAGCAGCTCCTCTCTTTCCCCATGTCATACGAGACATTATTTTTGAAGCTGAGAAGAATTTCAAGAGCAGTTTGTGACTTTTGTGAGAATTAGTTGTTCAAAGAAAAGCAGTCAAAACATTTTACTGCCTCACTATGAACTATTATACCTCTTTAGATCCCAGGACAGAATTCTAGCTAGCATGTTGCATTGCACGTTGATCTGTTATTCATGGCTGATGCAGCTGCTCTCGAAGTGGAAGTTGGGGGCTGCCCAAGCATTGAGAGTGGGTTCACTTGTTAAGTATTTTGTATAGAACCTGGCACAATTCTTCTGAACCATAATTCCTGCCTGAAATCATCACTTCTGCCCAAGTATCAGGAAACTGATACTTGAGAATCCACTTTAGTACCGGCAACCTATCATAACTAACTGACAGTAGCAGCACTTTTCTTTCTGCCTCTCCCACCTTAATATTTGCAACCTTGGAGGGGATAGAAGTGTTTCAGAAATTAAAATTAAAAAATAACGCTGTTACTGAGTTCCGTTGAGCAACCTTGTCATTGTTAGTGGCAAGATTGCAATATGGAAGCCAGTATTTCTACTTTAGCCAAGGGCTATTGTTGAGGTTGATGAAGGAAGTTGTGTGTGGCTGAGCTTTTTATTTTTCAAATGAGCAAGCAAATCCACTGGGGCCAGGGTGGGGAACTTGCGTCCTGCTAGACGTTGTTGAATTCCCACCTCCCGCCAGCATGGCCATTGATCAAGGATGATGCAGGTTGGATTCCGGCTTCTGGAGGGTCACAGCTTCCCCACTCCAGCACTACGACTTATTCACTTGTTGATTTAAGGGACATTCCTATTCCCATTTTTAGAAATAAGCCATATCACCAAGAATATGAGTTGCAGCTTTGCTTGATCTCATGATGCACTGCTTAGCCTCTGAGCTAAGTGGAGGTGAGTTGGGATGTCTGTGTAGAATTGTTGTACTCTGGCTGTGTGCCTCGCTGTGTCTTCCTATTTTTGGATTAAAACCTATGTAGACACAGGAAACCAGGTAAAATATGAAAGGTTATGGGAAGAATTGCAGTATCAAATAATTGTACACATTGTGCTGGAAAGATTAGATGTAACCATTCAGCTACTAACAGATGTTTCTAAAACCTGTGCAGCATGACTTCTGCTTGCCTGTGCTATTCCCAGGATACAGCAGTTTCTTGATCTAGGTGCCCTGAAGAATCCCCTCTTTTAGATTTGTTCAAAAATGGATAGTTGCCCTTAGAAAGCTCTCTTCAGGCTTAGCAGAGACCTCTGTCTAAATATGCTTGTGCTAAGACCAAGCAGGAAGAAAGTTCTTGGTGCTATCTCACATCACACTCACTGCACAAGCCCCTGGGCAAAGAAACTAGGCTTTATCTTTAGTTCCAGAAGCAGGTTCTTTCTAAAAAATGGATTTAATTTTAAACCACACATACACTCCCTCCTGGTCCTACGCCCAGATTAAGCCTGCAAACAACTTGCCAGTATAATATCCACACAGTCATTGATCTGCCTACCAGGCGGGTCACTGGTGCCTACCAATGTAACATGAATATGCCAGTTTATGGCTTATTCCCAGTCAAGAGATGCCTACTGTTTTAATATATGCATAGGCACCAACAATCCAGTTTAACTTGCTGCACGGATCCTCATATGAGTGAAGCCTGGCCACCCTCTCAGGAAAACAGGGGAAGACCTATTTATTGTGCCCAGACAGAGCTATCCCCAGGATGGTACAGTTACAAGCTGTGGCTTCCACACAGATTTGAGAAGATGGGATTTTAGAACACCTTGGGAGTACAGTAGGGCTAAGCTGACACCTCAGAAGTCAAGGTAACAACTGACTTTTTATTGGAACCACAGGCTGGTTTTCTAGCACCCCTGCCTTCAAGACAAGAAACATTGTGGGCTTGGGCTGCGAAGGAACCTAGCTTGAACCAGGAGCCCATGCATTGAAGCCTCCCTGCCTGACTTTTCCTCTCCTCTCCTCTCAGCATTGCAGCTTCCCTTAGCCAACGATGGAAGTAGCCGCTCCACCTCTTTGGACAGCTCGCCCCAGCATCATCACACTCATCCGTCACGCCCCCGAAACTTTCTGGGTCTGCCTCCTCAGCCCCCCTTCCACATGAACAAGAGCATGGAGAGGTAAGCAGAACTAGAGCAAAAGAGGCAGGTTCTGGTGTGCTATGCTCATCTTCACTGCTGTATTGAGACAGGAGGGACCAACTTTTTTGAGAAAGGGAAGCAGTTTGGAGCAAAGGTTTTGTGTTGTGCTTGCCATTTGATCAGACAGGTCTGCGCACAATACATGAAGCGTTTGCTGTCCTTGTGCCTGTACAGCCGTGGATAATAGCATGTTGGGGAACTGAATGTTCTCTAGGCACTTTAATCTTGTTGCTTATTGCTATTGCCACAGTCTTTAACAGCTGCCTCACACTGTTCTTTTGATGTAAGAGGCAGAGCTTTTGAAAAGGGCTCCTGTCTCAAACCATCTTTGTTAGGTAGATACGGAACTTTCATAACCCCTAGTTGCCTTGAGTTGCATTATTTTTTTTGTAATATCATGTAATATCAGTAGCAGCCCATGCAAAGTTTAAACTCTCCTGTTTGTGAATTAACGGGCTAAGTTTGTCTGCTAAATGAGTGACTTATAGCATGCACACAAAAATATACAGCAATGGCCCTGGGAGTTAGTAGAGGACCTGCTGCTTTTTTGGGTTTCAACAGGTAATAAAAACTCATGATTTAACCTGCACTGTTCTGATCTGCAGATTGAGATGTCTTGTTATGTAAGTGACTTGTGAGTTGCTGGCTTTGAATTTGTATTAGAAATTCTCTCATGATGGAGATCTACTAGTTCATAGGGTTCTCTAGATGCCCTTGTTGAGAAGAAGAATGTGTGGTTCTCCACAGAGATGGAGCCTGTTTCTGCAAAGAGAAGGGTCTGAGATGTTCGTATGCCATGGCTAAATGGAAGCAAACACAATATTTTTACTTTTTTCTCTTTCCCTTTCTAGTATAGAGATTGATCAGAAACTGCAGGAAATTATGAAGCAAACAGGTTACTTGACCATCGGAGGGCAGGTGAGCTGATTTGACAGGTGCAGTAGTTCGAAATATATTGAAGCCTGATGTATATTAAGAATTAACCAAAAGCAACCCCCCACCCTTTTCAATATAAAATGGATTGACGAGTAGCTTCTCTATGTGCTCATCTTCTCACAGAGATACCAAGCAGAAATCAATGACCTAGAAAATCTGGGTGAGATTGGAAGTGGGACGTGTGGACAGGTGTGGAAAATGCGTTTCAAGAAGACTGGACACATCATAGCTGTGAAGGTGAGGTAGATCTACTGGGTGTTGAGTGGAAGATATCTTAAGATGAAAGGAAATGGCAGAGTTGGACTTCTAGAGGGTTCATTGCTGGTGAAACTCTTAGGTGCCACAGATTATTTGGTTCCTGTGTCAGCTGCTGAGAGAGAATCCAGCTAGGCAGGATTAAGTGGGCCTTAACTTTCTTCGATGGAAAGTAGTGATGCTCTGTGAATTAATCATAAAGCAGTTAAGGGCCATGAGGCCCTTTGTGGGTCAAAGCATTATCACCCACGACTCTTTAGTCTCTTTCTACTTCTGCTCCTAATTCCCATTCTCTTCTCTGTTCAGCAAATGCGTCGTTCTGGTAACAAAGAGGAGAACAAGAGGATTCTGATGGACCTGGATGTGGTGCTGAAGAGTCATGACTGTCCTTACATTGTTCAGTGCTTTGGAACTTTCATCACAAATGTAAATGAAGGCGATGCTACTGTTTTCTCAAGTCTGCCTGTATTTTTCAATGTATTTAGAACAGCCACATCATAATAACCTTAACTTTTACTTCTTTTTTTATCCCCCCCCCCCCCGTCCCTTAGACTGATGTTTTTATAGCCATGGAGCTAATGGGCACATGTGCAGAGAAGCTGAAAAAACGAATCCAAGGGCCTATCCCTGAGAGGATCTTGGGAAAGATGACTGTGGCGGTGAGGGTTTTGTTTTTTGTTTTTTGTTTTGCTTTTTACATTTAGATCCCACATTTCTCCCATCTAGACATTGGCCCAGTTCACATGTCATGCTAAACATGGAACGAATAGCATGCTGGTATAGGCTACTTAATAGTACTCCTTCCTTGCTTCAGCTGTGGCAGATTCACAGATAAAACAAGCTATATATCTGGTCTGTCATGTCGCCTGGACTTGGGCTCATGGCTTGTTTCCTCCAAACAACTGATGAGTAGTAACACAGGTTTATTCTTGGGTTACCACTTGAGGTTTGTTTGGAGGAAACAACCCATGAGTCCAGGTCCACACAACATGACAAGCTAGAATCTGGCTTGTTTTGTCTGACACAGAGGAGCCATTAATTGCTTCCAGGTTTCCATGATCATGGCTTTTAAGGAGATGTGTTGTGCTTCAAACTCCTTCCTGCCTATGGCATCCAGGTATTTTTCTTTTTCAGCTGTGTTTTCTGTTTTTGAAGGGACAGCAACCATTCTCCACTTGTTATTTGTTATTTTATATAACATTCTCCTCCATTTACTTGAGCCTCACACGTCTGTTTCTCTTTTGACACACAGAAATGAGCTAAGCTTCCCTGCTTGGAGCAAAATGCTGTTGTGGACAGCAGAGGGAGTAAGATTTTTTAAATAGTGACTGCACTGTTGGGCGGATTTTGGCAAAATTTGGAACCCAGGAGTGGGTGCTCTGTTCTGTGTGGTTGTTTTGATTTCCTTTTGGCCATGTGCGCCCCCCCCCTTGATGCTGCATAATGAGATGTGGTAAAATCTAGGGCTCGGTTGAAGTATTATCATACCCCACTGAAAACTATGAAGCCCAATATCTCACCTTAGGATTCCAAGAATAGTAACAGCATTTCAATAGTAACAACAGTTCATGAACATGCCACCTTTCTTTTTCCCCGGTGGTATCCCTGAAAACTGCTTGGTAATCTACATGACTGAAGGGCTGTGCTGTAACGCTGTCTCCCCACAAGTTGTTGTGTATACAAGACGTTTTGCCCCAGATAGCTGAAACTATCTTTTCCAAGTATCACGAAAGCCTCAGACTGATTGCTGAGTGCATAACCTTTGTTCTCTAAGCAGCACATGTTTTTACAGGCACGTTGATAAAAGGGTATCATGAGTTCTAGACTAGTTCTGAGTTGTTTTCCTTATAGTGAGCAATGATTAATTCTTCCGCATTGTTTCCAATGTGTTGCTTTCAGATTGTCAAAGCGCTCTACTATCTGAAAGAGAAGCATGGTGTCATCCATAGAGATGTGAAGCCTTCAAATATCTTGTTGGATGAGAGGGGGCAAATCAAATTGTGTGACTTCGGGATCAGTGGGAGGCTGGTGGACTCGAAAGCCAAAACCCGGAGTGCTGGTTGCGCAGCATATATGGCGGTAAGAGATGGGCAGATGGCGAGAGAACAGCAGCAGGAATCTTGCTGCGCTGTGATGGAACTGAGTGAAAAAAACCCCTAAAAAACAACTGACTTTGTATGTTGCTCTTCCTGCAAATTGCTCAGAATAGCTTGTGTATGATTTAATTAAATACTCTTTCTTTGTTAAACTTTTATGTCATTCTTCCTCCAAGCTGCTTTGCATGGGTTGGGTATGATCCCTAGCAGTCTCATCCTAGCAGTGCTCTAGGCCAGACCTGCTTCGTTGCAGCCGTTGAAATGCAGCATGTGTCTCGATAACTTCTCTCCAGGACTAAGAATTCCATCGCTTGCATTTTACAATAGAAAGTTGTCACTAGAATTGGCCTGAGCTTTTGGGAAACTGTGTGGCAACTATTACGCAGATGCTGTTACGGTATCAAAACAGCCTGCATTTTGTCTTAGCAACATCCAGTAGGATTCAGCTAAGTTTTTGTGTGCATGGAACAAGGCCCACTCATGCAGTGAGACTTTCCCTCCTCTCCCCATGTACCCATGTGCTTCCCCCTAAATCTGCTTTGGAAGGTTGAGGGAACCCCCAGAACAGGTTTAGGAGGATGGGGGAAGTCTTGTTGTGTGAGTGGCGTTCATTCTGTGCACACCCACACACCCACTTCATGCTGCATTCAATTCCACCCATGGTTTGGCTTCTGTAATTAGGGGAATCTTGCTAGGTGCAGATAAGAGACCAGTAGCAAAGAGTAGCAAAGATTTTTGACCGAATTTGTAATAATCTTTTTGTTTCCAGCCTGAGAGAATAGATCCCCCTGATCCCTCAAAACCAGATTATGATATCCGTGCAGATGTTTGGAGCCTGGGCATCTCTCTGGTAAGTAAAACCTGCTCCCCATTTTAAAGAAAATTTGTGTACCTTAATATGCTTGTTGGGATCTTCAGGTTCTGGATCATATCTCAACCATCCTTTAATGTATGCAGTGCTTAATACATGACATAAACAGCAATAAGCTTTGGGGTGAGTTTTTCTTCAATTTTTTAAAATGGAGTTAACTGATTCAAAGGAGGCTGAATTCTGGCTATCCTGAACCCCATTTTTGTCTCTGCTGTTGAGGCTGGATAAGCCAAGTGATCATTCTGTTCCACATTTCTTCCCTTTCTTGCTCTCATCTCTTTCCGTACAATCATTTAGAATTGTGTTGTTTGTATGGATTTTTATCTATTTGCTTTTGTTGTAAACTGCCCTGCGCCTTATATGCAAATAGTGGCATATACATCACTGAAGCATCATTGAAGAGATGCTGATGATAATAATGCTTTTTAGATTATTCCCATTTTTAAGCACTTATTCTTCATTTCTCTACCACCCTTAATGCAGGTTGAGCTGGCTACAGGTCAGTTCCCCTACAAGAACTGTAAAACAGATTTTGAAGTCCTCACCAAGGTGTTGCAGGAAGATCCTCCCCTCCTCCCAAACAACATGGGATTTTCTGTGGATTTCCAGTCCTTTGTGAAAGACTGGTGAGTGAAGTGCCTTAAATTCATGTTATGTAGAGCGGCTGCTTCAATATTTCTTACATAGACAGGAAGCCCTGCAGTTCCAGCTGGTTCCTCACTTTCCTGCTGAACTCTTGCATACCAGTTGCCTTCTCAGATATTGGTTAATGTTCATTCTAGGGCACCCCATCTTCAATACTATTAATAGTGTAGATAAAAGAATTGGAACTGTTCTGCTTGTTCAAACTGGTACCATGCTCTTCTAAAGACTGAACTCAACCTGTGCTGGTGATTTCCACCTAGAAAGGAAATCCCTTATCTGCCTCCAGGACAGCTGTGCTTAAATTCTGGGCTAGCACATCGTTGTGTATGACCTCTTCTTGTCTACACATTCCTGGCTCTTACCTCTTTTCTGTGTCTGATGTACCGATTCTTAAAGGTGTAGGAAATCCTTCATTGCCATGGAGATAAAAAGTAACATGTCGTAAGTTAGTTACATTTCCCCATCTTTCCTTGTTTCCATTCCTTCCAACAATTAGGCAGCTGTAAATGAATTGCACTCCTTGCAACTGGCATTGACACTTCCACAAATGTTCAAACAGAAAATCCTCTTCTGATAGTGATTGTTTTGTTTCAGTTAACTTTGAGCTTATGTGTCCAATTTGCCACTCCTGGATTCCATCATCCTCACGTAAGATTGTTGCAATCTGCCATGGGATACTGGGCATAGGCAGTTGACCCTGAAAGATTATTGGTACAGCAGGATAATGGACTTCATCCTGTTTGGCTGAGAGAGTTTGAAACTTAGAGTAGACCTATGTCAATATGAGCTCTGTTTGCAAGGATCCATTATGCATCAGGTAGTGGAAACATGCCGTGTTGGTTGCTCCATAAAATAAATTGGATCCTGTGTTTTGAATGTGTGTTTCTGTTATTTCTAGCCTTACTAAAGATCACAGGAAGAGACCAAAGTACAACAAGCTACTTGTAAGTATTGGTCACACCTCTTTCATTGTGAATATTTAAAAAAAATCCCCCAGGGCTTGGAAAAAGGCCACAGTGGGTGCTTCTGCCAACCCTTAAAGTTTAGAAATAACCAGTAACATTTCTTGGAACTAGTTTGTGCCAACTGGCACGGAAGCTGAGATTAATAAAGTGACATCCTTTCTTTTCTCCACATAGTTTCTTTAAAGAAAAGTTATTTTACTTTTTTATTTGACTTTGGTCAGATTTTTCCCTGCTCATGTTTGGTGCTGTTGTGTACCCTCCTTGTTGCTTAGCTATAGCTGACAACTGTTGCTCACAGCTCTGTAGAAATAACACAGGTGGTGTGACTCCCTTGCTTATTTTCCATCTCGTTTTGCCTGTTTCTTTGCAGGAACATAACTTCATCAAGCGTTATGAGACACTGGAAGTGGATGTGGCGTCCTGGTTCAAAGATGTCATGGCTAAGACAGAGTCACCCCGCACGAGTAGCATCCTTAGCCAGCACCACCTGCCGTTCTTCACCAGGTAGCCATGTAGAGTGGCTATTGTGCCAAGGAAGGACCCCTTGGCAGACAGAGCTTGCAAGGTGGGGCAAGAGAGAGCACCACAACAGACACCTGCCCTCACAACAGCAACTCTTCAGTGGCATGAATTGTTTGCTTCACCTGCTCAAATCACCCTTGCCCATCTTGTCTTTTCCTTCAGTATTGCCATGAAGAGATGGGGTGGCTGTCTGGTCTTTCTGGAATGTGGGTGTGTTCTAGAGCCCTTGGCATTTCTGGCGCCAGGCAGCCCAAGAATACAAGGCCTTTTCCAGCCTGTGCTTGTTATCTTTCTGTGATAGAGCGCCTGCCATCCGGAGTTGCCACAAAGTGACAGCCGCTCCCTGCTTGTCTCTCTCCACCTTGTCTGGAGGCTCAACAGTGACCCTTGCTCACGCACTGTGAACAGACACAAAACACACAAAAGGAAAAAGAAGATATTTTTTTTACCACTTATTTATTAAGTTTGGACTTGTGGTGCTGCGGGCCGCCTGCTGCACCCGTTCACCCATCCCTGCGTTATTAATGTCTGTCTTTGTTTTTTGTTTTTTCATTTGTGTTTTTGGGATTGTATTTGCTGAGGGGGAATGGGGCTGGACGTAGATGGGTCGTCTGCTGCTTTAGATTCTGAGCTTAGCTGTTGCTGTTGTCTTGGTTTCATTTTTTCTTAGGGCTTGGGGAGACAGGAAAGTGTAGGTTTGAGAATTATTCTCATCCAAGAGTAGCTCAGTTAAAGTGATTTTTTCCCTCTTCAATTCTTTTTGAACTCAGGGGTTCCTATTCTTTTGTTTTGAGCGTGAACAAAGTTTTGTCAGTGGTGTTTTATTTACCAAAGTGTGTGTTTGGTGCTAGGATAAATGCTTGTTCATTTTCTTCCAGTATTTAAGAAAAGGAAAAGCAGAACTTAAAAGATAATCCTGGCATCAAGAAAGCCATTTTTTAAAAATGATTCAGCCCAAATGATTCTTACTGCTGTGTCTTAGGGATTCTTTAATATATTTAAATAGTAACACATTTATGCCCTATTGTGGACTTTATTGACTCGATTCTTAACTGGTCACAAGTGTGTATCTCCAGTTGAGAATTGGTCAGAGTTTGCTCTTTGGAGATCATGGGCTAGAATCTGCACTGTCTGTCTAGATGCTCAGACTTCATGAAATCTCAGACGCGGGATTCTAAATTATCCAAAAGGCTTGGAGGATGAAGGCTGAGCACCCTCCTCAATCCTACTCTTTCAGAATAAAGCTTTTTTTCTGCTAGTGTTTTTAACAGGATAAGAAGCCAGAAGGGACAGAATTCCAGTCAACTCTAATTGACAGGCATTCCCAAAGTGTTGGGGCCATGCTGTAGGCACCAAGGTCTCTGGGTCATTGAAGTTGTCATATAAACCTTTAGGAGCAACAATTGCCACCATCAGCCTTGGGAATGAGAGGTGGTCAGAGACTTTGGGAATGAATCCTGGTTTTCTTCTTGAGTCAATTCTGCCAATAACAATTGCATTTCAGGTAGTCCAGAGGTTAAAGCACAGTCCTGAAGCTCTGACTGTTAACCTGAAGGTGAGGCTTATTCCTGCTTTCTCTTGCTAGCAAAGGTTGGAGTACCATAATCTTAGCTCTTGTCTCAATCCTATGGATATGTGGGTTAGTGTGGTTACTTGTGGCGCAGGCATGATGGTGCACTAGATGTATAGATCAACTATACCAGATGTATAGATCAACTATACCAGATGTATAGATCAACTTCATAAACCCAACACACACACGCACATAGAAGTTTTAAACTAAAGTCATAACAGTACTTGGGATGTCCTGAAAAGGAGATGCACCTGTGGTCATTGATGAGGCTGGGCTGTCTGCTTAATACAAGTCCTTGAGACATGATTCCATCTATGTTCTGGCTGTTTCCAGGGTGGAGCTCCTATATTGTATTATGCTTCCAAAGGGAGCCAAAATTAGGTACATTCAGTGGCAGAATTAGTGGAAGGAGGAGCAGTTATAGCATAATCCATGTTCGGGCATGTCCTACAAAGTGCTTGGGGGTGCTGGGCAACCTGCCAGAAAGTCAGACCAGACCAAGAGCGTCCTTTGAAAATGGGGTAGTGCACTTGCTTGATTTGTGAAGAAGTGGGTGTGTGTTTTCTGTGACTGATTAGATTTTTAGAGTGGATAGTTGCTAACAAAATGAGGCAAGTTACCAAAGCGCTTGGAGGACATGGAGAGTTCATTTCCTGAGAGGGTGGAGGTCTTCATTCCTTGTGACTGGGACATCCTTACAACACAGTGTGGAAGTTCAGTTATTCTGCTGACTGCAGTAGTGACTGTTAATGTGGCAGCATTTTTCGGAATATGAAGGAAGGCAATTTCATTTGCACACAGGCTTTATGAGTAGGTGGTTTTGTGTCTAAAAGAAAATGGATGGAGTGTATTATATGAAAAGACATTTGCTGTATGACAGAAAGTTGGAAGTGAAGAGCTGGTGAAAACTAAAGGGCAGTGAGCAGAGACAGAAAGTTTCAGATTTAAGATGCGTCCATACTGTTGAAACAGTGAGTGAATATTAATGGTTTTTATGGAAGTGGAGTAGGAAAAGCAATGAAGTTTACCTGTGGGTGTAAAACAGAAGGTGGTGCTGTGGTGCATGTTTAAGAGATGCCTAGCCTCCAAGATGAATTCCTTTAGTATTGTGGAGGCTTCAACAACATGTTTATTTAGCCTCTTCTGGGAACTTTGGCTATGATGTCTTCCTAAACTCTCTAGAATTTTAAGAAAATCTGAGTGTTTTCCAAAGACATTATGCCACAGTTTGAAAGTAGCTTGAAAATAGTGTGCTAAACCATAGTTTGAGAACCAGGAACAAACAACAAACTCACACACTTACCTTTCCCATTAGTGATCTGATCTTGTTAGAGTAAACTACAGTTTCCCATTGGATCTGAAATAGTAAACCGAGCTGTTACAGTTCTCTAGCAGTAATAATAAACCATGGTTTGATCCTGGTTAGTAAAATAACAGTTTGCCAATTCAGACATAATGGGGAATTGCAGCTGAAACTAACCAGGATCTCTGCACCAACACAGGGTGGGGGTAAAGGGGGAGAATGCATGCCTGATGTTTGCTGACTTCCTAAACTTTGATTTAGAGAGTCAGTAATGTACATCCAGACGTGGTTTTGATTTCAAGATATTGAGTCGTGCTTTTCAAATAAATAAATAAATGGGTGGTTTTGCATAGGCACAAGACTTCGTTATTTTCAATAGCAAGATATTTTTGTCGTATTGGAAGATCTTTGGGTAGAGGACAAACAATAGTATAAATGCAATTTTGTGTTTCACTTGAGCAAAATAACAAGAAAGCTCATATTAAGACTACTTGGAGATATCATCTATCGGCGTGAAGGGCATAGGAGATCATTTTGCCACAGAAATGTGTTTTGGTTAGGAATCGTTCAGGCTTCCCAACTTCAAATTGATACAAGAATGATCCCATAAAGATGCAGATTTGAGATGTCACTTGGACACAAAAAATGGTTTGGAAAAGAGTAAAGCATGCTTTCTAGGGCATCTTCCACAAGATTACAAGAAGAGCAGTGCACTGTCAAAATATTGAACTGCCTAGAGAAGGAGTGGGGAGAGGGTAAAACCTTTTATAGCAGAGGACAAGGTAGAGTGTCTGAAAGATATAATGAGAAACTCATAGGAGAACTAAAGCCCTGGTGACCAGTAGGACCAGTTGCAGTAGTCTTCTCCGTGGATGATCAGGGTGGCCTGTCTATCTCAGTGATAGGCCCTCACCCTTCTGCTTGCTTTTGCACAGTCCTTCAATTGCGGAGTTAATCACTACTTTTGGGAATTCATCTTGGAAAGTAGGCTGGTAGTCATCAAAGGTCTGGGCGTGTTTTGTCGGGGAAGTGAAGCACCTTGGGTAGAGAATGCTGGCGCAGGTGAGGGAACAGAGGAGATATAGGAAGTGTGAAAAGTTGGACTCGAGATCCAGGTGGAAGAACAGCACGTGCAAGTTGAGAACGGCACTGGGCTGCGTGTAGAAGAAAGTGGTGTTTAAATTGGATGTCAAGTTAATGTGCGGAGTGTACTGGGAAGTACAGAAGGTGTGGGAAAGAGATAAATAGAAAGGGTTGGTAGAAGCAGTCCAATGGGAGCCGTTTTATTGCCTTGTCCTAAAAGCTGGGTGTGCCCTCCTTTTGGCTCTACAACCTGTTCTTCCATTGGACTTCTATGAAATGTACTTTAGCAAATGAAGTATACTAGTTGGCAGAGAATTGGTGATATATAGTATGACAACTGGCGCTGGTACCTTTCCAAAGTGGCTGATATCTAAAAGTGGAACTAGGAGTGGATCTACCTTCTGGCTTGACCTAAAAAGCATGGTTTAGCTTTAGAGCACAGAGCCTCTCAAAACTTTTTTATTAGCCGTTGCCAGCATGAATTGGTTAGATGTGCACCACAGCCCTAATCTTTAGTGGCTGGCTGGCTAGGCCCTGGAAATCTTAAATCAAGAAGCATTGGTTGGAAGAAGATAGTTGAGAGTACAAGAATGTTATTAGAGCACTGGGTTTTCTAGTGCTAATGGAAAGCAGGTGCCCCTAATGATGGGATTGGCTTTGCAACAATGAGATTTTTCTCTCTAAAGATGGCTTTTGGGTTTTGTTTCTTCTTGGTGTTTAAGAATTTGTAGGTATCTGCTTTGCTGCACCTAAAAGCTTTATTCCGTTTAAGATTCCAAGTGATGGAACTGTCAGGTCCTATGAATAAGTGCCTCCTATAATGTAACTCCTGAAAAGCTATTTTGTCCGTTGATTTTTTAGTGGATATTTATTGAACATTTGTGTCGTATCTTGTGAACTTGGAATTTAAGAAAAGAGCCCTTTAAAAAAAAAGTTGCTTAAAATAAGTAACTTCAGCCTTGCGCTGTTTTAACTTTCCATCTGGAAGTTTGTTCCAGCCATTAAATAAATATATAAATCTTTTGGCTCTCCTTTCTCTAGTGCCTCAAGACGTCAAGGTTTAGAAGTGCTCCTCCCACAAAGTTGTGAAATAAATTTGCCTACATGTTTGGAAATGTGACGTATGAGATTTTTCCTGCACATTTCATCATATGTACAGCAGAGCAGTAGCTAGAAGAGATACCAAGAGATTTCTCCAGGTGTCTGAGTTTGTGTTCTTGTCTTAGGAAGGCAAAGGATACCAGCAAGGGTCTTCAAGGGAATTAGACTGTTTGCATGCAGGTACTTCAGTACATAGTGAAGCATGTACTTGAGTATTTATAAAATGACTATTAGATGAAACGCAGTATAATGACTTGGTAAAGTCCCAGCACTAAATCAGATTTTTTAAAATAAAAAAAATAGAAGTTGTGCAAATGTCAATTAAGGTTAAAATTCAAAATTGAAAAAATTTCTCGTGAACTGAAAATTTATCCTGATGGAGAACATGGCCGAAGTGTTCCAAAAAATGGGAGGGGGTAGATTATAAAACATAATATTTACACAGGTTCAGAATTATTAGAATGTTGTTCAGCATTTGAAGCGGAAAGCTTCTGGGTTCACTTTAAAAATTGCACATTTGTCCCTTTCAAGAAATGAGTTTGGATACAGTATTCTATTTCCCTTTGGACTTGAAGCTCTCAAACATGGCAGACCACCCAAAAACAATTGACCTCTTGAAGAGCCTGGTTCACCTTACCTTTACTTCAAGAGAAAGCAAGAATAACCTCTTATCAGGAGATTGCCTAACTCTCAAATGTGGAAGGGTGTTTTCCATTCTCAAAAGAAGGTTATAATTTAGCTTGCCATGGTGGGGGGAGCATACAGGGGTGGGATAGGTTTGGGAAACGTTAAAGGTTTTTTCAAACGTTCAAAAACACGGGATGTCTTTTCAAGAAAAATTGAGGAAAAAATGCAGTTTTATTGCATTTTTTAAATTATTTTTTTAATGTATTAATTTAGAACAAATCTTTGTTAATGTTATTTTTAATCTGGATGGCTAAATGTTTACAATCGCCTGCCTGACATCTGCTCTTAAAGTGTGTGGGGATATTGGGGTGGGTGGGGCACAGGTGTGCAGCGTGTGGTGCATGCAATTCAAATGGGGGATTTTAAAACAAACAAAACTGTAAAAAAAAAAAATCATGCCAAAGGTAAGGCAGAGACTAGCTGGGTAGATTGTTATATTCTAGACATTAGCATTTCACTATATTCTCTATATACCATATATTATAAATTTGCATGTTAAAGTAAATAGAAGTAACTTCTATCTTATACAGAAAGGGACTTTAACTTTGGATTACTTGTAAATTTGGTCACTTGTCTTGATTCAGGACTGCCTGAACACCTTAAGCTTTAGGGGCTGCTTGATTTTGTTTTTGTATTTTGTTTTATTTTTGTAGCCACCAAACTTTTGCTTTGCTGCCTTTTCATTAAAAAGGGCATGATCCAAAGTTTCATAGAGGGGTTTGAGAGCAGAGCTACTGAGTGGTGGCAGCCAAATTGACTTGAGTTGCAGCCACCATAGAACTAGTAGCCAATTTGCTGTATCTTCTCCAATGCTGTATCTTCCTTTGCTGACCTGTTATACTGAAATCGGCGTCATGGAAACACCTGGAAGCTTTGTATCACGGACATCCACCAGGACAATGCTGTACTCATGTGAGCAGTCAGAAGGTTTCAGACGGCCAGCAGTTTAGCTTTGCTTGCTCAACCAACCTCCCTCATGTTAGTTCCAAGTAATCAAAGCTACACTTTTGTGCACATTTATTTATTGCCCACCGGGAACTGTGTGTGTGTGTGTTTAATTTATTTTTTAAAACTTCCCTTTCTTTGACTTCTTATGGAGGGTGTATTTTTCATTTATAGTATTTGGTGAGTAGACTGTTTTCTCAAAGTGGAGGAATGGAGCATCACAAACAGATTTAATTTCAGGTTGCAGACCACAGTCCAAATTAATTCCAGTGCTTGATTCTTCTCTAAGAGACTTGAAATGCTTGGGCTGTGGTTGGGCACGCGAAGTCTTGGAATCATGTAACTTTAAAATTCCCGGGATTCAATATCATAAGGCTAAGAGTCGGTGAAGTTGCTCATAGGTAATATTGGAAGAAGGACTGAGGCTGGAAATCAAGAGAATCATGATTATGCAGATTGACCAAACTCTGTGTTGAAGAATTCATGAAATTTGCTTTAAAATGATAATTAAGCTGATAAGTTGAATATTTATGCTTGCCTGCTGGCTTCAGAATTTTAATGTAGAACAAGTGCTAGTCAGTTACCTTTTAAGAATTTTTTTTTCTAATGTAGATCAAGCTGCAATAGGTTATTCTCCAAACACCCAATTCACAAGAGTTGCAGTCAAAAACATGAGAATTTATAGCCGTGTAAAAGAGGAAAATTGACCAGGAGATGAGTTGGAGAACTTGCAGACACCCTGCCAATATTGAGTTTTATTCCCAAGTAGAGAGAAAATACTGTTCCTCTGTAGCTGTAGTGGATTTTGCCCAAATAAAAGAACACAATATTTCAGGATGGTAGCATAGGAATTGGCATGCAACATGAACTGATGGGGGGTGCCTATAGGTAGAGGAAAGGGACTTAGGAGAGACAGTTCACATTACTTGTTTCTGTCACATCCTAGTTTTAGAGATGGTTTGAACACTCACACAGTGAAGTTTGGAGAAATGGTTATCTCAGAGAACTTTGGGATCAGGTCTGGAGAGAAGTCCTGTTTTGTTTATCCTGCTTAAGGGGAGCTTCTTAAAAACAACAAAATTGTCACCATATATATATACACTTACCTGTAGAGTGGTTCTTAATTTTTAAGAAAATAATAATTTGGCTCTAGTTTCACATTGGTGCTGTAAACCAAACCATTTTAAAAAGAAAGTAATGCTCTATATACCAAAGTATTTCAGCTATTTGTTTGGAAGTTTGTGGAGTTTTTAATAGCATAACCATCTCCTTCCTATCCCCACAGCAGGCCATTTTATTAGTAGCTCTCCTTAGTTACTTCCAGTTTAATGTCCGGTTAATGGACCCTTTTTATCTTGTTGGAGGGTTTTTTCCCACCAGCACCAGTTGTTCCCAGAGCCATTTGTCACGGGCAAGAAAAGGTTTAATGCTAGGTTTAATGCTTAGTATGCTAGATGTTATAATGACGTTCAGAAAGCATGGAAATGGCTTATCCCAGGGATAACATGTTGAGTAAATTCCAATAAAGTAAGTACTGGAGTTTGTCTCAGAAGAGGAATGTTCTTATTTATGATTTGATTTTAAATGATTTCAGGCTTAGAGTGCCCTAGGCATCTCTGGCCAGTTTTGGGGGTGAGTGGATAATTTGCTGAGCTAATTGCTTTCCCTACATGCTGAGGAATCAGAAATCGAGCAGTTGCCCTTTTTAAAATATCAGTTGTACCTTGGATTTTAAAAGATAATAAGAGAATAGTATCTCCCTGGGGTGTCTTCAAGAGTCTTTGTGAAACACCCTTTTCTGTGCCCTATGGGACCCAACCTTGTAGGTTCAGTCCAGCAACATGGGACAGTTCAGTGTCACTTATTTCCAGTTATGGTTTGCTAGTCACCTCTCAGTGCGATTTCACTGTCCTAAATTTCACTGCCAACTACTTGGCATGCACCAAATTTTAGAACAGAGACTTTCCTTTTCCTAGTCAGCACCCCACCTCCCCGTCAGCAGTCCAAACAGCTTGTCAGAAGTAGTTGCCTGCCTCCAAGCAGCGAGGCCAGTCTGATCAATTTTAGTGGAACTTTTGGATTTAGAAACATACCTACAATAGTATAAGGTAAATGACATTCTTGCTTACTTTTGAAAAGCTTTTTTTTTTACTCTGTTTGTAAAAACCCTCATAGAAGCTTAAAAATAAAACTCTCTTTCCCTAAATGTCTGTTTCTTTCCATTTCATGCACAATTTTAAAGCAGCTTCCTTCCCCAGAACGAACTTCTAAGTCATGAATCATTTTGTACTTGGAATCAACAAGAAAGGCATCCTGGCAACCTTAAGGGACTCCATCATGGTTTTAAATGGGTGGAGAACCTGAGGCTAAGGGGACTCAGTGCAGCTCTCCAGGTCTCTCTCTTTAGCCTTTGGGACTCCCCCCAGTCCACACACACTCCGGCCCAGCTTCTCATCCTCCTCTACTAGTTTTTGACTGTCTGAAATGTGTCCTTGAATTCTTATAGCCCCTCTTGCATGAATGAAGGACAGAGAGGGGCTGCATATATGTGTGGAAGCTAGCCTACTGTCCAAAGGTAAAGTTCACATTTGTTGTTCCACCCACATTTTGCCTCTGCCCATTGTCTCTGCTGCCCATCCCCAGAGGTCGCCCAGGAGGGGATGATGTGACCCACAGGCTAATAAAGGCTTCCCACTCCTGATCTAAAAGATTGATATTTCAGAGGTAGGAAGTGCTGAGATATCTGACAGACTTGAAGCTTGGAATAAGTATTATTAAAATTTCTATACTGTCCTTCACCCAAGGATCACAGGGCGGTTTACAATATGAGAAAACAAAATGTGTAACGTAACAAGCAGAAGAGAGTAGCAAGTGGTGAATGCATTAATTTGAGCAATATCTGTTTTGTCAATCAAAGAAGTAGGGTAACTGATAATTTGAAGAT
Source organism: Podarcis gaigeae (assembly GCF_964106915.1). Classification (NCBI taxonomy): domain Eukaryota; kingdom Metazoa; phylum Chordata; class Lepidosauria; order Squamata; family Lacertidae; genus Podarcis; species Podarcis gaigeae. The sequence continues at coordinate 44,926,663 of NC_139679.1, forward strand.
GGAGGGAAAATCATATTTGGTCTTTGGGCTATACAGAGGCCTCCAAGCAGTTTACAGTTAAAACTAACGTAGCAGTTTCTGGGTGCAACGTTAAATCATGCAAATTGACTATTGGAATGTAATGTGCTGAATACATTTGCCACATGTCATCTGTCGTAAACTTGGGAAACTGTGACCTGTTGGCCTGTCTCCTGCATTTGTTTAACATGTAGAGTAAAAATGCTAAAATTGTCATAGAGGTGAGACTCAACTTACATGGGGGTTATGTTCTGGGGATGAATCAAGCCAGAATCATGGATAGTCCAACAGTGTTGCAGCAGCAGAACCACTCACAAAACGGAAGCAGAGTTTGATAATTACTGGTGATGGTTTTTACTGATACCTAATCCATGTTAGAAAATTGACTAAATTCTTTGCTGAAGCATTTTTTGTGCGACTAGGAGCTCATCTTTCCTCAAGTTCAGTACATTTGCTCTGGAGGTTTTGTGACTCAGCCTGCCCATTTTAGGCAGAATTTGCTGAATCAGAATCAAAATGCAGAAAGCTTATCCTTTTATATCTTCCCCTCCCCACCTCCACATTCTTCTCAAAAGTATTTTTACCCATCTCCTATAATTTCTTCCCCCATCCTTCTTCAGCTTTCTTTTCAAACCAGCCAGTTATTTCATTTCTCCTATCTGGCCCTTTTACATTAGCTACGTCTTCCTATCACAGCCTTCCTCTTATCCTTTTTCTTTTCTGTTCTTGACTTGGAGTCAAATCCCTGCTCAGCTGTGAAGCTCACTTAGAAGCCTTTCAAGAAGGACTGGTTTCTCAGCTTTACCTACTGCATCGGCTGGAAGAGCATCAAAGTGTATTTAGTGCTGATGAAGGGACCCCACAACAGCAGCATCTGAGATAGCGTAAAAACTGCTTAAAAACCTGTAATAGATGAGAGTCCACATTCTGAGGCAGTCCACTGTCCACTGTCAAAACAGTTCAGGACGTTCTTCCTAATGTTTGTAATTTAAACCCATTGTTTTGGGTCACACACTGGAGCAAGAAACCTGCTCCATCTATGTGGCAACCTGTCAAATATGTAATGTCCGCTCTGCCCCACACAGCCAAACCAGATCCTTCAACCTTCCCTCATCAGCCTTGGTCTCAGGCTCACTCATCATCTTTATTGCCCTCTTCCTTAAATTCTAGCGCCCTGTTCCTCAGGTGAAGTGACCAAAGCATTCTAGAGTGGTGCCATTACTCCTGAATGGGACACCGAAACTCCTGTTGATGCAGCTCAGGGTTGCATTATTACTTTCACATAAGCCTCAAGGCAATTTGCAGTTACACAATAAAAACAAAATAGATTTTAAAACGACACCCCCCCCCAGGCTTTAAAAAAAATACAAATAAACCTCCAATGTACAGATCCATTTGCTTGTTTTTTCCCCCCAAAAAAGAATCCCAACCCATTTGGAAACGCTTTTCTTTTTAGCCACTGCATTGAACTCTGACTCCAGTTTAGCTTGTGGTTTGCTAAAACCCTTGTTTGTTTCCCCATGTACTGTACATTTAGACTAAAATTCCTCTCTGGGCTCTTTGAAGACTGTTTTAACATAAATACAGTATGTTAAAACTTTTACAATTTGTGGCGAGGCTAATGTATCTGATTTAGTAACAGTCTGAACCACATATTATTGAAGACAACATGAGCTGCCCTACTGAGCCAGATCATCCGTTTATTAGGATCTGATTCTTGTAGGAAGAAGGATGCTAGGCTGAGTGGACTCAGGACAGGAAGACCTTGATCACATGATACAGATTCAATTATGCTAGCAGAAGCCAGTGCAAGGACTTGTCACTAGCACAACAGGGCTTTGCCCCACTCCTCTAGAACCTCCAGAACAGCAGGCAGGAGGAGGAGAGGAGACTGTTCCATTGCGCAAGCAGAACTCCTCACTCTGGATTGTATGCCACATGGCGCTCGCTCTCCTTCCTAGCATGAGCTCTCTTGTTCACACTTCCAGCTAGCCAGTCAGCTTTGCCCTCCCTCCAGGATATGCCATTTCTTTGCTCCTCGCATATATTTCACATTTTTCATTTCCATCTGACAACGAGGGAGCACGCTTTGTCCTCACTGAGCTAAGTATTGATGGGGAAGAGGGGATCCCCTTTAGATTTTATATTTAAAGGATATTTTTGTACATCTGCAGATTTCAGCCGAGCACGCTCAACCTCTCTCTTGTTTCTTGGTCACTCTGCTTTGGTTCCCACCATCTTGGATTCGTTATTCAGGACACAGATGTTAAGAATAAGAGCTTTAAATAAGTACCTGGGCTTTGAACACACCTGCTTCCGTGCACTTCCATGTGAGCAGTTCAAATGGTCCCATTCTCAAGTTTGCTTTTGAAAAATAACCTTGGAGCGCAGCTCCGTTTAGCCCATAACTTTGCAAAGGTACAAAGGTCCAGTTAACATGTTGCACTCCACCATTTACAATCAAAGATAATTTAGTAGTAATTTGTTACACCTTCACAATACTTTTAAGACCCAGAGCCTTGTGTTCTTAGCATGTTGGTTATATGACATATATATCTTGGGAACTCTAGTTTATTCCTCGGTACTGTATTACAATACCCAGTTCCCTTAAACTGCAGTTCCTAAGATTATTTGGGGGGAGAGTTATGTGCTTTAAATGTATGCTGTGTATGCCACCCTGTATGAGACCCCACAAAACTTCCTCTGTTCCACTACCACTGTATTGTCCAGCAATTTAGGTCAACTCTCTGCTTTCTGTCTGGCTTAATATTTTCTCCTTCCCTCCCTTCCTCCCTTCCATGTCTGCAAATGAAAAGGCAAAGGCCAATGTAGCCCCACCCAACCGCGGACCCAGAAGTGTATCAGGCATTGGCAAGGAGGGACTGACAACTGTTTTTGCAAGAAAGGAAGGAATAGAGAGACTCCATGGCCAATTTGGGGGTGGGGTGGGGGGAGGGAAGAGAGGCTATGAACCTCAATAATAAAAAGCAGGGCTGGCTTGACGTTTAATCTTCCATAATTAAACACTTCTGCAGTAGAGAACTCTGCTCACTCAGACATACTTTCCAGAAATGACTATGCCACATTCTTATGTACGAGTAGTAAACAAAGTTTATAAGAGAGAGAGAAATTCCATGGACGAGATAGAGGGGGAGGGAGTGAAACAAATCATAACATGGGATTTCTAGTCTAATATAAAACGATTGTATGCAAACTAACCAGTTTTGGTTATCTGAAGAAGTGTGCATGCACACGAAAGCTCATACCAAGAACTAACTTAGTTGGTCTTTAAGGTGCTACTGGAAGGAATTTTTTGTTTTTGTTTTGACTATGGCAGACCAACACGGCTACCTATCTGTAACCAGTTTTGGGTTACTGAGTTTTCAAAGGCAAGGAAGTTCCTGTGAAATTCTTTTCTCTAAAGGTGTTGGATTTATTATTAATCAAATTTATATACTGCCCTAAACCCGCAGATCTCAGGGTAGTTCACAGGAGTAATCCATACCGTGATTCCCCCAGGAACAGACATGGCCAGTAAAAAGTTAATAGGAGTTTTGACCCCCTTTGGAGTGGCAGGGATCAGATGAGCCCCTGTGGGAGCACCCTCGGGCCAGTCTTGAAAAGCCATGAGGCCTACTTAACTCCTTTGTCTGAGGAGTCTGCAACACTTACTGTAGGTTCTCATCTGGAAAATGTTTTATGTTCTATATTCAGTTGTAGAATGATGGGGATGATGATAATAATTATTATTATTTATATCCCGCCATAACCAGGCTAAGGGTGGCTAACATAAAAATATAAATACATTAAAACATAAAATTCAGCAATTGACTGAAATACAGCTTAAAATCGGATTAAAATCAAATAAGATAAGAAGGCAACCGGCAAATTATGACTATAGGGGTTGGGAACCTTAGGTACACACCAGGTTCAGCTATTTATATGAACCGGTGAGAGGAATTAGAGAGACCTATTATATGTAGGGTCTTGTAGGAGGAGAGGGGTCAGACTGGGCCCTGACAAAAGGCCTGGCGGAACAGCTCTGCCTTACAGCCCTGTGGAGAGATGTCAAGTCTTTTGCGGCAGGGTGTTCCACCAGGCTGGGGCCAGGGCCGAAAAGGCCCTGGCTGTGGTTCGAGGCCAGCCTAACCTCCTTGAGGCCCGGGTCCTCCCAAGATGTTATTGTTTGCAGACTCTAGGGTCCTCCGTAGGGCATACCATTCCTGTTGGACATACCTGTAGGGCATACCATCCCTGTTGGAAATCTAGTGAATCTAGTTACAACCACTTGTGCAATCCCTTATCCAGACTTTCTCCAACCCAGTCTTAATGGTAACCAAGCACTGCCCAGTGGTCTTCCATGCACCTTATGCAATGGACAGCATGCAACGTATAGTCCGCAGCATGCTTATGCTACCCTTATATTGATTGCTTTTGCTACGACAGACTTCCGCAGCTGCTCTGTTCAGGAGGTGTAGGATGGGACAGTGCATTCTGAGGCCTGCTGCTGTGTCTGTGGCCTTGGATGAATCACCTGGGTTACGTTTATCCCTCCCTGTGCCAGGCTTGTTCGTTTTTTTCCAGAAGGCCTTGGAGTCTGCCAGAGCATTCTGGGAAAGATGAACATCTTGTAAACAGGCAGCCTGTGGCCTTGGAGCCGTGTGCAGCTCTCTCTGCCTAATTTCTACCCAGGTGCTTGGCAGGCAGGTAGAAAGAGAGGCCTGCTCCTCCTGCTTTTTGGGTTCTGTCCTGTCCATCTGACAGGATCTCTTGCAAAGGAGTAGCGGCACTTGACAGGCAATGATGCCTTCCCTGCCTGCTGGTATAAAAGGGCGAGTTACCTCAGGCCTTGTCGCGACTGGAACTCCTCTGCTTCCCTGTTGCCTCTTCTCTGTCCCCTGGTTAGTGATCCGTTAAAGCCAGGGCAGATACCCAGAACGTCTCCTTCCTGGCCCTACCTCACTGGGGTGGTAGGCAGGTCACGCTGACCCAGATTTCAGCACAGCATACCTGCTGGTGCCTCTCAGAAAGTCTCCTCCTCTGCCTGCGTTAATCATAAATCCACCCCAATCTCCTTGGTAACCCAAGCGGGGGCTTGCCTTGTGTTTCTCACTCTGTGGGACATCCTTCGGGGTGAAGGTCGCTTGCTTGATGGCTCCCTGCTTGAGGGGGGGGGAGCCATCTCCCCGCTACGGGGAGGGGGGTGATGAACCTGCCACTCGCACAGTGAGTTCCTGGGATCTGACAAGGGAGGAGAGGCAGACAGACACACAAAGAGAGGGAAAGGGAGCGGATGCTTCTTCTTGTAAGTCTCTGCTTTCTTAATACCTTTCCTCCACTGCTGAATTCCCTTAGAAATAAACAGCTTGCCACATAAACCATGCCCTCCTCCCCTCTCACTTGTAACTTGACCCTCCTTGTGGGCCTAGAGTTATTTTTAACCTCCCATTGACCCGCATAACTTTTTTATTATTGTTGTTCATTAAACTATGCCAGTCTGGAGATAGGAGGCCTTGAATTGGCTCACGGTTTCTGCATCCCCTGGATTAAGCGCTGCGAGTCCTCCCACTTGCTTCCTGTCCTTCAGTTCAGGTAGCGCTTTGTCCAACCCCCTCCTCCTCTATTTTTCTCCTAACCTGCATCTAGATCCACTGGCAGTGGGAGAGCTCTGCTGGGCAAGGTAAGTGTTCCTCTGGCATTCCCTCTCCACATTCGGGAGCTTGGCTTGCTGGGAGGTGGAAAATGTCCTGGAAACTTTTAATTACAGCCAGTCTAATCCTGTAACACTGAATCTTGCTGTCTCAGTGCAGCCTTCTTTTAAAACAGAGCCATAAAGGTGGGAGGGAAGTTTTTGTGGGAAACTTGAGACAGGAGGGAAGAACGCCTTTTTGACTGACAGAAGTTGGGACCAGAAGGTGAGGGAGAGTAAGTTGCCTTCAGAGAAAGATTGCAAATCGAGTCTATAGAACTGAGAAGCAAGTGTTGGGCAAAATCCTTCTGGCTAGAGACAGATCATCACAGTGGATAATACTGAGCAAAGTGGACCGATGATCTGGATTAGGCTCACACATCTTCCGATTTTCAAGGAGTAGAAGCCATTAGATAGTAAACAATTTGGAAGCAGGGTAAGCTCTGGGGTCCCCAATGTGTCACTCATGATCATCATAGTGCCCTCCTCTTGGTGCTAGCCAAGATCCCCTGACCCCATTTTTTTTAAAGAAATTGAGGCTTTTTGTGATGAGGAGAGTGGGTTTTTTTTTTGCGGGGGAGACATTGTCTGCTTTTTGTGTCACTTTTATTTCTTTTGAGTGGGTAGGTGTTTAGTCTGGTTTCTGGGGATGAGGGAGGGGTGCCTGAGCATCACCCATTTTTCTTCAGTGAAATGGGTATTCTTAGATTTCTGACTGTTTGCTCAGATTGAAAAGGTTGGAGTCCCTGGCTATATGCTATACCCTTTCACTTTGTGGTGTTAATCGGAAGGGTGGCCACCACCTTCCCCTCTGCTTACAATTGGAGAAGCACCCACTGCACCAGAATGAAGTCCTTCCACCACCCCATCCTGCTATGATTGCGCATATGACAGGATAGTTGAAGGAATGTATAATCCGTATTAAGGGACACTGAGTATGGTCTGTATGCTTGTTTCTGTAGCAGATAGATCAGGAACGGAGAGAGGAAATGTTGAAGTTCTGTCCCAAAATCCGAACCACAAATTGACTGGTATGAGGTCTTGAGGGCTGGAAAGTGTTTCCAAGTAGCTCAGAGGTCGTGCGACGGCATTCCCTTCAACTCCTGTGCTTTCTTGTCCTGGCTTTGCTTTCTTTCCTAGGGTGGAACAAGAGGGAAATCACAGCTTCTCTTTGGGTTCTGAACACCATGCATAGAAACTGCCTGCATATCGATCACCTATGGAGACAGTACCTCCTCCTGCTGCTTGTCGGCTGGGGGTGCTCTGGGACAGGTAAAGTCTAACAGAGTGGCTATTGTAAACATTTAAATGGGCTGCACAATAATTATCCACACCAAAGGTGTAAAACGTTTTGCTAAAACAAAACAACAAAACAAAACAAAACAAAAACATTATTGTAGGGGAGCTGTCCAGGATACATTGCTGTATGTATCCTGAAGTGTACATGTAAAAAATAAATTAGCAGTCTTAAAATACATTTTTCTTTGCAACCTTGAATGTAGAGCAGGTCTTTCAACTTTGCTAAATAGACATGTGTGCGCTCACACAGAGCCATTTGGACTTGTCAAATTTTCTTCCCTTGCAGCAGAATAGGTAGATGAAGTTGTCAGAGTATAAATGTATTCAATAGGGTTTTATACTAGGGGCTTGAGGGACGTGGGTGGTGCTGTGGTCTAAACCACTGAGCCTCTTGAGTTTGCCGATCGCAAGATTGGCAGTTCAAATTCACACAATGGGGTGAGCTCCCATTGCTCTGTTCCGGCTCCTGTCAACCTAGCAGTTTGAAAGCATGCCAGTGCAAGTAGATAAATAGGTACCGGTGTGGCGGGAAGGTAAACGGCGTTTCCATGTGCTCTGGTTTCTCTCACAGTGTTCCATTGTGCCAGAAACAGTTTAGTCATGCTGGTCACATGACACGGAAAAGCTGTCTGCGGACAAACGCCAGCTCCCTCAGCCTCAAAGCAGAGATGAGCGCTGCACCCCAAAGTCAAAATCGACTGGATTTAACCATTCATGGGTCCTTTACCTTACTAGGGGTTTCTCAATTCTGCATGATGCTTCTGATGCCCTTTGTCCTGCTTCTCTTTATTGGATGTACCTTCAGTGAGCAGCTTGGATTTGCAGAGTGTCCTTCATTCTGTACCTGCTTATTTTTCACAGGATGCAATTTCAGTTCCTTGATAACCAAGTACACACAGCTAAGGGCACTTTTAATCTCCAGCTCGGCACTCAGTATTTGTTTTTGACATTGATTACCATAGGGCAGGTAGATGCTGCCTGTGGGTTGTTTATAGCACAGAGGCTGTTAAGCTATCTGCTGAATTCATAGCCAGCCGACCATGGTTGCTTCCTATAAAGAGAAGAGCCCAGGCTTCCAAAGTTGACCAGGAGTCATAGTTTCTGTTCTGAATGGTGAGGGGAAGGCACTCTGCACTTGCTGTAAGGTACTTCTGCTATTTCTTCACATTCCCAAATTGGGGGGAAAACATCCATGTTGAACACTCCTGCAGCTGTACAGTACTCTCTGTGGGACGTGGGTGGCGCTGTGGGTTAAACCACAGAGCCTAGGACTTGCCGATCTGAAGGTTGGCAGTTCAAATCCCTGCAATGGGGTGGCTCCCGTTGCTTGGTTCCTGCTCCTGCCAACCTAGCAGTTCGAAAGCACGTCAAAGTGCAAGTAGATAAATAGGTACTGCTCTGGCGGAAAGGTAAACTGCGTTTCCATGGGCTGCTCTGGTTCACCAGAAGCGGCTTAGTCATGCTGGTCACATGACCCAGAAGCTGTACGCCGGCTCCCTTGGCCAGTAAAGCGAGATGAGAGCCGCAACCCGAGTCAGCCACGACTGGACCGAATGGTCAGGGGTCCCTTTACCTTTACAGCTCTCTGTTCCTTTCTCATGGTGCCAGAGCATATTCTTTCACATGGAATGTTAAGGCAGGTTGAGTTGGTAGAATCCTTCCATGAAATGGAATTGAAATGGAATTGTACCATCAGGCTGCAGATGGTGTCCCCCCTAAAGCTGTCTGTGTCCCCCCCTAAAGGGTGTCCCCCCTAAAGCTGTCTGTGTGTAAAATTCTAGTACACTGAGGAGATTCTAGTACACTGAGGAGAAAGAATTAGCTCCCTGGGGCAACTTAATAACTCTGCCCAGAAGCATAGGCAGAAATGAGAGAGCCCAGGCCAGGCAGCTCCTGAGGTCGCCCTGAGAATATTTGGTAGCTTTTGTTCCTTCCAGTATTTTAAATTGAAAATTGCCTTGGTAGAAAGGCAACAAACCAGCCCAGCCTGCTACCTACTGTGTTAGCTTTCCTATTACAAGGAACTTTTTACATTGTAGTCTCAGAATAGCATATAGTCTGGTCTGCCACCACATTCTCACCCAGTCTTATTGTTGTGTATGTAATGTGTAGCCCCCGTGCAGGGCTAGCAGCTTCCCTGTAATTATTTAATTCGTAAAATGAATGGTCAGTGGTTAGAGCACCTGCTTTGCATGACGTAGGTCCCAGCTTCATTTCCCAGCATCTTCAGGTAGGACTGAGGTTGTCCCTAGAGAGCTGCAGCCAGTCAGTGCAATAGACAATACTCTCATCTTCATAATGAAAACAGACTTTAAATAATAATTCTCTTTAATAGGGTTGAGTGCCAAACATGGCCACTGAAAAACAAGAGGAGTGCCATCAACATGCCCGGGAGAAACGCGGGGGGGGGGGACTAAAAGGGAGGAACCCCCCCAAAAAAAACCACTTTCCCACCCAGCAAAGGCTCTACATGCTGAGTATCCTTTGGAAAAGGAATTTAAAGGGAAGGAGGAGACTGAGCCCCTTACAGTTTATAGTATCTTGGTGGAGGGAAAGGATAGCTGACTGAAAAAGAAACACTTTTTTCCCTTGTACAACTTGTACAATCTAAAAATAAGCCAGTAAGCCATTGTTAGGAGCAATTCACAGTGACCCTCCCCCCTCAGTGTGGGGACCATGAAATGCACACTAATCCATTTCTGTCCCATCATACCAGTTCCCCCAGAGTTTCTTGTTTTATTTTTCCCTCCATCATCCTCAGTCATTGGCCAGATATTCCATATTTTTTGTTTCTCAGACACAGAATGAATTATGCAAAAAAGAAAAAAGAAAAAAAGAAAAAAAGTTAAGCTGGTGTATCATTTTGAGCTCAGGCACCTGAGCACTTTGTGTTTTGGGAGAAAGGGGTTGCCAAATGTACAGAGTTTTGGAAACTACTTTTCTGAAACCCCGTTTCTTCCAGCATTGCTCTTCTCCTTCCCCTGCAGCCACCTGGCACCATCTTGCTTGCCTCCCCATGTCTGCCTCTACCCCACATCCCGTCCTCGGCTTCTGGGAATCACTGCGAAAAGGCACCGGATGCACCAGCCGGGGCCGCTCTACCCTGGGGCAAGAAGTCCATGTCATCAGCCTGAAGAAGGGATTGCCGGCAAATGGCCAGGTATGGGAGATCCCCATCCATACCACCTTCCCATGTATGAGGCGGTATGATGGGTCTTGCTACAGCTCCATTGGATACCCAAACAAGATGGCCGTTCAGCTTGGCACTACAGCTCAAGGTGTCTCAGTCAGTCAAAAAGGCAAAACTCCATTTCAGTCACTTCTTCACAGTTGTCAGGGCCTCTCTTAAGTCACAGAAGCGTTAGGTTAGCCAAGTTGTGAGAAGCAAAGAGGAACACTCTCGCGCAGGGCCTGCTTAGTGCTGGAGGTGGGAACATGCCTCACCTGCTGAACATCCAAGGGGTAAGTTGCTAGGCCGTCTTTGGTGGTATATCCTACCTTCTCTGGTTCTTTTCCAATCCCTTCTCCATTTCGCTCTTTGATCATGCATGGAGAAGGTACCTGTCCCCTTGATCCTCTTTCAGGTAACTCTGATAACTCTGGACCCAGATCCCCACGACAGAGGCCCCATCTTTGTGCTGTATTCCCGGAAGCCTGTGCGTTGGGTGTTGCTGTCTCCCCCTGGAAAAAACTGGACCTTCCAGGTGAGATGGGATAGAGGGCCAAAGGGCCTAGAGAAGATCATGGGGGTCACTGAGGGGGTCGTTGGAGTCCCTGCTCTACGCAAGCATAGAAGATGAGTGGCATCTATGGGAAGGGTGGATGGAAAAGCTAATTTGCTACCTCCACAGCACTTTTACAAAATACTTTCAGATCTAGCTCTGTTTGTCTTCAGAAGCATCTTGTGTAGTAAGTTCCTATTCTTCCCATTTTACAGATGGGGGAAATTGAGGCTGAGGGAGGCTTGCCTAAGGCCACCCAGTGAATCTGTGGCTGAGGTGGAACTTGAACCCAGATCTCCCAGATTAAAGTGCAGAACTGTTCAACTTTAATGCACTCCCCAGTGTGGGGTGCCAGAGAGGGGGGGAGGTTCTCCAGGCTAGTATATTTTACCTTTGCCTTCCTCCTATCTACAGGTCTCCCCTGGCTCTAATGTTTCAGCCCCGGGGCCAGTGGCTTCTGCTGAGACCAACTTACCAAAGACGCCCAAACGCCTGCTGAAGTGGGCACGGAGGGAGCATGGAGGGGTCACCTCTCTGGCTGAATACCATGGAGTCAACAGAATCTACACACACCTGGGGGCTGGCATGGGCAACGAGGGTAGATATCGGCTCTGAGGAAAGGGTGGCATTATGGCTGTGTGTCCTACAATTCCCCATCCCTGACCACTGGCCACCCTGGCTGGGGCTGATTGGAGTTGCAGTCCAGCAACATATGGAGAGAGACAGGTTCCCCATTTTCGCTACTGCAGTGTGATAAGCAGGAGGAGGGCAGGCAGCTGATCTTTTGGGTCCTGGGCTAATGCAGTAACTGTGCAGAAGTTGTGCAGGTCTGGGTCTGGTCAGTGCTTGGAAGGGAGACCATCCAGGAAGGAAAGATCTGTGCACTGCAATCACAGAGGGAAGATGGAATATATACACGGCACAGATAAATAAGACTCACCAGTATCAACTGGAGAGCAGTTGCCAAAGAGTTTGCATTGCTTGCAAAAAAAAGAGTAAATCGCAGCAGCTCTTCTGTGACCATTCAGTCCAGATGCTTCATTCCTTTCCTTCTCCAGATGGGATTGCCCCAGCCGCTTGCAGATTAAGTAGGAATTTCCTGACCCCAGTGCACTTTGCCTCCAAGTGCCAACTCCAGCCTCTGAGAGTTTGCCTGCATCCTGACCCTCCGCAAGTCCTTGAAGTTCACATCATCCTCTCCAAAGGAGTTGCACCAAGGTGCGTGCCACGGAGGCATCGCCAGAGCTTCAGCATGCGGCTGTTGAACCGGGGGGGGGGGGGAGCAGGGGGTTGGCAAAATGTTCATAACGAGATGCCGTGTCTTGAACAGGGAGGTTGAAATTGTTCTTAGTGTAGATGGGGAAGGGGGACGGTGAGGAAGAATGAAACCTATGCAAGAAGCTGCCTATGATAAGTGACCCTTGTGTTAAAATGGATAAGATATAATAAACAGGAGCATGGAAGCTGGTTCATCTAGCCTGGTACTGCTGACACAGACTGGCAGCAGATCTCCCATGTCTTTCTCAGCTCTGTCTGGAGATGACGGGGATCGAATCTCTGCCCTTCTGCATGCAGAGCAGTTGCCCTGCCACTTAGCTACGGCACTTCCCCCGAAAGTCAAGGCCAGATGGACACTGAGCCAAAAACGAGTAGCGACAGTGGCTGGTATTAGGCCTTGAATATTGGGCAGGGAACTCTGAGTTGGGGGACGGGTGGTGTGGGGCTTCACTGGCTTCCATCATGTGCTTAATCCTGTTGTGGTGGGGGGCAGCCTGCTCTCTTCTAGGCCCACCCTGGCTCATTTGACTGTGGAACTTCATGCTGTGCGAAGGCCCCCCCACTGGGGACTGATCTTGATACTGAAGAGTGAGGGAGCTGCTGAGTGGATGGTTCACACCCACCGCCTCACTGGCCGGCTGCATGTCCTGGTAGGGGCAGGACCTGCTCTGGGTATAGATCTGTAACGCTCTAGGCCAGCTAATATGCTTCTCTCTCTCCCCCTCCCCAAGTTGGTGGCAGTGGCACACATCTGGAAGGGAGCAGGGCACACATGTGCTCAAAGCCAGATACAGACGCTTCAGGTTCCAGACGTTTCAGGTTCCAGACTCCGCTAACCCAGAAATAGTGCTTCAGGTTAAGAACTTTGCTTCAGGATGAGAACAGAAATCATGCTCCAGCGGCACGGCAGCAGGGGGCCCCATTAGCTAAAATGGTACCTCAGGTTAAGAACAGTTTCAGGTTAAGAACAGACCTCCGGAACGAATTAAGTTCTTAACCTGAGGTACCACTGTATAGCCAAGTGTGTCATCAACATCAGTACAAAACTGGGTGGGATTTATTCCTTAATTAACCTGAGGTACCACTGTAGATGCATTATGCAGAATTGCAACCTTTCCTAGTGGAAGCAGTTTGGTAATTTTATATGCTTGGCTTCATGCTATTATAAGGGATATATTATGGAGGGTTCATTCTGCTAACTCCTGCCTTCACAGGTCCACTAGTGAGCTTTACCAACCCTCTTCCATAAGCTTCCCCTGCATTCTCCCTATAACTCTAGGTTTGCCTCCTCCTCCTCCAGCCTTATTTATTTATTTATTTTTGCTAAAGTGAGCCAAGGAGTCTTACTTCCTGGCTCCAACTCTCCACCCCACTAGGCTACTCCCTCTTGGGAGTCTGTCTCCATGCTGCCATTTGATTCCCCTGGACCGTCTCTTGTTTATGGTGTGCTGCTGCTGCTCTCCATGTCTGGGCCTTGTATTGTAACTCAGGCTGGGATTCCTTTCTAGGCTTCGCACAAAGTCACAGTCAGCAGCACAGAAATGGATCTGCCTCTGACTGTGACCCAGCGGACGTCCCCTCGGCTGATGACCCTCGACCCTTTGCAGTTTGCAACGGAGCAGAATCTGCCTGCCTTTACATCCTACGTTGAGGCTGAGCGGGTGAACAGGTTTCTCCTTTTTGTTGGGATGAATGGTAGGTTTGGAGGGATTCAATGGACATGAATGGGAAAAGTGCCCACCAGAGAGCTTAGAGGCAAACCTCTAGTGACCGCTGCAGTAGATTCCTGGCATTTATATTCCAGTTCCTCCTGCACCATTTTACCCTAGAGTATACAACCTCAGTTTTATTTTAGGAATGCACCAAATCAAAACATTTTCAGCATGAAAAGTATGCTTCCAAGGGGGCTGAAATGGTACACACACACACACACACACACACACACACACAGAGCCAAAGCATATATTTTGGTGCTTGTTAACAGATGTTTTGCTGCTTCAGTGCCATTTTCCCAAACCCTTTTGAGAGCTTATTTCCTAGTCGTTATGTGATCCCAGCCAATCAGGATTCACGTAGGGATGATAAATGGCGTCAAATAGGCAATCAGCTGTGGCTACAATGGTAAAATCAAGAAGGGCAAATGAAACTGCATTGCATTCTGAATCCTGAGCTCATGGAAGAGAAAAGGAAGGCGTGCCATATTATGTCAGAATGTGCAGACCTTTCACTTAGGTAACAGAAGGAATAGATACAGGGTTGCCAACATTCTTGGGCCCATGGGTAAGTCTGCAACAGAGATATTGTTGTGAGTACCCTCCCCTCCTCTCCTGCAAACTATTCTATGTGCTCCAATAGAATGCTTCTTCTGAGCCTAATTATAGTGCTGGGAGGGGAGGCTAGCTTGTAGACTGTAGAGAAGGCCTCTGTGAGCTGGGCACATGTGTTCTTTGGGACCACACTGGTGATGCTTGGAATAGATCATATTTTGATTAACAGCAGCAGTGTATAAGGCATATGATTGCATCACACCCACACACCTGTATTTCCTTTGTAGGGGCCACACCTCCTCTAGAAGAGCCAACACTCTTTTGGCCCATATTTCTGCATCCTCCCAGTTTCACAGCCTCTCAACAGGACTTTGCAGAAGCCAACACAGCTGGCTGGGAGGTGACAAGGCAAGACTTTGGGGGAGAGGATGGTTCCGTTACCTACCCACCGTCTACAGCCAAAACAGAGGGGACAGAATCTATCTTGTGTCTTGGGGACCATAAGCCTATTCTTGAAAACCAGGACACTCAGAGAGTGAGTAGCCAAGGATGACATCTCCAGATGGACAGAGGGAATCTACTTCCTACAGTGCCATTTCATGTGGATGTGGGATGGGTGGGTATTCTCTTGCCGTTCTACATCAATACCGCTCCACAGACCTGTTTTTCTCCTGCAGGTCTCCTGTGTTTCACCTTCTCCAACCCAGATATCTCCCTCAGAAGCCGCCACGGCCTTCCAGGATCCCCACCTTCACCTTGGCAATGCCCTCATTAACCTAGAGCTCTACAACACAGAGGCTTTTGCCAAGCAACTTGGACCTTTTGTCGTCTCAGCCAACAGCCCTGTCTTTGTGGAGGTAAAGCGGACGATGAATATGCAAGAGCTGGCATTGGACGCAGCAGTTACACACCAGAATCTTGTCCCTAAGTGATTCCTCCTCTGTCCAGAGATCTGGTGGTTTGCAGCACTCCCTGTCTCTCTCAGAGCCTCAAACAGGGCAGTTGACCTGCTTGTTGCTTTGTGGGGGGTGATAAACTTACACTGTAGCTCTCAAAGGGACGAAGTAACAGGGGTGATTTGCCATCACGTTTTACCAGCTTAGAAGGGCAACGTGCATCCCAGGGAAGGTCATGATTTTGTAAGCAAAACAGCAAGGAATAGACTTAGCAGATTTCATACTGCGGCTCAATTCAAGGTCCAACTTTATGGTTGGTTGGCAATGAAAAAATAGGTATAAAAAGACAATTCCTGGATGCCAAGAGCCAAGTTTGGGGCAAGTATTCTTTGGTGAGAGAACCCCAGCAGAAATTTAAAACAACAAACATCTAGCAATGTAAAGCATGGAAATATAGGTTGTTATTCTTAGAATATGACTTTCTAAGTTCCTTCCAAAATTCCCCTCTTCTCCTGGCATAGAAAATACCATGTGTGTGGTAAGTTCAAAATGGTTTACTTACAGACTCTCCAATGATCAGATTCATGTGCTTTTCAGTGCAGCATTCAGAAAACGTTGGCAGCAAAACGGGCCCTGGTGTTTGCAGACTAGATGGTGTTTCCTTTTTCCTCCAGGCTTCCTTGGCAACCTATGACTCGTCTCTCAGCTTCACCATCCAGAAGTGCTTCATCTCTAGCTCCTCAGATGCTTCAGAGGCCTCAGTGTATCTGCTGGTCCAGCATGGCTGTCCTGTGGCCGCCGCCCAAGTCAGGCTGTGGAAACCCGAGCTGCCAGGCCAGGCCCAGGCATTGCCTCTGGGGTACCAGGAACGCCAGCGACTGAGCTTTGTGTTGAGGCCACAGTCCAATGCCTCCATCCACTTCTTGCACTGCCGTCTGACTCTCTGCAGCAGGGGGTCTCAGGACCCCGCCAGACCCAAGGGCGCAATCCCCAAGGTCTCTGGCTCCCTGGGCTGTAGAAAGAGCCTCCCAGTTAGCTGTAGAAATGAGCTGGCTGGGCTTATGGAGAAGCAGGTGGGATGTAAGTGGGCCGAGGTCTACCTCCCACTGTTGGGATGAGGCACTCTTCTGAAGCAGGTTTTTGTTTCAGTGTCAGTCTGAGAACGAGGCCTGCAGGGGAGAAGAGGAGGCGGTCCCAAGCCGCTTCCAGCGCACCATCACAAAGCCTATGCTAGTGACTGTGGAGACTCCGCTCCGAGCTGCCTCTCCTGGCCCGAAACCAGGTACTTTCCTGTGGGTTCTAGATAGCAGCCAGGAGAGAGCAGTTGGCTTGAAGGCTTTGCAGTTCAGCACCCTGGCTGCATGCTGGAGAGAACTGCCCTGCAGAGTGAGTGAGGAACTGAAAGAAACTGATGGGGGAGTCCTGCTTGCTGGGGAGATGGAGGTGTCTCCTTATGCATCTCTCCAGAGCAGAGGTGGTGGACCTGTAGCCCTCTAGATATTCTTGGACTCCAGCTCCCATCACCTCAAGCCACCATGGCCAATGGCAAGGGATGATGGGGCTTGTAGTTCACCAGCATCTCCTACCCAGGAGATTGATGCCTTGGATCTCACCATGCTACAGGCCCAGACTTTGCCAATGGCATCTTGCATGTTCATCCTGAGTGAAGCAAAGTAGCAATGATGAGCAGAGTTATGCACTCATTTCTTTTCTCCCCCTTGCCACCCGGAGGCTATTTTCTTCAGACACGCCCTCAGATTATCTGTTCCTTCCTTGACTTTGGTGTCTTTTTCTGCAGCTAAGGTCCCAGACAAACAACAAGGAAAAGCACCAAAGGATTCAGCCCACAAGCGGAAGACTCAGGTAGTCCGAAGTAAGTAAACATCCCCATGCTCTCTTGCTGGCCTTGTTTCCCAGGGATTTGGGGACTGAAATTGGTTTTAGACTGGAATTCTACTCCTGGCTCTGGGGGGGGGGGGAGTGGAGTTGAGGATTCCTGCTGCTGTGGGCTGGAGCAAGAACTCTGATCCTCAGACTTTTTCATTCTCTATTACCCCATTTTGGGCCCTGGCCCATCTCCCCTTCCTGGACAGAGAGTGAGAACGAATTTTTGTGCTCTTTCTCCACACATCCTCCCCATATCCCGCTTCTTTGTAGCTGCAGCTGCGCCAGGCCAGACGGTCCCCGCAGTAATTGGGATAGCTATTGCAGCCTTCCTCATCGGCATCTGCCTCACTATTGGGCTCTGGTTCATTTACACCTATACAGGTAGGTATGGAGAGGGTCCCCTCAGTGCTGTAGGTACCATCTATTTTACTTGAATGATTGATTTTTGGCAAAGCCTGGGGGAGCACACCTTAGCATTTCTGTAAAGGTAGACTGGGCCACATGTCCGAGATGGGAAAACTCTAAATTATAGATCATGAAACCTTTCCTCAACCTATTGCCTTCCAGCTGTTTTGGATTTTAGCTCTCATCACTAGCTAGCCATGCTTGCTGGGCCTGGACCTTGAGTTGTTCTCTCAAGCAGCTGGAGGGCACCAGGTTGGGGCTGATTGGCTTCTGCCAACTGTCTGCCTCCATCTCTTCCGTCAGAGCCAGAATATGCATTATGCAGTCACATGTACCAAGGTTGAGTTACAGTAGGCCATGGATCTTGGGGTGGAAGCTGGCAGCCAAATGATCCCCATTGCTGTTGGCTTCTAGGAAGGATCAAAGAATGGGAAACATGACCTTTAGGCGATCGAAGATGCAGCAGCTGAAATACATATTGGAATCAATGGGATTATGTGTCTAGGAAATTCACATCATTATTCATTTTGGTCTGCTTTTGCACAGTTGTACTTGTCCACCCATCCACCATGGAAAAAAGAAATAGAAACAGAACAAATAGGATGATAAAAAGGCCAGACAGCCAAAGGAGGAAAGTAAAGGTCAGAGGGGAGGGAGAGGGATTTATGTGCACATCCATATTATTGATGCCAGTCTGCTTTTTATTTCTGGTTATTTTTTATTATTAGACAGTGCACATGCATTTTCACACCTTTCTCTGAAATGAGACGGTCTGAACAAAGCTTTAATTACTAAATTTTAATGCCAGCCTTGAACTTGTAGGTGGGTCGGCTTCCGGGAGGAGGAGCCAGCCTGCAGCTGAGACCGGTAAGGTGACACATTGGCTTTTGAGAAATCCTTCATTTGAGCAGAGGCTTTGATTCTGCACTCATTTCCATCTCTGGCTGTGAATGGAATCGGTGGTGCGCACTTATAATAACTTTTAATTATTTTTCAATGTTTAATTGTTTCAAACTGGTTCTTTAGTTGATAATTTCAACATTATAAGCACCTTAGAGGTTTGACTACAACTAAGCAGTATACAAAATTTGTTAAATAATAATGAATACATATTGCATGGGTGTCCAGTTCAGCAACCGCAGGCACATATGCACCTTGAGACCTTCCTGGTGCCTGCAAGTCCCCTTCCCTCTGCTGAAATAAGTCACCTATTGTAGCTAATATAAGGCAGGGAGAGTTCTCTCCCAGCTATACCTAGAGATGCTGGTGAACTGAACCTTCTGCATACACCTGGATTCGTTTGAAGCATCCATAATGCAAAGGCAGAGCCAGGAATTCAAGAAAGCTGTCCTTACTACAGCAGGTTGCTGTATGCAAGAGAGCCAGTTCATTGCCTCCAGGATTAGCCAGTTTTAAATATACCCAAGCAGTTTTGCTTCATCTCAATACTTAAAAGTGGAACATTATAAATATGCTAAGACTTGGAGAAACTAACATATGCAAATAGGAAGAGGGTGCATTTGTTTACCTCTGGAAGGGGGTTAGTGTGGTGGTGAGATGGATGGTTGCAGTGCAATTGGGGGCGGGTGGGGGGCACTGCTGCATTTTCTTCCTTCCTCCTGCTAGACCCTGTAGGACCATCTGCTCCAAAGCGTGAAGACACTTTGTCAGCTCCAGCTGCAGCTGGCCCTGCACGCCGCACGTGGTGCTCTACCCTAAGAAGCCTCTACCGAAGAAGGTAACTAGATTTCAAAAAGTTCATGGGAGGAATGAATTTGGAGAATTGGAAGGGGATTATTTATTGACTTGGATCTTTTGTGCCCCCTGCATTTCCAGAGTTTGCCTCTGCAAATATGCAGGCTTATGCAAGTAGCGTGGTGATGTTTTGGGGTGATTTTTGTTGATAATAATAATACAATAATTTATTATTTGTACCCTGCCCATACGGCTGGGTTTACCCAGCCATTCTGGGCTGCTTCCATCAAAATATTAAAATACAGTAGTCCTTCAGATATTAAAAGCTTCCCTAAACAGGGCTGCCTTCAGATGTCTCCTAAAAGTCTGGTAGTTGTTTTTTCCTTTGACATCTGGTGGGACAGTATTCCACAGGGTGGGAGCCATTACCGAGAAGGCCCTTTGCCTGGTTCCCTGTAACTTTGCTTCTTGCAGTGAGGGAACCGCCAGAAGGCCCTCAGTGCTGGAGCTCAGTGTCTGGGCAGAATGACGGGGGTGGAGCCGCTCCTTCAGGAAAACTGGACTGAGGCTGTTTAGAGCTTTAAAGGTCAGCACCTACACTTTGAATTGTGCTCGGAAACGTACTGGGAGCCAATGTAGGTTTTTCAAGACTAGTGGTATGTGGTCTCAGCGGCTGCTCCCAGTCACCAGTCTAGCTGCCGCATTCTGGATTAGTTGTAGTTTCTGGGTCACCTTCAAAGGTAGCCCCATGTAGAGCGCATTGCAGTAGTCCAAGCAGGAGATAACTAGAGCATGTACCACTCTGGTGAGACAGTCTGCAGGTAGAAAGGGTCTCAGCCTGCATACCAGATGGAGCTGGTAAACAGCTACCCTGGACACAGAATTGACCTGCGCCTCCATGGACAGCTGTGAGTCCAAAATGACTCCCAGGCTGCACACCTGGTCCTTCAGGGGCACAGTTACCCCATTCAGGACCAGGGAGTCCTCCATACCTGCCCGCCCCCTGTCCCCCCAAAACAGTACTTCTGTCTTGTCAGGATTCAACCCCAATCTGTTAGCTGTCATCCAATCTCCAACCGCCTCCAGACACACCCACAGGACCTTCACTGCCTTCACCGGTTCCGATTTGAAAGAGAGATAGAGCTTTCAGCACATTTGTTTAACTTTTAATGGATTTTTGTTGCATATTGTACTTTGTCTGTTGTCTCTGCAACTCACTTTGGGACTTGAAGCAATACACCAGTTGAATAGATGGAATTGTTCATGGGATGCCTTCCATGTCTGTAACTGAGAGATGGAAGTCAAAACTAGTAGGGATCTTGTATTTGAAAATGGTCCTTTTCTGTTGTTCATCTCATATTAGCATTCACAAATGAGATACTCCAGCCCGAATGGGAGGAAATTTTTTAGGGTCAGTTATAAAACCATTCATCTACAGCATGAAGCACTGCAACTGTTAGCTGATGAGTCTGTGGTGGTAGCACAATGACGAATATGTAAAATGTTTGCAGGACGAGAGAGGAATGGGGAGCCTCGGTCTGCAATAGGTTGGCAAGAGAGGCAGGCAAAGCAGGGCCAGTGGGGAAGTCTAGCCTGTCATCCGCACTGATTTATCTATCTTGTAGGTTCTAGGATGTTTTTCCTGTGACCAAGCACCTGTTTCGGTGAATCCGCTTGCATTCCCCTGTACCAGCAACTCTTTCAGGCCACAACATCTTTATGGCTTCAGTCCAGCAGCACAACTGATTCTGAATCAATACCTTTCGACACTGGAAAACCTCAGACTTTAAGCTTTAGCTTAAATATGCAATTGTGTTTTCTGGCAGTTGTATGGGATTTTCATTGATTTGGGTAGCTGCCTGGAGAGAGCTGTGCTGCTTCTTCATTGAGTTTTGCTCTTTGTATCTGCACTGCCGAGTGTGGACTAAAAGGCAAACTCAGTCTCAAATCTTCGCAGAATGTTTGCACTACTGCCTATCAGGTCTGCAATTTCCCTCACTTTTGGGGAAGCTCTTAGCTACCATTGTGGCCTTGCAATCGCTCTTAGGCCTGCTTCAGCACTTTGGGAGAAGAAAACCATCATTGCATTTGGCTGACATTGCCACTGGTGATTTGGTTTTTGCTTCCTATCTGACTACAGTAATACCTTGTACTCTCTTTGTAGGAATGTTATGTTGTGATATAAATTCAAGTTTTCATGCCATTGCCCAGCTTCACAAGGAAAAAAGCCCAGGATAGACAACTGGAAAGTATGTACTTGAGAATTTGGCTGGAGACAGAGTAAACAGCCTCTAAATCTTATGTGTGATCATAAGTGTGGAGAGAAAAGGTGAATGTTGCTTTTGGTATATTTTCTTCAGCAAATACAGAAATAGCATGCAATCAATTCCACCCATAAACTGTGCTATTGTAGGGAAGGAAACGCTGTATTTTGGGCAGGGATGGTGAACATGTGATCCTGCTGGACTCCAACTCCCATCTCCTCCAGCACCGGTTACACGGACTGGGGTTGGTGGGAGTTGGAGTCCAACCTCCCTGATATTGCCAGATATTTCGCATGAGGCTTGGGAGTCTTGTGTTACTTCAGGAAAGAGCCATTGCTTGTGTTGCAGAGCTTTCAGCCTGATATGCTGTCGTGTTTGTGAGTTTTGTGAATTAGCTGGATACCATGATCTAGGCCTTCATGCAGCAAATGTAACCCAGAACTCCCACATGGGCAGGTAGTACAATTCTTTTGTAGAAGAAACTATGCGCTGGGCACCCACCCAATGCACGCAGGTGTTGTTTTCTCTGTGACTAACACCCACCATCACCACTAAAGTCGGAGACAGAATTATTAAGACAGTGTAAATAGTTTATTTCGTCGTTTTTTTTGAAAGTACAGATATTATTTTGTACAGCAGTATTTGTTTTAAAATGGGTGTGGGCTGAAAAGAATGGCAGTTTATATTCTGAGGAGCAGAGAAGGGACACTGGTACATAGTTACACTAAACGCATGACTTGAGGAACAGTTGGGGACTATGGGGGGAGAAAGATTCCTTCCAACCTGGAAAGCCCTAGCACTGCAATGTGCACATTCCCTTTGGACAGATGCAGCTGTGGGCTAGTACTGGAGCCGTGCAGAATACAGGGGCTTTCAACCACATAGTCATTTCACACTGTTCCACAGGATGGTATAAAATTGGAGCTGGATTTTTAGCTAAAGGTGTGGCAAGTGTGTACCACTACCTCCAATGCTGCTTTATATCAGCTGGGCAACTGCTCCCACTGGATTAGAGCAATTCTGGATTTTAAGGTGAACTTCAGAAACTACCACACAAACAGCAACAATATTTTACATTTTTTTACGCACCCAGCAGAAGTCTTTTTTTGAAACAGTGGTGACACAGGGGTAGGAGGAACATCAGACTCACTACAGAAAACCCTAAGATAGTAACCAACCTTTAACACATGGTGTTTGTGTAATTATGACGTCTGCTAATACTTTTCAATGCTGAAAAAGAGTGCAGTGCTCAAATAAAACTCCTCAGCTGTGCTACCTTCTTAGTTCACTGTTCCTTTCTTTTAAGGACTACTAACCTGTCTGGATGAATTGCTCCTCCTCATAGCAATTTCTGATGCAAAGTCACTCTGGTCAAGCTTAATTCTGGTACCACTAAAAGCACCCTTCCATCATAACAACATCACCATGGTTTGTGTGTGGGCATGTGTGTCGAGTCAGTGCAACAGGCCAGGTCCTAAGTGAGGTTGTATTACCAGCTCCCACAGAGATCATGAATGTGTGTGTGGATTAAATAGTTGTTGCAGATTGATGTAACATTCATTCTAAGGCAGACATGGCCAAACTTAGCCCTCCAGCTGTTTTGGGACTATAACTCCCATCATCCCTAGCTAACAGGACCAGTGGTCAGGGATGATGGGAATTTTAGTCCCAAAACAGCTGGAGGGCCAAGTTTGGCCATGCCTGTTCTAAGGGCACTGGCAATGGATCTGTGGACTCCAGCTCTGCAGCTTGCATTACACATACATAGCAGCAGCCTTAATGTTGCAGCAGAAAAATGTGTCTTACTCTCACTCTTGCCCTAGGGCCAGACTCTCTTACTACTTTTTAAAAAAATGGCACATGTGTGTTTTATGCATACAATTTTTCCACCATGTGGGGAAAAAATATCAAACATTAAAAAGCAACACAGCAAACCATTTCAGGGGACAATGTGTGTTGGCAATTTCACAGGTGCTAACCAAGTGGGACCCACAAGCACTAACTTGGTCCATCCATGTTCCAAACATAACCAGGCAGAGCCAGTTTCCACTTTCTCTAGGACAGAAAATGTACAGTTAGGTGGATGGCAGTGCTGAAACTCTTAATTTAACTCTGCTCCTCGCTGTTATTCTTTCTAGAATAACAAACTAGAATCTGGGGAGCGCACACTCATTCCTTCAATCCTCTAGTTCTGCTTTGTCTCCAGCAGGATACTGCCTTTGCAGCTTGTACACTGGGACCTAGTCTGAGAAGCCAAGTTCTGTTTAGTATAATTAACAAAGGGCCACAGATCTATTCACAAGAGTACACTCGGCCTCTCCCGCTTCTGTAGAAGGGGATGCTGTGGTGCACAAGAAGGGGATGGATGCATTCAAGGTAGAGAATAACTAGAAGTCAAGTGTCACAGGTGGGAGAACAGAAGCAGCACTCCCAACCCCAGTCTAAACACAGCACCACGTTGTTTTCCCTCAATGATGAAGGGAAAGAGTTACTATTAAAGTGCAAATTGAACCTTGTCAATACCTAGTAAAGATCACACACAGGCACCATCTCCAGCCTACCTGTCCCAGGAGAACAGACTGGAGCAAGACCTAACCACCTGCTCTAGGATATTGGTTTTTCTGCAATGGTGGCACCACTGTTTGCTGGTACGTAGTATAGGAATCTGTAGGCGATCAAACACAGAAGGCCAGATTCCTGATAACCTGCTGCTGTTAGAGATACAGGAGGGTCACAGGTGTAGCTCAAGAGAAGAGAAAAGGTCTGTGCAAACTTAATTTAGGGTAGAAATAGGTATGCAGCCCCCCCCATGCTTTAAAATCCATTCACAATATTTAGTGTTATAAAAATGTAATACAAAAGTCAAAGCAAGATTGTGAGGGTGGCAAAGAGAGAAGGGGGGGGGAAGGTGGCTTAGCATGGTCTTTCTATGCATCTTGCAGCACAAAACCCTTGCTCCAAGACACCAACACAACGCTGCCTGAGAGGGTTTTGGGGCAGCCAGACCGAGGGGCTTCAAGTCTTCTCCTATCCTCTATGCCAAGGCAGAAGCTTGCTTTGTAGTCTGTGTGTGGATAGTATGCAGAAGACCAGCACTTCCAATATGCAAGTATCCATCACATGAGCCCCCCAAACACACCATTACCTTTTAAGCCAATGATTACCACAAGAAATAGGAAAATCCCTTTGAGATCAATACAGTACTTTTTTTTTTGTTAGCTTGATTTAAAGGGGTTGTTTTTAATGACCTTAAGTAGATGTGCATGAGAAGTAAATCACTTCAATATAAGCAATAAGGTTAGGGGTTTTTTTAAATTAAAAAAATCAGCTACATGCCCTAATGTTATTCAGCTCACTGGGGATTATCCTCACCTAGCAATTAGCCAAACTCAGTGGGGAGAAACAGGCTGCATCAGCTTGAAGCAGTAGATTGAGTCCCTTGTGCTCAGTCACAAATCATAGCAAAGTTAGAATTGCCCTTGCCCTTAATGCTTGTCATTCTTCCATGGTACCAAGGAGTCAAATTAGGCTTTCATTAAAAATAAACTACTGTTTTTAGAGCTTTACTGCATGTTATTCAAAATAATTATTTCATCATATGGTTGTATGTTGCTCGCTCTGAGCATCAAAAGGATATAAATAAATATTCCTTGCCAGAGTGCTTGTCCCTTACTCTCCTGTTGTTGCATGGATCTAGTCTGAGAGACAACTCTGGGAGAAAGCCACTTATTTTGAGCACACTGTGATTTCTTTTACAGTATGGAAGGGAAAACACAAATTTCTTCTTAAACTCTTGTGTGTTTTGCAGATAAAGCAGCAGTCAGAGTTATCAACTATGTAGCAACTTTTGGTAAAACATATTGCCCTGTTCCACAGCCATAGTCTCGAAACCACTGCAACAGGGGTGACAGAAAGGTGAATAATTAATGTAGTATTACCAATGTCACTTCAGGGACAGTCATGCTAGAACAAACTTAAAAGTAAGGCCTGCACATCCAAGTGAATTTCATATGCAAAACAAAATCCCAAACCCTGACAAAAACAGGCCAAAGAAGCCGCTTGGATTCGATTCTAACAAAAATATTCTCCCATTTACTCCAATGTAAATCTGAAACACTAAAGTCAACGGGGTTTTACTCCAGATTTAGAAACAGCAGCGATTAATGATCTTCCTAACATGTAGCCTTGGAGGCAGCGAGCATTCGGGTAGCACTACACAAACAAGTATCAACAACAATTGCTAGGAATTATGATGCACAAACCGGCAAACAGTTTCACAAGCCATCCAAAACTGCAAACATGTGCCCACTGCTAGCAAAAAACTGAAATCAGACTGACACAAGGAGATCAAAGCAACAGTTTGGGCTGAACTCTTGTTTGGACCACATACTATGCTGCTGGACTGAGGGGGGAGGGGTTGAGGGGAGACTGAAAAATGGTACAGAAAATCACAGAGATTTGGCAATACAGTGCAGCATGTATATATAGAATACATCTATTAAAATATGCAAGGTTATACCAAACTGGAGCCTTTCCCCCAGGCATATTCATATAAGTACATACATAATACTTCAGGGCCACCCAAGTGACAGGCTGGGCCAAGTGGGTGCAGGTTTGTCCTCCTGCATCTGCAGTGTAAATGCTGGGTTAACCTCACTAGAGGAATCCAGAGTTGGGGAGGTAAAATGACCAACAAGGCTTGCCTGTAGCTAAGAGGCATGCAGCTTAAAATTTGGGGAGAAAACCAAAGGAACTCCTCCTTCAACTATGGACCAAATATATTGCAAATCCATGCCAAGTGAAAAATCATGGAGACCTCTTTCAGAAAGAGAGGCCCAAGCATCTCATACAGAACCTTCATTAGATTTATTGTTGCAGGTTTTGGAAATTAGGCAAAATCAAATGGAGCGTAAATTTGTACAAGCTCGGTATAAGGAAAGAGATGAAAAGTATGCCCATGACAACATATGCTTCTCCTTCCCTAAAAGCAGAAGCATCCCACAGTTTAGGAACTATCTGGTACTGTCCAGGGAACATTCTCTATAACCAGGGATGTTGCCTGATGAAGCTGCCTACCTCCTCAGCAGGGTGGAAATCCTACATCTTCAGAATTCGGCATCCTTCACAGACCTTCTGTGGAACCCCTCCTAACACCAGCTGGTCTCCACCTTCATTTGCAACCATGCCTTTATTCAGACACCTTGCAAGACAAAATACATTTCACACACCAGCACGTCCTTGAGATCTCTCCGTCACCAGTGGAAAGAAAGTGTGACACGAGAGAGCCCTTGCTGATTTTAATCTTGGACTCTATTGTTAAGAGGGGAAGGATCCAATTATCAGGCTTCCTCCCCATGTTGAAAACAAAGAGAAGGACCATGAATTGCAAATACAGAGTGATTTTTGGCTGGACCAAATCAGCACCATGCCGCTTCCCAAAGCATTGCTCCACGGGTTACCTCTAGCTGGTGTGGCTATGTCAGCACTGGCCATGGTAAGCGTTCTTGTTGAGAAATCAATGTTTCTACCCCCACTACCCCAAACAGAGGTCTGCTTCTGTGGAGCAGAGCTACACATTATACAAGCATGTCTGAAGGTTCACGTACGTGCAGAGGCAAGAAAGGAAGGGGCACCTAGGGTTAAGCACACACCTCCCACTTGATCTCCCCTGCAACCCTCCCATCCCCGACCCAATAGTGTTAGGAGGCAAACAGTGAGCTTGGAGCCTCATGTTTGCTTCATATGTAGTTCCACTACAAGAGTCTGTGCATTTTCACTAAAATAAAAAAAAAGATTTTTTTAAAAAAGGGCAGAACCTGATGTCCAAGCAGCCCATGTTTCTCGTCTCTTTGTTTGCCAAGAAGAAAATACTCTTTAGGCAATTCGCTCAGGTGCCAAAAAATTCAGCCACTTGCACTGGCCTTGTAAATCATGAACAGACTAAAAGTCCAATAATGGACCCTTCTTTCCTTAAAATAACCCCTAGGGTTTGGGTGCTTTGATGGACTGCCACCCCCCCTGAAGTAAGCCAGGCATTGGTAGGAACTTTGCAAGAACCAATGTTTGAAAAGATAGCCATAAAGGTGGAATTGAGAAAGAATACTGCATCAGCTCACACAATTCCAGGCAGGGAATTCTGGAGGAACTGTCACTGACCATATGGATTAAGGCAGCGCCTAAACTCCTGTAATGGTTGCAGCAGAACAGAACTTCAGGCAAAGTGAGACACAGAAGTTACCAAGGGGAACCCTTCCCTTACCACAATTAAATAGAAAAGATGTCATACCTTTAGCTACAAAAGCAGTTCTGGCTGCTCCTTAAAAGCCCTCAAGATAATTGAACTTAAAGCTTTATGCCAAGCCTCCTCTAAGGGAGACGGATTGGCATTGCACAGTATAAATAAATAATATACACAGAAACAAAAATAAAAGCTCTCTCTCTCGATCCAAGCCACCTCTTCAGAAGCACTCTCTCTATCCATCCTTTCCTGGGCTGAAAACCACAAACTAGTGTGGAGGCATCCAATCTTCTTACCTCTCTGCAGAACAGCAGGGTAGGGGATCGCATATAAATAAAAGGAAGACAGACCCCTCTCATCTCTCCAAGCACAGCAAGGAGACAGAGGTTAATTACTACTGGACTGCATTTTATAGAACCAGCGGCCTGGTTGCTTCTGCTGTCCCTTCAAAGTTCTCAAGTGTGCAAACCTTTGTGTGTAAGGAGGAAGTTTTTTAAAAAAAGGGGAAAAAAAGGTGTGGAAATGGTGGGTGGGAGGGTGGGAGATGTGAATGAGGTCAATACATGGATTTGAACTACCAGTGACAACAGAGCTGGAAAAAAAGGCAGTGCAGACAATGATCAACGGAGGTGGCCCATGTAATGCAGGCCAGCTGTAGGACTGTCCGTCCCCCATGCCATCTCGGGGGCACGGTATTTGCTGGGTAAGGGGGCCCTCCGCTCCATCTTGCGTTATCTGTCTATGACCTCCACACCCTCAGTACAGTGTGGCCAGAGGGACCTGGTACCTTCCAGAGAGACTTGGGACGGCAGCACCACTTCCTCATTTGCTCAGGGCTTCTTCAAAGATGATCTCGCCATTGGGCTCGGTGGCAGAGGCAGGGTCGTCCGCATCGCTATCCGTGGTGCCGTCGCTCTCCTTGCCGGAGCTCTCGGCCCCCCGTAGAAAGTGCGTGTTGTGGGGCGACAGCGGATACAAGACATCCTGCAGGGCACCTACCACCATGGGGCTGGTCAGCAGCTCCTCGTCGGAAGAGTGCAGCGAGTCGTCATCCACCGCCAGGTGACTCACAATGTGGATGCCGTCAAAGCCCATGGAGTCCTCAAAAGGCTTCTGTCCCTTCATCAGCCGAATCTGCAGGGAGAAGGCGTTAAGGCAAAGATAGGAAGGGGGGGTCCTGCGAACCCTCAGAGTACAACTCCCACTGTCTCTGACCCTTTGGCCATGATGGTTGGGCTGACAAGAGTGGGGAGCCCCAATGTATCCAGAGGGACGCAGGCTCCCCGCGACTGCACTGGGAAAGCCACGATGGACTTGGCACTCTGCCTAATGGGACCGTTAGATGACATTAACTCTGATGCAGAGAAAGAACCCACGGTGGAGAGGACACCTCACACAGAACATGCACAAAAAGCTCCTGAAAATAGTGGCGATCCTGTGCTCAGGGAATAAGTTGAAATGGAAGCTGCGCCCCAGATCAGAGGGTTATCAAACAACATATACAGTCTCCACCCTGGTTGGAACAGAAGAGCACATTTGTCTGTGTTACATGAACATCCCCTCCCAGGGTTGGCAAGGAATCTGGGCTGTGAAAATGAATAACTTTTGAGAGGGAAGACTTTTCCGCAGGTGTGCGAGAGACAGAGATGGCTAGCTTTACAGCAAGAAAAAGAGGTTATTGTTTTTTACATCACATAGGCGTGGGGGGTAACTTACTCTGCACCTTCCATCATTACCCTAGTTCTCGCCCACTGAAATCTCCTTCCTATGCCCTGGTGAGAGTCTTTGGAGCTCCTTTGCAGTGAGTTCCAACTGGTAGCCAACCACCTGGTTGACTCGCACCTTAAAAGCTGACTTCTGATCTCTATCAGCTCCTGAGGAAATCAGCAGTTTTGTAAGCCCCAGTCGCTTATGTCTGTTCTCCAGCTGGAGGCCCTGCACAGAAATAGGCAGCTGGGGAGAAGGAATGGGGACACAGACGAGGCGTATTTGTATTCTTTGATTGCAAACAATAAATATTAAATCTTCAAAAAGAAAAACAGGCAGCCGTGACTTGATGCAGGGTGCTAACAGAGGCCAGCAGAGAAGACACCAGAAGTCACACAACCCCAACCCCTTGGTGGATTCTTCCTCCCTTTCTCCTACTAGTTTGGGCTCACCTCTGCCTTGAGCTCATCAATCTGATCCTTGAGTTCACGGATGTACTGGGAGGAGTCGGAGTTGTTGAGCTGGCCCTGAATCATCCCTTCTTCCCTCTGTGTGGAAGAAAGAAGAGATGGGAATTTACAAGGGTCGGATGCTTGGCAGAGAAGGAAGTGGAGAGAAAGCACATTTGCTGTTTCCTCCTCCCCTTTGCATGCATTATTTCACAGACTGCACAAATGAGCAAGCACTTTGTCTACATTATACAAATTTGACACAGTCTATGTGGCTGATTGTTTATGTTTTGAAAAAGGGAATTGGAGATTCAAGACAGTCTGTATTTCCTATACAGAATTCCTTATGTAAACAAAAGTTGAATGCTTGATCTTCAGGTCTCTTAAAAAGAAACAAAAAACTTGTAAGCTGTGTAAGCAGAACTAAATAAGGGGACCAACACTGGCTACCCCTGGTTTAAACAATGACAAATAAAACATGTTTTTAGCCCCCAGACCTCTCAGCTAGCTGCAGACACAAAAGGAACAACATTTCATACAACAAGAAACAAATACTCCTGGGGGGGGGGGGGAATGCTGCTTTAGGTACAAGGCAGGTTCATTGCTCCTTATCCTCCTTGCTCCCTAACCTGGATCTCCAGCTCAGCAATCCGTTGCCGCATCTCTGCCACTGCGGCCATGCTGTCGGCTTCTCGCAGGCGCACAGCCATCACCTCTTCTTTGCTCTGAAACAGAAAATGCAAGCCAGTGCCAGCAGCCCAGTGGAGTGCAAGCAACGAGGTCAGCCAATGGGGGCGGTGGGCAGTACATTGGGGGTTGAGGGGAGGACCGCCTGCAGTTTCTTTTGGCAGCTGAAGATCTCACGAGACCCACAATGAGTCACTAAACTACCTGGAATTCCCAGGAATACACACAGGACACTGACTAAAATCCAGGCCACCGGCTAAAATCAAAGATGTCAGACATGCAGGAGCCCAGTCTCCTCTTCAGAATAAACAGACAAAATCTGGGCTCTCCATGGATGTGTTTGCATGTTATGGTAAATAGTCAATTGTTTTTCATGAATACACCAATGGGCACCCGCTTCCTTCCCTCCCTAGCATGAAGCCACAAAGCACAATCTCTGGTTTAATGTTATATTGAAATGGGAATGGATGAAACAAACCACAACTGGTAAGCCAATGCAGGGCACCAGTGCCAAGGAACTGATTCGGAGGGTGGGGTGTATTCTGTAAATTTGCATGATTTCTGCTCTGAGTTCCTTGACTTCAGAGCAGCAGTGCAGCAGGATTCCTTCCTTGTCATGCATGAAAGGCTTAAGAGAAAGCAGCCTATGTCAACTGCATGGCATTAGACCAGATCTCACCTTGCACTCGGATTCAGCATGCTTGCGCTTAGTCTCACTCAGCTGGGTCTGCAGCCCCTTGTTCTGGGCCGTAAGGTACTGGACCTTTTCATGCAGCCCAGCACACTCCTGCTCCATCCGGTTTAAATGGTTGCTGTGGATCTGATCCTGGAATAAAGGCAAGATGATACTTGGACCCTTCCAAGAATAGATGGGGAGAAATTTATGTTTTTCAAGGAGTTTGTGCAGAATTGCTTTAACTGCAACTCAACAACAACAAAAGATTGTCACCTGGGTTTCAAGTTCCACCACCCTCTGACGCAGTTCACGGACTTCAGCTTGGGCCTGCGTCTCACGCAGACGGAGGCTCATCAATTCGTCTTGGAGGTCATTCATTGTGTTCTTGCGAGGAGAGTCCTTCCATCGCCCGCCTGTCCGGCTCAGGTGGGCCTAGAGTGAGGGAGACAGAAGGATAACCTTCATGTCTTAATATAGGCATATGATGCTCATTGGTCTCAATACTCCCATGTGCTCTACTTTAAGACCATGCTATTTCCTTATATGCTGTGGTTGCTTATATATCTAACTAATTTTTATTTAAAACCCTTGCTTGGTATGAGTATCAGATATAAGGTAAAGGTAAAGGTACCCCTGCCCGTACGGGCCAGTCTTGACAGACTCTGGGGTTGTGCGCCCATCTCACTTAAGAGGCCAGGGGCCAGCGCTGTCCGGAGACACTTCCGGGTCACGTGGCCAGCGTGACAGAGCTGCATCTGGCGAGCCAGAGCTGCACACGGAAACGCCGTTTACCTTCCCGCTGGTAAGCGGTCCCTATTTATCTACTTGCACCCGGAGGTGCTTTCGAATTGCTAGGTTGGCAGGCGCTGGGACCGAGCAGCGGGAGCGCAGCCCGCCGCAGGGATTCGAACCGCCGACCTTTCAATCGGCAAGTCCTAGGCGCTGAGGCTTTAACCCACAGCGCCACCTGCGTCCCAGTGTCAGATATACTGCTATGTAATTTACAGGTCGAGCCCTTGCAGTCTTCCATAAAAAAGGGGGTTACCATATGTCACCGAAACAGCAGCATGTAGGAATTCAGCAACAGGGACAAGGAAGCAGGGCACAGCTTTGGTGGGCCACCATTCCAGTGGATCATACCTGCCAATTGTCGTTGAGCTCCTTCACCTGCTGCTGCAGTTCCCGAAAGGATTTCATAGCCTCAGACTCCCGCATTTTCATAGCCTTCAGCTCTTCCTGAAGGCGGGCCACATTGTTTTCATCCGGAAGCAAGCTATTCTTCTGCCGAGGGAAGAGGGTTTGTGATATTGTTGAAGCATTTCAACCCACTCTGGTGCCCAAAAGTCCAAAATTCTGAAGAGTGCAATCAGGAAAACCAGACCTCTTTAAATATCACGCATGCTACCTAGAGTCCCAGGATGAATATACCCAATAAGTTCTGATGAGCTTTGTGAGGATGAATCTCACCCAAAATTGCTCTTTCCCTGCTATCTTTCCCATGACGACAATTTCTCCTGAATGCATCTTGATCATGATAAAATCCGTATTTAAACTGCCCTTGAAAAGTGCGGTTTTCAACAGTTTTTCTGCAGAAACTACTGATGCAACCTCAAGGTGTATATTCAGAAAGGAAGACAAATCATAGAAGAGCAAACAAGAAAAGGTAATCTCTTGACTTTTCCTTGCTGAGACTGATAAGTGTAAATTCACCCCCCATAATACAATCTTCATCAACATGAGCATTGCAGAGAGGTCTGTATCAAGCTTTTGGGAGCTCAGGCCCTACCAGCCAAGGTTGCTTTCTAAAACATGCATGTTTCATGCTAGTCCTTTTAGCCAATGTACCTTCTCCATGTCCAGCACTTTGTCCTGCATCTCTTTAAGTGCACTCAGGGTCTCAGACTCCCGCAAACGTGACTGTTCCAGCTCTGTTTCCAGGTGACTCACAAACTCCTCAGAGTAGCGGGGATTTCCCTGCAAACAGGATGAGAAACGTTGATAAAACCAGAGTGGCTGGGACAACCCAGTTGGATGGGCGAGGTACAAGTAATATAGTATTATTATTATTATTACTACTGCTACTAGTTCCTAGATGTTGCAACCATCCATAAGCCTTCAGGTAACAAATGCCATCTTCAATGTTTTCTACAGTTTTTACTGCAGTGGTTGAGCGTGTTTACCAAAATGCACTTGTAGGGGGCAGAAAAGTAGGCAGGGAGATGTTTAACATTCTGCCACTGACCCTCCCCTCATGTAAAATTTGGCCCATGAGGCAGCTCCTGAAAAGAGATCTGGCCTGTGGAGCCAAAAAAGATTCCCTCCCTCTGCACTAGGAAGACAAAGGTATATTTACTCAGTGCACATTCATGTGTTCATTAATGTTCTTAGTGACCAAAATATGGCAAAACTAATTTTTAGAAACCCATGAATTTGAGTGCATTGGATTCTCTGTGCTATTAGGAAGAGAGAGAAAGAGAGAGAGAGAGAGAGAGAGAAGAAATAGGGGCTACTCTGTACTTCTTGGGCCAGGAAAACCACCAACACCAAACCAGTTCACCGTACTTTTCGCTCTGTAAGACGCACCAGGCCACAAGACGCACCTAGTTTTTGGAGGAGGAAAACAAGAAAAAAAATATTCTGAATCTCAGAAGCCAGAACAGCAAGAGGGATCGCTGCGCAGTGAAAGCAGCAATCCCTCTTGCTGTTCTGGCTTCTGGGATTGCTGCGCAGCCTGCATTCGCTCCATAAGACACACACACATTTCCCCTTACTTTTTAGGAGGGAAAAAGTGAGTCTTATAGAGCAAAGAATACGGTACTTGTACCTCTTTAATTTCACCCCCTCCCCGTGCCCCGGACTGTTTCATTTGTGATGCCCATCACCTGCTGTTCCTGCAATTGCCGAATAGTGCTTTGAGCCTTCTGCAAATTCTCGGTTGCTGAACTGCACTGTTGCTTAACCACTGCCAGTTCTCGCTTGATGATGTAGTTCTCTTCAGCCTCCTGTGCGCGGGTAACTTGGCCCTGAAAAACGAGACGAGAAGCTATTATCTCAAGAGAAACACACCCACGTGTCATTTCTCTGTGGGATTCCAACTGAGGATGTGCACTCTCCTCCACTGCATCACTATGAGAGGCAATTCCATGTCCCAGGAGTCCCTTAGTACTGGGGAAAGTATTATCACCCCCAGCCCTCAGCTAAAGTGTGCAAGGTGATCTTGAGATGATGTATGAAATCAAGCAGGTATCCAAATGAGGAAATGTTGTAACAATGGGTGTCTGGGTACATGTGTGATCTGGTCATGATAAAGAGACAAAGTTTCTAAATACCCCAAATGACAATGCCCGAAAACAGCTGGCCATAGAACTGAATGGAAGGGAGGCTACCCTCAACTTAATCTTAAAAGGCACCCAGGACCTGGTGCAAGATGTAAGTGTTGATAAGCCAACTGGGAACTGTGACCAGTGTTATCAAATTCAACGAAGATGTAAGTGGGACATTGCCAGCAAAGTCCAACAGTTACATTTGACTTCAAAAAAGGAAAATTCTCAAAAATGAGAAAACTGCCGTTCAGCTTCCTTTTTACCAGTCAAAAGGGTCAAATCTCTCAAAGATGCTTGCAAGTTCTTCAAAACTATGACAGAAGCCCATTTAGAATCTATAGGAAGGCATTAGAGGCAAGAAGTCTTCCTTCAGAAAATGAAAGTCCTGCCCAAATGTGAAGAGCAAAAAGCAGCATGAACTTTGATAAAATAAAATAAAATAAAAATAATTTATTATTTATACTCCGCCCATCTGGGCGGCTCCCAATAGAATAATAATAATAATAATAATAATAATAATAATAATAATAATAATAATAATTGATAAGACATCAAATATTAAAAACTTCCCTAAACAGGGAAATGCAAAGAAATGCAAGCAGACAACAAGGGATGCAAAAAAAGAAAAGTTTGCAAAGCACAGACCAACAAAAAAATTGAATACATAAAAAGCAGGAAACTGGGAGGCAGTTGGATCTTTAAATGATGGGGGAAATCAAAGGAGTGATAAAAGAAGAAAGTGAGATTGCGGAGGAGCTGAATAAATTCCTTGCATCTGTCTTCATTGCAGAAAATGCAGGGCAGATCCCTGCGCCTGAACTGAAGCAAACTGGTGAGAAGAGGTGACGTTCTAGGCATCACTGACAAATTAAAACCAAACAAATCACCAAGTCCCATTGGTAACCACCCGAGAGTTCTTGAAGAATCCTTCGAACAAAAAATATATGGCTTGTCCCCAAGATCAGTCTTGTATGGAAGAGTATAAATTGGCCACTCTAACACCATTTTTAAAAAAAGGAGTCCAGGATGGATCTGAGAAATTAATGGCTAGTTGAGCTCTCCACCTTTGACAGGTCAT
The DNA here is from genome assembly GCF_964106915.1 of Podarcis gaigeae. NCBI lineage: Eukaryota > Metazoa > Chordata > Lepidosauria > Squamata > Lacertidae > Podarcis > Podarcis gaigeae. The sequence goes on from NC_139679.1 coordinate 44,962,241, forward strand.
TTTGGCTGGTCAGCAACGCAGCTACTCCCAGCGGCACTGATCAGCACAGACAGCAAGCTTTGCTTGCCAAGGAACGATCAGGAGAGCACTTTAAAGCTCCTCATCTTTACCGCCCCACACCTGACATCACATATAGGGCAAGTGGGTGTGGTTTAGTGGGAAATAGCCTTCTTGGCAGAATTAGGACTGTTGCTGTTGTTCTTTTAGGCTGCAGTTTCCCTGTCTCACTAACCTTTTAAAGTCCTTTGAGAGTATCAATAAACATTTGGATAGGTGTGACCCAGTCAACTGTATGTACTTAGTCTGAGAAAAAGCATTTGATAAAAGTCCCTCACTGAAGACTCCTGAGCTTAGCAGTCATGGGGTAAGAAGAGAGGTCATTTTATGGATCGGTTATCTGGTTAAAGAACAGGAATCAGAGAGTTGGGGAAAATGGACAGTTCTCACAAAGGAAGGATGTAAGAAGTGGAGTCCTACAAGGATCAGTATTGAGACTTGCCCTGGTAGACGGCCCAGTGAAAATGCAGACTTTGTGTGCGGCAAATGTGAAAAAGGCAAATTCCATGTTAAGGAGCAGGGACCTTCATAATGCCCTTATACAAATCTGTGATGCGACCGCACTTAGACACCACATCTCAAAGAAGTTATTTGGTAGAACTGAAAAAAGTTCAAAAATGGACAACCAACATGATGAGGAGACTGAAACAACTCCCTTGGGGGAAGGTTACAACTTTTGAGGCTTTTCAGTTTTGAAAATATGGCAAGTTAGGTGTGACATGACAAAATTTATATAAAATTACGCACACAGAGTGGCTAGAGATACGTCTCTGCCTGCCACATAGAATACCAAAACCCAACACCATCTAATGAAGCTGAATGTCAAAAGATTCTAGAGAGACAAAAGGAAGCATTTTTCTCACAGTACATAGTTTGCAACCACAACATATCGTAATGGCCTTCAATTCAGATGGTTTTGAAAGAGGTTTAGGCATATCTGCGAAGGATAAAGTTATTAACAGCTACTAGCTATGGTGGCTGGACTGCTTCTAGTATCAGATGCAGCACTTTTCCGAATGCCAGCTGCCAAGAATACTGCTGTGTTAATGCTCTGTTTGTGGCCTTCTTATAGGCATTTGGTTGGCCACTGTTAGAACAGGATGCTGGACTAGATGGGTCTTTGGTCTCATCCAGCAGGGTTCTTAAGAGTTTTTTATTATTATTTATTTTGAAGTGGTAAGCAGAGTAGCATTAATTACCATACTGGCTTCCCAAAGCATTGCTCCAGCGCTAGCCATACAGAAAAAGGATTGTGCATGTAGGTTTTGCTCCCATTTTTATTTCACTTGGTTGACTAAGGAGCGCACCAGTCTTTTAATGCTACATGTGGTTAAGTCCATATGACATCACAAGGTATATGAAGGGGGGGTGCTCCTTTGAAAGCAATCCTATGTAAAACCTTTGCATGTGTGCAAAGCTAAGCTATCGCTTTACTGAAAAGGCCAAGCTAGAATCCATCTCTCTGACACAAAGCGCTTTGAATGGAAGACTTTGATACATATGGTGCTTTAAAAGGGCAATGCCCTGAAGGCAACTAGCCCAGAAATGCTATCATACTTCTCATTCCAGTTGTGCAACACTGCCCCCCAAAATACTTCCAGCTCCCCCAAATCTACACAAGGCCCATTTAATACAACCCCCAGATCCACATGCTCCAAAAGGGCCTGTTATGTTACAGAAAGAAGGTTCTGTACTCTTAGATTCTGCTTGGGAGGCACAGCCTGCAGCAAGGGTTGGGGAGGGCCAAAGAATTTCAGGGTTTTCTAGGCGCAACTGTAAGAGATGTGTGCCTTATTAGTTAAAAAATGTAATTCCTAGAAACTGTAATATTTATATGCCTTATGTCAGCATAAGATGTGAAAACATAATGTTCCAGGAATTTGTCTTTACACAGAGCCTGTGCCATCAGCCATATTGTGTATACAAGGAACAGATGTCCAGTCATCGAAAGCAATTCACAAATTCAGAGAATACCTGTGGGCAGAGGCAGGAAACAAATTAGGGGAAACCACAAAGCTCACCTTTTGCCCTTGAGAGGTATCTGTGACTTGCCCATGGACTAGGGGGGAAATGGGCTTCATAGAAATGGGCTTCATGGGAATGTGAGCCTCCTTCCTCTTTCCAAGCCTACTACTGTCAGCCTCAACACCACACCAGCTTTTCTTCTCTGAATAATACCATCTGCATTCATCATGGTTCCTCCCCACCCCAAGTCTTTTCTGGCTGGCAAAGATCTTAAGTAGGTCCTCCATCAGACTTAATTAAGAACCACTTGGTGAGTGTCTGGGACCCATTAGAAGCACTACAGTGTCTGTCTCTAATTGGAAGCACTGTGTGCTTTTGCAAAATAGTTACCCTTAGCTGTACATCAATGTGTGTGCCAATGAAACAAATACACAGTAAGAAAAACACAATGAGATAGCTGCCCTCAGAAGCTAGAAGCTCAGGTGTGGTGACCCAGGAGGTCATTTTCTTTTTTAAATATTTTTTATTAACTGGCCAATCAAATCAAATCACATCACATCAATTCCGAATTACAAAGCCGAATTTTAAATTTTGTTGAGGGGACCCATATTTCAAGATCCGAAGGGGGATTCTGATCATCTTCTTGCTACTGCGTTAATGTCCAAATCAGTCCAAACAAAGTTCATAATTCTATCCAGTCTTATCTTGCTGTTTCCACATCTTATCTTGTTCGTATATTTTCTCTTTTTTCTTTATGATCTCTTCTGACAATCTCCTTAAGCCGATAAACACCAATAATCCTGTGTGAATTTTTCCGTTCGTCCAATCCTCAAATCGAGATGGTTTCCATATATCATCGCATTCATAGATAACATCGCTCTTTCCATCATTAATCACAGAACTGTCATTCTTAAGTCCCTCTGAGGACTTTCACCCACAATATAAAAACAGCTCTATTTCTCCTCCCAGACTTAAGTCCTCCGACAGAACTTCCCAATATGGCGACGGTATTTTTAACTGCGTCATTCCAAAGCCCTTATACATTCCACGCTCTTCTTAAAACATGCTTTGGTTAGAAAGTCTATCTCCACACAGACATAAATCCACAGCTTAAGTCCTTCAAACGACATTTCTGACTTGTGAGGGGGGTGGATTCTTGTTTAATCACATAGAGGAAAGAAAGGAAAGTTTTTTCCCCTCCCCCATCCAGTCCCTTTGCCATACCGAGTCTTGGTGTATCTTCATCTGATTGATTCTTGTTCCTCCGACTCGTCTTGTTTATCAGAGATCTCTTCTGTTAGCAGTCTTTACTCCCCCCTCCTTCCTTGAAATATGTGCATTCGCTTCATCCTAATCATTTCTTTTGAAGTTCTTGCAGCTAGAGGCAGCGTCCAGAGGCAGTGTCCAGGAGCGCCTAAATCCACAGGAGGGCATTCTGCCTAGTGCCCCCATCCCTACAAATTCGGGGGTGGTATAGGGCACAGCAGGCAAGGGCAGCCCCCCCACAATCCTGGGGGGGGGGGAGGCTATTTACTCCCATCACAGCCTCCAAATTACCTCGTGTGGGTCGGAGAGATGTTATTGTCAGCCATCTTCTGATGCGCCCCTAGTGGCCCCTCCCAGGAGGTCATTTTCTGTGGCAGTTGTGGAATTCCCTCCCCCACAATGGTGTGTCTGGCAACTTCACTGTAGTTGTTGGTGAATACAGAAGATGTGCCTCTTTCGCCTGGCCTTTGACATCCAAGAGATATTTTGGGACCCATACAATTTCTGTGACTGTAAATTGTGGTATTGAAACAGGCAGACGTGGGGGGGGGGGAGAGAAGTTTAGCTTTGAGAGGTCTTTTAGAAAAGATCTCCCCACCACCCCTTTTAGTGCCATTTTGTTGTTGTTGTTGTTGTTGTTGTTGAACAGTTGGCTCTGTCCTACTTTATTTCATGATTAATTTCTGCAATGAGAGAGGGGTAGAGATGTCTATAGACATCTAAATCTGGGCCAGAAGCAATAATATGGGAAGATATATGAAAAGACTGACAGACAAATTAAGAACTTATTGAGCTAAATTGCAGGTACACATGTAAGGAAGCTGGGGTATGATGAAGTCATTGACAGGGCAGTCCTTTTTGTGCTTTCTTGCACTAACAGGACAAGAAGCAGTATCCACAGTTGCCTGGGGATTTGTGTTTTAATATCATGCCAATACCTCCCAACTTCAAGCAGTGCTGCCAGTACTAAAATCTGATAGAGCTGTAAAAGATTCTGATTCCCATGAAAAACAGAGTTCAAGCCTAATCCTGTTTTTTGACCCTAAGCAAAACTTTATTCAGTGGCATGTAGCATCAAGTAACTGAACAGGATTAGTTTAGAATAAGAGTTAAACAGGCTGTCCAAGGATCGTTAACGCTGAACAGCTGAATACTTCCTATTTGTACAGCACAAGAAAGGACCCATGACAAGCAATAAGAACACTGATGAAGAAAAACAGTAAGTAATCTTATTGGGAAAGATTGGTGTTCTTAGAAAATAGGAGGTCCTTCCCTTTGATTGGAGCTCTTCCCCATGCGTGGAAGTCTGAGTGTGGCATTCTCACAAGACAAGCGCAGTCAGATTCTACACCGACAGATGTGCCATCACTTTATTTATTGAATGGGCTGCATCATTTGTCAGTATTGGTGTTGGTTGTGCCACTTCCACAATCAAATGCCAGACCTTGTTTGCAACCTCTGAGTTTGCCTAGTATTTGGGGCATATACTAAGCTTCCCCATATATGTATCTCAGTGCAAGGAAATAAGTGTTGTACCCCAGGGAGGGTTTGTATGAGTTGCCAAGAGGAGTCTTGTAGTATAATCAAGTCAAGGTAATGTTAAGTCATCCACATAATCTACCTTACAATTCTAAATAGACAATACAACTCTTACTTAATTAGCAAAAGTATTTTGTTCAAAAGTAGCTCAGCGTTAAACACTAGTTGGAACTAATTTGCTATAACCGCTTTGCCAACAAGGTGCACTCCAGATGTTTTGGTCTATTATGGCCATCAACTCTAGCTATACTGGCTGGAGCTAATGGAAATTTAACCCAAAACATCTGGAGGTGTTGGTGAAGACTGTGTTATTAAGAACCTCATTTTTCAGAATCCTGAAGGTTTTATTCCCGTGAATTTCCACACAAAACTCAGAAGCAGATGTTTAGCTAAGAGCAGTTTTAATGATTTTGGTCCCTTCTCCTCCTTGCAGCTATAGTTTATATACTGGTGTCTTGGAAGAAAATTCATCCACATATTAAAAAGATAACCATGGAGAAACTTCCAATATCCACATCTACAGCCCATTCAGAAAGCTTCCAACGGAACCCCCTGCAGCTTTAATAAACCCTTATTTCTTCTAGGACTTTGCAGAATAAAAAATGATGGGCATTCACACTGAAGACATGTAATTTCCTATGGAAGCAGTATCTCCATAAAGAAAGTCTGCACACTGTTTCCCATATAGACGTGATATCTATGTAAGAAATTAGATATCAAGGATACTGCAGAAAATGTTTTTATGTGCAGTGATTTTCACACAAGAGAGGTGTTGCAGTGTTATGGTTCTTCCTCTGACACTTCCCTCACCCACCCACAACAAGTAGTTGAGGGCTACAGATTTAAGTCTCTACAGCACTGTATCCTAAAACCAGGTAAGTCAGCCAGAGCATTGTTAATTTTGATTCTGCTAAAATAATAATAATAACTGATCTGCGTAGACCCAGAAACTTTCAGCCAGTTTAAGTCAGCATCGTTCTAGCTAAAAGCCAATCAGCAAACAGTGATGTAGAAAGCTACGGCTTCAGAGCTCACATCCTTAGCTGCATAAAACAGGAAGGATTGCAGTATCATTAATATCACATGATCTAATGGATGCAACTTAAGAGTCCCCCTTTAAAGAATGTTACTGGTGATTCAAGAACCAATACAGAATTGTTAGTCTGAACTCTTATGGGTGGAAGTGCCAAGTAAACCCAAACACAAAGATAAGGCTGCAAGTGGTTTTTCTGTCCTGGAATGAAATGTTACACCAAGAGGAGAATTAGAAATAAAAAAAGGTTGTACCATACCTGGATCAATCTATCTGCCAAAGCAGCACTCTCCTACAGACTCAGAAGAGGGAGATCCAGACAAGGAAGGAAAGATGAAGGAAAGAAAAAAGATACAAAAGCAAGGTCACACACGCACTCTATAGCTAGAAGCACAGAAGAAAAAAGATAAAGAACCCAACAGAGCCCAAGTAGAGAACTTCCATTCCAGAACAGTGTCCAATCTGCAGCACGACACTTCCCTTTATGGAGAAAGCAAGGCACATTTTATGCATGTGCTTTGTGCCTGTCCACAGGGGAAGGCAAACAGATATGGATTCCCTCAAGAAAATCTTGTCTTGCATTAACTTCGCTTCAATCCTGCAAATGCTGCAGCAGCCTGTCATTTTATTGCCCATTAGGTCAATGGAAGAGATCTTATTTTAGGAGTCAAACTTGTGTGTTGCCCAGTCTCCAATTAGCCAGACTCCCTGGAGTTGCTGGCTCTGGGCAAGTCTCCAAGATCTCTGTTAACAGTACATCAAAACGGGGCCAAATAACTTCTATATTTTTCATGTAAAACTTTAATATTTAGCACAAAATAAGGTCATCTGAGGTATATGGCACAGTATAGCTGAAAAACAATGAAAGGTTCAATTGCCGCACAGTGAAGTCCCAATAGCAGGCTTGGAGTGTCCAGAATATAATAAAACTTGCTTCTGTTTTAAGTTATCATCCAAGCTGAAGTTTTTTGGGCTAATCATGTGTCTGCAGCTCCTGCAGTTTACTTTTTCCATCTTAAAGAGTGCAGGCAGCAGATCACCAAGGTTTTGCCGCTTCTTCATTACCAGCAAAGGTTGTGAGAGAGCTGAGTAACACTGCTTCGGACATATATTACTCCCTACCCTCCTGAAATAAAAACACCCCCCAGCAGTCTCTGTGAAGGTAAGCAGCAGAGACTAATGGCTAGCGCCCTGAGTAGTGTCCACAGTCAACCGGGACAGTCGGTTGTGTAAGGCCTCGTTTTTGGTGGCCAAACTAGTCTGGAAGCGGAGGAAGTGAATTTTCATGCGGCCGGGTACTCTCCTCACCTTCTCCAGGGTCTCAATTCGCTGTTTCAGAAGACGGTTCTCAGAACGGAGCCTCTGCAAGCGAGATCAAAGTCAACATGCATTCTAATCTGTAAGAATCAGCTTTTGTTAAGAGATGGCCAGCATGCAGAAATTATGCTGAAATCCTGAATACCGAGCTAGAGCCATCTGCACAACCAGCTGATTGAATAACCAGGAAGCAAGCATTACACCAGAGAGAGTGAGAGAGAGACAGATCTTAAAGTTCAGTAAGAAAGGAATGCTTAAAAAAAAACTAAGGTACACTGAATGACACAAAAGGAGCCAAGGTACGTGAGCACTTGAACTTTTGCCTGAAGTTCAAGTGTTTCTATAACAGCGGAGGACACAGTAGAAAGAATGCAAGCCCTGCAGCAGACAGAAGGACCAATATACCAAGGGTACAAGGCACTGCTATGAAACAGCAAAACCATCTATGTGATCTGACCATTGGACAACACTGCAAACCCTTAGGATAACAGTGTCTTGAGGCCTTGCACTGGAAGAACAAAGAGTAAGTTGACAAGCTTTTGGGGGAAAGGAAGCATGGGGAACGCCCATGTTTTTGTTCTATATGTTGCCATATGTGCAAGACAAGTGCAGGAATGTACAGGGGAGGGAGGTAAGGAGGCAGCTTACCTTGATTTCAATCTGCTCTTCCATCTCTCTGTTTTTGATTGCAGTGTATTCCTTCTCTAGTCTGCAACACAGGCAAAATACAGTTCACCCTGATTTTTCCTACAGAAGGCCAGCGCTCTGGAGATGCTCTGAGAGACAAGCTTGATATGATAGCAGCACATCTGTGCATTTAACACCTGATCTGCCCCCATCACATTAAAATAAGTCTTATGTGGGTTAGAATTTAAGGAACATGGGTAATAGGCTTATGGGTAACAGGAGTTTAATCTTTCCCATGCTTGCCAGTTAATTAACTGGCACTGCCTGCCTTGGTTTATTTTCTCCAAGCTAGGCTCATTTCTGGTACAAAAGTCTGGGCAATGAACTGTAGGAAGGTGAGCAGCCTGTGAGGTTAAGCTGCCTTCACAAGGATGCCCTTTTCTGCTCCTTAAACCAGATCCCAACCCCCATTTTCGATGCAAAAATCAGATTTGCTACAGTTGCACCCAATCTGGCTGCTAGAGAAGCCAAGGACTGGAATAGCTAACCATCCATGCTGGACAAACACAACTCCAAAGTCTCCCGGGTCACACTTCATGATTACGAAGTGACACAAGGCTGCCTGCAGTATTTGTCGCACGATCAGGAGACTTTTAAACTTCCAATTAAGTCAATAAGGAATGGTAATATATGATTCAGCTGCATCCGCTAGCAGTTGACCTATTGACCCTAAAGCTGGCTGTGTTTCTAGTCTCCCACAACACAGTATTTTACACTCACTCTCATGCTACTCTGTACCGAGGCCGAATTGCCTTATCCCTTATGTGCCCACTCAAGTGCTTTAGCCTGTGGAACTGGCACTGTTACAGGTGTCACATAATGCTTGTGAGATATTTTAGCGTAACAGTACCAACACTTTGTTCCCACCTGCCTACTGATAATTATGCAGGCACCTTCACTGGACTCTCTCTCTTTTTTTTGCACTTGCTAAAGCATTTTTTAATTTGGCGCAAGCCTATTTAGATACACATGATATGTTTTAAATCTTCTTGCTATTCATTTTAACGATATTTAAAATGTTTCATTGTTTTTAACTCTTAGTGATTTTAATATTTCTTCTCAAAAGCTCAGGGTTTTTATTACAATCAAACAATATAGAATTTTTGTTAGATAAAAATAAATAAAATAGATGGGACCCCAGTTCACAAATATGTTAAAAGGCAGCCAGGATCTCCTATCTTTAAACAGATTTTATATTTAGGATGTAAGGTACACAATTAGCTAGTTCCACAAAAAGCCACACCATGCTCTTTCCAACCCCTGAAATTTATCTTAAATTGAGCGAACGAAAAAACACAGGGAAAGTTAAGTTTTAGTATTGGGTGCTTTTTGATGTTGTACTAATTCAAACACTAACCTTACCCTTCAGGATTGTTTTCTGCTTGCTTCATTTTGACTAGGAGTGGAGTTTCCCCAATGTAATATTTACTGAGGTAAAAGGTAAAGGACCCCTGACAGTTAAGTCCAGTCACAGACAACTTTGGGGTTGTGGCGCTCATCTCGTTTTACAGGCTGAGGGAGCCCGCGTTTTGCCACAGTTTTTCCGGGTCATGTGGCCAGCATGACTAAGTCACTTCTGGCGCAACGGAACACTGAAACCAGAGCAGCGCATGGAAACGCCGTTTACCTTCCTGCCGGAGCAGTACCTATTTATCTACTTGCACTTTGACATGCTTTCGAACTGCTAGGTTGGCAGGAGCAGGGACCGAGCAACAGGAGCTCACCTCGTCGCGGGGATTAGAACCGCTGACCTTCTGATTGGCAAGCCCAACAGGCTCAGTGGTTTAGACCACAGCGCCACCCACATCCCTTGTTTACCATGGATGTCCTTTAAATCATGTGATTTTTGTGGGTGTTCTTCGTAAGCTTAAAGTAGGGTGATCAAACCCATTGAAAAGGACAAGCCACAGAGAGGTTTCTTGGTGGATAACCATCAGTATTTTCATTGCAAATTCCAATTCTCCATATACAGTTACTACCGGTTAGAACTTGGTATCATAGCAATTAGTGAGAGCACCATATTTTAGAAGCATGGCACAGGAAGAGTTTCCGATCAGATTTAGTCTCCCTCTTTGAACTTTTGTTACAAACAATGGTTCCAAGTTCTCTCTCCCTTCTCATTAATGTTTAAAGACTCTGCCAAATTATACAGCCAACATAGTTGGAATGGGCTTAGGGTAGAAATGGGAGTTTATTTTTGACTGGGTCAATTTGCTTAACTTGCACTTTAATTATGTTAATGTGTGATTGTAAAGGGATTGTTAAAATCCATGAAGTGCACAAGGAAAGTAATAAACACACATAAGATGGAGTTAATTCTGGACAGCAGGGGCAACATCCAACATGATGCTGTGCGAGTGGATTCCTCCTTCCGCTCCTCCGCCCTGCAGCCTCCTGAATGTCCCAAATCCTGCTCCAGGGGTCTTCCAGCCCTCCAAAGCATATTTGGTGGGTGTGCAGAGGGATGTAGAGGGGAGAAGAGGAAAGGGAAGTCCCATTGGGCAGATGGAAGTCTGCTAATGTGTGGGCACAGCTGGGTATCACCTCAGGTCTTGTGAGCTGAGGGAGATAAACACCCATAAGAAAAGGTGTTTCGTGTCTACAGCCAACAAAATTAGGTGCTACTGTGTCCAAGTTTCAGCAACAGTCCATGACCACTTCTCACAAACACTATCTAGTGAAAAGGCCCCTTTTACGTGCCACCAATCATAACAGAAAACCCTGCTTCTGGCAATAAAAATTCCTCCAAGAGAAATTCCTTCGATATACAGTGGTACCTCGGGTTAAGTACTTAATTCGTTCCGGAGGTCCGTTCTTAACCTGAAACTGTTCTTAAGCTGAAGCACCACTTTAGCTAATGGGGCCTCTCGGTGCTGCCGTGCCACCGGAGCACAATTTCTGTTCTCATCCTGAAGCAAAGTTCTTAACCTGAGGTAATATTTCTGGGTTAGCAGAGTATGTAACCTGAAGCATATGTAACCTGAAGCGTATGTAACCCGAGGTACCACTGTAGTTGTTCAGGAGACTTCCCACATCAACCTACACAGCTTTCCAAAGAAAGTGACAAAAGACACTTATGTATGAGATATATGATAAAGTAATACTTACCGCTTCATTTTCTTAGGGTTGTATTTGACCTGGTAAGCCTTAAAGATCAGCTTATCAGGACAGTTTTCAAACTGATGAGGAATCACCTTCTGGAAATACTGTGAAAAAGGCAACACTGAAGTCAGAATGCGCCTAGGATGCATTCCCTGGTCAGCAAACCTGCTTCTAACGTCCAGCTTAATTATATCTACTCCTTCCCAGAAAGCTAAGACAGAGGGAGTGGCCAGTCTTTGGAATGCCTCTTGTGATGTAACACTTCCAAGTGCTGCTCACTTGAATATCACCTCTTGAGAATCACACAATGTAGCATTACGGGAGCACTCCTGACCACATTCGTTTTAGTGCATTAAAAGCACTTTAAAAACTTTAACTCTTTCCCACCTCAAGGCACATGTGCAACACACCAAACACACAGGGCAGGCCTCAAAACAGGCTGCCTATAGGCTCCATCCTTTGCTATAAGATAGCTCGTAAGTGTTTGACAGCACCTCCTAAAACAGCGTTGAAGCAGCAATGAACAGACAGCAAGGAAATGCCACCTTCAATCACTGCTGCTGCCACCAGCTGGGGTGGGGGGCCTCGTCTGCCCTCACAGAGGCCCCCAGTGCCAACTTCCTTGTGAGAAGTGTCAGGACTACCTTCTCTGGTGTGCATGTGTGCCGTATTATCAACTGTCCCCGATTAGACCACTTGATGTGACAGGAATGACAAGAAGCTGGCAGATTCCAGCTAGGCCCCATTCTCTATGGCCAACTTCTAGGAAGGCTGGGTCGCTGGGCTATTTTTAAGGATCTGCCAAGGCCTGCTTTTTAAACTGTGAGCAGCCTGTTCCCATCCAAGCTGATCACTGTGAGAACCTTGTAACATTAATAATTTGGTGACCAATATTTCTGTTTTCACTCCCTATCCCCCGCCCCCATTTGTGAGTGCCTTTTTAGACTGCAAGCCTGAAGGCAGGGATTATGCTGTTTTTACTGATTTGTAAGCCACTCTGGGTGATTTTCCAGCTAAAGAGCATAGTATAAAGGCCTTGAATAAGATGTATTCCATGTTATGGGAAAACTGGGTTGACCTGCAGTGGAGATTAAATCTGGTATAGACAGACTAGATTCATTTCAGGAGAAGAATGTGTTTAACACAAATCTCACAGTGAAAATATTACAAATGGGATCGGTCCTGGCCATATACTTAAAACGTTTTTATGCAACCCATCAGCTGAAATTGCTCCCAAGCTCCTTCTGCAAGGGTGAAGAACCAGGATCAGCTTTCAGAAGATTTGACACTTCAAAGTTGTGAGTCAACACAATTTAGATTGATTTTTGTTTCTGTACCTTCAGCAATTTTTTTCTGGCATTATGTCTTTAGCCCTAAAGGCTTAAACTTTGTAAGTTCAACCTTGCAATTTGCCACCCAGTTGGGTGGATAGTACTTCCGAGCGCTAGCTAATCCTGCATATGACTTCCAATACCTATCACAGTGGGACATTGTCTTTCTCCACCTGTGACAGTTCTAGTCTCTGCCCTCTTAAGTCGCAAACCAGGAATACTCAAAGCAACTTCTAAAGTTTGGTTTCCTTACCTTCCTTTTAGAATTACTGTAGGAAAAGTAGGAGCAAAATAGATATTTGAATGGCCAGAGTAAGAACGTATACTCTCCCTCTCACCTCTGTATTTCAACACTAATGGTATTAGCAACTGCAAAAAAGCAACAAAAGGTCCCAACTCTGCTGCACTCAGTAACAGCGCAATCCCAACCATGTCTCCTCAGAATTATTTCCTACTGAGTTCAAGGACATTTGCTGCCAGTTAAGTGGGCTTAGGATGGCACCCCAAGGTATTTTCTTGTGATACTTCTCTTCCTCACTTGGTAGATTCCAAACGCCAACATACACCGGTATCTTAAAAGGGCTATAATATTACAAGAAAGGACATTCCAACTAAACATCAGGAAGAACTTTCTGACGGCAAGAGCTGTTCAACAGTGAAATGGACTCCCTCAGAAGGTGGTGGATTCTCCTTCATTGGAGGTTTTTAAGCAGAGGTTGGATGGCCATCTGCCATTTAGTTGCACTGGAGGACCCTATAGATCCCTTCAAACCCTACCACACTCTGATTCTATTATTGTTCTTCTACCACTCTATGATTCTATTATTACACACATGTTACTCATACAGCATCCCATTTGGAATGCTTACGTAGTACCACAAAAGACTGAGAAGCATTCAAAGCTGCCCCCTGGAATGCAAGTGGGCATTGAGACTCTGGTCAGGCCTTGAGCAGGCCGTATGCCCCTGCAAGCAGCTTCTAGATCCCAACAGCTGATAGTGGAAACAAGTTGACTGGCTCATCACATAAATCAAACTGCAGAAGAATAGGGAGCTGCCAGAATTTGGGACGTGAGCCATTGCTCTCAGGCATAGTCAGGCTGAAATGGCTAGGGTTTAGGATGTTCCGAAGATGACTGATGTGTCAGTTCTCAACCAGCCCCCCACTTCCATTTCCCCTTCATGTCTTTCTCCCCCATACGGGTATCCGAATGAGAGACAGAAACTAGCAAGTCTACCTCTAGTCCTACAGTTCACCGTAGAGCTGACCTGTGACATCCCCTCCATGTCCAGTTGCATCAGTTCAGCCTGGTTGAATTGCAGAAGAGCCATCCCCACACGGAAGACTATTTCCAATCCCTGTAAGAAGTCAGCAGAAGTTAGATGGGCTCCACCCCAAAAATGGAGTTTCCCATGGTTCGGAGTAAGCCTATGGAGTAATTGAAGAATAAGCCACATTTCCTATCAAGTGGAAATGCAAATGAGATTAGAAGATATCCAACAGTTTCCAACCCCCGATAAAATCATCAATCCGCTTGAGCACATCATCCAGAGAATGTGTTGGCTCATCTATTGCCAGGTTAGGCCGAGAGAGCTCAGAACTGAACACGACTTAACAACTTGCTTAAGCAGCAGCGGGCATATGGATGCTAGCACATTTGCACAAGTATAAATGAACACATTTACAGAATTCTGTGACAAATGGAGCTGAGATAATACTTTGATGTCTTTAAAGGGGGATTAGACAAATTCATGGAGGATAAGGCTATTAACGGCTGCTAATAATTTTGGCTATATACTACCTCAAGGATTCACAGGCAGTAGGCCTCTGTATACCTGTTGCTAGGGAACAGCAGAGGGGGAGGGTTTGTTTCCCATTTCCTCCCCGTTGTGAACTTTCCATTAGGTATCTGATTGGCCACTGCAGGAAACAGGATGGAGCAGATAAGGCCTTTGGTCTGATCCTGCAGGGCTCTTCTTACAGCATTTGAAGACACTTCGTTTAAAGGGATGTTCTGTAATCTGCAATATTTTGAAGAGCTGGTGTTTGGCTACAACACTTTTTTTATGGAAGCAGTGTCACTTTTAAACATAATATCATTCAGACACTTCCTTACACAGACCTGGGCTAGTGGCGTAGGAGAGATGGACACAGTGTACATCATCATCATCATCATTATTACTTATACACAATCCTATACCCAGAGGTTTCAGGGTGGTTCACAAGAAGGCAACAACTTCATTGTAGTGTAGTTTTGTGGACTTCCTGGGCACGGGTCAGTTTCTGACAGCAGATGAGAATGCTGAAAGTAACATGTTTATTTCTGGTTGATTCAACATAACACTAAGTACCGTACTGACCCGAATATAAGCCACACCTGAATATAAGCCGCACCTTTAAAATTCAAAGGGGGGGGGGAGACAATACCCAAATATAAGCCGCTCCCTTAAAATTCCGCAGGCACTCACACCCGTTCCGTTTTACCATATGTCTGTTTCAGCAGCAATATCGTAAAAGCCAATTTTTGTAAGGTCGCGAATTTAAGCCACACTTTAATTTTCCATGGTTGGAATTTAGAAAAAAAAGTGGGCCTTATATTCAGGCCAATACGATAAATCCTTGTATGGATGGAATGGCTTCCATTTCCACAACAGGAACTCCCCCACCCCGCTTCCCCACATGTGCTCCCTAAGTTTATTCTGAGGGTCCCCCTCTCGATAGATTTAGGGACAGAAGCTATTGCAGTCTGGCAGGGATTTAGTTGAATACCACTCTTTGATCCAGGTTTTTTTCTAAAATATTTAGAATCTTACACTGTGTCTTTACACAATCCACATTTCATAGCAGCCTGGAGCAATGTTATTTTAAAAATCAGCCATTAATTCTTCCTTGATATATGCAGACTTGTTGTGATATGTCACATTAAACAGGTCATGCTCTCACTGCTGCTCCTCCTGTCTTTCTGTAGCCCTGTGTCTTTCCCCACCCACCTTCACATTTTTATATCGAATGCTTTACCTCGTACATGAAGATGTCAAACACTCGAGTGGCCACAGGCAGAGGAAAGGTGGTAAGGAAGAGGGTAAGAAACCAGGATGATGCGTACATAGAGGTAAGGAAGCTTTGAGAACGGAAGTGGATATTCAGTTCAGGCAGCTGCTCCTGAAGAGACACAGAACACAGCTCTTAATCAAGAGGAATAACAGCAAGTCTTGAGCATCACAGTTGGATTCCCCAGAGTCAGGACACTGGATTCTCAAAGGCAGGGCCTCACGTATAGTAATTAGCATCCTTAACCTTATTGCCCTAAAATAATAAAGCTGATGTACTTGAGACTGCTACAGGACTTTTAGGAGGCAGGAGGGAAGTAATGCACAGTCTGACAACTTGTACCCTTAGAAGCTTCATTATGCACAACAAACGCAGTCTTTTTTACCTGCAGCATGTACTCAAACTGGTAGATGCAGAGCCCTAGCTCAGCCATAGTGGGTTTAAAGAGCTCCCGTAATCTGTACTCTTGCATCAGACGTACAAACACACAGAACGCCTCTTCTTCAGGCATCTAGAAATGAGACAAGATGCTTGCATAAACTTCTTCAAAGTGATTCTGTACCAAAAGACTGGTATCACACAAGACTGGTATCCCCCCCATTTTTTAAAAAAATAAAGAATGCAACAGGGAAACGTGATACCAATAGCAGAACATATACTTTGCTTGCACAAGATGTCAGTTTCAATCCCTTGCACCTCCAGTTAAATGGGGCCTAGGGAGCAGAAGTGGGCAAGATGCTTGCCTTTGGAATGCTCTTGCAAATCAATGTAGACAACACTGCATTAGATGGATCCATTATCTGTTTGTATGTTCAACAGGTAACCGCCACGTTGCCACAAAAGTATTCAAGAAAAACATTCTATCTACTGTATTCACAGTCAATATTTGTGCAAGTAACACAAATCTTAAGTGCATTCAGTATGAATAACTTCAATTAACTGGATATGGGAACACATTGTAGAATTGTTCTTCTTTGGTACACTGCATTAGGGCTTCTCAGCAGGATACTGCTGTTCTTGTTGTATTATAATGGATACTTCTAGTGCCTAAACTAGTATTAGTTTTCATTTGCAGCAATAAAATGATGTGTTCTCAAAAATGGATTTTTCAGTGATGCATCTTCTAAATCAGATATCCCCATTTTATACTGACATATGCATAACACTCTACCCATCACTGTTTAAAGTAATGGCAACTTGTTTTGTTTTGAAGCACTTGAAATTCCATATGGTTTTTCATTACTAAAGTTGATGAATGGGCTTCCACTCTTGTATTGACGACATTAGTACAAATGAGTGACAGCGGGATATCAAAAAGATGCCTTGAAAGCCCAGCTCCTAGTCCAAACACAGGCCCAACAGTGAATGTAAATTTTAAAAAATCTTCATTCATTGTGTTTATTCTAGATTACATTCCTCCAGCCTGGGCCAGGAAAAAACCACATTTGTAGGACTTACCCTACAATGAATTTCGAAATTCCTAGGCACTAGCATTAATATAGGTGCCTGAAGATTTTTTAGGCCTGCTTCTAGCTCAGCCTTTCCCAACCCTGGCTCCCAGATGCTGTTGGATTACAAGCCCCATCTTCCACAGACAGCATGGCCAATTGCCATGGATGATAGGAGCTGTAGCTCAACAAAATATGGGGATCCAAGGTAGGGAAAGGCTGTCTAGCTGAAACCATTTGGAAATATCAAAAGCTTTAATAAAGTAGGGTCATATAAGAGAATGTTTCCTTCTACTAAAGTAGCTATTTTGACAATGTAGTCAAACCCAGTTAAAATTTGTGTTTGGCACTGACCAATGCTAAGGTGCAAGCAACTAGATTTATAACCTGTTTTAATATTTTGCAAGGTACTGAACTGTTCCATAAGCTCCCAAGTAAAGATGAACACAGGTTCAGGCCAGACATCTACTCCCATGTTGCACAAACCTGCATCAGAAGCAGTCCAACGATGAACGCACTGCCTTGACAGTACCCAACCTCACGGTCTACTAGAGAGTAAGCCTGAAAGAAAAGCAAACCTTAAGCAACAGTTGGTCCAGATTATCACAAAATACAACCATCAAATGCACAAAGGGATTTGAAGCACAATTAAAACACACAACTATGAGGCAGAGTTTTGAAACAACTTGTTCAACCACACACAGAATTTTCTTAATGCTGAAAAGTTTCCAATATCAGCAGTGGGAAAGGGAGGGGAACTGGGAAGGATCCAGACCATGTCATTCAAGTCACTGCTTAATACACACAAGGAGAATGACAGAAAATATTTCTACAAATGTTTCTGCAATCATGCTACAAATGAAGATTAAAATGAGGACCTTAATACAATTAAAATTCAAATAATTGTTGTTGTTTTGAAAAAAGGAACTAAATGAAGAGATGTATACCTTTAAGTACTTAAGAACAGTGCTTTGTTCCCCACAACACACAGAACACATTTTTTTAAAAGATTAGCTGAAGCTCCTGGCTGGGAATTTCCCTTCTTCTAAGGTTCTCAGGATGTGCCTTCTGCATTTCTTGCTGGGAAGTTGGGAATTTATTGAATTGGCTTAGCTTCAGCATCTGTCCAACTCTTCCTCTTTATACAGCAGGTTAAGCATTTGTCTTTCCAGACTGTAGTTCAGCTGCAATCCTTGTGTCAACTACAAAGCCAACTGGGAAGGAGGAACGCATAGCTAAGCTATCCCAATGGCACAGTGTAGTTACATCAAAGAGCAATGTGCAGAAACGCCTCCATCTCAGGCACAGCTACATCTTATATTCCCCTGAGAAGTCAACAAAATTTTCCCTCTGGCAGTCAATTATGTGTGGTCATCAGTGACTGCCGTACCAATAGATGAGTCACTTCTAAAGTAACAGATGAGTCACTTCACACCACACATCAAAAAATGGGAACAGGAGAACAAGAAGGACTGCCTATTTCCTTCTCCAATGTCTGGCATGAAGCAAGACAGACATCCTCAAGTTCTCTGCATGTGTAGAGGACTCAGTGGAGGGCAAGGGACTTCTCTCCCATGTCTGGCACAGTGACAGCCCTTCCGAAGTTTTCTGTAATTTGCAAAGGTCTGGATTCTAAGATGGGGTGGTCTGTGGTGTGTGTGGCTTTATCAACTGGCTTTCTTAATTCCTGCTTCCCACAATGCATATCCTGCTAGAGGTTGGTTCTCTTTACCACCACATGGCTTTATTACATAGCTGGAATTTTAAAATTGTATTTAAGTTTTAATTTCCCAAAGTCTGGACACAAACAAACTGGATATCACAGTGTGTTTTCTGCTAGGCAGAACCTACAGCTGTTCAGCAGATTGATGTTAGCCACAAGCCATAAAATTATTTGCTACAAAAAATGGCTTTAGAAAGGTCTGCAAAGCAATAAACACCCCATTCCCCACTGTGGAAGTCAAGCAATTCCTTTAGAAACTATCCATGGCTGGTATATTTCATGATACTGAGAGCTGAAGGAGCATCAGTTCTTATCAAGGCTGTCTCAGGAGAATTTCTAGATATAAAAAGAAGAAGAATTCAAGTACCCTAATATAAAGCTGTATCCAGGGATTCAGGGATCCATGTGACAAGGCCCATGTAATTTAAGGGGCAGAGAAACTAGCATGTATTATGGTACCAAGATTTTACAGAGCAGATGAAAGTAGTGCATAGATACCACACATTTTGTCTTATGAATTATGAATGCTAATACCCAAACTCTAGGCAGCTAGAAGTATTCCTTTGATGTGCAGGTTAAGCCACTTTGTAAAGTTTAATTCATGAATTGCCTGAATAACAAAGGATCAGACTTTTGGAGCATCAAGCACTGAGTGTTGATTTCTAAAGCATTTTCATTAGGGAGATTCCTACTTGCCTTCATAACATTGAAGAGGACCTCTTGGCCCAGACTGTCCTGTCCCTTAAAAAACTCGTGCTCTGGGTATGTCCGGGCAATATCCCTCCTGATCAGCTTTTCACAAGGTGAAGACATCTTTAACAACTCTGAATACTGATTCTTCACTGGCATGTCAGTGGCACTGCACAGAAGTTGCCAAACAATGGCTCGGAAGTGGTGGGGAATTCCTTTCCTTATGAGCTCCTAAAGGGGGGGGCGGGCGGGAGGAGAGAAACAAAGTTTGAGAAACCCCAAGTGACATTTGTGAAGTAGGACTCCCAAGCCCAAATCCTGTCCACAGTTCTGCTCAATATACCATAAGGAGGCTGCATATTTTAAACCTTTGGTATAAACTAAGGAGGACGCTGGACGCAAAGCAATTACCTCATGATCACAGCATATTGGAATAAGTCGGCTTGGTAGGAGAGAAGGGAGTGCATGAAAAAAAATTTAAGTTTTCAAAACTGTAACCAAAATTCTATTGGCAGAGAATTTCTGTTTACTATCTAGTTCTCTGTTTCGAACTATTAACTGATTGCACCATAATTTTTTATGCATTCTTTGCAAATTACCATGCACATCAGTGGCATTGTATAAATAAAACTTTCCTTCCCTCCAATACCTTGTCTCTGATAAATTCTGCTCCCCTCAAACAATCACAGGCACATCATTACTTACACATTAGCCCACAACTGTGATGTAAGTGTGTATAATTGTGAAAAGGATTACAGAGTTTATGCAATCACACTTGTGTTATTATAATTAAAAGTATTCATTAGCTGCATTACTTACAAATGAGACAACACAGTATGAACATTAAAAGCAATTGTCACAAGCCAACCAATAAAAGGCTAAAATACATATCACTTCTTGTTTTTACTATACTTCTTGTGAGAGAAGGAGTAGTATTGTACTGCCCATCGCCAGAGCAGACTCCCTCACCTTGAGCAGTTTTTCCTTCTTTTTCCGCCATTCTTCCCATTCATTTACAATCCTCCCCCACAAGATCCAGGTATCCTCCTCAAGATGGCTCAAGTTGGATGAGGCAGAAGAGCTCGAGACCAAAGAGGACCCACTATTCCTTCGCGAGCCATTCATGGAGCGCAAGGATTTGGAATCTGCTTCCAGAAGCCTGGGAAAATGACAGACTGTTAGTAGCATCCCTACCAGCCCCACACCTTCAGAGCTATGCAAGTGCATCAACATCTAACTAACTTACCACAAAAGTAGGACTCCTCAGTTACACTTGGTATGCACAGAACTTCCAGTTGAACTAAGCTGAAATGCTTTTGAATACAAGCTTTTTGACATGCCAGCCCTTCTAGCAGCATACAAAGCATCTCCAAAGGTAAAACAACTACAAACATATCACATGAAACATAGCACAGTTTGTCTGCTGATGGAGTCTGTAACACAGGGGTTGGCAAGCTTACCAAACAATGGGCCGGCCCACCTTCCGTCTGCTGGAGGATGGGCTGGAGCATGTGTGCACGCGTGCTCTTCCGGGTCGCTTCTCCATCCTGCTCGCGTGCACACATGCTATTTCTGGCGCAAATCCAGGTCAGAGGAGCGCCTGTGCACATGCGCACAGGCGCCATAAACCTAGAAGTCATTCCCCGTGCTACGCCACACCAGTAAGAGCGGGCAGTGGGAGAATAAAGCACATTCCTCAACAGAGCCCAATTTATCGATTAAGATCTCAGGCAGTAAGAGTCAAGAATGATAAGAAAACCTCTCCGTGTCTATGGTACATCTCGGCTTCACCCAATTTCTATTTTAAATAAAGGTATAATTTATATCCAAATGCAAGACCAGAGAATTAAGACAAATTGAATTCTGTTACTTTCACAAATCATTTTCAATGAAATCCCCTACTAGATTATTCTACCCTTCAACTTGGTAAGCACCTGAAGCCTTTAGCCAAAATCACATCACTGTTTTTAAAACAGATTTAGAAACACGAAGGGCAATATAATTCCTATAAATATGAAGAAAACCTTGTTCATTATACACAGCTCAGCAGAATTTGATTCCTTAGGCAGCTATAAAGGACTTATGCTTACTCATCAACAAGGTGTTCTCAGTTTTCTACTTTACTAATTCTCAATCCCAAGTGAAGCAGCCATGCTAAAACAGTCTGGTAAACAAAACAGCTTTTAGATTAGGAAAAGAGCTGTTATACATTAGGTCAAAGAGATAAGTATTTCAAAGAAACAGCCAGACACAAGTTACCAAGAAATCTTTGCCTGTTCAATTCAACATTTGTCACTTTCCATTACAGGTTCTCTGGCTGTCATGATCATTTGATGTTTGGATGCCACCACATGGCCATTTAGAAATCAAGCAGGGCATTCAGTAAAAGGAAGCTACCATAGAGCTACTGAAAGTAGCAAATCTACAGTTGTTTATATGATATGAGCAGCTGTCAAATCCAGGCAAATCAAAAAACAGAAAGGCAATGCCAAAACAGAGCTCTAACTGCCTGTCTACTCAGTCTAACATACACTGCTTGGATACTTGGGCAAAACTTCTGTCTCTAAAAGGAATGGAGCCTGACCTAGACAATGACATCTGAACAATGAAATCCAACATGCACTCAGGTCACTGATTGCTACATGTGCTTCGCTGGAAAGAGGAATACTGCACTCAGTCCTTATTCAAATGGAGAAACAGTGGAAAGTCTGCTAATTCTAGTGTCCCAGCAAGTTATTCCACCTGGCCTCTGATTTTTAGAGGTTCTAAAGTCCAACATGGTAGAAAGCCTAAGACTGAAATGCTGCCCTAATGATCTATGCAGCATCTTATTTTTAATGTCCAGTTCATGTGCTTACAAATGAATAGTTCATTTGTATATATGGCTCATGTAGGGATGCTGAAGGAATGTCAGTGATCTGAATTATGAGGCAAGCACATCTGATCTACGCCTCGCAAACAAAATCATGGGTCAGAGGAGTTCTGCCTCTGAATCTGGACCACCCAATAAAGCCCTACAAGGTGGTCTGAGTAGGACATATATTTTTTTATTTATAAAAAACCCTCCAAGAGCTGCTTGGAGCAGCAAACAATCACGCCAGTTGCCATGCAAGTTGAAAACATGGCTACCAGTGGCCCCAGAATTGATGAGGTGTGGGTCTGTGTCAGTTGCTTCCAGAGACACTGTGTGAGAATAAAACATGGTTGAACAATGCAAAAGGCATGCTGCTTGGACCACTAAAATGTAGGTTGGAGAAAGAAAGAAAGTTTTGTGCAGATTTCCTTTTAAAAAACATGTATGCAGGAACGGGACAGGTGGGGACTGATAGGGGGTTCCATGTGATCAGAACTAGGCTGATCCCTAGGCTAAAGTAACCTGTCAAAGGGAAAAAGGAAATTCTGGCAGGGAACGATGGCATATGCAACACTTGAGAATGTACAGACTAACTTGCCCATACAGTATGGCTCAAGTTATTCATTCAGTAATAGCAACGACTGAATGAACAGAAAAAGGTGACAACTGCATTTATCAAGGTCCAAGAGTATCTCCCATTTGGTAGCATTGAGCTATACACTATATGGGCTTTATACTCAAGAAAGCATTTAAAAATATGTATTTATGTACAGCATTCCCAACTAGAAGGATTGGTTTCTCAGCTTTAATACTCACATTGATAACTTTTTTAACCAACCCAGTGTGTATGCATACTATATCCAAGTTCAGCTCACTTCACTCAGCTTACCTGTTTTGTTCTTCAAGCTTTGCCAATAGCTCCAACTCATCTGGGCTCAGATTCTCGGAATCGGACGTGGGGGAGCATGCAGGCATGGAGTTGACGGAGGAGAGTCCTTCATGGGAAGAAGAGTCTGGGCTGATGGCCGGACTTGCCATCTCAGGCAGTTTGAGAGTAGCGGGGATGTCCATTAAAAAAGTATTCAGAAACAGTTTCAGGAAGGTCAAAGTATCACCTGAAAGGAAGCGGGGAAAACCACATTTTTCAGAGCAACAGTCCTTTTTGCTTATATAGACTGATGTCAATATAAAGAACGACCTTTATAGGTCTAGTTCTACACTGTTCAAAGGCATTTGGTTGGATGTGGCTAAGGCTCTAACACGCCATTGTATTCAAAACCGGGCATTTCAAGAAGAGTACAGAGATTATTAATTTCCGGCTCTACGAGAAGATAACGACTGAATTTTTAACTCTAGGTGGTAGATCAAGAGATGAACTTTTAAAAGATGTAGGAGTACTGTTACCTGTGAACTAGGTTAATGTTTTATCAATTTGGCCATTTTGTATTCTGTGATCTCTTTTAGGCTGCTAAAACACAACAGACATCTCTATCAATAGTAGGCAACACTTTACTTCTAAGCTCACAAATAATTCAGATGTAAGGTTAAGTCTCTGCTGAAAAAAAGCTTCCAAATATTTTTTGAAATGAAAAAGGTCACACTATTTTCCTTTAGTGCTGTGGTACAGAGCTTGCAGGCCTTCACTAAATTGCTTTTTCTGCTGAATTTAAAATTCTTTAAAGGTAATTCCCAAATAAATTTACTCATTCAACACTTCGTATTCTTACTAATCTGCTTACTAAATTACAGGATTCTTACTAAATCCTGGCTGGTATTTTTTAATGATATTTCTATTCATGTCATGTCATGTCAGAAAGTGCAACACTGACATCAGAAGGGCTCGAAAGTCAACACACTATGTTCCCCCATGATATTACCAAGTCTCATGACTAACCATGTCTACATGAAGTAAGTCCTACTGAATTCAGTGGGGCTTATTCTCAGGTAAATGAGGTTAGGACTGCAGCCAAAGACACTGCTTTTTTCAACAGGCTGCATTAATGGTGTAATCCTAAAGTGGAGTTAGGCCACCTGAAGGGCCTCGGAATTTGGCAGAAGTCCTCCTGCCCTCACAGAATGCCAGATAACACCATAAAATCCCGCCACACAAACTGACAGGGTGCCACAAGGAAGCCAACTGGGTCCTGAAGATGGAATGATTATGGTATTTGGTGTCTCAGACGCTTTCCTGAAGGGCAGCCAGATATCTCTCTTAAGGAGCCATGTCTTGCCACTTGTGCCACTGGGCATCAAATGAATGATGGGCTGCTATGCCACAGCTGTGTGTGTTGCTATGTATTCTGGCTCACTCCACTTCTGGGTAGTGATGTGGTGTTGACTCAATCCTATCCCAAGATTTGTAGGTAGCAGCTGTGTTGCCAAGGATAATGGAGCTGCCCTTTTTGGCAGTGTTTTTAGATGCCTCTTCGTCCTGTTCTCCTGCTCTCCCCCACCACCAATCCTGGGCTGAGCAAGTATTGGACACAGTAAATGTTCGCCTGACATTGTGGCAACATTATCTGTGGCCCAAGCATAATTGCAGTTTGTGATTGTTCAGCCTGGGTCTTTATCAGACCAATGTCTGATCTACCAGAGAAATCAAAATAATCCTGTTTCCAGGCTTTGTCACATAAATTATTTCCCTATCATGTCAGCTACCCACTTTCTATTTAGATCTCATGCCCCAAAGCCCAATGAATGTGAAGGAGAATGGGTTTGCAAGGCTGCAGTGGACCAAGCGCTATCAAAAACATGTGCGCTCTTATTGTAAATTTGCCAGATGTCCCTGTAATTTCTTTTGCACCTACAGTGCTACCTTGGTTTTCAAACATAATCCATTGTGGAAGTCCGTTCGAGTTCTGAAACATTCGAAAACCGAAAGCCTCAAAAAGGAAGCTGCGTTTCCTGTTCGACTTCCAAGGCACGTTTGAAAACCAAGGCACTTTTAGGTTTTCGGTGTTCGAGTTCCGAAATGTTTGACTATGGAGGTGTTCAAAAACCAAGGTACCACTGTACATAGATTTCTAGATGTATTCTGTTTAGCTGCTCTCTAAACTGGGTGGATGGTGCTGGAGGAAACTCTTGAGAGTCCCATGGACTACAAGAAGATCAAACCTATCCATTCTTAAGGAAATCAGCCCTGAGTGCTCACTGGAAGGACAGATCCTGAAGCTGAGACTCCAATACTTTGGCCACCTCATGAGAAGAGAAGACTCACTGGAAAAGACCCTGATGTTGGGAAAGATGGAGGGCACAAGGAGAAGGGGACGACAGAGGACGAGATGGTTGGATAGTGTTCTCGAAGCTACCAGCATGAGTTTGACCAAACTGCGGGGGGGGGGGGGGAGTGAAAGATAGGAGTGCCTGATGTGCTCTGGTCCATGGGGTCACGAAGAGTTGGACACGACTAAACGACTAAACAACAACAACAAACTGGGTGGACAGGCAACAAAAATCACAAATGAAATGTAAATGAGCTTCAGTGTAAGTGAGTGTGAGCGATACAGATACAAATTAGTACAAAATAAGCTCCAATCTCACGTACGTTGATGAGATAGTCGTACTGAAGCAGAGCAACAGCTAGGATATATTGTGCAACTCACTATTGGGATCATGGTGGAGAGTATAATGAAATCAATACAGCATCCTATGTGAAAAACAAAATCCATGCTAGGGAGATTATTAAGGAAAGAGATTGAAAATGCTCTTCTCAGTACTCTAATGCCTTTATACAAATCTATGGAGCAGCCTTGTTTAGAATGCAGAGTACAGTTCTGGCGATTCCATCTCAAGAAAGATACTGCAGAGCTGGAAAAAGAACAGAAAAGGGCACCTAAAATGGTCAGAGAACGCTGGAATTTGTGAGAAAGGAGTAGGATGGGGCACAGTTAAAGAGGATGTGATTGAGGCTTGAATAGGGCCATAGTTGAAGCCCTATGCTACACATGTACAGCATTTATCCATTGTAACCTGATATCCAGGGATGGGGGAGTAGGTGCTGCAGCTTAGAGAATAGCTTAATAGATATACAAGAAACTTAGCAGTGTAGGAAAGGTAGATTTGAGGATTGTCCATACCAATTTGTAGGAGTCTCAAGGTTGACAAGTAATTTACAGTAAGTAGGTGTTGCCAGTTCTTCCCCTCCTAGTGTTCGCTGTTGTTGGACTTGATTTCTCCATTTGTACTGCATCTTTTGGGAAATCTTTTATTATTATTAAGTCAAGGGCCAAGTATATTATCTACTGTGCCCTAGCAGTAGCGCACCATACATCTAGAGTTTTAGGTTTAATCAGTTTTGCTGCTTATTTTAACCTGTGAGTGGTGCCAAGGTATGTCATGGCAAATGCTCAGTTGAAACCTGTGATACCTGTCAACAGTTCCAGCAACAGAAGCTGTGTGTTTACGAGGGTCGCTGGGAGGAGGGTGGTGGGAAGACAGGCCTGGTTAGAACAGGGATGAGGACTCAGACTCTTGTGGCTCTCCAGACTCTGACTCCCAGCAGCCCCAGCCAACATGCCCAGCAGTGAGGGATGGTGGAAGTTGCAGTCCAGCTACATCTGGAATGCCACAGGTCCTCCATCTCTGGGCTAGTGGTGCTAATAACACTAAAGGCCATAGGTTCATTCCCCATACGTGCCAAACGTTCTGCACCTCTTTTTCATCCTACTCATTTCTCTCCATTTCAAAAGTATAGTCACATAATATGGACAATAATTTTGCAAACAACTGCGATAAATGCACAATTAATCAACTGAGCCATTAGAAGAGGGGAATTCAGGGAACTGCAGAGTCCATTAATTCTAAGACAACTTGCCCCCCCCCAATCCCCTGCAAGTTCTGTTCTGATCTCTCCTTTCAACCAACTCAGAGACACTCCCAGCCTAAGACAAGGCCTCACTTAAGCCCCACAGACCTCAAGGGTTTACAGGTTGAAATGGTTAGGCCAAGAGGCTCAAGGCCTCCAGACCAATATACACAGTATTACCTATGTCCTCAAAACCTTGTTTTGTACATGAATAATTGAACCCCTTATTATAATGAACAACTGTACAGTTTTTGAGCAGCCATTTTGTGAAGAGCCTTGGTTGATCTCTAATATACCATTAACAGTAAATATAAATAGAAGGTCTAAATAATTATAACTGGGAGGTTGGGGTGGGACTCAGCTATTGTGGCGCTTCCTGAGGGGAAGAGAGTCTCAGTATTCAGCTATAGGTTAGGGAAGGAAGATTATTTCAATCCCAAATAAAAAAAGTGGGGAAGCATCCCCACACCTCCCCATTTTTAATGCATCTCCTTTTTTCTTGCTCAGCCTGTATCTTTTTCCATCTCTCTCTCTCATTTTCCTAACCTTCCCATATCTTTCTTTTCTTCTTCATTATTTCTCATTCCAGTATCTTTCCTAATTCATTCTAATTTCCCACTCCTACTTTCCTTTACACTTTCTTTTGCTTATGAAAGGAGAGTGAATGGTGTGCTACTTCCTTCTATGACGGGGCAGGAAGAACTTAGAATAAGCCCCAAGCTTTTTTCCTTTTTTACAGTGGACAGTTGCTAATTTGGTGTGGGTTTACTCTGTCTGTTAACACAGCCTTCCCCAACCTGACGTCCTCCAAATGTGTTGGACTACAATTCCCATCAGCCCCAGCTAGCACAGCAGTTATGGCAAGAGTTAATGGAAGTTGCCATCCAAAACATTTGGAGACCCCTAAACTGGATTAAAAGAATGTAGATAATACTTGCCTACACTACAGAGTTGCTTTAACATTTACAAGAGTGATACAGTATATGTAAATTTTCATGGCTCATGTTTCCCAACACACATACATTGTTTTACTGAGTTAGTTCCTGTAACCTTAGACAATAAATATTATGTAAAAGTACAAGTAAATACATTCAGCGATGCAGGCATTCAAAATCAGCAGAAGACATTTGGGACTTTCAGATAAGCTATGAACTCCTTTTGACATCTTCATCAGATTTTTTTAAAAACCATTTTTCACTTATCAAGTGGAAAGCTTACTGGGTTTTAAGATATGCTGCATGTGTATTCTTACCCTTTTAAATGGTGCGTGTTTTCTTATTTTATTCCTTCCTTTCTCTATTTAATTTATCATTTTCAATTTCAAGTTTGTCTGCTAAGATAGTTGTAGGCACAGACTTCTCAAAAATGTATTCAAATATAATAAACAAAACAACAACAACCCACTTTTGATTTAAAGCAGGGGTAGGGAAACATCCAGCCCATGGCACAGATTTGGTCCTGCCTGGCCTCCCCATTTAGCCTGTGACCAAAACACACACCCTTGCCCCTCACCAAACACCGTAGTAACATCAGGTGTGGGGCAGGCAGAGCTCTGCCTGGAAAGCCATGGCTGATCCCTGCTGAAAGCAGGATTGAATTCTAATGCATGAGGAATTAAATCCTGCTTGGTCACTATCTCCTTCCACTCCCATAGGTCAATTCCTTTCAGACCTTCACATATTTAGCGCAAAGATCTGAAAGTGGCTAAGTGTGTTCTGTTGATTGCAGTAAGAAAACTCTGTGCAATTAGAGCCCTGGTAATAAGGCAGGGTTTTCAACTGCACACAGAGGCTTCCAAGCCCAAAGAATATAGAAACCCCCTTAGACCTTTGCACTCCACATGCAAAGGTCTGAGAACCCTGGGGCACAGCTTGAGTGAACTCACCTCCTCCTACACAGTTTTAACCCTTTTGTGTTCAAGCTATTGCCTAGAGAAATGCATAAAACTCACTGCAGTCCTAATGGCTTCCCATCACCGACACTTTCATCCTCAAATTAATTTAGGTTCCTTTCATATCCTGCTTGTATGACTGCAGAAGAGAGTTAATTCCAGCATTCAGTATTACGTTTTCTAAGCCAGCAAAGGCTGTTTACAACCTCCTCCACACAAATCCTGATACGGGGGAGGGGGGGGATATCTAATAATATATAAAAATGTAACAGCAGCATTCAACTAAGAATTCCCCACTGAGCAGGTCAGAAGATTATGAAGCAAAAAGCAGCACTAGAACAGAGTATCTTATCAATATCCTGAGCCTCCCTGCAAGAGCTCTAAGTAATCAATGCAAAGTTGCTTCAAGTTAGGCCTGAAATTGAAAGCTTCCGTAGTAATACTTTCCAAACCTTCTAATGGTTCAGTTGATTTAAATAAACTCTTGGCCATGAGAAGAAGGGAATTCAGGGCATGTTCAGAGTGCCCACAAATTAAGGCATTTTTGCTTTTTTGTCAACCTTTGGGACCAAGGAAGCCACCGTATCTTGAACTACCGTATTTTTTGCTCTATAAGACTCACTTTTTCCCTCCTAAAAAGTAAGGGGAAATGTGTGTGCGTCTTATGGAGCGAATGCAGGCTGCTCAGCTATTCCAGAAGCCAGAACAGCAAGAGAGATTGCTGCTTTCACTGTGCAGCGATCCCTCTTGCTGTTCTGGCTTCTGAGATTCAGAATATTTTTTTTCTTGTTTTCCTCCTCCAAAAACTAGGTGCGTCTTGTGGTCTGGTACGTCTTATAGAGCAAAAAATACGGTACATATCAAATGCTTACTGCTGAGGTTGTGAACCAAAATCCCCATCACTGAACCCTCAGTCAAGATCAATTCTAGTAGATGCTGTTTACAAATACCTTTTCATCTAGGGGGGAAAAGTAACTTTAGGCAAAAGTACCAGCTATTGATCCTGAATTAAGTTATTGGCCGCTTCAACTTTTTCCCAATAACAGTATCTAGCTAAGATACACTCCCTCCAATCTGAGACTACAGGCCAGCCATTTGTACATGAAAGAGGAATACACACAGATGTTGCCACCAACACTGCAGGCTATACTATTCACAAGAAACTGGATGACATT
The DNA here is from genome assembly GCF_964106915.1 of Podarcis gaigeae. Lineage (NCBI taxonomy): Eukaryota > Metazoa > Chordata > Lepidosauria > Squamata > Lacertidae > Podarcis > Podarcis gaigeae. The sequence goes on from NC_139679.1 coordinate 44,992,174, forward strand.
CCTACACTTCCAAATGGATGACTGTACAAGGAAGTACCCTCTGGGGAGATAAGGCATCAGGGGTTGGTTTGTGGCCATACATAAACACTGAGCCTGGCAGGGGAAAATTGTTTCGTGAGAAGGCTTGAAAAGGCAGCAGCTGTCATTCATCACATCACCCTTTGTGGCTCAGATGCTTCAGCTAGCCTCCAGATAAAAATACTCAATGCATATTTATGTATTAGACATAAGGCAGCATCTTTAGTTTGAGTTTTCTTGCTTCCATTTATGCAACATGTTAAAAGTGGTAGCTTTTAGGTAAAGTGCTACTTCAAGGCTAAGCTCCAGTTACCGTATTTTTCCTTCTATAACACGCAGATTTTTTCTTCTAAAAAGGAAGGGGAAATGTCTGTGCGTGTTATAGAGCGAATGTGTGGTCCCTGGAGCAGAAAAAGCATGCAAAAATCAAATCGCGGCGCTGCACGCTGCACGGAGAAGCGAAACCTGAAAAGAGGAAGCGGCTGCTTTCCTGCATTCTGCCTCAGGGTCTTACTGCCCACCCCCCTCTGTTTCGTTGCTGTGTTTGCTGAAACGGAACAAAGAGCAGGGAAAGCCCCTCCCCTCCAGGCAAGCTCCAGTGCTGCTGGGGGGGAGGTAGAGAGAGGGGGGAAGGGAGAGAGAGAGGGGGGAGGGGGAGGGAGAGAGAGGGGGGAGGGAGAGAGAGAGGGGAGGGAGGGAGGGAGGGAGGGAGGGAGAGAGAGAGAGAGAGAGAAAGAGAGAGAGAGAGAGATGGCTGGCTTGGGTGGGGGGAAACTTTTGCCTTTCTTTCCTCCCTCCCGTTAAATCCCTCTCCTGCATTCTTAGTCAGCTGCTTCTCTGCACACCCCTCTAATGTCCCTTCTTTGTTTTTCCTTCGCTCCCCACTTAAAATGTGGTTACAAAGCATGGATCCTCAGGATCTTTGCATTGGGTCACCCCAAATTCACCATCAGATCACATAGCATGTCCATGGCTACAGCCTGCCCCCCAAAAATCACGCACCCACTGTTGCCTGGGGCTGCAATGGTGCAAAAATGTGGTTAAAAAGCATGGATCCACAGGGATTCTCAGGATCCTTGCATTGGGTCACCCCAAATTCACCATCAGATCACATAGCATGTCCATGGCTACAGCCTGCCCCCCCCCCAAATCACATACCCACTGTTGCCTGGGGCTGCAATGGTGCAAAAACGTGGTTACAAACCATGGATCCACATGGATCCTCAGGATCTTTGCATTGGGTCAGCCCAAATTCACCATCAGATCACATAGCATGTCCATAGCTACAGCCTGCACCAAAAAAATCACGCACCCACTGTTGCCTGGGGCTGCAATGGTGCAAAAATGTGGTTATAAAGCATGGATCCACAGGGATTCTCAGGATCTTTGCATTGGGTCACCCCAAATTCACCATCAGATCACATAGCATGTCCATGGCTACAGCCTGCCCCCCAAAAATCACGCACCCACTGTTGCCTGGGGCTGCAATGGTGCAAAAATGTGGTTAAAAAGCATGGATCCACAGGGATTCTCAGGATTTTGGCATTGGGTCACCCCAAATTCACCATCAGATCACATAGCATGTCCATGGCTACAGCCTGCCCCCCCAAAATCACGCACCCACTGTTGCCTGGGGCTGCAATGGTGCAAAAATGTGGTTAAAAAGCATGGATCCACATGGATCCTCAGGATCTTTGCATTGGGTCAGCCCAAATTCACCATCAGAGCACATAGCATGTCCATGGCTACAGCCTGCCCCCCAAAAATCACGCACCCACTGTTGCCTGGGGCTGCAATGGTGCAAAAACGTGGTTACAAACCATGGATGCACAGGGATTCTCAGGATTTTTGCATTGGGTCAGCCCAAATTCACCATCAGATCACATGTCTGTGGCCACAGCATGAAGCACAAAAATTATACATCCACTGTTTCATTCAGAATGTTTTTTCCCTTGTTTTCCTCCTCTAAAAACAATGTGCGTGTTATGGTCAGGTGCGTGTTATAGAGCGAAAAATACGGTAACTTAGCTGGGAATAAGTGTCTCTGGATTCTTGTTAGTACACACACAAAGGACTAGGCACTGCACTTGTGTTGCCAGGAATAGATGGTTTGCAGTGCACTTGCTATGTATGACAGAGAGGGCTACACATACCAAAATGTGTAGACTTCAGAGTATAATGAAACTCCTGCCCCTGCCCCGGCAAAGCAATATTTGCAAAGTTGTTTCCCATTAGGCCCGAAATCAAAAGTAGTAATACTTTCTGAAGCTTTAACTTGAAATTAAATGCTACCTCATTTATAAAATATGGAACACAACAAAGTCCAAGTTATTCTTGCTATTGTTTATGGTTTCAAAATGCAGTAGTGGCTACAATGTGAAAGGTTTATAATAAAAGGATGCATCACAAAATAACTGAAGCTATTCTTACAGCAGGCTTGTAAATAGCTGCTTGCCTGGTTACCCAAGTGTAAGAAGTGCCTCCAAGCAACCAGGAAAAGGAAGCTTTTACTAGAACAGCAGCAGTAGTCAAGCATCTATTTCAAGCTAGGTGCTATACGAAAGACAAAGTTAAGACAGGTTCAGCCTAGGCCCATGACCTAACACAGAGGTTTACATACCTGTGAGTTATTCACTTTTGTGATCTTATTTAAACAGCAGTCCTGTTTAGGGAAGTTTTTCATGTTTAATGCTGTATTGTGCTTTTAATATTGATTGGGAACCACCCAGAGTGGCTGGGGAAACCCAGCCAGATGGGCAGGGTATAAATATTAATAACTTCTTCTTCTTCTTCTTCTTCTTCTTCTTCTTCTTCTTCTTCTTCTTCTTCTTATTATTATTATTATTATTATTACAGCAACAGCCAATGAATTGCTCAAATCACTATCTGAAAGCTTCAAAATATACTAATGGAAGGGCCACAAGAATTGAACTTTTAATGCCAAATTAGCCTCAAAGGCAAGTTGAATGTGGGCAATTTAAAATTCATTTGACATAATTACCTTAAAAACTTGGAACAAACGTATATTGATCTGTCTCTACAGATGTGCTTAAAAAAACCTAAGGCCCTGCAGATATCGCTGGACTACAACTCCCATCATCTCCAACTGCTAGGCATGCTGTCTAAAGCAGAAGGGAGTCCATACAGATCTGCAGGGTCACAGGTTTCACACCCTTGCACTAGAAATATATTAGGGGTTCTTAGTTTTCTCTACTATGCAAGAAACTCATTGCACAGAGCACCCAATCCATAGTTTCAACATCACCCATTGTATGACTCCCCTCCCCCCCCCCCGGGTATGTGGGCTCTGGCCAACAAAAACTTATGTCTTTAAGGTTACCTGCTATAGCACAAACTAACATGACTATCTCTCTAGATCTTCTCCCCAAAGCCTTTGGATACAGATTTTGCCAGCGGACCAAATACTCATTACACACCAGTGACATTGCTTCACACTGTAACAGGTTTATGGCTAGACACAACTCTAGCTTCCTGAGGCGAATAATCAGCAGCAGCCTGCAGCCAACCATGCAGGGAAGATTTACACAAGTGGGGCTCTTCACTTTTGTCTTTCTTGGCATATATGGAAAAGTATGTGTGGGTAGCTGGGCTTGTAAGCATTTGTGAGCTTGTTAAATTCGGCAGACTTATTACCAATGCTACAGATTTCATTGAAGGAACAAATAGGGGATGCAAGGAAAGTATTGCCACCAATACTTGATCAATGTTTTTTCTGTTTCTTGCCACAAGGTTGATGGACATTCCAAACATATGTATCTAATGTGACTGAATTGCATGGTGTGATCTTGCTATTTTATATTGTTTTGATTCTTTTTTGTACTTTTAGTGTGTGTGTGTGTGTGTGTGTGTATGAAGAAATATTGCTTTTATTTGTTTATGTTTACTACAATGCGTTATACATGGGGCTTCCTCTGAAGATGCTTTGGAAACTTCAGCTGATGCAGAATTCAGCAGCTAGGTTGCACACTGGGGCAAGAGGGTTTGAGCATATTACACTAATGCTGGCCTGACTGCACTGGCTGCCAATTAGTTTCCAGGTGCAATTCAAAGTGCTGGTTTTGAACTATTAAGCCTTAAATGGCTCAGGACCGCAATACTTCAAGGGCTGCTTCTCCCTTTATAAACCGACCTGGATTCTGCGTTCATCATCTGAAGCCCTTCTTCGTGTGCCTTCTCCAAGAGAGGTCTGGAGGGCGGCAACACAAGAACGGGCCTTTTCTGTAGTGGCCCCCCATGTGTGGAAAACTTTCCCCAGGGAGGCTCGCCTGGTGCCTTCATTAGACATCTGTAGGTGCCAGACAGAAAGGTTCCTCTTCAACCATGCCTTGGGCTGATTAACATTCTATGTCCTTTTAAATGGGTTTGTGGGAAGGGAGGTCAGGTGTTTACTTTTTGTTTGTTTGTTCTTGTATTTATTGTGTATTTTGTGTATTTTATTATGTATTTTTATGCTGTGAACTGCGCTGAGATCTTCAGATGAAGGGCAGTATACAAATTTGATAGAAAAAAAATAAATATTACGGTAAATATTGTTTTGAACTGCTTTGGGCTCAATTTGGTTATTGTAAAAGTGGCATGCAAATATTAAATCAAATGGAGGAAAAAATTAAATTGAACTTCCATTCCTTTTTCTTCTTCACCATGCCCTCCTTATGTATGCACACTTCTGTGAAGCCACACCACCCAAAGTTATGGAAGAGATGCTGGAATGAGCATTGTGTCTTAATACAGCCAACCCAAAGAGGCTACCAAAGGCTTGCAGCCTCCCAAAGACATAGTGAAGTCACAATTTGGAGTTGGACAAGAAGTTTGACAGTGGGCAGGGGGGAAGGGGAAAAAAAGAGAGAAATGGATTTTAACATCAACCCTTTTCTGATCTAATGATGACATGGTAAAAGTCATCCTAAGCTGCCTTATTTGCCATGGTAACCACTCTTTGAGTTCTCCAATATACAATGAGACTGCAGCTCACAAACTCATAGCACAAGCCACATTTTGAAAGTCATCCATGCGGTGGTGAGCTATGCTCAATACAAATTACTCATTAGTCTTAAGGTCCAGTCACTGTAACCAGAAAGAGGCCAAGTATGTGGGGATTCTCCACATTGTAAAAAATGGTAAACTGATCTGATGTAATATACCAAGAAGAAACGCTTGTGGCTCAGGGGCAAAGAAGGTCCCAAGTTCATTCCCCAGCATGGACTGGGTATGTCCACTGTCAGTAACCTTCGAGAGTCGCTGCCAGTCAGTGTTAACAATACTGAGCTACATGGACCAATGGTCTGAGTCAGAATAAGGCATAAGTTCCTAATATCACAGGAACACCATCATTAAAAAAAAAGTTTAATGCTTGTCCACATGTCTGTGAAGGTTTGTGCAAGCAAGAGAAAAGGACTGAAACAAAGGCATGCTTTTCATCAGCATGCAGTCGCACCCTCTTACAGCCAAGTTTTCAGATGACAGTAGTGAAGGATATTGTGCATGGCTCACTATATCATACAGTGGCAGAAGCCTACAAGGAAGTGCCCATGTTATAATGCTAGCTCTTCACTTGAAAAGAGACTATGGGAGCTTTAAAACGCCTATCTGGACAATGACCCACTGTGAACATTGAACAGTAGTTTAATATTATTTATTCCATGGCACATAATCTTTTAATATAAACTGTGACACCAGGTTGTGTCTTTAGTTGTACAGTGAAAAATGTTTTTGACAATGTTTCACTATCATACAAGATATTCTCCTAAACAAATAAAGGTAATGAAAAATCAAATCTTACCCTCTTGATAATTTGTAAAAGTTTCAAGTACATTACTTTTTCGTTTCAAGCTGCTTTTTGAATGGCAATATGTTATAACCCAGGATGGAAGCAATTTCTTCACCAGTAGACGTTTTTAGACCATTGAGACTTCAAACAGTTGTGATGCAAAGTACAAAACACTATGCATAACATATGGGCAAGAAAAATTAAGTATTGTTGCCCAAGCATGATAAGAAAGAAAATGAACTATATCAACAAAGCAGTAGATTTCCTCGCTGAGGGACAATAGGCTGGATCCAGACAGTCATTGGGTTCAAGTAGATCCACTGATATTTATGGGACTTAAGTGATGACTAAGTCTGGACCCAACCCAATGACCTCATGTGCACATAACACTTCACTAAAACCATGGCCTCGTGTGAATGAACAAATTTGTGGATTCTCAAGGAGAAGAATTGTGATTGCTTTGCTTGTCCTGCAGTTCTGCTAGTGCAATACAGCTGTGAGCACAACCATGGTTTGGCTTAGTGTTAAATCATGAGCCTGGGGTTGGATGTATGTGATAAGCCATAGAACAAACACTGGCTACAGCCCGTGGTTTGTCTCAAGTGAGATAAACCATGAGTCCAGGTTTGGACATATTAAACCAAACCATGACTTGACTCCAGGTAGTGCAGCAGCAAGAAGAAGAAGAAGGAGAAGGAGCAGCAACATGACCATGATGTTCTCTCCAGGAATCTACACATTTGCTCAGTCATACCAAGCCATGGTCGGACTAAGCAAAATGTGCGAACTGGGTTTGTGTCTAAAAACATGAACTCCTGTAAAGTAACATTTCAGGCTGGGAACTATCATTTTCCCAGAGTTTTGTGCAACTGCTACCGCAACAGAGAACTGCTACCTAACCCAACTTTCTGGAAAACTGTTACTTCTTCGCCATGCCAATTCAGTATACCCGTAAGTGCTAACAAACAGGACAAATATGCTTTGAATAAGTAGACTAATTGTAACTAACGATAAGGTAGGAAGGTTAGCAACCCACTTTCTTTCTAGAACCATATACCCTGTGAATGTCAAAATGATATTTGAACCAGCTCTTAGTTTCTAAAAGGCTCTTATATCCCAAGTACATTGTATTTAGAGAGAAATCACTCTTTTCTGTTTCAGCTGTGAAAACACCAAATTGCTGACATCGAGACTGAAGAGGTTAAATATTAAATCTTAAGGGCACCCAAGGGCCGAAATTCCAAACATCCATTCACTCTTAAGCTTAGCAAGCAACATCTACTTACCCCCACATGTTAAAACTCTAACTCAGACAATACATTCTTATCATTTCTATTTTCCTTGGCTAAGAGATTCTATACCAAAGAAGCAATTCATGAGCCAGTATCAGCAAGGAAAACAACTTTTTAAACACCGTATTAGTATCCAAGAGGTTCTCACTGATAGAGCTTCTGAAGAGACATAGCTAACAGGTACTTAATGATTGGCAATTTGGACCTCTTTCTCTCAGTACAGAGTCAACCCGCCCCCCCAGGCAAGCCATAGCAGCATGCATACATTCATTCTTGCTTCATTTGAGACACACTGTTTGGAAACAGTTCCCCCATTGTTTAAGCTGTAACACTGGACTTCCAACTACAGCTAAAAACAAATGCCTAATACTATTAAGAAAGCTTCCCACTGGTACTTGATGGTATGCGGGCAAGTAGAACAGCAGTACTTTCTTTAGGATCCGATTAATGCAAAGACAGCGAGGCCCTGGAAACCAAAAGTACAATTTCAAATATCTACTGCCCTGATGTTCAGCTTAGTTATTTGCTTTCCCAAACTCAAAACAATACAGCTACAGCAAAGAGCAAAAACAAAAGCTTATATTCACAATGCTCGCCATTCTGGACAAATAAATTACACTGACTATTAAATAAATAACAGGCATTTACACCAAAGCCAAACATATGTGGTAATCTTCCAACGAAAAGCAGTTGGCAGCAAATCATAGAAAAACTGTATCAAGATGGACAAAGTGCCCTTGGTTGATTTCTATTGTATAAAAACTGCCCACTGTTAACAACTGGGCAATGACAGCCCACATCCTGGGTGAATTTAATTAAGACCTTGAAAATGTCAAAGTCACCAGAAACCAACCTACAAATCAGCATTCATACAGAGATAGAATTTGATGGAAATGGCGGAAAGAGTAAAGGTGGCACATTACTGGGAATCGTAAGCAGCTAATGCCATTCTAAAAGGGGCAACACAAAGTCCTTATCCAGCAGAGAAAGAGAGTCACTGGGGTTGCCAGACTAGATTGCTGTTTTCTTTAACCTTTAAGCTGGTTGCAGTTTCTAAAAAGATACGCCCTCCCCTTAAGGAAGCCTGCCAATCAACATTTTTATCACTAAGAACTTTGTAGGACGGAAGATGGAAGCATCCTTAGTTCTTGGGCAGGAAAGGTACTGTCTCTCTTCACTGACCACAAAGGTTGGCAGAAAAGGAAGCAAGCAATGGGGGCTGCACACAGAGCATCCATGTCCCTGAGCCGTTTGACAAGACCTGGTTGGGCCAGAAAACAATTAACAAAACAAAGGAGATCTATCTTGTCCACAGACCTTGGTTCAAGCCATTGATCAGCTGCAAACATACTAGGTACCTTACTTAGCAAGTTCAGCCTCAGTGCCCGTCTAAAAAGGACAGCAGCAATGAGTTCATTGTGGAAATAGGAAGGGTTGCACAACACTTTGTACGTTCAAAGTGAGTGATAAATGGCAATTGTTGATGTGCCTAAGGGAAAGGAAGAGCAAACCACTCCTTAGTTGGCAGTCCACAGAGAAGGATAAGTCACTACTTCAGGGTGTAGGCACAGTGGAGGACACACCTTCGGGGTTTGGAAAGTAAATATATTCTCTCCCCAACCACAGCCTCTGGGGAAACCCTCTTCTTCCCCCTTGGCAACAGGGGGCAAGGAGACAGCATTCTCATTTCATGGCCTGCCCAGAGCCTGTAGACAGAAGGCTGTCACTGCAACCCGAGAAAATTCAAGTGTCCCAAGACATTTAGGCCAAGTGCTCCAACACAGCTAAGGCAGATGGACTCAGGCCCTGCCTACAGGGCGCAAGGTGGGGAGGGGGGACAGAAGAGTGAGACCCCCTTAGACCCCTCTGGGGCTGCATGGAAAAGCCCTCGAATAAGGAGGGAGGAGGCTTCTCCTGCGTTACATGGGAGGAAGGAGACAGAAAGCAAACTACCGGGTCAGCGGCGGAGGAGGGAGGGGGCGGGAATAAGGAGAGGGGGGGGCGCCGAGCCCCCGCCCGTCCTCCCCTAGACGGTGCTTTGCGCTCTTGGGCGAGAAGATGCCCAGGCCTCCGAGCAGGAGAAGGGGGTCTCCCGAGGGGCTGCCAGGGAAGCGCCCCGGCCCTCCTACCTGCGGGGCCGGCATTGCCAGGGCCATTGCGGCTCCTTCTCCTCCTGCTCAGGGAGGCGGGGGTCCTGAGCCTCCAGGCCCGGCCTCGACGGCCGCCGCCTCCCCGTCTAGCGGCACATGCAGCAGCGCAGAGGCAACCACGCCGGGAGCCGCAGCGGCCATGGAGGAGCTGCTGCGGGTGGCGGCGGCGGCGGCGGCGGCGGCGGCGGCGAGGGAGGAGCCAGCGGAGCGGTCGCCACGGCCGCCTCCCGCCTCCTCCTCCTCCTCCCGCGGCAGCCCAGATCCAGGGATGGATGGACGGACGGGCAGAGTGACTGGCAAGGCGACTCCACCTCCTTTTCCCTATGGCTGGCCAATTCTGCACCGGGCGCCCCGCGCTCGGCACCCGCCTACCCGGGCGCGTCGTCCAATGGAAAGCCGGGTTTCGCCAGGGAAGCGGATCCTGCGCTCACTGCTCTCCTGCTCGCCTGCCCGCCCCTCTTCAGCAGCTGCTGCTCATAGAGCGATCAGGGATGGGGCTGCGGCCGTAGCAGCGGCGAGAGAGGAAGGAAGCCCTGGAAGGGGCGGGGAGGCTGGATGCACTATATATCTCTATCTATATATATATGGACGGCGATGAACCTGCATCGCTCTCTGACGGCCAATAGCAGGATCGTGTGAATTAAGAGGTGGTTAGGAGCGCTGGCGGGGATCTACCTGAGTGACAAAACCAGCAGCCAATGAGGTTTAACAAGGGCAGCTCCGCGTTATCCCTTCGCACGGTCGACGTCTAGAATGATGGAAGTATGGATGCAACAAGAACCTTGGCTTGGTCTCCTTCACCGCCGCCGCCCCCCCTCGCCCCCATAATCCAGCCCCCCAGCCACGAGCCTCCTTTTCTAAACATTACCAGTTGATGATTGCGGCAGCACGACAAGTAACGGCACGCCCAAATTTCTCATTCAAATGAGTTAGGATGAAGCTTTTTTTTCAGGTTTCCCTAGGCGATACTGATTAAAAATAGGTCCCTTTTGGGGACAAAAAAGGCGATTTGCACCCAGTGATGGGCAGGGAGAGAGTGGGAATATAAGGAAAGCCTCCTTACCTCGATTCAGACTGTTGGTCCATATAGCTCAGCAATTGGCTACTCCTACCTCGAAATGCCAGGAATTGCACCTGGGACCTTTTGTATGCAAACCAGCCAGGTGCTCTACTCCTTTGTGGGTAGCAACATGGTGCCTTCCAGATGTTTTGGACTGCAACTCCCATCAGCTCCAAGCCATAATGGTCACTGCCCAGAATATAGTGTTATGAGTTTGGGCGGGGCTGGGGGAGAGTTGAAACCCTTTTAATCCCTACACCCAGCAAGAGTTAAAATATAAGACAGGCTAGCTTTCTGAACCCCTGGAACCAGCAAATGTTAAGATAACCCAGGCTAGCTTCCTGTGTTGAGATGATTGCCTGGGTGATGAGCCATTCAGAGAACAAAGGAAAAAGGGCTCTATGCTAGACAGTCCACCCTCAACTCAGAGAGTTAGAAAGACAAAAGAGTTTGAAGTATAGTCTCTTGGGCTGTGATGTGAACCTGAGGAAAAGCAATGAGAGAGAGAGAGAGAGTCGGAGTCAGAGCATGATGTTTGATTTCTCTGTCTTGCAAGAGTTGTCAAGTCTTCTATTCATTGATCATGTGGGGGGAGGGATAGTTTTATTTTTCCAATGAACCAATATCAGTCTTTTGTCAGAAGTGATGGGGTGGAGAGTCAATCTATACTGACCCGTTGGCAAACCCCATATAGTTGGTATATAGTTTAAATAATATTATCATCTGGAGGCATTATGCTGTGATTGGTGCACATATGCAATATTGTCATGGATGCTTGGAGTTGTGTGACAGTGCTGTCTCTTACTGGAACCGCTATCATTTTCTGGGAGCGCATAGAACCCTGACTAATCTACATCATTATCTCATTGACTCTAATGGGCCGCCAGTAATGGGCTGCAAGGAGAATATACAGGATACAAAACTCAGAAGATTTGTGAGCGGATGTGATTAAGTTTCAAAATGATAATAACAATGGACTGTTAGGGATGTAGTAAATTACAACAAGAAGAATAAAGCTAACAAACATTAAAAGAAAGCAGCAAAGCACTACAGTTATAGTAAATTGCAATGTGAATATGAGTCAGCAGTGAGAGGCTGTCACAAAAAAGAAGAAGACAAAAGCCATCTGGGGTGGTATGAAGAGAACCATATGCAAGGCAACGAAGGAAACAGTCCTCTGCTGCTCTGTACTGATTAAGTACCAGCTGTAATACTATGTCCCTATTTGGTCATCATTTTTAATAAGGATACAAAATCGAGGAAAACCATAAAGATGGTTAAGAACAGAAGGGAAAATAGATTAGCAAGTATAGATTACAGAAAAGAAGACTGAAAAGACATGATATTACCACAGTTTTTGAATCTCTAAAAAGTTGACGTGAAGAAGAAAAAGATTGACTTGCTCCTGCTTGCATCTTCCATGGGCATTTGGTTGACCACTGTGAGAACAGGACGCTGGATTAGATAGGCCTTTGGCCTGGTCCAGCAGGGATCTTCTTATGTCCTTATGTTCGGCCATGGCTCTTCAATGCCTTCAGCAGATTCTCTAGGGTATCAAGCCTCACCTGCTAACCAATTCTTCTAACTGGGGATGCTGGGGATGAAACCTGGGGTCTTCTGCATCAAATCATGTGCAGTGCCTCTAAGCTATGACCCCTATTCTTGCTGCTGTAAACCTAGGGTGGATCTACACATGGGGGGGAAATGCTATAAATAAGTCATAAATCAAATCACTACAGTAGTACCTCTGATTTCGTACTTAATTTGTTCCGGAGGTCCGTTCTTAACCTGAAACTGTTCTTAACCTGAAGCACCACTTTAGGTAATGGGGCCTCCTGATGCCACCACACGATTTCTGTTTTCATCCAGAAGCAAAGTTCTTAACCCGAGGTACTATTTCTGGGTTAGCGGAGTCTGTAACATGAAGCATATGTAACCTGAAGCGTATGTAACCCGAGGTACCACTGTATATCAAAAGAAAAAACCCTATGTAAAACTGCATAGAAAAGTTTTGTGCTCTAGAGCACCATCTGGTGTTGCATGTTTAGAATGCATTTAAAACACTGGTGTGTGGTTGTTTTTTTTGCTAATGTAGCTGAGTCCCTACTGCCAAATTTTTATTTCAAAGATTCTGATATGTGGGTGAGTCTGGGACAGAGTTAATGGTAAAAGCTTTATTTTAGCTGATGGTTGGTGCTGGCTGACCCCAACCTTAAGATTCTAGTGCTTGATGAAGGAATTGCACAAGGAATTGGGGATAAGAAAAGTTTCCATAGTTGCTGCTGCCGCCGCCACCAAAGTGATGCATTGTTTTGCTGCTACCCACCCTGCCTCCCTAGGCTCAACAGAAACATTGGGGATGTCCATGGAAGCAAGTACAGCCACACCCCCTGCTGTGTCTTCTGCGGCAGTTTATGAAATGGTCAGGAGCTGGGACTGAGCTCAACAAACTTGGCTCTTTAGTGCAGATGCGTGGGCTACAGCATTCAAGCATGCACACTATGTGAAAACGAAGGTGCTGATTTATGCTCAAATATTCTGGCACCCGGCCCCAAATTCTGACTTGTGCATTCTGAAAAATATTTGGCAACTGGCTCAGAAGTAAGCGGGGGAGGGAGGAGGAATGGCATGGCTGGCTTGGCTTTGTTTCTGACTCCACCCCAATCAGTCTCTTCTGCTCAGTGTCTTTCTCAGCACTCCCAAATCCACCAAGTCAGCGTGACTCTTTTTGTGAACTCGTTGAACAAGGTGAAACTCCGGGAATGACAGGCATGGCCAAAAGAGGGGCTCATAGTTCTCGACTGATAAATATGAAACATCCCCATATATGCAAAACCATTTGGGCAGGTGAAGGGAGCTATACTGCTAGTATTAATTCCCAAAAGACAATTCAAATCAGCACCAAGAAAATTCAGTATTTCTGATTAAATTTTCTGATTCCAAAACCAATTTGGACATTTGTTATGTTTGCTAAGAGTGTGGAATGCTACAAGTATTGCTGCGTTTTATGGGATGCAAACATCGTAATATTTTATAGTAGATACTGGCATCAGCTGTAGCTACTGTGGTGCCTTTCAGGACACAAGGTCCTGTACCAAGAGAATATTGCTTGGAGACATAAATATCTCTATCCCTGAAGATTGGATGGGAGTTAGTCTCACTCCCTTGCAGCAGGAAGATAGTCAATTAAAATAAAATTCTAGAGGACAGTATACCAGCACTCAGCAGAAGTAAAATTTATTTTCACACAATAAAATCTGCCATGTGCCTCTAGACTGCTAGTATTCTTCAAGAGGCAGGGACGCAGGTGGCGCTGTAGTCTAAACCACTGAGCCTCTTGCGTTTGCTGATTGGAAGGTTGGTGGTTCAAATCTGCACGACGGGGTGAGTTCCCATTGCTCTGTCCCAGCTTCTGCGCATCTAGCAGTTCGAAAGCATGCCAGTGCAAGTAGATAAATAGGTACCACTGTGCAAGTAGATAAATAGGTACCACTGTGATGGGAAGGTAAATGGCATTTCCATGCGCCATGATGTTCTGTTGCATCACAAGTGATTTAGTCCCGCTGGCCACATGACCTGGAAAGCTGTCTGTGGACAAACACCGGCTCCCTCGGCCTGAAAGCGAGATGAGCGCTGCACCCCATAGTCACCTTTTAATGGACTTAACCATCCAGGGCTCCTTTAACTTTTTACACTTTTTATTCCTCAGGAAGGATTAAAGTGCTTTTTGGGGAAACTTAGGTTTTTGCAATTAAAATGGATTAAAATGCTCTGACTCTTTAGCACAAATATGGGGAAACTTCAGCCCTCCAGATGTTGCTGAACTATAATTCCCATCACCCCTTGCCAAGGGCCAAGCTTGCTGCTGCTAATGGGCATTTTAATTCAGTGACATCTAGAGGGCTGAAGTTTCCTCAAACCTGCCCTAGCACAACAAACCCCCTTTTAAAATGAAGCATACTTTTTTGCTGTTAGGGAATGAAACTCATTGAAAAGTGTGGAATGAGCAAATTATTAACAGGAAGACTTGTAAACACCTCACAATGCAGTTCAGGATGAATGCTCAGTAAATAGGCCATCTGGAGGAGCATATAGTACATGGTAAAGTCAAGTAGATGCAGAAGCCTTTAGTTATGTAGCACCAACCAATGACCATGTCTCTGCTGGCCACTGGAGTCACGCCTGCAGAAGTACAGTAGTACAGTCATCGGGAACAGCAGTGTGCTTTGTCACGATTGCCATCCAGAGTAATTGGTCATGGAATTGGGGAGGGGCTATGATCGCTAGTGCAAATGAAAAACAGAGGCACAGGCGTATCACAGAAACAGCTATCACTGTTAGCCTGTAGATGGTGCACTTTCTTTTCCAGCAACTTCTAGCTATAACTGTGGAACCGTGACAAACGATGAGTGACATGTTGTTAGCCAGAATCATAAAAATAACTTTCCTAATTACTTCTAATTGTGTTTTTACCAAATTATAATATTCTTTATTTGAGAAGATTTCCCTCAGTTATTGGCTCTCTGATAACTCCTAGACATTTCTAAATCAACTCTCTTCAAATCGTAACATACTGCACAGTGCAAGCCTAACCATGTCTCCTCAGAAGTAAATCCTATTGAATTTAGTGGGGCTTATTCCCATGTAGGTGTGTTAGGATTGCATCTTCAGCAGGACTTGTGGACCTTGAACATATGCTCAGGAAGACATAAGGCTTAGCCTTTTTACAAAACCACCACATATGGAAAAGGTGCCTTCTTTTTCTTTACACTTCCAGCAATTATTGGATTCTGATTTATACATTTTTGCTAGTTTACTAGGTGTTAGGTACAATCTATAAATCATTTTCATAAAATTCTCTTCTATCCCATAACACGCGTTAAACTGTAAATCTACATTCCACAATCATTCCCATACTGCCATTTCAATTTTATGTCCTATATCCATTGCCCAGTGTATCATGGATGATTTGATTTGTTCATCTTTTGTCTGCCATCCTAATAGCATCGTATTCATTTTTTACATCACTTCAATATCGCCCAGCAGGTCTCTTTCTGACTGAGAGCTTTGGCTCATAAAACCCAACCTTTGTTGAACTTAATTCATTAAGTTGATAGTATTGTAACCAACTCATCAAGCTTTCTGCTACATCTTCAAATTTAATCTCATCGCCTTCTTCTGTTAAGAGCAGGGGTCAGTACACTTTTTCAGCAGGGAGCCAGTCCACTGTCCCTCAGACCAGACTATATTTTGAAAAATAAAAATAAAAATGAACAAATTCCTATGCCCCACAAATAACCCAGAGATGCATTTTAAATAAAAGGGCACATTCTACTCATGTAAAAACGCGCTGATTCCCAGACCATCTGTGTGCCGGATTGAGAAGGCGATTGGGCCGGATCTGGCCCCTGGGCCTTAGTTTGCCTACCCATGGTTAAGAGGTTTCTATACTGTATGTTACCCAATTGAACTGTTTTTGTTCGAGTCTCTTCCTTGTATTCAGTCACTTTTCTACCAGTTAGTTGAAAGGCTCCAGACAACATGATCAATGCCACTGATTGTCAGTATTGTATTATTTTCTTGCACCAACCACTTTTATCAGTTTAAATAAGAGATATGCACAATTTGTATCGCCTTGCAATGCTGAATAGATGTATTATGCTATATCCAGTGTGAGCTTAGCCTGGGAGGGGAAACACCTACAATTAGAAAACCCAAGGGAAATGGCAAATACAATTAAACTCTGTCAGTATCCACCAATTAGGGATTGTGCCAGTGATGCTGCCCACATATTGCCGACATGGGGGGGGGGGGTAGCCAATGAACTCAGAGTGATGGGGAGACACCTCTAGCACAACCCTGCATCACTGCAAACCCACAACATGCGAGGCAAAGCGACAGTGTCCCAACTCCATCAGCACCATCAGGGTGGCACCGCCAGCAGAGACACCACTATTGTCAATTCCCAAGCATCCCTCCAGGCAGGAGTTCAAATGCTCCTCACAACCACTAGTTTGTGTGTGTTATGAGCAAAACATGCAAAGGAACAAAAAAGAATACACTATGCAGCAGCCACATAGCTCCCTAAGCAAAGGAGCACACATAAGCCTCTTGGGGGGAAAAGGTTCAACACTTATCAAAATCATATACTGCTGGAGATACAGTGAGACTGAGGGTTCCTTCTATCATATGTGGTGGGCCTGTAAAAGAGTTAAAGGGTATTGGGAAATAATTCATAATGAATTGGGAAAAAAATGTTTAAAAGTACTTTCCCCCCCCCCAAAAAAAACCAGAGCCCTTTTTGTTGGGGATAATTCAGTCGGAAATTCCCAGGTGTCAAAAAAAGGTTATTTATGTATGCCACTACTGCAGCCCTTGTTTTGTTAGCCCCCCAAATGGAAAATGAGCAAAGTCCCAACTAAAGAAGAATGGCAACTTAAACTGATGGAATATGCGCAGCTTGCGGACCTAACATAGAATAAGAGAACAAGAAGAACAAACATATGTTTAAAGAAGATTGGAAAATGTTTATTGAATATGTGGAGCAAAATTGTGTACCCCTGAAAATGTTGGCAGCATTAAGATAAATTCAAGTGTAAATCAGTTTTGAATGATGTAATAATGGAATACTGAATGGTTTGGTTTATGTAAAATATGCAGGGATGTATGCTATGCAAAATGAATCATGGAAAGAGAAGGAGGGAAGTCACTGATATTTTAAGGTTGTTTATTCTAAATTGTAAAACAGAAAATTTATATATATATATATATATATATATATATTTGCTTTCGTAGATTTTCACGGGTACAGGAATGCAGGTTTTGGTGTCCTCGGGTGTCTTCCCGTGTAAAAGAAGAAAAGGCACACTAGCCTGGGAACTTCCTCTCTGCCCAGAACATTGGAGGCTAGACACCACACCCCCTCTACAGTATTTATAGGAACTCAAACATTGAGATCCCGCTCTGTTCCAGTAACAAGAAGCCGAAAGCACCAGCCTGAAGATGACGAGTGAGACCTCGTCGAAACGTCGCCTAGACACCCCAACTTTTACACGGGAAGACACCCGAGGACACCAAAACCTGCATATATATATATATATATATATATATATATGCTTTCGTAGATTTTCACGGGTACAGGAATGCAGGTTTTGGTGTCCTCGGGTGTCTTCCCGTGTAAAAGTTGGGGTGTCTAGGCGACGTTTCGACGAGGTCTCACTCGTCATCTTCAGGCTGGTGCTTTCGGCTTCTTGTTACTGGAACAGAGCGGGATCTCAATGTTTGAGTTCCTATAAATACTGTAGAGGGGGTGTGGTGTCTAGCCTCCAATGTTCTGGGCAGAGAGGAAGTTCCCAGGCTAGTGTGCCTTTTCTTCTTTTGTTCCTTAATTACTTGAGAGATACCTTGAGTGATTTCTTGAGTGATATCCTGAGTACCACTTAGGTGGGTCATTAGGTGTGGATTAGTTGCTAAAGTCTTTGTGTCTTGACCTCTTGAACTTTGTGAAGAGTTTTCCTGAGAAAAGTTCCTCAGGAAAACTCTTCACAAAGTTCAAGAGGTCAAGACACAAAGACTTTAGCAACTAATCCACACCTAATGACCCACCTAAGTGGTACTCAGGATATCACTCAAGAAATCACTCAAGGTATCTCTCAAGTAATTAAGGAACAAAAGAAGAAAAGGCACACTAGCCTGGGAACTTCCTCTCTGCCCAGAACATTGGAGGCTAGACACCACACCCCCTCTACAGTATTTATAGGAACTCAAACATTGAGATCCCGCTCTGTTCCAGTAACAAGAAGCCGAAAGCACCAGCCTGAAGATGACGAGTGAGACCTCGTCGAAACGTCGCCTAGACACCCCAACTTTTACACGGGAAGACACCCGAGGACACCAAAACCTGCATATATATATATATATATATATATAGTCTGTGCTTGATTGCTTGAGAGTCTTTCATAGGCATCTTGTTGTGGGAAGCAGAATGTTGGACATGGGTGGGTCTTTGGTCAAGTAGAAGCGATTGCCACAACTATCCATCAGTCAAATATATTCTGTTCCTCTTGCATCCGTCTAACTAACAATGCACTCTTGACATATACTGCTGCTAAGGTCAAGGGATGCATCAGCAAGTTTGGTGCCATTGGGGCTACAAGCATCAGCAGAAAATTCCATATAAGTTCCTAATACCCCATAATGACCCAACAAAAGCGGAAGCTACATTTGTCCCAAAAGACTGTGTTAGTTTCTGTTTCTCACTAAGCAGCTGCTTGCAGTCACAGGACTGTTTACATTCCAGAGAGTCCAGATACTGTTGGATTCTCACTGGAAAGGGAGACGGGATGTGACGTTTCCTGTTTCCTTTGTTCTTTCGTTTTCTTTCTTCAGTTGCTTTCTGCTTCTGATAGAGAGAACATGTATATTTCTTTGCTCTCTGCATAGCTTAGGAATAAAGCACAGCAATGTAGCCCATACCTGCCTCATCCTTCCGTTGTGGACTTTGTTGTTTTAATGCTCTGCTGGGCTCAAAGGAAGATGAGCCATATCACCTCGGACGACCGGAGCTGAAATTTCAATATGAGCCAGGGCGAAGGCCTGGCCTGGCCAGGGCAGTCGTCCTCTTATATGCCGGCTGGGATTGACAAGGCATCTGACCCCCACCTGAATCTCATAACTCTCCTGGCAGGTGATTTGGTCTGCAGCCACAGTGTGAAAATAAAGGATGAGATTGCCCACCAGATACCAGGCACTCTACTATTCAAATTAGGCTCCAGTGTTTTTGTTACAATCCCCTTTTCAATTAAGTAATCAATTTTAATCTAGAATTTAAATTCTCAAAACTTTCTTACTTGTTAATTCGAGCAAGTAAACTATTGTTTTCACTTCATTACAGACAGTATTTCTACCTGCAACACACTTGAGCAAACCTGCTCCTCTTCCTCTCACAGATATTTTGTTGTCATTTGCAACTGTAGCTGCCTCTGATTAGTTATCATTTAACTCTTTGGGGAAATAACTAGCATCACACATGCATGGAAGTTGCCGAACCAATTAACCAACTAGAAGGATTACTGTTAATAGTAGCAGTTTTCCTATAACTTGATATTGCTAGATAGTTTTGATGAACTGCAAAAGCATTTTTAGTTTGCTTTCTCTTGCCACCCTGGAAATTTTCTTTATTGGTGCCACTTTGTTTTGTACAACTCCTTGCAAATGAAGGAAAACAACTTTTCTGCTTGTATATGTTGATAATATAATTTTGGCTACTGAGAACAAACAAGATTCTACAAAAACAAATTGGGCGCAGGCCTGGCCAGGACATAGGCGTCCTGACTGTGACAAAGGTGACCTGTGTGCTTGCTTGCTTTGGGACGTCACTCGTTTTCCATTTTTGGGCTAATGAAACACAGGCCATTGAAGTGGAATTCATAAATATCCTTTTTTGACATCTGGTAATTTCCATCTAAATTATCCCCAACAAAAAGGACTCTGGTTGTTGTTTTTTTGGAAAAGTGCTTTTAAACATTTTTTTTCAGTTCATTATAAATTTATTTCCCAATACTCTTTCACCCTTTTACAGGTCCACTACACATGAAAAAACCACACCCGCGACCTCATTGCAACTCCAGCACTTATCTGATTCAGTCTTATACATCTTAGCAAACCTACTCGGAGCAGACTCTCATAGCCCAAACTCCTAGCCTTACAAAATTGAATATGGGAAGTGGGATTAAATCTTGAGTCAGTCACATGTGCATCGAAACACCAACAGTTCCTCGGTATAAAAGCGTCTCTAGTACATGGAAGGCCATGCCACAACAAATCTATTACTCTTTTAAGGTGCCACAGAAATCTTTTTTCCTTCCATGTGTTTGCTGTAATTAAGACTACAGCGGCTGTCCCAGGGGAATTGGTATATAAGGTATTGACAAAGATTCCTGTGCAGCTGAGGAGATGGAAGCATCATCTTCAAGGCAAGAGGAATTGTCAATGGAGGAGCAGAACTATTTCCCTGGGAAGAGAGGTATGACAGATAAGCTGGGTGTGGAAGAAATGTTAAGGAGGTTGGCACTAAAATAATTAATTATGAAATAATAAATAATTGTTAAAATAATTAATTTAATTAATCAGTCATATAAAGGATTGACTCACACTGATGTCATAGAGAAGGAAAAACATACACTGGTAACATTTTCCTGAGGGAAAAGCTAGATGTGCATTTAAATACATAACAGGCAGCCATACATCTGGCTTATCCTTAACTAATTACAGGGATAGAGCAGCCCAATTCTCACTGTGAAGGCACCATGTGGGAACCTTTCAGAATGGAGATTCCACCACCCACATCCCAGTCAGCCGGCTAACAGTGTTAGGAGGGGAAATCCCTATTGATGTCAATGGAGATCTTTCTCCTAGGGGTTCTAGCTCCACCAGGGAGAGCAGGGAATGATCTCCATTCTGCTCTCACTGGGAAGTGAAGAGATTTGCCTGTCTTCCCCATGCGCTGCCTTCACAGTGAGACTTGGGCACCTCTGTCAATGCAATTAGTTAAGGAAAAACAAGGTACATAGCTGTCTGCTATGTATTTAGTTTTGCCCTCATTCACTCTGCATTTGGCTTTGGTGGCATAACAAAAGCAGCTTGGCCTGGGATACCAGTCCAGATCCACTAGTCAAGCACTCTATTTGGCCCTCAAGCAACAAATTGCAATTTTGCTTCAAAGCTCAGAGTACCTTCAGTGTTACTCTTGTCAGAATTTGGACATATCTCTTATTGCAGCTTGCCAGATACCTTTTGGGCATCCACATAATTTTACATTTGCTTCCTTTTCTCATTCTTCAAATGTAACATTTTCCATTCAGGATAGGGGTGAGGGTGATTCTTATGGATTTGAGATTTATGTTTTGCATTGTCACATCCTCCAGTTTTTGACAACAATGTGCTAACTTTAAGGGGAGGAAGGACACTCTCTTCTTATTTGGACAACTGGGGGTTTAGTTACATCATATAAATAACTTTGACTACTAGAGGTATGCAGTTATATGAACTCTATAGCAGTCAGTCAAAGTTAACTTTGGTTCTTCTACCTAAACCAAGCATTTTCAACTGAGTAATGTTCCCTTACTGGGGCATCCACACTGCACTGACCTCTCTGCCCCCAGCTTCCTGGTAAACTGCAGTGGTGACATTGCCAACTTTGAAAGATGCTGATGTCTATTAAGCTATAATCCAAAACTGTCCTTTCTGCCTGCCCACCTGCCTGCTTCCCTCAGCTTCCACTTCTTCTCCATTGCTGATTCTTATTTGTTTCCCTTATCTTTCACAGGTTTCCATAACCCCCAGTTCATCCGAAGGAATCCTGTTATCATCTGCTGTGCCATATTGGGCATTGGCCTTGTGTGTTGCATAGCCCTTCTCTCTCAGAGCCTCAGAAATGGTAAGTCTTTCCGAAAGAAGAAATGCCATTCCTGTGAGAGGACACTAGCCTCCTGCTACCTTGTTTTTCTAATAGAAGAAGTGTTGATGTTTTAACGATGCTGAAAGTGAAGGTGGATTTTGATGATATGGCACCTTAAAGACAAACACATTTATTATTGCATAGGTTTTATGGACTCCTGTCCCCTTCACCAGATGCAAGGTGCCACGCAAATATTTTTGCTGTTGTTGTAATTGTGGCTTTTGCTGCGCAGACTAACACTTCTGGAAATGAATCGTGATTGTGACTATGGATCTATAGCGTGGAAGCGATTTCCATAGAATTAATCCAGAGGAAAATGTGTGATTGTGTCTCCCTTTCCCTTAACACTACCTTCATAGAGATGAACCCATGAGGTCAGCTGCACATCACTGCTGTTTATCAAGCGGGAGAGGGGTGATGTGCAGAGAGCTCACTGTGGTGCAGTGCAGTGGTGGAATGCCACCATGTGCTCAGCTTCCCACACTTCACCCCCATGCCTTCTCTCTCTCTTTCCAGTAAGCAGCAGAGATACATGGTGTTTTGATGAAACTGGGACAGCAACTCAGCTCAGCCCAAGCTGTCCTGCCAGCCACTACTGCCTGATGTCATTGTAATATCAGGTGACTGACAGGTGGGTGGGTGAGATAATGATCTGGCCCACTGGCCAGAGGCAATTCCCCATGCCTGTTCTAATGAGAGGGTATGATTTTATCAGGGATCTCTAATCACATTGCTTCAAATGTTGTTGTAATATATCACCTTGTTTTCATCTGCTCTGTGCTCTTTGCTAGTTCTGCTAGCGCTGTTTGCTTGGGAAGTGCTGGACACTTAAGACCTTTTGTTTCTGTGCCACATGCTTATACTTCCAGTCCTTTCAAGTCAGATTTGCGCTTAATTTTCGTGAGTTTTGGAGCTGGTTGAACAGAACACAAGCCTAAAGGCGTTCTCTTCATATAGCTCCCTGTTTTGGTATTTTGCAGGCTCCTTTCCTAGAGGCATCTCTACAATGTATTCTATTTTCATAATAAAGTTATTGCCCACAATTCCCCTTTCCCTCCCAAACCAACTTTAAAGATGCCTAGCACAAAAGCCCCTTGACCTATTTGTCTGAACTTTGGCTGGTTTCTTACCTAGTGGTACATCTCTTTTCCCCCACACAAAAGCACTGAAGCAGACCAGAACCAGATTTGTAGTCAGTGCCCATACCTACTGTGTAATTAAAGTAGTATAACAAAACAACATATCTTTGTTGCCCTGGAAGAAATGTTTTGAACACCATGGAGATTATTATATGATTACTTTATAGCTGAATTTGAGTTCCTTACAGAATGTGTGTGTGCTCACAGTCCAAAATATGTGACCAAACTGAAATATTATTCTTGTGTTTAGACTCAGCTATGTTTGAAGATAACAGCAGGAGGAACACTCAATGGTCACAGATGTTTGCTTCTAGTAAGTTCTTCTGCTATTGTATCTTTTACACCCTAGTAAAGACCGAAATCCTTGGAACGAGTTCTAGTCCCCTTTTTTTAGAACTCGTGAGGTGGCTTGCATTGTTAGATTTTATGGTTGATAACACACATCTTGGTAATACTGAAAAATCAGAGGTGAGTATGACACTGCGGGGAATTTTGTGGGAGGCTTCAAATATATGGGTCTTTTATTTGCATATGACTGTTTCTACAAAGGCAGATTTCAGCTGCAGAATAGCACGATCATGCTGATTCAAACTAGATTGGGGAAGTTTATACCAAAATAATCAGATTAAAGAGGCTTTATTCTGAATCATAAAACAGAATTTCCTGTGCTATCACAAAAGGCTATGGACAAAGTGCACTGAATTTCTTCTGGACAAGCCTCATTAAAATAAATGTGGAATGTGCAACAGCACAACTACTGGTTTCATGTGGTGGCTAAGAGACTGAGCTACAAATCAGGAAGTCTCCAGTTTGAATGTTGCCTCTGT
This sequence comes from Podarcis gaigeae, assembly GCF_964106915.1. Classification (NCBI taxonomy): domain Eukaryota; kingdom Metazoa; phylum Chordata; class Lepidosauria; order Squamata; family Lacertidae; genus Podarcis; species Podarcis gaigeae. The sequence continues at coordinate 45,015,906 of NC_139679.1, forward strand.
CATGAACTCACTAGGACTGCATACACACCATACATTTAAAACACACACACCCCACCAAATACACTTGGGAACTGTAATACCTCCCCCGAGTTTCAATTATTTGGGGGAAATAAGGTGCTTTCAATGTATGGTCCATATGCAGCCTAGGAGGCCTTAAGGAAGCCAGTCTCTCTCAGCCTCAGACTCCTTATCTGCAACATTGGGGATAATAATATTGACTCCCTGTTATGTACTAAGCTTGGATCCTAGAAGAATAGGCAAGTAGGATCCTAGAACGCAACAACTGATTGGCCTGCAGGAAAAGACCAATCAGGCTCCAGGGGGGAAGAAGAATCAGCCATTCAGATGGGACTCATTGTGTAAATAATGTTTATAAAAGCCTGAGGGTTTTTTTTGGGGGGGGGGTAATTCAATCACTGTTTTACAAGCTGCAATAAAGAGTATGAAATCACTACAGGACTCTGAGTACTGTATATTTCACTCCCCTTGCAGGATTGTTACAAGGGATGACAACTAGATGCACTTGAAGTACTTTGAACAGACGCACATGTTATACATGTGTTAATTGTAACCAGTACTACTATACATCTCTGCTGCTCTCATTCTTTTCATTGGGGACGGACAGGAGAATTGGCCTGTGGAACGTGCCCTGTTTCATTCTAAATAACACCTCATTTGTTACCTGCAGTGTCAAAGGAAGTGTTTGGAATCAATACGAATATTAAGTTGCTCCAAGAAGAGTCCAAGAAATCTGCAGGTAAGAGGCAGTCCAGTGCCTCCAGGGGGTGCCTGGCTAAAAACAAACCAGGAGATATTCCAAAAAGAGATGCTGGGGTGATGGTGAGAACTTGGTGCCCTCAGAGGGACTATTGTTACCTGTAGTTGCAGTACTTGGAATAATCACATCCCTCTTTGTAAAAATGAGGTACAGCTGGTGGACCAGGATGCTTCAGGAATTATGCTGTTGGCCCAAGAAGACCTCAGCATGACTGTTGCCACTGCCCACCTGAACACTCAACATTCCAGTCTTATACATGTCTGTTCAGTTGTAGACCCTGTTGAATTCAGTGGGTATTATCCCCAAGTAAGCAAAATATAGGATTGTGAGCCTTAGTGCAGCCGCTTCCAAACCTCTAGCCCTGAGTTAATTGTGCTAAGAAGAATTATTTATTTACGTATTTCTCAAATTTGTTAGTTGCTTTATCTTGCACAAGGCAACCCAAAGCAACTTCCAACAACCAACCAACCAACCAACCAAACAAACAAACAAAGCAACTCCCCTCCCACATAGATACATTAAAACCAAGAGGTAAAGAAATAAATCAAAAACATCCCAACTACTTCTAAAGGACCACAGATAGTTAAAGGCCAAAGGCCTGGTTGTAGAGGAAGGTTTTTGCCTGGCACCTAAAGATATATAATGATGGTTTCAGGCAAGCCTCCCTGGGGAAAGCATTCCACAAATGGCAAGAATAACAAACTTGTTCAATGCATCATGGTATGAGATTGCATATATTGTCATTCCTGTCCTAGGATGAAGCTGGATTATTTGACCTTGAAATGGCCTTGGGTAAACCAGTCATAAGATAAAGCCTGTTGCCTTGCCCTTGTATCTGTACAAGTAAGCGCACGGAACAGAGGATCATTTGGAATGCAGAAGACTAATATGTGTAACTGTATGAAGAAAGAGAATCTGTAGTAGTAAAGGGCTCCACTTCATTTGCTTGAACTAACTAAAAAAAAATTGAGGTTAGTGTAGGATATGGGGTATCCAGTTCTATAAAACAGGGGTAGCCCATGTGGTACCTTTGAGATGTTGTTGGACTACAGCTCCCATCACCCTGGCAAATGGCTGTTGGAGTTGGTAATCCAACATGGAGGGCACTATGTACAAGCCTTAAATATGAGCAAAGGTGTCAGCATGCATGAAGGAAAGAGGGCGATATGTCAGGCCAGCTGTTGGGAAGGATATCCTGAGGTGTCACTATGAAATTCAGCTGCTAATTCTTTTAGCATTTTCTGTTCCTTAGTTGCTGTATTGGAAAGCAGGAATTCAGTGCCCTCTGTGCTAGAAGAACTGGCTGAGCTGAAAAATAAGTCTGGACGAATTGCCCAAGACGTAGCACAAGTGATGGGAGAGTTATACAACATTACAGGTGAGGAGCATCATGCAATGATACTGTTAATGGTCCTGTGCTATTGTTAGGCACTCCTACTTCCCCAAATAGTAAGAAGCCCCAGGGCAACTCTATCTCGCATTGTCTTGCTTTTTGAGGACAGATAATTTTAAACTTTTTGCCATTTTGGGGGTAGAATTATGGGTTTATTTACAAATATACAAGCAGAGCATAGGTGGAGACTAGGGTGGAATCTACACACATATGAAAAACGCTGTGAAGATGCTTAAAAAAAGGTTTTGAAAAGAATATATTGAATTTGCCATAGCTCACCATCACCATCTAGTGTCACATTTGTATATTGCAATTTATATAACACTTAAAACGTTTTATTTGCAGCTGTATAGCCGAGTTCAAAGTCACATATGTAACACTCCTAAGCAGGGCAGGAGACCTGCTGTCTCCACATCAAATCCTCAGAGAAGGAAACTGACACTAATTTGTTCAGCATTTTCTGTTCCTTAGTTGCTGTAATGGGAAACCAGAATTCCGTGCCCTCTGTGCTAGAAGAGCTGGTTGAGTTGGAAAGGGAAAATGGCGGAATTGCCAAAGATGTAGCACAAGGAATAGGTAAGTTGCACACTTGCACATGTGAGAGGCATCATACACTGATATTGTTCAAGTGCATATGATATGATCAGAAGATACATAGCCAGCAAATGTTGTAGGAGACTATAGGTATAGGGTGCTTAGGTGAAAATGGGGAAAGGGCTCCTACACATTTAATAGTAGTGTAGAAGAGGTCCAAGGGTGGCAACAAGAGAACGGGCCTTTTTTTCAGTGGGTCCCCGCTTGTGGTATGCTCTCCCCAGAAAGGTTCGCCTGGTTCCTTCATTGTATACCTTTAGGTGCCAGGCAAAATCATTCCTCTTTAATCAGGCCTTTGGTTGATTGTCATCCAATGCCCTTTTAAAATGTGGGTTTTTTGGGGGGAGGGGGTTATTGGGTTGTTTCTGCTTTTATTTTTATTATGTATTCTGTGTTTTTATATTGTGATTTTATCCTATGAACCACCCTGAGACCTGCAGGTGTAAGGCGGTATATAAATTGAATAAATAGAAATAAAAATAAATAAAATTTCAGTAAGGGGTACCTTGTCATCTTCCTTCTTATACAACTATCAAAGATGCATGAGACCTGTCCTCTTTCTCTCCTGGCCATCTTATATGGGCATTATGTGATCTTGTAGACCTCATCATCTTGCTCCTCCCCAGGAGGAGGAAGGAATATAATGTAAGTCCTAATAATAGTATTTATGGTTTTCTGTAAGCTCCTTAGAACACTGAGTGATGGAAAGCTGGGATAAAAATGCCCACAATACTTGGAAATAAGCTGCCTTTAGCACAGTGAGACTAACACCTGAGTAAACATGTACCAGATAGCCATTCTATACCCACTTCCCTTGGCTGAGTCTTGCTGAACTCAGTAGACTTCCTTCTTATAAGACATTGGACTTCACCATAAAGTACTCTGTAGAAGTCATCAAATGTTAACACACCATTATCTGTTTTTTATTTCTTTATTTATCTGTGGTTTGGCTGTTCTTCAATGGTTCCTTTAGTATTTTTCCTTTGTGTTTTATTCCTTTATTGTTGTTTTCGTTGCACTATAAGTCATTATTGGGAGAATCGTGGAAGGATGAGATATAAATTCCAAAAACAATCAGGTAAAAGATGTATGAGGTAAAAACATCAGCTTGTGACTGTGGTGGAGTGTGTACAAATTTGTTAATGGTTTATGTTTCTTATGCTTATGTTTCTAAATGTGTTGAAAGTCACTTGAAGACTAACAAGTTCAATTATAACAATAATTGCAGGATTGCGAGACTCGTGTTGACGTGCCTGAACAAATGGAAAAAAATATAGTGCATATAGTGTAAATATAGGCATAGGGGTAACCAATATTGAATTATAATGTATATTCATGCCCTAAATATGAAAAATATCAATGAAGGAAGGGAGGCACCTTTTGTTAGCTTCTTGGAAGGATATCCTGAGAGACCCCAGTGAAATGCAGCTGCTGATTCTGTTATCTTTTTTTGTTCCTTAGCTGAGTTGAAAGCAGAAGGAAAATTGACTCCCTCTGTGCTGGACGAAGTGACTGAGTTGAAAAGGCTGACTGGCAGAATGGCCAAAGATGTGATACAGTTGCTGGAAGAGTATCGTAGCTTCACAGGTGAGACCATTCAAATACCTATGATAGGATCAGAAAATCTAGTAGCTTCTCGGTGGAACAGCACAGGAAGGAGACAGCAGTGGCCAGCTAGCCAGATAATCTGCTGTCACTGCTGCCACCATTTGTGGTTGAAGAGCAGACCCAGGTAAGGTGGCGGGGGCCACAGATTCCCTGACTGCCATTTCTCGCATCTTTGCCATGGTGCTCCCCCACTGGGCTGTTTATTGTTTATTTTACTAGCATGTCGCGACACGCTGTTTGGAAAGCTCTGGTCTAAGGCAATAGTTGGAGGGAATTTTTTTGGGTGACATCTAGGGCCTGAGGTGAGTTGGTAAGGAGGTGTGGGGTGTTGGTGTGGGGATAGACACAGTTGGTGAGCAAAGAGGTTAGTGTGGGGAGGTGGGTTTGGTGAGGGCTTTTCATGTGCAAAGTCTAGGCGTGGGGAGTTTGGGGAGAGGGTAGGTGGGGCTGGTGAGTGAAGCAAGTGACGGGCACAGACTCTACTACTATAAAAAGTCTCAAAATGCTGCAGAAAAGATGATATTCTTGGTGATTTGATCGGATTATGTTTCTCCTCTCTCGCAGTCACTTCATTGGCTGTCTGTTAACTCTAGAATACTTGATAAGCTTCTTGTTTTTACTTTTAAAGCTCTTTGTGGTCAACCTCCTTCCTATCTCTTGGCCTCGGTGCTCCTCTATGGACCTAGTTGCACTGGCGGAGGAAGGGGATGCGGTGGGTGCAGTCCGCCCTGGGTGTCATTCCGGGGTGTGTGTGACATCGCTAGCCCCGCCCCTGGGTGCACAGCACATGCACCATAGCTGTCAACGTTTCCCTTTTTTTAACAGGAAATTCTGAATAGGATTTCCCTTAAAAAAAGGAAAAAGTTGACAACTATGATGGGCACCACTCCAGGTGCTGGAGCAGCTAGCTCCGCCTTTGCCTAGTTGCTCACTTCGTTCTTCTGATTCCATGCTTCTTACTCATCCAAGGATTCCTTGCTCTTTGTTGAGTCTTTGTCCTTTTTCTCTTGCTGCTTGGAATAATCTTTTGGAACATTTGTGGGCTGCCCTCTCAGTTTGTATGTTTAAATCTCTTTTAAAATCTTTTTTTTCCTGAGGCCTTTGGGTTTGGCTAGTTAGTTTTATTATACCCAATGTGATGGCTTGTGAATTATGCATTTTAATCCATTGATTTTTTTTTTAATTGTACTGTATTGTTTATTTGTTGTTTTGGATTGTGCACCCTTTGGGGTAGAATTTTTTATTTTAAATCTGTACAGAGCCACGTTGATGGCACTATATGAATCAATAACAACAGCAAGATGAAGGTGAAGAAAGGAAAATCAACTCACTTCCAAAGATTCTCTACCGTGTGAGCGATCCAGCACTGTTTCTTACTTGAATACTTTTACTCTTCCAGAGGGGTTGGGCACTGGCTGCCCAGAGAACTGGGTGCTATTTGAAAAACACTGCTACTTCTTTTCAACATCAAAAAGACCGTGGTTGGCTGCCAAGCAATCTTGTGAGAAAGAAGGAGCTCACTTGGTGGTTATTAACATCCAGGCGGAACAGGTAAGTGCTTTCCTTGTCTTTTACTGAGACAAGTGGGAACTATGGTTCATGTATTCGCTAGCTCAGTCAGGGGCAGCCTGAGACATTTTGCCGCTGTAGGCAAAATGCCTCCCTCACCCCCTTGCAGATCCAGGCCTCCTCCCTGCTCACACTTCCATGCTGGTGCTGCTGCCAGCCTTGCCAATGCTATTGCACCCTTGCCTGCAGCTCCCCCTGTGCTGCCGTCACGATGTAGCAGTGAGGGTGAGGGCACTGTGGAGGCAGTGGTGATGGTGTGGGCCAGGCTTCCTCAACCTCGGCCCTCCAGATGTTTTTGGCCTACATCTCCTATGATCCCTAGCTAGCAGGACCAGTGGTCAGGGATGATGGGAATTGTAGTCTCAAAACATCTGGAGGGCCAAGTTTGAGGAAGCCTGGTGTGGGCAAAGCTGTGCCAGTGCTAGCAGCAGCAGAAGAAGAGTTTGGATTTGATAACCCGCTTTATCACTACCCGAAGGAGTCTCAAAGCAGCTAACATTCTCCTTTCCCTTCCTCCCCCACAACAAACACTCTGTGAGGTGAGTGGGGCTGAGAGACTTCAGAGAAGTGTGACTGGCCCAAGGTCACCCAGCAGCTGCATGTGGAGGAGAACGGGACGCGAACCCGGTTCACCAGATTATGAGTCCACCACTCTTAACCACTACACTCACACTCCCTCACACTAGCAGCGATGCAGTGGGGCTGGCAGTGGCGCACTAGTGGAGGCAGGGCTGGGTTGGAGGCCAGATCAGCCACCTGAGGCAAATTGCTTTACTCTGCTTCATGCAAGCGCCGGCCTTGAGCCCAGTCATTCTACATGGACCTGCAGTTTAACACAAGTGCTTTTGTCTTTGTACTGCAAATTGTCTCTTCCATCTCATAGATTTGATTTTGTTCAGCTGTGGCCTTCCATAGTTTGTTAGGACTCCAGCTCCCATCATCCACTGAGCTAGCGGGAGTTGGAGTTCAACCACATCTGAAGGACTGCAGGTTCCCCACTTGTGCTCTAATATGTCACTGTGTTGCATGATGGGAATTACTATTCCAGCCTTATTCTCTGCAAGCTTTTCCCCTTGGTTCCTTATGTAGCCCACCCATAAATCAAAGTAGCACATGCCTGAAGACAAGGAAAACAGCATGAGCAGGATTCAGCTAATGCATTCTGCCAGTGAGAGCGTTGTGCAAGGACTTCCACATGCTCAATAGGACTGTCCCCCCTCTCCTCCCCTTGTGCCTCCCAAAATTGGCTCAGGTCAGGGGAACCCTTGGAACAGCATGCAGTGGCAGAGATCATTCCATCGGGCAAGTCAAAATGCTTACCCGAAATATAGAACTACTTTGAATTCCTCTTCATATGTTTTTCATATTTGTGACTGAGACATAAACAACTGGGCATAATCTTCTCTATTTCCCCACATAGAGTTTTCTGATAAAACAACTTGCTGGTCAGCAAGTGTTCTGGATTGGTCTGAGTGATACCGTCAAGGAAGGGGAGTGGCGCTGGGTGGATGGCACTCCCTTGTCTATCTCGTAAGTAATTCCCCATTAAGTTCTTTTTAACAGAAATGGCAGTCAGGGCCCATTTATATTGGGAGAGTTTGCACTGAAGAACTGCAGAGATTTTCAGAATATCTTTGGAGAATGAAGGTTCCTTGATCTCGGAGCTGAAGCAATTTCCTCATGCATCTAGTAAGGTGTCACAGTTACAAAAGTCCATGCCATAACGAAGCCATCATGGCTTCTCAAGATAATGTGGGCTGGAGGGGCCAAATCAAATGAACGAGAAGACCAAGTTTACTATCTCTCTGTTGCCCATGGCTGCTCACTGAGAGTGATGATTTCCATCTGAATTCAGTGCCGACCCATCAATACTATCTCAGTTACATATTTAAAAACAGAAATAAGTTAGAACGTGTCATAACAGATCTGTCAAATTACCACTTCAAAATATTTATTGAATTAAAACTAAAAGGCATAGCATATATAATTTATTATATTTATTAAATGTATACCCCACCCTTCCTCCCAGAGGAGCCCAGGGCAGCAAACAACAAGTGTCACAGCAGCTTAAAAACGTATGTAAAAAAAACCCTGCAGATGCAGACTGGGAAAGATCTGAAAGGATTGCTGAAAAAAGGAGGTTTCAGTAGGTCCCAGAAAGACAATAGAAATGGCACCTGTCTAATATTTAAGGGGAGGGAATTTGCTTTGCATTGACCTACAGAATCAGGTACTCTCTACTTCCTCTTAAGTAGGCTTCAGCATTCACCCACAGATGCTACTTCAGCATATAGCAGGACGTAATTCTTAGTAGCTGCAGATAGTCATTAGCCCTTTTGCCCCACAAAACATATCAACCTCCCAGGCCCAAGGCTGATCCAGCAATTTGTGTGGAATGTGGTAAGGGATGCTGTGGGTGAAGTTGGGAGCCCATAAAATTGGGAACCCTATATAGCTTCTAAGGGATGCGGGTGGTGCTGTGGTCTAAAACAGTGGTTCGAATCCCCACGATGGGGTGAGCTCCCGTTGCTCAGTCCCAGCTCCTGCCAACCTAGCAGTTCGAAAGCACGTCAAAGTGCAAGTAGATAAATAGGTACCACTCTGGCAGGAAGGTAAATGGCGTTTCCATGTGCTGCTTTGGTTTCACCAGAAGCGGCTTAGTCATGCTAGCCACATTACCCGGAAAAACTGCGGACAAACGTCCGCTCCCTCGGCCAGTAAAGCGTGATGAGCGCTGCAACCCCAGAGTCGTTCGCGACTGGACTTAACTGTCAGGGGTCCTTTACCTTTACCTTTAAGTAGCTTCTAAGCCTTTTGTGCAACATTCCTGATCTAGACTGAAGTTACAAAAGGCAAAAATTGGGATGTAGGTCGTACTACAGTGTTATATTTTTGATTAGGGCTCAGCAGATCTGAGAATGGGTGCACCACAAAAAAAGATTCAGTCTTTGTCAGCTCTTGCATCTCTTTAAACTACTTCTGAGGAAGAATGATAGCTCAAAATCTGTGAGGCATTACCCTTTTTTACTTTATGCCAGGGAAGTGCAGCCATTCAGCTTCTCCCTAGAGCGCTTGGGACTCTCTCCAAGCCACACTCTGCTCCTTGGCCACACACACTATCCCCAGGCCAAATCCCTCAACAGTCCTTTTTGTACACAAACACCCCACTTGAGTTTTTTTGTTTGGCTGGAACGTGTCCTTGGACTTCGATCGTGCTTTCTTCTTGCCGTCATGGGGGATAGAGAATGGGGTGTGTGAGAGGTGTAAAACTAGCTTATACAGTGGTACCTCTGGTTAAGAACTTAATTCGTTCCGGAGGTCCGTTCTTAACCTGAAACTGTTCTTAATCTGAGCTAAAGGGGCCTCCAGCTGCTGCCACGCCGCCGGAGCACAATTTCTGTTCTCATCCTGAAGCAAAGTTCTTAACCTGAGGTACTATTTCTGGGTTAGCAGAGTCTGTAACCTGAAGCGTCTTTAAACTGAGGTACCACTGTATACAAAGATAAAATTCACATTTGTTGCTCTGCCCACTTTTTTTTTATTTCTTGCATTTACTGTATATCCCACCTCTTTCTCCAATGAGCTCAAGGTGATCTACATGGTTCCTCCCCCCCTCCTCATGTAATCCCCACAACAATCCTGTGAGGTAGGTTAGGTTGAGAGGCAGTGGCTGGCCCAAGGTCACTTAGTGAGCTTCATGGGTGAGTGGGGATTTGAACTTGGGTCTCCTGGGTCCAGCACTCTAACCGCTAGCTCTCACTTTTGCTTCCGTGCCCCTCCCTGGCAAATGGCCCTTGGAAGGGAAGGTGGCCTAGAAGGGAATATGGCCTTCGGCCTGAAAGAAGTTCGCCACCCCTTCCATATTTTGTTTATTGAATTTATATCCTGCCTTTCCACTCCAAGGAGCCCAGAGCAGCAAACAGGTATATATTGTATTTTTCGCTCTATAAGATGCACCAGACCATAAGACGCACCTAGTTTTTGGAGGAGGAAAACAAGAAAAAAAATATTCTGAATCTCAGAAGCCAGAACAGCAAGAGGGATTGCTGCGCAGCGAAAGCAGCGATCCCTCTTGCTGTTCTGGCTTCTGGGATAGCTGCGCAGCCTGCTTTCGCTCCATAAGACGCACACACATTTCCCCTTACTTTTTAGGAGGGAAAAAAGTGAGTCTTATAGAGCAAAAAATACGGTAATTTAAGAACAAAATGAAGAAGCAAAAACACTTTAAATTTTCTTTTAAAAATGTATGCAAAAAGGCAATTGCTGCATTGGCTGGAAGTGTACTACTAAGCAGAGACTAAAGGTAATTTATGATAGGGAAGTGAGCTGTTGCCTAGGGATTTCTGAAGCCTACCACTAGGGCAACAGGAGCTCAAACAGAACAAGCAACAGACCTTCATGATAGTAAATTTTGTTGTTGATTATGTATGTAAGCTTGAATGCTTTTTAATAGCACATAAAGAGCACATTCAATAAAAGAGAAATTGGGAAGCATTAAAAAGCTTCTAAACTCAGCTGCCATATAGCGCTTTTTAGAAGAAGGCGATATCTATATTTAAGGGCTTCATTAAGTGAGAGGTTCTCACCCACAGCATGTAAAAGTTCATCCCTCCCCATAGAGTACAACAAGTTATGAAAGGCCTCCCTTTTACAGCACTGCTAAGAGCTTTCCCCACTGAGTAGGTAATAAAAGCTACTGGTCCCAACCCACTAGTTGAAAACCAGTGATTTAGAAGACAAGTGTTTGCCATTACCTGGTTGACAGAAAGACCTGCACCAGATAATATACTGAAGGCAGTGCATTGTAGGAATGGGGATGAAATTCGATTCAGGTCTCATCTGAAGCCAAATCTATTAAATCTGCACTTTCTGAAACAGTAAGTGAGCCAGAACACATCTATCCTTCAAAATTCACACTTAGCCAGATTTTAATATGCAGTTTGCCAACCAATCTTTCCCCAAAGGTATATATTAGGGGACTGTGTGCATAAAAATAAATATTGTGGTGAAAATAACACACAACAGTGCAGTATATTAGAGGAAGCTGCTTGCAAAAATATGTATAAAACTGGATATAAAATATGTTTATTAGGAGAAATATGTACTAATATGTTGATGAATTTTCATGAGGATTTCAAATTGCTGCAAAATGTGGAGAGCTGAATTTAAGGTCAGAAAAAAATGAGAAACTGATAAAACAAGGATACCTCAGTCAGTAAGAGCATGAGATTTCCATAGCCCTCCAACAAATTATTTCAAAACACTTTGAATCTCTTCCAGTCTTTCTGAACCCTCTGGAGTACAAATTGGACAAAAAGTATAAAATATAATGTTTCCTTACCCCCAAACCCGAAAAAAGACCTGCAGGGAATTTTGCAAAGAATTTGGTTGGGGATTATTGTCTACAAAAAAGCAGAGATGACATATTTCCTGGGGTGTTATCACAAAATTTTCTAAGTACTTCCCTCTTGCCTCCCATTCACTTTGCTTGGGAAATAACCAATCTTTTATTAAGAAAGAACTGTCTTTTGTTTAACTTCCCTTCTGTGTTGTCTTTTACATTTCCTTCCCTGGGTTCTCGGAGTCTAAATTAAATAAACATGTCAATATAGCTGAATCAGACCCATGGGATACGTCTCATGACTGCCCTGTCTTTTTGAGAACTTTGGGCTCAGGAGCTGACATTTTGCAATTATCCTTTTGAAAGGGCATGGCATCTATACATGAAAACTGCAACTCGTGGAAAATCTATGGAGAGCCAGAACACTTTTTCTTCCCTTTCTGGTGCAATTAAAATGTTGGCCCCCTCCCCTTGTGACTTATAACGTGCCCTGCAGAATGACGATAGCAGATTACATTATCAGGAGCAACAGTTTTCTTGTTTTCCTTCTAAAAGCCTGAAATATCTTTACTTCCCTCCTTCCTTAGACAATGTCCTGTGCCTCCAAATGCACAGACAAAGATGAGAAGCAAGGCTGGCAGGGCTGTGGAACCTGTGGCCCAGCAGATGTTTGACTACAACTCCCACTATCATTGACCATTAGCCATGCTGGTTGGGGCTGATGGGAGCTGGGGTCCAGCAATACATGGAGGGCCATAGGTAGGGTAGGTTCCTTTACAGAGGACAGTCCTCTTTTTGAATAGCTGTCTGGTCCATGTTCAGTTCAAAGACTAAGAGACTTAAGAAGGGAGAACAAAGGAGGACCTTGAAGTGGCCCATCAACAGTTAGCTCCTGGACGACAAACTCAGCACACACACAGGTCACTTGCCTATAGCCTTTCTTGCTAAGGTGAACTTGACTGTATAGGTAAAGGGACCCCTGACAGTTAGGTCCAGTCATGGACGACTCAGGGGTTGCGACGCTCATCTCACTTTACTGGCCGAGAGAGCCGGCATACAGCTTCTGGGTCATGTGGCCAGCATGACTAAGCAGCTTTTGGCGAACTAGAGCAGCACACAGAAACACCATTTACCTTCCCAATTAGTGCTTTTGAACTGCTAGGTTGGCAGGAGTAGGCACCAAGCAATGGGAGCTCACCCCGTTGCAGGGATTCGAACCACCGACCTTCTGATCAGCAAGCCCCAGGCTCTGTGGTTTAACCCACAGCGCCACTCGCATCCCTCAAACTTGATTGTACTTCTGCTTAAATTATAGCACTTTTCCTAAATTTGTATGTGTATGTATGAATTAGAAATTTTTATTTCGTCCTATTTTTTGGTAATGTATTTCCAATGTGGGGGACACATTGTGATGTGCAAGTGATCATCCTATCCCCAAGGGTCTGCATTTCTGGACTAAACCCAGGGCTTTTTTTCAGCTGGAACTCTCTGGAACTCAGTTCCAGCACTTATCAGGTGGGTGCCATTGCTATTATATGTGAACACGGCAGGCATTCATTGTGAGTTCTGACACCTCTTTTTCCAGAAAAACAGCACTGAAATTATTTGAGGATTCGGAGAGTAGAAGAAAGAGAACTATGGGCGGGGTCATGAATAAGTTTATATGATCATGAATGGTGTGGAGAAAATAGACAAGGGCATTCCCCCCCCCCCTTCTCAGAAGACTAGAAATCTGTGACACCTAATGACATTGATGGGCAGCAGACTCATGGCATACAAGAGAGAGCAATTCTTCCCACAACGCACAATTAACTTATGGGACTTGTTTTCACAGGTTTTCACATGTGTGCTGCTAGAATATATAGATATGAGCTGACTGTGTGTGTTTTCTTAATGGTCTCAAGTATCAGGAAACATCTGTTTGGCACCAACTTTGAGGTTTCAGATTCCAAGTTTCATTCATTCACAATCTAATGCTAAGGATCCAAATGTCCACCAAAATCAGCCTTTGGTCTCCAACAATGGCCCATCAGATGCTTCTCAAAGCTCACAAGCAGAGCATTCTGGTGATAGCCATTTAACCAGTTTGTTTCCAGCATCTGGAAGGCAGGGTTACATGGAGGTTTTATTCTTAGCAATTATGAGAGTCTGTCTCCTTTAAATATATATATATATATATATATATATTTAAAGCCACCTGAAAATTAGGTTCTTAATTTGCCACAGTGGGTGAAAAGGTGGTGACCAAACAACTCGAGAGGCTAATATCCATTTGGAAAGATCTACAATATTATGAATACATCAACAGAAGCCCAGTGAATGCATTTCCGTATATGAAAGTGATGAACATGATAATACCAATGAGACAATAAATACTGTGCATACAGTATCTTGGGGAAGAGGGAAACAAGGAAGATCCCTGTTGCTGGCTGTGATGTGACTTGATGACATTCCATTGCTCTCACACGGGATTGCATGGGGAAATATGGCTGCCCCTAGTGTTATGGCATATAGGATATTTATTAATCTGTGGGGTTTTTTTAATCCCCTTCTCTTGCTCTTTAACTTCACCTTTTCACTGCCACCACCAGCTTCTGGGGGCCTGGAGAACCCAATAATGCGTTGCAGGGTGAGGACTGCGCTACCCTCCTTTTCAATGGGAAATGGAACGATGCTGCATGCCATGGAAATGAATACTGGATCTGTGAACAGAAATGCTAGTCAAGCTCCTCCTCTCTATACTGCAACGCTACTCAAGCCTGGGAAAACTTTCACCTTTAAAATATCCTGGGTCCCTTTGCAGTCATCTCATCGCAGGCATGCACACATCGCTTCCGAAAGAGGCTTATTTTAGCTGAGCCCCACTGAGCAGACCTCCTCATCTGTTTCCACCCTCTGATTTTAGGGACCCTCCTCTTGAATGCTTGACTGCAACTTTTGCTTCTTGCTCAGGGTTAACAAACATCCCGTTTCTCTTTGAATCATGTTGAACCAACCTTATGCAAATTGACCCATTGTGTCTTCTGAAGCGTGGAAGCCCAAAGGCTCCTGTTTCCACTTTGCTTTAGTTGCATCTGTTGCTAAAGTTGCTGCTGTGTGTTGACAGAATGGGTGTGTTGTGTACTTGCCCAGATCTGCATGCCTATTTGGGTGCAGGTGCTGCTTAATGTGAATCTTCCAGTGTATGTGGCGGAATGCATCCGAGTGAATCTGTGTCTGTGTGTGAGCATCGGCTCCTAATTCAATACTGTGCATAAGCACATGCGCTGATAAGGAAGGATTACCAGCTTAATAATGCATATATGTGAGACACATGGGGCCTCCTTTTCATCCTTTGCCACAAATATAAGGGAGAAAACAATACTTCCGGCTGCAAAACCACAGAAAGACCTTAATAGCAGCGGAAAGTGCTTCTGCAGCACAAGTCTGCACAAGGTATGTGGCAGTCAATACACTTTAGTAGCAACCTCATTCACCAAAGGACTATTATTGACCATTGCTTACCCACAACATTTGCAAATTAAATACTGTGGCCCTAGCACGGGCATGGCCCGCACCTGTTACCAACAGCCAAGCTCAAGAAGAGTAGTAAAAGTGTTTTTCTGTGCTGAATCATTGTTTGCTATGTTAGCAAAATAGGTGTGTGTGTGTGTTGGTGAAAAGCAACTAACGGAGAGTTAGGGAATCACTCCAAAAATGAACCATCACAGGTTTATTGGTGGAAAATTAACATTGCATCAAATTGTGACTGTTTAGTTAACAGTATTGTCTAGTGGAAATTATGGTATTGGTGTATGAACCCATGGCTTCCCAAAAAATATTTTAAATTCCTAAGCATAAGTACTTTTCTGTTACAATTGCCTTGCGGTACTTTCTATTACTGCCTGCCAGCAATGATTCTAATAAAAAAATTTACCAATCCATATGAGCCTTATTCATGCAAGAAGGGTCTCAAGCCAATATCAGATTTTGTTCACCACTTAGAGATTTTTAAAAATATATTAAGCAGTATAGAAATTACCGGTAAACAATCAATAACTTTGTAATCAATCAAATATAAAGTCTGTGAACCATTGAAATTTATCCAGGGTAGCATGGATCAGACCAATGCCTTGAAGCATCAAGTGCAAGGTGAAATCAAAAGCATCTGCAAGGCCATGGTTGTAACAAGGGAATTCAATGCAGCACTATGGCAATTGTTCCGCCAGTGTAAGCTTCTCAGCCTGCCAGATGGAACAGTCTCCTCTCTCCTCCCCTGCGGGCTGTTCTGAGTTTCCTGCTCCACAGCCTATTTGGGGGGATGTAGAGGGAGGAGACATCCTTGCATAGGCTTCCACTAGCAGGACTAGGAAGTTGATCCCACCCAAGATAATGAGGCACAGGGAATTTTTGAGCTCTCTGGTGACAAGAAGAGCATGGATTGTGACATGTACTCGGAGTCAAGTGTGGATTTCATGTTCTTTATTCAGCTCATAGTAGTGAGGAATGAAAGTTTCCCCAAAATATCTGCTTTATATACATTATTTACACAATGGGCTGCACGTGATTGGCTAATTCCGGAATTCTCCTGTAGGCCAATCAGGTTGTGGATTCACTTCCATCTGGAGCTGGATTGGGTGGCTCCTGCAGACCAATCATACTGCTGCATTGTTCCAGGACCAATCAGACTGCTGCATTCTGAATCCTATTGTTCTAGGACCAATCAGACTGCTGCATTTTGGATTCTATTCAACTCAGTACATAACAGATTGCATCTAACAAAGTCATTGCTACTCCTCCCTCTCCTACCCCTGTACACCCTGCTCTCGCCCTCCACAAGCAGATTTGGGGTGGGGAGGGGAAGGGAAGGGAAGGGAAGGGAAGGGAAGGGGAAGTTCCCATTGTATAATTAGGAGGCATTCTGCTCATACAGTGACTGTTGGATTAAATCCCATGTTCCAATCCCACAGAGTTATGGAGGGAGATGTTGAAAACTAGGTGGTAGTGTGTGCTGAAGCATGGAAGCATCTCATATATTTGTCCACAAGCAACTTCTGGTGCCATGGTAGAGCTCTTTTCCCTTGCCCAGTACAAATCAGAGAGTAGAGATAGATTTGCCTGACTTACATGGAAGAAGAGTAGAGACTACTTTTTGGGAAGCATTTCAGGTGGCTTCCAACAGATCAGATAAATCATTTTTTCAAAACTAGAATCTGTATAAGCTACAAACCTAACAACATATGAAGAAGGCAATAATCAAATCAAACTACCATGTTGAGCAGAAGACAGAAGGGAAACCGTAATGGGGTAGCATTTATTGCCTTTGCTCTGGAACAGCTGCACACTTCCAGTTAGAAACCAATGTGAGTTTTCTGGCAGGGTTTTGGGACTGGGGCTTCATTTTAATATCCTATCTTTCCTCAAAGGCACTCAAGCATGGGCGTAGCCAGGATTTTTGTTAGGGGGGGCAGGACCGACTTGATTGGTCAGTAAGTTAAGTATTTCTATTGTTTTATTTGATCTGGGGGGTGGCAGCTGCCCCCCCCACTACACCCATGCACACAAGGTTCTCTCCGCTACCCCCTATTTTATCCTCACAACAACCTCCATCTAGGCAAGCATGATATATTATCACTGTTCAAGGCACATTCCAGCCAGCTAAAATAATTGAGGATAATGGTGGGGGAGCATGACTTGACTAGAGTCCCATAGGCTGGAAAGGGAGATTTGGAGGGTTACATTCAGCATCTGGGCCTGAGGTTCCTCAACCCTAAATTAGACTGCTTACACACTATACCTTTGAAGAACATTCAAAGCACCTTTCTCCCTCAAAGAACACTGGGCACAGTAGTTGACCCCCACAGAGTTACAGTTCCCAGCAACCCTTAAGGAATTGGAGTGCCCAGAATTATTTGAGTTGGGAAATCTTCTTTGAATGTGTTTTAAAGGCATAGCGTATTCAGTGTCGTAGATAAACTACATCCTGGGTCATCACTAGAGATCTACAGTAGGCCGAACAAGATTCAGCTCCAGTGACCTTTGTGTACTGTGACTACAATCATTCCCTTCATGTTTCTTGTATCTGCTGCTGGACTTTCACGTACAAAGCCATGGTCTTCTGAGTAATTCAGTGACTATTTGCATAGTGGTACTCAGGGCACCTCCTCTAAAAGGGAGAAGTGAAACTAGAGGTAGAAGGCAAAGAACCTAGTAGTGGGATGTTTAGTGAGTGGAATTTGACGGGTTGACCACATTCTTCCTCCCTTAAAGCCACAAAGCATGGCCGAGGAGAGGCAATATGGAAACTGGTTGCCAACTTCCAAACTGTCAAATTCCAAAGGAACCATGGCAAAGCCAGGTAAGGTCATAACGGTCTGTGGGGTTGGGGAAGGAGGGGCAAAAGCACAGATGAGGAAGCCTCTGTTTGGTGGGTTTGTTCCTGCATGTGTGGCATCTGGTCTACTCACCCTAAAAGGAATAAATTCCAGAAGAATAGCCCTTTTAGTCCGTTAAGGAAAATGTGGCAAATGCCTGTGGGACTTTAAAAACAAACACACAAGCCTTTCGTGAGACAGACAATTTCATTGGATAGATTTTTTCAGCCCTTGTTCTCCTCCCTATAGAGGAGTCTCAGAGAGGCTGATTGGATCAGGAGGAGAGAGAGGAGCCTGGAGAGTTGGGATTTGAGGACCTAGGGGTGGGGCCCTGGGGGATTGGGTGTTTGTCACCCAATCAGAAACAGAGGTAAAGGCTAGTGGGCTAGGAACCAAGGAGGCGGATCCAGGAGAGGAGCCAAGTGGGTCAGCAGATATACCCCTAGCCAGCACCCTCTGACCAATCCACCCCCAGCACCTCCAGCTGTCAACAACTTGCCACCCAGGAAGGAGCTGTTGGACAACAAATCAGAGTCCATGCTGGCACTGACTCCTCCTCCACATCCTAGGAGATGCCAGCACTGGCGTGATTAGACTGCTCAGGCCCAACCCACACAATGGACTGCCCATTTGCTTAACCTAATCGCAAGACTCTTTTCCATGTTAAAACTGTGGCCACCCCACTTCTCAAATAGCAAGGGGCACGTTGCTAAGTGGATCAACCTCTTAGCTTGTGCATAGGCATGGTGTCCATCTGTTGAGCCTTTTCGCCTTTGCCTTGGCTATGTACCACACTGACTTGTTCATTAATGAGTTTGGCAGAAACTGAAATCCAAGTTCAAGGTCTACCCCCATAAAAGGCCAGGGCAGGTCTGTCAATTGGGGAAGGAGCCTGCCGCTATGCTGCTGTCCCCACCCCAATGTCCATTCATTTTGCTATTCTGTAATGTCTGAAAAGAGCTCCTGAGCACCATATTGGAAGTTGCGCAGGAATTTTGCATATCTTAATTTGGCTGGTAATTCTGATGGGTTTGTGCTTTTACCTGCAGCAGGAATGGGAAACCTCTAGATTGTAGGCCTATTTAGGCTGGTAGGCCTCCCTACTGGGGTGTTTTTGCTAACCCACACCCACCTTCCTTACACCTGAGGTCAGGTATGGGCCAAAGTGAGCTACAACCAACTGGTTCTTGACACTTACAAAGGTGGTTTTCTTTTTTTTAAAAAAAATAATATTTATTAAAGTTTCCAGAAAAATCCAAAATATAAAAGAAAAAAAAGAAAAAAAGAAAAAAGAAAAGAAAAAAGAAAAAAAGACATTTGCATTTGGGCCTTACTTTCATTGACATCTTTCCAGGACTTCCCCACCCCACTCCCTCTTGTATTCCATTTCCAATAAATTAGTTCCACAAGTTTTTACCCCAAATTTTAAGCTTATTATCATTATTATCATTGACCCAATGTTCAATTTAATTCATCTTATATGACCACTTCCCCTTTATATACCATCCTTCAACTTAAAAATATTTTTTCCCTAAGATCGACCCTGTTCCCTTCCACGAATTCCCCTCTTTAATACACAGAACAGAATGAAATAACAAAATAAAGAACAGAATATAATTTTACACCCTTTGGATTCCAAATTTCTCTCCCCCCTTTCCCGGTTTTGATCCCCAATGTCCATCAATCTATCTGCAGTCGGCCTGGAGACCCCACACCATGTCCAAATCTCGGTCTGCTCCACTTTGCCGTCTTTTTGGTAGTCTTTGCCGTCTTTTTAGTAATCTTTAGTTACAAACACCCAGTCATTGGAAAAACTGTATCTCAAGAAGGTCCATTTTTTTCTTTCATCCAGATCTCTATATTTAAGAGTAAAAACTCAAATTTTGTTTCTTAATCCTTTTAAGTCTGAATGTCCCAAATGCTCCCACTTCCAGCTTTGTCCACTTCTTGTTGTTCTCTTTCCTCACTTTTCTCAGGTTTCTTTTCCTGTTCCGCTGCAAAAACATTCTAATTCCAAAACTTCTAGTTCCTCTACAGAGGCTTTATTTGTTCAGGAACAAAAACTTGCGTCAAGTCCCTTCCATTCTTCAATAGATATATCTATTGTCTCCTTTAGTGTAGTGACCTCTGTAGACAAAATAATGTTTCATTTTTGCAGCTTTCCCAGGAGATAAAAAGTCCTATTCTAATCCATGAGTATTTTTCCACTTACAGCGGTTCTTGTAGTGTCCCAAAGTCCCCTCTAGAGGGATTATGGTAACTTAGTTTCCTTCCAGATCACACCCAAAAGCCAAACTAACTTATTATCCCTTGTTTTCCACAATTTATATCCAAATTGTAACGAATCTAACCGGCAAAGTCATAGTAACAAAGTTCTCTTTTTATTCTCCAACTTTGACAGCTACTTTGACAGCTGTCAAAATCTTTGTATCTCCTCACCAGGCTCTCTCGCGGATCTCTCTCGGTTCCCGGGGGGGGGGGGTTGCTCTTTAGCTCAAACAATCCACTTTTCTCCTCCAGCACAATCTTGTAATTTTTCATCGTGAAATTAATAACTTTTATCAATAAAAAAACAGACCTTTCTCTCGATCTTAGTTGTCAGGTCCTTGCTTTAAATCCTCTACAACAGGGGGGAGACCGACTTCCTTTTTGCATCTCCCCCGCTCGTTCCAAATTTAAAAAAATTAATTCCTTTTAGATCCAATTTCCCAATTACTCACGGGTTGTTGTTTTTAGTCCAAATTTTTCAATGGAAGAAGTCAGCGCTCTCCGTCAAATGGCATGCGGCTTCGCTCGGCAGGGGAAGCGGAGGACTCATAGCACCATGCCACCCCCCGGCCCCCGCTCCGTAGCCTTTAAAAAGGCTCTTTCGCGGGTCGGGGGCGCAAACGGTGCCCGCCGAGTCACCAGGTCCATGGGCATCTGCGCCCATGGTTTTTGAGGGTCCCCGCGTCGCCGGCGCGGCGGGATCCAGCCCCTGCCGAGCAGGCTCCCTCCGGAGCTCGGAGGGAGTCCGCCATTCAGCGATGGCGCCAACCCGGAAGTCTCCTTACAAAGGTGGTTTTCAGCAAGCTCTCTTGAAGGCATGCTGTCAGAAGCTTGGCAAGGCACAGTCTTTGCCTGACAGCACACACTCAGTCGAAGTCCATTTGCAAGCAGGATTTGGAGTCAACCCTCACTGCAAAGGGAGAGGGGAAATGTCTGCAGATGGAGAAGAAAAATGAAACTAAACCACGCCTGAAAACTGACTGGGGCTGACAGAGGGTACTAAACCGTCCTATCATCAGCACAAGTATTTAGCTTGTGCAATGGGACTTTCCCCCCCTCCTCCCTCCCCACGATGCTCCAGAGGGTTGGGGGAACTCCTAGAATAGAATTGGAGGAGTGAGGACAGAGCGGATAATGTTTTGTGCTGATGGAATTGTTGCCTTAGTGCTACATTGGATTCCAGCCAGAGCACCTTCACAGGGGCTCACAGCCAATCGGCCATGAGAGTGAGCCCATTTGATTGACAGGTAGGGCTACAGCATAAGCCTATTCATATCAGAGATAATTCCTAGAGAGGCCCGTGGGGCATGCACCCAAGTAAATGTGTCTAGAACTGCAGCCTTAAGCAATCTTTTTGGTTGGTCAGCCAAATGCTCTGCAGACATGGCCCAGCGAAAGACTTGTTTGTGCTTTGAATAGCATGCTCTGAGTTTATTGGACTCTGGAGCCTTCCTTAAGTCTGCCTTCTGATGAGCACAGCCTGGACTTGTTGCCTCCTCCTATTTCTCTTTAACTTTTACGGCTTGAATCAAGCATTCCCGTAAACAGAACTCTGCTCACAGGGTGTTCCTGCTGAAGGAAGAGAGGGGAAGCGAGTTTCCCCCCTTGCCTCTGTAGCCCTTTGGAAAGTTGTGCTGGATAACTGAGGACATAGAGAGGTGGCACTGACGGGGTGTGTGTTCAGGGGACACAAAAGGAACACCTTGAATCCAACCCTGGATGTGTGTGGATTATGGCACCACTATTCTCCAGAATTGCCTCAATCACAAGAAACTGTCTTTGTGAAGGTGTCCTAAACTTACAGTCACCTGTGCCCTACTTCACAGAGGACAGTCCTATATTTGGAGGGCTGTCTGGTCCAAGTCCAGTTTAAAGATAAATACCTTGAAGCAGGTAGAGCAAGGAGGGCCCTTGCAGTTGCTCACTGGACAGCAGACTGAGCACACAGGCCACTTGGTCCCATAGTCTTTCTCACAATGCCTAGATTATTGTATTTCTGTTTAAATTATAGCAATTCTTTCTAAATGTGCACCTACATGTATGAATCGGCACATGTACATTTTATGCAAATCTCTTCTCTTTATTTCATTCTCTTTATTGGGTGTTGATGCACTTCCTCTTTTGGGGTGATGTGTAAGTGGCTACCTTGCCTGAACTTTGCACGGCTCAGGAAAGGGGGTAGGGTGGGACAAAACAATATGGTGCAATAGAAATAAAAGCACACATAAAGCAACAAAAAAATTAAGAACTGAACTGAGCAGCTTTCACAGCTGGAAAAATAGAAGACTTAGAAAGAAGCAATCAAATGCAAGCTACATCAAAGCTCTATAAGACGAGATATGCATAGAAAATGCAGAAGGAAATACTATTTATATCATTACAAAACTAAGAAGCTTACCCAGGAACACGTAATGATGGAATAATTAGGGTTTCTTTGAAGGAAAAAAATACTTTTGCATGTTGTAAAATTAACATGGAAAATTCACAGCTAATCCTACAGTTGGTTAATTAATATTAAAACAGATTTCTATACCTTGCTCTGCTACTTCCCAACATTGGCATGATCAAGCTTCCATCTGCTCTCCTCTGGTCTTTCAGACTCTGGTCCCTGCACTACTGTTTTTGAGTGGCAACTAAGAACATCTCAGGATTTTACTAGTTTTTTCTCTATTCTTACAGGAGACCTAAGAGGAAAGTACTGCAGCCTCCATAAATCAGTGCCCACCACAACTCCATGACCCATACAATAGCAACACAAACCATCGTGTTCAATTATCATACTTAAAGGAAGCTTGTTTTTTGTTTTAAATCAAGATAGGGAAGGATATGCCCCACAAATAACCCAGAGATGCATTTTAAATAAAAGGACACATTCTACTCATGTAAAAACACGCTGATTCCCGGACTGTCCGCGGGCCGGATTCAGAAGGCGATTGGGCCGGATCTGGCCCCTGGGCCTTAGTTTGCCTACCCATGTCTGAGAGTAATTATTAAGAAATTTCTGCTTTGAAATCTCCCCCACCCCAAGTCACTTCACACCTCCCTTGCATGTTTCCTGTGTCTAAGTCCAAAGAGGTGCTTTCTGCAATATCTTCCAGATAAAATGAGACTTGAGGTGTTCATTGCTGTGCCTTGCCCGAATAGGAGCACCTTAGAGGCCCTTCAGTTTCACTTCCTTTTGACTCAAAAGTTCTGAGCTCTCTTGCCTCTGCACCAGGCACTGCTACTGCAGCGAGTCTCAGGGCAAGGGCATGAATGGATCGCTCTCCTGTATTTGGGGGGCCTCCTGCTCCTCGCGCTGCTGAGCGGGTCCCAAGACGTCCCCCCACAGGTTCTGGCATGACAACATCCCAGGGTGAGAGGGCCTTTGTTTTCTGCTTTGAATTTCAGGAAGTTGCAGTGCTTGCTCTCTGTTTCTTTGGGAAAATTTCCCTACTAGAAAGGATTACAGCATAGAGTTTTGTGTCATCCTAAAGGCTAAAAAATAAACTGTAAGAACTTCTGTTTGAGCTTGCACGTCCCTCTTCCCTCCCATTCCTTTTTCCTTATGTGTCATATCTTTTTCAATTGTGAGCCCGATGGCATTTTAGAACTGATTTTTGTAAGTCATGTTGAGAGCCCTTTAGGCTAAAGGGCAGGGTCCCATCTCCTCAGATACATGAAATATTATCCCGAATTGCAGGCATATGCTGTATATATATGCACCATGGTTGCAAGGGGGATTTTAAACAGTGAGATCAGAAGGAAATGAAATGCAGAAAAGTACAGGTGGTGATTATTATGTTAATGCAATTATTACAGTCTCTACTTTTCTGCATTTCCTTTCCTTCTGATCTCGCTGTTGAGAGTTCACACACATACAGCCCTGTGTATATATTATCCAGGGGTTGCTTGTGGGGGTGGATAGTGGCAGTGGAGCAGAGTGAGACAGCAATGAGGATAGGGGAGCTCTAGGTCGGCCACAACAGCTGAGTGTGATTGTACCCAGAAGGGATAAGGCCGGTGTTGGATTAAACCCTGTGAAGGCCTCTAGGCAGTCAAAATTTTGGGGCCCCCACTCTAGTGGGTTACCAATGAACTAAGAAAGCTTGATTGTAATTTTATTTCAAGATCAAATCAATATTATTTCGATCTGTTGTCACAGGGCCCCTAAAAGGCCCACAGGCCAGTGCCTATTCTGCCTATTTGGAAATCCAGCAGTAGATGAGGTCATGGCTAGATTTATAATGGTGCAAATAGAGGGGTTTGAAGAGCAAAAAAGAGGACACATTTGCCAACTTCTACTTTTCACTATGGATCACTGTGACTACTCTACCCATGAAAAAGAGGACATGGCCTGGAAAAAGAGGACATATGGCAACCATAGAAATAGTGCAGTTGTACCACAGCCCATGCTCTGAGCTTTCTTTGGGAAAAAAGTACTGTAAGCTTCTACACCTAGTAGAAGGAAAGTTATAAAGCAAAATGTGCATCACCCTTCTGAGTGATCTCCTTTCAGTATTTTAAGGCTGTGCTTTTTTCTGGGGGGATACCCCTGAACTTTTTGTGAATCTTTGCACTTTTGTCCATTTACTGTATTTATTTTCCTCGATTTAAGCTATAAAATGGTGATTTTCTTCAGTCAAAATGAGAGTACTCCTAAACATTTTTAAAGAAAAAAAGCACTGTTTTAAGGCAATGCCTCTTTCCTTTGATGATTTTCTCTATTATAATGTGCTCTCTACAAGTTATTTTCTCCAAATCAACTGCACAATAAGTTGCCCGGTCATTAAGAATTCACTGTACAGTTAACTTACTATACAATGGTCTACCCGTCAACTCAGAAGTAAGTCTCTTCATGTTTAATAGGGTTAATTGCCATATCAGAGGGTAAGGGACTACAGCCTTGGCTTTCTTGTCAAAAAAGGAGTCAAAGGTTTGTGTATGTGTGTTCAGTATCAATGAAAAAACAACTATTTTTTTTTAAAAAAAACAGATCTTAAATACAGACACCCCATAATGTTTAATGTTATTTTATAAAGAGTGACAGTTAGGAAGGGAGCAAAAGTTAGGAAGAGAGCAAAAACAATGGGAAATGAGTTTCAAATTTGAAACTGCACACGCTCAGAATATTTTGGTTTTGTTTATTAAGGTTGTTGAAATGTTTGTGTTTTGCCGAGGGTTGTGAAACTGAACATGTTTGGAGTATATTTTTTGTAGTCCATGAAAGCTTATGTAATAATAAAATTGTTAGTCTTTAAGATACCTATAAGATGTGTTTTCTTTACTCCAGGCATTTTCTGCGGGGGTGGGGAGGGGGTCTGTATTTGGGGAACTGTAACAGGGACCCCAGCTACCTTAATCTGGCCTTGAATTTAGGGGTCATAAGAGGGGCATCACAGTACTTCCTTTGGCTGATCCAGGTTCAGTTGTTTTCTTGCTGTCCTTCAGATTCCAGTGTCATTCCTTCAATAATAATAATAAAAAATTTATTTATACCCCACTCTCAGCCGGGCTCAAGGCGGCTAACACCAGTAAAATTACAATAAAAACATAATAGGGGGGCAATTTAAAATACAGGTTAAAATGCAATTTAAAATGCAGCCTCATTTTAAAAGTAGCCCATGGATCAAAACCGTAAGGGGAGGGAAAACATAAGGGTCAGACTGAGTCCAAACCAAAGGCCAGGCGGAACAGCGGAAAGATGTCAAGTCCTGCAGGGCCCTAGTCTCTTGTGACAGAGTGTTCCACCAAGTCGGGGCCAAAACTGAAAAGGCCCTGGCCTTAGTTGAGACCAATCTAACCACCTTGCGACTTGGGACCTCCAAAGTGTTGTCATTTGTGGACCTTAAGGTCCTCTGCGTGGCATACCAGGAGAGGCGGTCCCTTAGGTACGTGGGTCCTAGGCAATGGAGATGTCATTTTCAACAAATATCAGTTCCCTGAATGCTTTCTATCCCCCCCCTTTTTCCCCCACAGGGATTTACACACTTGCTAAGCCAGCAAAACCTCCCCTGCCTCCCAAACCAGGTGAGTCAGTATGTTTCCTTTCTTCTGTTCTTCAGCCTCATTCGTGCTTCTGCACTTGACAGGCTCGTGACGGTGTTCTCAGTATGCCAAGAAGATGAGACACAGGCTTCTTCCTAGCAGTGCCTTACAGATCTACGAGAGTTCTTTGCTCTTCCATGGCTTCTCTGCCAGTGATGTGGAAATATGCATTATATATGTTAACTATTCTTTAGTATTTTGGTGTATCAATTGTATTTATTTTATCGCATTCCTCCAATGAGTTCCAGTTGGTGTATGCCATTACTCTGCACCCCAGTTTTGTCCCCATAACCACAGTAGCAGCTGGCAGAGTGGCACAGGTGGATCTACATTGCTGGCATGCTTCCCCAGTACACTGTGTCACTGCATGTTGCCAAGAAGGGGAGGGAAGGGGCAAGGCAGTGGGGAGCTCATCTTGGTGCCAGTACAGTGTGGGGAGCATTGGATTGGCTCTGCCACTGCACCTACAGCATCCTGAGCTCCCTGTTACCTTGCCCCTCTGGCCTCTCAGTAAACAGCAGCCACATGCAGTGTTGGGAAGCCAGGCCAGCAACTGTGCTGGTCCCGAGGGTTACCCGTGCAGCGAGGTCCTAGTCCAGTCCAAGGTCGAGGGTGTGGTATGGAGACTGTCCGTCAAAGCTGAAGCAGGGTACAAGGCAGGGAGTCAGGTGAGGTCAGGAACTCTGGCAGAAGTGCAGGCAGGAACAGGTTACCAACAATGTTGCTCCCACAACCTGGGACTGGGGCTGGCTGGCTTTTATCTGCCCCGAGGCATAGGGCGGCTCCTGCCCACAGGTGACTTGCCTCTCCTGGCCTGGAGGCGAGCACTCCTCCTGCAGGAACTTAGTTCCCTCCGCCTCTCTGCCCTGAGCCTCTGCAGTTCAGGAGAGGCTGGAGGGTTACTGGACCCAGAAGCAACGTCAGCTTCCCCTGACGGAGCTGAGAGTGGAGCACCTGCAGGCAATGGGTCCTCCATCATCTCAGGAGCCAGAGCAGACTCAGCTGGTGCCTGCACCTGAGGATCCAGCACAGGAGAGGACCCTTCAGGCTCAAGCCCCAGCCCCGGCTCAGCTGGTTCTGGAGGCGGAGACTTCTGTGCAGGCTGGGATTCCGCTGGTTCAGCCTCCAAGTCTGAATCCCAGGCCATCACAGCAACGCAGACCCACCAGATGCTATTTCATTACAGTCCTATAAAGTTAGATGTCTGGTTCCAGGCCTGGTTCCAGGCCACCCACTGAGCTTCATCTCTGAGTGCAGGCCCGTGCAGAGGGTTGGGGAGCAGCCAGGGGCGCTTGCCCTCGGCCTCAGGGGGCTATGCTGGCAGGGGGGCCCTGCCAGGGCCCTGCTGGTCTTATGCTGTCATGCCAAGAATGCCCATACCTCCCAGCTGACCAGGGACTCGTATCCCAGGCCTCAGACAAGCTCTGCACAGGGCTGGCTAGGTGTAGATTTGAACCTTGGCCTCGCCACCTTTGGCCTGACCCTGTGATCACTGCCCCATGCAGCCTTTCAGTTAAAGAGTGCAAGTCTTCCAATGTTGAGGCTTTCACTGTGAGCCCCCAGACTAATGGATCAGTCTGGTACCCTTTTGGCTTATACATGTTTGGAAGGGTAGAGAGCAAGTGGCATCTGTCTCACTCTGAAGACAACTGAACACTGGTTAGCGCACATAAATGTGCCTACCATGTGGCAGTGTGTCCTGCAAAGATGGCTCATTTTGCAGCTTGCATTATGCGCACTAGTGGCAGAGTTATTTTGGATGGTCCAGACTTTACTGGCTTCCATTCTAGCAGAGTGCTCTGGAGAATTCAAAGATCCAACTGATCACACCCTTTGATGATAAAGTCGCTTGACTTAGGAGTGATCTTGCCTCTGCGCTTGTTGCAGCTCCTCTTGGAAGTACCCAATGACAGAATCGAGGATATGTGTGTGAGATCAGTTTCCGCTGACACAACCAGCTGATGTGGACACGGTGCTGGTGGCCGTGCCCCTAGGCACTGGTCTTCTTGACCACTGCACCTCCTGGCTTATGAAATCTGTCAGAGGGGTTCTGACTGGTTGGGTCCAAAGTGGGGTTAATGCTTTATTGCTTGAGGGGATGGTCCCTGCTGCCTTGAAAGAGAAAGGGGTGCAGCTGCTCTAAAGAAACAAGTTTGGACCACTTAGATGGGATCAACTATCAACCAGTTGCAAATACCCCCTTTTGGGAGAAGGTGATCTAGAGCAAGCAATGCCAGACTTGGCCCACCAGCTGTTTTGGGACTACAACTCCCATCACCCCTAGCTAACAGGACCAGTGGTCAGGGATGATGGGAACTGTAGTCCCAAAACAGCTGGAGGGCCAAGTTTGGTCATGCCTGATGTAGAGGCTAGTTGTGAGGCAGCTGTAAGCAGTCTTAGATTCTGCAGATTATTTGGAACCATTCCAGCCTGGGTTCAGTCCTGACCACAGGACTGAGATGGCCTTGGTTGCCCTGTTGCAGTGAGTAGGACAACCTTGCTCCTGCCTCTTCATCTATTGACCATGATATCCTTCTGAACAGGCTCCGGGAATGATATTTGTGTTGCAATGGGAGACAGCCTGTAGAGTACCATTGGGAGTGTGCTTTTTGGCCCCCTGGAGGCCATGTCATGGGGTGCAACAGGGCACTATCCTATCTCCAGTGCTATTTAATATCTATATGAAGCTATTGAGAGCAGTCATTAGGAGTTTTGGGGCAAGGTGGCATCAGTATTCTGATGACACTCTGCTCTGTTTCTCCATAATTTCTCCAGTAGAGAGAGGCCGCACAGTCCTTGGACCTGTGTCTCGATGCAGTGGTGAGATTGATGAGGAAAATCAAATTGAGCTTGAATCCTGGAAAGATGGAAGCACTGTGGGTGAGCATACCCTCCAACATTTCTCCGATGAAAATAGGGACATCCCATTCCATAATGATAATTTTAATATTTATACCCCACACATCTTACTGGGTTGCCCCAGTCACTCTGGGCAGCTTCCAATATACTGTATATAAAAACATAATAAAACATTACACATTAAAAAACTTCCCTATACAGGATTTCCTTCAGACAGCTCGGGGGTTGGATAACTCCACAATCTCCAACATTTCTCCAGTGAAAATAGGGGCGTCCTAAGGAAAAGTGGGGCATTCCGGGATCAAATCAGAAACCAGGACGGCTTCTCTAAATCAGGGATGTCCCTAGAAAATAGGGACATTTGGAGGGTTGGTTAATAGCCTACCCTGGACAGGGTTGCTTTCCCCCTTGTTTTGCATTTTTGCAGTTTGGGGATGCTTCTGGATCCAGCTTTGTCACTGGAGCCCCAGGTAGCCTCAGTGGCTAGAGGTGCCTTTTACCAGCTGCAATTGGTACAACAGCTACAGCTGTTCCTGGACCGGGAAAGTCTGGCCATGGTAGTTGGTGCATTGATTGCTTCAATATTGGATTACTGCAGTACACTCTGTGTGGAGCTTCCCTTGCTCTTGATTCTGAAGCTGTGTTAGTGCTGAATGCTGCAGTACAACTGCTGACAGGAGTGAGACCCTGTCACTATATAACACCCCTGCTCAGAAACCTGCAATGGCTGCTGGGACAAGTTCAAACTGTGTTACTATTAGCATATAAAGCTTGGGCCCAGTTTATCTGCATGATCATTTTATAAATGCTCGCTTGACCACTTAGATTTGTGGAACTGGCCGTTTTAGAGGTGCCACACCATATTCATCCTGCATTTGTCCGAATTTGATCTTTATGTGTGCAACATCCACACTTCGGAACTTACTTCTCTATTGACGTCAGGCAGGTGCCTTCACTGTACGCTAAAAGCGTGTTGTTGTTATTTAAAGCAAACCTGCCCAAATATGTAGGATGCTGACAAATGTTTTAATCTGCTTTTAGTTTAGTGTTGCTTTTAAATAATGTTTGAATGTTTTAAATAGTTGTTTTAAACTTTTGTCTTTACTTATTATTCTATTGTGTTATCCTTTTTGTAAGCTAGCTGTTTGAGTTTGCAAATGTTTGTTTGCTTTTAAATCAAGTGCTGTGTAAATTCCATTAAATAAAGAAAAGAAAGAAAGAAAAAAGTTGACCCACCTTCAGGGCCTGAACAATTTGTTGCATGTGACTACCACTGAAGTTATTTAATACAAATGTTTTCATTTTAGGTGAACTCAGCAATTAGACTCCACTCAGGGGTAGTCTTAAAATAATCTTATTGTGTTTCTTCAGAACTGGACTTCGTTTCTATAAACATTCTAATCCCAAGTTAATGATCTTTTTACTTCTGGTTAGTTGCTGGTGCTGATGTCAGCAGCCATCACCTTCCTAAGCTAGTTGTAGTTTGCTTTGTCAGAGAAACACTTTGCTGATCAAATGCCCGTAACTTGAAGCAATGAAGCGAGCCTTGGGCACTGTGTCCCTTAGGCTGAAGAAAAGAATTGACGGTGCACTTTGTAAGTGACCACAATATGACTGACTTTCTGCCATATGAACTTCCAATATAATCTGCTTATCTTGTGCTTTATTGCTGCTTTGGTCCTGCATTTGGTTATATGTTATGTACCTTGCAAAAAAAATCCCCCCACAAACCTGGATTCCCGGTGCCCGAAAGAAAAATTGCAGTGATCCAGTGCTTTGTACTTTAAGCAGACAATTCGTTTTCTATATTGCATTTCTCCATGTATGGCAATAAGATATAACCCCTTTTGCTTCTGTATATTCTAACTCTGCTTTGATACTTTATTTTAGAAATTAGTGCAGCTTGTACTTCAGGGTAAGGGCGAAGTTTGGTTTGGTTTGCTTTTAATGTGAACCAGGACAGTGTTCTGCTAACAAGTCCCATAGCCATGAGGATTTCTGCTTGGGGAACGGGATTCCCCCCCCCCCGCCCCCTAAATGCACCCCATGCCTTCCCCAAATCTGCCTCAGAGGTTTGTGGGAACTCCTTAACTGATTTAAGGGGCACAAAGGGGGAGGAGAGGGAGAGAATGTTCTGTTGTGCAACCAGAAGTCCTCACCTTGATAGAATGTTCACCTTAGCGCTGCGTTGAATTCCACCTATAATTTGCACTTCAAGAAACAGTATGTGAACTGAAAAACACAGCTGTCCCTCAGCATTCACACTTCTCATTTTGGATGCAGGTAACCAGGCAAAAACCTTTAATAATTTATTTATACATACATACCCCACCCATCTGGCTGGGTTTTCTCAGCTGCTCTGTATAGAAGCGAAAATAACATATGAAAAATGCATTGCAGCAGGGGAAATTGCAGGCAAAAGTGTGTATATCAGGGGAAATTCCATACATAAAAGTGTATACTTGGAGAAATGTGCACTAAAACTCAGATGAATTTTCATGAGGACTTTAAAAAAAAAATCCACACACATAGGCTGATGTGGAAATGTGGTGAATTCAATTTAAGATTGGGAAAATTAGAAACTGAGATAAACCCAAATTGACATATTCACCCACCCTGTTTTCCACTTCAGTTTCTTATGTATTGGAGTGTAATGTTTGTATTTATCTAATCACTTGGGAAGTGTGCTAGTTAGCAGAAGGGGATCCAGTAAGAGGCCTGCTGAATCAGACCAAAGACATGCTGACTGATCAGGTGCCCATAGGAAGCCAACAAGCAGGATTTTCTCTACTGGTTATTGACTGAAATATATGCTTTTTCCTTCTGACCTAAGCCACATAAAGGGGCGTGGAATGTCTTTGCTAAGGAAAAAACATTGCTGTGGAAAGGTCCAATTGTACAAGCAAGGCAGCCATTTGTTTGAGGCACCAGTGAAGCACCACACCATGTGAAAGTGCCGTCATGGTGAAGCCTCTGATAGCATGCATCTGAATTTGACGTTGCAAGGGTTCCTGGGACAAAACTCATTCATCCTCTGTGGGAGTCACTTGGGGCAGCAAAGAACCATGAGCTGGTCCTGGTCCAGTGGTTCTCAAAGAGAGAAATGGCAAGAGATTCATGGACAATCAAAGCAACATGTAACCATTTCTGTGTAATATAGTATAGTATTTTATTTTTCAAAATATGGATAGATATCTGTTCAAAATGAGAGCAAATTCTGTTATGTAAATCAAGCACTGCTGGGAGTTGTTTACTTTTTGGTTCCCAATGTATTTCTAATCAATAAAAAGATTGGTGTGGCATGAGCAAATTTTCTCTCTGAAAGTGTGGCCCAGCGAAAAACATTTGAGAGCCACTGTCCTAGTCAGACTGTGCATAGCAAGAAAGCAGAATGCTGGAATTGTACTATTGTATTCAAGGGCAAGCCTTGATAAATTCAAAGCTCAGCTTTTCAGATCCACCCAATGGATTTGCTAATTTGACTCAAATAGTCTGTAAATAATCCACACAAAAACCCCTGAGTCTGAGTGGCTTGTTTCCATTTTTAGAGTTAACCGTTCTTCTGTTTTTAGATTCACCCAACAGTTTTGACGACGATGACGATTATGATGATGGGGGTGTTGTGACTGCAATGATTCCTGCAAGTCCGACAACACCTTTGGCAGACAGAAGAGGCATGGATGCTAAGAAAGGTGCGAAAAATACCTCAGTCTTCTAGTCTTCTTTAGCATGTATGGTTATTAGTGAGACATTCATTTCAGCTTCTGATATTTATGAACTATGCAATTAGAAAGGCTGGAGAGATCCTGTCTCAGCAAATGAGTCATAGAGCAAGGACAGAGAGCCAGAAGTTGGTAGACTCTAGGGTTGCCATATTCCCAATAGTGAAAATCTGGACAAAGTTGTTGAGCTCCCCCTTCCCCCCTTTTTTATTTTCATTTTGGGACTTTTCCTGAATTGTCCAGGCTTTCCTGGACATTTTGCTGATTCAGCAAAAATCCATCCAGGCGCCATTGTTCTGAGCGATTCTCAGATGTGTCTGGGGAAACCTGGACGCATGGCAGCCCTAATAGACACCATCTGCCATCATCCCTGTCCGCAGGCACACTGGCTTAGTACTGATGAGTGTTGGAGACCAAGCTCTTCAGGAGGGACATAGGAGGTTCTCCATCCCTGCCATAGAGGTTCCATGGTAACCACCAACAGAACACAAATGAGCCACAAATCCTTACTTCTTGTGGCAGTGAATTCCATACATTTATTCAGCATTGTCTGAAGAAGTACTTCTGTTCTTTCTCTCAGCCTTTCCTTTTACAAATCCTGGACGATTTTAAGCAAACAAAATTAAAACAGTTATTCAGAGCCTTTGTCTAATTGTGCGACCATTGTGTCATGCTGCTTCCCCCCCCCCGAAGGCGGAGTCTCTAAGTTTAGCTATTCTTTTTCTCCTCATTTCTGTCTTCTATATTAAAGATCTCTGTTCCCTCACACACAATTATAATGGGAGGAGGAGAGGAACCAGACACTTGAATAGACTATAGTCAATTCTAAATGTGTCTGGAGTCTAAATTCTAAATGTGGCTTATTTCACTCAACATAAGCTGCCGTTTGTCAAGCAGCTAGTGTGAAACATGAGCTCCTGGACAAATGGGACAAAGGCTGCCCCATTAAACTGATGCCCTCTTCTTACAGTGCAGCAGTACCCTTAAACTTCACCAGCTCTCCCCCACTGAGCTGCCTTCAAGAACTGAGCTATGCCTAACATGGTATGTAGAGGGAGCTCCACCTGTTCACACAGTTTGAAACTTCAGTGAAACTTCTTAGGGTCCAAATTAGAATGTGGTCAATGCATTAAATTAACCACAAGCTCTTACAGACTCATTTTAAAATTGTTGACTATTCAGCTTGAAACTGACACATTTCACAAGAGAGGAATGCATGGCTATGTCCCTCTACTAACTAATGGAATAGTTGGTGGATTTCATCATGGTGGAGTGAGGAAAAGGGGAGTGATTCTGCATTTTTCATGCACATTAGCAGTTTTATCAACTTTGTGTGTCTGTGGCGTGCTCTCTGTTTCTAATCCCAAACTCCTGAATTTGTACTGTATAGTCGTTGATCCTGGATACAGCCCAAGCTATTCAAGTATCAATGCCCTTCCTTCTGATGAAGCGACAAGCAATTCAAATTGTGGTATGTATTCCAAATGGCATCTAGATGATGTGTGCACTCAACCTGTAGCCATCCTATCTTACCACTGGGCTAAATATAATTTCTCTTAACATAAAGGGCTTAGCCTTAGGGGAAACTTGCAAGTATCAGCAGGTACCTTGGGAAAGAGCTGACATGGCTATTCTTCAGGAGACCCACCTCCAAGCTCCTGAGATGGAGTGGTTGTGAAAAGACTTGTTGGAGTGAGCACTGGGCACAGGGGGCTTCGCCAAATCTAGGGCAACAGCAATCCTCTTGCCAGAAGTAACTCACAGATGTGAATCAGAGAGCCCTCATAGAGGTCCCAATATCTATATGGATGAGAATAATTATCTCTTAATTAATGGTTATACCCAAAAGACTGAGGGTCCCTTGGGTTTGACACCATTCATGTAAAGGTCGCACAATTACAGAACACCACTATCATTTATGGGGAAGACTTCAGTTAAATCCTTATTTTTATTGAGCAAGATCATATACAAAGAGGAGACTTCCCAAGCAAAGGAGGCACCATGTGTTTCCACAGATAAGTACAGCCCTAGAATGTGTGTTGACTCAGCTAAATTGTGGTCCAAGATTTTATGTATACACAACTGGGTCAAAGCAAGGCTTTCCCCTCTTACATCTGTGTTGGTTAGCTTTTGTGTAACCAAATGCATGATAGACCCCATATTAATCTCAAATCATAGCTCACATTTAACACACCCATCCTCAACACCCTGGTTGTGCCTCAAATTGGAAAGTTAGCTCCACACCATGTAGGAAGGTGGTCTATATCTTATGGTTGGAGGTTGCAGTAACATAATTCTTGGAGCACAATAATAAACAGGCAGTAAAACTCCTCTGGGACAGGGGTGGCAAATCTTTGCCCGCCTCACCCCCAGTGTTGATGGACTCCAGCTCTCATGAGCCTCAGCCAACATGGTCAATGGTCAGGGATAATGGGAACTGTAATCCAACAACATCTGGAGGGCCACGGATTAGCAGAACCGATGCAAGAGATTGCACCACAAGCCCCATTCCTCCTCTCCCCCTACTTTTGCTTTGTGAGAGCATCACTGGAGGTCTCTTGGCCACCACATCGTCCCTGCCTCACTTAGGAAGGGCCAAGGGACTCCTTCCTCAGAGTGATGTATTCTGGGATAGATGGGCAGGAGAACACTGCCGCTGCAGTAGCTGGAAATGTCTACATTTAGTAAAATGTTTAAACAGTATTTCCAGCTGCTGCAGCAGCAGCAAACCACATCACTGGTCAGAGGCCCCAATTTCTTTGGGGGGGGCTCTCCCCAAGTCCAAAGACCTCCTGAGGAGGCCAAGCACAGAGCTGAGCATGGCCACAGAGGAGAAAGAGGCTGGAAGCAGCTCCTGAATAATATATGAGGTGCTGGAATCTGGGGGGGGGGGTGGATGGAAGTGTGGGGATTGGGTTATCAGATGATCTAGATGCAACTTGGACTACCCTGATTGTGTTCCACCTGCAAATCAGAAGTGTTATGTGTGACACATGCTTTTTATCCATAGATAAATACATTTTTGCTTTGGCTTTCCTTTCCTTTTTCCTTTCGGTCCTCTACTCCCTCTACACACACACACACACACACACACACACACACACACACACGTAAGAGAGAAATGGGAAGGAGGGAAGGGGCTAATAGGGACTGCCAACAGATTAACAATAAAATGCAAATAATCATGTTTTTTTTAAAACCCCACATTCATTTCCTCACAAGCCTGCTTATGTTTAGTTTGTGACTGGGAAAAGCTGTTTCACAAAAACATAAGAAGAGTCCTAGCGGATCAGACTAAACATCTCTTTACTTTAGCATCCTGACTCCCACAGTGGCTAAGCAGGTGGCTCTGGGAAGGTCACAAGCAGGTAACGAGTGCAACATCTCTCTCCTCTTCATGGTCCTCAGCAACCGGTATTCAAAGGCATCGCCTCCATTTTCCTTTAGCGTCAGTGGACACAGAATTGGGAATTTTGATATTGTAGTATCTTTGCTGATCTACGGCATAAATCCGATCTCATTAATTTAGCTACTTAACATTAAAATATGAGCATATTCTTAAGCAGCTGCTTTGGATATCCAACATCACTTCTTCCAATATTTATACAGTGTAAATTCTCACAGGTGTTTCATTGTTTACATAACTCTATTAAATCTGCAATTAGGTTCACAGAGAGCAAGAAGGAAACTCCCTGAGTCACCAGACAAACCCACACAAAACCAGACCATAATTCTGTCTCATTTATGCTGGTATAAAGAGCAATAATCTTTATAGCATTGTATAATTTTACACTGTCATGGGGTTGAGGCTCAGTAGACGAACTCATATTTTGTACGTGGAAGGCCCCCAGTTTCAGTCACTGGTACCTCCAGTTACCATTTCCTGATATGTCCAGTTAGAACCACTGCCTGATTGGGACTCTGGAGAGTTGTTGCCAGTCAGAGTAGACAGTACTGGATGAGATAGATTGTGTAACTTGATAAAAGGCAGCTTCCTAAGTTCCACACAGCACAGACTTTCTCCTTTGCAAGATCACTTAGATCCCCATGATCATAATAGGAAGGAAAAGATTCAGGATCCTCCCACCCAGTTTCAAGACCTTTCTTAGTTTTGATTGTTGGGGAGCAATTACTCCTTTGTGGCCTCTAAATTATTTCTATATGACTTATAAAATTCCCCACTTCCTCCCACCAAACTCTTATTTCCTCTTCTTCTGATTCCCATCCATCCCCCTTTACAGTCTATATGTTCTTTCTCATACCCCTTATTTTTCTGAGACTATTATGTACTTCAGTTTTCTAATGGATTGGGACTTATAACTCTCCCAGTAGGTGGCAACCCTCTCCCAACAAGTGAATTCGATTTGCTGCATGGAATTGTGGGGTGGGGGTGGGGGAGAAGTTGCAGAAATCAGAGAACACTGTGTACCATAATCAGCTGTAGGGCTTATGGTTACTATGCAATACCAGGTTATAGCCAGTCAAGTTGTTCAGGAGGCTAATCACATTGGCCAGACATAGTAGTATTTCTAGATAGCATCTTTTGACTCTTGGAGCTTACAATGATAAATACAGTTCCTCTCATATTCATTTGCCTTGGTTGTATAAAATGTATGTACATTCCTTTTAGATTGGTCCAACTGTCCTCAACAGCAGCATTAACCAAGCATAAAGCAAAATGTTTTAAATGGTTTAGTACTGATTTACCCTCACATTCAGCATTACTTTTTCAACATGAAAAGATCTTATATTTTGAGCCTTTTCTTACATAACAGGTAAAAAGAAAATTCAAATTTAAATAAAGGAGCATTGTCCAGACTCATTTATGTTGTTTCCCAATTTATGTGGTTCCTTTTCAGTTGAGGTGGCCCAACCTATGCACAGAGACAGCTTGTCTCCCCCTGGAACTCAGAATAGAATTTGGCAACTTTGCTGTGATTGTGCACAAACACCTGCACACTCACACGTTACATGACTTTGACCCCCTTTGTTATTCATTTGAAAAGGGGAGGTCACCATTTGTTCCTTCTGTTTATTTATTTTTAAAATGTTGCAAATAAAACGCTTCCACTAATCTTCACTGCTACAGCTCCTGCCAATGCTGAGTCTCCGCAAAGGAAAGACAGAAGAAGAATTCACGTTTCCATCCTTTATGTCTTGGTAGCCACCTGCTTTGTGATGTTGTCAGCGCTACTCGTCTTGGTCCTGGTGAAGTGTAAGTGATCCACTTTGGATGAAAGGAAGCCTGTATAAATCAGGAATGCGGATTGTGTTGAATCCCAACTCCCATCCGCCCCAGCCAGCATGACCAATGGTCAGGGATGGTGGAGTCTAATGATATCTGGAGGACTGTAGATTGATTCCCCATCTCTGGTGAAAATGTAAAATTGGAATTGTCAGAAACTGCAGGGGTTAGAAATGGGGACCCACGAATCCAGGCATACTGCTCTGTATGGAAAACTATCCATGAGGGATAGCTCAGCCAGTAGAGCATGAGATTCTTAATCTTGAGGTTGTGGGTTCAAGTCCCACTTTGGACAGAGATTCCTGCATTGCAGGGGGTTCCTTCCAACTCTACAATTCTATGATTCTATCATGTCTATAATTGGTTCCTGGGATTGCATGAGTGATAACAGTCATTTGTAACCTTTCTCCCTTTGGCTTTGTTCCTGGTACTATTCCTCTCACCTGGCTCCCACTTGTGAGTGGGCTCAGCTTTGAAAGCTATTTCTAAAACACTTTTTAAAAAATCAGATTTTTGAAAAATGTTTTTTAATGAATAAAATCTGATACTATGTTTCTTTATTTAGCAACATTTATATTCTGCATATCATATCTATACCAAAGTGGTTTATAGCTCTCAAAGGCAACCCACTTAAGGAAATGTGATACTAATAAAAACACATTGCAATAAATGCACATTTAAATACAGCCATCTGTTAAGTAACCAGAACAGTTCTCAAATCCTGGTATCAGATTACTGCTCTCCAATGCACTCTCCCTTCCAAGCCACCCTGAACTGGAAGGAGCCAGTGATAAATGCATCCCAGTGACCTAGCATCTGTCGCCTTTGCCTGAATCTGCTGCTGCTGCCACTGGAGAGGTCTAAAGAACAAATCGCTTGGCCCAGCTGAAGCATATTCAGCATATGGATGAGGGCCATCAGATTAAATGCAAGGAGGACATGGTTCAAAGCAAGGTTTATTTTGACAGTACAACAAAAAGTAGAAAAACTACAAAAAAATGTCTACTTTTCTTTCTTCAGACTCTGGACTATCAGAGGAGATACAAGCTCTGCACTTGAACCAATCAGAGATGCTGCTGAGAGGTAGGTAGTACGGCTCTTTAATATGTAAGGTGGAGGCTAAGATGTCCCACAATGGCTGTGCAGGGCAGGGTAATGGCCCCCAGCACAGGCCCCAGTGGAGCTGGACTGCAGTTGCTACTCACTGGCAGCTGATGATACTTGTGGCATCACCACTGACAGTCTGAACTCTAAATGCACTACTAGATCAATAGCAAAGCAGGAATGGCCCTAACACAATGCTTTTTGGGGTGGACATTTCGATTTGTCTTTCAGTGAAGAAGGACCTGGATGATGTGCAGGCGGCACAAAAGATTATGGAAACAACCATAAGCAACAACTTCAGTGAACTGCAGGATGTCACAGGTGAGACATCCTTGGAAACGTTATTTATCTTGATTATTTTCCTTCTGGCTTGGTCATCCTGGGGGTCTAAAAACATAGGAGAAGTCCCAGGCAGTGCCATCACTAGGAAGGTAGGAGAGAAGGGAGAATTCCTATTGAACCGTGTAGTAGCAAAAGGGGAGGAGAAATCCAGTTCTGCCCACATTATGATCTGAGCAGTTGCAATCCACCAGGCAATCCATGTTGGGCTTCCTCTGCCTAATCCAGAATAGGGGGAGGCAGTGGCACAATATATGTTGGCAGCTCCCAGGGCAAGTCAAAGTTGGTGCCCCCTAACCTAATTGTGGGCGTCATGTGGGGGGCCACGGGTGGACTTGGCTGTGCCTCTGCTGCAGCTGCTCATCATGGAGGTTCCCTGCCAGTCACTGCATTCCCATCTAGGCTCAGCGAGCTCCCGGTGGGAGCAGCGACTGGCACTCCTTGGCAGGCTTGGCAGCATCCCAGTAGCACAGGAGCCACAGCTGCTGCAGGCCTAGGAGGAGGGCAGTGGCGAATAAGCTAAAGCGCCAAGTATAGCCCTTCCCCAGCCATCTCTCTTTGGCCACACATTGGCAGGTCTCAGGTGAGCGGGTGGCTCTCTTCCCTGCTGGGGAAGGACTGGTGTGGGCTGGGGAAAGTTCAGGTTCCAGCTGGTGGGAGTTCCACCCAGGTGCAGGCATCCCTTCGCCGGCTGAGAGGTGTCACCGCAGCCCTGAAGACCCAGCCTGGGTGCAACTCTTCTGCCCATGACTTCGGAACATGGCAGCCCATCAACATGCTTAATTGCCGGCTGCTGCTGCTGTATATTCTGAAGTCCCCAAGTAGGCTACAGTGTTAACAGAGTGTTGCACTACATTTGCTTTGTAGAATTCATCTGTAGCAGCAGAAATTACTCTCATCCGTGCCCCAAGGACTGGAAGACTAAAGAGAAGAACTGCTATTACATTTCAGAAGAGATGAAAAACTGGACCGATGCTCTGTGGCAGTGCATTTATAATAGGGCTTATTTGGTCAGCATTTGGTCTGATGATGAACAGGTTAGTCTTCCTACATCATCATGATTCAGAATGGACAGACATGCCCATTTTTGTTCCTGACAGTTTCTCATTTTTCCCCAGTCTTTAAGTTTAATTCTCCACATTTTCGCATCAGTTTGTGGTCTCTTTTTTAATCCCCATGAAAATTTATCAGAACTACAGATTTTTGGGTGCAATCTTCCATAATATACACATTTTAGCAAACATTTTTTTCTAATACAATGCAATTTTATATGGTCATTTTAATTAACATATGCATTTTATGCACAAATAGGATGCATTTTTATATACAATATTTCGTTGGAGAACTGCAACACAAATTTCAGAGAAGTATGAATTCTGAAATATAGCTATGTTTTGGTTCACCTTCTGTTTCAGGAAGTGCAAATTAAGTATGCTCACATTACAATGCAAACTGAACCCAATTTCTTGCCCATTCGTATTGTTCAGGTGGAGCACCATTCCTTGTGAGGTATTTGCCATTAGTATGGTGTTCCCTGGGTACTATTAAGAAAGCTGGGGGGGGGGGGGAGCCACAGCAGATTTCCTAGTAAGCTAGTTCCTTTCAAAAATGATTCTATTTTCTCCCTCCAAAAATTTGATTGCCAAAAATTGTTTCCTTAGCTTTCACTGCCTCCAAACACACAGGGCATTTTGGTACAACACTTCCCCTGCATAGTTTGACTCTACAGTGGTACCTCTAGTTACGAACTTAATTCGTTCTGGAGGTCTGTTCTTAACCCAAAACCATTCTTAACCTGAGGCGCGCTTTCGCTAATGAGGCCTCTTGCTGCCGCTGGCACATGATTTCCGTTCTCATCCTGGGGTAAAATTCTCAACTCGAGGTAACTCTTCCACGTTAGCAGAGTTTGTAACCTGAAGTATTTGTAACCTGAAGCGTTTGTAACTCGAGGTACCACTGTACCATTCAAAAGAGGTATTCCAATATTATAGATTAGTGGCAAGAAATATGCCCTTTCCTTAACCATCTTTCATTGGAAATGTGTCCCTCTGAGTTCAGTGGCATTTTGCCTTCTACTTGTTCATTAGTGAGGAGAGGGGGGTGGCCTGAGGAAACCTCTGTAGGCTGGATCGGATGCCTTGAGGTCTGGACCTGGATGATGGTCAGAAGCTCCACCACCCCTGCTCTAGTACTTTTTTTAGGATTGCAGTTCAAATGTAATCTAGATTATTTCTCATCCCAGGGTTTCCTGAGAGATAACATCCACGGAGCAAGCACATACTGGCTGGGTGCAGCTTACAACGAAAAGGAGGGAAAGTGGAGGTGGAAAGAAGGCGATTTGCTTATATCTACAGCGTGAGTACATTTTAAAGTATTTACATGTTAAAAACGGTCTGTTTCATGATGCACATTCCCATAGGCTTCAAACCATGTGTGCTGAAGAAATGCAAGGGGTGGAGGTAACCTTTAAGGCATGACAAGGGACATCAGTGTTCAGTATAATGAAATAACTTGACTTGTGATTCTAGACTTGTGATGTAGCCAGTCTTTTAGATTTTAATATCG
The DNA here is from genome assembly GCF_964106915.1 of Podarcis gaigeae. Lineage (NCBI taxonomy): Eukaryota > Metazoa > Chordata > Lepidosauria > Squamata > Lacertidae > Podarcis > Podarcis gaigeae. Next base: position 45,057,671 of record NC_139679.1, read on the forward strand.
AGATTTTGGCCAGACTTTGGGAGCTTTGTGGTGGCGTTGGCGGTTCTATGCTGATAACAATTATTCCACAATCCCTCTCCCTCTCTTTCTTTTCTAGTTTTTGGGATATAGGACAGCCACAGATGGGTGCTGAAAAGGAATGTGGTGTCATGCATCCCAATGGAACATGGGCTTCTGCTATGTGTTCCCAAACCTATCGATGGATTTGCAAAAGGAGACTGATCTGCTGAGACACCTGGTGGGACAGGATTGTATACAAGTTGTGTTGCTTCTCTTCCCCTGCTCCCACCCCTCCTCATCCTGGAATGCATTGCAGCTACCAAGCAGACGGATGGAAGATGATAGCTTTTTATCACTGCGTGATCCTAAGCTTCCTAAAGCATTTTCATGCATGACACATAGTCTTGCTTTTGCTTATTGCGCAACAAGTGAAAGGATTGTCTCTCATGTGAAATCTGAGTGATTGTGCCACACAGTGCTGCCCACGTTCCCAGAAGGCCTCACAATCATCCCTGTCAAACATGGGAGGAGGGGAGAAATCAGCCACCCTGACTGTGGGAATCAGAAATGCAGCTTGACTCTCCCAACTAAGTCACCTTTGCAACCAACTAAACATACTTTTGCAACCTGTTCACATCTCAGGCACCTTATTAACTTTCCCCAGCCACAGGATGAGGAGGAAGCAATCGTGGGGTGAGAAGGGAGGCTGTCTAGTGAGCAGGGAGGTGTGAGAATGATGAGCTTGCAGAAGCATTCAAACTTCCTGAATGCTAGGCACTGTATTAAGAAAGAAGGCAAGGAGACCGTGCTGTGTTAGGTGCTATAGGTTTACTATTATTTCAAATGGCAACATACAAGAAGGATATATTATTTTTAGAGCAGGGGTGGGGAACCATTTTTAGCTGGAGGGCCAGATCACATTGCGGCCGCCCCCCCCTATTTGACACGTGGGCTGGGTTGATAATCTGTCATTCACCTGGTGTCACATGGCATGGTGGATCTGAGCCAGGCTGAAAGCAGCATGGCTTGCATTTGGAAGCAAATGTAAAGAATGCCAAATGCAAGCCACACTTGTAAAGGGAATTACAGGGAGCCTTGCTTGGAATGCAATCCTGGCTGTTCTTTTGCAAGTGTGGCTTCCACATGGTACTGTTCAAATCTGGCACCAAATGCAAGGGTCACTGATTCTGGCAGACATCAGATGCACCTGAGCGAATCTGATCATGTATTCTAAGGCTCCTGATTGTTTCTTTGCGGCCATGGCTTTACCTATCCTGAGCCTGACATCATATGACTTCAGACAAGTGGGCACAGCCCAGAGAAAGCTCAGAGGTCTGGTGGCTAGCTTGACTCATGGGATGGAGGGTTCCCATCTGTATGTTAGAGGAACTACAAATAGAAGCAAAGTGCCTGTGACATTTTGTTGAGTTAAGCACAGGTATCAATCTTGCCTCTGCACAGCCACGTGATATAGCCACTGCTGGTATTTTTAGGAGAGAAAAGGCAAGTTTTTACTTTTGCAAACCACTTAACTCTTTGCATAGTCCTCAATGGCAAATCTGCAATACAATACTGTGATTGCCTCACAATCAGGCTTTGCTCAGTTTTATTTCATTTATTTTTGTGTGTGCATTTTTCTGCAACTACTTTCTTCTAAACAGCATAATTCAATAGTTCGCTTTTTACAGTTTTGTACTGAACCTTTCATTTTTCACTGAATAAAAATTCTCACTGTAATCATCAATGACTTGTTTCAAGGAATGCTCTTAATTTTCTTGATCTAATGAAAGATAACCATGTGCTATCTAATCCAGAGCTCAAGGCAGCAACTCTGTACCTACTCACCTGGGAGTGAGCCCCAGTGAATTTCATGAAGGAGTAAGCCCCAGTGTATAGGATTGCACTGTTGGTCACAAAGAGGACAACACCTTTGGCTTACCACTGTGACTGAGGGACATGAGCCTGTCCTCAGATTTCTGTTCTAAAATCCTGTGGAACATAATGCAATGGTGGGAACTGCAACACTACCCTAAATGCCTCATTTTTTAATGTGTTTCAACTAATTGTGTTGGATTAAAAAAAAAAAGCCCAATGAGGCAGAAAGACAGGCATGCATATGTTTGTCAATTGTATCATTGATCCCTGGATTGTAAATCCTATTGAATTCCTCCCTTCCTCTTTCTTTGGATGCTGCGCACTTGCCCTTTGTAGCACTGAGTGGAGGTGAATTTGTTTAAAGGGAAGCACAGCCCTGGTTTCTTCCTCACTATGCAGGCACAGGGTTGTTAATTGACACGGCTAACAGTGGTGAAGCACCACGTTACTACCATGACTTCAGTTTAGAGTAATCCTAATTTGCAAGCATAAATATTAGAATAGTGGCCGCACACCCAAGGTGGCCCATGGATAATGTTTGGGTGTTGGGGCAGTTTAGGCACAATGTTTTATAACAATGAAACATGTTGAAAACAATGAAGCTGCACTGCTGTCAGAAAATGTAGTAATGCTGCCATCTAGCTGCTGTTTTGTTGGGGTTTTTTTTGGTCTTTTAAAATCAAAGATTCACACTGTTTTACTTAATTTGTTTTTTGTTTGTTTGTTTGTTTTTACACTTAAATAGTGGGGGCTATCCACAAATAGTAGTGGCTTGCCAACATACAGAAACCACTCTCGGTTATGGTGATATTCCAAATGGTTATGATAGAACTAGCTGGATAATGTCAATATTGGTTTTTTCCTCCACCCCACACCCTCAAACTGGGCTTCTGTTCTCACTGACATTTGGGTACCAGACCAGAATCTGAACAGAACTTAGGCCTGAAAGAAAATCCAGCTCAGGACATATCTAGCCTGCCTTCTTTTCAAGTGAGGGCATTATGCTCAACCCCCTAGCAATATGAACCCAGACCAGAACTTGCCATGGAAGTTTGATTGAGCACATCTGTCACCCTTACCTGTTGCCAACTCCCCTTCTTGATAAAAATGACCCAGGATTGCAAACCAGAGATCTAGTCTATGTCTTTAGATTCACCATTGTAATGGAAGACAAGGCAGCCCCAATTTATCCCGCTCGTTCCTTCTCAGGTCCCGTCATCTTTACCTTACCTCATAGGGAAGCTGTCTCATACCATCTTGGTAGTGTCCATCTTGGTAGTATCATCTTCTCTCAACAGGCAGCAGCTCTCCAGGGCCTAAGGCAAAGGTTATTTCCCATCCTCTGCAACCTGATCTTGGCTCCATCTACTACAATACTGCCTACTCTGACTGGCAGCAGTTCTTCTTGGGCCGTGCATTTCACATCCCCTGCCACCCCACCCCTGATCCTTTTTTCAAGTGGAGATGTGAGGTCTTCTGTATGTCAAGCATGCCCTCTGCCATTGACCTATAGTCCTTCCCCATGCATTGGGGAATTGAAAAGAAGAGACTGGGTTGCAGCCTAGCAACAATATTGCCATCATTATGTGCCTTTTACTAGTTGCTGCCTATGCTTGGGAATTATCCCCTTCAGCCTTCATTAAGCTACTTTGCTCTGCTTCGAGTTATTCTTCCAGTCTCATTTTATATACAAAGACTTTTCTACATCATCCTATCATCATCCTAAATTACCTGCTCCTCCACTAACATTTTACTTCCCACAACTATGCATTGTAAAGTCCTGGGCTCCCCTCACCCCACCACTTCCTTTCCTTGTGCATCTACTGCAGATGGAGGAGCAGGTCTGTGCAGAGATAGTCTGCTGCTTCTGTGTACTGCTTAGCATCCAGCTCCCTGCTGGCGATCTATAAAATGTTTAGCAGTGGTAGTGCTAATGATACCGTGGGTAATTTTACAGTCAGTGTAGTTGTGCATAGTGAGGGGTAGTAGGCACTACCTTCAGAGGTGGGTGGGAAGAAAAACCAAAGGGATAATCTGAATCTGAGAACAGGTGGAGAGAGGGGAAAAGAGAGAGAAGAGGGAGGGATGGTGGAAGAGACAGGCATGCACGTGATGCATGGCACTGGCTATGGGAGTCTACGGAGCATGCCTGGATGGGGTGGTCTTATTTACGACTTCATGGAAAGCAATTTTTGCACCAATATCTGTAATGTTTATTTAGATAAAAGTGCATTTCCCTGAAAGAAAGAAAAAAGATTCTGAAGGAGACTGGTTTAGATTCAGCTGTTATTTTTTGCTCCAATTGGTGCATTGAGCAGTAAGCAGAATTGGTGCATTGAGCAGTGGGCATTTGCAAAACAGGTGGAGCTGTGCATTTCTTTCTGACTAACGTTACTTTCTGCAGAAGATGAAGATTCTACTGCTTCCTCAGGGGATGGGTTAACCTGACCCAAACATGTTTCTTTAAAATGAGAGCATGGGTTTATATCTCGGCAAAGGGGACAAATACAGCTCCATTTCATGGTACTTGTGAAGGGTGCTCATTGAGCCTTGTTCAGTGTTGCTGCTTACCCAGCAGGGCTGCCTGGCAGACAGAACCTTGTTCCAGGTGGCAAAACAGGCCTGTCTGCATACCAGGCCAAAGGATGATTGGGGGCTCTTTGTTTGCTTCATGGCCCAATCTCACAAGATGAGCAGTAACGAGCTATTGACTGACTTTACATTACCTCATAAAGCTCCTTAGTGAGGGTGAACTATGTTTTTAAACCTAACTGAGAGAATATATACAGCAGTAGTTGCTTAAAGGTGGCATTTGAGCTCACCCCAAGCATCTACAACTGGTGTGTGTATTGGGGAAAGAGCGTAACAATTTTCCTAATCTGTCCTCATTGTTTTGCTCCATCCCCTGCTGCACATACAGAAGCAGAGGGAAGCCAAGTGGAATTGGAGTGGTGAAGGGAATGGTTATAAGTAACCATTCAACACACACACATCAGAGAGATAGGGCAATTAATAACTCCGCCTCCCAACTGAGTTGGCAATGGCATAGCAAAGCGCATGATTACCTGATCTCTACTGGAACGACCACCTGGAATTTCCAGCTGCTCCCTCGCACAAAGGATCAGGGTACAATCCAGACTGAATCACCAAGAAGAGACTCCCAACTGACTTTGGGTCCCAACTGGCCACAGCACCAGTTCAGTGAGTTTCAGTGGGATCCTCCTATTCACCCAGCTAAGGCTGCTTCAGGAGCAGAATGTGTGCCGCCCACTGTTCCTTCCTCCCTTTCCCCGTCCTCTTGGGATCACGAGGCAAGGCTTTGCCAGTTCTCTGGAAGCTGTGGAAATAAGTTCCTGTTCAGACTCTCTGCCATCTGCCTATGAATATATGCATTGGCAACAGTTAGTTAAAGAAAGAGAGGAGAAAGCAGAAGCTAAGGCAGACCAGGGTTGCCCAATCCCGTCACTGACAGAATTGATTTCCATTTCTGTTGCCCTTCTTCCCAAGGATCAGGGCCAAAGTTATTCTGAGATAGCAAAGAAGACTAATGTCATGATATATAAGTATACTGCAGTGTGGCTCACTCCCAGGTAAGTGGGTACAGAATTGCAGCTTTACTTATCCTGTAAATAAACCAAGCCCATAAACAAGAAGGGTGAGTCTTCAATTGCATTAGGTCAGTCAGTCAATCAATCAATCAATCAATCAATCAATTTCAGCACACCTTTGAGTTATTCTCTGTCTTTCTTTTTGTACTCATGAACTCCTTTCTTTCATTCACCAGCTACAGCTTTAACTGAATAGTCACTATACAGAGTTCTTCTTTTTAGAAACACAGCTTAGGAAAGCTCTTTGATACATATTACCCCCACTGGTTATTGTTTTGTTGTCCCCATGCAAATTAATGGGTCAAAGCAGTCCCACTAGCCTGCATTGGGACAGGAGGCAAGGAAACAGGGTAGCCCCCCCCAAAGCATTTGGATTTGGGGCACTTGGGAAAGAAAACTCAGGGGTCGGATAACCTGAGTCTGGTTTTAACTAGGGTCTTTCAAACCCCTGGATTAGAATGCGAGGCAGGCTGAAATGAGCTCTCATGCCACCCCTACAACAGATTGAAGAAAACAATACCCATCACAACAGTTTCAGATAAGGGTCTCCAGAATATGGAGATTACTTAGACCAGAGCTGCTGAGAGGGGGGGGGGGGCTAAAAAGAAAGAAAAACGTAAAGTAAAAGTACAGCTGAAGAGATATTCAAGAATAAGGAGCTGGAAAAGAACAAGGGTTATCAATCTGAAATTAATTCAGCCAGTAATGACAGTGCAGACATTACTTCTCATGTGATGGATCCTCCCAGCTACTTGGGCTGTAGCAACTGGCCGTAACAGAAGTGACAGATGGTGGAGACAATTTCCTTGCCTAGCAAAGGGAACAGTATCCGTTACATTTAACATGCTCTTTATTTTTAACAGAACTATTGCTAAAGTGGTTCTATGACTTTGGGGAGGGGAGACAAATGGGAATCTTGTGGTACCACAGGAATGAGAAGATGAGACTGTACCATATAACAAACTACGTTATAACCATTTTCATTTCTACTAAAGCAGATAATTTAAGGCAGTGATTCTGGACAGCTTGGATGTGTGGGGTTTTTCTCATTGGAATACTGGGGATAAGCTATGCATTATACACAGTCCTGAGTCTGATATTGTTTTCCCCATTTGCTTCAACACAATGGCTTCAGGTTGGAGCAGAGAACCAGCAAGGGAGAAAGGAGCTGCTTAACCATTCATTTTGCTAGCTATCCACTCAAAATTCTTCCAAAGCAGCACGGGGGGTGAAAATCGGCAAAAATAATAGCAGTAGTTTGGCCCTTAAATATGGATGCAGAACCTGGATTCATATCCTAGCACAGCCATACATCCATGTACACACTCACTACATTTGTTACAAAGTCCCTTCCGCTGTCCCTCCCCTCTCTCAAAATGGGAACAATTGTGGTCTGCCTTGCAGCAGTCTTGTTGTGAGCACAAACAAGACAATGGCTGTAAAAAGGCACCGCATGTGGGTTAAAATAACCAAGAGTCTTGTGGCATCTTAAAAACTTAATAAATGTATTATGGCATAATCTTTTGTGGGTTAGAGTCCGCTTCATCAAATGAATTAAGTGTTTCCTTATGTTGGCAGGTATATAGACCCATGATTGTTAGAGGTGGGTGGGGGACCATGGTAATGTCTGCCTGCTGGGTAGGGCAAAGCCTGGAAATGCTTTTATGAGCTTTTAAAACCTTCAGTGTCTGAAAGGAAATGAGACATGGCATTTGGAATAAAATGCTATGTGCAAAGAGCAACAGCAGTAGCAGGGCAGGATTTTGAAAATGAGCCTGCCTCACCTATGTTGAAGGTGGTTGAGTAGCGGGGGGGGGGGGGTTAAAGATAAGGCTAAGGAGCTCAGAGTTAAGAAAACAGACTGAAAACTTGGTGAGATTTTAGTCTGGGAGGTGTTGCAGGGGGAAGAGGCTCAGAGCCACTGAGATACATTACAAAGTAGAGCTCTGTCCATGGTGCTCAACTGTTTAGGACTGGAGAAACCACTGGACCAGGCAGCTAATTCTGAACATGGTTGGTCCTGAATGTTGCAGGGCTAAGGCAAAGAAGTTCGCCTCCACAAAATAACAGACGTGGAGAGATCTCCAAGCTAAAATGGTAAATTTCTTCTATTCACTTCTCATGAATTTACACTGCCAAAGTCATGTGGATATTCCTTTTTCTTTGTGATGTTATTTTCCTGCATCTATTTCTTAACATGCACTCCCCTGAGGATTAAAAAACATTACGTTGAAATTGGTGTGCGACAGCTACAAGGCCAACAGTTTTATTCTTGTCTGTAGTGCACCCAATATGATGAAGTTGTATTGCAATGAATATCCCAATTGATTAGACTGCTACTTTACCCATATTTAATACACACATACAACTACTAACCTACAAAACATTCAGAAGCACCATTTATGGAAGAGGAAGGGTTCTCCTCATATCTGGTGTTTTGGAGTATACACGATTACAAGAGCATCCATATTGAAAAAGCATATTAAACACTCAATAAACAGGACTGGGTTTCAGTTTGTGGAGGCACTAGTCACTTCATAAATTGAGGCCCTCGTTCTAAACTCAAGACACACATTTATTGCTCTAATTTGATTAAAAATATGACCAAGTTTGTGGCGGTTGTGGGGGCTTTTAATTTCCAGGGGTCAGACTTAAGTTGGTCAGGGTACCATATCTGGCCCCCTTCTTAATTTAATCGAATCCTGCTCTGAAGCTGGGGGCTGAAAACAGCAGCCATTAAAAAATGCTTCTCTCATACAGTACTGAATTATATAATAGAAATTGCTTGGGCTGATATTTTTTGCTCAAGGCCCATTTCCTTTTCTTCAGAGCTAGTGAATGTCCTAAAAAACTGAGTCCCTAGGCATGTGGCGGTCCTGACTACGAATGCTCTCAAAATACTCTCACTCTTGGGGGGGGGGGGGAGTTAATTTTGAATGTATCCAGACTCTTGTTATGAATGGTCTCTCTTTCCTAGCCACACCAAAAATAAAATAAAATGTCCCCTTGCGTGCGACGGCCCCCCAATTTCCACTGCAAGGAGTTCCGCGGGTTAGCCTCGCCTCCGCAGCGCAACAAGTCGCTCCTCCCTCACCCTCTCATCTCCGTGGCGGAAGCGTCATATAGCTATTTCGATCTACACACACACGCGCGCGCACTTCTAACGACCCCCGCCCCGCGGCCACCCTTCCATAAACGAAAAAAATAATCACCTCCCCGCTCCCTCTTACGGCAGACGTGTCACAGAGGAGCCCCGGGACTCCGCAGAAAAACCCAGCTCCCGCCACGCAGCACAGTGGGTTTTGGGTGGGTAATTTATTGATTAACATATTTTATTGTAACTTTACCCGTTCCTCGCTGGGCGTGCGGAGAGACAGCCAGGCACCGAGAGGGTTGCCTGCCTGCCTGCCTGCCCTTCCCAGCTGCTGAGGGTGCCGCTTCCCCTCTCCCCTCCCTCGGTGGGTCCAGCCCCGCCTGGGGCCCCGCCAGCTGCAGCGAGTGTAATTACCGTTTTGGGTTTGTTGTCGGCATAAATAATTGAAGGCGGGCTCCTCCTGTCAGGGTTCTTTTCCCCCCCAAATAATTATTTCGTGAAGAGCCACGTGCGAGGAATCGGAGGGAGGAGGAGGAGGGGTGCGCGCGAGGGGAGCGGGAGGCGAAACGGCGGGAAAGCCGGGCGGGGGAGGATCCGCCACGCAGCTTTCGGGGAGGGCGACCCGGGCTGGCCCCCTGAACCCTTTCCCGCCTCGACAAGCCTGAGGCGAGCTGTCTGGCCGGCTGCTGAGCGGTGGTCGCCATGTGGGAGCCTTAATTGCAGCAGGCGCCCTCCTCCCTCCCTCGCGGGTCTGCCCAGAAAAGGGAGTGGGCAGCGGGTGTCCCTCCACCCCATTCCCGCCTCCTCCCACTTCGGAGCCCTCCTGGGAACTGCTCGGTGCCTCCTCCCTCCCTCCCTTCGTCCCTCCCTCCTCCTCCTCTTGCTCTCTGTCTCTCCTCCCCTCCCTCCCTCCCTCCCTCCTCCTCCTCCTCCATGCTGGTTCAATGCCAGAGCGGCGTCTAGGGGACCACCATGCCCTGAGGCTGGCTCCCGGCTGCGCCCCCACCAGCCACCCTTCCTCCTTCCCACCCCCCTTACCTGGCCCCCCCTCCTGGCCCCTCCGGGCAGCGGCGGACTGGGATGTGCCGTCGAGGTGCCTGGGCAGGACACTTGGCAGCCAGCGATGCCAGGCACAGCTGGCAGCGTTAACTCTTCGCTAGCTGCCAGCAGGGATCTCTGAGGAGATACAGGTGAGTGTGTGGCTGGCAAACCCCGCTGCCTCGGCGCGGGGCTGGCGAAGGATTCCCCGCGGCAGAATCCGTTTGCCATTCTCGGCTTCTAGGGCACGAAGGCGGACGGGCACTTAGGCAGCCATCCCATCCTCTGCATTGAACACGGCGAGGGGCAGGCGCCCCATCGCTGTATATGTGGGGACAGCGTCTGGTGTGCCGGGAAGAGTTCTGGGCTGGAGACTCTTAATTTAAGATGCTTGCAAAGGGGCTGGGGGAAAGAAGAGCAGCGAGATGCAATGATTTCCTCATCTTGCTGGGTCTCATTCATTCATCCCAAGGCAGCCTTGGATCAAGCCTCTCTACCCTCATTGCTCCCCAGTATCTGTTTTTAATATGTTGCTCTCTCCTCTGCTAGGTATATTTCCATCTTGCATTGCAAGCAGTAACTCCTGTTCTCCCCTAGGTGGGCATCTTGCTTAGCACTGGGAGGGCTGCATCTGCTCAGACCAGGCTAGGATGGAGGCATAAAAACATGGGGAGCCCCCCACCCCACTCAGCTTTCTAAGCTCTGGTAGTCTCCCAACCCTGTGATATTGTTCCCCACCCCATTCTCTGTGTGTATGTGGTGCATATGTGCATTATTCAGCACCAAACAGGGAAGTGGGCGGAAATGCCAGGCTCCTGGGGTGTCTCCTGAATCTGTATTCCCTTTCTCCCTAAAGTTAGAAAGTAAGTCAGGTCACCTTCTCTTTATTGCTTGGCTCCTGCTAACTTGGTGGCTGCCTGACTTTCAAGGAACCCTATGCAGGCGGACGGAGATGGTGAGGTTGTGGATTATTTTTGTCTCACCGTCTGCTCCAAGGAACAGATGCTTCCTGCAGGGATGGTGCATGCCGTTTCCAAGTGCCCCTTAGGTCCCTGGCTTCTGCTTTAACAAGAACAGCCGGAGCTCAGGGCCAGGGAACTGCCAGCTCCAGAGTCTGCAGCTTGGTAGATTGCTTTGACCCTTGACCCTGGGTGATGGACTGATGTCTATAAAGGCAGCAGCTAGAGGCATCTTGATATAGATCAGGGTCAGATATAGCCTGGGGAGTAAGAAGAATCCAGTGTGAGAGAGAATGGGCAGGATGTCTTTTGCACTATTGTTTTTCTCTTCTATGCGGTGCTTTTCTTGTACATGGGATCTAGAATTACAAATCTTCTACCCGTCCCCGAAGAACTGTCTCTTCCTAACACAGGACATTGCCTTTATACCAAATCAGACCATTGGCCCATCTAAACAAGGATTGTTAACATTTACAGTGGTACCTTGGGTTACATACGCTTCAGGTTACATATGCTTCAGGTTACAGACTCCGCTAACCCAGAAATATTACCTCGGGTTAAGAACTTTGCTTCAGGATGAGAACAGAAATCGTGCAGCAGCAGCGGCAGCAGCAGGAGGCCCCATTAGCTAAAGTGATGCTTCAGGTTAAGAACAGTTTCAGGTTAAGAACAGACCCCCAGAATGAATTAAGTTCTTAACCCGAGGTACCACTGTACTAGCAGCAGCTATCCAGGGTTTCAGGCAGAGTCTTTCCCAGCACTACCTGGTGATGCTGTGGATTGAACCTGTTCTTTGACATCCACCCCATCCTAGTGCTCTTAAGACAGCCCAGTAAACAACCTGGTGAAGTTACCTTAGCTGGAAGTGTCCATAACAGATTCACAACCTAGCAGTTCGAAAGCATGCCAGTGCAAGTAGATAAATAGGTACCACTGCGGTGGGAAGTTAAGCAGCATTTCCATGTGCTCTGGTTTCTGTCACGGTATTCCGTTGCGCCAGAAGCGGTTTAGTCATGCTGGCCACATGACCCAGAAAAACTGTCTGCGGACAAACACCAGCTCCCTCGGCCTGAAAGAGAGAAGAGAGCTGCAATCCTATAGTCACCTTTGACTGGACTTAACCATCCAGGGGTCCTTTAGCTTTACCTTTTACCTATAACAGATTCACAATGGGCTGTTGTGATATATTGGTGTGAACAGCAGTACGTGGGCTGGAACTGGTCTTCATCTTCTTCAGCCTTTTGATTGGAGTTCTAGCTAGGTCCTGAGGGCAGTGGACTGAATTCAACTCGTCTGTCATCAACACCTGTAGTGAATCACTTGGGGTGTGTGACGTTCGTTCTTTGAATGTACCATGGGGAAAATATTCCATCTCACTAGATACTATAAAGAGCAGTATTGTAAATATAAGGCAGCCTGAAAGATACGAGACACCAGATCTTAACCACGCTGCTGTGATAAGCCATTTGCTTATTTTACTGTATTGCCTCCTCTTAGCTGTATAGAGAATCTTTGAGGTTCTTACTTCAGGACAAAATACAGGCTGCTATAAGGAATAAAGATTTTTCATACAGAGACTGGCTGAGATGGCAATCATGTGCACTCTTATTAGGTAGCAAGTCCTACCGAATGCTTTGGGACCTACTTCTGAGGGAAAAAATTCATCGAATTGATTTGTATGAATGTGGGTTGTGAAGTTCCCAGTTCAAATATTGCCTCAGCCGCAAACTTGGGAGTTGGCATTAGGCAAGTCACTGGTCTGCATTTGACAAGGCTTGGTAGCCAGCTGTGACTAGTTTGCAAGACATGTTGACTCACATTTATTCCTGTTTAGATTCCATATCAACAGTCAGATGGTGTACCTTCTGCTGCTGCTCATCCAGTGATTGTTAATTCTTTTTAGCTTGTGCAACCTGAGGATGCAGACATTATTTTTGAATCAGTGAGGTTGTCTTAATGTGTGTTTAAGCCATACCCATTATTGGCTTATAAACACTGTCAGAGAGGGGTTGGCTAATTGGGTGGTGGGTCCTTATGAGAGGGTTCTATTCCATCCTAGCAATAGTTTGGCATATATATATATATATATATATATATATATATATATATATATATATGGGTAAAGGACCTGAGTAATAGAATTCCTGCATGAAAATGATTATCTGGATCCATTTCGGGCCTGGTTTGGGTTCCAAAACAGCATTGGCTGTCCTAAGTAGATGATCTTCACATGGAGGTAGACATTCATGGGTGTCTGCAGGAATTATTTTTTGGGGGGTGTAAAATTTGATTTCTCCTGGAACTTTCAGCAGCTTTTAGTCCCCTTGACCATGATATCCTGCTGGGCTTCCTTGCTAGGGTGAGGCTGCAGTTCTTCCTTGCAAGAAAGTAGTGCTGGGGAACTCACGCTCATCCTTTTGATCTATGGGGTCCTGCAGGGTTCAGTTTTCTCTCCTGTGCTCTTAAATATATACAGGAAATGTCTGAGAGAGATCATCTGGGATTGAGTGGATTTTCATAAGGCTATCAATGGCTACTACTGTGCTCTGCCTCCACAGTCGGAAGCAGTGTGGTTCTGAATACCAGTTGCTGGAAACTCCAGGAGAGGAGAGTGCTCTTGTGCTCGGATCCTGCTTGTAGGTTTCCCAGAGGCTTCTGGTGGACTGCTGTGAGAACAGGATGCTGGACTAGATGAGACATTGGCCTGACCCAGCACACTGTTCTTGAGTGCATCGGTGTACTGATGATATGCAGCTCTTTATCTCCTCGCCATCTGATTCTAGGGAGGCCAATGAGATTCTGCTATTTTTCAGGAGGCCAGCCAGTTGAGGGATTGCCTCCTGGATGCAGTTGCTCTCCTCTTGAAAGAACCTGGGAGCACTCTTGGGCCCAGCCTTGGTATTAGATGCTCAAGTGTCAGCTGTGACCAGGATGACTGTTCGGGGGGGGGGGGCGGGTTTAGAGCCGTCTGCCCAGTAGAGCCTGTGTTCTCTGGGTGAGTTTTTCTTTTTCTGTGACGAAAGGTGAGAGGAAATTGGTCCACAACTTACTTTCAATACTATCAAGGCTTTTAATTGTTAACTAATATCTTGTTCCTGTGAAAGCCCTTTGTTCATTTGGAGGTGTGTGCTTTTTGTCTAGTTTTGTGTGTGTGTGTGTGTGTGTGTGTGTGTGTGTGTGTAGCGGGGAGAGAATTCCCTATCATTCAGTCAGAGGTAGTGATTACTAGGAATGATACCCAGTGCATGCAGTAGATAGACTGTTGGGCCTGAATATTGGAAGCCCATGTTCATATCCATATTTGACCATGCGGTAGTATTGATTCAAGTCATTCTCTCTCTCAGCTGAACTGTTATGTAGGTAAACCTCCACTCTGAAGTCCCTGAAGCAACTAAAAAAATGTAGCTATCACAACAACTTCTTATTACCTCACCTTTAGAATTCAGTGTAGTCTGGAGAGTGTAGAACTTGGGATCTAGAACAGCTTCAGAAAGGTGGAAAGGATAAGGAATATTATTCATATATGATTTCCTGAATATGCCTTTCAGAAAGGAAGAGATTCAGAAACGTTGAGATGTTTTGAGGGGAAGCTAGAGAACAGGGTTCTGAAGTTCTGTCCTTAAGTGTAGAATGAAGAATGGTGTGTGATGCAGTCCTAACCCCACCAACCTGGGAGTAAGCTCCATTGAATTCAATGGAACTTCTGAGTAACCAAGGTTAGGATTGCAGCCTAAGACTCATGCTGGTTGAGGACTAGTACTGTTTGATGCATAATGTAGTGTCAGATGTGTGCCAGGTTCTACGCACAGCACAATTAGTTCCTAAAAGACATGGCCAAGGAACAGCAGAGAGCTTGTTAAAGGTGTGGTAAGGATGCAATAGGGGAGATATGTCTAATACAGCATGCAGAAAAGTGAACCTGGAGGAAAAGTTTTAATGAGGAAGTAGTGGGTTTGGTGGAAGAGAGAAATATGTTTCGTTGGTCAGAGAGAAAAGAAACAGAAGCTAATAAAATGCAGCACGTCAGACCTTGTTTCCCCCTTTGCTTTGTATTCCCTTGAAGACTGATTTGTACCTCAGCCAGTTCCTCACTTTCCCTTGAGAGGGAAGGGGCATTGTGTGCAAAGGGTTGTCAGTTTATGGCTGTGGACTCACAGGCCATCATTACTTTCTATAGAGAATATTGACTGTGAAGCAAGATAACAGGGTTCTGGGGAAACCCCAGCAGGAAATGTTTTGGCACAGCTGCCAGAAGGATCCAAGTGTTAATGGGATGATAGGCAGGAAAGAAATTCAAATCATTTGCTTCCTTGGGCAGCTCTTCTGGGACTTCAAGAAGTGTGGGGACAACTAGCTGCCCCATAATGATTAAAGCACAGGGTGCTCTTCTACAGCTTTATTGTCTCTGAATTCTTGCAATAGGAAGGGTCTGGAGTCTACAGTAGGAAGGGGGCCTTTCTGGTTTTTCCATTTATAATGGAATGATGATCTGTCCCAGCAACATCTGTCTTATTTCCAAGATGAGTGCCGCAACCCCAGAGTCGGCCACGAGTGGACCTAATGGTCAGGGGTCCCTTTACCTTTACCTTTAAAATGCAGCATGCATATATTTCTATATTAACAGAACTGTACGCCAGTTCTATGTGTTGCAGCTGCTGCTTCGGCTATAGAGGTTTAATTCCAGTGTATGAGCGATGAGTCGGACATGACTAAATGACTAAACAACAACAACAACAACGAGCGACATCTCTGGTAGTCTGAGAAAGCAGCACTTTTTCAAAGGGGAGGGACAGGACTTTTCTTGCACCAGCAAGTGAAAGGAACTTTCCATTCGAAGCAGAAACTTAGTGCATGTGTGTTAGGACAAGGTACCATAATAGAAATACACTTTCACTGGCACATCTGTTCGAAATGCTAAAAGGTACCCAGCCTCACTTAAAAGACAGCTTGACAGGACTACATGTGCTATAGCAGAACCACAGCAGGATGACAACCTTATAAAGATGTAGCTTGCTGAATCTCAATAACTTTCTGAAAAATGAAAATTGGAGGCAAGACTGGAATGTTAAGTGATGGGTTTGTTACATCTAGGATATTACATAGTACTCAGGAACAAGCGTGGGAGAAGAATCCTTGGAGTCTATTGTATACTGTCACAGCCTGCAGCAGACCTGTTCTTTGTTACCAGGTATTCTGAAATCTACAGGCATATTTCATAACAGCCTATTTCTTTTGGGGGCCCTTGAACAGACTATATGTGCACACGGACACACATGGAAGAAAAGACAGGCAGACAAAACACATTAGCAGAATAGTTAAGACGTGTCTCTTGAAATCACAGAGCCACAAACTCAGGTGTGGCCAGTGCCCAGGAATGCTTATGTGCAGCTAAGACTAGTGTGCCAACTGCACTTTTAGAGATACCGGATCTACCCACAGTGACATATTATTGTTTGGATACCATAATGTGCTCCTTGAGAGGTGTTTGGAAACTTTTGCTGGTTAAGAATTTTGCAGCCAGTCTGTTGGCTGCCTGTCCCATCTTCTTGACAGAATTCAAAGTGTTGGTTTTGACTTGCAAAGCCCTACATGGATTGGGACCAGATTATCTGAAAAGACACTGTTCTCCTATATCGACCTTCCTAGGTTTTTAAGCTCTTTGGGAGAGATCCTTATTTTTGTCCTGTCAACATCTAAGGTGCTTTTTGTGATACTTGAGAGAGGACCTTCTCAGTGACTGCCCCCAAGCCCTGGAACTCCTGGTCAAGGGAGGCTAACTATCCAGTTCTATAAATTACATTTTCCTAACAGACAGAGGTGTATTTGACCTCATTAACTTACTTCTAATGGCTGAATGTAAATACTGCAAAATGTTCAGCTAGCTGTTTTTTCATTGCCTTTACTGATGTTTTACCTACCTGCTTTTAATATTTTAATTGCTATTTTGTATTTTACTATCATTAACTGCTTTGATCAGCATCAGATGGGAAGGCAGGATACAAATTTAGCAAACAAATAAAGAATAAATATTGTGCATCTTCAACAACATAAAGTTATCTTTTAATCTTAATCCACCTGTCACATGTATATTTCAAGGTAGAATTTGAGTTTTATGTGTGGCAAGTTAAAGGATGCCTTTTCTCCCATCTTCCTCCCCAGTAAGCCAGACGCATAGCAAATTTCCTAATATCCCTCCCATATGAATCCCATCTTTGGAATCTTTGTACCTTAGGATAATTCTGAAACATGTCCCATCTATCTCTGGAGCAGAGATGTACTGACAACCTTACGTTGAGGAAAGATATGGCCATCTTGGTCGTACTGGAGCATACATAAATCTTTTACAGAGTTGATCATGGATTCTTGCTATAGCATCTCAGAGACTGCTGGTGTGATGAGAGCTGCCAATCAGTGGTTTGAGTCATACAAGATTGGAGTTAATTGGTGATGATGGATGGTTATGCGTCACTCCCAAGAGACTTGAAATGCAATGTCCCTCATGTTGTTCAACATATAAATACAGCTGCTCAGGGATTTCAAGGCTAAGCATAGGGTTGAGTATCATCAGTATGCTGATGACAACACAACTGTGTATTTGCTGCCCCATGAGCAATGTAAGCTCTGTCAGCTCTGTCTCTTCCCTAGAGGGATGCTTGAATGAACTATCCAGATGAATGCATTACAGCGTTATCTTGTACTCGGTCTGGGGAGGAATGGGGTGATATTGGTGAGGAAGGACTGCTGATAAAAGGATGCCCTTCTGCTGTGCCAAGGACTTGCATATTGAGAGGATCCAGTGGAAACAGCAAGCCAAGCAATGAAACAGTGGGATTTTTGTCCATGCTACATTAGATAACTCAAGCGCAACAAAATGTAGGGTGGAGTGCTCCTGTTCAAGATGCCAGCCATGCTCTTTTCCAGGATATTCCACTCCATTCCACCTCTCTCCCCCGCCCTCAGTTTTCCACCCCACCCCCAACAAGAAACTCATCCTTTTGCAACCACTGAGCAATACTGTCTTCATTAGGCGAGCTGGTGGGTTCTTTTGCCCAGGTTTTTCCTTCTACTCCTGCAAGCCTTCAGATTCCTGTTAGAACGCTTCTTGTTTTTCATGGGCTCCATTTTGACTACAGTCTTGTCGGCACTTGACATTCACCTGCTGAGTTTGCTATTAGAATGAGAGTGCATTTTTAAAAGCTGCACGATTCATATAGTTACATTTCTGGGTTGGTTTTTTTCCAGACTGAACTTGCCGGGTGATGAATAGTCTTGTGTGTGTTTTTTGTAATTATTCTTATATCTGCAGGTAGCAGTGCTTCTCCACAGCCTGTACTTTATTCATAGCGAGACAAGTGCATCCTGTGCTGGTTTAGGGAACTGTGTACAGGTCTAGGCAATCCCTGTCCCAAACGCTTATACTGTATTAGTTGCTTGCAGAGAAGTATCAAAATTAAGAGGGCACACCACACAACCGTACAAAATAGTACTTTCTGCTTTAGATTTCATTATGCTAAGGATCACAAGGTCTGTGTCCAGGGTAGCCATATGCTCAACTTTACAGAGGACAGCCTGCTGTTTGAAGGTGTCCATGCATGGTCTAAGGATAAGGAACCACAAAAGGCGAGAGCAGGAGCCTTGAATTTGCTCATCAGAAGTCAAAACAAAAAAAATTCCTTCCAGTAGCACCTTAAAGACCAACTAAGTTAGTTCTTGGTATGAGCTTTCGTGTGCATGCACACTTCTTCAGATACCTATGGCAGTTGGACTATGGCAGACCAACACGGCTACCTATCTGTAACTCATCAGAAGTTAGCAGCATCTAAAGAGCAGACTGAGCAGGCTTATAAGGGACCTGGTGTCATCCCTGCTATGTTGAGATGTATTTTGTTTTTATTTAAATTAAAGCCATTGGTTCTAAATTTGCATCTATATGTAAAATTTCCACATTAACATTTTATGCAAATTGATGTCCTTTTTCCGGTCTGTCTTGTGGTGATGCAAATTCTTGTTTTTGACAATGCATAACTGGCCACCTTAGCTGAGTCTTCATATGGAAAACCTGCCTTGGGACTTGGAGGCGATTTTCCTACGTGTGAGTGTGGGTGTTTTAATTTTTATTGGTAGTGCTGGAATTTTTGTGGCTTTGCATGGTTCCTGATGGGCTTTTATTGTTTCTTGTAGTGTTTCTGGGACAATGTTTTATCTTGCTGCTTTTGTTTCTTGGTAATTATTATCTGATGTTTTTATTGTGTGAATCTGTTAGGTACCTTGAGCTTTTGAGGACTGGCAGGGTAAATATATTGCACACAAATAAACAAATAATGCCCTTCAGGTACAAGTCATGTGGGATAGGAACCTTGCTTATTTGCATATTTGGAGGGAACCAGGAAGAGTGAAATATATCCACATCTTTTCTGGGAGTTAAGAATAGGACTAGGATAAATTGTGTTTGCTGTACCCGTATTTTATACAGTTTGTATATGATGTTTGTTTGTTAATGTGTGGTGTGCTATGCCTAATAAAGGATTTTGAATTGAATTGAATTGAATATCCACATCTCCCCTGCTGAGTATGTCTGGGACTCATTCCTAGAATAAGGGGCAATGCTTATTCCAGTGAGCCAGTGTGGTGTAGTGGTTAAGAGCGGTAGTCTCGTAATCCTGGGTAACTGGGTTCGCATCTCCGCTCCTCCACATGCAGCTGCTGGGTGACCTTGGGCCAGTCACACTTCCTTTAAGTCTCTCAGCCCCCACTCACCTCACAGAGTGTTTGTTGTGGGGGAGGAAGGGAAAGGAGAATGTTAGCCGCTTTGAGACTCCTTAAAGGGAGTGAAAGGCGGGATATCAAATCCAAACTCTTCTTCTTCTTCTTCTTCTTCTGCTGTTCAATGGGTGCTAAGTACCAGTAGTTTGAATTAGCAGTTATACTATCACCGTAGGTTATTTAGGAAGCATTTACTTGTGGATTTTTCATGCTAAAATAGTATGCAACTTTACTGACAGTTGTATGTCCAGTTACTCCTCTTTAGTTTTTCTTTAAAGACAAGGAGAGACACTAGTAAGCCAGAATTTACTAAAATTACTGACTGGCATGTTTTCATTTGCAAGGACTAATAGATAAACTATCTTTTAGAATTCCCAAACTTGTACAATTGAACTCTCTCTGTCCTCATTTGTGATTCCAAGCATTCAAAGTATTCAAAGGCATGTTGCCTCCAGCACAAAATGAAGTACATAGGCTTAATGACTAGTATCCTTCTCCTCCATGAATTTATTGTAAATTGTAAAGCTGTGCAAAAGCGTGGCCATCACTGCATCTAGTGGGTTCAAATGCCATAGTTTTAACCATGTGCTCTTTGAATAAATACTTTATTTTGTCTGTCCCGTATCTTCCCATTGTCAGCTTCACTGGATGGACCTGACGTCTAGTATTAAAAGAGAGGAAGAAAAACCTTTTCCCACACCTCATAATCTTATGCTGCTCCTATGTCCCCACCATCATTCCATTTCTAGTCTTCCCTTGTTACCATTTTCAGTCTCTTTCTTTGTCTCCCTCCACCAGCATTTAGGCTACATGCTCTTCTGATGAGCAATCTGTCATTTTTTGTTTATATTAGGAGGCAAAATGCATGCTAGTGTTTATCACACATTTTTAAAATTGTGCTGAGCACTGGCTATGTTTTGTTTTTATATAAGGAAAATGTTGTGCAGGAAGTGGGGGGGGGAATGCTTTCCTGCCTTGACTCTTTTTCTGCCAATAACCCCCCCCCCAATTTCTATTTGCCCTGAATAAGCTATTTGGGTGGCGCTGTGGGTAAAACCTCAAAGCCTAGGACTTGCCGATCGCATGGTCGGCGGTTTGAATCCCCTCGGCGGAGTGAGCTCCCGTCGTTTGGTCCCAGCTCCTGCCCACCTAGCATTTCAAAAGCACCCTTAAGTGCAAGTAGATAAATAGGTACCGCTTTATAGCGGGAAGGTAAATGGCGTTTCCGTGTACTGCTCTGGTGCCGGTCGCTGGAGCAGCTTCGTCACGCTAGCCACGTGACCCGGAAGTGTCTGCAGACAGCGCTGGCTCCCAGCCTCTAGAGTGAGGTGAGCGCACAACCCTAGAGTCTGTCAAGACTGGCCCGTACGGGCAGGGGTACCTTTACCTTTTTAAGCTATTTGCAGTGAACAGCACCTTCTGGGCAATTAGCTTGGGAGGACAGTTTGCAAAAGACAGTGGCCCTGATCTGGAATGAGACCCCACTTTTTGTGGAGTTGGGCTGTTTGGTTTGGACTTTAGTCTGTAAAGTACATTGTGCACAACAAATTAAGGTATAAAATGCTGGGAACGAGCTTTTGAATGAGGAGATGATGAAAAGGGAAGAACTGGTGATGTGTATAGATTTACTTGCCTCTTTCTTCTTTAGAATATCTAAGTAAGTGTTCTCTAAAGGCTTTTATCTAACATTTAAACCTTAATTGACCGCAATAAAGGTATTGTCTCACTTGTTCAGTGCAAAAAATAAATAAAAATAAATCGCTGGTTTTCTTCCCCCATCTGTTTTTCTGATAATGCTGCTTCTAACTACTTTAGTTCCCCTATCAAATCCCTTTCCTGTGAGTTAACTTTTCTGTGCCTCTTGGTGAGGTAAATAGTGCTTTGCTCCTCCTCTCTTTTAGAGCTGTTTACGGACCATTACACACATGGCATAGAAGCTGTTGAGGGTTTGTTTTGAGTATGTGCCAGGTACTTACACCTTACACTGCAGCTGGAACTCCAGATAACACTGTTTGCTTAGGCCTTATTAATGCTCATTCTATTGCTGTGACCTCAGATCTGTTTCCAGGGCCAAGGCAGCTGTTCCACTGCTGTTGTTGTATATGTCTTCCTTATCCCCTCCTAAACATAGGCATGATTTGCAAAGGGAAAAGAGAAGATTTAGCCAGATGATGGGCAACTCTGGGGGAGTAAGGAATGGGATTCAAAACCTGAAAGGCATTCACTTGGTACTCAGGAGTGTTTTTATTTTAAATAAAAAGACAAGCTATTAATTTAATTATTTTTATTTTTTTAAATTAATTTATGATTAACCTTCTAATTTAATGATAAACCACATCTGTCAGGAAAAGAGGGAGGGAAATGCCATTTCAAATGGTTGTACAAACACAGTAGCGCATGTTATAACATTGTAAAATATATTTGTGGGTTTGGGATTATTTTAAGGGCTGCTGTTGTTACTTTATTGCAAAAGGCATCCAGTGGTTGATAGACTTGCTGCCAACACAAAATTAGCTAATTTTGACACACAAGGTAAATCACATGCATTTTCAAATGTTTTTCTTTCAAAGTTGGAATTTTAATTTCCCTCCAGTTTTTGGCATAATGAGTTTTGGCAACAGTAATGGTGTTTAGTAAAAGTAGCAGAGGATCTAACTGAATTGAACTTGGGTATAGCTTTTATGGGTTATCACGACCCAGATGATAGGTCACAGATTTTTGTCCTCAATATGGTCGTCTCTGAACTTGCAAAAGGCTGTAAGATTTTCTTTGGAAAGCAACTGTTTCCATGCGCCATGGAATTTCATAAATAAAAGAATATATTTTGAGACTAGACCTCAGCCAATACAAATCCACTTCTATAACAGAGGAATTGGCTGGCTTGTGTCTGTATTTGGTATACCTTCTCATTGTAAAGTGAACACTGCCCTGTATCCAGCCACAAAAGGTTAGGAATGGTCTGGTTCATGAATGCTGAAAGGGGTGGATAGCAACAGAGATAAAACAGCATCTCTCCCCACCCCACCCGTCAAAGATTTGTGCTTTTATCCATGGTAGGTGGGGGTGCCACAGGAAGATGAGATGCATTCTTGGGGCCCATTCATATATTGGCTTAATGTGGATTGTGAACCCTAGTGCTTCCTTTCCTAGTGCGAACCCCAAAATGGCACCAGGGGTTGAGGGGAGCTCTACAACATGAACAACTGGAGGGAGGCAGGGAGAAAGATCAAAATCTGGATCTGCTGCCCTGGTGAATACATTGTCCCATTGCTGCCTGGCCACGGTTAGGGTTGCTCTGTTACTAGAAAGCAAGTCCCATTCAACTTGTAGGACTTGCTTGTGTGTAACACATTAAAGTGTTCATAAGTGACACAGAAAACTCGTATGTCCCCCAGTTGTACTTAAAAGAAACCCATGGTTGTGTATCTAATGTATAAACAACAATTTTAAAAATCTGAATGACAAGTCTCTAACTATATGGCTGTTTAATTTATGTGAGCTGGCAGGTGCATGTTTTCTGCTTGGGTCTTACATAGGCATATTAGTGCAATTACAGAACATCAAACCATCCAGGATCTCTTCTTTGACATATAACCAAGGCTAGCCCTGTTATGAAGTATAGTGGGACTGTTGTGTCCGGTGGAAAATTTGAGGCTTAGGAAAGTCACAACTGTCACAGGATTGACTTTATGCAAGGGCACAATCTGGTGAAGGATAAATCTCTTCCACTGAAATCCATGGTGCCTCATTTGTGGGGTGTAAGTGGTGTAAATGATCTTTTCTGAACATGCCTAACGTGGATTGCTGTAATGTCGTTAGCGAAGCATACAGCATTGCTACAGCTGTTTGGGTGTCTCCTGTGAAAGTGTCCTTCGGGGTGAAATCAAAAAGGGAGTTTCAAGGATGGAGAGTGAGGCGAAGGTGAGTAAGAGAGAAAGAGACATCAGAGTGAGTAAAATGGGAGAGCTTAGAACCTTGGATTGAAAGGGAAAGGGATTATAAGGAAGGATTCTTGATAATAGTTGTGATACAGTAAGTGCATAAAGCAGACTGGACAGTTGTAAACGACAAGCACAAAAAAGAACTTCATAATAATGCATGGTAGCATCTGCGCTGAACCCTGTGATTGATACAAGTTTCTTACATTCTCACAGATAGTTGTTACTGCTGCCACCACTAGAATTATTATTTGAGTGTAAATATGTATATGTATATTTACTGGAGAGGAAAAGCAGCATTTTGAAATACACCCAGGAAAATTATTTAAATTATACTGTTATCAACCAAAAGTATATCACTTCCTTTGGATTAATTTAGGGTACAAAATCCTAACTGGATTTTCGGTCATCAGTTCCAAGACTATTTCCACCTGTGCTTCTTGCTCTCTAACTGTTTATCCCCACCCCAACCACCAGTATCTCAGCAACATTATGTCTCTCAGCCCCAACAATGGGCACTTTCAACCATTCAGATAAAAAAAAAAAAAATCAAAGCCAACGTTGTGTTTTCCTCTCTTTGAAGATAAAGGACTAGTGGGGACAAATGCTCATCTCCGAGCTTCCTTTTAATTAACATGAAGATAAAATATCAGCTTCACTTGCGCAGGTGGTGACATGCACCAATGAATGACCCCCCCACTCCCCGGACATTCTGCCTGGTTTCTTAGGACCACGTACAGTGGATTGGGAAAGCAGAGGGAGGGGGAAAACACAAGCCAGAGTTGGGGTAGTTGAGATGGAAATGGAAGAGCAAGCCTTGATAATATGGCTGTCGGCCTGGAGCAGCCATTCTGTCAACAGGAGAGATGGGAAGGGAAGCAGAGCACATTCCTCCCTCAGCTCTGCTGTGGAAGCCAGCTCCATCGGGCCTTCTCTCCCACAAGTGTCACCTGTGGGCAGTCCTTCCGCCAGACTGCCTCAGTGGGAGAGCTAGGAAGCAGGGCCGGAAGCCCAGCTCCTTCGATCAGGCACCTCCTATTCTTGAATTGTGCCAGCTGGCCATTAGAAGAACAATTGTTTGAGAATTGGTGCCTGAGTTTGATTTCTCCCCCACCCTTCCCTCCCTTATGGGTTGTGTTTTCTTAAATGGTAAGCCTCGTGTAGGCAGGGCCTGTCTTGTTTTAATTAATTGCACGTAAGCCACTCAGGGAAGCCATTTTGGCTGAAGAGTGGGGTATTAATGCTCTGTATAAATAAAATGAAATCAAATAAATATTTTGGAGAGGGAGAAATCAAGGGGATGCTTTAATGACGTTATTGATAAGAGGTTGTGGGTGAGACAGAAGATTTATATTTTAGACATAGGTGAATTTATGCATAGATTCTGATACGTCTCTGGACTTCCCCACCCAGCAATAGAGGTGTAGACATAGAGGACTAAGAAGAAAGCTTTATAGATCTGAGAGAGAGGATGGTAGAAGCCTTTGAAACCTCTGCTAAACACTATGGATTGGGGAGATGTGCTATATTCAGATCACCCCCCCTCTCAGCTATATGAGAGAGGTGCTGAGTAAACTATTCTGAAGGCAGGAAACTATTCTGAAGACAGTCACGGTTGGGTGGGTGGAGAAGTGGCAAGAGAGAGAAAATTACTGCTGAGTATCCATAATTTTGGGGGAACAGGGATGTGAAATCTGGGTGGCCACTTGGCAAAGAGGACAGTACTCCCACAACCATAATTGTTGTGCTGTGGCTAGTGAAATTCTCTCTTCTACACGGAGATTTGGGGCGAGGTGTCATCAGTACAGTAGTGATGCCCAGCTCTATTTCTCTGTAACATCTGGTTCAGGAGAGGCCATGCAATCCCTGGTATGGTGCCTGAATATGCTGGTGGGCAGGATGAGGGCCAGCAAAACTGACTCGTGAATCCAGGCAAGATGGAGGTGCTGTGGGTGATTGGTCCCCAGGTCGAGATAAGCAGTCAATTGCCTGCTTTGGTTGGGATTGTACTGTCAAGGATTCTTTAGCTGTAATTCCTGCATTTCAGAGGGTTGGGCTAGATGATCCTTTAGGGCACTTCCAACTCTACAGTTCTATGCAGCTGTTCCTCTATCCATCTCTGTCACTAGAGGCCCAGGTGATCTCATTGAATTTGAGTGTTTTTTGCTAGCTTCAGCTGGTAAGAGACTATCACTATTCCTGGCCCAGGGTAGCCTGGCCACTGTTGTCCATGTGATGGTAACCTCTAGACCATGCAAACTAAGGTCCGGGGGCTGGATCTGGCCCAATCACCTTCTTAATCCGGCCTGTGATGGTCCGGGAATCAGCGTGTTTTTACATGAGTAGAATGCTTTTATTTAAAATGCATCTCTGGGTTATTTGTGGGGCATAGGAATTCATTCACCCCCCCCCAAAAGAAATATGGTCTGCCCCCCCCCCAAGGTCTGAGGGACAGTTTGCTGACCCCTGCTCTAGACTCAATGATTGCAATGCATCCTATGTGGGGCTGCCCTTGAGACTGACCCAGAAACTGCAGCAAGTGCAAAGTGAGACAGCTTGGCTGCTTATTGAGGCAGACGACCACCATTATGCTATGCTGCTGCTGAAAAATAAAAAAATCACTGGTTGCAAGTTAGCTACCGGGCTGTCTGCTGCACAACAGCACTTCCTCTCCTTGTGTACAGCCCCCAATTTGTTCCCCTTCCCCAAACTCTCCAGAGTATATTTGGGGTGGGTGAGAGCAGAGGGAGAGGAAGTCCCGTTGCACAGGAGGAAACCCTTGCACTAATGGGGCAGCTTTGTTGGATGCAGCCCTCAGTGCCCTTCTTGGAGGGAACAGCTTGCTGGAACGCTGAGCAGGTCCCACTTGTCTTCAAATGACATTTCAGATCACTGGCTTGTGTTGTCGTGGGACTCAGGGAAACTAATGAGGAAAAGAGAACAACGTAAAGGATCAGGAGACTGAAATAAATTTTGAGGGCAGAGCTGTAAGTGGAACAGCTTGTCAGACTTTCCTTCTGGCGGTGGGATAGTCAAAGGTACTAAGCTCAGGCACTGCAGGTAGTGCCTTCAACGAAAGAAGAGTGGCAGATGAAGATGATGGGCTTTGCAGAACTGGTGATGCTGACAGGAAAAATCCGAAACCAGCATGATCAAGTATTCCAAAAGGACTGGAATAAATTTATACGATACAGTGGACGCTCGGGTTGCGAACGTGATCCGTGTGGGGTGCACGTTCGCAACCTGCAGTGGCGCGTCTGCGATTCAGCGCTTCTGCGCATGCGCAACCGCCAAAACCTGGAAGTAACCCGTTCCAGTACTTCCAGGTTTCGGCAGTCTGTAACCTAAAAAAACACAACCCGAAGCATCTGTAATCCGAGGTATGACTGTATTTGAAAGATTACTGTAAGCAATTAACATCACTAGCAGGGTTGTCTGAAGACTTGCAATGATAAATTTTCTATCTTTCTATATTTATTTAAATTTTGAGCCGTTTTGTAATGAGTGTAATTAGAACTGGAAAACGTACAAAATGCAATGATATAAAGGTTAATTTTGAAAGCTAAAGTGGATAATGACGATGGAGAACGGTGCTGTATAGGGTAGGATTCGGAGCTAGCAGGGATGACCAAGTAATTTATTACTAAGCTGGCTTTCTCCTTGAAAAAGTTGATTCCCTTTCCTGTGTTTTATTATTTCTCGGTGGTGAGAGTGCCCTCTTGTGGCCAATACTTATCTAGACAGCTATGGCAGGTGCTGCAATGCCTGGGTGAGATGGCAGTTATGTGGTTTGGGTCTGGGTGGTGGTGGTTGTTTTTCATAGCAAGCTAAGAGACAGTCTAAGGCCTGATGTTGGGTTTGTACTGGCAATAGAAATTCCCTGGGGGCCTAATTATCTTTTGTTTATTTTTAGTTGCTGTACAAAATCTCCCAAGGGCTACAAACAAACCAAAAAAAGAACCAAAAAGCCAATCACCATCCAGCTCTGAAGACAAAACCCAGAATCCTCTCGGCCTTCTCATTCTGACCTCCCCACTCTTTTCAACTTCCCTCCTGTCAGCCGTACATGGCTAACACGGACAAGCACCTGGAACTGGAAGAATTCCTTAACGTTATTCCACATATAGACCAAATTCTGCCCTCTGAGAAGAAACAGCTTTGTTCATTCACAACTCCCTAATTTATTACCTTAGATTACTTACAGGCCTGTGTAGGTAGAAGTGGATGGATAGCTTTTCCTGTCAAATTAAGGGAGTGTTCTGAAGCAGCCAGGGACTTGGGTGGAATTGCGTTGAGTGAGCCAGTTTGAAAAAAGAGAGCCTATATTTCTATGCAGCCACTATATCTAGCCAATCTGTTTCACTTTTTCTTTTCTCCCCTTGTGTTCTGTGTCCACAGCTACCCCTTGGGCAGGCAGCCAGCCAGGCAGAAACCTCTGGGGTCTCCACCCAAGTCCCATGGATGGCGAGGCGTGCTGTGGTCCGAGCATCCCTTTTGTCCCCTCCCAGCTACTATGAAGCCGTGCACGATGGGCGTGGGCCTACCAGCCCCGAGTACCCTTTCCTTGGCAGCTGGTACCACTACATGGGCCAGGAGCCCCTCTCGTACAAGCGGCGTGGAGGCGTGGTGGATCACCGTGACATCATCATGGCTCACCAGGCCCACAAGATCCACAACACACCCCAGGCACAGCGGAAGGAGTGGGAGTGAGTATGCTCAGATTCTGTTGTTGAGCTGTAGCTGTTCCTGAGTTTCTCTCAAGTAGGCTGAAGCCATGCCACTTACTGCCTGCCTCCTCCCTCCCCTCGCTGGAGAGCTCCTCCTTTCCATACTCCATTGCTAGGCACACACTCCCAGCCGCTGCCAGGCCTCTTACTTTCCCTCCTCTTCATTACCTTGATCTTCCACCTATTTGTGACTCCTTCATTGTTCTGCTGATTCCTGTCAGTCTGTACCAACAGCCCTTGTCCAGACAGCGAGAAGACCTGTTCTTCATTCTCTCCTTTGTTGCTGGTGTTCTGATGCTTCCCAAGATTTCTGCTGGATGAATCCAGCTCTGGTACCGTATTGGGGACTAAACCCTATAACTCTGCTATGTTTGTTCCTTTTGAAATAGGATCTTGACATTCTGCACTTCTGGTGGCTTGTGCTGTTGGTTTTAAGAGTGGTGCCAGCAGGGGTATGAAACACTTGCATATGAGCTCTGAAGTAAGCCCCATTCCCATTTAGTTCAGTGGGGCTCCCCAAGAATGCCACGTACAAGATTGCAGCCTAAGTTATACATAGTATTGCAAGACACACCATTTCTGCGTAGTTCAAGGACACATTAAAACATGCATGTAATAGATAAGACAATGAAGCTACAGAGCCAGACATCTGGGCTTTCAAAGAGTTCCAGTGATTAATAAGCAAAAAGAGGCTTCTGTAAGTTTCTGATGAAGTGGGCTCTGCAATAGTATTTGTCACAATTCACCTGTTGGTCTTTGGGGGGAGGGGTGTGCAGGGGTGTGCATACCCCTAAACATTTTGTGAATCTAGGTTTGGCCTCTTTGAGGGGCAGTATTTCAATATGACTAGGAAAATGAGAATAGCCCTAAACATTTTTTTTAAGGAAAAAAAGCACTGCATTTAAATTTACATTACAAACTGACTGCAAACATCACCTATTGGTTTTTGAATCACATGGAAAAGATTCAGTTTGCGTACAGACTAGTTAATTTTCCCCTATTAGGGTTGCATTAAAGGAATTTCCCTGTGCCTATGGCTGCTCTCTTCACTGGCCAGTAGTCTAGATGGACCAGAGATCCCTCTTTAGTCCAAGCAGGATTCTTAAGTATCATTTATTAGGATGGCAGGAATAATGATAGTACAACCTACTTAAGGTCAGTGAAAGCCAGTTCTGGGTCTTGAATCTGATCCGCCAGTTGAAGACAAGTGGTCTGGCCATCTTGAGATAATCTTGGGGAGACAGATATTTTTCCTGTTGCATGTGACCAGAAAAAATGGCCAAAGCAAAGCATGGCTATACCTGCACTCCTTCGAACATATTTCCACAGAGCTCACATGTGTTCATACATTGCACCTGTCCATTGCAGGTTTCAGGTCATCCTAGTCTTCTATTGTCCATGTGGCTGATGGAAGAGTTTGGGGACCAGAGTAGACATGGCAGAATTCCCACTGTCAATGCAGGTGTCTTAATTGGAAGGCACACTTTCCCCCTACAGAACACCCCCCATATTTCTGTTTTTTGTACAGCTGTACAATTCAAGCAGCCCAAGCAGCTTCTGTGGCTTTAGAGGTTAATTGACCTTCAGGGTAATTATAAGGATGCTATAGGTAAAAGGTAAAGGACCCCTGGAGGATTAACTCCAGTCCAGGCTTCCTCAACATCAGCCCTCCAGATGTTTTTTTGGCTTACAGCTCCCACGATCCCTAGCTAGCAGGACCAGTGGTCAAGGATGATGGGAATTGCAGTCTCAAAACATCTGGAGGGCTGAGGTTGAGGAAGCCTGCTCCAGTCAAAGGTGACTATGAGGTATGGTGCTCATCTTGCTTCAGGCCGAGGGAGTTGGCCTTTGTCCACAAACAGCTTTCTGGGTCATGTGGCCATTATGACTAAAACGCTTCTGGCACAACGGGACACCATGATAGAAGCCAGAGTGCAAGGAAATGCCGTTTACTTTCCTGCCACAGCGGTACCTATTTATCTCCTTCTACTGGTGTGCTTTTTGAACTGTTAAGTTGGCAGAAGCTGGGACACAGCAACAGTAGTTCATCCCGTCGCATGGATTTGAACTGCTGACCTTCTGATCGGCAAACCCAAGAGGCTCAGTGGTTTAGACCACATCGCCACCCGTGTCCGTATAAAGGATGCTATAGATAGGTACGTGAGACAGAAGACTTGATAGGCTTGTTGGTTAAAATCTAGGTGTTAGGGAGGTGACCTATCATTGCTGCAAAGTCAAAGAAGGTAAGCCAGTGGGGTCACATTACTTTGCTGTTTAGAAAAGCATTGCTGTGAAGATTTATCCCTACTGCCCAAGCTCTGTTTGGTTACCAGTGGCCAGGAAACACAAAGGGTCTTTTCACTCCGAGTTCCTTTTCGCTAGGGAGACGTGGTGCCAAACTCTGTGTGAGGTTAGTCATGTGTTTATACAATCATGCTTAACCTAGATGCTTTGTAGAAAAAGTTGCAGTGGGCCCCCCAATCTGGAATGTGACTCTGAGGCTTTATGCTTCTTCCCCCTGCTGAAAATCACTCCCTCCTGGCTGCCTTTTGCCTCCCCAAGTGCTGTTTACTGCAAACGGCACCAGTCAGGTGGTGAAGAATTTCTAGCATAAAAAAGGCAAGGACCACCCAGTTGAGATCAAGATTGTGTTCCAGATCAGGGTCTCATGCCTGCTCATCTCCAGTCAGCCAGGTTAAACATGCTGGCTTAAACATGAGAATAACACAGAGCACACATAGTTCGGCTCTCACTTACAGGGCTACCCTTCCCCTGATAAAAAGGGAACTTAGTCCAATCTGATTGTTGCACAGAGGGCCAAATCCTGGGAAACTAAGGGGCCCGCATTGCTTCTTGGGAGCCCATTGTGGAGGAATCCCCCATCTGAGCCAGAAGCCCCAAGTTAATATTGACACTGGCGCTCCCCAACACCCCCGCACTCCCTCATTTTCTTTCCAAGCCATTTTCTTTTTTGCTGCCTCCAAGAAAATCCCATCTTGTTGCCTTGGAAACGCTGATATCTCTAGCAGAGGACTATAGTTTTACTGAGGGCTCAGCCGGCTTGCCTGGGGGTGGGGAGGATCAAAATTGAGGGAAAGGGACACCCCCTTGCTGGGGAGTGAGACAAAACAACAACAACACCCTGCTGTAATGTGGGACTCAGCTGGCACTGGAGAAAGCTGCAGTGACAACCATTGTGAGGCTGCGATGCAGTTGGTACTCCATAGCCACGTACAGGGATTTCTTGCATAATGTGTGGGTGGGGATAGACCGAGAGCATGGATGTCAACTGAGCAGAGAATGCTTCCGTTTCTCTGCCTCGGCATAGCGCTTTAGCACAGGGATTCCCTGAACACCATCCCACCCAGATCTGAAATGGATAGTGCCTTTCAGATTTGCACTTTAAAAACAGCTTGTGGGACATATGAAATGTTTGCACAACTGAAGTCAGAATGGCTTGGCGATTTGCTTGTGTAACAGTAGAGGCTTTTCTGCTCCCTGTCATGAATGCTATACCAAAAGCATTTTGCATCCTTACCACCAGCATTTCCCCCCACTGGCAGCAAGTAAAAGAACTCCCCCCCTATTTGGATTGTGCATGTTTGGCACATCCGAAAGGTAATAAATATGCTTGATGACAATTTTTGATAAGTGACACTGCAGCCAGGAAGGGGTATCTATCTCTGCACTATAGTGAGGACCTTCCCTTATGCTGTGGATTCTTACAGTAGACACACTCTATATTTGACACTCTATATATTTGGCACACTCTATATTTTGATAGGAACAGTTATGTGATGAAATGGACCCAGTTACTTTAAGCATGGTAACTATTGTAATTATCATTGGTACAGCTAATGGCCAGGCTTTATTTGCAATGCTGTCTTCTGTGAGCAGAAAACATGTTTTTTTAAAAAAAAAATTCTGTGTGATGGGCTCAAAGTATTGCTGTTGGAGAAGGTGCTTTTTAATTTCACTCAGCAGTTAGTTGATTGCAAACCACAGTCTTTTTGAAAACATTGATAAATTTCAACTGACTTGGAATTATTTCCTTAGGTGACAAGTCATAATTCATGAACTTATTATTAGAAACTTGAGCTGCAGTGTGTATAGTTTACACTGGGACTTAAATATCAAAGTAACAAATTGCAAAATGTCGATTGATGAATTAAGCAAGTTATGAAATGGCAAGAGGATTTGAAATGCCCCTTGGGAAGTTTCCAA
Source organism: Podarcis gaigeae (assembly GCF_964106915.1). NCBI lineage: Eukaryota > Metazoa > Chordata > Lepidosauria > Squamata > Lacertidae > Podarcis > Podarcis gaigeae. The sequence continues at coordinate 45,089,897 of NC_139679.1, forward strand.
GTGAACTGTGAATTTCCATTTGAATGTAAACATTCACACACACACACACACACACACACACACACACACACACAAATGTGGTGGAGTGGGGGATTGAATCTAGCACTGCTATAGAAATGCATCCTTGGTCTTTATTCAAATAGATTGAGAGGTAGGGTGTGTTGGTGTGTGTGTTGGTGTGTGTGTGTGTGTGTGTGTTTACAGGGTCATGGGAAGGAATGGACAAATCCATTGGATCTGATCTTAAAATAGTCTAGGATCACCAGATAATTCAGGCTTGACAAGGCGTGGCTGTCACTACCTTTGCTAATGGAGGCTAGTGAGGCCCATCATAGGGTGGAGAAATTCTGGGCCATTTCTGGTTTGCGTCTGGGGTGTGGTAAGCCTCCCTAGAGATCAAGCACAATCATCTGATGAAATAAAAATGTTTCCTCCCCCGCCTGCCAAACGTGCATATGTGTGCTCACACACTGCCAAGATCCAGACATAATTCTAGCATTGTTCTCTCTGGGGGCTTTTTGCCCCAAAGATGTATTGAAAGAGACATCCATAGAAACATATGTGTACTAAGGATTCTTCTCTTGCTACTATAGTGCTGGGGCCACAATGTGGTGTCCATGAATGCCATGCTGCCCTCAGACACCAGTCTTGGTGCCTGTCAAGGCCCCCTGACCCTCCCAATTTATATTTGTTCTTTTTGGCAGGGGGAGGGAGAGCTCTTTGGTTTTGTTTTTCCATGGGTGATGTTGGGCTGGGAGGCAAGCAAAATGCAAGTATTCAAACAGCCAACCCTCTTTACCTCCTTTTCTCCAGAATGCTTCTGGTCCCCAGGTGAGGGTGCTTTGCTTGCTTATTTTTTGTTGGTTTGCTGTGCATTTTGTCTGTTTTTCTTCTTCTTTGAGAATGTTGTCTGCCTAGTTTGCTTGTTTGGGCTGCTTGTTGGAGGGGTGTTTTGCCTTCTTTGTCTTTTTGTTAAACTGGGGTTATTTCTTATAAGCTATGTATAGGGGTTTCACTTGTCTGGAGAGTGGGGCGGGGGCGGGGAAGGAGCACTGCCAGTTTTGACTTCTGTGAAATGGGCTTTTGTGGTGTCCATGGTAGTTTCTTAGATTTTCAAATGTGCTCCGGGCCCAAAAAAGGCGGGGTAGCTCTGATCTAGAGATTCACATTGCTGGATTTAGATAGGCAACTTTGTACTGTTATTTCTTTGTACATTGCTAAGCCATAGATTAAAGTAAACCATGGTTTAATGTGTTTGAGTGCTTTGCTGCTACTGTGCACTTGCTTGCTTTTCAGGGGACAAATCAGGCTTGTTGCATATCCAAATCCAGGCTTGTGGCTTGTTTCTCTTTGCTTTTGGCTTACCATTCGTTTGTTGTTGTGGTGGTGGTGGTTGTTTTGAGGAAACAACTGATAAGCCTGGGTTCACATGTCACAGCGAGCTAGACTCTGTCTTCTTTCCTTCCCTGTGCGGCAGTCGGGAGTGGGGGAGGAACAAAGTGCTCATGCACATTAAATCATAATTTATTGTAAAAAAAATGGTCTAATGTTGCGTGCAAACCAGGCCAACGTCCCTCTACACATCTCCCCCCTGGCCTTTATTTTCTATGCATGTGCTTTTTCTTATCAACTTCTAAGATTGTTGAGCTATGATGTTCTGAAGTCCCAAATTGTGTAACCTTTCTTCATAGGGGAGTCACTCCATCCCGTTGAACATTCCGGTTGCCCTTTTCTGAACTTTTCCCAACTCTAAAATACCCTTTTTGAAATGAGGTGATCAGAATTGTACACACAGTATTTCAAATGTGGGTGCGCCATAGATTTGTATTGGCATTGTGATATTGGTAGCTTTTATTTTCAATTCCAAATGATCCATAGCATGGAATTTGCCTTTTCCCACAACTGCTGCACACTGGGTTGACATTCTTTGAGTTCTCCACTACAACCCTGGCCAGACCCCATGAGCATATATGTGAAATTAGGGGGGTTTGCCCCTCCATGCATACCCTCCAACATTTCTCCAATGAAAATAGGGACATCCTAAGGAAAAGTGGGACATTCCGGGATCAAATCAGAAACCAGGATGCCTTCTTTAAATAAGGGACATCCCTGGAAAATAGGGACACTTGGAGGGTCTCTCCGTGCATCAATATAAACATTTGTTTATGTTGAACTGCCTTTGCTAGTTTACAGCCCATTCACCCAGTTTGGAGAAGTCCTTCCCCATCCCTTTTCATATTAACCACCCTATAGTATCAGCAACAAACTTGGCCACCTCACTGCTCACCCCTAACTCTAAATCGTTTATGAATTAGTTAAAAAGCACAGATCCCATTGCCAATCATTGAAGGACTCCACTTGCTGTCCATCAAGAGAACTGCCCATTTATTCCTACTCTCCACTTTCTGTTACTTAACCAGTTGCTGATCCATAGGTCCCCAAAGTTGGGGGGCCCTTGCTTCCTGTTATAGCTGCTGCCACTGTCACTGTTTTTACACTATGGACCTTCAAAAACACTTCTCTGCATATTAACACTGCAATAAAATGCTTTCCTATGTCCAGCACATGGGGTAATGTCTAAGTATTGTTGTGACAATTGTTTTTTGCCAGCTTCTCCTATGACCGATGCCACCCAGGTTTTGTTTACTCCCTTTAAAAGCTACCTCCTAGTCATGTACTTCGCCCCAACCATTATGCTAAAATGTTTCCCGTGCAGTTTAATGCCTTTAATAGCACAGGGCATGAAGGCTGTGATGTGAAGCAAGTTACAATGAGAATATCCTGGTTGTGTGAATGTGCGTAGACCTTGCGTTTGAGATAATCATTTCCCCCCCACAAATAAACTTCTTGCTCCTTGACAATTTCCTGCAAACCCACTGGGTGGCACTCATGTTCTCCCACAAACTGATTCAGTAATCTGTGCAGAGGTATTTCTTGAGCTGATACAGGGAGGCCATTAAGCAATCCATACAGTTTTCTGGTCATTCCAGAGACTAGAATAACAGATTGCTCATGGTCCGTTGGTGGGGTCACAGACTCCTGGGATCCTCTCTCTGGCTGTTGATAACTGTGCATCTCAACTAGCAAGCTTTGGTCATACACAATTTAATGGTATATACCGTACTCTAAATTGATGGAGTGATATATTTTACATACTAGCTTACTTGTGTTGGTGAAAGAGCATCTAATTTGCTCTTTTGGATAAACATGAAATTGAAGCCCACTGATTTCAATGGGTGTATTCTTGTGTATCAATTTGTATTTAAACCATACATCCCCCGACTCACCCTGAATTCAAACTCATTCAGTGTTTATTGGAATTTCAAGTACCTCTGCATCCATCACACTACATATTCGGGTGACAGGATTAAAAAACAAAACACTTTTCTCAGGTGAAATCTTTCCAATACCTTCATGGTACTGCCTCTTTAAAAAAACACAAAAAATAAAACAATGAGGCAGTAAATACAAAGCAAACCACTAGGTTGTGGTTTGCGTGAAAAGTTGAGTTGATCTTGTGGATTTTGCAATAGCTAACCAATGGTAAGAAATTCAACTTGATATAGACGTTGCAGTGCCAGTTTCCTATCTTTACTGATTTTTTTACATTTGTTTCCTGTCTTCCTTTTGCTATGGAACCCAAGGGTGGGATTCAACTAATGAGTGGGAGCCCTGTGCAAGGGCTGATGCTTGTGCAATGGGACTTCCCCCCCCTCCTTTCCCCCACCCAAAAGCATACAGTGGGAAGAGAGAGGGGATCATTCTGTCTGGCAAGTCAAAATGCTTGGCTCTGATGGAGCAATTACCTTAGTGCAGCACTGAATTCCTTCCCAAGGTGGCAGTTACCCATCCAGGTTCAGACCTGCTTTGCTTCAGTAATGTGGTGGCCTTATTTGTTACTTTCCTTTTTCCATCTAATGCCATATGTTATAACTAAATCTATTCTCATTAGTAGCCTTTGAAATTTGATTAAACTGGAAAAGTAGGAGCCTAGGTAACTGATAATAACAACCAACTCTCAATAGGTGGGAAATATGGACCTATTGGCTATGAGCATGACTGGGGATTGCCAGCCCTTAAAACCCAGACATTCTAGTACCTAGGAGAGATTTGGGTGGCACTCTGTATTTTTATGGGTGAAAGCAGAAGGCATAGCTTGGTGACTTCTTTTGGTAGATCTCACTGGTCTCCATGGGATGGAATCAAGCACATAAGGCTGGAGTTGCTAATGCAGTGCCCCTCGGCACCATTGGCACCCACCCGTTATCTCCTGCCCTCCCAACCTCAGCTAGAAGTTACTATCTTCCCAGTGCTGCTCCTCTGGCCACTTGTAGCTCATTGGGAGGCCTTTGCTGCATATGGCCACTTCTGATATGAATGAATGGCAGCAGGCCTTTGGGTTGGTTGAAGAGGAGAGAGAAGGACTGGTAGTGACTGAGTTATGCCACTGTGTGCATGGACTGGAGGAAAGTTAGGACAGATGAAGTGATGGGGAGGCCAGGCAATGAGATGGGTGGATGGGGCCTTAAGGGGCTCAAAAGGAAAGCATGTGGGAGAGAGGGGAACCAGAGCTATGAGAGGGGCAGAAAGTGGGTCCTCTCTGTAACTGGCATGAGGGCTAATGTTAAAGACTGAGCAGGCTGAGGCAGCTTGACTTTTCATTTCAGCAACTGACATCTCCCAGTTAGGGTAGCCTGTACCAGTTCACTGATTTATGCTGATGTGTTCCAGCATCCCCCTAGAGAACACCCAAAAACAAACCCAGAAGCCCATTTTATTATGATACATGTCTTCTGCACCCATTTCAGCTGCCTGTCTGCTGAATTCCCGGTGGCTGACAGGAAGCTTGCTCCATCCCTTTCAGCAGCGTAGACATCATACTACTGCGAGTCTGGCAGCCGTCAGTCTGAGGCACAGGGCACTCCAAAAGAGGTCAGGTGACCCTGGAGTGGCCTGTAAGTGGTACAGAGAAATCTGTTTATGGAGGGATTTTGCCCAGGGACAAAGCTTCACAGAGATGCTTGTCATGCTAACCAGATAAGGTCTATTAATCAGGAAAGTATTTATGGGGAAGTCAGGCAGATGTTTGTGGGTCCCCAGTCCAAATCCAATTCTTCACCTACTATATAGCACCTGAATTCTTTTGCTTTAAAAAAGAATATTTTCCAAGCATGCTCGTTATTTTTCAGGGGGCATTCAAGTTCATACTGGAACTTTAGGTTTGTACAATTAAAGTAGATTAAAGCTCTCTGTTACCCTAGCACAACAAATCAACTTTAAAAAAATAATGAACTTTTTGTGGTTTGGAAAGTGATGGGGAATTGCATTAAAAAGTGTGGGATGAACCAATGATTAACGGGAAGACGTATAAACAAACAAATCAGGGTGGATGCAGGATGAAAGCACATTGTCGCATAATCCACAAACAAATCAGAATGAATGGTCAGCAAGGAACAGATACATTCTAACCTCTGATTAAACTTTGTGCAACCAAATCAGGACAAATGCTCAATAAAGGTTGTCTGGAGAAGCCCCAACAGATTCTGTAGCTAAACCCATAAATGGCAGGTAGGTATGAATTCCTTGGATTAAAACTAGATTGAGTCTGTTTTGCTTCATGAACATGCTTCAGTAGACCATGTTTCTGGTATTTTTGTTTGTGGAATTTCAGTTGTAAATGCACTAGAGTTATCTAGTGTGTAGACATTTACACATTGGCAAATAAAGAAGTTAAGATTCACCTTCTGTTGTGTGGCCAGGGTGGTCCCTCCTCCTACCTGGCTGATGCCCTGGCAATGCTTCCCCAGGCGGGATTGGACAATTGGCTGAGGTAGGTGGAGACCTCCAGGTATCCAGCCTAGGGAGGGCGAAGCCAACCCATACTACTGGGAGCTGCACTGGGATCTGGGGGGCTGCGCGCAACCACGCAAAAGGTGTCCCCCATTTCATGTGGGGAGCTGTAATTCTGCTGTTGGAGCCTAGCTGTGAAAAAGACCAGAAACATGTTCTACTGAAGCATGGGCAACAGACTGCGGGGAATTAAGCAGGAGAAGAGTGGAGGGTTTAACCAAGGTAGCCAATGTAGGCCAGCATCTAGAGAGCAGTGCAACTCCCGTCATCCCTGATCACTGGCTGTTCTGCCTGTGGCTGATGGAAATTGTAATCCAACAGTGTCTACAGGGCACTTCTGGAGCACCTCTCATGTCCCCTTTGCCTTAAAAATTTGGGGTTGTTTGTGTGCGTGCCCGCGCGCACCCGCACAGGTAAATAACTAAAGATGGCACCTTAATAAAAGCAAATTTCAAATGTACTGCATGTTCAGTTGTGCAGGTTTAGTTGCGCAGAGGTTATTCAGAGGTTTAGATGAGGGGAAAGAAGATGGCATATACCAAACAATAGTCACAGTTCCATGTGAACATCTGGCTACCCTAGAACAAAGTAATAAATACAGATATAAGGATATATTTATTTACTAATAAGAGAACTACACGAGATGTGCTTATTGTAGGTTGGATTAGCCCATGTGATTCCCTCCAAATGTTGTTGAACTACAACTCCAGTCATCTCTGGCAAGCAGAGCCATCAGACAGGGACAATACCCGGAGGGTACCACATTGTCCTGCTCTAGACAGTGTGAACTAACACTGCATGAAATAGAAACATGTATTTAGACAGCATCTGTTCATTCCCAGCTCTATCCCACTGATTAGATTCCCTTCCCATTGGTATTCTGTGCTCTTTCAATTTATCAATTTTTTACGTACCTTAGCCAAGTATGTACCAGCAGCCCCTGGAATGTTCTGTGGTAGACATGTCAAGGTTTCTCAGAAGACTGGTCACTGTGGAAAAGGTTCCCTGAAGGTGGAAGGCTTGAAAACCACTGCTCCAAAGGATCTGTTTAAGCTGCGGTTATTTGGGCCATGGGTTTGGCTTGTCATTTACTATGCACCTCCCAGCATTACAAGGCTCCTGGGCACATCCGTCCTACAGACTATAACACAGAGTTGGAATGACAGTAGCAGAATAACTGAAAATGCAAACTCGGTACAATCCAGGAGTCAAAAGGTGAATCAGTTGTCTTAAGTTCTTAGGAAAACGTTGGGAGGGCCGAAAAACTTAAGAAAAGCCTGCTGGATCAGGCCAAAGGCCCAACTAGTGCAGCCTCTTGTTTTTACAGTGGCCAACCAGATGCTGATGGGAAGCCCACAAGCAGGACATGAGCGCAACATCACTTGTGCCCCTGATCCATTGGCCCATCCTGCCTCTGAAAGAGGAAGAAGTGCAACAAGCAGCATGGCTAGCAGTCATTGGTAGCCTTGTTCTTCATGAATTTGTCACCCTCCCCCTCTTTTTAGAGCTATCCAAGCTGGTGGTTGTTACATTTTATGGAAGTGAATCCCATAGTTAACCATGTGCAGTGTGAAGAACTTCCTTTTACCTGAATCTTCCAACATTCACCTTCAGGGTGATCCCATGTTCTGATATTATATGACAAATGGAAAATAAGTTCTTTCTATCCAGTTCCCCCACAACCATACGTCATTTAATGCATTATGGCATTATGATATTGCCAATTTTATTTCCAATTAATTTCCTAGTTATCCCTAACATGAAATTCATCCTTTTTTTTTCTTTTTCTTTTTTGGAGCTGTCACACACTCGATTGATGTTTTCATTGAGGTATCCACCACAACCCCAAGGTCTTTTTCTGGTCACTCAAATCTCTTTGGCATATATGTGAAGCTAGGATTTTTAAAATTATTATCATTATCATTATTATTTATTAATTTTTTTTATTCAAAATTATAACAAGACATATTATCCAAAAACATATCATCCTTATTCCCCCCCCCATTTTTCCTCCCTCCCCCCTCCCACACAGAACCCCCCAGCCCCCGACTTCCCTCAGTTCCAGTCTTTGGTTTCTCTAATAATGCTGCTTTCTGCATGTTACAAAGTTGCATAGATCCTCAAACTGTTTAGCTGATTATTATCAGTAAAAAAATTGTGAATGTTTATTCAAAACCTGCCAAGGAGTCCAGTTCGCTTTGTTGCGTCTTCAGATACTTTGTAAAAGGTTCACATTCATCCTTAAAGTCACAGTTATCCTTGTCCCGTAGCTTATATGTCAGTTTTGCTAGTTCTGCATAGTCCATCAGTTTTTCTTGCCATAATTCTTTAGTTGGGATTTCTTCAGTCTTCCATCCTTGTGCTACCAGAACTATTTTTTGCCCTCTGTGCATTAATTTATACTTGCTTATATTGAATCACCTTTACTATTCTAATGCCAACTACTTGAGGAAGGAATGGAAGCAGCAGAGAATGACTTCTTGGTGCCTCCATCTCTACTTGATAGGCGTGATAAGAAGTGCTCAGTCAGCTTTGGATTGAGTTTTATACCACTTACACTGGTCTCATCTGATTTGGTGGTGGCTCTTGAGGGTTTCCAGACAGAAGGCCTCCAAGCCTTATGTGGAGATACTGTGGACTGAGTTTGGGATCTTTAGTGACACGTACCTAAGCCTGTACACTTGTAGAAAGTGTGGTCCTCAACAAGTCTGTAGATTTTAGCAGAAAATTATCGCAAAATTCTCCTTAGGAGATGGAAGAAACCAGTAGGTAAAGGTGGAGATAGTCTCTGTGCCATAGGGAGACTACCTGCTATTTCTGAGGGTGCAATACAATGGGAGGAAACAGCCCCAGAGTTCTAATGGCCTCTGCAGTGCTTTCCCCTGCACAGTGGCAGGAGAGCTAGATGTCAACATGACAGAGCTGCCCCCAAGGCAGTAGTATGAAAAATCAACACGACAAGCCCGTCACATCTCGCTTATCACTTATGGAAGTGCGGCCGTTCTTGTCTAGTTCTCTCCCCACCCCCCACCCTTTGCAACTCATGGCTCAGCAGGCGCAAAACCTTATATTCTAGGAAACAAAAATAAAACAGAAGCTTTGGTAGGGACTTCCGTCTCCTTGAAGGGATGGGAGCAGGTTGGTCTTTAGAGCGGCACCAAATATTTGCTCTTGAAAAATTTCAATGGAGGGGGGCTTTCAGAAGGCATGAAAATCTCCCCCCATGCAGAACCCTGTTTACCACTCCTTACAGCAATTCTTAGCTTCTGTTTCCCTCCTCCCCTAACCCCAGCAGCTGCTCTCCACCATTATTTTATTTAATTTTGGAGCAGGCATTCTCCTTACCTGGGAATGTTATTGTGGCACCACATTGCCACTGAAGGCGACAATCCCCATCTCCATTCTGATGCAACTAGTTGGGCATACTTGCATGCAGCTAGAACTGGATCAGGGCTAGCAAGTGTTCGCCCTGTTTCCTCAGCTACACGGATGTATTTCTTCCCTCAATAAACATTTTAGCACCGTTTAAAGTCCCTTTTAAAAAAAAAAACCACACACATGAGGTTGCAAAAATGTTCATGACATTCCTCACCCCCATCCTTGCTTTCAAATCAACTGGTCTCTTTGTCTGCTCCAGAATATAGGCAGAATGCCTGCAGGTGTACCAGTAATGCCACCAGGAAATGTGCCAGACATGGCCGTGTGCAGTTCAGATCCCTCTACAATCAGACTTGGCATGATGTCTATAATATGCTTGGATACCAAACACTTTCCTGTCCCTGGGTCAGCATTGGTTTTCCCCAGGTCTTTCACTACTCAGCAAGAGTGTTCCCTTATTGCAAGAAGGGTTCACAGGCCTATCTGACCTCTGCTAATGCTGTAACTCATAGCCGTTCACCAAATTTCAGGGCTACAGAGTGTGAGTTCTGCCAGTTCTAACAAGAGTTGCCCAAGTAACAGTCATCACAGAGATCCTCCATCTTTCCTTGCACCCTCCAGATGTTGCAAGTGCTGTCCACTAATTGCCCAAACTATGCACACCTGCCCATCAGCTGATGTCACTGGTGATGTCAGCCGATGGATGGGAAGAGAGGGATTAATCTTTCAGGGAACAGGACTGCACAGCCAAGGCAACAGGATTTAATCCCTGCAGAAGCAATGATTTGAAGCATCTTGTGCTTCTCCTTTAACTGGGGTGGGGGAAGAAAAGAACCTCTCCCCTATCCCACTTGCTAAAGTGTTACTTGTCTCCAGAGGTTCAAATGGTAGTGGGGCAGGTGTTTTAAAGCCCTTTGCAGACAGCAAAAGGGCTTTGAAGCCACCAGGGTGCTTTGAAATGCTGCCCAAGAGATTTTGAGGGGTGGTTGGGGGTGCCCAGTTGTCAACCATGTGTTCTTACAATGACATTATGTTAATTACAGGTAGGTAACACCAAATTTGGCCCATGAGGACAATCCTTATTTAGCCTGTGGAGCCAAAAAGGTTTCTTACCTCTGTCTTAAACCATAGCTAAATTGTGAACGTGCCTCTTCACATCGCTACTTCCATGCACACAAATACAGTGCCCGTGTGGCTCAAGCAAGCAATACTATGTCTCGCTGTGTCATCCTTCCTCTGTTTATTTTGAGCAAAGCACAAGCTGTAAGGCAGAAATAAACCAGGGTTTGTTCCTGGTTTATTTCTGCCTTATTGCTCATGCTTGGTTTGAAACAAACCGTGGTCCAGGTTTGGATGACAGGACAAGCTGTAGCATGGCTTATTTGATCTATATGACACTATATGGGTGGAGCAGGGAGAAGCCATATGGGAGGCACGTTCACAATTGAACTATGATTTAAGACAAGCTGTCTCCTTTTGTGATGTTTCAATGAGACCAGTGGAATTTGCCAGTAGACAAGTATAGGAATGCACTGTAAGTAGTAGAATGCAAATAATATATTGTAAGATGCATCAGCTTGTACAAAAATATTGGTCTGAACGTATCCCACCTCTATCATTCCAGTGCTGGAAAAGACAGTGCCTCGATCAACTAACGCTGGCCCACAGCTTCTTAGAAAGGGAAAATAAATCCTTATAATGCTTTGTTCATTTTTGACTGAGAAGTCTCAATCTGATAACACACACACTTCTGCCGGTGAGATCTTAAATGGGACCGAAACTCAGTTAATTCATTCCTTGACAGCCCACACAGGGCAATAAGATAATCCTGACCAAGATGGCTGTTTACTGACCTGGTTTGATATAGGTCTGGAAGACTGCAAAGCCTGGCAGCTTGCAGTTTACAGCAGCTGAGCTCAGCAATCTGGCAGCGAGTCTGGAGGCCTCAGCAGGCATGCCGTAAGAAAAGCAGAAGCCAGTTTTGTTGTGGCCAATCTAGTGGCTCCTTGTTCAGTCATGAGCTGTGAAGCAAGCCTTTTTGTTAAAATAAACATTTTCAGTGCTGCTTCAGCATGCAGTGAGGTTGAAGAGAGGGGCAGCCTTTTGTAAGAGTGCTCACAGCTGGCTCCTCACCTTAGAGTGAACCTGGCTTTGCAGTTTGTGTTATAGCAAGTCAGATTGCTGAACTGGTTTGTTGTTAGCCACTCCAAAGAACTGCGTCAACCCTAAGTCAGACCCCATTACTCATGCATCGGGCAGGCTATCAATCTGTATTTTTGAAAGGCATGTGTGTGTTTATTATTTACCTAATAATAAGTAATAATTTTTAAAGTAGTTGCAAAGTCTGGAGATTGGGGGCAGTCATTCTGGCCATGCCAAAAACTTAAGTAAATAGGGGCCAGTCATAGTTGGCTTTTTCCTGGTCCAAAAGGAACTATACCAAATCCCTGAAGAATGGTTCCTGCAGAATGTTGTTCCTAATTACGAAAGTACCATCCAGTTCCACCTTTAGATTTTTAGCCTAAGATGCAAATCTTGTCCTAGAGGTCCTCTTTTATTCAAGAGAACCAAAACGCTGTTTTGAGACTCTGTCTGAAGCATTAACACACACACAAAGTGACAATTGGTAGCGTTTGATCTTGTCTTAGACTGCAGGCAAGGAGGCCGGATGAAAAGGCAAAGAAAAGGTACACACAGTACAAGGCATGCATATGGACCCCCAGAAAAGGAATCAATAAACCTCTGATTAGGAAAGCAGGAGACGGTGCTGTGACTCACAGGGGATGTCAGTCAACGGGGCTGGAAGGCGCTTGGGTACTCTGGTAGTTGGGAGTGATCACTTTTGCCAAGTGACCTGAGATAAATGCGTTGCTCAGCTTGAGAGAGAGAGAGAGAGAGAGAGAGAGAGGGGAAGACACGTTGGTGCAATCAACAGAATTGCAACCCAACTGTTTCATGGAGGGCTTATTCCTCTCCCTGCAAATGCTTACACCCCAAGGGGGAAATCTACATCATGTTGAGAATTATGGATCTATAGGGAGGATTCTCACCATCTGCACCTCCTAGAGCACACTCTGAAATACTGGATCAATCAAGACTTTTCAAAACTATAATTTCCCTGTTCTCGGAACATGTTTTTATAATAAACTGTTAATTATCAGTAATACCATTGTTGAGAAGGATTACAAGGGTAAAGAAACAGGCATATTGCAGAGTTCTATTAAAACAGGGAGAAATTAAACACACAACCAGTCCCAAACCCTTGTGCTTTTTTCTGTAGCTTAGCAGGCTGTAGCTTAGCAGGAAGAAGTGTCCTGCATTTCAGGTGCCTGGAATATCAGTTCTCCACCAGGGCCCATGGGGACGCGGGTGGCGCTGTGGGTACAACCTCAGCGCCTAGGACTTGCCGATCATCAGGTCGGCAGTTCGAATCCCCGTGGTGGGGTGCACTCCCGTTGCTCGGTCCCAGCGCCTGCCAACCTACCAGCGGGGAGGTAAACAGCGTTTCCGTGTGCTGTGCTGGCTCGCCAGATGCAGCTTGTCACGCTGGCCACGTGACCCGGAAGTGTCTTCGGACAGCGTTGGCCCCTGGCCTCTTAAGTGAGGTGGGCGCACAACCCTAGAGTCGGACACGACTGGCCCGTACGGGCAGGGGTACCTTTACCTTTACCAGGGCCCATTATATGAGCCCCATTAACTAAAAGGCTTACATGAGCCTAGGGGGAAAGCCATATCTTTGGTTTGCATTGTTGTAGCTATATATTATAATGCAAACATTTCCTCCCCCACCCCAAGGGATTGACCTCTGCCCATGAATGAGGTTGTAACATTTGAAGATGTCCAAAATGTTTCTGAATATGTACCAACAAACTGAAAGCCATGGGCAATGACTATGCTCCCCTATTTATTTGTATTGTGGCATTTTCCCTAATGGGCTGCTTGGTAAGTGACAAGCTGATTCACGTGACCACTCTTCCCATGGTCAGCCTCTTTTCAAATGTGCTTATGTTTAATGGCTCCTCTGTGCTCTTTGCTCTAAACAGAAGTCATAGTCATGCATGCCAGGGGGAAGACCCATCCCCCCAAAGTGTGTTGAATGGTGGGATATATAAATGTGGATTTTGCTGATGGCAAATTATTCCGATGACTTGTAATCAATAAGCATGGTTTGGTCTGAGCAGGTGGATAAAGCTCTTAACCACAAGCAAGGTGGTTGTGTAAATGGGGCCAACACACTGCACAGGCTGCTTGTTTCTGAAATTCAGCTCTTAACTGGAGAGGACAAGTGTTGTTCAGTGATTGCACCAGCAACTATCAATTTTGCTTCTTTTTTTGGCTCTGGGAGGGACAAGTATAGACAACAAAAAGACACCTGAGGTGAGCTTTCCAAAGCATTTTCAATTAAAGCCTTGCCATGGTGGGTGTGGATGAACATTTAATCCTCTGAGAAAGTTGATTAATTCCACAGGTGAGTGGGGGATAAGAGCTGAGTTGCTCATAATGAAATCTGCATCTAGGAGCTAAAATGCTAGAGTTCACCTCCCTATTTAGTAATGTGAGTAGGTTCTAGCAGGTGACTGCAAAGTGGCAGGAAGCCAAGTTTCAGGGATTAGTGGGGTGGACTGGAGGAAAGTGGCGTTCTTGGATTTTATTCTAGTCCTACGAAGACAGTTTGAAGAGACTGGAGGTCTGTTGTTATAATGGCAACATCACTCGTCCTGAGACAGCTTGGATTCTAAGACCATATTTTATGAGTGATTAATTTAGTAAATCATTAGATTGCACACCACAAATATAGTGAGAACTGAATCATTATTAGGAAGGAAAGCCCATGGCTCCTTTCTAGCAGAGGAGATGATAGAAAAGCATAATGCCCTCTGAGAGCTACTTCACCTCCAATACTAAAAGCAGTGCACAGCCATTATTGCTAGTATCCATTGGTAGCTTTATACTCCATAAATTTATCTAAAACTGTTTCAAAGCCATCTAAGTTGCTTGCCATTGCTACATCCTGTGGTCGTGATTTCTATAGTTTTAACTACGTGTTGTGTGATGAAGTACTTCCTTTTGCCTGTTCTGAATCTTCCAACGTTCAGTTTTGTTGTATGACCTCCAGTTCTAGCATTTTGAAAGAGGGAAGAGCTTTCTCCACTACAAATGTAATTTTATTATGCCCCTGCCATGCCTGTGACATGTCCCCCCTACTTACCTTTTTTTCCTAAACAAAAAAGGTCCTTTCCTGAACTTTTCCAGTTCTGTAATACTCTCTTTGAGGTGTAGCCACCAGAACTGTAAACAGTATTCCAAGTGTGATCACATCATACATTCATAGAACACCATTGATGATATTGGCAGTTATATGTTCAAACCCTTCCTAATGATCCATAATATGTATTTTGTCTTTTTCACAGCTACTGTGCACTGGGTCTTTTCTTTGAGGTATCCACCACGACCCCAAGATCTATTTGCATACACTGAATTGCATTTGCTATTTTGATGCTCTTTCACCCCCTTCGGAGGAATCATTCTGGAGCTCCTTACACTCTTTGTTCTTTCTCTGAGAAATTTGGTATGAACAGAAAACTTGGCCCCATTTTTGTTCATCCCTCACTCCAGGTCATCTATGAACAAGTTTAAAAACACAGGTCCTGGTCCTTGGGGGACACCATTCACTTCTCCTTCATCAAAATTATCCATTTCCTTCCCAGTCTCTGCTTCCTGTTTTTTAACCAACTGCTGAGCCATCAGATGCCCTGTCCTTTTATCCCATGATTGCTAAGTTTACCCAAGAGTCTTTGGTGAGGAATTTTAACTAACACTTTGGAATGGATTGGCTCCCTGTCATTAGCACACATGGTGGCAAAGATACTTTGATTGCCAAGTAAGGTGTGAAGAGGTCCACACTTAATGCAATCCTTGACATGTTTAGTCAGAAGTAAGTACCTCTGTGTTCAGTGAGGCTCTTCCCAAATAAGTGTGCACAGAACTGCAGTCTTAAGACTGATTTTCCTTTCCACAGAGACCACTGGGAAAGCAAGAAGTGGCTTTATCCTAACATAATCATTATTTCAAGTCACTGCATTTTGAGAGTGCATCCAGGTGGCAGCCAGCCACGCTCTTGGATCAGCGCTTGTTCAGTAAACTGGAAGTGCAGGAAGAGGGGGAGAAAATAGGTATATTGAAAAAGCAAGTATGCCTTATGGTTTCAAAGCACAATTCTTGCCACATAGCCTCTACTGGTTCCGCAACAGATACTGCCGGTGCTGTGAACAAGCATGGACTGGCATGAAATTATGCCTTAGGTTCACACTTGCTGTAGCTATACATTAAATACACATCTGCAAGAGGTCCAGAGAGCAGCAACATGAGAACAGGCCTTTTCTGGAGTGGCTTCCCACTTGTGGGATGCTCTCCCCAGGGAGGCTCACCTGGCACCTTCACTACATATCTTTAGGCACCAGGCATAAATATTCCTCTTCTCCCAAGCCAATTAAACAATCTAAACTGTGTGTTTGTGTGGGAGGGGTGTTATTGTTACTGTTTGTTGTTATTGTATGTCTTGTGGGATGGCACCCCAATCTCTGAAAGGTGTGAGATTCTAGGAGTTCCAGGCACTTACTCAGGGTTTGGTTTTTGGAATGAGGCACCTCAAAGACTGTGGTGTCTTTATGAGATATGGTTTATTTACGCATACATACAACCTGGGCCTACGATGGAGGGGTTCACAGCAATAACGCCCCAAGAGGGTCTTGCTTCTCCCATAGTCACAGACTTGGATTCCAGCAGAAATGAGACATAGCTTTGTCTCTCAGCAGCCCCGCCTGCAGCCTGGCAGCTTCTAGACCACATAACTCAACTCTTGACTCTGGCCTTTGTCTTCCTAACTGTCAGACAGTTGAGGGGAGGCACCCATTTGCCCTCTGGCACAGAACCACTTCTTTTGTTACCTTAAGGACCCACACTTAGGCCATTACCTTGCCAGAAAGCTAATCTGGCTATTCCAGGAATTTGAATCCTTGCTTAGATTTAAAACTTGGTGGATCCAGGAATTAGAAGGGTCTCAGCATATAACATCCCACCCTAGAAGATTTTTTTTAAAAAAAATCTCATAATAGTATTTTGTTTTTCTGTTGTAAACCACCCTGTGATCTTTGGGTGAAGGGAGGTATAGAAATTTAATTTCTATTTTTTTTTATAATATTTTTTATTAAGTTTGTAAAATACAGAAAAAAGAATAAAGAGCATGTTATAAGAATAAAATAAGAAGATTACAAATTTTCTTGTTCTTTTTTCCAAATCTACTGGACTTCCCCACATCCTCCCAATCCTGCATTCTCTGTGAACATAACATCAGCAATTTGTTAACTTATTTCATTACTTATTGTATCCTTCGTTTTATCATGTTACCCAATTTCAAATGTGTTATAACCTGAATCATGTACATTTTCATTTAAACACAATAAAGTTATTTCCTTATTCTATCTCAGACTTCTTGTGCCTTAATTTCCATTTCTTTAGTTTAACATTACTGAAGCTAGAGTTTCCTAAAAGGTGCATTTTTTAACATTCATACAGCTTATAGTGTTTTTCCAGATAGTCCTTAAATTTTTTCCAGTCCTCCTCGATTGTTTCTTCTCCCAAGTCTCGGATTCTGCCAGTCATTTCGGCCAGTTCCATGTAGTCCATCAACTGCGTGTGCCATTCCTCCAGTGTGGGTAAATCTTGTGTCTTCCAATGTTTTGCAATCAGGATCCTTGCTGCTGTAGTGGCGTACATAAAAAAAGTTCTGTCCTTCTTAAGCACTCTCTGGTCCACCATGCCCAGGAGGAAGGCCTCTGGTTTCTTAGGTAAGGTAAATCTAAGTACCTTTTTTAGTTCATTATGAATCATTTCCCAAAAGGCCTTCACTTTCGGGCAGGTCCACCAGAGGTGAAAGAATGTCCCTTCCGCCTCTTTACATTTCCAACATTTATTATCAGACAGGTGATATATCTTAGCAAGCTTGACTGGGGCCATGTACCACCGGTATATCATTTTCATAATGTTTTCCTTCAAGGCACTACATGCCGTAAATTTCATTCCGGTGTTCCATAACCTTTCCCAGTCTTCAAACATAATGTTATGCCCCAAGTCCTGCGCCCACTTTATCATGGCGGATTTGACTATCTCATCCTGAGTATTCCATTTAAGCAGCAGGTTATACATTCTCGAAAGTAGTTTACTTTTTGGTTCTAACAGTTCTGTCTCTAGTTTCGATTTTTCCACCTGGAATCCAACCTTCTTGTCTACTTTAAAGACCTCTTGAATTTGTGCATAATGCAACCAATCTCGCACCTTGTTTTTTAATTTTTCCAAGCTCTGCAACCTCCAATTGTCTCCAATCTTTTCAATAATTTCCCCATATTTAGGCCAATTGGCCTCCATGTTAGGTCTCTTACGTGCCTTGGCCTCCACCGGTGAGAGCCACCTCGGAGTCTTACTCTCCAATAAGTCTTTATATTTTGTCCAGACCATTAAAATTGCTCTCCTAACAATGTGGTTTTTAAACAATTTGTGCACTTTAACCTTGTCATACCACAAATATGCATGCCACCCAAAAGCATTGTCAAACCCTTCCAGATCTAGGACATCAGTGTTTTCCAGTAAGATCCAATCTTTCAACCAGCAGAAGGCTGCAGATTCATAATATAACCTCAAGTCTGGCAGGGCAAATCCCCCTCTTTCTTTCGCATCAGTTAATATTTTAAACTTTATTCGGGGCTTTTTGCCCTGCCAAACAAACTTAGAAATATCCTTCTGCCACTTTCCAGAACATTCCACCTTGTCCACGATCTGAAGGGTCTGAAACAAAAATAACATTTTTGGCAATACGTTCATCTTTATAGCTGCTATTCGGCCCAACAAGGAAAGTTTCAATCTTGACCACGTTTCCAAATCTCTTTTGATTTCTGACCAACATTTCTCGTAGTTATCTTTAAACAAATTCAAATTTTTGGAGGTCAGATACACTCCTAGGTATTTTACTTTTTTAACCACATTTAGTTCTGTTTCTTTCATGAACTCATCTGTTTCTGTAGTTGTCAATTTTTTTGCTAGAACCTTAGTTTTTTGCTTGTTCAACTTAAATCCCGCCACCCGACCAAAATCAGAAATTAATTCTAACACTCTTTTAGTACTAGAGACTGGCTCCTGCAATGTTAATACCAGGTCATCTGCAAATGCTTTCAATTTATATTGTTTCACTCCGACCTCAATTCCCTGTACCAACCGGTCCTTTCTAATCATGTTCAATAGCACCTCCAGAACTGAAATAAACAATAGGGGGGATAGAGGGCACCCCTGCCGTGTCCCTTTTTCAATTTTAAACTCCTCTGTCACCACATTGTTTACTATCAATTTCGCTTTTTGTTCTGAATATATTGCTTCTATTCCATTTTCAAACCCCCGCCCCACTCCCATCCCTTCCAAATTTTTCTTCATAAACATCCATAGAAATTTAATTTCTATAGGTCACAGGTTTGATCCCCGTATGGGTCCATATGCTTGCAATGCAGAGGGTTGGATTAGATGACCCACAGGGTCACTTCCAACTCTATGATTCTAAGCGCTGAATTAGGATGGCTATGTTGGCCAAAAGTTCCACTGAAAAACAGACAGAAGGCATTGGCATGGTCAGTCACTGAGCATTCTCGGGGGCCATTTTGTGAATGTCTGTTGTAGGGGATAGAAAACTTGTAGGGGAGGAATTGAAAATCCCGAAAGACAGCTTGGCTGACAGGCTGGAACACTGAACAGCAACACTCAATGCTGCAATTATTTGTTGCTGGTCTCTTTTCCTATTGTTCAGTTCCAAACAAGCCCACAGCTAAATGTCTTTTTGCTTCAAAGGTATGTTCTTGGGACAGGCCACTTTATGTTTCTTACATCTCTGATTTGTTCTCTAAAAAAAAAAAACTTCATAGCACAAAATAATTGCCTAAATTAATTAGTGGGCTTTTGGATTAGTGTATATCCTATACAAGCTCTTTCCAGAGTTAAGTCCACATAGAAACAAGGCAAACAATATGTGAAAGACCAAAAAGGCCAATAACATTGTATTGCTCTTTAAAATGCATTAGCTAATTAGTGCTCATTAAAAAGGAAGAACAAGAAATATTGGGAACAGAGTTTGATTAGGGGGAAGGATTACAGCTTCGCAAAAAAACATTTATTTTGTTTTCCAAGCTTGGTTACATTATGAGTAAGCTTATTGTGTTGAGATGAATATTCAGATACAAATATGTTACAAATGAATTTTTCAGATTTTAAAACATAAACTTTTGCCCTAATTCTGCATAAGCAGATTTGGATAGGCAATGGTTTGGCCCTGGGCACTTCCTTAGTCAATCACTCCATTTTCCCCTCCTGCACTTTTATTTGATGTTCTTTATGAAGCCCTATGAGTCACTGATTAATTTGTGGCATGTGGTGAAGAAGAGTTGATGATCAGCCAGTATATACGCATCTGAACAGCTATTTAAAGAAAACGTTAAAACTTGTTATACACTGTCAAAGTTGACAGTGTGAGTGTTTGTGGATAAATACATACTTGAACCCATCTACCTGGTAATTCTTTTCAGGTATGGCTAATAAAGTAATTTAGGCATGGTTCTCACTGTCCCCAAGTTGGGGGTCGGTCACATGTCTAGCCTGGCTGAAAGAAATGAAATCATTTCACTTACCTGCTAATGGGGGGAGTGGAAGAGGAGGAAACTGTAAACAAGGCAGGTTTAGTGTTTATTCTGCACTAGCAGAGATCACCAGGAGGAGAGGCTGCTGCCTTGATGTTTTCTATGGCATGCATGGATAGAAGTGCCATTTTCCACCTAGTTGTAGGGAAAAGAACTTGAGCTTTGCTGGTTCAGCAGATCATTTCTCTTTCATCTGGCAACAGATGCAGCCCAGTCTTCTGCCTGTTCACAACTGGCTTTTTCGGGAGGTAGCTCTTAGTGTAGTCAGTTATCTCAGAGTGAGTGGATAATTTATTTATACTGAACCTTTGTTATGCCTTTCATTTGATTTTGTATTCCAAATTACAGTCCATTGCCTGTAAAATGTTCACAGGGACAGCAAAGAAATTTATTTACCAAGATCAACCACTGTTAATAGCATAGTCTTACTAATAAGTGTGTTTCCCCCTTTCTTTATTAGTTTTATTTTAATGAAACAGCATTAGCAAACAGTAGTTGTTTTTAAAAACTGCTTTAGCATATCTGTATACACAAGACTAACTCTGAGGAAGCCTAAAGACATTATGCATAATATTTCATATCAAAAAGCTATAGCATTACAAGTTCTGTTCTTGCAAATCACAGCCCTGAAACTTGTTTTGCTCTTGTCTGATATAAAAAGAATATTTTTGAGCAGGTGCAGTGCATTTAATAAAAAACAGAAGTCCAAGCTCTAGATTACTTGGGATCAACACCCACTTATTTGTAAGCTCAGAAACTCTCTTAGTTCTGGGAGGGGGATGTGTGGCCCCCAGGCTAATTTCATGTGGCCCTCAGCATCATCCATCCGTCTGGATGCTGAGGGTCCAGCACTTGCTCACCTGGGAATCTTTCTACTTCCACTTTGTGTGTTTGTGTGCATGTGTTTGAGAGAGAAAGAGGGAGGTGGAGAATAGATAGAGTACCCACACAGAAAAAAAGGAATGTAGTGCTGCAAATTCTAATAACATAAGAAAAGCTCTACTGAATCAGACCAAAGCCTCATCTAGTCCGGCAACGTGTTCTTACAGTGGACAACTAAATGCTGCTGAGAAGCCTGAAAGCAGAAACTAAACAAAACAGCATTCTCTTCACTGGTGATTCCGGAAAACTGGTTTATAGACATGCAATGCCTCTGACAGTGAAGGTAGAGCACTGAGGCACAGTATGGTGCAGTATTGGACTTTGACCTTGGGAGACCAGGGGGTTGTAGCTAAAATAGCACTCCTTGGGCAAGCAGAACAACTTCTGCTTTTGCAGTGGGGCTTTCTCTCTTCTCTCTTCTGGTGGCTCTCTCAACCCTCCAAAGCAGATCTGACAATGTGTGCAGGGGGAAGAGGGAGGGAGTTCTGTTGTTCTATTATTTAGTTGAATACTGTCCATAAATAAATCAACCGCCTTATCCTCCATGAATTTGTCTAATACTCTTTTCAAGCCATCCAAGTTGGTAGCCCTCTCTATCTCTTTTGGGAGCTAATTATATAGTTTAACTATGTGCCATGAGGGACGCGGGTGGCGCTGTAGGTTAAACCACAGAGCCTAGGACTTGCTGATCAGAAAGTCGGCAGTTCGAATCCCCGCGACGGGGTGAGCTCCCGTTGCTCGATCCCTGCTCCTGCCAACCTAGCAGTTTGAAAGCACGTCAAAGTGCAAGTAGATAAATGGTACCGCTCTGGCGGGAAGGTAAATGGTGTTTCCGTGCACTGCTCTGGTTCGCCAGAAGCGGCTTAGTCATTCTGGCCACATGACCTGGAATCTGTACGCCGGCTCCCTTGGCCAATAAAGCTAGATGAGCGCCACAACCCAAGAGTCGGCCACGACTGGACCTAATGGTCAGGGGTCCCTTTACCTTTATGTGCCATGAGAAGAGCTCACTCCCACTGCTCTGTCCCAGCTTCTGCCAACCTAGCAGTTTGAAAGCACGCCAGTGCAAGTAGATAAATAGGTACTGCTGTGGCAGGAAGGTGAACAGTGTTTCCGTGCGCTCTGGTTTCTGTCACGGTGTTCCGTTGCGCTAGAAGCAGTTTAGTCATGCTGGCCACATGACCCAGAAAGCTGCCTGTGGACAAACACAGGCTCCCTCAGCCTGAAAGCAAGATGAGCACCGCAACCCCATAGTTGCCTTTGACTGGACTTAACCGTCCAAGGGTCCTTTACCTTTACCATGAGAAAAAGAATTTACTTTTATTTGCTCTGAATCTTCCAACATTCTGCTTCCTTGGATGACCCCAATGGTTGTACCTGCCATCAGCTTACTCTTCACATGAGTCAATAACCTTTCATAGGAAATCAGCTCAACAAATTATGCTGTAAGAGATATGTAATCAGGATCTCCCAGGGTAGTCCTAAAATAGAATTGAAACAGTAGACTACCACAGTTATTGGAGGAGGGGCACTGGACAATGGAGCATTTAACCCTTTTCTTCCTTGCTGTTTTCTTGACGGTAGCTCCTGTGGGTTATAGAGGTTGACCTTAAAGGAGGTCTGTACAAATTGCTTGAAGGTATTCTATCAGTGGCTATTGGCCATGACAGCTCAGTGGAAATTCCTTGTTCAAAGGCAGCTGCTGGGGAAGAGCTGTTGCCTTTATGTCCCCCATCTGGGCATCTGGTTTATTGATATGAGAAACAGGATACTGAACTAGATGGATCTTTGGCCTTATCCAACTGGGTTGCCCTTGCATACTTACTGAAGTATAAACAAACAAAAAAATTCCTTCCAGTAGCACCTTAAAGACCAACTAAGTTAATTCTTGGTATGAGCTTTCGTGTCCATGCACACTTCTTCAGATACACTGAAACAGAAGTTACCAGACCCTTCTATATAGTGAGAAGGTGGGGAGGGGTATTGTGTATGCCATCAAATGCCAACAGTGTCCTTCAGCTCTCTATATTGGACAAACAGGCCAAACCTTACGCCAAAGAATAAACGGACATAAATCTGACATCAGGAATCACAAGACAGAGAAACCAGTAGGAGAACACTTCAATCTCCCAGGACATTCTATACAAGATCTCAAAGTAGCTATTTTACTACAAAGGAATTTCAGAAATAGACTGGAAAGAGAAGCTGCTGAATTGCAACTTATTACCAAACTTAAAACCATGGAGAGACCTGGTCTGAACAAAGACATTGGATTCTTATCTCATTATATATGACAAAGCCATTTTTCACCTTCTCACCCCTTGCTTTTTCCTGTAAGACCTATTGCAGTCGTTAAGAGTCGTCAACAGGCTCATCACAGCTATTTGCCAATCACCCATTCCCACCACCCTTCTGAGTAATACCCCTCCCCACCTTCTCACTATATAGAAGGGTCTGGTAACTTCTGTTTCAGTGTATCTGAAGAAGTGTGCATGCACACGAAAGCTCATACCAAGAACTAACTTAGTTGGTCTTTAAGGTGCTACTGGAAGGAATTTTTTTGTTTGTTTGTTTTGACTATGGCAGACCAACACGGCTACCTATCTGTTACTGAAGTATGCAACCCAAGATAAACCTCTTAACCCTGGCCAATGATACCTGAGATGTATGTTTTCAAGACCCACTCTATTCCTGTGACTGTAATTTGTTTTAATTGTTTTTAATACTGAATTTTAAATTGTTGCAACCCACTGCAGGACCTGCTGGTGAAGGATGGGTGGTAATAATAATAATAATAATAATAATAATAATAATAATAATAATGTTGTACAGTGCTTCCAGAGGAAGTGACTTACATTCATTTTAAATTGCTTGTGAAACACCTTGAACTCAGGAAGAAGTGGGGTAAAAATATTTTAAATAAAAAAAACTATCCATCTAGTAATAAATAAAAATTACTAATCATTCAGTGCCTTGACAGTGGGCAGGACCAGAAACTTCAGAAATGGATATTTAATCTCTGGGCCAATTCTGCAAACACTTGATCTCTCTGGTCCACTTTTCCCAAGTACAAGGATTAATAGGATAGATTGCTACAGAGAAACACTTGCATGTTAATTTTTGAAACTGGGTCAGAGCATATAAAATTAATTGTAGGCACAAAAAGGAAACTGCCAGGCTGCGTTTGGTCTAAAATTTGGAATAGGGCTGCAATATTCAGCATACTTACTTAGAGGCAAACCCCATTTAAAGCAGTGGGGTGTCGAAATAAACATATTTTGGATTAGAATGTCAGCTTCAAATCCCATAACAGCTGGGGTCCAATGGGCTGAGTGGGGAACTCTATATGTGCAAGTGGGAAATTAAGAGCACCCACTTTGAAAGTCACCCCTTGCAACCTGACAAACCACTCCCCAAATCTGAGGAACTTTGAGAGAGACCTCTGAAGTAGTACACACAAGAAACTGCAGTAGAAGAGAGAGATGATAGAGATAGAATTAGATTTTTATTATTATGTTTTTAGATATGCTGCAAGCCACCCAGAGTGGCTGGGGACACCCAGCCAGATGGATGGGGTATGATGATGATGATGATTAATAATAATAGAAAGACAGAAAGAAGGGATTATGTATGGAAGAGCCTGTATGTGCCTCAGGGACTACCTGGGTACTGGCCATGGTCTCAGTGAATTCCTGCCCCCTAAATAAATACAGGCCACACTGCTTAAACTGCTTTAGTTTTCGCAGAGAATGAGACCCCCCTCCCCCACCTTGAAATTACATTTATTAGAAATACCAGAAACTGCTGCTGCTTCTTTTTTTTTCTTCCAAAGTACTGCCTTTCAGGGCAATGAGACATTTCACAACTGAGGGAAATGAGACTGTCTTTCTTTTTTAAGGGATCACTATCCCTCTGGAGGAAAGGCCTGTCTCCTGTACAGCTGCTTTCTTTAAAAGACTTTTCAGAAGATAAACACACAAGACAGTTGCATTGCACAGAAAGACTTCTTCATTTTGTGATGTTTTCCTTGACAGTTGACTTAGCAAACTCTTGGCTGTGTGAGAGATTTTTGTCCCACGGAGCTTGGTAGCTACCATTCTTCCTGCTTCTTTCCACTTTGCCAATATAACCTCTCCTTCCCTCAAGTAACTAAACAAAGTGGGCACTGTTGTTTTCCAATGTATTATGGCAGTTTAGCATGGGCAGACCTCTCCTCTCCATAGAGGGCTTCTGTGGGCTGGAATCTGTAGAGGGTCCATGGCAATACTACGGAAGCGCTTAAGATGTTCTCCCAGAGAGGAAATAAGTGGAAGTGAGGTCTTAAGGGAGAAACAGAAGCTATAAGTCAGGCATGTCTAGTAGATTGTGATCTACCAGTAGATCACTGGACGTCTGTGGTAGATCACTGGCTCCCCTCAAAGAAGCTGAACAACTGTGGCTCCCCTAAAAAAAAGCTCAACATTTTAATGGGCCTTCCTCCTTCCTAAAAAAAAGCTTAACAACTTTGACCTGAACCCCCAGTTTCAGGTCACTGCCAGTTTTTAACTGTGAGTAGATTGCAGTCTCTTGGGAGTTGGCCACCCCTGCTATAAGTGATTCTCATTTGAGCAAACTACTTGGCAAAAGGAGTGAGTGAAAGAGGGCAGAGTGAAAGGCTATTTGCATTATTGAGCCTGCAATCCTGTACCCATTTGTCTGAAACTTAGCTTCCTTGAACTAAATGAAATTTATTTTTGAGTACAGAAGATTGCACTATGAACAACAGGAGACGCTGTTTAATATTCTACCTCTAAAGCAACAAGCTGACTCTATTGCAATGGCAAAATGGCTCTGAGTCTGTACAACTGTTCTGCAATCTGTATATGCATGCGAGATGCTATTTGAAACCTCACTGCATGGTGCCAAAGATGAAGGGGTTTAATTTCACAGAGATGTGTACATTGACCTTGGAATTCAGATTTGAAGTTTTCCGGTGACCTTTCTCTACAAGCACTCAGTTATGTGGGCCAAAGTTTGCCTAGTGTGGCATTAGAGCAGTTATGCTAATGGTGGATCAATGACTACCCTGTCAATGTAAGCATGTTGGAGAAGATCATGGTATCAGGGAAAGGAGGCACAATCAGCAGGCAGAAGATGGAATGTGGTCCATATCTGTTGCTTACATATCATATAATTTCACAAAGCCAGAGTGATTAAATTTCCTAAGTCTAACGCTGCAGTTTCTATCTCCTCTTTAAGGGCGGGGGGGAGTCTATGTCTTATCCGCACAGTCAGCTTAATCTGACTATATGACACTTCTGAACTGCCTATAACCTAAAATCTTTTTTAAAAAAACAGTCTAGGAAGGTTAATCTGAAATCCTCAGATGTTCAAAGTATTTTAAAATTGAATTAAATTATTTTAAAAAGCTCTTTCAATAACTTCTGTTGGAACGACTACATTGAGGGCTCCTAAAGAAACAGGTATCTTCTCTACATTGGAAAGTGACCCATCCATACTTGTTATTAGAAGGAACCCAGGAGCCTCAATATGTAGCCCATATCTGCATTGCTGGCTCTGTCATGGGAGGAAGGAATGGGTGCGTCTTAGTATGTTCCTATGTGGCCCCTCTCCATAATGCTTTTATTGTACAGAAGCCATGCCTGATCAGCATCCTATCCTGCCTGCAGTGTAGGTGGATATGAGCTAGGTGCAGACCATTCAACATGCATGCAACTCAGGGCTATTGAGGGTAAATTTGTCACAGGGCCATTATAAGAGCCAATTGTGTTGGCTCCCGCTAACCTAGGGCAGAAGGACCATGGCTTTGTTCCAGTGCAGAGCAGGGGGGAATCTGCCTATTCTGCTTGCTCAAAGTCCAACTGTACTCCCAGGGTGCTGCAGAAAGAATATTGCCTCCCCTGTTGGGTGCTGTGGCCAGCATAAAACAGCTTCCCCAATAAATAAATAATGGACTATGGCATGCATTTATATTTTGCTTTCCTTTGTAGCTTTGTTATCTTCCCTGGCCCACTGCAAGGAAAGGGCCAAGGGCAATGATCTCAGAAATCACTGAGAGTGCTGCTTATTTCCTCACTTCTGGAGTCTTTCAGCTAGGTACTTTAGACCGGTTCTTAAGACGCTGGTGCCTTAAGGACTATATTTAGGCAGTCTCAGATCTGCTGGCATGGGACAAAAGCATTACCCTCAAACAAAGGAACCTGGTGACGTCAAGGCTGGTGGGAATGAAAAGGGAGAATAGAAAATAGGTTAGGGACTCAAACAAGACAGCCCATTATGCCTTGTGTGCAGAGCGCTGGCTCTCTCAGCTGCAGCAGTCCTAGATATTTAGGATTTTTATAGGGTATTTAAATGACTAGACAGCAGCCTCCCTCCTTTCAATACAAGTTTGGGCCTTGTTTTATCCTCAGACCCACATGCACACAGGAACTGCCAGAACAGGGAACACCAAGGAATCCATCCAGTCCAGTGTCCTGCTTTTGACCATTTCCAGAAATAAATAAAGACCGATTAAGAGTATAAGACAGAGGGTGTGGGTGGATGGCTGTGGAGTGCTCCACCCTTTTCATAGACTCACAGCTTGCTGCAGGCCAGGCATTTAGAATCCTCAGACTGTTGTGATATATAAACCTTGAAAAGTGATTTCATCAAATCATGGAATTGTAGAGTTGGAAGGGACCACTAGGATCATCTCGTCCAACCCCTTGCAATGCAGGAATATTTCACCCAATGAGGGACTTGTGAGGCTTTGCCCTCATTTTTAAAGGTGTGTGCTTTCCAAAGCCTAAATCCCAGAGCCCCAGGCTTTGGTCAGAAGGAGCATGAGGCTGCCACCCTGCTGAGGTTAAGCAAGGCTAGGACTTGGTCAGTGCCTGGGTGCATGCTGCTCTGGGATCCACAATGGGGGGGGGGGAGACACCATATAAGTGTAAATAAATCCAAACCATTGCAATTATATAAACTTAGCTTCTTTTTCTCAAATTCCACAAGTTACTTAAGAACTATTTCTTCTTCTTCTTGAGGACTCAATAGTTGTTGAGTTACAGGAATATAGGAATATTATGTACTGCAGGAGTGTTATTAAATGAGGGCCGGGGGGTGTGGGCTGGGTTTTATGCACTAGACCTTGGATCTCCTGCTGCTCTCCCCTATTTTCTTTTAACTTTGTTTACAGGGTATGTTGAAAAGCACAGTACTTGTGAAGCACAGCCACCTGCCATCTTAATTTGCAAAAGGCCCAATCCCCATAGTAAGCTCTCATAGAAGGAGCCAGAGTTTGTTTTTCTCCTTGTCTGAAAGTCAGCCCATATTTGCATCTATACATATAAATCAGCATTAGGAAATGTTATGGAAATTTGTGTCATGGGCCTGTGTCACGAGTCCTTTAAATATCTAGCAATGCCCCTGATATTATCTTCTGTGTTGCTGCCAATCTTTTACCTACAATTGCAAGCTGGTCCTTGTGCTCTTGATTTAAGCAACTGTGGGAGGCTGAGCCACAGCTAACCATCCTGCACATTCATGCATGCATACCTCGGAAACTTAAGCACTTTCCAATGAAAAAATAATGCTAGAAATGTGCCTATGGGTGGCATTCAGTGAAGCTTTACTTAGAGTAGACTGACTGAAATTAATGAACATGATTACACTAGATTCATTAATTTCCGTAGATCTACTTTTACCAGGGGCAGGCTCTGGTAATATGGTGCTCTGAGTGAGGACAAAATTTGGCTCCCCCTCCTAAATATTTTTTACTTTGATGTCCTCTTCCCTTTCACCTTCCTTTCTGCGCTTCCTCAGCTCTGCACCCTGTGCAGGGGAACTGCCCACAACACCCTAAATCTGGCATTAATGCTAACTAAAACTTAGTTGGATACCACCGGATGTGTCTTCCTTTACAGACTGTCTGGGAACTCCATCTTCCCTGTTACTGATTGCCCCAGCTAACAGCTTGTGTCTGAGCACTATTCAGCATGCAGGTGATTCCCTGAAATATCATACACATCTATGCGTGTCTCAAAGAGTACCACTCCTGATTTCTCCCTTCTTTTAACTTTCTTCAGTGTTAAGATCCTCAAAGGAAAAAAAAAATTCCTCTGCAGCATCTGCCCATGAAGTGGGCCTACAAGACCAGAGTAAACATTCATTTGTTTCCGCATCCAGCTTCCCATCGTGGCCAGTCAATAGGAAGCCCAGTAGCAGGGCATGAAATAGCTTTCTGAGAGAGGTCCATCAGAGCACCACTTTCTTTAAAGACACGTTAAAACCCTTCTGTTCAAGAGGGTCATTAGATGTGTCTGCGGGAAGATGCCGTTATCTATCTATCATCTATCTCTATCATCTATATCTATCTATCATCTATCTATCTATCTATCATCTATTATCATCTATCATACAGTTTGTATGTATTTTATATGCATGTTAGCTAATACTCTTAGCATCCTAATTGCTGCTATGTTTTTCCTACTGGATAAAGCAAAGCCAGATAGAAGTTATACAGTTGGTCAGAGATGGAGAACCTCCAAGCTGCTGACCAGATTAGCTCAGTGGGGGTCATATGTGGCATCAGGTGTGAGGCAGGTAAAGATACAGCTGCAAAGGAAAATCAGGAGCCTTTAAGTGTGCTCCCAATTGTTCCTTGGCAAGCAAGGCTTGCTGTCAGTGCTGATCAGCAAGCTCTGCTGGAAACTGCTGCACTATAGAATTCCCAGTTGACAGCAGATCCCTGCCCAGTCAGATCACCTGTGCTTACAGTTGGACAAGATGGGCCTTTGGTGGGTTCCAGCAAGGCTCTTTTTATATTCTCAGAAAATGGCTAAGGGCGCCATCACTGTTGCAGAGGGTTAAGTACATAACACAGAGCATGTTCAGTTGAACATACCTAGTGACCAAAAAGGGAAGGTAGGATGGCACATTAAACTGTGGAACACCTCTATCCCTCATGACTTTTGAACACATTTTTCTTTCCCCCACCCCAATAATTAAAAAAGGCTTTGATTAAAAGTTGATAGGTGCACTGCTACACAATTCCCGTCTGTTCCAAGGGGCATTAATTGGCTATTCGTGCTCCAAGGACTCAAGTTACTTCCAAATGATTTTTTTTTTAAATCCCAAATTTATTTTGTCTTTAGTACTACATGTTGCTACTGATCCAGTGCCATTAGTGCAGTATCCCCATCACTAGGTGATGCTAGTGGAGTTGGCCACCACCATTCTATTCATATAATTACACTGCTGGGCAAGCTACACGCAACAAACCAACACACAAAAGGAAGCTTTAGCAGCATTTGTAAAAAAGAAAAGAAAAGCAGCCTTGAGAGAGTTCGTGTGCATCCAGAAAATTATAGGAATGAAATGTAGCAAGTGCGGGGGATGTGGAACAGAAAGATGCCTGGTCGTGAAAATGTTAACTATGTGCACACACCATTTGCTTCTATGCTCAACACACTTACATACCCCTCCAACGTGGCTTTTCATTAAAAATGTGTGTGTGCATACACGTACATCATTGGGACTTTCTGACATGTTGGCACGCAGTGTGCGTTACATTATACGCCAACTTGTGGGTCTGCCTTTGAAGACCATTTGGAAGCTCCAGCTGGTGCAGAAAGTTGCTGCTTAGTTCTTGATAGAGCCCAGGAACAGAAAGTGTATTAAATCAGCATTTGCTGATCAGCACTGACTTCTGATTAGCTTTATGCTGTGAACCGCCCTGAGATCTACAGATGAAGGGCGGTATATAATCCTCTTCCTCCTCCTCCTCCTCCTGATTCAAGATGCAGGTGATCACCTATAAAGTCTAAATAGTCTGGGTGCAATGTCCTTAGAGTTTAACCTCCCATACAAAGCTACCTGCACATGAAGATCTACAAATGATGCTTTTATTGTATACTGTAATAATAATAATAATAATAATAATAATAATAATAATAATAATACCCAGCCCAACTGGCTGGGTTTCCCCAGTCACTCTGAGAGGTTTCTGGGCAGTGTATTCCTTCTATTTGAAATGAAATATCCTCTTACATCCAGAGCAGGACCTTTTCACTGGTGATGCTACAGCTAAGGAGTAGCCTCCTCAGGAATGCTCACTGGGCCATATTTTGATTCACTTTCTCATAGCCATTAAAAACTTGTTTATTTAATTAAGCATTTAATTAGCTGTGTTACCTTCTGATTTTATGGCCTCTGATTTTATGTCTCCTTCACTATTGCAAAATAAAGCAATCAAAATTAGTACAATATCAAAATATTTGAGCTGCCATGGTGGTTTTTGCAGCCATTAAGAAATACAAACAGGGCTGGCTTTACATTACATAGGAGGGTGTAACCATCAAGGTCTTTAAAAACTAGAGCATGAGACTCTTAATTTTAGGGTTGTGGGTTTGAGCCCCACATTGGGCAAAAATATTCCTGCATTGCAGTGCGGGGGGGGGGTGACTAGATGATCCTTGGGGTCCCTTCTCACTCTTATTTTATGAATCTATTATTCTACCTGGAATGCAGAAGAGGAAGCAGTTCAGATGAGTGGGTGGCAGTCATGCTTGCCTCCCTGAACTTCTTTAAAACTAGTGCTGTTTATGTGTGCTCCTGCATTGCACCAGGAGAGTGCAGATGTTTCATTTAAAATTTATATTTATTCCCATTTATTATTTTGTGAAATATCATTGTTTTTAAAGTCACTCCTCTGTTGCTCAGTATTTTATTTTATTTATTTTAGGGTAGTGCGTATGAGACACTTAAGTGGCTAAGGGTAGGGGCAGGGTGATTTTTCTTTGTGGAATTCTGGGATTCTGTCACAGTGTGGGGAAAGGAAACAGCCTGATTTCACCATCAGTTATGTTTGCTACCCAAATCAAGAGAACAAAACCAGTCATTAGTCTGGATAATGTTTGTATCCTTCTTCCTCCTCCTCCTCCTCGAATAAAAATCCCCAGGTTGGAAGGAGCTGAAGAGTACTCCTTGTTCGGGATAAAGAATGAGAGTGGGAGGAAAAGCAGCCGTGGCTTGGGTGAAGCGAAGGGAGAAATGTATGATGGGAGGGAGCCTTCCAGGCAGCCTAATTTGATGGAGATAAAAGGAGGGCCGGGCTCAGCAGGCCACTCCATTCCCCAAGAGAGGAAAGAGCCATAGCTCAGATGCTTTTTTGCATCTGGGATATGCCAGAACTCAGTTCCAGCACCTCTTAGGTGGGTGCCATTGCCATTATAAGAGAACAAGGAAGGCATTCTAGAAAAACAGCACTTATTGTAGTGTATAGGCTGTGCATGTAGTGTTAAGTTGTGGGTGAAGATATCAGACGACACAGCGATTCTTCAAACAGCTCTTGTTTATTCACAGGCCAGAACAGAACAGAACTGAAGGGTTCAGCCAGCCTGCTTATATAGAGCTGCACTAGAACGCAACAGTAACCATTTTCTGTAACTATCCAATCACTGAATGTCACTTTCGATCCCTTATTTGCATATGTGGACCTGAAGTATCTACAGTATCCC
The DNA here is from genome assembly GCF_964106915.1 of Podarcis gaigeae. Lineage (NCBI taxonomy): Eukaryota > Metazoa > Chordata > Lepidosauria > Squamata > Lacertidae > Podarcis > Podarcis gaigeae. The sequence goes on from NC_139679.1 coordinate 45,122,232, forward strand.
CCTGCTGGCCCAGGGTGAGAACTTCAGTACATAACATGTAGAATGTCAAATCCTTGGCACTGGCCTTCATATGGTAGGATGTGACATGTTGGTTTGCCAAAATGATGGCTTTCCTGCTTTGCTTCAAGGAAGGAGCAGAAGGTGCAAATGGGTGGGTGGATCATATACATTGGCAGACCACCCGAAAGAGCTTACACACTCACAAACTGTATGTATAGGCTCTGTACACACAACTGCAGGTCTTGCCTAGTCACATATGTATTTGCAGCATGCGTTTTGTTCCTCCTCAGAGCAGTGTTCGTTCCTGCTTCCTTACATGCTAGTCCCCCTCTCTCAAATCGCTACACTTTCTTCACCCACCCTTTATAGAGAACTCAGATAATGTTGTGACATTTTTTAGTCCAGTGTTTCAGACCTGATTTGTGGCCAAAAAAAGAAACTGCTATAAAATACAGTTGCAGCACCAGCTTGTCCAGAGTGAGTAGGCAAAGTGGTTTGAGGCTTGCGGGGCGGGCGCTCCTTTGCCTTTTATCATCATCATCATCATCATCATCATCATCATCATTCTGTTTAGAGGTCCTGCCCAGTTTTTGTTTTTCCTGTTGATCCATGCAGAGGGGAGGGGAAATGAATATTTACACCTGGATTTTCCAGCTTTTCACAAATCACAGACTTGATCTGAAGCAATTAGGTGACATACAACACTTTTCTCCTTGCTGTTAAAAGCTGCAGATCAAGCAGCATAGCAGCATAGGCTGGTTAAGGAAGTTGGCAATCTTCCACACAGTAGGCAGAACTGAGCTATCAGCAGTTTGCAGTAGGGAAAGGGAAGGGCTGACCAAGTGAACCCTTGTGAGAGAATGGGAATGCTAAAAGTACCGTACACAAGAGCACTGCTATTTTTTTTATCCTTTGGTGTATATGCCACTGAGGTTCAATTCTGGCTAGCAGTGTTCAATGCAACAGTTTTTTTATTTTATTAAGATGACCTGAAATATTCCTTGGTGCCACTTAGCTTTGAAAGCTTTTCAATCCCACATCCAGTTGCAACCCTTGACAAGCAAAGGGCTAGCTAGATGGGGGGTGGGGGAGGTGATGGAGGGAGAGAGAGAGAAAGTATGAAGTGTATATTACTGGATTGTGCATCTGAGGCTATTGCCGCTAACAGCATGGCTGAGGCTGAAGCAGGGTCTCTGCCCTCCAGCGCAAACACCAAGACAGAAATACCATTGTGACAGACAGCTCTATCCACCCCTTTGCAGAATGCTGTTATTTTATAGTGATCTGTAAGAAACAGAGCAAAATAATGGCATCACTGAGTCTATCACACACACCACATCATCTTCCTACTCTGCTGCCTTTATCTTATCTTTCAAGAAGGAGCTAGGGTACACAGTAGGGTTTCCCCTATACAGTGGTACCTCGGGTTACATACGCTTCAGGTTACATACGCTTCAGGTTACAGACTCCGCTAACCCAGAAATAGTGCTTCAGGTTAAGAACTTTGCTTCAGGATGAGAACAGAAATCGTGTTCCGGTGGCGCGGCAGCAGCAGAAGGCCCCATTAGCTAAAGTGGTGCTTCAGTTTAAGAACAGTTTCAGGTTAAGAATGGACCTCCGGAACGAATTAAGTACTTAACCCGAGGTACCACTGTAGTCACTATAGCAGGACTGCTGTAGGATACTGCCCTCAAATATTCCAATAAAAGCTGCCATTGTGCACAGTTTCTTTATTTTTGTCCTCCATAATTAGAAGCAAAACACAGCAGTGTAGTCCCAGGTAATTCAGGGGAATTTACTCATGGTAAACCATGCTTAGGATTGTAGCCAAAATTGAACTGTTTGTCTCTAGGGTAATGCTATAACATGCACTATATGGGGCTGCCACAGAAGGCTGTTCCTCAGCTGTATAGGGTTCAGAATGTGGCAGCCAGAGTAATCTCTGGAGGTAATTGCAGGGTATGTATAACATATGTTCAGTCTTCAATGGTTACCTCTTTGCTTCCAACCTAGATTCAAAGTGATGGTGTTTATCTTTAGAGACCTATACAGTTTGGAGCCAGATTTTTGCCCCATAGGTGTCTTCTCCCATATAGAACTCCCAGTTTTTAAAGCACTTGTTCAGGTGCTAACAGCTCCACCCTCTATTCAGCTGGCAGCTGGGGTGAGCCATCTTGTTTTGCCACCCACTCACCCCGCTGGGGTACATGTTGCTTCCATCATGTGGCTACTACTGGAAGCATGCTGTGTGTGGTGTCTTTTCCACGCTCTTTCCTTAATCATAGTCGGCATCATGCTGTGCTACCACTATAGAAATGTGCCATATGATGAAGAGAAATTACATAGTGAGAGATGTGTTGATGTTACAGCGGTGGAGAAGACAGACGCCAAACAGAGTCTGTTTTGAAAGGGAGCAGTATGATAAAGGCAATGTGACAGAACTATCCACCGCATGGATGCCACTAAACAATGCAGTTTTATACATACCTGTACAGAAGTTCCATTGTTTTCAGTGGATAAAACATGGCTAGGACCATCAGGCCTAGGGGCCAAATGCAGCCCTCCAGGCCTCTTCCTCTTGGGACTCTCTCCAGGCCACACACTCTCCCCTGCCACAACCCTCGCTGGCCCTGCTGGGTGTTTTTGTCTGGCTGTAATGTGCCCTGATCGCCGAAGAATTGATGCAAAAAGATCAAATGTATCCATTCTGAAGGAAATTAGCCCTGAGTTCTCACTGGAAGGACAGATTGTGAAGCTGAGGCTCCAATACTTTGGCCACCTCATGAGAAGAGAAGACTCCCTGGAAAAGACCCTGATGTTGGGAAAGATGGAGGGCACAAGGAGAAGGGGACAACAGAGGACAAGATGGTTGGACACTGTTCTCGAAGCTACAAACATGAGTCTGACCAAACTGCGGGAGGCAGTGGAAGACAGGAGTGCCTGGCGTGCTCTGGTCCATGGGGTCACAAAGAGTTGGACACGACTAAAGGACTAAACAACAACAATGTGCCCTTGAACTCAATTGATCCCTCTTGCTTTCCTGGATGGAGAGCAGATAGATGTGTGTATGTAAGTTTTACATAAATTGCTCTGCCTACTTTTGCCTCTGGCCCCGCTCCACCACTGGCATATGGCCCCAAGAAGGTTTCCCAGAAGGGAATGTGGCCATTGAATTGAAGGTTCCCTACCTCCGGGAAAGAGGATTGCTGGCTAAATTGCTCCCCCTGAAATCTTGAGTGTCACGCTGCTTGGATTAAAATGGCTTATTGGCTGGGAACGTTTCCCACACAATCACACACCTACAAAATAAATGTTTGTGGCAGCGTAGAAGAGATCCCCAGCAATCAAAGAAAGATGCTGCTCACGAATACTGGTTTGTCACATGGAGGCAGTTTCTGCAAGGTTAATTCAATGTTGTATCCTTTGTTGGGCGTACATTTCATGTGAAGTAGCCATAAGTCTTGTAATTCTCAAACCAGTGGAATGAGTCCAGATTTATACCAGGGTAGATTGACCCAGAACCTAGAACTACAGTGAAAAGGTTTATTTATGCTATAAAAACCTAATGTAATGGTCCTTCTGGATCAGGTAGAAGACCCGTCTAGTCCAGCATCCTGTTTTCACAGTGGCCAATACAATCCTTGTGAGAAATCCGCAAGCAGGACATGAGTGCAGTAGCATTCTCCCCACTTGTGATTCCCAGGACTTGGCATTCAGAAACATGCTGCCTCTGAAGGTGGACATAGCCATAGACAGGACATATATATGTCCTAACAGCCATAGGTAGCCTTATCCTTGTCTAATCCTCTTTGAAAGTCATCCAAGTTATGTCTTGTGGGAGATTATTCTAAAGGTTAACTGTGCACTGTGTGAAGAAGTAATTTATTTTGTCTATCATTCATCTTCTAACATGTTCAGTGCTATTGGAGGGGGGGGGGGGGAAACGACCGAATTTCTCTACGCCATGTGTAATTTTATAAATTTCAATCACATACCCTGCAGTGTTTCTCCAGTGAAAATAGGGACGTCATATTCCATCCCATCCAACATTTCCCAACAAAAATAGGGGCATCCTGTTCCCCTTACTTGCTTTTCTTTTCTAAACTAAAACTCCCCAAATGTTTTAACCTTTCCTCAAATGAGGGTTGCTCCACCCCCTTAAACATTTTGGTTGCCCTTCTCTGAAACTTTTCAAACTCTATAATATTCCTTTTTAGGTGAAGCAACTGGAACCACACACAGTATTTCAAGTGTGGTTGCAGCATAGATTTTAAAAATGGCATTATGATATTGGCATTAAAAAAAATTCTCAAACCCTTTCCTAATGATCCCTGACATGGAATTTGACACACACTGTGTCAACATTTCCACTGAGCCTATCCACTATAACCCCAAGGTCAGTCACCAGCAGCTCAGACTATTACCATAATCATTAAATTATATATTTTTTTTGTCCAATGTATATCACTTTATACTGGCTTACATTTAGCTGCATTTGCCATTTTACTGTCTAGTCACCAAGTTTGGAGAGATCCTTTGGGAGCCCTTCACAATCCCTTTTGTTTTAACCAATTTTTTTTTCTAAAAAAAATGTTCAGGGGCACTCTCATTTTGACTCAAGAAAATCACCATTTTATAGTTCAAATCGGGGGAAGTAAATACAGTAAATGGACAAAAGTACAAAGATTCACAAAATGTTTAGGGGTATGCGTACTCCTGCAGACCCCCAGAAAAAAGCACTGGTTTTAAACCCTTGAGCAATTTTGTATCATCAGCAAAAATTATGAGCACACTGCTAGCCCCCAACTCCAGATTGTTTATGAACAAGTTAAGAAGCACAGGTCCACTTTCTACCTACCTTCTTTGGAAGAACTGCCCATTTATTCCTACTCCTTACTTCCTATTCCTTAACCAATTGCTGATCCATAAGAGCAGTGCTATTTTTCTAGAAAAAGAGGTGGTGGAACTCACCATGAACACCTCCCTTGTTCTCCTATAGTGGCAATGGTGCCAACCTGAGAGGTGCCAGTTTCGGTGAGTTCCAGCTGAAAAAAAAGCTCTGCCTAAGAGGATTCCTCTTAACCCATGACAGCTTGGGCAAGGAACTTTTTCAAAAGCATTTTGGAAATCTTAAATACACAAGGTTGACTGGATTACCTCTATATGCTCTCATTAGTTGAACTGAGCTCACAGTCCAACCCTGTTTGTATATTGGTGTACCAAAGACAACACTGGAGCTACTAGAACTATTTTAGCAAGTGGGGTGTCAGTTTGGCTGACTTGCTCAGATATCTCAGCTTTATGTCCATGACACATGCACTTTACAGTTCTGTGCCACACACATGCAACCATCTGCACATTTCGACTTTGCAGATGGCACACTGACTTGTGTATGCACATTTACACTTGCATGCCTTACTAACACTCACTCCAGCAGTATCACATTTCTTACATTGAACGGCGGTTCTAACATTGCCCCCACTTCCACCCCAGGACTTGGTAGTTGCCAACTGCTTTCACTATAAAATGTGTAAAGTAAGGGAAGCCCATTCTGACCTGATTTTTATACCAAATGAGGGCATGAAGGCGGGGTAGAGATATTCATGTTCCTGCTTTCCAGTAGAAAGATCTAAGTCTACATCAGAGAATTGACATCAGTCTAATCTGCCAGGGTGTGGGCTGCTGAGAGATGCCATTTGTATGCAGGTTTTTCCTACCCCATCAAGCTGTGTGTGTGTGTGTGTGTGTGTGTGTGTGTGTGTGTGTGTCCTTCTCTCCCTGTAGAAACCCAACTGGGTTTGGTTGGGCTGTAGCCCCTGCTATTGGTTCTAGGCCATCATGTGCCAAGCCTGACCGAGGCTTTGGGATGCTCTGTGCTTGCATTAAATCGATCCACTGCTGCACATTAGAGCTCAACCTGCCAGTGAATCAGACCTTTTCTTTCTTTTTTTTCCATTTTCTCTCCCTGCCTGCCTGCCTGCCTGCCTGCCTCCCTCCCTCCCTCCCTCCCTAACACCAGTCTTATTTTAGCTTACCCAAGAGGAGGAGGAGGCGGTGGAGGAGAGGAGGAGGAATACAGGGCAGGAAAAAATACTAGACATTGCAGCAACCAGGGAACCCTTATGAGTAGATGGTGGATGGCAACTACTTCTCTTGTCTCTCTCATTTTTGGATTTTACAGGATGTCATTGCTGCATTCAACTCCAAGCTGAGGCAAAACCGACACACACGCTCTCTTTTTCTGTGTCTCTCACACGCACACACACTCATACACGCAATCACACGGGAAAAAGGCAGGAAGAGAGACCGCTGGATAGCAAGAAGGGGGGGGGAGCACAGCCTTCAGCTTCAGAAGCTAAAAGAGAGCCCAAACCGTTTCGCCTTCAGATCTTGGACAGTGCTGAAGATAACAGGATGAAGCTCCTGTGAAAAGAAACCTTTGGAGGGGGGATTTTCTTTTGATTTTAGGGTGTCTTTGGGGGTTTTTTTGTGTGTGTGGGGGGGTATTTTTCTGCTTTTTAAAAAAGAAATATCTTTTTTTCCCCATCACCAATGCAGTACTTTATTTCTCTATCAGTGAGATGGGAGGGCATGTACTGATTTCATAAATCTTACAGAAAAATATATATATGTGCTTTTTTTTCTTTGCGAGTGCAAACATTTGCCAAGCTGTCCGGCACAGAGGAAGCCTGCATTTCTCCCATCAAATTGCATTGCAAATACCTAGACAGTGAGCCTAATTTTGATGGCATCTTTTTTATTTTTATTTTTATTTCAATTTCCTTTCCCTCTGGGCTTGAGAAGAGAGGCAGGAGCAAGGAACTGGTGCATTTGATTTCTTTAATTGCATTTTTTCCCTCCCTCAGTGGGGAGGAGGTGCTGCTGTCGCTACATTTAATTGTCATTCCCCCTCCTCTCCCTCCCAGTGGCAACGCATTTTTTATTCTTTAAATTGAAATATTTTTAACTGATGGTGCATTGATTCTTTTTCTTTTTCATTGTAATTAATTTTAGGGGCATTTTGGTGCATTGGTCTTTTTGCTCCCCCCCCCCCACCAATTGCAACCCACAATTTTGGGGTGATTTTTCCCCCTTTCTTTTTCTGGGGTGTGGCTCCCACCCCGACAATTGCAACCTTTTGGGCAGAGGGTGGGGAATTTGTACATCGCTTCCCCCACCCCCCCGTGCAACGGGAGGCGAGAGTGACAATGTCCAGGATCTCTGCTGCTTTTCCCGACCGCTCTCCAGCTTGAGTGCCCCTCCCTCTGCTGCAAGCTTCCCTAGCAGCATCCTACAGCAGCCGATGGGATGTGATGAGCTTCTTCTTTTCTCCGGCAGCATCCTCAGCGGCGTAACCCCCGGCCCTTTGCTCTTTACAGGATGGCTCGGTTTGGAGACGAGGTGCCAGCCCGCTATGGGGCAGGAGGTGCAGGGGGAGCTGGCTCCGGAACGGCAGGCGGCGGAGGTGGCCGGGGTGCCGGGGGCGTCCGGCAAGGTGGTCCCCCGGGGGCCCAGAGGATATACAAACAGTCAATGGCCCAGCGAGCCCGCACCATGGCACTCTACAACCCCATCCCCGTCCGGCAGAGCTGCCTGACTGTCAACCGCTCCCTCTTCCTCTTCAGTGAGGACAACGTGGTGAGGAAATACGCCAAAAAGATCACCGAATGGCCATATCCTTTCTTGGGGGGGGGGGGCTTCCAGCAACCTAGGCCGCAGTGAACATCTCAAACTTAAGGGGGAAAGAGCAATGGCAAAGCCTGTGTCCCACTTTGGCTCCTGCCTGCATGCCTGGCCCACCCTGTCTCTATGCATGAAGCCCACCTGCACATCCCCCAACCCAGCGACTGCATACCCATCCCATTCATGCACCACATCTGGATCATTCCTGCATGTGCTACCCCACCTAGTCAGCATGTCTCTACCAAGGGACCTTTATCTTCCACCCTGATTTCTCAAGGCACGATTCAGATGCATGTATGCAACCCTCGAGCCTGACAGCTCTGTCACTGAATGCATCCTTGCTCTGATCCATCTAGCTGAAATGCTTAATTGATGTATTGCTTCCCCCCCACCAATGTCTCTCTGCTGATTTTAAGTTGTATATTGCCTCGTGGATTTCTCTCTCTCTCTTTCTCTCTCTATCTCTCTCCCTACATGCAAGCCTCCCTTGTGCAGGGGCCAGTTGCCTCTCACCAAGCCAAGCTTCTCCTGCTTTCTTTATTCCTCCCTTCTCTCCCCCATCCCACTTTACCTCTAATACCTGTTATTGAGCTGCTCTTTCAAGCCAGCTGTCTTTCATCCATGCAAAGGCGGGTGGGGGGGGAGGATGGGCAGTAAGGAGAGGGCGAGGAGGACCGATAGCATCAGTTTTCATTTCCTCTGGCTCAGGGTTTTGGAGACTGCATTTGTTAGTCATGCCTTCATTTCCCCTTCTTCAGGCAGAGGGGCATATGGGGCCAGGCTTTTCATGTGCCGTCTGGAAAGTCAGCAATCAACTTGGTTCCCAGAGGTGTGCTGTGGAGAGTGGGGCTTCAAAGCACTGTGTCTAGCTAGTTGCGCAGAAAATAAAGGCCCTTATTAATGGGGGAATTGTCAGGTAGTGTTGAGACAGGAGGAGCCAACCTCAGCCTAGTCTCTAGAAAAGGCACATGGTGGGCAAAGAGCAACCTAATAGAGGCCCTCTGAGCCATGTGTAGCCCCCATACTAGAGACAGAAATCAAGAGAAAGGGATGTGAAACTGAACCATCAATACGTTCCACTGAGCACATTTTTTCCCCTCCTCCACCCTCCCAGTTTTGAGGTCCAGCATGAGATTTCAGTGCCCCTCTTCATTGATTCATGGGTCTGCTATCTGTTATCTACTATCCAAGTCCTAGATATGTTCAGAGAGCCCAGGGCAGTATTTTGGGAGTGGCATAGGGTGGTGAGAGATATAGGAGGCATGTTGGGTTCATCTCCCTCTGCTGGGCCTTGCAGGGGGAGAGGGGGCTTCTCAGGTCCTCTGATGGTGGAGAAAAATGCAAGATCTGCAGCCGCTGCCTCCCTCACATCAACTTGGTATGTAAAAGATCTTGCTTTCTGTTATAATAATTTGTATAGTACTTTGTATCTTGTATGGGTCTTTGGGTTTCATAGACTCTAAACCTATGCCTACCTTGCTTAGAAAAGTTTAGTGTCTGCTACGAGTCAGAATATGGTTTAGGGACAACATATATTATGCCTGGAGAGGTAATTGTTATTTTGGAATGTGCTAAAAATCCTGACACACTCAAGTGCAAGGGGCTAAAATATGAAGCAGATTGCAGGGAGATGCTGTATTCTAGAGCAGGTGTGCTGTGTGTGTGTGTGTGTGTGTGTGTGTGTGTGTGTGTGTGGAGAAAGTCTTTCTAAAGTGTAGTTGTGTTGTACACAGCGTTTGTGTGTGTGCAATTTTGTCATCTGTGTGTGAGAGGGAATATACATTTTGTTTACAGGAAAGTGAAGGCAGAGCAAGTCTCTTGAAACCAATGAGTTAATGCAGGTGTAACAAGTCAATTAGGTTACATTGCTGGTTCCTTTCTTATCATACAGTAGATACTTGCAAATGTGATTTTCTTAAAATAAATACATTGAAAATGATCAAGCCCACTATTGAAATACGGATTACCAAGCATGAGCACTGCAGATATTTGATGTTAGTAAAAGTGGGTACTGAAGAAAACTGTAGGGTGGATGGGTGGAGACAGATGTGTGATGGATAGATGAAAAGCGAATCTGCCAAACTCCTCTCTGTTTACTGTAATTGTTTATAGATCCTGAGAATCTATTGAAGTATCATGTTATTTGTGCTTTATTTATTGTTTCATGTGAGTTTGCAATGCTCCTTTTGTTTTTAGGGAGAGGAATGTGATAAAATGTGGGAGTTTGGTCGTGATGAGAGCAGTTTAATCCTGTAGATGAAGTGCTGGCTTCCCTCCCCGCTTCCTGACAATCCAGATTGTAATCTCAGATCAACCACAATCTTATGGGATTACGTTAGGCAAGTTATCCTAGTAATCCTTTTAGACTTAATTTATATCTGTAAAATGAGAATAAACAAACCACGGCTTATAGGGTGAGTTTGTTGGAAGGATAAATGAGACAAGAATTGCAGTGCCCTTTGCACAATAAAAAAGTATTATAGACAATGGCCACAATGTCTGAGCCCTGTGGGTACATGAGGGGCCCATTGTCAGTTATGGCAGATAGAGCTGTGTAACCACACAGAACTTTTCTACCTCACTACCATAGCCTTCAATGTGGGAGCCCTGTTTCAATGCACAAGGCTACCTCATTTTCATTATTAATGGAAATCATAGCTATTATCTGTCTAAAAAAACCCAGTTCATCTCCAACAATTTCTCCTTTTGTTACACTTTCCCTAGTGTCCCATCATATTCTTCTAACATTCCATCACGCTGTAGATTAGGAGCTAACGATGCTTAAGCAAACCTTCCCCTCCAAAGGGTGGTGTCTTCTTCTCCTCCATTGCCAGCCAAGAGAGGTTGCTTTTGCGGCACTTGGATGTGGTATTTGGGGCAATGCAGATTGTTGCCTTGGCTTGCTGTGCTCCCCATCCCTCCATCCCATCTCAAAGTGATCATCCAGCAAAACTAAAGGTCGACAGCCAGGCTCTAGCATGACTAAGAAATGGATGAAAGGGTGGAATCCTATGGATAATGGCTGGATCAATTCTGAATGAATTCTGTTAAGTTATTGGGACAAAGTGATTATAATGTAGGGCTAAGGTGAGAAGGAATCCCATTTCTTTCTACAGGTGCTGGAATCATTAGAGTCAGGTTTAACCCTCTGCACTAATGGCTGCTGTTCATTCCTGTAGGGAAAAGTAAAGCGCTTATCCTTTGTGCTGTCATTGGAGACAGACTTGCCTATTGGGAGACTGTGTGGCTCCTTGAGGAGTAGAACAAGGTTCCATCTTCCCCTGCTGAAAGCAGATGTAGGGTGAAAGAAGGAAGGCATATTTTTTTGTACTCCCCACCCTGCAAAATCAGGACCTGAGTTCAGAATGGAGAAATGTGGAGTGCTTTATTAGTTGGTTAATATAATTTATATTACGTTTTTCAAAATAATACTTAATTGTTGCACAAAAATAAAATGTAATAGTGAAAATGCATTTAAAAATTTCAAATGTAAAACACATTGGGATCAAAACCTTAAAAAAACCCCTCCAACAACCACAGTTGGAATTATAAATTGCCCTCCAGAATAAGAAGGTTCACAATACCTGTCTAAAAACAGGAAGTGGAGACTTGCTAGATCTCTCCCGGCTTCTGTCCCTCCCCTCTCCCTTTCTGAATGCTCCTTCTGGATTGGGTGGCAGGGGAAATGTATGTTATCAAGGGCCTGAGCCTCACCTGTGATAATGGCCCCAGTGATGGACAGTGGAGTGTGGATGGAGAAGTATAGGAGGGGGGAAAGGGCTAGAACCCTCTGTTCTTTTCCACCTTGCAGTTGTTGGGATGTTTGCTAATTACTAATAATGGGCATGTGGATTCACACAGGTTTTTATTTTTATTTTTAAGGACTATAAACACTGGTGCAGGAGTGGACAATACTGATTGGTGCCAAAAGATTGTTATGTTTGTATCCACGCAAGGTTGTCGTATTTGTATGTAAGAGCTAGCACTGGATTTAATATATCTGGCATGATGTATTTGAACTCAGGTTCTCTCTGAGAACATTCCTAAATCTAGAAAACACACACTTGAATCTCCAGGTGGGTAGGAAAGCAAGTTTCTTTCTGGCATAGAACTGCAGGTACTCTCACCATCCAAGAGGCCACACACTGCCCCATGTCTAAGGCTGTGTTAGCCAGGGTGGAGCTCTCATTCCCTCACCAACCACCTATGTCTTTTGTGGAAGTGGAAGTCCTACTCATTGGGCAAAATGGATGATCCATCCATTTCTCAGAGCAAGCTTAGGGGCTTGCAAAAAAAGCCGCAGAGGACCAGAGCTATTCTAAGCCTTGAGAAGTTTCTCTTGGACCTTGGCTAGAGCTGGCAAATGATGAAGAGTTCTAGCCTGTTCTAACCACAGGGACAACATTGAATATTCTTAAGAAAGAAGCTGTGGAAGGGGAAGTGTGAGTGACTCATGTTTTTTCTCTCCAGTTTCCAAAAAAAGGTGATGTCTATATTTCCCATAGGAAGATACACATTACTTCCGCACCAGGATGGGGGAAGAGCACATCTCTATGTAGGGGATAAATGCATGCCACCCTGCTTTGTTCAGAATTTAAGGACAGTGAGGAAGATGGAGAATAAGTCACCCACACTTCCTCTAATATTGTGTATCTAGGAGGTTGGTGTTCAATGTACTAGGACTTGGACTTAAATGGGTTTACTGGGGGCAGGGTCTTTTTCAGCCAGAACTCACCGGAACTCAGTTCTGGCACCTCTCAGGTGAGCGCCATTGCCATTATAAGAGAACAAGGGAGGCGTTCATGGTGAGTTCCAACATCTCTTTTTCTAGAAAAATAGCACTGACATGGGGCATGTTCAACCAAAACAAAGCAGGTTTGGGGGTACAATATACTAGGATGCACCCCTGCTCTAGCCTCAGTGAAATGAACGAATCTTCATTCTTGTGGAGGTCTCATTTAATTCACAGGGGCTTGCACAAAATAACTTCCAGGCAGATTGTGCCCTATGACTGGCTGGGGGAAATCGTGCTAGTCCTTTATGCTGCTGTTAGCACTTAATTTTTCCAAGAATGCATCTTATGTAACAGCGTTAGTTAGAACGAGGATGTGAGTGTACTATTGAGTTGGCATTAAAAACACGGATGCAGTGGTTATATGCTGTGTGTATACTCTACAGACAGATGGGCACAAATAAAAACTGGCAGCGAACTGCTTAATTAGTGCAACTGGCCCATTATTGTTTGCATGCTATGGTTATAAAAACAATACCTGTTGTGGCATGAGGTTAGATGGCATTTGACAGTATTGGTGTGCTTTCTGCACTGGGAGCTGCTTTGGATGTTGTGAAAGAAAAGCAGCGAGTCAAAAGCGCAGTCACTTTCTCATTTGGCTGGTGGCACTTTAGGAGCTTATGTATTTGACCACAGGGTGAGATGCGAAAGTTCTCCTTTGAATGTTACTAGAAATACAAATGTTACAAGAAGCCAAATGGCAGAAGTATATTCTAATATTTGGCTGATGGCACTTCTGCAGCAATGTCTGAACCCCTCTAAAACAGGCCTACTCAAAATTCTGCAAAAAACCAAATCACCTCACAGTCTTAGAAAAACAGAAATAGTTGAAGCTGAGCTTCCAGCTGTCATTACTGGGGTTGGATCTTGTAATTAGTTGCAGTGGTTTGTTGTTGGGAAAATGTAGTTCTTTTCTCAGCTAGTTGTACCTGTTGCACTTGAAATGTTATACTGCAGATATATATAGGTGTTGTGGGCATCTATAACAATGCTAGGAATTTATTTGATGACAGTGCATCATTGTCGTCTGATGTTGTATTGAAACAAAGGGTTTTTTTTAAAAAAAACACTTTCACATGTCACTTCCATCTTTCAAAGGAATCCTTTTTTTGAGGCTGCATCCTCTGATCATCTTGGTTCTGTGTCCCTTTGAGGATTTCTCTATAAAATGGCAGATTTTGAATTCAGTTGTCTATTTTTGATCATACAGCATTTCATTGCAGTCACCCAGTTTATTGTGTAGTCAGTGGTCATTAAACAGATGAACTAAACAACAATTGTGTGTGTGTAAGTAAATTGTATTCCCCCACCTATCCAAGTCTGCATATGTTCATTGGCACTTGAAGACACTGGCTGTCATCTGTCATTTTATCCCGTATACTGTGAGATCTTCTTATAGTTTTGAATCTAGGTACATATGACCAACAGGGTTCTGGAGTGCACCAGGGTGAGGAATGTTGAACTAGAACATCCTTTTCCTTGTGGTGGTAGGCTCTGCTGAATAACTCCAATTATTTTTGCAGAAACTGTGCTAATGGTTCTTCAAATTGCCATATTTTTAGTGAGTCTGATAATTCTGTTGATTCCCACATTATTTAATAATTTCACTGCTCTTGACTTGAAGTCATGCTTATTGGATGGCAATGTTCAAGATTATTTTTGCTGCCTAAAAGAAAAGTATTTATGTTACTTCTTTTCAAGCCATCTTTCAGGAGCCAGTTTTAGTGGTGTTTACATACATGGATTAGTTCAGCTATTTTGTATAAGATCTTCCCCAACTCTTGGATGATTGTTATATTGTCCCCCAATATGTTTATCAATTTAAACTTCTCAGACAACAGTTTGAACCTTTTTATCTCTTGGAAATTGTTGTTCTTATCCATGTCATAGCCATGATATATTTCATCTGCAATTAAATTTCCTTCAATTTGATACAGTGTTAATTTGACAAGTGAGATGACATTAATCTGGTAATCAGCTCCTTCAAATCAAAATTGAAAAGTAGGCTATACCTTGGAATGCTTGGCTATTATTTTAGGTTTCTATCCCCGTTAAAATCCTATCCCCCACTCCTATTGAAAATTGGGAAACTGAACCCAATTTAGCCCTTCTGTTTATTGTATTTACTGGCTGGGAGCTGGGGAATATTGCTCAAGAGAAAGGAAAAGGAACTCCTGGTTCCTGGCAAGATTTGCATTTGCACCTGTTTCATTTGTATTATGCATGTTTTCTCAATCATGCAAGGTGAATGTGAATTACACACTATAAACACCACAGTGTATGTGCAGCAATTTCAGTAAACATGTAGTCCCACCATATTCTAAACAAGTATCAATCTACTCATAGATTTCATTTAGCTTCCCTTTCATGGCCTTGATGTCATTGATTGCTCCTCTTACACCTTTATGGTCTAATGGCTCCATCACCCAATTCCCAGCTGACTTCCTCCTCCTGATGTAGTTAAATAAAACCCTTATTGTTAGCATTTCTGTCTTCAGCTCCTCAAATTTCTTCTGGAGTGTCATATTACAATCTTACATTTAACTTGCCAGAAGTGATGCTCATAAACTATTCAGGTATTCAGATTGCACAATCTCATTAGGCACTTTAGTATCACCATATTCTTACAAATTACTCCTTTAGGTTGCAACCAATATACACGTTTGCCTGGGAGCAAGTCCGACTGAACACTATTGAGGTTACTTCTCTGAGTATAGGATTTCAGTTTGACAAATCCTTGGCTATGCTTCCTAGGATCCACGTACCTAAGGGACCGCCTCTCCTGGTATGTCTCGCAGAGGACCTTGAGGTCCACAAATGACAACATTTTGGAGGTCCCAAGTTGCAAGGTGGTTAGATTGGTCTCATCTAGGGCCATTTTGGAGGTCCCAAGTTGCAAGGTGGTTAGATTGGTCTCATCTAGGGCCAGGGCCTTTTCAGTACTCACCCTGACTTGGTGGAATGCTCTGTCACAAGAGACTAGGGCCCTGCAGGACTTGACACCTTTCCACAGGGCCTGCAAGACAGAGCTGTTCCGCCTGGCCTTTGGTTTGGACTCAGTCTCTTATGTTTCCTTCCCCTTATGGTTTTGATCTATGGGCTACTATTAAAATGAGGCTACATTTTAAATTGTATTTTTAACCTGTATTTTAAATTGCCCCTCATTATGTTTTTATTGTAATTTTACTGGTGTTAGCCGCCCTGAGCCCGGCTCTGGCAGGGGAGGGCGGGATATAAATAAATTTTATTATTACCACCAATCCCTGGACTCTGAGCCTTCTTCCCTTGGGGCTCACCAGTTGGTTCCTCCCATTATTCCTCTGTGCCCAACCCGTCCATGACAGTTATTCAGCAGCAAGCATTTTATTTGTGTGTTCTGTGCATGCAAGAGTAAATGCTTCCTCTCGTGAAAAGTGGGGGGTTGTGTAAGCACGCTGTGGTGATTTACTAGAGCGTTTACCTTTACATGGACAGTCAGCCCATGTAAATCAGTGGTCCCACTTCAATAATGTTCTACATGTCATCGTTTGGAAATGCAAGAAAGAGATATAAGCCAGTACGTTGACCTTTTATCACTGTTTCCATTGCCAATGATTCACTTCAGTCCCATCTTTAAATGTTACTTCACCTGGACAATTTCGAAAATGACCGCTGGGTGCAAATATGCATGATCGCTCTTGGTCACCTCTGTGTTCATTAAGGTATGGCAGATTTGTTTTAATTACAGCAATATATTTTTTAATTAAAAAAATAGGACTGGAGAATATATGGTACAAAAGCAACAGCGACAGGCTCAGGGGTGACTCTCCTGAAAGGAGAGTGAAAGTGGTTCACGAGAACATTGCCAAGAAAAGGCTCCCTTCCTCACTTCTGAGTGTGTCGCCGTGACTCATAGTGTGGAAGATTATTACTTCCTCTCTGAGAAGCTGTTCCATCATGTGAACTATGTGTAGTCCGTTTATGCGTTCAATGTAAATTATGGGGAAACTAGCAAAGGAGGACTCTAGATGCTCCCGTGAGAGAATGTGATTCTATAGGTGAATATGACCTAGTTTGTGCCCCACCCCAACAATATACATAATGAATAGTACAGAAGGAAAGTACATATATCAAGTAGCATCTACAGAGGGACATAATGAGGTCATTGGTTTTTGAGTGATATTACAGTTTTTCAGAAACATACCAGCCATTTTGTCAATTTCCCCATGAGAACATTTTAGTAAAAGTTGGCAAAGAGGAGGTAATACTTTTAAGAGCTGCCAAATAGAAAAGAAAAAGATCTAACAAAAATTCATAGAAATTGATCTCAGGATAGAAGCACAATGCTAATTATGCATTGCATGTATAGAGTTGCTGCCTGGCTATTTCCGCCCCCTTTCAACTCAGTTTTAAATTCATATACAATGAAATATGCACCAGCCCTCTTTTTTCCTCTTCTTCAGAGAGACATTGCAGCCCTGGGTATATTTCCATATTGGTGTCACTGAGTCAAATCTGGCCTGATCTGTTGCCAACCAGGTGACCATTCTTAGTCCAGAGAGACACTGTCATTGATCCCTCCAGAGAAAGAATCTTCTACATTGAGAATACTGGCCCTACTCCACTCTCTAATTGTATACATATTAAATTCATTGGGCAAATTCCAGATTCTCTCCTGAGCTTGTATTTTTGCCTCCAGGTCACACCCAGAACTTACTTAGACAGTTAGTTGAAAATGTGCCTCTCTCACATCTTGGCCTCTGTGAGAATCCCTGCAATGCTAAAACAATAGTGCAAAATTGAGTTGATGCATAATGAATGGCGAGGTAGCTTTTCAATAAGGAACATAGCCTTGTTACAGAGTTAGCTATGCTGCTGTCTCCTATCCTTCATTTCTTTTTGGGGACACACACACACACACACACACACACAAACAAACAAACAATGCAGATAGCAAAGCAGGAGATGCAAAAAGGGGGTGTGCATGGAGGCTGATGCTGGCTAATCCCAATGAAAATCTCTTGCTAGAGTAACCTGGGCTCTGAGTTCTGCTGTGGTCTCAAGTCAGAGTCCGAAAATTGTCAAAGGAATTCTCCCACACTTGGCTTGCTTTGACTCTCATGGGGCCCCTTCTTTACAAGCTCAGCACTGGTATAATATGATATGGGCAGGGATGTTGTCTCCCTCATTTTCAGTGATGTCACAGGGACTATCCAAAAGGAACCTGAAACACTTGTGCTACCACAATGAAGAGAGCAGTTGCTGTCTCCATATACTGCTAGAGAATGGGGAGAAATTGGATTCAGTGTACACTTTGAGGCTAATCTATCTAATTTGCACTTTCTGAAACAATTTGAGAACCAAAACCTGCAAAATTTGCACGTATCTGGATTTTGTGATGCAGTTGTCCAACCAACATTCATTATTTGCAAAAGTTCATATACTGGGGGATGTCGATTGCAATAGTGTAAACATTAGTTAAAACTGCATACCAAAATGTATTGATTGTGAATCCTGCCCATTGTGATTCAAAGGCTAGGAAATTGTGTTACTCATAAAGCAGAAACACCTGCTTTGGGGAAGATGTCTGAATCGCATCCAGCGTATGAGAACATCTATATAAAGTGTAGTCATCCTAGGTGAGACCTGCAACAAAATGGATAGGATTCCAGCCATTCCATTCCATTCCTCCCCTCCTCCATTCAGTCAGCAAACCAGGCCACTAAGCATACCCAGTACTCAATTGACTTTTTTGGGGGGGCTCCCTCTTAGGGGCCCGCTCCCCCCAATTTTGCTTTACTATTTATCTCATCAGTCTCAAGTCAATCTGTGGTGACTTTTGCAAGTGCATTCAGCTAAGGTGTGGTGCTTTCTGGATCTCCTGCCTTGCCACTGAGCTATCAAAATATAAGGTTCAGTCCTTTAAAACACTTCTGCCAGTGTGGTGTAGTGGTTAAGAGCCAGTGTGGTGTAGTGGTTAAGAGCAGTGGACTCGTAATCTGGGGAACCAGGTTCGCGTCTCTGCTCCTCCACATGCAGCTGCTGGGTGACCTTGGGCTAGTCACACTTCTCTGAAGTCTCTCAGCCCCACTCACCTCACAGAGTGTTTGTTGTGGGGGAGGAAGGGAAGGAGAATGTTAGCCGCTTTGAGACTCCTTCAGGTAGTGATAAAGCGGGATATCAAATCCAAACTCTTCTTCTTCTGCCACAATTGTACTTCCTTCCACCCTTTTTCAGTAGCATTTCTGGCACTGGGGGGGGGAGTGCTTTTGTAGAAGATACTTCAGTATAAAATCCTAAGAGCCTGGCTGGATGAGACCAAAGGTCCAGCTAGTTTAGCTTCCTATTCTAACAGCAGCTAACCAGATGCCTCTGAGAAGTCTGCAAGCAGGCCATAGCACTCTCCCTTCTTCTGAGGCCCAACAATTGGTGTACAGAGGCATACAGATGCATGCTACTTCTGAGAGTGGATATAGAACGTGATGTAGGGAAGTTTTTTAAGAGGCTTGTGGCTTCAGGAATTTGATCCAATTTCAAGTTGCCACTTTTCATTGGTGCTTATATATTGACACATTTCCTTGAATCACTTGGAGCAGTTTCCTCTGCAAGCGCCCTTTCTGAACATCACTTGCTCTCTTCTGGTAGCATACAACTTTACATTGCATGCACTGATCAGGAGAGGAGGAGGCGGAGGAGGAGAGAACTAATATGTAGATGCTACTAACCCTATACTGTGGGTTGCATTAGATGGCTGTGTGGATTGTTCAATGCTGGAGGCTCATCCCTTGCGTAAGTAAGTTTAAGCATGTGCTGATATTGTTCAAGATTAGGCTCTGTGCAGATAGTTAAACACCTGGAGCCTGACTTGGATCCTCTGCACAGAAGTATCAAAATTAAGAGGCAGGATAGAGAATCACTTCCAACTAATACCATTGCAAAGGTCATGTGTGCCCAATGGCACTGGGAGGTTTGGGATAGCTAGATGGAGAAGCTTCTCCTTCTCCTTCTTCTTGTTTGCTAAGGCCAATAAGGCATAGAATTACCTGTGCTTGAAGCTGCAAGCCTATCTGAGTGGATTTATCAGGGGAAGGTCACAGGGGTAAGCATCACCTGGAGTCTAATATTACAACCTGGATGTGTGGGCCCTGCTTTTGCTATCCCAGCAGGTTGGAGCAAAATGACAGAAATATCTTTTCCATCTGATTTGGTTGTTGTGGGCATTCTTCTTTTCCTTCATCAGCCTTTCCTTGGAGAATAGCTTTGAGGAGTTATCCAGGAAGAGGCTGGGATAATTAATGGATTTTTACTGGTCCACTTCACAGATCACATTGAACCATACTTTTAAACTGTGGTTTAATATGAATGTGTTGCATGCTGATGCGCAAGGGTCAACAGTTCTTGCAGTGCGCCTCCCTTGCTACACCTGCTGCCACACAGTGGATGAAACAAACCAGAGTCTGGCTTGTGACCGTATGTTGTCCAAACTTGTGCAAGTGGTTTTCTTCCCCCAGATAATCCACAAGTGGTAAGCCAAGAATAAACTTTGGTTGCCAGTCATTATTTGGAGATAAACTAACCAAAAGCCTGGGGTCAGATGAAGTGGCAGGCCAGACTCTAGCTTGTTTTTTCTGTGGCACAGTAGCAGCAGGAGTGAGTGAGGAGCACTGTGAGAACTTTTGAGCTCGCTTACATTAAACCATAGTTTGCTTGAAATTATGGTTTTATGTAGCATGTGGCCCAGGCTCATATGTTTTCTGCATGCTTTGTGTTTACCCCCTCAAAACGGGCATTGCAAGTTGTACCACAAAATGCAGGGTTGGCTTTGTAGAATGTGATGTGGTGCTGTTACACATTTCTTCTGCTCTATCCTTGTGCAGTCTGTGATTCTTAAAGGAGACTGAGAGAGAACACTGCTGTGGAGAGAAAAGGAAATGCATTTGTATCCACTTCCTGTTCCTCTGCATCCCTGACTCATTAGGCAGCTGAAGCATATTCTGGGTAGGGGAGATGTAAAAGTTCTAGAATCATAGAATCATAGCAGTGTAGAGTTGGAAGGGACCACTAGGGTTATCTAGTCCAACCCCCTGCGATGCAGGAATATCAATTAAAGCATCCACGACAGATGGCCATCCAACCTCTGCTTAAAAACCTCCAATGAAGGAGACTCCACAACCTCCAGAGGGAGACCGTTATAATAATAATATAATAATAATTTATTATTTATATCCCGTCCATCTGGCTGAGTTTCCCCAGCCACTCTGGGCGGCTCCCAATCAAGTGTTAAAAACAATACAACATTAAATATTAAAAACCTTCCCTAAACAGAGCTGCCTTCAGATGTCTTTTAAAAATAGGATAGCTACTTATTTCCTTGACATCTGATGGGAGGGCGTTCCACAAGGCGGGCGCTACTACCAAGAAGGCCCTCTGTCTGGTTCCCTGTAACCTCACTTCTTGCATTGAGGGAACCACCAGAAGGCCCTCGGCACTGGATCTCAGTGTCCAGGCTGAATGATGGGGGTGGAGACACTCCTTCAGGTATACAGGACCAAGGCTGTTTAGGGCTTTAAAGGTCAGACCAACACTTTGAATTGTGCTTGGAAACGTACTTGGAGCCAATGCAGATCTCTCAGGACCAGTGTTATATGGTCCTGGCGGCCACTCCCAGTCACCAGTCTAGCTGCGGCATTCTGGATTAATTGCAGTTTCCGGGTCATCTTCAAAGGTAGCGCCACGTACAGCGCATTGCAGTAGTCCAAGCGGGAGATAACTAGAGCGTGCACCACTCTGGTGAGACAGTCTGTGGGTGGGTAGGGTCTCAGCCTGTGTACCAGATGGAGCTGGTAGACAGCTGCCCTGGACACAGAAATAACTTGTGCCTCCATGGACAGCTGTGAATCCAAAATGTCTCCCAGGCTGCGCACTGCGAACCACCTGAAAGAGTCTCCTGCTTCTGTTTTCTGTAGATGCAACAGAGGCAGTGAAGAAGGTCCTCTTCACTATCGCCATTGCCACTTGGTAGGCTCGACGTTGAACTCTAGCCCGTGTCCGGTCTGATTCAGAATGAGTTTTCCACCACCGGTGCTTTAGCCATCTCAACGATTGTTTCATCGCCCTCAGCTCCGGGGAAAACCATGGGGCTGTCCTGGCTCCATGCAATCAGAGAGGGTGCTTTGGAGCCGGAAGAGTCAATAGCCCTGGTTAACTCCACATTCCAGTGGGCCACCACCGTCGAACAGCAAGTTCTTCATCATACATTTTGTTGTAAGATGATAGGTCTTCAGACATAGGCTTATTATCCATTCCAACAATATAGAGATGCATAGGATGGAATAGTGTCACTATGGTGTCACTACTTAAGCTGTTCTCATTTGTCTTGCCTTGTGGGCAAGAAGACACTGAATGGGTAATTCTATCCGTCACCCATTTTGATCCCCATGTAGCTGTTCCCTTAGTAAAAATTCCACCTGTGCCCACCCACTCTCTCCTGTTGGGGTTTGGTTGAATCCCATGTGAGCAAACCATTCAAAACAACATCCCTTTGTTATTTCCTTTCTGGTTGGAGGACAGGTAGTTTTTTGAGGGGGGTGTGTGTTTCTTTTAAGTTCTGCAAGGAGTAAAAAGAACAGTTATGCACATTATTACGATTAAATGAACTCTAGCTAGAGTTCTTCTTTTGCACTTCCCATTTTAAGCCTGAGATACAAATAAGAAGGCTGTGTATTAGGATACCGACTACTCATGCCCTGTGGGTTTGTGTCATTTGTGAAATTGTGGGAGTCAGCTAGTTCTTTCTCTTTGCTCTCTTCACTGTATGGCTAGTTCCTTCCTCCATGTGGGTGCTTCAATATTCCATCAATAAAAGCTTTTTTGAGAGTCACCACATCATCTACGACAGTTTGCCCAGTGTCCCCTCAAAACTAATGACAAATGCAGGTGCTGGGAAGAGACAATATTGTTAACAATGCATGAGTCATTCCTGGGCATAGGTGCAATGAGGTGGATCCCAGGCCCAGGGTTCCCTGAAGTGAGGTCTGTGAAGCTGCTGCTTTGCCAATAACTGGTGCGTGCCAAAAGTGGCTGTAGGATGGACAGGAAATAACAAGAACCAGTCACAGTAATTTCTTCTAAATCAGCTAACCTTGTGCCTTGGGCCTTTTCACCTGGGGACAGTAACAAATAATGAGGAATCCTTAGATTTACATCTCATAGTTTGTGTGTAGGTAAGGGAAGGATTTTTCCACTGTAAATGAGAGCCAGCACTCCCCGACCCTGCTGCTTCTCTGATGAGCAGTTGCCACATTCTTTGTCCTCCCCCCCCCACTCAGTTCTTGCAAGTAACAAGCTGGCTCCATCTCATGTAATCCTCTGGTTTCTGTCTGTCTTCTGCCACAGATGTTAGCATTCACCTGCACACAATATGTGTGTGTTTGTATGTTTGCTAGAGAAAACAAACAAACAGTTCCTTCAGACAAGTCCACTCAACCTTTTCAGTGGGCGGTGTTGTGGCCAGCCAGCTGGGCCCCTGCAGTGATCCGGTGTGCGGGCGGGGAGTCAACATCCCCCTTGTGCCGTCTCAGCCGTGTCATCAGTGCTGGGCAGAGCCATGCCCAGTGTGGCTCTGCTGGCCAATCAGCACTGGTAGGAGGCATAGCCATGGGAGATTTAACTGTGGCATGGCTGGGGGGCCCTTCTTTCTTGCATTTTTGCCAGATCTCCCAACCCACCTGCCGTCTTTTTATGCTTTGCTCTGACATGACCTTGCTATGGACAGATGTCAGCTGCCAGATGGTTGGGGCCGAGTAGGATTTTTTTCCACTTGGCAGATTGGCACCAGCCATTTGGTTTTTGCCTACCTTGTAGCAATCATCACAACTTTGTGAGGTTAGGCATTGGGTAAGCCTTTGTTTGGATGGAAGGGAGGTTGTAGCTTCCGCCTGTCCCTCCTTATTAAGGATATCCTGTTAAAGGGATCTAGGGGTATGGATCCTGTCCAATGCCTGGACGTGGGCTAGGGCCATTCCATGACCCCAACGGGGACCCCTCAAGGTGCCCCTATTTGATGTAAGTCATAGGGCTCCCCCTATTGGTGATTTACCCTAGATGGTCTCACTGCAGACACTCCCTGCAGATGGGTAGGCTTCACCCAATTCCTAAGCAAACCCGCTCGCATCTGTAACCAATAAAGTTGTGGCGTATTTGAACCCATAAACCTAAATACTTGTGTCCATGTGTTTATTAGCCACTAGGGAACTGCGGGTCATGGGGCCTTGGCACACAAGCCCAGTGTTTGTAAGCACAATGACTGCTGGAGCTGCTGTACAATCCAGTACTTGCAGCAAGCTATCTATTTTATCTGGGAGGGCCATGATTATTTCCCCTATTATTTCTACTGCTTTCCCCAGAACAAGCCCTTAACTGGTAGGCTCAGGGAGGGTTCTGCTTTTCAGAGGGGGAGAATTGTTTGGAAGTGGCTCCCCCCCCCCCCAGTGGCTAATGCAATAATAAGCCTATGTCTGAATACCTATCATCCTGCAAAAGAATAATAGATTCATAGAAATCTAGAGTTGGAAGGGACCATGAGGATCATCTAGCCCAACCCCTTGTAAGAAGAGAGGTGGAAGTAGATAAAAGGGGAAAGGGGAACTAATAGCTCTGTTGCAGGAACAGAATGAAGAGGTTAGCTTTTAAGATGGAAGCAGAACATGCACTTTATGTTCTTGTAAGATTTTGTAGATGAGAAGGCCCGGCTAGAAAAAGTAAGCTAAGAGAGGATCCTTTTAAATCAGGTTTTGAAACTGGAGGCATACGCTAGAGCAAATGAGAACTGGGATTCTGGAAGTCAGTGCTGGTCAGCTCTGGTATGAGAGCAAGATCTAGGAGTAGAGAGTGGGGAATGTGGTGGCTTGGAATCCAGGTTTCCTGAGATTTGCTCCTCACAGGGGTCTTTTCGACCTTGCCTTTGCTGCATGGGAGCCAATCATTTCAATGGTGTCCCTGCTGTGCTATTCTAGTCACAATGGAAGATCTAGATCAGTGATGGCCAAACTTGGCCCTCCAGCTGTTTTGGGATTACAATTCCCATCATCCCTGATGACTGGTTCTGTTAGCTAGGGATGATGGGAGTTGTAGTCCCAAAACAGCTGGAGGGCCAAGTTTGGCCATCACTGATCTAGATTAAACATGAGTCCTTCCCACACCAGTGTTTATTTTCCGTGGTTATGGGCTTCCTCCCTGTGACCACGCTTTCACTGTTACCAGATTAACTTATAAAAGGAGAACACAATGGAGTGGCTCCCATCCTGCTACAGTAACCTCAGAAAGACAGGAATATGACAAACTCACCACCGAAATTCATTTGTAAAAAATGAAGGCAACCAGAATTTCATCATTCGTCCTGGTTTTTGCTGTTGATTTTCAACATCCATTAGTAACAGTTGCTTATCCAACTTTGCAGGCTTTTATAAACCACAGTCGGCTGGGTTTGTTTTAGATTTTAAAATACTGTTTAGGAATAAATAATCTTGTTACGTTACCTGGACTGTGTGAGCCAGATGATCTCTAGGGAATCTTTGTGTCCTGATGGTTCCAAGTATTATGTGCATTCTCTGAGCGCTGCAGATGAGACCTGCTCCCTGCTGAGTGATCTTGGTACCTAGGCGAGGAAAGAAAGGCAGCTGGGCTGTGTGGGGGAAGGTGTGGGCTACTGGGAGGCAGGCAATTCCATGGAACTCTTTGGCTTTTGGTAGGCCAGGAAGATAGAGGTTTTGAGAAAAGATTTGTTTTGCCTGCTGGAGAGGCGATTTGCTTGATGAATAGCAGTGAAGCATCTGTGCCAAGCTTAGGAAGCAGTGCTGTAGTGGCATAAAAAGATGGCTGTGAAAAAAGAACACAAAGAGAACTAAAGCAGATGAGCTTGTTGCACAGAGCAGAGAGAGCAAAAGGAGGATGAAGTGGCAAGAAGGAAGAAATATGGTCTGGGCCAGGGTGATGGAGAGCTTTAAAACTGGCCTCCTTACACAGAGCCAAAGGAAGTTCAGAAGGAGACGGCAGAAAATATTCCTCAGAAGCTATGGGATGTAACAGCCTTGCATAGCGTTCAATTTATCACCCAAAACAAGCTGGCCACCCTGTCATTCAGTGCAGAGAATTTGTTTTTGCCCTATTCTAACTAGGAAAGGATCTTGCAACAAACATTCCATTGAATGTCGCCAGGGATGAAAAATAGATAGTAGCATGTGCACACACACAAGCCTAAATGTTTCTGCATTGGCTGTTTTTCCTAAATGGAGAAGATTTGGTGGCTGGATGGAGGGGGGGGGAGCTGGTCATTGATTAGGAAAACATGAATGCAGGAAGCGGCATCTGATCCTTTGGCGCCACATGCCAGCTGCTTAGGAGAAAAAGGAATAGTTAATTAATTAACACTTGGGAAATCAGATCAACACCACCCCAATATTTCTGCAGATTCAAATGGATTTTTTTAATCATTACCTTACATAATATTAATTAATTTTGACTCCGTTTTCAGTTGTCAAGAAGGGATGGGGTGTCCCCCCCCCCAATTTTCAGAAACTGGGATACACCTCTTTTTCAAGAGTTATTGGGCAAATATTAAGGGATTTGCTAGAAAAGGAGTTCCGTTCCATGCAAATTTTAGAATAAGGGGCATCAGGTACATTTTACACAATTGTACAATAAAGGACAACCAACCCCCCCCCTTTAAAAGCTCTATTAAAAATGTAGAGTAGAACCGAGATGGCATTAATAGGGCATTAAAAGCAAGTAATTTGAAACATGGAAAATGTGGTAATTAGTTGGTCATTTCTAAGACCTATAGAGGAAATGGAAACTTCCTATCAAGAGGAGAAACCTAGAAGAGATCTTGGGGGGGGGGTTTAATCATGATACCCCTGCCCCTCCACTAGCTCTTAGTGGATGGACAACTGTTCTGTTGTTACAATTTGCAGCACCAACCAGTTTAACATACAGTTATGAAACTGAGAATTTTCCTGGTCAGTGATAGCTTAAGTAGGGCAGCCTGCAGCATTGCAGTTGTGTGCTGATCAACAAGTTGTTAATAATGTTAAGTCAGGCTGGAGGCAGCCGTCATATAAACTCAGATGGGACTACCCATGGCTCCTCAAGTCACCTGGTGCTGCTGGGTCCTAATGCTACAGCACAGCCTCTGGCCATCTGCAGTAGTGGTGCTTCAAAAGTTTAGGCCAGCAGATTGCTCTGCCTGCAAATGGTACTAGTGGTACAGGATGTGAGGTTCATGGGCTTTGACTTCAAGATCCCCAGCGATTTACGGTATGTTTCTGTGTGCACTGGAGGAGGTTGTACCCAGCTAACTCAAAGGAATTGGAACTAGGTGGCCTACCTCAAAAGGTTATTCTTCTGTATACATGAACCCTGTTGTCCACAGTGGTTTAAACCAGGTTTCTGTTCTTCGATGAAAGAGACTTCTGTACACCTAGGCTTAAGGGTTATGTAAGCATATTTAAGAGACCATTGGGTCACAGGTTGCTCAGCTACCAGACTGGTTGTGGGGAAACTTAGAAGCTTATCTGGGTATAACCTCTGTGCCAGTCTGTTTTTATTTCTTGTCTTTTACTTCTGAGCTTCTTGTACCTATCCACATTCTTCTTCAGCCTGCTGGACTCAACAACCCTCCTTCCTCCATGAGTTGGCCTTAGCTCTTTCTGCCCCTACCCTAATAATGCCTTTTGACATCTTACCAGAGCTCTGCTTCCATCCCCCTTATCACAACCCTGGTCCTTGTGAACAGTGAGACTGAGGAAAACGAGGCCTGATGCTTCTCTTCCCCCACCCCCAATCTTTTAGTGGCAGAGCACTGTGGGTTTCTTGTCACAACACTGTAGCAGTGCATGGCCTCTGGTTAATCCCAGCGGCAGTGACTGTGTAGCTCTCCCCAGGGTCATGCTGTAAACGAGGAGCTTTGATCTCAGTTGGACTCCTCTGAGCTGAATATTTCATCATGGAGGAATCTAGGCTGCAGCTCATGTGATGGTGAAATTAATGAGAGGAGGAGAGACTTGTAGGTGGCACGCGTGAACAGCAGGAGCTGCTTCCTCAGCTTAGCTTCCCTTCTCTTTGTGGTTTCCTCTGCCATCTTTCACCCATCTTTCTCTTCGTAGCTCAGGTCTTATTTCCCTTTTTTCTCCTCCTCTTCTTCTATTCCCCCACATTTGTCTTCTTTTCCATTCCCATCTCCTCCTCTGGGGAAATGAGCCATTTTACTACATGAGCCAACTGTTACCTCTCTGTCCTCATGGGCCCATGTCCTCTACAGGCTGTGAGATGTAGCGTCAGTCCTCTCAAAGTATTTCCTGGATAGAGAGAGAGACAAACAGAGTGAGAGAGAAAGAGAAATGTTCTCTACCCTAATCCTTCCTTCTGTGCCTGTTGGGCTCCAGCGCAACCTGTGGTTCAGTCATGTTCAGGGCTATTTTCCGTTGAGAATCTTTCACATTTCCCAAGGAAGGACAACCTATATTACTGCTCTGCATATCTCCCTTTGTTGCACATGAAATGGGATCAGACCTGCTTGCGGGTTTCAAAGATGACATGCAAGATGATAGCAGGTAATGGCCAAGGGTGTTGGGATGGAAAACCCAAGCTTTACAGTCCCAGAATACCACAATGCAATGTGAAGCTTTCTTCCCTCTGGACACAAGAACTGATGCCCTGATCCCAGAGTTTTCTCTTGCACTCAGGGTGCCTTGGTTGTTTTCAAAAGTGTAGTTTAACTTGACTTTTGCATTTCCTGCATCTGACCTTTTAACATAAAACTTAACACGGGACAAGTCTTTTAAATGTTTTTCTTCCACTTTCAATTCAACATTCAAAATGGTCACAGGTGGCACCACTCTTGACCAAAAATCGTTCTTGAGCATCCCTTAAGGATATGCTGGGTTTTAACAGCAATATGGCATAAGAAAGTAGCTGCTGTCCTTTCTTATCCTGAGAGGGGCAGCTAGAGAATATGGAAGAAGAGGGCCACGAGACAGAAGAACCAAGGTGTAACATGAAGGTGGTTGTTTAGAGCACCCCATGCTTAATCTGGGAAGCAGGGACTCCAGGGGGCTCGGAGAGTATCATTCCGCTTTCTTCTGACAAGTGCTCTGCTGTTTGGAGCTGCGCTGCTGTAATCATTGCTGAGCCAGCCTTCTGCCTGGAGCCATACAATTGCAGTAATGCCTTGGCTGGAACAGCCTGTCTGCCATGTTCCCAATCCTGCTTGCTCATGTGCTGAATAATGTGTGTGCAGAGCTGGCTGCCCCTCTGGTTTTGCTTGGCCAGAAAGGCTTAAAACTGCAGGATCAGAGTGAAGCAAGAAATTACTTTTTGGGCGGTTCTCTTCGTAAGTGTGTGCAAAAATGTCCCAGTTGTGAACAGGCTTGTGATAAACACTCCCAGGGAAGGTATGCTGTGCCACAGTAGCATAGCCACGCCTCACATATAGGGATTAGGAAAAGGGTTTTAGAGGCATTACTGCCAGCATCTCGATCTCAGGTGACCTGCTCACCACCTGAGCTTTGGGAGCCACCACATGCTAAGAGACGGAGCATGTGCTGGGTTGCAGGGGTTGAGCCATTTGTTTCCCAATTGCTTTACCCATACCCACTCGCCCCATCTCTCCCGCTGTCAAACTTCCTAGCCCTAGAGTGAGTAGGGATTCTGAGTATTGCTTCCATTGCTTTGGGAAGGTTAGGATGGGTGGAGGAAACCAGAAGTGCTGCTTTCTTTTTACTCAGTATCTGCCTAAAAGCCTGTGGCAAAGCCTAGTCACTTTGCAGAACTGGTGTTTTCCATTTTGTAAGGGTAGCCTCATAAGCAACTTATACATTTTCTGCCTCAAGTAAGGACTACTGAGATCTGCCTCTGATGTTGAGAAGTAAAGGGAGGGAATGTGGACTGAATAGATGGGGAAAGCAGCAACCCTGGGGGTTTGTTTTTATTTTTGGGAAAATCAGAGGCATGTGGTATGGTGAAACTCCTAGGCTGTGTTGCTACTTGAGCTTTTATTGATTTTATGGCTGGACCCTGTATATAATTTTATCTGATGCTGTTTTTACTGCATGTTATTTATTCTAATGTTGCATTGCTTTTAGTATTTTTATTGCAAGCCATCTTCTGAGGGCTTGCCCTCAAATGATGGGGTGGAAATGACAAAATAGAGGGTGTGTGGTCTGGTCTGGATAAGATGGTGCTAAGCCCCGTTGCCTTGAAAAGCAAGGTTGGCATGGACAGTGCTATAGCCAGGTTGTCTGGCCTCCATGTGATCAAGATGTGGATTCATTCTTTTCTAAAAGTCAGTAGGGCTGCTCTGTCCTTTTAGGAAGGTTGACATACACATGTGTAGGGTTTATGGAAACAGATAGCCCCTAATAAGTGCTCCTGTTTCTGAAGCCTCTAATGCAGATCACAGAACCACCACATTCTTGGCTGCTGTCCCTCCCTGAAAGCGGTTCTTGTGCAGGAAACTGAACCCCTGCCCAATTGCTGTCAGGGGGCCTAAAACTTCCATTTCAGCAGGATCTGTGCAGAGAGAGGAAAAGGGAAGATGTGGCGCTAGCACTGCACATTTGAGCTCTCTGCTTTCCTCCGTGAATGGTGGGAGGGGGAAAGAGGGCAGACAGTAGCAAAGAACTATTAGTTGAGGCTTCAGATGGGAAACAGGCTTGTGGTTAGTGTGAAGGTCCATGTTTTGAAACTCACTTGGCTTTAGTCAGACTTATGCCCCAACATTGCTCCACAGCGGGACAAATAATCATTGGTCTACCAGCAGTAATAACAATACATTCTACAAAGGAAGTCTATTATGAAACCGCAGTAATGGAATATCCCATTGTCTGTGGTTTCTTTTCCAGCTTCCAGCAACCTTGGGTTTTAAAGGCAGTCTGAAGAGAATGATGCTTCCTCTGAATTACTTCTCCAACAGCTACGGGTATTCCTACTCCCCATACTTTTGTGTAGAACAGGTGACAAAAATGTTTTGGGTCCTGTGAGCACTTTTGCTAACCAAATAACTTTTGTGGGTAGCACACACGCTCCACAACCAAGTCCACTTTGGAACCTATTATGTTGGCTGCCACAGAATGCTTCTTTAAAGCCTCATTTCAGTGGGGTAGAAATATACACGTATGAATTAAGCTGCGTCCTAGGAGCCTGCTGCCCATTTCAGTGGTAGCTGATTTAATCCTCATTTTATGTTTTACGTGTAGTCTGCGGCCCAAGCATGCCAGTGATAAATAATGTATTCCCATTTCTGGCTTCTTGTTCCCCATTTTTTGAAACTCATCCAAATCCCACAGAGGATGAGATGTGCCTGAGTTTTGAACTGGCTGTCTATGTGCTTCCAGGCTTGGTTCAAGGTTTTGATGTTGATGTGTAAGCCCTAACAAAAGAGAAAGATTGAATTCCAGTGGCTTGAAAGATCACCTCTCAGTGTATCATCTTTTGTCCTGGGCTTTGAGATCTGCAGAGGAGACTCTGCTCATGGTCCCACCTATGTCCCAGGACAGGGCACCACACCTCCAGAATCCCCCTGACCCTTGAGCTCCTCTTGGCACTTTTCATTCTGAGCTCCCATCAGCAGTTGAAAATGTGTCTCTTCACTTTGGAACATACTGGTATGCATTGTTTTTGTGGGATTTTATGCTCTTTTTTTTGCAAATTTCGTTATACACTGTCCTGATATTTTATATGTGGAGCAGTCTATAATTTATTTATTTATTGTAAATGAATATGTTGGTCTGCACCTTAGACTGTGCCCTAGAATGCAGCTGCATTGTGATTTTTGAACCAAATCTTGCTTTGCTTTTAATATGGTTGTAGTTTACTGATGCATTGAGGTTGTGTTTCATGTTTTAATGTTATGTGTATTGTAAACTGCCCTGTGGTTTTTAATGAAGGGTGGTCTAAAAATAAAGAAATAATAATAGTGTAGGAGTTGACTTGCTGGATCAAACTAAAGGCCCATGTCATAAGTAATCCAGCATTCTGTTTCCATCACTGCCCAAACTAGCATTGTGTCCCACCCATTGCTCGACAGCATGTAGTGCTTTCAGATCTGCTGCCTCTGAATGTGGAGGTTCTTTTTAGACATCATGGCTAATAGCCGCTGATAGACACATCTCTATGAATTTGTCAGATTCGCCTTCAGCATCTTCCTTGTCCCACTTGGTTTGTGCCAACTGGGATTCAGAGCCTATTTGCTCATGTAACAATGTGACCCTCTTCTCCACAGTCTTTTAAAGACATGGGCTCAGACTGAGCAGCATTTCAGAGAGAAGGGAGGGGGAAGAAGGAGAGAGGGAGAGGGAGCTGTTTTGCAGCGAGATGCTGTAGGGTCCTGCTATATTGATTAAGCTCCTGGGACCGCTGCCAGTTGCCTCTAGGATTAAATCGATACAGTTTGCAAAAGGAAAAGCTTCTCCTTGCTGGAGGCATAAAATATTGGAGTTTATTTTCTAAATGATAAAACTTACAGGCGGGGTGAATGTTCCCACTACTCTGCCAGGGATGAAAGATAATTGGGGCTTTGAGAAAGGGGAATGGGGTGCCTCAGCAAAGTGACTATAATGTTAAGTGCTTCAAAGGGTTAAATAGCCAGGTTGCAGAGCTACAGGGCACACACAGGAAGAGAGTCTAATTTTAGTCTGAATAATAGCTATATTGGCATGCCAAGAATGATATACAAGTGTTGCCCATTATATGGGAAGGGCAGATTTCTAAGGTATCTTGTCAGACTGGTGGTAATAAAATTATTCTGTGCCAGCATCTGCAACAGTACAACTTGCTGCTAACTTCGATCTCTTCCTCCCAGTGAACTGAATATTGTTGAATTAGCTTTTGTTCCTGCTGCTTGAGCATCTTTTTGGAATTTGTTTTGTTTTACTGGTCTTAGGGGAACTTAACTTAGGTAATGATGATGTATATGCATGGAATCTGTTGCAACTCAAACTTTGAGCCAATTTACAGGGTACTTTGCCACTGAGGATTTGCAGAAGCAGAAGTCTTGGGGGCGGGGATGTGAAGTGTTAACACATAGATCATCATGTGTATTCTACAGTACATTCATACACTCCTGGGTGGGATTTCTGCGGCATTTTGCAGGGTTTCCCTTTCCTTTTCTGAATATGCAAAGCTATGAGTTGAATATGCAAAGATATGAGGTGAAATGTGAATTAGCTCTAATATTGTGATCTTGTGCCTTGCAATCGTGTGAGAGCCTCACAGAAAGAGTGTGTGATCTTCTGTCTAATGTAACAACAGAAATGTGCAGGTTCTTTGCTCAGTGGTGCCATTTGCATTTGTTGCTATGTGTCTAGGGAATTCACAGCTGCAGAAATTCCATTACAGTTCAGCTGGGAAGTATGGGGCAATGGTACCTTCGCATATAGCACACATGTGTATTAGAATGACATGCTGGCATTCTTAAGCTTGTTCTTTAAAAGTGTATCCAGGGTTCTACCCTCTTTGACTTTCCTAGTTGTGCACACACCACTGAATGCCATTGGATTGCTGTAATTATATAATTTATAATTATATAAATCATATATATAATTATATATAATTATATAAATCATACTACTTCCGTCCAGCATTTGTAAAGTGAGAATAGCAGTAGCCAGCTTCACAGGGTTGTTGTGGAGATGAATCAGATAAGACCAAAGCATTGTTCGCTAAAAGAGCTATATAAATGATTAATAATAACTTCCCAAAGGTGGTAAATTAAATCAAAATATTTGCCATTTGTGTGCTGGAATAGCAAATTGCAACATGCAAACAAGACAGGGCCTTATTTGCAGACTTTTAACCCATAGTGGGGGATTTTTTCATTGTGAGGAGGGGTCCTTATATATCTGCTCACCAACATGGGTCCTCAGATCTGTCTTCTGCCCGGCCATTTTTTCTCTAGCTGTAACTGAGGCTCTTTTTCTGCGGTGTAGCTCCCAGCCCAGAGTCAAGTGTCATCCTGGTGGTTTGGCCTACAAATGCTCCCATGCAAAGATAAGAGAGACCATGCAAACTCTTTCTTGCAAGGTCGCAGTTTGAGCGGAGGTGACTGCCTTGGTGAGGAGCTGGCCAGCGTGCTGAAAATAGGTTCGGCACCAAGCAACTGCCCTTGCTACACAGCCATTTCTCGACTTTGCTGCCTGTGGGAACAGAGACTAGGCTGTTGCTATTGCTTCCTTTCCTTTCTTTTCTTGCTTGGCCAGGAATGGGTTTTTGTCCTCTACAAGTAGAAAGAGAAAGAAGCAGGTTTTTTAATGAATTGGTCCCACCATGCTCTAATGAACAGCCTTGCTGCCTTCTGGACCTGGGCACGAAAACTCCCTATTGTAATCCAGTTAGGGCAGGCCTGCTCTACAGTTTCTTGCACACCCAATTTCTTGCACACCCAACATAAATGTGCAGGGCAGGATTGGGGGTGGAAGAATTGCTAAAAAGCAAGTCTGCCATGGCATAGTAAAACCCTGTTTCAGCGTCAGTTAATAGGCCACAGAGATGGCACTACCTATGCTGATGGTTTCTAGATAATGTCCTCTACTAAAGCTAGTTTATCTGTGTCCATAGATTGGATGGTTGATTCAGAGGCTATCTTTTACTCCTAGGGCACTTTTCACACAAAAGACAAAAACTGGTTTGCCACAACAGCATGAAGTTGTGGCTCCGTGGCAAGTGTGCCACTGTTATAACAAGCACAAGTTTGCTGCATTAAAGATTTCCATATTAGACATATACCTAGAAACATTATGTGTAAAGGATTCAGGCCTAGAGGCATGGTGTTCCTCCAAGATGGACGTCCTGGTTATTTCTCTGTCATAATTCAAATAAAATTAATCCCTTTGTGTCAAAAGGTTAGGTACAGATAGCTTACTTCATGTGTAGGTGTGGGTGTTTCAGATGATAAAAATGGCTGATTAAAGTGACTGAGGAAGCTAAGGGTGGTGGTTGTTTTTGCAAGATGCAGGATTGTTTATACACAGAGTTTCAGAGCTTGAAGGAAAAGGCTCCGGAGTTCTGTACCCAGTTTGGCAAGGGAGCGGGAAGTAATCATTTATTGGCATCACATCCTGGGGAAGGGAAGAGTGGCAATGGCCCATTGCCTTCTCACTTTTGGAGAACCCTTTCTAAATCACACACTTAGAAACAAAAGAAGCTTTTGTCAGTGTCCTGACCTGCTAGTTTTCCATGTGGAACACACAGTTTTGTGGCATGAAACATTCAGTTGTGTGAGCCCCGCACCCCCAGACTCTGAAGTGAACAGCCCAGGCATAGTTTCTGTTCACATTAGTGGCTTGAAATGCAGCGAGATCTTCCCCCACCCCAGCTGCAGTTCAGGCTTCATTTGCACAGTGCTGTTCATATCCGAGAGGGGTTGTGGATGTTGCCACCTGATGTGCATGGCATTTTGGGTTTCCTTGCCCCTGCAAAACACACAAACCTAGAACTTATTCCTTATGCCAGTGTGTGCCATGGCACCCTGAGGTGCCTTGAATGATGGTCAGGGGTGCCACGGGCAACACTCTTTCCTTCCATCCCTCTTTCCTTCCATCTCTCCTCTGCCTCCCAAAGCCTTGCACAGCTGTTTGTTGCAGCAGCCCTGGCTACAAGCTACCCAGGCAATTGGTGCCTCTAGGGCTGGCCAGGGGGCGCTGGTTTCCAAGAGCTGAGGTGGCTCAGAGACCAGGAGTGGCTGTGGCATGCCTGGAGGACTCCCAAGGAGAGGGGAGAAAAGAAGAGGCTGAGGGAACACTCCACAAAGGAGGGGTGAGGGGCTGCCAGCTCTGCAGGCAAGGGGTGACATATCCTGAGTCCCACAGGGGTGCCACAGAAAGAATGTAGTTGGTCAAGGGAGCCTTAGACTCAAAAAGGTTGAAAACCTCTGCTTTTATGCTATCACTTGCGTTTGCAACAGCTGTTACTGTAGGTTGTGTTCACACTTCCATTTACTCCTCATCTACTGCTCTATTCAGATTGAAGCAGGTTTAAGGGAGGGACACAGCAATATATTGTCAAGAAACTACAGGATTGAGATGGAGTGTGGCTCACATCTTATGAATGTGGCTTCAAAAATGACCACTGGGCATGCACTGGATGCAGAGTAAGCAGTAATGTGAACATCCCCAGACTTACCATATTTGAGAACTAGAAATATGTGTGAGAAGCAGAGGAGGATGCCTGGAATTTCAAGAGTGAACTGAAGAAAAAAGAGTGGGGACATAATAGCGAAGTATATTGTTGAGCATATTATGTGAATTAATTCAGGGTTGGATTTTGGTAATAAGGCACCCTGAGCTAGGGACAAAATTTGGCACCCCCACCTAAATATTTCTTATTTTCACAATAATTCCTTTTGGTATAGTTGCTTTTTAAAAAATAGATCTTTTCAGTAGGCACCTGTATCAATATACAGTGGTACCTCAGGTTAAGAACTTAATTTGTCCGTTCTTAACCTGAAACTGTTCTTAACCTGAGGTACCACTTTAGCTAGTGGGACCTTCCGCTGCCGCTGCACGATTTCTGTTCTCATCCTG
Organism: Podarcis gaigeae; assembly: GCF_964106915.1. Lineage (NCBI taxonomy): Eukaryota > Metazoa > Chordata > Lepidosauria > Squamata > Lacertidae > Podarcis > Podarcis gaigeae. Next base: position 45,158,259 of record NC_139679.1, read on the forward strand.
AAGCAAAGTTCTTAACCCGAGGTACTACTTCCGGGTTAGCGGAGTCTGTAACCTGAAGCGTCTGTAACCTTAGGTACCACTGTAGTAGTAGTTGTTGTTTGCACTCACTTGGCTTGCCATAAATCCAGGGCAGATTAGTTACCACCTAGCACACTTGAATGATCATGCCCAAATGTAGGAAAGGATGGATTCCTCCCTCCCTTTTATTTCAGTGTACAGTGGTACTTCGGGTTACATACACTTCAGGTTACAGACTCCGCTAATCCAGAAATATTACTTCGGGTTAAGAACTTTGCTTCAGGATGAGAACAGAAATTGTGCTACAGCAGCGCAGCGGCAGCAGAAGGCCCCATTAGCTAAAGTGGTGCTTCAGGTTAAGAACAGTTTCAGGTTAAGAACGGACCTCTGAAACAGTGGCGTAGCGTGGGTTGTCAGCACCCGGGGCAAGGCAAGTAATTTGCGCCCCCTAACCCGTGGATTTGCGCCCCCCAAACCCGTGGATTTGTGCCCCCTAACCCTAACCCCCAGATGTTGCGCCCGGTGTGGCCAGCCCCCCCTGCACCCCCCACGCTACGCCACTGCTCCGAAATGAATTAAGTTCTTAACCCGAGGTACCACTGTATAGCCAAGTGTGTCATCAACATCAGTACAAAACTGGCTGGGATTTATTCTATGACCTGGAACATATGGTCGTTGGATTGCTATAGGAAGGAAACTGCATCTTGTGTACTTTGCCAGGAACCCAAGCTATCCACCCTCTCCCCCCTCGCCCCTTTTTGAGCCTGGCTCTGGATTATGGAGTGGCCCTCGGGACTCAGAAACCACGGAGCCTGGTTTGGCGCGCCTGCGAGCTCGTGGAGCTGAGCTGCCTTTTTCGAGAGGCCTCCTCCTCGCCCTCTTTTTCCGCTCAAGGAGCTGGCTGGTGTTCTCGCCTTGCCTTCCCCTCGCGTCCCCGGCTCACTCTCCCTCCTCCCTCCTCCCCCCGCATCTCTCTCCTCCACCGGATCCGCTGATTCAGGCATCTTTCCGCGCAAGCCAATCAATGGGCAGGAAGGGCCTGCAGCGGGCTCCGTGGCTCAGCAGCTGACGGTGCTGTGCTGCTGCGAGGCAGGCGGCGCGCACTGCAGTCTCAGATCCTCCTGCCCACCTACCCACCCCAAGAACTGGGCCGGTCCCAGCAGCACGTTTCAGCGCCTGCCTCCGCTGCTCCACTTTTTAAAGCAAGCTCGTTCGCTGGCTGCTGCGAGCTGCGAGCTCTTTTCCTTTTGACCCTTTCAGCGCCGAGTCGTAGTGATCCATCAGTGAGAGGGAAGGGGGGAGGCGCATTGGTTTGCAGGAGCAAAGCAAGGAGCATTGGGGGGGGGGCAGACAGCAGGGGCTTGAACTCCGACTGGAGGACGAGGAGGGAGGCAGCCTCCGTCCGGAGCAACAGCAGAGGTTTCAGTTCCTGGCTCAAGTACGGGGATATGTTCAAGAAAGGGCTCAGATGCAGATCTGTTTGCATTCCAGCCCCTTGCTATGGAAGCTGTGCCTTGTATGTGTAGCAGCTGGTTCTGCTGTCTCTGGAAAGTTGGGATCTCTATACAAAGGGTGCTTCCGAATGACCTGTTTGTTGAGAATTCATCCTGATTTGCTCATTTGCAGGGAGATTAGGCAGCACTGGCTATTTAATAAACATTCTTTCTCATTTGTTTCTGGGGAGGTTAGATTATGCTGAATCACATCAAGGGGTAACCCACACATTCCTTTATATTTTCCTGTTTCTTTTTAAAACAACTATAATTACACAGCCTGAATTTGCCAGGATGTGATCGAATCTCATAAAAAATAGGGACGGTCTAGAAGATGATTCCATAATCAGAGGCACTCTTCTCCAAGCAGTGTGTGTGTGTGTGTGTGTGTGTAAAAGCCACACATAGATCTGGCAGGCTGAAGTCCTAGAGCTTAACACCAGGTTTCTAGAATAGATATAGTTACAGGTAGGTAGCCGTGTTGGTCTGCCATAGTCGAAACAAAATTTAAAAATTCCTTCCAGTAGCACCTTAGAGACCAACTAAGTTTGTTATTCATATGAGCTTTCGTGTGCATGCACACTTCTTCAGATACACTGAAACAGAAGTCACCAGGCCCTTATATATAGTGGGGAGGGGTATTACTCAGAAGGGTGGTGGGAATGGGTGATTGGCTGATGGGGTGGTAAAGCTTTTGACGACTGTTAATGACTGCTGGTCTTACAGTTTTGGTTTTTTCCTCCATTTCCTCCAATAATTCAAACTTTTGTTTCTTTTGGAATGCATGATAATTTGGTCACTTGATGCAGATTAATCAGCATCTTGGAAAATCTTTCAAAAACACCTTTGGGGAAAAATTAAGAGAGGATTGTCTGAAATTCCAAGATCTGGTATTTTAAATCCTAGAAGAGAATGAACTGTGTTAAATTCCAAACTGTTTAGTGTTAAGTTGGCCAATGTCGGTTTAAGAATGTGTGAGACCATCCATTTAAGCATTTCTAAGTCTGTTCTGTCAGTAAGATCCTACCCTGTCAAAGACTAAATAAGACCCATAAATAGAACCACACCTTTGTGCTTTTGTGCCCAAGGTCAGCCATTTTTTTTAAGAAGGTGCTGATTGCAAACAATAAGCTATGCGTATGTTTACAGATTTGGGAAAGATTTCTTTGGGTGAGGCATTTATTAAGAGCTTTTATTGTGCTTCCTGTTTATATTCCATAATAACCAGAGATTTAGTTGCTCATGCTCCTGAAGAATAATCACTTGTGGTCTGAAACACAAGTGGAACAATTGGCTCTCCTGCTTTCCCTAATAGATGCTTTTGGCGCAGTGCTGGTAGTGATCAGTTAGCACTTAGTGCAGCTACCTTTCCCATCATTACACCTCCACAAAGGTGCTCGAGTGGTTTGTGCAACACTTCCTATATAACTGGGCTTGTGTGTCAGGTCCTGAGCATCAGGTCTCCATGGAGAAAGATGAGCAGATGCTTCCTGGCAGGTGTGTTCCCAGATTTCCTATAGATTCCCTGCCCTGAAGCTCCCACACAGAGCCTCACCTCAGCAGGTGGAACAGTGCATGCAAGAATCAACCACTTCACACAGGTAAGCCAATGAGGAGCCTCCTGTTGGAGGATGAGAGATGGTATATGCCACATAATTGTACCTGCTTCCCATCCAGCAAAGTCCTAGCAACAAGCAATCTCTACTACCATGGACATGAACTGGGAAACCCATGCACACAACAAAAACAAATTCCAGGTAATATATTGCCACCGCATGGGGAAGAAATGAAAATGGCCACAAGAAAAGGGCACGAAGTGCTCCATCTGCAGGCCAGCCACTCATATAGGAACATAGGAATCCGCCTTATACCAAGACAAACCATTATTCTGTCTAGCTGAGTACTCAGTACTCAGCCATGCCCCTCTAGGGTTTCAAATGGGGCTCTTCCAACCCTGCATGAAGATGCCAGTGTACTCGGTAGACATGTTTGCTGTGTGTTCACCGGTGTGTCCTGGCTAAGACTATAAAGTCTGTCTTACTATTAAGTAGAGTGAAGCAGACACATTGGGGGCTGGAGAACAACTACAGGGCATTGGAGGACAGAGCTATGTGTCCTGCAACCTGCCCTGTTTCTCCTAAGTTATCCTTCTGTCCTCAGGTGTGGTGTGAAGGATGCGGTCTCTCTGCAAGTGCTGAAGGAACCTGTTGAAAGGGTGGGCATCTTGTCCTTCACCTCAGTCAGAAAAATATCTTGGGCCAGCCCTGTGAACTAGAGATGCATGCCCAGTGGGCACATGGTGAGCAATGCACAATAGAGCTGTGATTTGGTGCGGCTCCAAGGATGAGTGGATGCTTCTCATTCCATTTTGTTTGTTATTGAGTTCAAATATGCACAGATTAAACATCTGCACACAGCTGGCTCTCAAGAAAATCCTGATCTGTATCTGCAAAAGCTAAGACGGGAACTCTTTACTCACAGCAAAAGCAGGAGTCTGGAAGTCCTGTTTCCAGCTCTCTTGCTGCAGAGCTCTTGAATGGCACAGGGCCAATGGCTTGGCTCCTCTGTGAAACAGTGACAGCGTCACTGACCCTCCTAATATTCTTCTAAACGATGTTTAAAGAGGGTTCAAGTCAAGTATGAATAATCTAGACTCACAACTGCAAAATTCACACTCCATGTAACTGTGAGGATAGCCAAATGCAAGTCACTGAAGCCCTCTTATCTTCATGGCTTTTAATTGGGAGCTCTTACTTTTGAGATATCTATGCATTTCTTTAATAGATGCTCATAAACACACAGAGCGAGGAGATGGAGCATCAAGGAAATTGTACAGCCAGGCACTCCTGTTCCTATTTAAGTGAATTAGATCCAAACGTAACACCATTACACTTGTACACATGGTTGCTTGACTCATGGAGTAAATTACTCCACATAATGTGCTTTTTATCATTCAGAATTCAATATATCCCTATCAACTCTAAATATTGGTATAAATTAATGTTCTGAACACAAAAGAAAGGAGTTTAAAAGGTTACTGCAAGATAAAGTATTATATGAAGAAGCTTGTGTGTAATGGGTAAATGATAAAACAGGGCATAGTAAGGGACAGTCTTGTAGGGCTGCTTTCTTTTTCTAGCCTCTGTTTCCGGCCTCTGTTCTGTTAATGTGAATACACAATGTTAATCTCTGCATGGCCTGCAACTGGCATTCACTGAAAAACCTTGGCGGATTTTGGAGTAGATGTCAGAATTTTCAGAAAGGACAGCATTGATTGTATTTTGGTGAAGGTGAAGAATTGTCACTGTGCTCTACCCAGTAAGTTGAGGTGCTCTAGAAATTATCTCTATTGGCATTAATCAAATGATGATGTTGATTTGTAGCTGCACTCAGGAAAATTGCACTGGTGACTAGTCGATATTTGTCCTTTGTTGTATCCAATGATTTCAAACCACCTTATTATTTGTTTATATCCCACTTTCCCCCCTGGCAGGGGCTCAAGGAGGTATATTTTTTACCTTAGTGCTTAAATTTGTGTTTTCATTTGACTGGTAAACATAGAAAGTACAAAGAATGGCATTGACTGGAACACAGATTTTATTCCACTTCGAAGCCATTCTCTCCTGCACATTCCAGGCTAAAGAACATTCTAACATCCTTCATATGTATCTGATCCAAGGTGGGTAGACCGTATTTACTTGAGGAGTGGGGCTTTTTGTTTTGACTGAACCTAGAAGATCCAACCATATGCAAGACTTTCCTTAACTGTGCCTCACTCCTTTTGAATACATGATTTTAGCAACCATCATAGCAAACTGCATTGTTCTTGCTCTGGAGCAGCATCTGCCTGATGGAGACAAGACGCCAATGTCAGAACGACTGGTGAGTAGCAACCTCTCCCTTTTAAACATTGTTATGGCAGAGTTAACGGAGCATTATAATAATGTCAAAAATTAGAGTCCTGTGTCAAGTTCCTTCTCCCTTTCTGTAAAGCACAATAAACTTAACCTGTGCCTTGACAGTGTTATTTTTGTGTTTCTCACCTAGTGATGTGGAGCTAAGGTTGCCAACTCAAAAATTCTGGTGCATGGTTGGAATGTAGCAGTGGAGCCAGGGCCTAGGAGGAATTTCTGCCTCATCTAGTGGGTCCAGGTGTTTGGTGCTGCCTATTTACCTAACACATCCAGCTATTTAAGTAAAAACTGCCAGGGAGGTGCCCTTGCCCCTTGCTTATCTGGTATCATTCAAGAGAGTAAGAAAACCAAGCAGACACCCCCCCTCCCCCACAACCGGTTGGCAATTCTATGTGGAATGCTAGTGGGGAAACATATATCATAGGGTCAGGTCACAGGGGGCACAGAGAGAGAGACGGGAGCTCCACACTCAATTTCTGTTTTCAGTAGCAGGCTCATGCTCCCTTTAACATTACTTCTGCCCCTAGAATAGTGCCACCATACATTTTCTTTCTTTTCCTGTTTACCGCAGCAGCTGACATGGGAACTGGAGATATTTCTCTGGGTTGAGAGTTCTCTTTCTCAGTATTGCTCATACTCTCTAAGTCTGGACCCTAACAGATTGACCCAAACACAGCTTCCACTGGGCTTGTTTTCATAAAATATTGTTCATGCATGTGATTGAATGAAAACTGAGAGTGGTGGCTCATTAGCAGCGCAGCCTCTCCATAATTTGGATTTAAAGTTGGTGTCATACCTAATCCTATGCATATTTTCCTTAGATGCATTGATAAGGTCTTAGTAGCCTGGCTCATATTGGATACTCTGATAAAAAGCAGCAAATGATTTTTGTATTCTAATAATTGGTATTAATAGATATGTTGGGAAAGAGAAAAATGTTCCTAGAATATATTTATACCTTAAATTAAGACCCAAAAGACCAGTTCCCTCCTCACTATGTAGCTCCTTCAGAACTTGTCATTTTATCTTTGAACCCAATCCTGCCTCACATTATTGTAGTGATGATAAAATGGGGAAGAGGACCATATTGGTTTCCCTGAGCTAATTGGAGGAAGGGTGGAATAAAAATTTAACATATAAAAATTTTCCCTTGTGAATCTCTCCTTAGGATGACACAGAACCATACTTCATTGGAATATTTTGTTTTGAGGCTGGAATTAAAATTATTGCCTTAGGATTTGCTTTCCATAAAGGCTCCTACCTAAGGAACGGCTGGAATGTGATGGACTTTGTGGTGGTTCTCACAGGGTAAGTAGCTGGTTTTTAAATTGTTATCAGTTCTTGTTTAATTTCAGTCTGGTAGAGGCACTTCTGTCTAGCGGACATTGGGCAGTGTCAAGAGTCAAGAAGGGAGTTTGAATTCTCAGATTCTGTTCTCTGACATGCAAGGAGAGGGAAGTCTAGTTAGAACAGGGGAAGGCTTGGCATAAGGTCTTCTGGCTTGGATTCCAGTTTTGAGATGCAAGTTGAATGCTGATTTAGCCATCAGTCCTGTCTCTCTAAATCATGCTACAGCCAAGTTATGCATCTTAAAGAATCTAAGCCTCATAGATATGCTGGTAGTGATATACAATCATTCTTCTTTTTTATAAAAAATGCAGACATTTCATATTGAAAACAATTATTGTAGAGATGGAAGGAATGTGTTGGTAATATCATGAATTCTAGCCAATAGGTGCCTTCTGAAGGTGGCTTTTATTTCCTTTGTTTATTATTTGTTGGTTCTACACATTTATAACCCCTGCCTTTCCACTATTCAATGCAATTTCCTACCAGTTCACACTCTGCTGTGCTGAAAATTTGCAGAATGATTTTTTAAAAAAAAATAATAAAAATATTTTGACTTATCATCGAAAATGGTATATTTGTCCTGCATACTATGGGGTGCTTTCAAACTTCCCACCACCACTGCTCTTCAAATGTTGCATATACCTTCACCATTAGAATTCCAAATGGAAGGTTTGGGCTGTTGCTCATCTTTGCCACTAACTTCTGCTGGTTCTCCCTTGTTAGCAGACGTGTAGGCTAATAGAGATACATATTTTTTGGACACCGTCATGTTTTTGGTCACCACAGCTTTAAGGCTGGCCCATGAGCATGAATTTCTGGATCTTTTGTGTAGCAGGTACATCCTGCCTGCGATGCTGTGTGCTCTCATACTTTTCTAGTTTGCAGTGCTTGTTCCCTGCTGCTTCCCAACCTGCTCACAATTCCTCTGATGGGAACAAAAGCTTTTTCCTTCCGAAACAAAGATGTTTATTGGTGGTTGAGTGTTCACAACACCCACAGAAGCTCTCATTTGTTGTGCATTCTTGGATATGAGAAGAGCATCTAGTCAGCAGAGAGAAGTCCATGGAGAGAGTGCTGGGCTATTTGCAGGTTTGCTCCGCCATGCCTTGCAGCTTCTCCCCCCTTCGCTGATGCTTCAATGAATGTAGCTGATGTGCTTTACTCCTGCGGTTTCAACAGGTGTCTTGTTACGGTGGTTTATATTTCTTTGAGACTGATTGAAGGGGGATTGTAGCGCTGATAAATTCTCATTATTTGCCCGGTCTGGTGGCTTCTGTCATCTTTGAACAAAGCATGAAAACTTTCCCTCTCTTTGTCTGATGCCTCTGCTTCAAGGCAGCTTTGAATTTGACTAAGGGAAGCCCAGGTTCAAATCCCGCCTCATCTATGAAGCTGAGCCACTAATTCACAACCTTGCCTAATTCACAAAGTTGTTGAGAGGATATATACCGGTATATATATGAATGAGAGAGAGAGATCACTCTTTACAATGAAAAGCGCTATAACGAAGAGAAAGGAGAATGCCACAAACCCCTGAGAACTTACATTCAAGTGAAGCTCCCATTACATGGAATTGCTGTCCCCTTCTTCGTATTTCCCTAGGAACAGTAATTCATAGAGTACTTGGAAGCAAGGTTTTCAGAAGCCATTTTAGTTTAGAGAGTATATCTCTAAGAAAAATCTGAAGAAGTCAGTGCTCCTACTTGGATAATGCCACAGCTGTTCTGGTTTACTTGTCTTTTTAGGCACTTTGATCACTACATCCACTGTTTCTGTTGGCACATCCATGGGTTCTGGACAGGGCCAGATTTAGGTTTGATGAGACCCTAAGCTACTGAAGGTAATAGGGCCCTTTATATAGCAGGCGGGGCCCATTACATACATCAAAGGAGCCTACACAACACAAAACACTGTTGCTGTATGTAGGTTTTTTTTTTTTTTTGGTTTTTTATCTTATATTTTGGAAATGTACATCCAGTTTTTTCCCTTTAAATTTTTTGGGGTCCCCAAGAGAGTGGGGCCCTAAGCTATAGCTTGTTTAGCTTATATGTAAATCCGGCACTGGTTCTAGAATTGCAGTGGTTTAAATGGTTTGAAATAAGTGCTGATTTATGTGCACCTTTTGGACACCTAAGTATTTCTAGCTTTCTGTGGATTGCACCCACTGAGCCTGTTGTCCAAAGAAAAATTGTCCTTGCATCGTTCCTATGGATTACTCTCTGGTCTGCTTCACACAGGACCTTCTGTCCACAAGGAACACCCTGAACAGATCCTGGGGATACACATAAGCAGAGGAACATCACTGTAGGCTTGGCAGCAAATAATATAGTAGCAATTCCTGGGATTGGGGTGTGGGTGTGTGATGTTGTGATTCCAGTAACTCATGTTTAGCCGTGCTGTTTGGTTTACAGTGTTGTTTCTCCACAGGGATAGTGCCTGGCAGGGACTGGCAGGACACGGGCAAGTGTGCATCAGGGGAAGGGGGGCTGGAGTCTGACTTGTGGGAGAGGGGTTTGTTAAGTTCCCTGGGGGTGGCTCTGCTTCCCATATTTTCAAAGCCAGTGTGGCTTCTTCCTGCAGAGGAGATCAGTTACATTTCCTGTTTGTCAGGAGTGAGGAAGGTGCTGTTGGATTCCAACTCTCATCAGCTCCAGCCTGCACAGCCAGTAGGCGTAGATGATGGGAGCACCTGAAGGGCCACTGCTTCTCCCACCCCTGCTCTGTGTTTTTTGGAGAGTAGTGGGTGGCTGTTTGATGTCCTCATTTGTGTCTCCATTCAGTGCTGCTGAGGATTCTCAAGCTAAGATGGAAGGGAGCTGTGAGTGGTGCAACATGCTAAAGAGGAGTGCCTGGAGGTGAAAAACAATGCAGTATATTTAATCTTGCTGCGTTCTTTGAGCGGAATGAGAAGGTTAAGGGCCAAGCTAGATGTTGCACAAGGGATGTGTGGCGGCTGCCAAGAGCATCAGCTATCCTCTATTTCCTCTACGTATTTCCCTGGTAGCTAGTAATAGAAAACATGGGTCATCATCTCAGCACTTGGTGCTTCCCCGCATCTCTTTAAATAGGCTCTCGGCTTGTATACAGGTTGGTGGATGTGTTTTAAGGCTGTGACCAAAGAGACCGCACGGAGGCTGATTCACAGAACCCAAAAGACCAATTGCTGAGTGTTTTGTAGCACAAGCATTCTAGATTTATTCATTGGGCTTTGAAGAGAAAAACGGAAGGCTGTTTCTGATGAGTAGGAGGTAGCAGCGCAAATTAATGTCCTGCTTCACGTGTTCTAGGGCTGACCTCTGGCACCAAGGTGCTGATTTGCATGTTCTGGAAATCTGCACAGTACTGCTCTCACAGGACTATATCAGAATGCAGGTGGGGGGGGTGATATACCTGAATGCCCCACACTCCATGAGGCTTCTTTCACACATTCATCCAGAATGGCTAGGAAATTGCTGCCACTCTTTGCCCACTGCATCCATAGCAGTATGCAATTCATTAGTATGCCAGGCAGCATTTGCTTCTTGATTAGGGAGTCCTCCCAGCACTATTACTTAAAGGAGCTTTCCAGACGTGCCCTGAATGCTAAGCGAGTCTCAGCCTGCATGCACAGCCAGAATGGTGAAAAGGCAGGGAGGGAGCAGGGATGCTGAAGGAGGTTCCCTGGCACTTTGGCAGGCAAGCAGCTCGGCAAGCAGATCTTCTGGTCGCAGATTCAGATGATGCACTATAGGACTTTGGTAGAAGCAATTCATTTGTGGCTAGATCTCAATGGGCATTTGCACTTTTATGCACCCACATGTACAGCATGCTCTGTTTATTAATCTTTCTGTCTTTGTGCACATCAGTAGGCATGTTTACCCAGTGCACATCAGTAGGCATGTTTACCCAGTGCACAAATGATATATTCATGGGGGGTATACCTCATGTAAATATAGTTTGTTTTTCTTGCGGTGCCTCTGAGAGCAACCACCACAGGAGTACGTGTGTGTATGCCCAGTAGTATATATATGTGGGGTGGGGTGTCTAATATTCTTCCACCTCACCTTTTTATGTGGACACATGATCATGTGCCTCTGGGTCCAGACAAAGAGCGCTGATTAACACTCTGTACTGAAGGCAGCAGTCCAGTATAGCTCACTGTACATAGATGTCTAGATTAGATTACTGTAATGCATTCTAGGTGGGGCTGTCCTTGAATATGCAATATGTGTCTTCCAGGATGTTTACTCATACAGTTGCTCTAACCCATATAACACCACTTCTGAAGAGTTGATGTTGGCTGCTTGTATGCCACCAAGCCCAGTTCAAGACTTTATTGTGGTTTCCTGAACAAGTTAGGACCCAGTTACCTGAAGTAGAAGCTCTCTTGGTCTTGCCTTGCCTGAGTTTTACAATCTACATGGGAGGCATTCCTTCTTGTTCCATCACCTATTGAAGTTTTAACTTGAGATAGGGTCTTCTCAGTGGGGATACCCTAGCTGTTGGAAACTTTTTCCCACCAAAGTGTGGCTGGGATTAACAGCTGAGCTCTTCCTTGGCCTTTGGTGGAGATCAGGGTTATTGAGCCGCTTGGTATTCAGAAGCAACATTTGTGGTGGGGTAGAGCTGCCATCAATGCCAATATTGCTGCTTCTTAAATGGATGGTTGTGGAATCTGGGCTGCATGAGTGCTGCTGCCAGCTGATGCACCCAAGGGGCCCTGGCTCATTGCATCTCCAGCCCAGCCATGCCCAGGTAAGCAGCTGTGTTGGGAGGGCGGTTCTGTGGCTCTGCCCCACCACATGCTACTGTGGTGCCACTGTTGGTATTGTTATAGGAAGCAGATTAAGCCATTGAGATTTGATATGGTTTTGCTGTTTTATTGAATGAGTTTATTGTATGCTTTTCTTTTTCCTTCCTTTGAAGCTGCTTGTGATGAAGGGAAGGATATATACCTTATAAATAAATGTCTTTTATTTTAAATATGGTGATATACATGACATTTTTGAGAATACAAGATCACTAGAAACCTTTCCAGATGCAAGTTGTGGGTCTGTGCTCTGGGGACACCAAGGCCTGAAGCTCTCAAAAGTCTGGGGAAATTACCATCGCAGATCCCATATGAGCAGGTGGCCAAAGCACTCCCTAATCTTTCAAAGGATGTTCTGTGTTTTGCTTGTCCAGTATACCCAGTATGTCCATGTTGTGAACAGCCCTAAGATATATGGATGAAGGTCGGTAAACAAATTTAATAAATAAAAAAAAATAAAGCCTGGGGTGGACAATTATTCAGGCTGCTCTGAAACTTGACTAAGGCCAAAGAATGATCCACCAACCATACTACATTCTGGGGCTCACCATTTTTGGATGTCCTTGGAGGCTAGGTCAAAACCTGTGGTTGTCAAGATGCTGCCCCTCTCCTAGGCCCTAAACCCTGACTTGAGGCCGGGGTACTCCTCTGCCTCCATCCCCAGTTCCATGTTTGGAGCTAGAAAGGGACTTCCTGGTTTGGCCCTTTGCTGTCTTCAGTAATGCAGTGGCCAAAGAAGCTCTCTCTCACCATCCCCTCTATCTCCCAAACAATCCTTTATTATTATTATTATTATTATTATTATTATTATTATTATTATTATTATTAATCCTTTAGCTAGGATCACTGTGCAACAGTGGGGACAATTGCCACCCCTCTCTGCTGCTCCAGGGTTGAGAGGATTGTTTGGGCTCACTACATTTGCCAAAGGGTTGTGGAACCATCACCGTGGCAAGCAAAAAGAAAAGGGGAAAAAAATGCTGAATCTGATCATAACCTCAAAAATAATCATAGACATTACGGTAACAAATAAACAAAAGGAAGTCATCTCATATTTGTTGGCAGCAGTGAAATTATAATATTCCAGTAAGTGGAGAATGCAAACGATCCCAACAACAAATGAATGGATTGAAAAATGCGGGGATTTTACTTTAATGGCAAAATTGACTCACTTTATAAAGACAAAAGAGAAAATATAGCTTTGAGAAAAATTGATCATTTTAGGGTAGATTTGGTTACTCCCACAATCTGAAAATGGTTTTATGTTGTTTTGAATTATCCTATTCAAATTTATGAAAAATTAAAAAGAACTGACCAACTGTGTTAAAATTAAAATCCAAGATAAAACTTGTTGATTGTGAGTTGTGTATACCTTCATGAATATGCGGATATACATGATGTGCTTAATTTATGTAAATAGTAGGCAATATCCAACTTACTTGTTCCATTAGTGCACGGATTTACACTTGTTTAGAAAACTTCCCCTCTCCTTTCCCTGCGTATGTCCCGCCCCTGCCCAGATATGCCCCCAGAGGATTGGGAAATCCCAAAAGCAGTTTTAGGTGGCATGGGGGTGGAGGAGACTGAGGAGAGAGTTTCACTGCTCAAGTTCAAATCCTTGTACTGATGGAACAAGTAAGTTGGATACCGTTTAGTGTGTGTTTGAGTGTGAGTATTTATATGCAGGGCTTTTTTCAGCCGGAACTCGCCGGAACTCAGTTCCAGCACCTCTCAGGTGGGCGCTATTGCTATTATAAGAGAACAAGGGAGGTGCTCATGGTGAGTTCTAGCACCTCTTTTTCTAGAAAAATAGCACTGCATATATGTATATGTATATCTATATTTGTGTGTGTTTGTGTATATATATATATATATATATATATGCTTTCGTAGATTTTCACGGGTACAGGAATGCAGGTTTTGGTGTCCTCGGGTGTCTTCCCGTGTAAAAGTTGGGGTGTCTAGGCGACGTTTCGACGAGGTCTCACTCGTCATCTTCAGGCTGGTGCTTTCGGCTTCTTGTTACTGGAACAGAGCTATATATATACAGTCTTTGCTTAAGCGGGAGAGTTGTATGTGTGTATGAACATGTGTATATATAGGTTTGTGTAGTTATGCAGAAATGAATGCATACCCAAAGAGAATATATAGTGATCAGTCAAGGAAAATATAGAAATATTAAGATTGATATAAATTAATTTATGTTCATGATGAAAATATGCAAAAGGAAATTTTGAAGGTAGAGATTTAGGTATGTGATAGGAAGTGTCTCCAAAATCACTTATGGTTTGAAATAATATGTTTGAGTTCTTCTATTCTTTTTTATACTATATGCTATATTTTTGAATATATTTAATATATTAGGTTTTCAAGAAACGTTCCTAATACTAATTCTGTTCCAGATTGTTCTACTGTTGTTCATGGTTAGCACTAAACATCTGTACTACTCTCTGGGCAGAAGATTCCTTCACCATTTCTAGCAGAGACAATTAGTAGAAGTTGATTCTATTGCAAATTTTTATATGGTTCAAACTAGTGAGGTCTGTTTTTGGGGACAGTGCACCTAAAGTTCGACATATATGAACTGGAGGGGGTGGGAATGCCTGCAGAGCAACCTGTCAACTTCTCCTCATCCTCTATCCAACTATTGGGACTCTCTCTAAGTGCCACAAATGCTGTTATCCCAGGATTCAGTTCCCTTTCCAACTACCGGTATGCTGTGCATTCCCACAGTTTCATATAGCTCCTTCTAGACTCAGCTGAACTCAGGAGGATTTTCCAGAGCTATTTTAGTGTCAGATTTAAAAGGAAAGGAATGGTGCTAAGTTAAATTCTGAGGAGTGGATGATCTTCCCACTTCCTTAATGTCACCACCACCGTTGTAAGTAGTTTCCCACAACTCTAATCTTTACATGCCTCCTTCATGCTAAGCTAGCCTTCCTTGCTGCTGTTAACATAGTTGGTAGGTATTGATGTTGTTCCCTAATAGTAACCTCATCAGGAAAAAAGAGTCTTACAATCATAGAGTTAGGGCCACAAGGGTCATCTAGTTCAAACATCTGCACTGCAGGAATCTTTTTTGCCCAACATGGGGCTCAAACCCACAGCCCTGAGATTAAGAGTCGCATGCTCTTACCAACTGAGCTATCCCACTGTCCTCTTGGACTACTGTTCACTATTCCTTATGTCCCTATAAAAATGGCCCACTATGGACATGTGAGTCATGACTCACAGCTAGATCACACCCTGACTGAAGGTGAGTTGCTAGTACTGCTACCACTGTTGCTTGTGTGGAGTAGGATAAGAAAAAAAGAAGAGATGCAGACAGATAGAGAAAAATAGTGAAGGAATTGATGTGGTAAAAAATAAATAAATGTGGAAATTAATGGTGGGCCTTAGACATTTGCTCTCCTCCTGTTCAGGTTATTCAGAGGATACAGAGGAGTGGAATAAAATATTACGAATTCCTAAACACAATAAGCTCTTTGTTTTAACAATCTACACCAATGTTTTAGGTGATGCTCCTGCATGGGACTGAATAAATATTTTAAATTCTAAAGGACAGGTTTCCTGGGATTATTCTAGCCCTGTGTAAGGGGAAGACATGTGTTAATATGAAGCGTGTTTAGGAGACTGCCCCTTTCTCACTGCCTCAAGAAAGTTAGAGAGGATTACTCTGGATTCATAACATGCTGAATTTTGAGTGATTAATCATTTTTTAGGATTGGTAGCAGTGTTGCTGTGTAGGGATAACATATCGTCCATAGCATAGGGTAGATAATGTAACAATTGGCCTCATTTTGCGAATGAAGGACGTTCAGGGAGAAGGACACAATTTTAATGGAGCTGTTGGAGGACAGTTCTTGCTATGTGAAATACTTTAAAATGCATTCTCATTTCCTATTCAAACAAAAGCCTTTGTAGCTTACACTGTCTGCTCCACTTGTCATCCTCAGAGCTGGATCATGGAGGCAACTTGTCATAGCTGCTTGTAGCTTCATTACAGTATCCAGCGACAGTGGTTTGGATAGTTAGTGCCATCATCAAATGGAGAATGGAATCATAATATGATTCTATTTGAACACAGCAATTCACCATTTGCCAAATATGGATGGATAGAATAAGTGGGTAAAATGCACTTTATTATTATTATTTTTTAAGAAGGAGGTGAAGAAAAGAGCCCTGCATTCACATATTCATTCATGAAGACAAATATGGATTTTTATACATCCGTAGAGTCTGGTGAGGGAGATGTAGAATATGACTACAAAGATGACACTACCTCTTATTTGTTAAAAACATTTATATCTGCCTCTCCAAAGCTTGACTCAGCTTACAATAAAGATGACAACAGTAAAATCACAAAACAAAAAATATAAATAAATACAGCACGCATACCCTCAGCAAAACTGTATAAAATTCATACCAGCAACATGATATTAAGACTCAGTGGCAGAAAGCTGATTGAAACATGTGAACTTTACTCCCCCTTTTGAAGATGAAGAGAGAGGGAAAAACCCTGAACCTTATCAGGAATGCTATTCCGTAGTCTCGGGCCAATCAAATTAAAGATCAAGCTCCTTTCTGCAGATGTCCTCACTTCATCCCACATAGGCACACAGAGAAGGGGTTGACCTGCATAATGCAAAACGCAGTGGGGTTCATCTGAGGATATACACATTTTGCATGTGCAGCCATTGGAAATCAATAATTTAAGAATGTGCTTTCTTTTGCTAGTGTGCCTTCGGTACTTGGGTCAGTCATGAATAGACCAGTTCAGATGTGGTCATCATATTTGAGCCTTTAGCTCACATACTGCCTTCTCATGCTCTGATTCCATCATTCATTTCCTGTGTAAGGAAACCCATTGTTCAAACAATGTAAAACTGATTTTCAATTCTGGTTTGGAAGCAAACTACAGTTTGTGCAAACCACTGCTTGCCGAATTTGGAGGTAACAGCAAAATATGGTTTGCTCAAAACAAGAAGTGGAGGAGGGAGTTGGAGTGTGCAAGAGTGGTGGAGGGAGTTCAGGAGTTGAAAGCTTTGAGCCAACAGCCAAACCACGATTTGCCCTCAGAGTGTGTCAACAGTCGTGCTCACTGCAAAACACATACAAACATAGATGGCAGATTATATCAATGAGATGACTCCCGTTGCCATGGCAACCAACATGAATGAGCATAAGAAGGTAACTGTGAAGAATGTGAATGGGAAATGTCCAGTTGCTATGGTGATCCAGTAAATGGAAAGAGCCCCTCTGGTGTGACAGAAGCAGACTCATCTGCAGGCAGAAGCTCTTCTCACACTTCACCTAATGGACAAGTAATAATAGAGTGAGTGTCTCGCTCAGGATAAAGGGATTGGGGCCAAATAGGTATGTATTCATAGGAAAGTCCCTTAGGTATTTACAGGACCCAACCAATAAGTGTGGATATGAGAACATATGACTGCAAGCCCTATTTATTGCAGTGGTATGTTTATGGGAAACTGGGTAGAGTAATTAATACAATTGGCAAGATAAGTTACTTGGAAGTCATATGTCAGACTCACCTATATAATTATACCCGCAGTGTACAAAAAAAGGGCTAAAAATGGAGGGTTGATTCTGGAAGTATGTGAGGCAAAGTGTGCCAAGTATGAATGGGAAAATTTCTCCAAAGCTGGTTCATATCACTTTCACGAGTTTTTACCCATCATTCTATTCCATTTATGTATTAATTTGTGATTTCTAAATAAAACATTTCAATATATATTTTCTTTAAATGCCTATTTTCTTACGTCCAGATGGCCTAGAACTGGGTCACAATATCTTAAGAACTGTGAAATCTGGTGGATGGATGTGTTCTGCTTTAACGATTAGTCTCAGATATGCTGATTATTTAAAACATCCATTCCGGGCTGGATTACGTTAGGATAGCACTCATGCATCTGTCTGGTCAGGGTCACAGGGTATGTTGTTCTGGCAATAGAAGTGGAGAAGGAGATACATTCTTCTGGCATTCAGCCATTGGTTACTGTGAATCACTAGACCTCACAGATCAGTTCTCTAAACTAATTAGTGCAACCTGTGAGCGGTGTGACAGGTGTGACCCTCCTCTGGAATTACAGGGAATCTCTGGAGCACAGATTCTTTCCTCTAACCAGTTCTACAGCACAAGGCAAGAGAGGTATGGGTGCTAGAGACCAGGACTCTTTGGGTTTTCTTCCAATCATGAAGAACAGGTATGGTAGACCTAGGTAACGAGTCTAGTGTAGTGGTAAATGTGTCAGACTAGGACCATTTTTTCTCAAATACCCAGTAAGATGTGAAGATTACTAGCTGACCCTAGGAATCCTTTAGGACCTCTATAGTTGTGTATATATGAACTGTTTTGAGATGGGCCAGCAGCTACCCAGAAACAGTAGTAAGTCATGAAGGTTCTTTGACCAACCAACATACACACTGCTAGTGATGTTCTCTGACTCCACTGCAATGAAGTCTGTTCCCCATCTTATTAGGATGCCTATGAGTTCCTATTGGTTCCCATTGGAATCATTTGCTGCCCACACTGGTCCCAAACTGTGTATATAGACTTTCCACACACTCTTTCTATGCACAAAGCTTGTGAGCTGGTCCCAGATGCTGCCATCCTGCCAAGTGCTCCTATTCCTCCTCTCTCTATGGGTTGTATCCAGTGTTAGGTCCATTAATTCCAATGGGTCTACTCTGAGTAAAGCTTAGTTGGCTACAACCCTATGTAGTATTTCTAAATCGATATATGACTACAAATTGTTTGGTTGTGTGCATATTTATCTTCTGTGTATTTTTTCCAGATCGTAGAGAGTATTTTTGTTACATTTGGGCAACTGTGGAAATTAAGCAGGGGGACTAAACTGCTGTTGCACAATAAGCAATCATGCTTGCTTCTTCTGTATTTTGTAATTGTTGATCAAAATGACTATTGGGGATGAATTTGGGCATTTGTACAGCTTCTGCTCCAAAATGGAAAAAGAAAAAGCCCCCTCCCAGCACAAATCTTTTGTTTTGAACTGGGGGTGGGGGAGGATATATTTGATTCACACAATTGCCATGCAAATATCCTTCCTGTAATTAGAGTAATGGCATGATCAGCCCACAGCAATGTAATTCTGGACCACATCATGCCCACATTGCTTCCTCTTAGAGTTTCAATGTGAATGACCCTAAGCAAATGCAGGGCACATGGACAAAACAGTGCAGTTGTAGGTAGCAGATCAGGTGTGCGTCACAGATATCTTAAAACGGCACTAACCTGTGGTGCCAGTTTCCAAGTAAGGCAAATGGGCCCTAAGGTATATTGTTCATTTATCTCTTATATTTCTGATATTCAAAACCCATGATATCCAGCATGGTTCCACAATGTATTCAACTTCAGCTGCCCAGTTCCTGCACATTCCTTGATTACTGGACCCCTATCCAAGATAGTTTAAGGCTTTATGCTGCGTATTTCTGGGAATCCAGAGCTCAGCTTTTAGTATTGCAGCATAGCTGATGAGTCAAAAGATCCTCAGCGAAATGACTTTTCCTTTCCTGTGCTCCAGCTGAACTCCTGCTTTGCACCAATTTGCAGCTTCGGTTCCTAGATTTTGCAGACTTCGGTAACCACTCTTGCAGTGTGGATTAGAGTGGATTGCAGTACAGTGGTACCTCGGGTTACATACGCTTCAGGTTACAGACTCCGCTAACCCAGAAATAGTGCTTCAGGTTAAAAACTTTGCTTCAGGATGAGAACAGAAATCGGGCTCCGGCAGCGCGGCGGCAGCAGGAGGCCCCATTAGCTAAAGTGGTGCTTCAGGTTAAGAACAGTTTCAGGTTAAGAACGGACCTCCGGAACGAATTAAGTACTTAATCCGAGGTACCACTGTAGTGGAAACCCAGTAGTTGCAGTGAGCCACAGCATAGAAAAGTCGAAACCTGCCAGAAATTGTATATGTGTAGGCATGTGTGTGTGTGTGTGTGTGTGTGTGTGTGTGTGACAGAGAGAGAGAGCACCTGGCGGGGTGCAGCAGCGGAAGATAAAGGGAGACTTGGGAAAGCACAAGCAGGTGCATGGGAAGTGTTTCATGTGGCCCGCACTGCAGCCTGAGAGCTCAAGAGTGTCTTGCCAGACAACTCCTTGGGTTGGCCCAGTGGAAAGCATGCTGCTCATCACCTTCCCTGCCAACACAGTTTCCCCTGTTTGACAAGCACTTCCACACTGACCTTTGCTGCTAGGGGATATTTCCCTAGCACAGTCCTTGCCCCTCGTGTATTTTCTTAGAGCTTGGGGAGAAGAATGGGGTTGTTCTGTCCGATCACCAGGTTTTGTTTCTGTTATTGTTTTTGCAAGAGGGAAGTGTTTCTAGCATGGATAGAGACTCTCCTCCCTCCTGTGCCCTCTTGGATTCATTCATGTGGATGCTGCTGCTGCTGCTATTTCCACCCCACACCTTTTAAGACTCACCTAACAAAGCAGCTTGGGACGTGGGTGGCGCTGTGGGTTAAGAGCCTAGGACTTGCCGATCAGAAGGTCGGCGGTTCGAATCCCCACGACGGTGAACTCCCGTTGCTCGGTTCCAGCTCCTGCCAACCTAGCAGTTCGAAAGCATGTCAAAGTGCAAGTAGATAAATAGGTACCGCTCCAGCAGGAAGGTAAATGGTGTTTCTGTGCGCTGCTCTGGTTTGCCAGAAGCGGCTTAGTCATGCTGGCCACGTGACCCAGAAGCTGTACGCCGGCTCCCTCGGCCAGTAAAGTGAGTTGAGCACCACAACCCCAGAGTCGGTCACAACTGGACCTAATGGTCAGGGGTCCCTTTACCTTTTTATAACCCAGTGCTCATAGCTTGTTAAATGCATATTACTTTGTTGTCCTATTATTGCTGTTGTTTTTAGGCACAGCTGGAGTTACCTTTCTGTCTCCCAGTAACCACCCACTGGGGGTGCACAATACAAAACTGAATTTCAGACAAGGAGAGTTTTGAACATCTCCATATTACCCGGCAGCTGAACTGTAATCTCTGCACCACATGGTGGAATGGGAAAGAGCCGTTCAGCTTTGGGCATTTAAAACAGAATATTGTAAAGGAGAGGAAAGGGACCAGGATGGCAGTTTCCATGAATTAAAAGCCTCAGTCTCAGATCTAGAATCTCTAGGTTCCAGTTCTTGGCTTTTCTCAGAACTGCTTGGGCAGCCAGAGCAGGTCAGTATCTCTCTGGAGCCTCAGTCTCCTATCTGTAAAAGGGGGAGTATATCAGAGAAGGATTCTGTATATGAAATGCATGCAGAACACAAATGATATCAGCCTCATTAATTTCATTGGGGTTTGGGGTGGAATTTAGTGCTATAAGCTATTCTGACACTTCCATGTAGGAAGGGAAGGATGGGATATAAGGATTTTTAATAGCGTAAAAATGCTTTGAAACTCCTCCTGTTTCTTAATTACTATTATTATAATGATTAAAAATTCTATTTTGCTCCCCTGTTGTATACTGTTGGGTTTCTTTCCCATACCAGATATTTCTATACTGTAATGCATTTAGTTACATATGGCTTCATCAGCTGCAGTGCAGCTGCTAACTTTTCTGGGTGATACTTACAACCCAATTATGCCCCTTAGTGGGAAGGATGTGTATAAACTGCTCTACCGGACTAAATTTCTGCTATTTACTTCATGCTTCAACCAGCAAAGTTTGGGATTTAGGAATCATGTCAAACTCCTATAAAGTGGTGGCCTGGGAATGAGGCAATTTAAAGTACAAGATGGGTGGTAGGATTGCCAGTGTTCCCCCCTCCCCAGGTCTCCTATGCCTTGAAAAATTGCATAGCAAATTGAAGAAGTGCATCTTTTCCCATTGCTTCCTATGCATGGGGGGGGGGTGGATTCACCACCTGCATTTTACTTGCCATGCAACTTTTCAAGGCACAGGAACTCTGCCAGGAAAGAAAAAATGGCAACTCTAGGTTGCCTGACTCATTTTGCACATGAACTAGTTTGCAGTGGCAGGCAAAACCGATGACTCAAATGATGCACTCTCATAGATAGAGAGACCTCTGCCATTGGCCAAAGGAAGGAGCAGATTCCTGGAGCGTGGCAGTGGGCCTGATTCAGGCTTGTCCTAAATGTTCTAGTGCTATAGAGAGCATGACCCATAGGATTATTTTTTGATCCTCCAAACCTCCATGTGAGAATGGGAATCTTGGTGAGTGGTGAAGATTAACCTTTTCCCTCTGTCATGATCCTGAAGCTTCTGTTTGTATCAGGTGGGGACTTCCAATTGGCACTAAGGCTATGCATACATTGAAAGCACACGATTTCCCCTAAAGAATTCTGGGAATCGTAGATTGTTAGCTCAGGGATGGAATTTGGTAATATGGAGCCCTGAGTGAAGACAAAATTTGCCCCACCCAAATATTTATTATTTTCACAATAATTCCTTTTGGTACTTTGAGTAGGTATCCATATAAATATAGGTGGTACCTTGGTAGTCAAATGGTTTGGCTCCTGAACAAATCAGCTCCCGAACGTCACAAACCCAGAAGTGAGTGTTCTGGTTTGCAATCGTTTTTCGGAAGCCGAACATCCAACACGGCTTCCGCAGGTTCCGATTGAGTGCCACGCCTTGGTTTTCAAGCTGTTTCGGGACTCCTGGAATGGATTAAATTTGAGAACCAAAGTACCACTGTATTATTATGTTCCCCCTTGGTTGTTGCCCTGTGCAGGGGAACCACCCACACCGCCCTAAATTCGACGCTGTTAAGGGTGCTGGGAATTGAAATTATGTGAGGGGTAAATTACACTTCTCAATATTCTTTGAAGGAAGTAATGTGGTTTAACACACTACAGCAATATAGTGTGTTTATCATGAGTAACAGTGGGACTTCCTGATTTCCGTGCGATTTTCTTGACAGTATACTAGGATCACAGACTTGAACTGAAAACTATTCAAGGTGTTGAAATTTTCATTTGCCTGTCCTAAGAGGGTCTGCATTTTGGTGCTGACATAGAGCTTCTGCTGTTTTCTAAATATCCTTTATATAGACCTATAATGAGGATGGATATAGATATAGGTATTTCACTATGCCCAATACTGAGCCATGGTGGTTTTGTGATCTTTTGGAGATGATACACTATGTAAATTAGTGATAGCTTGGGATACATGTGAATTTACACTGCAGGAGCCATTTTTGCCACCTTTCCCCTCCCCTTACTGAAGGGAAGGTGACAATAACTTCACCCAAAGCTTTTTCAGGGCAGGCTGTTTAACACCCAGCCTGCTATAAATATTCTCCTGATGATCATATTTTAAAAGCATCTATAGCTTTGGTGCCCTTGATAATTCTGTAATTAAAAACAGAAAAATGCAAGACTGCTAAGTACCAGCTGGTGGCTTGTAAACCAAACCTATACATTCTTGCTGCTGGCTTCAACAAGATCTGCACCTCTTTGGCACAACACTGTTTTGGGTTAAATGGCTTTGGTGCAATTTGTTTATCAATTGATTTTAACAATACATTATTGACATTATTGACTCTGAAAATAATGCAAGCCTTTGCAGAATGGTGAATCATATACTTGGGTGTATGATATTTTTATGTCTATTTTCCTCCCATTTTCCTCTTTTTTTTATAAATCCCTGGGCAATTATTGCTGAAGTTTAACCCAATGCTGACTCTGCTTACTCTCCCTTTAGTCTGACTTTGAGTGTGTCTGAGCAAGACAGAATGTTATATAAACCCAGATCCAGGCCTGTGCATTAGCGTGCAGGGCAAAAGAATGCGTATAAAATCAAGAACTCAACAGCAGGACAATCATACAGGTTTTGCATCTCTTTAAACACCTCAGAGACTAGGCATGTGGCATGCCAGTTCCAGCGGTGTGCTCTGAAACACAGACGTGGTAAACCTCATGGAGGAACAATTTCAGAATGACTTTGTTCTCCACACTGCACACTCACGGCACACACTAACAGCTCCCTCTGACACTGAGCTGCAGCTTTTACAATGAGTGAATGCTCTGATAAAAAGTGCATGCTAACAGAATCCGATTTTTGCCTGGGTTTGTAGTGCTTCCATCCTGACTGCAATTCTGCACATAGTTCTGCCCTCCCAGTGACATATCTGACCCACGAAGTTCTGGAGCCAGTGAGATTGATGGGAATGCGACCCATCACTGCTTCTTGTCTGTAGTGAGCTCTATCAATGCAAATGCCGTGGAGAAATTTTTCCTAGTGGATCTCTGTGGGGCTAAACATTGCCAGAGGAAGGAATGGCAATCAGGAGAGTCGAGAAATGTAGGGTAGTAGGCAATAGAGTCATTGTGACTTCAGAATGTCTCTAACCTAAGTAGTACACAAGAAGAGTCTGGTTGGCTTTGAGCAAAGACTTTCCACTGTGGCTAATCAGATGCTTTTGGGAAAGATCACAAGTGGTACTTTGCTTCAGTCTCCCCAGCAACTGAAACTCATAGGACTACTGTCTCTAAACATGGAAATGCCATACAACCATCATTGTCAATCACTGATGCATCGTTCACGAATTTGTCTAATCTCCTTTTAAAGCCACAAAACCTGAGATCTTCACCACATAACTTGGAAGTGAATTTCATAAATTTATTATGCACTGTGTGAAGAAGGTACCATCTTTTGTGCTTCAGCAGCTGGGAATGCAAAAGAGGAGCAAAAATCAACAGCCTAAGGCAAACTGAAAGATAGAAAAGTTAACTATTTACTCTGACTAACTTCAGGGTAGTAATGTCGTTACTATGGTCTGATATTTAGACGTGTCCGATGAAACAGGTACACATTCAAGAGGTGGTCAGGTATTAAAAGCAAAGGGGGGGGACGGAATTTACACCATCCAAGATTGAACCAATTTGTATGTGCCAAGATGGTTCAGAGTAAAATTTGGATATTGTAGCAAATATTTTTTAATGAAAACTTATATTTATGATACCTTGCCCCATACCAGCTGCTAAAAAGTTGCACACTTCCCACTGTGTTGATGAAATTTAGGCACATTTGGTAGGTTTGTAAAAAATAAAAGAGAGAAATTTTGGGTTGCTGTTACAAAGAAAAATGATAAGATCATAGGACATAAATTAATCATGGATCCCACAATTATATTATCAGAAAAACTGAATGAGGCATTACTAAAAAAAATTAAAGGAAAATGGTGGGGAATATGTTGGCAGCAGCACAGATATTGATAGCTAAATGTTGAAAGAAACAGCAGAAGTCATCTGTGGGGAATATGGAAAATATATTTGGCATACAATATTAATGCACAAAGTATTTTATAATAAACTTTAATAATGAGAAAGGTGCTTTGTGACTGTGAATTTATTTCATAATGGACTCTTAAAACTTGATATAAAAATATTGGGAAATCAGTTTTGAAAGTTATATAAGATTGAAAATCATGCTCATTTGTAAAAGAAAGAACTGCACTGGTGTTATTTAATCACAAAGCAATTCTGTTCAATATTAATCCATTATTATGTAATTAGAGAAGTGTATAAATATATGATTTATAGATTTTAATAAATCATTGTCTAACATAATGATATAGTGTTGTAATATATCACACAATGATAATTAACTGGAATGTTTATGTGATTTTTTAATGAAATAAGAGTTTATTATTAATAATAATAAATATTCAGTACAGCAATACATAGGATGGAGAGAGAGTGGAGGTTGAAACATTACACTTCATAATAGCAAGGTAAGGATGTTCTGCTGTAATGTGTGAATATTACATATTTCACATATGGCACTTTCCCATCCTAGTTCTGTTGGCCACAGATGGCGTGTGAAGCTCATGAATTTCATCATAAGTTAAATCAAGGGTGGGGAACCACTTTCAGTCCATGGTCCAGACTGAAACCTGGCCAACCCTCTGGGCTCCTCATTCCAGTGGTGGGTGTGGCAAAAGCAGCGGGGTTACTATCAAATGTACTTTACATTTGATTCTCCCTTTGTTTTAGGGCAGTTGTACATAAAACATGTAAAACATATGCAAAATACTTAAAAATTTAAAGTCTAATCCAGGGAACATCACAGAAAGTGGTGAGGCAGATCCAAATAATTGTCAGATGGCATCATCATAATGTCATATGATTGGCAGAGGTTGCTAAAAATGGACCATTTATGGGCCATTTGGAGGGGCTCAGTGGGCTAATTCAGGCTTGCAGGATCCACAAGTTTCATACTGCAGACTGCAGCAGAAATGTGGAAAGAAGCTCAGTACATGTCCTGCGTCGTGTTTTCCCGCTTCTGTGTCCTGTATGATCTACCTGCAGTTCAGGGTCTCTAGGCACAAAATCTCCCCCCACCTCAGCTTGGGGTATGAGAACTGCACATAAACTGCAGGAAAAAATGCTACCTTGTAATGTACGTGCCATATATTTTTCAAAGCAGATTGTGCCAGCTTAGAGTTAGTGAGTTCTTTATCTTTCTTCCCATTTGTCTGAGACTGTGGCATACACCTTGCTTTCTCTTTCCCCCCGCCCCCCACTGCTGAGTCACATGGCCAGAGTAGATAAGTGGTTCCTAATCAGAGTTGCTCATTGAGCCCATCTGAGTCAGCTTTTTAATTACCATAAGAAAAAGATAGGAACACAGCAAGAATAACTTCTAATTCCAGCGCCCAGAGATCTCATTACAACGCAATTACTATCCTCTAAAATGTAACCACTTTTAAGTTAGGAAAGGCAGAAAAAAAGGATGGGGGGGGAGGGCTGCTTAACTAAAAACCAGTGAAAGGATGCTAAGATGCTTGCCACATATTTATGCCGTGTATGGTGCGTTTACCTCTTGCCCGTGTTACGATGATCCTGAATGTATTGCAGTAAAATGAAGAGATTATGATAACAACCATCATCATATTATTTCATAGCACTAAACCAATTGCAGGCAAAATTCTTGGGATCCTTCCCAGCTGTTGGAAAGGACTGGTGGATTAAATTAGCTGAAGGCAGTTATGGAGAATGGTGATTACTAGCTGGAAAAGAAATGAAGGTCAGCAAAAGAGAGATGGCATTCTTCAGATATATAAAGTGTTGTTTAAACAGGAAGGTTGGGTTGCTTTCTATGCCCATGGCAACAGAATATCCCCCCCCCCCATATTTTTTAAAAAATATTTTTATCCTGCCTTTGAGGCAGCTAACAGCTAATAAAATCATTTAAAAAAAAACATTTAAAAAAAGCAAGCAATTATTGGTTCATTAGAAACCACCTTGTTAAATGAACCTATTTAGTTTGTTTGTTGTCTGTTACCTAAAAGCACAGAGAGGAAGTAACCTGAATCTTTGAGTGGACACAAGCTAAAGGCTTCTTTGCACTGACCAACTCCTACCTCTAAGCAGTCGTTGGCCCACTTCAGCCATGCATTTAGCCGTAGCCAGGATTTATTGGGGGACTGACGGACAGGATTTACTGGGGGAGTAGATCTGAGTTGTCTGCAATGCAATTGGTCACTTAAAAAGTGAAGGTAAAGGACCCCTGACCGTTAAGTCCAGTTGCAGACAACTCTGGGGTTGCGGTGCTCATCTTGCTTTACAGGCCAAGGGAGCCGGCGTTTGTCCGCAGACAGTTTTTCCAGGTCATGTGGCCAGCATGACTAAACCACTTCTGGTGCAACAGAACACCGAAACCAGAGCAGCACACAGAAACGCCATTTACCTTCCCGCCAGAGCGGTCCCTATTTATCTACTTGCACTTTTTGGCATGCTTTTAAACTGCTAGGTTGGCAGGAGCAGGGACAGAGCAGCGGGAGCTCACCCCATCGCAGGGATTCGAGCCGCCAACCTTCTGATCGGCAAGCCCAAGAGGCTCAGTGGTTTAGACCACAGCTCCACCCGTGTCCCTCTATTGGTCACTTAGTTAAGCATTTTTGTTTATTTACTTGATTTGAAATGTTAGCATGGGCCAAGATGTACATCCCTGGAGAGCAACCTGTTTTTCTGGAGGGCCACTTTGGGACGTGAGTGGGTGATTTTGGCTAATTCTTCAACTCCAGTCCATAAGTTTCTCTGCCAGCAAATTGGGTTGCCACTGACAACTTTGGCTTCTGACCCCTAGTGTACATTGGATGCAGCAACATCCATTCTTATGATTGCTGCAGATGGAGGTTGGGGGTGGGGTGATGTGTAAGGCTGCTGTGACTGCGGTATTCACTGACAACTTTATCCATGTGTAGATCAGTTCACAGTAATACTTTCTTGCCTGATTGTGGGCACATGTGATTTTTGTCTTTGCATACAGTCTAGGTTTCAGATGTATTTTTAAAGATTTCATACAGATAAAATAAAAAAGGATGTGCATAGTCTCAAGGGGTTCCCCTCCCTTGTGGGAGTAGCCAACAAATACCTATTTCCAACTCATCAGTCCCTGGATACAATCTATTCTTTCATATAAATGATACATGGGCCAGATAGAAATTTGGGGACTAAGATTTTCCTTGATAAAATGGTGATTAGGAAAAGGGTTAATCCCACTTCCTAGGTGTTATACTCCTCATCTGAATTGATTGTCCTTTAATGGAAGCCTGACATTCAACAGGAGAAACTTCCCAGCATGTAAATTGGTGAGGAAAGCTTCCTAATGTCTGTTCATGAAACTATTGTTAATGACACACCTAAAATTTGCAATATTTTTGTACTCTTTCAATACAATTAATGTGTATTAGTGGAATGGTGGAGCTAACCTCTATTAGTTATTGTGGATTCAGAATAAAGCAACGATTTCTATTAATCCTCAGGAAATGAGTATATTGTGCACACATCCTTAGAATTAACTTCCAGAAGAAGGAAAACCTCCACATGCTTTTGAAGAAGTCCAGATTCCTTCCAAACAGTAGCAGGCTGGATTTCCACTGCGTTATTGGGGAAATCTACTTTTCTTCCTACTCTGCACTGTTGAAATAGACCAAGTTCTCAGCACCAACACTTCCTCTTTATTTCTCTTACAGCATTTTGGCAACAGTCGGCACCGAATTTGACCTGCGGACTCTGCGGGCTGTTCGTGTGCTCCGGCCACTAAAGCTAGTGTCGGGAATCCCAAGTGAGTTAAGTGCACTCTTCATGTCCTGCAGCTCACCTGTAACTTATTTGAAGCACCCACCTTAGCATCTTCCTACAAGATATAACGACTGATCTCGTCTTCCTGTGGCTCCAGTATTAACCTATGCCCACCACCTCCTGGGAACCTACAACTTTTCTTACAGCCTTCCCATGCAACCCATATGAACCAGCTTGAACCCTGTGATCATCATCAGAGGCCCTTCTTTGTGTGCCTCTTCCTAAAGAGGCAACATGAGAACAGGCCTTTTCTGTGGTTGCTCCCCATTTGTGGAGTGTTCTCCCTAGGGATGCTTGCCTGGTGCCTTCATTGCATTTCCTTAGGCACCAGGCAAAAAAGTTTCTTTGTAGCCAGGCTGATTAACATTCTATGGTTTTTTAAATGTGTTTGAGGGAGGAGGGTTGTTGGGTTTTTTATGTACCTTATGTTCTCATGTATTATTTTTATGTAGTGAACCACCCTGTGATTTTCAAATGAAAGGTGATTTACAAAATAAATAAATAAATAAATAAATAACCCAATGCCTAATCAAAGAATCTGTCCTCTCCCTGTAAAACCCAGACTCTAATCCTAGGGACATCTTCCCAGAAGTAAACACCACTGATCACAGCAGGACTTACTTTTGAGTAAACATACATAGCATTGCACTGCCACCCCTTATTCTCCCCTAGGCTCTACATGTAGGAACTAGAGCGTCAGCCAGGAGTGTGGCATCACTGGATATTATTCCAAAGTTCTTGAATGCTAAGAGCGATGTCTAGAACTTGTGGAGTTTCCCATTTGTTTCCATGGGAGATATTTGGAAATAATTTGCATGAATGAAGGCTATTCCAATGCAAGATGGTTATCAAAAGGGACTTGGGAATATCCACATAAATTCCATACTTGGGAAGATCTTGTGACCTTCCAAAATGGCTCTTGCTTAATATCAGCCAGTTCAGGCTTCTTTCTTATTAGGATCTCTTTCCTCTAGGCTTATGGCCTCTTCTGAAAATATTATGTAGCAGAAAAAGAAATGGTCATAGATTATAGCCACATGCTGTACAGAATGAGGAATTTGATTTCTCTCATTCTTCTGTCTCCACTACTTATGAATGCAATAAGCAGGGAGTGAATTCTAGGTTAGGGGGAATTTGCACAAAGCAGGGAGCAGTGGTCAGGTCCCTCCCTGCTCCTGTTGAAATTTAAGTACAGTATGCATACTTATGGATCTGCCTTGTGGTAATCCTGCTCTGCCCTCTGTCTTTTTCTTCTAGGTTTACAAGTCGTCCTCAAGTCCATCATGAAGGCCATGATACCTCTGCTGCAAATTGGCCTCCTCCTATTTTTTGCAATCCTTATTTTTGCAATCATAGGGTTAGAATTTTATATGGGGAAATTTCACACTGCCTGCAAGGATATTATTACAGGTAGGTAAAGAGCGTCTGTTTCTCTGTGTCTGCTCCTCATCCTCATCATCCGAAGCTCAGACATAGAAGGCAGTGAGGTTGTTTTGACCCTGGATAATAGGTATCAGGCAAGCTTTTTTTTTCTGCTAGGATTAAGTGGGCCAGGCTGAATATACTGAGTGAGCAAGTTTAGGGCAGGGGTGGGGAACCACTTTTGGCAAGAGAGATGGATCCAAAAAGGGTCAACACTCCTAGGATTACTTTGGTAGGTGGACAGGAACTCCCACTTGCCAATCACCTGATTTCACCTGATCTCCTGTGACATCAGACATTTCCTCTTCCATGTCTCCAAAGGAGGATTTGAGAGTGTACTTAAGAGCTCACTTCTGATAATTTATTTGTGGCTGCTGTTTGAACCTTTCCCATATCCGATGTCAAGTGATTTAAGGTGGGTGAGGCACACCCAAAACAGCCTCTTGAGCCAAACCTGTGACCTGGTGGGCCTAATTAGTTCCTTGTTACAGGGTTTCTTCTCCCCCCTCCAACTTGTGTTGGAGAAGAAATGTAGACTGGATAGAAATGTACATGTTAGGTGGTGAGCCTCCTTGCAAGATTGACCTCAGGCCAAAACAGCTCTATTTGTTTCTACAGAAGCCAGGTACAGAGAATGCTAATTGACTGATCCCTGTGATATCACCATCTCTCCCCCTTTTCATATAACTTTTTTGTTTGTTAAAAAGAGTTGTGTTTTGATGGGGCTCTTTTTTAATGAATAGGGTGCTGAACAAATGTTCAAGCAACTGAACACTCCATGATAAGCTTTATTACCTGCTCCTGATTACCTGCCTGGCACAGTTGCAGTATAACCAGAGAGTCTCTTTTCCCTCCCTCCGCAGATGAAATCAAGGAGGAAGCTCCATGTGGAACGGACGCGTCATCACGCCTCTGCCCTAATGGGACCAAGTGTGAAGAATACTGGGAAGGACCCAACTACGGGATCACACAGTTCGATAACATCCTGTTTGCCGTGCTGACTGTCTTCCAGTGTATCACCATGGAAGGGTGGACTGACCTCCTATACGATGTGAGTATTATTGTTA
This sequence comes from Podarcis gaigeae, assembly GCF_964106915.1. Classification (NCBI taxonomy): domain Eukaryota; kingdom Metazoa; phylum Chordata; class Lepidosauria; order Squamata; family Lacertidae; genus Podarcis; species Podarcis gaigeae. The sequence goes on from NC_139679.1 coordinate 45,189,390, forward strand.
TTTATTTATACCCAGCCTTCTTCTCTCAGAGGGACTCAAGGCAGCTTACAAAGAAATATATTAAATGGTAGAACTGGCTGTATTATGGTTCTGTCTGCAGGATGTACCGTAGCAAGAAAAGCAGAAAAACAAGGACTTAAGTACAGTCATACCTTGGAAGCTGAACCGAATCTGTTCTAGAAGTCCATTTGACTTCCAAAACATTTGACTTCCAAGATGCGGCTTCTGATTGGCTGCAGGAGCTTCCTGCAACCAATCGGAAGCCCCACCGGATGTTCGGCTTCCAAAAGAACGTTCGCAAACACTCACTTCCGGATTTGCCGCATTCAGGAGCCAAAACGTTTGGCTGCTAAGGTGTTCTTCAACCAAGGTACGACTGTAATTTGAAAAGATAGTATCTCTGGGTATGTTATGAATGTAGGCAGGCATTGGCCTAATGCTGGTAGAATAACATTGTGGCTTTTTCTGTGGTATAAAGGAGTGATGAGTATAATATGAACCTAGGCATGGGAATTAGGATCTGTTCGCCACATTCCTGCCTTGTTTGTTCATTTGTTGGCTGCATACATGCATATATCCCTTTTTCGCCAACATGCTTCAGTTTCATCTGCAGTAAATACTGTTTTCCTGCGGAGTAGCAAATTAGTTTTTGCATCTGTCCCGTAGCCAAGCATTCAGAGATCAGTTTCTAGAATGAAACTGTGAAGCATTCCATCTAAACCAGGAGCTGGGGGATCTCAGGTCCAGGGGCCCAATGCAGCCCTTCAAGCCCTTGGACCTCTCCCTAGGCCACCCCTTTCACTGGCCCTGCCTCATACCCTCCATGATAGTTTTTGCTTAGCTGTAAGATGTCCTTGAATTCTGATAAGGTCTCATTGTGAGTAGAAAGTAGCCTACTGTATAATGGTAAAACTTGTATTTGTTGTTCCACCCATTTTTGCCTCTGGCCCCACACATCACTGGTCTGTGGCCCTTGGAAGGTTGTCCACTAAGGAATATGGCCCTTGGGCTTAAAAACGTTCCCCAGCCCTGATCTAGACTGAATCTGGCACCTTAGTCACAGTCTCAGATGCACAGAATCCTCATTGAGCTGTAGCAATTCTATCCCATTAGGAAATACCGTAATTATACTGATCAGAACTGGGAGATTTTAATTGAGAAAATAGATCTTCCCACTGGCTGCCCTCTGACCATTCAAACTAGGTTTCATAACATAGTTAATGATACATGGGACAGTGGTGGTGGAGATTTCTCAGTATCTGTTGTGGAGATTTAAGAGGTCACACAGGCAAAACGGTGCAATTACTGAGGATAGTTCGATTGCATTAGATGCAGCACAGTCTCTCTCACACACCCAAATTATATTCCAGACCTTGAATTGAGGTCAGTAAATTCCAGTCCCAGTCCCTTACTTTTTCCTCTTTAGCGTTGAGTACAGCTGGTGGCTGGTTGTGTGGATAAGGCACATGTGTCACAGCTGAACCAACATGGGGAAGAGGAATTAATCCTAAAGCCACAGGGATTCCCCTGGAGCAATTTAGGAGGCCTCCTCTTAGGATTGGTCTGCCTGTCATTAGGAAATAAGACCATTTGGAATTCAAAACATAAAAGCACTCTACACCAAAGAGGCAACATACATTTTTTGCTGGAGGTACAATTCTAAGTCTTCCAAAGCCAGGCTTCAGAGCACAGGAGACTGATAACTTCCGTGAGTCACAACAAGCACACCTGATTCCAGAATAGCAACAGGAACCTTTATCCCATAGCAGCAGACTCTGTAATAAGAAGCAAAAGAATCTGAATTGAATTGAAATGAGATGAGATGCACCCATTTTGGGAGAGTTTATAAGGGGAGCCTTATAGGAACGTGGGGTAGCCATGGTCGCATGTCATAATGTACTGTCACTTACCTAAAACATTTAGATGAGCACAGCAAGGATTGCCTGTCCTAAAGGTAAAGGTACCCCTGCCTGTACGGGCCAGTCTTGACAGACTCTGGGGTTGTGCGCCCATCTCACTTAAGAGGCCAGGGGCCAGCGCTGTCCGGAGACACCTCCGGGTCACGTGGCCAGCGTGACATCGCTGCTCTGGCGAGCCAGAGCCGCACACGGAAACGCCGTTTACCTTCCCGCTGGTAAGCGGTCCCTATTTATCTACTTGCACTCGGAGGTGCTTTCGAACTGCTAGGTTGGCAGGCACTGGGACCGAGCAGCGGGAGCGCACCCCGCCGCAGGGATTCGAACCGCCGACCTTTCGATCGGCAAGCCCTAGGCGCTGAGGCTTTAACCCTGCCTGTCCTAGACAGCTCCAAACAGCTAGAAAAAAAATGAGGGAAAGAGCCTGAAAGCACTCAGGCCACCTTGTAAAAAAGAAAAAACAGCAGCAAATACATGAGTAGGAGCAGACCATGCTCAGAAAGAATTGTAGACAATTGCTCAGAAAGAATGCAAATTAATCTGCATATCTGATCATGATCTATGGATGCATACTTGGAAAGGTGGCTCCAAATTGTGGAACATATGGAAATCCTCCTCCATCCCTGTTCAGGTGGCTGCACAGACTCCTAACCACTAGCTTCAGTGTCCAGAACCCATTCTAGCGTCCCAGCTGGTGGTACAGCAACCCTGTAAAAAGCCAGCCCATCCTTCTTTGACTCTGAGCTCGAGGCTGAGATTGTTAACAACAGTTCTGGGCTCTGCGCAGGGATTAGACAAAGGATGAAAATGTAAGAGGGGGTGTTTTGCATGCTGCTCAGCTGAGCATCTGAAAAAGAGACTCTCAGCTGTAAGGTGAAAAAGTTTGATGGCCTCTCACACTTTAATGGTAGCCACCAGTGAAGATTTGTCATTTTCCCTGTAATGTCACTTGAAATGACTCTACATCATGATGTAGTGTAATTCTGGGGCATCACAGGAAAATAAAAACGGCAGCTGCTAGCCTGTGGAGCACCAGTGAATTTCAGAATTTGTCCCCCTTATTTCATGGCCTCTGAGTGGGAACATAGAAGGAGGAGGCAGTTTTGCTTCAGTCTAGTTTTGCAGTCCAAGCAACAGCAGAGGGTTTTGCATAAGAAATGGCATTGCTGATTCCCCCAGTTGATATTTGCCCTTTTAAAATCAGCTACTAGTGGTGTCAACCTGTCTAATATTATCCTGGTTTTGTACAGCTACTGTAGATGTCTGTCCCCAGGAACAGAAGGCTACTCTGGTATGTGAGAGGATGCAGAAGCCAGGTGATCTAGGGTTGTGCACTGGTAGACCTTGGGAGCAGATAGAGGTTTAGGAGAAACAAAGAATATTAACAGGAGAGAAGCAATGCCTGGTTGCAGTGTTGGTTGTAGAAGTCTTTTAAAAGGATAGAGCAGAGTTGGCAGAAGGCAAAGGATGGGTGAGACATGGAGAGGGAGGGAGACTGGCTGGTAGCCAGGGAGGGTGGATCACTGTAATGGAAAGAGCATTGATCAGCCATGTAAATGGCAATTGATGAGACTGGGCATGTTGAGTTTGTGTTTCAAGAAGCGTGAGGAGTGGTGAGGTCAAGAAGCCAGGAAGATGAGCACAGATTTTAAAATCTCTGGAGAAAGGGAAGAGAGCCAGGAGTCAGACACAGTTCTTGTTTACTGAAGTTGATTATGGATAGTACCAAAGGACCAGCTGTGGGGGCACCATTATGATATGTTGGTGGTACTCTCTCACATAATGTGTGGTTAAAACAAATACATCCCCATTTTGCCTGCAAAACTCATTGCCCCAGAACTAAATGTCACTTGTTAAATTCTGAGTAAGGAGTAATAGTTATTGTTGAATGTTTGTTATGATCACAAGATGCAATTCCTGAGGCTACAATAATACTGTTAATATTAATCACTGGATCATGTATGTAAACACAGGACTTCTTTCTATTCCGCCCCCCAAGATTACATATCCCATTAGCAAACCATTTAAAAATGAGGAGGTGATGCAGGGACCAGGTAACTGATAGGTGACAGGAGAGCAGGAGTGGATATAAGACTCTTTCTACAGCAAAATAAGGTTGAGTGAGAAATTAGATTTGAATGCTCCCATACACCTCAATCTAAATAGTTAAAGCTCTGTAAAACATCTGAAATTGACCCTCAAACTATATTGGGAGTAGGAGAAGCCAGTGTCACAGAGCGAGGAATTCTGGAAAAGGCAAAGTCATTGGTTGTTTTTTTAGTATGATATGGTAGTTGGGAAAATAGCTCCTTATAAACCTATAGCTGTCTAGGTGTAGTCCTAAGAACATAATAAGATCTCTGCAGGTTCAGAATTAAGGTCCACCCAGTCCAGTATCTTGTTTTCAGGAGAAGTCAGCCAGGTGCCTCTGGCAAAACCACAAACAGGTCATGAAAGTGACAGCCTTCCCTGTTGCTGCTCTCTCAGTAACTAGTATTCAGTAGCTCACTGCCTCAGAACCATTTTATCACATTGAACCAGACCTTGGGAGGGATGTGCCAAAAGAAATTTAATTTCCATGTCCCACAAGAAGCACTGAAAGGTAAGTTTGGGGCATAAGATGCCCATTAGAGACAGGTCTCTCTTTGAGGCCTTCCTATATTGGAAACAAGACTTTCTTGTAAATTAATGTATCATCTACTACCATTTTAGTGTGTTGCTAACACTAAAAAGTTTGAACCCCATGAATCATCCCCTCCTACCTGCCCTCTTTTCAAAAGCACAGATGAGCAATATGTACGCTATTCTTTTCCTTTTTGCCTTGTGGGTCATCAAACTAGAAATCATGGGTATTTTTTCAGAAAGAGACACGTGTTCATTCAATTATACTCACAGTCCTCCCTTAGATTCTAATTCAATTTGGATAATGCACTTGCAATAGCAGTGAACTATAGACTCTCTATCCCCTTTCCCACTTAGAATGCATGTGGATATTTCATTTTGCCTCTTACCTTTATACACACACACACACACACATATACTGCAAATATATGAGTGTTATTGCTGCCACACTACCATGCTCTCCTGGAAGATGTAGTTTTGCTATGCTAATGTGCATGAGATGCCTGCAGCAGCGTTCAGTACTTTTAAGGTTGCTTACAGGTGTACCTGCACATAGGAATGGGACAGCTTTTTCTATTGCGGGGTGAGCTCTGCTTCCTCCCCTGCCTTCACTTCTCAAAGGAGGCACATACAATATTCAAACTGAAGCCGGTTTTTGTTACTCCTTTCCTCCTCTCCCCCACCAGCCTTCATTCAGGCATTCTACTTAAATCTCAAGCATGTGCTTGATTTGTTTGTTTTCAAGTTTTTAAAGAAAAGGCTTTCACAGAGTGTATTCACAGTCTTGTACTGCTGCTCTGAGAAATGACTCTATCAGTCATTGCTGTGCTTCTGCAGCAAACTGGAAGAACAGTTTTCCCCTAAGCTCAGTCCTGGGAGAAGATGGTGTTTAGCTCTAAATGCGGTGAGTGCATCTCCACAGCAGGCTCCCTGTAAAAATGGCACATGTTTGTTTTGATTAGCAGCCATTCTATCTGGCTGCATCAGAGGAGGAGTTGAAACAGCAAAGCCTAATACAACAGCTTCACTAGGACCAGCTGCCATGTGGCTCTTCCTCTCCCAGCGTTGTCATCTGTTAGTCGTCATTTCACTTGGCTGCCTCTGGAGAAGACAAATTGGCCCCACTTCACTGGCTTAGCCAGGCCCAATTGCCATTTGGCTCCTCACTTCCCAGAACTATCTCTTCAGTAGCCATTCCACCTGGTCATTAGAACAACAATAATAGAATTGTATATAAGAATTGGCTCTCCCACATTTGCTCTCTTTTTCTTCTTCTTCCCTGTCTCTTTTTCCCATTTTATATTGTGGCTATTAGACTAAACCTGTGGGCAGGGTCTGTGGTATTTTTTTGTGGGGGGAATGCTTTTTGCACAGCACCTATGTCTGGCTAGAAATGGGAAAATATTAGCAATAATGTATGTTTGCTAGTGTTGTTGATAATTCGGCATAGCCACAGAATTTGGGACGACAGACATTCACATGTTGTAATATGAAAGAAGATGTGATGTCTGTGTCTATTTTTCCTATGAGACAGCAGGAGAGCAGTACCAGCCAGATATCTTGGCTAATTAAATCCACAGCAGTTTGTACTTGAAAGAACCTGAGGGGCTGTGAAAACCACAGGAAACTGCCTTAAACCAAGTCTGACCCATCTAGCCTTTAAGTGCAGGGTTTTGTTTTTCCACAAATTGGCAGGGCAGGTCCTCAGATACAGATCAGGAGCGTAGTATTGAGGGGGTAGACCACCCCAGCTATAAACCTGATTGGAATCAGACTCCCCACAGCTGCAGTTTTGCACTACAGTGGTACCTCGGGTTACATACGCTTCAGGTTACATACGCTTCAGGTTACAGACTCCGCTAACCCAGAAATAGTGCCTCAGGTTAAGAACTTTGCTTCAGGATGAAAACAGAAATTGTGCTCCGGCAGCGCGACAGCAGCAGGAGGCCCCATTAGCTAAAGTGATGCTTCAGGTTAAGAACAGTTTCAGGTTAAGAACGGAGCTCTGGAACAAATTAAGTACTTAACCCGAGGTACCACTGTACAAGAAAAGCCACCATGAACAAGAGGTGTGCCCCACCTTCTGGTTGTAGGCATAGGGGCCACAATCCAGATCTGGACCACAGCAAGAGGGTAAATAGTTAAAACCCTCCCTACTATGTTAGGATCCTAGTTGAAAGGCCTCATACTGGTAATTTGTGTAAAAAGCAAAACCCCTGAATAAGCATGCAATTAAATGTACAGATGCATAGCTAAATGCACAGCTTAGCCCTCAGTATTCTTCACTTACTTTGCTTTCAGGCAAGGGGTTTTCCAGCACGTAAAATGTTAATGTTTCAATAGTCTCTTTCATTTTTCTAAACACTGGGCATTCGTGACTGCATAAAGTTTCTGCTGTGCTGTAACCTTTTCAGTTCTGCTAGGCAGCATCTGCAGCAGCTGCCTGTGTTGTTTGTCTGATGGTATTTTAGCAGTGTACCCCTAAACCATCCCAATTTGAGCGGGACAACCCAGAAGCAATTGCAGCTTCTGATTGGATCTCAGATCAAAAGACCCTCTTTTTTGGTCTCACTCTCACACAAATCAGTTGGCTCATGCCAAAGCGTTGGACCAAAAGACACCCATTTTTTGGGGTCATGCGCAAGTCACCTGGCTTGCCCACTTTCTCAGAAGTAGCCGTATTAGGGAACTACGGGTTGTAATAATAATGATGATAATGATGGTGATAATTATTTTATTTATTTATTTATTTATTCATACATACATACATACATACATACATACATACCCCACCCATCTGGCTGGGTTTCCCCAGCCACTCTAATGCTAGACCTACTCAGAGTGTTGGCCCATTGAAATCAGTGGACTGAAGTTAGTCAGTAGATCTACTTTGAGTAGGATTACCATCAGATGGATTTCTTTGTATCAAGTTTCCCAAACAGCTTGAGACTGGGAAGTGCTCTACCCATGGAATTCACACTCTGTTCCATGAGCTAATCAGGCTAATACAGACAGCAGAGCTCGCTGTCCCAGGATTGTCTCTCACTATATTCCCCACTGGCTTCCAAGAGAATTTGTGGCAGCCAGCAATGCTCTGTGAGTCAGTGGCCATGAATCCCTCCAAGACAGCACTGGGGTGAGGAGACTGCACTTTGCACCAGTATTCATGGAACTATTTATTGGAACCCTGGGATTGAATTTCAGTGAACAAATTTGCTAAATGCCTCCATGTTAGTGTGTGCGCACTAAATGTTTGACAGGCATGGGTGTGTGGCTCTAGTTAGAAATGGGAAAACTAAGCAGTGAGTGTTAACTCCTCAAAGGCAAGCAGCACACTATGGCTGTTATTGCTGCCTGCCCAGGAATGCAGATATGGAGTGGGGCTGTCAAGCAACTGGCAGGCCCCAGAACATGGCTGGTGGGCTGCCTTTGGTTTGGTGGGTCGCAAGTTGTTCAGGCCTGCCCTAGAGGGTGGCAACTGCACCTTAAGCTTTGGCTACCAGGAAGAGGAGAAATTTGAAAAGTCGGTCCATTCTCCTTTCAGACCCTGATTTGATTTGCATAATTGCTCACTCTTAGAGCAACTACATACTACCAGGAGTCTGTCACTTTTGTTAGAAAGAAGTGGAGTAAAAGCTTTATGTCCTGTTATCCCCTAAAATGGAGACCACCCTACTGTTGGAAGAGGGGCACTGGGTGGGGGGGGGGAGGCAGATTGATTGGGGTGAATTAATTCAAAACTGGCAGTCTCAACCAGCAATAAAAAAATCACTTTAAGAATCAAAACAGCACAGTCTACAGAGGCCTGAAAGAGGAAGATGCATGTTAGGGAAATGAGAAGCGAAAAAGAGAGAGCACTTTCAAATTATAGATTGGCATGACCTTTCTCAGCAGCTTTGATTTGATAGAGATCTTTGAAAAAGCCAAGCAGTGGAGAAGATCCATGATATATGCTTAAGTCCGCTGGAGCTGTCTGTTCTGCAAGAATCTGTTGCTGCACTCACTTCTGATTTCTCGAGAAGTCTTTTCACAATGAGCTGGATTACGCTGATTAAACATCTGTGCTTGTGTGGCATGTGGATCATTTAGCCTTGATGATTTCCTGGATCAGTCTATCCCCACAATTTAGTTTGAGTGTTATTATTTAGATTTTCACTTCGCTTTAGCCTAAAAATAAAATTAAAAAGGCAGAGAAGCAGGGTACAAAATTGTCCCTATCCCATTCTTTACAATAAACATGATAGATAAAGTAATTACAAGCTACTCTCAACATGCTGGGGTTATGTTCTGGGGATAGTACCTAAAGCCAAAATCACATATAGTCCAAAACACATTGGGTTCAAAGATTTTTGCCCCTTGCTGCCTGCCCCCTTTCCGACCCCTTTTTAATTAAATTTGCCAAGCATGTAAAGTTGAATGCACACAGGTTAAATGTGCTTAGGTTGCGAGTCACTTGTGCTAAATATTTTTAATTCTGCATAACAAGATTTTATTTTAATGCAGCACATGCACAAACACTGCCAGTATTCCAGTGCTAACTGCAAGTCTGGCACTAACTTTATTTGCTTTTAGGCAGCAGTTAAAAACTCATCCCTTTGTCCAAGCTTTTGGCAGGGAGAGGTTTTGGGGAGATGCAGCCAATACTAGTTGTCTTGTTGCAAGTAGTCATTCAAAATTTGAGTTTTATTTATGTGACAGGTGATGGTTATTTATAACATATTTTGATTATATTATGTGACCCACCCTTGGATCTCCTTGTGATGAAGAAAGATGCAGTACAAATTTATTAAATAAATAAGCCCAACGCTGCTTCAGGTGTTTAGGCTGCATTTCTTCATTTCACTTTTTAATTTGTATACTCCCTTTCTGTATTGCTATACACAAGCCACTTTGCAATCTGAAGAAACAACAAAATACACAACAAAGATCACACATCCTTATAACAGTCTAATTCAATACAAGTAAGTCATTTAAAAAATGACTTAAAATAAAAACTTATTAAAAAATTAAGTAATACAGTGGTACCTCGGAAGTTGAACTGAATCCGTTCTGGAAATCCGTTCAACTTCCAAAACGTTTGGAAACCAATGTGCTGTTTCCAGATGGCTGCAGGAAGCTCCTGCAGCCAGTTGGAAGCAGCGGAAGTTGCGTTGGATGTTCGGGTTCCAAAGAACGTTCGCAAACCGGAACACTCACTTCCAGATTTGCGGCATTCGGGAGCCGAAACGTTTGACTTGCAAGGCACTCAGGATCCAAGGTACGACTCTCCACTTAGAGTATATTATACAATAAACTCTCAAAATATCAGTAAATAATAATTCAACAGAAATTAACGGTCAACCATTACGATAAATCATTCCTAAACTATAATCAATAAAAACAACAGCAAAGACACAATGCATAAATTACTACAGTACATAAAAGGCCATGTAAAAAGATTGAACTGAGCACAAAGTCACATAAATTATAAAATCACAAAATGCCCTAACATAACTGGTGCAGTAGGTTTGGTGAGTTTCCAAGGGGGTGGGGGAAGGATACCCCTCCACTCACAGTTCTTTCTCCAGCCTCTTCCCCCTTCTCCTCCAGCTGCATGTTTACCTGAGAGTAAGCCCCATTGAGCAGAGCTGGAGTTTTCAACAGAAGTGAGTTCTACAGTTATGCACCATCTAGTGGAATTCCTTCTCATCATACTGACCTGGTAGATCCTATGGCCCAGATTCAGCTAACCCAGTACATTAAGGGGAAGCCAACATCAGGACTTTCCTCATCTCTTCTCAACACACAACTCTCCCAAATCCTTTCTGAAGAGTAAGGTGAACCCTCAGAACAGCACATAAGGGGAGGAGAGGAGGATTGTTTTGTCTGGCAAGCGGGAATGCTTGTGCTGATATAACAATCAGAAGAGCAAAGAAATGTTTTGGGGGAGATGGGGGGGCTTCTGCTTTTTTTAGTCTCTGGGGTGGAGATGGTGAGGCTTTGTTTAAATTGCATATTTAAAGAAGAAACATCCACTTCAATGGCTTTCTGCTATAGTACTTTCCCTCCATGTTCTCAGATCACTTTCCTGTGCCCACCTTGTCCTCTTTTCTCTGTGTCCTGTGCGTTTCTGAAGGTGCCCTGGATAACTAACCAGCACATCTTTTCATTCCTAGCCTCTTGGGAAAGGAAACTAGTTTATTTCTACTCAAATTGGTTTCATTACTCTCCTGTGCCTTCCCACCCCCAACCCCCATGTAGGTCTCCTATAAGCTTTTTGAAAGTGGTTGTGTTCCTTCTCCCTGTAGGCTCTCTAAAAATGTAACATGGCTGGAGTTTATGCATATAACTGTTTCCAAGAAAGAATAGGGCATCAGTGATTCTCTTTCTTTCCTAGTTCCAGTTCACACAACCACAGAATCATAGAATTGTAGAGTTGGAAGGGACCATGAGGGTCATCTAGTCCAACCCCCTGCAATGCCGGCATCTTTTGCCCAACATGGGACTCAAACCCACAACCCTGAAATTAAGAGTCTCATGGTCTGTGGACTAAGCTATTTACTTGATGAATGCAGCATCAGGTTATTTATTTAATTTTTTATTTGGTGTGTTTATTACCCACCCGAAGCTACCATATACCACAATAAAAGAGTAGAATACAGTATAGAGATAATCAACAGTTAAAACAGCAATCAACATATAATTGATTATGACCCCTTTGATGACTTATCCCAAGGATGGGCAACCTGCAGCCCTCTAGATCGGAGCTTTCCAAACTGCGTGTCGTAACATGTTAGTGTGTAGGTGTCTCATGCAAACGCTCCCCACGCTCCTCCCGGGGCTGGAAGGGGGTGAATTAACCTCCAGTGGCGCTGTGGGTTAAAGCCTCAGCGCCTAGGACTTGCCGATCAAAAGGTCGGCGGTTCGAATCCCTGTGGCGGGGTGCGCTCCCGCTGCTCGGTCCCAGCGCCTGCCAACCTAGCAGTTCGAAAGCACCTCCGGGTGCAAGTAGATAAATAGGGACCGCTTACCAGCGGGAAGGTAAACGGCGTTTCCGTGTGCGGCTCTGGCTCGCCAGAGCAGCGATGTCACGCTGGCCACGTGACCCGGAAATGTCTCCGGACAGCGCTGGCCCCTGGCCTCTTAAGTGAGATGGGCGCACAACCCATCTGTCAAGACTGGCCCGTACGGGCAGGGGTACCTTTACCTTTACCTTTACCTTGCTAGTAAAACTGAATTACTGTGTCACGAAATGATGCATGTCTAAAAAGTGTATCACCAGCATGAAATGTTTGGAAAGCTCTGCACTAGATGTTGATGAACTACAGCTTCTATCATTCTTGACCGTTATCTATGCTGACTGGGACTGATGGGAGTTGGGAATCTAACAACACCAGGACAGCCATGGCTCAGACCCCCTGACTTTCTCTGTCTTTCCCAAACCCATTGTCAGATGGAACCAATCTGTACATGGGGTCAGCTCATATACACATTGAGCAATCATGGGAAAGGAAAGAAATTAAGTAGGAATAAGTTCTTAGAATAAATGGTGACATTCTACTGCCAAAGGAGAACTCATTGGAACACTTGTATTATACTAGCAAACAGTATCTTAATATTTTGGGAAGTGAAGTGAAGAGAAAATATAGTAGAGGGCATTTTCTCTCAGGGAGATAATTCATTGGGCCCCTGTGGCTATTGATGAGCTGGACTCCCTCAATCCACTTGGACTGTGCCAATGGACTATGTGCCTTTACAACAGACCTGTCTGCCTATTTGTGGCACCTTGGGGCATTCTACACACCCATTGTTTGCGTCCCTTTCCCACATCTATATGGGAACATCTAACACTTGCTGAAGCCAGGGGGTGAGATAATGCCTGCATCTTTACAACTGCATAATGGCACCAGCTTTTGTAGCCTGTAGCAGCCATTCATGCTACATGGGTCACCTATTCTGTCTGACATGCCTTCTCAGCATATGAATTTCTGGGAGAGTGAATTATTTCTGTGCTACAGAACTCAGTGAACAGTAGATTGGGGGTGGGATGCAGGGACTGACGACAGGAACAGAGCAAAATTAGAGATGGAAGAAGGGCATAGGGAGGATTGAGAAATGGAAGTGCAGAGAGATCTGTGGAGAGGTAAACAGAAAAACATGGGGTGGGCAGACCAACCTGTGGTTGTGGAAAAAGAAGAGAGAACACTATGGGATGAAAAAGCAGGCTATCATGTTTTGTCGAGAGACCTATGGCGTGACCTATGGAGTGAGGAAAGGGGAATGGTGGTGAGGTGGAAGTGTGGAGTGATTTGTGGGTAGGAAACTGAAAAAGAAGGGGTAACTGAGAGATGGAGAAACGAAGAAGAGAACATGTGCATTGCTATGGGGTGCAAAGAGAAAGTGCTGTGGAGTGGAAAGAGAGAGAAATAGATGCCCATAGTAGTGTTAAGAGAGAAGATATTGTTGCGGGTTTCTGAGAAAAAGGGAGGTTTGACGTGAGAATAGAAAACCCTACATAAAAATGGTGGCAAAATGTGTTTTTTGTGGTTATTATAGTGAAACAGTTTGTAAGTAAAAGTTAGTAAAAAATACAACAATGGCCCTTAGGGTGATTTCACTTGTGTCCTGCTGAACAGCTGCATGCTGCTTATTCTGATGAAGGTGTTCTTGGGCAGTAGAAACACGATTTCCACTTTTTTGTTGAAGGCAATACTTCACATTTGTCCCAAGCAGTACTTCTGTTGCTGGGATACTGTATTATTTTCCTGGTGTTTGGGGGATGTTAGATTTTTATTACCAGCAAGGGTTGTATCATTGCAAATTGGATCGCCTTTTAGAATGTGGCTTCATGAACCTCAAAAGCATCCGTTGGAAACCTCAGTATTTTCCCCAAGGGGCAAATAGCACCTTTGAGGGGTAATTTAAATCAAGAAAACAGTACAGGGGAGAAAGAGTCATCATCCTGCCCTGCACCTTCAGTCCTGATTAGATCCCCTTCCCAGCTGCTATGAACTTAAAAAACGAAGCACAGGCAACCCTGATCATGGAGTTCCCACAATATGCAGTTAGGGTACACATATCTTAATTGTCTGGATAAGTCTACATAGTTCTTGCACAATGAATCAATAGAGCTATCATTGATGTAGAACCAAGTTGAACCCAATGAGTTTGCCTTCTTCAGAAACTTAAAATAAATGTGAATAATTGTCGCCTATGTGCTGTACGGGTTGCACAAAATAAATGTTAGGCAGAGACAATGGTTTGTTTGTTGCATTTATCTACCACCTTTCTGTGAAGGGGATTTACAATTTTAAAATAGTAAAACAAATAAATGATATAAAATGTAGAAGGAGGAATTCTACTGTGCTCTAAGGCAAGCATTTTGGTCCTGGGCTTCCTTAGACAAATTGCATGCATTTGAATTAATACATGAATCTGTGCAGAGGCCATTTTAGTGTGCTTTAGCTCCTCTACTAAATTTAAATCCTCTGGGAAATACTTCACCCCAAACCAGAGGTTGATTATTAACAGAGGAGCTGTCTACAGAAATACCCCGATAGATAACCCCCTAAACCAGCTTTTTCCAACCTTGGGCTATTCAAATGTTTTAGATTATAACTCATATCATACCTTTTAAATAGCCATGCTAGCTGGGGCTCCAAAACTCCTGGAGGGCACCAGGTTGAGGACATCTGCCCTAAACTTGCTCTGTAACCTGATACTATCATATGCATCAACGAGTTATTCTTTCATCCCAGGACAAGTTGTCATGTAAAAAATAGCTGTGTAGATTATGGCAGATGTGAAGTTCACAGTTTCACTTTTTAAAAAAAGAAAGCAGAGGCCTATGAATGATGCAAGATAATCAGCAACAAGAGGGTATGAATAACCTCAAAATAGCAACCCTTGAGATAACAACCTTTAGTTCTTGACCATGCAAATAAGCCCAGGATGTGAACTGAGTTTTCACTGTGCGCATGAGCCACATGATTTCTTGACGTCTCGGTCCTACTCCTTACCCACCCACCCATTTTTCAGTTATGAGGATAATAGTGAGCTTTCTTTCACATCCGCCCCCCCCCCATCCACCCCAGATAACGAAGATAAGAAATATAGTGTGCTTGGGATTCTCAGAAGCCCTAAATAAATGCTAAATCTTACTATTTTTAACACCGTTCACCTCAGAGAGCTCCAGTGTAAGTGATGAGGTAGAAACTGTGTGAGGTTTAGATTGTTCTTGCACCTGTCGTGAGTCAACAATTGTGTCAGATATTTGTGTGGGAAGAATATGGTTAGACATAGAAGCCTCTCAAGTGACTGTGGAGTCCTTTATGTGCTAAGTCACCTGGCTGTTCAGTGCACTCTTGAAGGCTGGGGTTCACCAGCTGCCACAGTTGCACAATATCTTTTTGTTCCTCAACCTATAGTTAGAAGGGAGAAATGGGGACAAGGAGTTGTTAGTGGCTCACATATATGCAATCCATACAAAGCTCCTACTTCTAGTGCCCTACAGCCACTGCCAAGTAGCCAGGCTTCACAAAAGGCTCCGTTCCATTAGCACATTCCTTGGGGCAAACCTGTGACCCGTTGCTAATGTTGGCTTTCAAGGTACAGAGGAGAGGCAAGCTACTTTCTGTTGGAGAACTATCTGCATACAAGCAAAGCATGGCTGGAATTCTATTGGAGGAGGCATTTCATAGCAGGGCATGGAGCAAGGACCAAATAGTTTCTGTTGATGGTGTCAGTAAGACAGAGAAGGATCAAAGACCATTTCTGTACGTACTTGCCTTAACAGATGAAAGAAGAGTCCTGGTTCTGGAAGTTGTCTTGTTTAGGAACTAGGACAAAAAACCTCAGAAAGCCATGACTTCCAGGTTCTGGTTACAGTTGTTACAGGGAAGAGCTTTCTAGCACAGATCTTAACTTAAAGTACATGTTTTATGGGCTACCAGTTCAGCTGAGATGTAAAAGTGGGTTGTTCACCTTTGCAAGAAGTTCACCAGTTTCCTGTTTCCTTTTTTTTTTTTTAATGATATTTATTAAAGTTTCCAGAATAGAAAAAAGAAAAGAGAAAAGAAAAGATAAAATTTACACTTAAAGCCTTAATTTCATTGACATCTTTCCAGGGCTTCCCCCCTCCCCCTCTTGTAATCCATTTCATTTTTGCAGCTTTCCCAGGAGATAACAGATCTGTTCAATTCCATGAGTGTTTTTCCACTTGCTGCCACTCTTGCAATGTCCCAAAACTCCCTCTAGAGGGAATATGGTAACTTAGTTGCTTTCCAGATCAGACCCAAAAGTTTTCAATAATTTGTATCCAAATTGTAACGAACCCAACCAGCAAAGTCATCGTAACAAAGTTCTCTTTTATTCTCCTACTTTGACAGCTACTTTGACAGCTGTCAAAATTTCTATGTCTCTTCACCAGTCTCTCATAACGGATCGCTCCCGGTTCCCGGGGGGTTACATTTTAGTTCTCACAAACCACTCTTCTCCTCCAGCACAATTACTTGTAATTTCCCTTCGTGAAATTAACTTTTTCCGAATAAGCAAATTCTTCTCTCGATCTTAGTTATCAAATCCTTGCGTTAAAACATCTACAACAGGGGGGGCGGACTTCCTTTTTGCACCTCCCCCGCTCGCTCCGAATTCGTAAAACAAAATTTTCCTTTTAAGTCTGATAAATTTACTCACGGGTTGTTCTTTTTAATCCAAATTTTCAAAAGAAGAAGTCGGTGCTCTCCGTCGAATGGCATGCGGCTTCGCTAGGCAGGGGAAGCAGTGGACTCACAGCACCACCACCCCCCGTCACCCGTTCCGCAGCCTTTGAAAAGGCTCCTTCGTGGGTCGGGGGGCGCAAACGGTGCCCGCCGATTCACCAAGTCCATGGGCATCACCGCCCATGGTTTTTGAGGGTCCCCGCGTCGCCGGCGCGGCAGGACCCAACCCCTGCCCAGCAGGCTCCCTCCGGAGCTCGGAGGGAGTCCGCCATTCGGTGATGGCGCCAACCCGGAAGTCCAGTTTCCTGTTTCCATTATCTTTGCTGCTGCAGTCTTTTACATACTCATGAAATGTAACAACCCAATGGTCTAATGTAGAGCTTTCCCAAGTTGGGTCTCCAGCTGTTGTTAGACTACAACTCCCATCATCCCTCACCACTGGCCCTGGTAGCTAGGGAAATGGGAGCTGTAGACCCAACAGCTGTAGACCCAACTTTGGGAAACCCTGTTCTAATGGAAACCAAGCAATGGGCTTAGAAACAATATCTCTTGAGCCTTTCCCCTTGACATACAAATTGTCTCATACAGAATCAGACCATTGGTCCAAGTAGTCTCTACTGCTCTGAAGGCCAGACTAGATGTGCACTTAACTCATGGTAGACTGTAGCTTATTTTGTTTTCTTAAGTAAGGACAAGGGCAAGGGAGACCCAATTCTTACTGTAAAGGCAGTTCATAAGAAATGAAGTCTTATATCTGCACCCCACTACTGAGATTGGAATGGAGATCATTGCCTCTCCCTCCCCCAAATATATTGTATCTTAAAGGACTAGGGGAAAGTCCATTTGCACCCATGATTCCCCCCCCCACACCTAAAGTTCCTAGTCCCACAATTAGTGGCAACAGTTATGGCATGGAATCTATATTTCAGTCTTAGTGGGAAGTGGAGAGATAATCCCCTCCCACCGCGTGTTGTCTTTACAGTGAGAATTGCTCCTATAATTAGTGAAGAAAAAACAATATGCATAACAACCTACAATCTATTTAAGTGCCTACTAGTTTGGCTTAGCCAGCCATACTCCAAAGAATCAAGCATAGATATATCCTAGCCCAGCTATTGGAGAAGCTTCAAATGGAGATGCCTGGGACCTATCACAGGAAAAGCATATGCTCTGTCATTGAGCTATGGACCCTATCTTCCAACATCAGTGCTGAGGTATGTGCTGTTCATGTATGAGGGGCCAGCTTCAATCCTAGCATCTCTAAAGACCTGAACCCGAGACCATTGATTGCTGACAACTCTGCTGTAGGTCAGCCACTGGACTACCTCATTTTAAGGCTGCTTCTTGTAACCTACGTCTTATACTCACGTGTAAATCCAGGGGGAAGGGACGTAGCTCAGTGGAAGAGCATCTGCCATGCATGCAGAAAGCCCCAGGTTAAATCACCAGGTAAGCCTGGGAAGGACACCTGTGTGAAATCCCCAAGAGTTTCTGCCAGTTAGTGTAGACAATACTGACCTTGATGGATCAAAGGCCTGACTCAGTGGCCTGGTTCTCATGTTACACTATGTCAAACTCTGGCTTAATGTGTACATGTGAGTGCACAGGTACTCAGGGAGGAGAGTGGCCATTTAGCTCATCTGCAAAGATACAGGTTTATTGAATAACAACCTCACTATCGACTTTTTCTATTGGTAGTTAGAGTGACAGTTGCAGTTGTCGTGAATGAACCAGATTTCCTTGTGATCACATCTGAGGGATTCCTGTACCTAAGAATTCAGGAGGTATCAAGGTGGATTGTTCTTACACCACATACTTGGTTCAGCTTGCCCATTCCTGTGTTGTTGGGCTACCTTCCAAGCATTGATTTAGGAGCCTTGCTTTAAGGCCTATTCTGAATGTTTTCCATGCAAAATGTGTTCCTTTATGTTACCATCCTATAACTTCACCCTCTCTGTCTTCCTCCTGTAGAGTAACGATGCCTCAGGGAGCGCTTGGAACTGGCTATACTTCATCCCCCTCATCATCATTGGATCCTTTTTTATGCTCAACCTTGTGCTGGGGGTGCTTTCTGGGTAAGTATGTAGCACACCTGTCCTAGACAGAGCTTGGAATTGCCTTTCTCAGCCCTGCAAATGAAATTAAGTTTAACAGCAACTGAACTCCATGACAGGGTTATTTATCTCCTTGACATCTGATGGGATGGCATTCCACAAGGTGGGTGCCACTACTGAGAAGGCCCTCTGCCTGGTTCCCTCTAACTTCACTTCTCGCAGTGAGGGAACCGCCAGAAGGCCCTTTGAGCTGGATCTCAGTGTCTGAGCTATACAATGTGGAGTTGAGATATTTCTTCAGGTATGCATCTGATTGGCCATTGTGGGAAAAGAAGTCTAGACTACATAGGCCTTTGGTCTGATCCAGAAAGGTTTTTCTTATCTCCTCTTATTCCTCTTGTGATTCAGCCATGGTCATGGAGAACCTCTAGCAATCTGTCCCATTCTTACCTACAGGGAGTTTGCCAAAGAAAGGGAGCGGGTGGAGAACCGGCGAGCATTTCTGAAGCTGAGAAGACAGCAGCAGATTGAACGGGAGCTCAATGGCTATATGGAGTGGATCTCCAAAGCAGGCAAGTACCGCTCCATGCCTCTTAATCCCACATGCCCTCTTCTGGTATTTGCTGCACTTCCTGGCTTTTCTCTTGGAAGCCGACTTAAAAATTTTATCCTCTGGTTTGAGTGTGACAGCCAGGTTATTCTTCTTCTCCACATTGCTATCTTTATGACCAACAAAATCTACACTACAAGTTCAGCTCAAGTGTTTTGGAATTGCTGATTTCTCAGCTTTGCGTTGTGGGAAACTCCCACAATCTTGCCTGTCTCTGTAGTAGAGACTGACTGGTGTCTTAAGCCAGGCTTGAGCTGGTGTACGTGTGAACATGAAGTTTATCAAAAAGTGCTTCAGATCTACCATAAAAAATAAGTGGGAGAGAGATTTTGTGTTAATAGTTGCTATTCACTTATTTCACTGAATGAGGCTTTGGTTAGATAAAATTGTGATTTTGTCCAATAAATGAAAACTTTCCAGCTTTTAAGAAACATCTCAGTTTTGTAGTTTTGCTTTTGGGATCTTAGAGGGTGAACTTGAAGAGTTGTTTGTTGTTTTGTTCTGAGAAAAATATATTTGACTCTTTCAGCTGAATATTTCAATTTGAGTGAATTAATAAAATCAGTTTAACTTGCTGCTTGTTGCTTATAAATGATTACTTACTGCTTATAATATTATGTAGTAGTTATAAGGGTAAAACAGAAATAAATTCAGTATAAATATTTTGACTTGGAAGTATATGGTTCAGAAAGCCTCTGGAAACAGAAGCCAAATTTTATGTATCTTTTAATCACTGCTGTAATTGTGGATGAATCAGAGGACTTCATGAACCCTAATAAGGGCCAGACTATTTGTGATGTGATTGTCCATGATCTGGATCTTCTCTTTTTAATGTGTTTGTTTTTTACTTGTCTGGAGCTGCTAACTCAATCAGGGGAAAAGCACTTGAAGAAGGGAGTGTTTAACCCTTTCCTCCCACACCCTTCCCCAAACTAAATTCTTCCCCTGTGCTGTTCTTGGCTTCCAAAGTTCGGGGAGACATGCTTAGTATCTGTACCTGTGTTTCTGTACACCTCTGTGTAGCTAATAGCTGCACTAGAGTTGAAGATGTTATTTAAAGAATGGAAATGGTGTGGGAGAAAAGGGTTGAAAACTACCTATCCAACAGTACACCAATCAAATTCATAGCCTCACATTGTTACCCTGATCACTGTCTAGTGTGACCTGCATATAATGCACTGAGCTGAGCTTCTACTTTGTGAGTCTAGTGACAGAATCAGCGACCATGGTGCATGTCACACTAGGATGGGTGCTGATGGGCACTGAATGTGGACATCAAATGACATGCCTTCCTAGGATTTTGTTTGGGTCAGGGGTGCATAGTTATCCATATACAACTTGCAGCAGAATTCTTGTCTCTGCACAGCAGATGTAAGGTTGTGTGCACTGTTCACAGCACAGCACAGATGGAGAAGTGATGTCAATGTATGTAACCCCTTGCCATTTGCCTTGCACTGACCAGCGCAACGTGTGGGTGGTCACCCCTTAGTTTCATGAGTGGTATTAAAAATATATAACAATATGTGGATAATAGGGAGACGTTTTGAGAATTCCTGTGATACGAATTCGGGTGTATGTAAAAATATCCCCAAAGCCAAATAAGAAAGCTGCCCTTCCTTTCACAGGTTCCTGCCCAAGTTAGTTTGTTCACTTGGCTTCTCTTTTCATTGCATGAGAGGTGGGTTTCTTAGGGCAACTGTCTGCCCAAACATGTTCTGGCGCTACCCATCTCTTCTTTGATGCATTTGCCTCACTTGCCTCCTGCAAAGCTTAATGCTGCCCATAGTTTAATTTCGTACATTTGTCTTAGAAGAAGTGATCCTGGCTGAAGATGATATAGAAGGAGAGCCTCGTCACCCCTTTGATGGTAAGCCACTGTCTTCTACAGACTATTTTATGCGGGAGCAGGAGGGAAGCAGCAAGCTACCAATCACATTGGGATGTGGGCTTGATCTACTTTGATTATGGACTGTATAAGGATTGTTACATTCAAGCAACGGAAATACAGCAACTGTGGTTAACTGGGCCATGAGCCTGAAAACAATAGCTGAAAATCATACAAAAATTATGGCTTATCCCAACAGGTGGTATCATTGTAGAAAGGTCTTCTTCCCTAGTAGAGGGACCTGTTTTTTCTGCTGGTGTGGTAAAGTGGATAGACTAAAGGGCTTGGAGACCTAGGTCCATACTTTAGAGCAGTCATGAAATTAGGGCCAAATGTTACTTGCAAGTGTGTGTTTGTAAATCTTTGTGACTGCTATATTTATGGGAAAGCAGGTTCAAGAAGGAGCAATTACAGGTGGGAAAGTGCGGATAAAAGTTAATTCTCTCCTTACTTGCTATTTTCCCACTCCAGATGCTTGTTTACCCTTGTATATCTGTAACCCTTCAGGATGTAAAGTTCCTTAAGAGTATAGTTGCGGGTGATTTGGAGGGGGAAATTGTGCGTAAAAATGGTTTAAACTTCCTCTCCTTGCTTTTACCTCTCTGAATTACTGCCTCTCAAATATGCTTTTCCACAAACAAAGGACTGTCAGGGTTTTTAAAAAGGATGTTAACACGTAGCATCTAGGTTGGTCCTTGAAATTTTGCTGGTGTCCACAAAGCCTCTGAGATCTCACCTGCTCTCGCTCCATATCTCCTTCACCATGAGGTGGAGAGAGTGGTTACCTTTCCCATCCTTGGGAAGAACATATAGCTGAAGGGGGGAGCAGGAAGGCTAGCATTCTTTCCCCCTTTCTTTTTCAGTTTGAAGTGCTTGTTCAAGGTTCAGTTCAGAGCCTGATTGCTGAACAGTAAGCAGATTAACCCAAAATGTAGAGGGAGAGGGTAGGAGGGAAAGGGGAACAAACTAGAAGACTGGGGAGAGGAAAATCGAGTTGCTAGATAGAGAGGGGAGAAGAGAGAGAATTGGGTGCCAGAGAGAGAGAGAAGGCATGTGTGCTCGCTTATGAGTGCACACACACACTGGATCCAATAAAACAGGTCTTCCTGAAACTGCATGCTTTCCTCATAGGTTCCCCTCCTTAAAGCCACTATCAAGTCACAGATCATGTCTGCTTCATTGGCTGAACCATAAAAATAATGGATACAGTTCTTTCCAGTTGTGTCATGGCACAAAGATACCTGGATCCAATACATTAAATGTTATGGACAAGCATATTTTTTAAATGTATGTATATATTTCATAAAATTTGTACATCACTTGATTGTAATTCCCTCAAAACTGCCATCAAATCATAGGCCACACCTGTGTCCAAAAATGTGTTCTGTGATTTGTTAGTAGTCTTGGTGTCATCCTATGTAAAAATCACGAGGGTCCATGAGGATCTGTGCACTGGATCAGTGTTTCTGTGGTGCTGGTAAGCACCAGAAAAGTGATTTATACTGTGCAGACCACCAATCTAAGCTTTAGTTTGATGATGGGTTATTTGGGGACCCCATGTAAAATCATACAATTTCAGGAAGGTCTGTTTTAATTCTAATGGATCTGACTTTTTTCCAGATCTCATGGAAAAGTAAAGTCTGCCTACATGCACAAATCTGGGGGTGGAGATTTACCAAGAGAGGGAGGTGGGAAAGAAAGAACCAGAGGGGTTGGTCCCCACAGCACTATGTCAAAACTCCAACTGTGTTAACAGGCCCAAAAATATTGGCAGCCTGAGGTAGCCTGTGGTGATCTCTGTGCCTTTTTCACTGCTTAGATCAGGAGTGGGAAACATTTCTCAACCTGTTAGTTGCATTTCTTCACGGGCAGCCATGTCAGCCAAATGCCAGGGGTAGGTAGCGCAATAAGTGAGCCTCTTCTTTTTATACAGTAGAGTTTATTCCAGCCACATGCAACAGCAGAGGTTTCTATACCTCCTCCCCATTTTTTCCATCCTCCAAGCAAGCAAGAGCCATGAAGACATTTTCCAGGTAGGGAAAAGGGCTTGAGGAGGAGGCAAAGCAGGACTGGTGATTGGTGCAGCATGTGGAGATTCCCGAGGGTCAGATAGAGAGGGCTAGAGAGCCATAGGCAGCCTCTGGGCCTGAATATCATGACCCTGGCTTAGATGCTCTATATTAGGTGGTTTATAAATTCTTAAAACAAAATAAGTAAAAATAAATAAATATCTTTTGATTCTGATGAGTCTAATCAAGGGACCTTGAGGATAATGTCTGTTTTTCTTGCGATGTTCCTATTGTTGGAGCTCTTCGGAGGGCCACAATCAAGAAAAGCAAGACAGATCTGCTGAACCCAGAGGAAGCAGATGACCCGCTGGCTGACATCTCCTCAGTGGGTAGGTCAAATAGGCATGGTGGGGTGGGGTGAGGTGCAAGAGTCACCTACCATTTCAGACTCGGTGCCTACAATTCATCCAGACATACATTTGGGGACCTACTTACTAATTCGTTACCATCTATGTGTATGATGCTCATCTTTGTTGCTACTTACCCAAGATCAGGGCATGGCCCGGTAGCAGGTCTTGGTCCACTAGCAGAAGAACAGTGTGAGAGCCATTCCCTAGGAGGAGGCTTAAAATACATAACTAAGTAAATATAAATGTTAGCAGACTACAACAAATGTGTATAT
This sequence comes from Podarcis gaigeae, assembly GCF_964106915.1. Classification (NCBI taxonomy): domain Eukaryota; kingdom Metazoa; phylum Chordata; class Lepidosauria; order Squamata; family Lacertidae; genus Podarcis; species Podarcis gaigeae. The sequence continues at coordinate 45,212,867 of NC_139679.1, forward strand.
GGGCACATGCAAGTGCTGCTGCTCTGTCAGAGACCCGATCACATTTCTAGTGCTGCTCCTTATAACAAGCAGCAGTTACTGTACCAACTGGCATTCTTAATTGCAAGTCTGCAACCACTAGCACCTTCTGTGGAATCTTGTCAGTCTTTCTGTTGCATAGGACAGTGCTTGGAAGGCAGACAGTGAATGACAGGCCACCATATTGCTTCTTGTACACTGTTTACTTCAGAAGTGTGGCTATTGTTGGCGGCAGCATACCAGGCCAGGGAGGCCTTTGCTGTCATGCTTAATAGAAGTTCTTTGGCTATGACCAGCATCAAATATCTTGTGATCAGCAAAGAAGGCGCACCTGGTGATCCTCTTCAGGACAAATGTAGCTGATGAGGCCACGCTCTGTAAAGATGAGAAGACTTCTTCCTAATAGAGGGCTATAGTTGGTTATGCCTATTGAGGATCGAGATGAGACCTTACTGGCAATGAGATATATTTCACATCTACCTAGTGCAGGGCCAGAGACTTTCCTGTGGTACTTTATGTGCTGTCATTGTCACAGAAAGGATACTGGGTTGGATAGACCACAGGGTTGAGCCAGTTTTGGTAGGTTAAATGCCCTAAGACCTTTCTCTTTCTAATCTTTGTCTCTTCTTGCCAGGTTCACCCTTTGCTCGAGCCAGCATCAAAAGTGCCAAGCTGGAAAACGCTACTTTATTTCACAAAAAGGAGCGGAGGTTGCGTTTCTATATCCGTCGAATTGTCAAAACTCAGGCCTTTTACTGGACAGTCCTCAGTCTGGTAGCTCTCAACACTTTGTGTGTTGCTATAGTACACTACGACCAGCCAGAGTGGCTATCTGACTTCCTCTGTGAGTACTAGAGCCCCTGTACTTTCATTTTACATGGGGAGCCCTCCTGATCCTTGTCTAGTAGGAGTTAGGGAAGCTTGTTCAGTTTTTACTATAATAGCCCCATCCTCCTTTAGCCATGGACATTTATCAGAGGCATAGCCAGTTAAAAGACAGTGATAATGGGTTCTGTATGAGGTCCGTGTGATTAAACTCTCTTTTAAAGTTAGCATCTGTATTAACTTCAACTCCTGGATATTGTTGTTTGGTTTTATTTATTTTTATTTATACTCAAATATATTTTAATTCAGAAGGTATCCTTTGATCTCTGCTATGGGAAGGAAATTGCTGTATAATATATCACCATATTATGTTGAACCTCTCTTTTAAATCTGGTTCCACCTTTACCAACAGACTGAAGAAAAGCAATGCTCAGCAGCAATAAAGAGCATTAGTGCGGAAACAACCCATTTTTAGTCTTCCGTTCACAGGATTTTACTTTATTTTAATTTCGGTATGAAGGAGCATTCAGTCATGCGACTCCACCTGCAGTCTGAAGGAATACAGCCCAGTCCCAAATTTACCAACCTCAATGAGAACTAGGTCATGAAGACGTATGACTTCTGGATTATATTTTTTAATTCTGACAGGAAGGTTGCTGTTTGATCACTATTTTAAGACCATTTATGACTTCTAGGTTGTGTGTCCCTACCCTGCCGCCCCAGGAGTCCTTTCCTGTGCTGGGCTGGAAGAGCATCATAATTTTGATGGGGGTCTATTTATTTATCACAGCACTTATTGCTGCAGCAGATGATAATTGCAGATGTTTCTCAGTTCATGAGAAATAAATGTAAGCTTGTTGTGATACAAGGAAATTGTAAACAAAGGCTCCTATGCTATGCATGCTTACTTGGGAGTACATCTCATTGAGCTCAACAGGACTTACTTTTCAGTAAGCCTGTATAGGATTGTGCTGTAAGGGACCTTTCATGTTCTAGAGCAGGGGTGGTGAACCTTTTTCAGCCTGAAGGCTGCCCACTGCAATCTGGGCATCCTTCCAAGGGCCACATGCCAGTGGTGGGCAGGGCCAGGAAGGAGGGAGTAATAAATGCAATTTTTACCTTTCTACAGTAGGCTAGTTTCCATACACCCTCAAACACCTCTCTGTCTTCTCCATTCAGGCGAGCAAGAGGCATTATCAGAGTTCAAGGATGCATTCCATCCAAGCAAAAACCCCAAGGAAGAGAGGCCAGCTTTGGGCCCTGAGCCTGCAGTTTCCCACCCCTGGTCTAGTGTGCTTAGGTTCTCCATAGGAACCTTCTAGGTCTCTAGTAGGTGTTAGCAGTTTTTCAAACAATAACTACTATGTATTTTGGCTTCTTTCATCTAGGGAACACCAAGAGAGGCTGCTTCTGTTTAATAAAGTGAGGGATCATTAAAGGTTGAGTGAGGGGTGGTTCGTGCTGTGGAAACAGATGGGGGGGGTCATTTTGTCATATGGAAGAGCTTGGCTCTGACCCTGTTCCTCTCCCTATTTCTCTGTTTGTTTCAGACTATGCAGAATTCATTTTCTTAGGGCTCTTTATGTCCGAAATGTTTATAAAAATGTATGGGCTCGGAACGCGGCCTTACTTTCACTCATCCTTCAACTGCTTCGACTGTGCTGTAAGTCTCTCTGATATGACAGGACTTCTCTTGTTGCCTGCTCTAGTATCAGACTACAACCACTCTCTTAGATCATGCGCTCAGCTATGTAGGTGAAGGCACACTAGCATGCAGATGAGCCAGCTCTCTCATGAACATCTTTGCTCCAGATGTTATTGGGAAGTATCCCATACCCACAAAACATAAACCTGTCCATGTGGAATGGTCCCAGGTGTAGCCAAGTCCACCATGAAGTACTGTACTACTGACACCATTGTTGTGGCTTTTGTGGCCAGTCGGAGTTTTAACATCAGGGTGAATTGTGCGTTATGAACTTTACTTTTAAGAGATATCAATCTTGAATTGCTTTTAGCAATGAAGAACAGTATAGAAGTGCAGTAAATAAAAAAAATAGATAAAATAGATAGATAGATGATAGGTGATAGATAGATGATAGATAGATAGATAGATAGATAGATAGATAGATAGATAGATAGATATAGATAGATAGATAGATAGATAGATAGATAGATAGATAGATAGATGATAGATAGATGATAGATAGATAGATAGATAGATAGATAGATAGATAGATAGATAGATGATAGATAGATAGATAGATAGATAGATAGATAGATAGATAGATTCAGATGGTTCCTAACAAATCTAGGATTTACTGACCCTGCTGCTTGACCTACTTGGGTAGCAAAATCACCTTCTGCTTTGGTTATCTATATGACTAGAGGCTGCATCTTGCATCATGATATTCTTACAAACTGGATGTGCTCTCACATTGAAGCCAGGTTTGTCCATTCTCAAAACTTGAGCTTGAACAGCTTGATTACTGTTTGAACCCTGCCAGCCAAGACACCAGGTGTTCAAGAAACAGTAACAAAAAGCAACTTCCTGCTCATAGCCAATATTATGATTAGGTATGTCTGACATATGTTTTGAACTTTTATGCTTAGCGATCCTAAGTCCAATTGTGGAGTGAGCAGATGCAATGTGTTATTATTATATGATAGCTGCAGAAAGCTTTGTGTTTGCTGCATGTTTATGAGCTGGAGTTAGGATTACCAGATGTCTAGGATTTTAGCAAGATGATGCATTTTTAAATGCCACAGCTTCATGGTGTTCTTATTTTTCAAATCTTGATATTTGCCCATCTAGTCCAGTGTTGTCTCTTCTAACTGGCAGCAGCTCTCTAGGGTTTCAGGCATAGGTCTCATCCATCACCAGACAGCCAATCCTTTTGCCTGGAGGTGCCAGGGACTGAGCCTGTGGTCTTCTACACATAAGGCATGTGCTATAAGCACTCTCCCTATGCATATGGAGTATATAGGCTTAAGTAGATGGATGAGTAAACCTCTGTGTGTGTCTGTGTCCATGAATGCTGGCAAAAATTGTCTAGAGCATAGCCTATAATAGTGTGTTACTAAACTCATTGACTTGGTTTTTGGTAGGTTATCATTGGGAGCATCTTTGAGGTGATCTGGGCTGTGGTAAAGCCTGGCACCTCCTTTGGGATCAGCGTCTTACGAGCTCTCAGGTTACTGCGTATTTTCAAAGTCACAAAGTAAGTTGTTGTTGTTGTTTTATATCAGTGCCCTAAGTGTATGTGCGTGAATTAATTGGCAGTGTGCTGTTTGTACGTGTCCCAACACGTGATCACTTGTGCAGTTGTGTGTGTGTACACAGTGTTGCATACAAATACAGTGGTACCTCAGGTTACATACGCTTCAGGTTACAGACTCCGCTAACCCAGAAATAGTACCTCGGGTTAAGAACTTTGCTTCAGGATGAGAATAGAAATTGTGCTCCGGGGGTGCAGCGGCAGCAGGAGGCTCAATTAGCTAAAATGGTGCTTCAGATTAAGAACAGTTTCAGGTTAAGAATGGACCTCCGGAACGAATTAAGTACTTAACCCGAGATACCACTGTATGTATATGTTCTTACACACTGGAAATCTGCAATTTGTTCTGCAAGCATATATTTTACATTGTCAAAAACAAATAATTATTTAGAGCAATTGAAATATCTAAATTTAGCTTAAGAAGGTTTCTTCGTCCTGCTGCATCTATAAGAACAACTTTCTGCATATATTTACAATGAAACTGCGATCTGCAGAATGTTCCTTTCACTGCTGAAACTGCCACGTCCTCTGTGTCCAAAGGGAGAGGCATTAGGATGGAAGCAAAACATCAAACAAATAAAATAAACAATCCCTTGTTTTGATGGTTTGCTTCATCCTATCTAAAAAGGAATCTTCAGCCAGCAGGCAGCAGAAGCTGAATACTGTTGGAGTGTACATCAGTTTAAGAAAAACCAGGAAGCATTCATGTGCTTGGTGGAAGCCATCTGTCTATGGATCAGGAGATCGCTGCCTTTGTATATAGTCATTAATTTCTCTAACAGTAAAGATGACTTTACAAGATGACCACAGTTGCATTTCCCTGTAAAAACTGGCATATAAAAATTCGCTGTAAATATGCTGTTGCTGGGTTACCCAAAGCATGGAGATGAAGCAAAGGATGTCACTATAAGTTAGGACTGGCAGAAGTCTTATTGAATGAAAATAATTTAGGAAATAATATTGAATTCGAGTTGTTTGCAATAGAAAAGGCAGAGAAAATGTTTCAGAGGAGCAGTGCTTAGAACATTGGAGTGGCACCAGAGAAACCCAGGTTCAGATCCCCTCTCTGCCATGTAGTTCTCTGGATGTCTTTGAGTTAGTCTTTGTCTCCTCACCTGACCTACTTCGGAAGGTTTTTGTAAGGATAAAATGGAAGAGAGAGAACTATATACGTTGCCCCAAGCTACTTGGAGGAAGGGTAAGGTAAAAATGTCATGAAATAAATAAAGCACTAAAGGTAAAGGTACCCCTGCCCGTATGGGCCAGTCGTGTCCGACTCTAGGGTTGTGCGCTCATCTCACTTAAGAGGCCGGGAGCCAGCGCTGTCCGCAGACACTTCCAGGTCACGTGGCCAGTGTGACGAAGCTGCTCTGGTGAGCCAGCACCAGCGCAGCACACGGAAACGCCGTTTACCTTCCTGCTATAAAGCGGTACCTATTTATCTACTTGCACTTAGAGGTGCTTTCGAACTGCTAGGTGGGCAGGAGCTGGGACCGAAAGACGGGAGCTCACCCTGCCGCGGGGATTCGAACCGCCGACCATACGATCGGCAAGTCCTAGGTACTGAGGTTTTACCCACAGCGCCACCCGCGTCCCTAAGAAATAAAGCACTAGTCCACCTTTAAAAAAATTTAAAAATTGTCCAGTAGTGCCTTAGAGACCAACTAAGTTTGTTCTGGGTATAAGCTTTTGTGTGCATGCACACTTCTTCAGATATCTACAGATTCTTCTTCTTCAGATATCCCTACCTGAATCTAGTCCCCCTTTAGTTACTGCCAGTACCCAAAACAGGTCAGAACAAGTGGTACAGTAGTAAAATAATTTGATTTTTAAAAACGAAACAAAACAAGACAAAACCTCTATCTTATCAAGAGTTGCAGTTGCAGGTCGTCGACATATCCAAATTACCAACAATATGCAAGAAAATGTTATTTTGTATTAATTACTGTGGATTACACATATATTGTTTGTAGCAGCTGAAGCTAGCTAAATTATGATCTTGCATCCTGACAGCCTTCACCAGGCCTGAGTGGAAATATCCTTTCTATCATGTGACCCCTGGAATGAATGTTTGCTATATGATGTGTGGCCCTAGAAGACAGATTTCCCTGCTAGCTCACATGTGGATTCTCTTGACAGGTACTGGGCTTCCCTACGAAACCTAGTCGTATCTCTGCTGAACTCCATGAAGTCCATCATCAGCCTCCTTTTCCTCCTCTTCCTGTTCATAGTCGTCTTTGCCCTTTTGGGAATGCAACTCTTTGGGGGCCAGTGAGTAATGGGAAAAGCTGGGGGGTGACATTTCCTGCAACATCCTTAGAGTGAATACTTGGGCCCTGTTCATATGTCACAATAATGGCCTTTAAAACCATGGTTAAGGTTTGTACCTGCACACACCCTCCTGCCCCTTGCCTCCCTGCTTTCTGGATCCTCTTTGATGTTAATAGCATGACTTGTTAAACCACCTTTTTCATGATGTCACTCATGATATCAAATCCTGATTTCATAGCCTACTTTGTAGGCAGTGCTTAAACCACAGTTGACTTGTTCACATGTCACAAGAAATTGTGGTTTAACAAGGCAGGCTGTAAGCACTAAAACTCAAGAGGGAATGGGAAAGCACAGGTACAAAGCTTGTTAGCGCTTGCATAAACTATGGTCTATCAGATGAAGATTGTGGAGTCTGAACCCATCCCAGGTCTTGGCCATTGTTCCACTAGGGCATCACACTAACTCATCACAATTCAGTTTGGCAATAGGAGCTAGAGTATGCAGATGCTCATGTCTGTAGTAATATAGAAGTATTCCACACATCCATGCATGCACACACACACACACACACACACACACACACACACATATAGCCAGAATCTCTACAGTCTTTCTAGAAAGCTCCTGCTTTTGATCAGCTTTAGAATGGAGAAATCAAATAGGGAATCAATAAGCTAGGGTTCCTCTCCAGTTTCTTCTAGGGACCCTGATTCTAGATACTCATCTCTGCCCACAGGTACAATGTTTTTGCTAGACCTGGAGAGTCTGTGATGTCTCTCTCTCTTTCTCTCTCTCCACACACACACACACTATCAAGATTCACACAACTGCCCACATTTCTGTGGTATCTGCAGTTCCTTTAGCAGGCAAAGCTAGGATTCGGATGTGAGCTGACTAAGATGGAAAGAGTTGAAGTACCTTAGGATCTGTAACTAACATCTCTGTTTCTGTTGGATTGGTGTTTCTCTTGCTCAGGTTCAATTTTGACAGTGGAACCCCTCCGACCAACTTTGACACTTTCCCAGCAGCAATAATGACAGTATTTCAGGTATGCAGGGGGAATGGGAAGGAGGCTGCATTCCCTGTCCTGTTTGTCTTTCTGTCCCTGGAATGAGTCTCATGTAGGATAACCACCTGAGCTGAGATTATGTGTTGATATGTCCAAAAAGTCCACACAGCACCAGTTCTTCTCTTAGTTGTCATAGATTATTATCCACATTAAATTGGATAGTGATGTAGCAACAAAAATGTCACAAAATCTGGCAGCCTGGAGTTGGGGTGATAGTTGAATTTCAGAGACTTGGGTTGTAGAACTGCTGAATCAGCCCCTTAGGATTGGGGTGCTCATACTTTCAGAAGTGTATTTATTGCCACTCTTTGTGTTCTTTTGTTTTTGTATGTGAATTGGAGTAAGCAGGATTATTCATAGAAATATATCTTGGATAATTGTATGCATCATTAGAATATCTTTGTTTTAAACCTGAGAATTCTTGCCACTCTTTTACTTTTTTTTTCTATAAACAAGAAGCAAGTGACCAATTATTCCTTGCTGCATTTCTTTTAGTTTGTGCCGCTGAATTAATTTGAATATTGCATGTCTTGATTTGTTTAATTGCCTTGAGTTCTGTTGAAAAAGCATTCTAGAAGTCTGGTAGAAAAATACATTTCAAACAAACCATGACACAGAGCACTATTCCATATCATAACACAGAATAAAACACTTACATTAGAAAGTAGTAGATTACATGAAAAACCTTTTCAGAATCTTCTATTTAAGTTCTGACCCTGTTTGATCAATAATGAATTCCCTTTCCAATACTACCATTGACTCAGCTGAGGAATCTATCAATTTCATCTGGAATTTCTAGTTATATATTGCATATTTCAGATCTTGACTGGTGAAGACTGGAACGAAGTAATGTATGATGGTATCCAATCTCAGGGCGGTGTCGATAAAGGAATGATGTTCTCAGTCTATTTCATTGTACTGACTTTGTTTGGTAACTGTATCCTTTGTTGAGAAATATATAGTTCTTATATGTTTATGGGACGAGATTGTGAACTCTGATTATGAACTACTGGTTATAAAAGCAGGAGGTGTTTGGGAACGAGGATTCTTTGGTGGTTCTTCCATCTTTACTGTTGAATGTGTTACATGGCTGGGGAAATACCGTACATTCTCAGTTGAACTTGTTTCCTTCTGTTTAAAATGATGGAGAAATTCCAGTCTGTCAGTACTGGGACCGAGAAATGGTAAAGTCAGTACTTTACATGCTAAAATAAAAGGTCCCCTTTATAAATCTTGAAATTGCACTCATTTGGGACACTCCTTCCGAAGGGAGTTGTGGAATAAGATGAACCACTGGTGCTGAAATAGGCATTAGGTTTGGGTGACTAATTCTGTTAACTCTGCAGTCTGGCTAACCATTTTGGGGGAACCCTGCAAGAGAAACCATGCATTTGACAACTCTTCAGGTAGTCAAGTGAAAATGAAACTAGAACTGCTTTTGGTTTTGCCTTGACTCTCAACATTCAGACACTTTGCTCAATGTATTCTTGGCTATCGCAGTGGATAATCTTGCCAACGCTCAGGAGCTCACCAAGGTGGGATTACTTCTCCACCACTGGGACAAATGGGGCTATGGGGAGACATGCTTATTGAATGTGGTGATTACAGGGCTGGGTTTCCTGTATACTGAAAACAGGATTGTGTAAGTGAATGGCTTCCCTCTGCTTCATTTTCTGATTGCTGTCAGTCCAAGGGTTGGCACAGGTGATGGTCTAAACCAGTGACTAATTGTGTTAAAACCTGGTGCTAGCTGATCCTTCTTCCTACAGATACTTTCAGTTTAACCTTACAGTCGTTTGGGAGAAGCTGCTGTCTGGATGCATCCTAACTCTTGTGTAATTATGCCTAAAATGATATTTTGCACCTCTTTCTTTCATGAACAGGACGCTGTCTCTGTCCTGTTACTGCCAGGGTAGCTAATCAGTGGCCCTCCAGATATTGTGGACTCAAATTCCAATTAGCCTCCCAGCCAGCACAGCCAATGGTTAGGCATGATGGGAGCAGTTAATTCAACAACACCTGGAGGGCCACAAGTTTGCCATCCTTCCTCTGTTGGAATCGCATTTCTGTGATGTAAGAGGCAATTCAGCCCTTTCTGTGATTGGGAAAGGAATCAAAGGACAGTTGCGAAAGCAGCTGTTACGGTTAGCTTAGTGGCACTGGCATTTCCTCATGAACATTAAGTGCCCCCCTCCCATGCTCAGACACATAGATATGGGCACTAAACCTCAGGGCAGTGGCAACTCAACTCTAATGTATGGGCTTCACAGGATGAGCAAGAAGAAGAAGAAGCTGCCAGCCAGAAACTTGCCCTCCAGAAGGCAAAGGAAGTAGCAGAAGTGAGCCCTCTGTCTGCAGCCAACATGTCAATAGCAGCGTAAGTGTTGTCTTGATTTACCTCAGCCCCACATGACCCCTGGGTTTCTGTCTCACAAATGCAAAGCAGGGCAGGCTTACATGTAGCTCTGGATCTCAGTAAAAGTTTCCCACTGGGGGGCGAGTAGGAACAGTTTGGGTCCTGTAAACTGTGAGGAACACTTGCTTATGGAAGGAGAAGTTGGCCCTCACCAGCCCTAGCCTTCTATCAGAAAGTGCTGGCTTCTTGCATGTCCAAAGAGAACACTATAAAGAGAAATGAGGCAGGAATACAAACTGTGACCCAAATTACTCTAGTTTGTGCATCTTCTAATAGGGGTTTTTGCAAGTAAAAGTAGTAGGAGTAAAGTCTGTATGAATAATGAATAGCTGCCTAAGTCCAACCTGACCTTCCAACATTTCCTAGAGAGGAATCAATATGGCATCTGTGGTGGTGATAGAATAGCTAGGGAAGAGTAAATGGCCAAAGTAAGTGCTAGGAAAGATGTTCAGCCACAGTTGCTGTTCTGTTTTAACCTGCCGTTTGCTGAATCAGGAAGAAGAGCTGTAGTGTCAGCAGCTGGGCCTAGTCATGTCTGCACACATCTGGATTAATGTGCAACATTCATTCCTGTCCATGCCAGAAGCAGCATGTAAACCAAATTCTTCCTTTGGGCTTCCGTGCTGCTTCCAGCTTTGCCAACAGCACATATAAGTGGAGAATTTTACTCTAGGATCTTTTACAACTTCACAGTTCTTTGGATTGCATTATACTCTGCAGGCATAGCCTGACTGCATCTGAAAGGAATGATTAATTGGCTGGATACAGATTGATTTAATAGGAACGCCAGAAAGTAAGAACCAGAGCAGGAAAATTGGCGTCCTTGAGGATGGTGCGTGAGATGGTCTTGGTTTAGGCAGGAGTGCTAAAGCTAAAGGTGCATTTCAAGAAACTGTTTCTGTTTTGTCTTCAGGAAAGAGCAGCAAAAGAACCAGAAGGGCGCTAAATCAGTGTGGGAGCAACGGACAACTGAGATGCGGAAGCAAAACTTGTTGGCAAGCCGGGAGGCACTATACAATGAACTGGACCCTGAGGATCGCTGGAAGGTCACATTTGCCCGCCAAATGCGACCAGATATGAAAACCCACTTAGACCGGCCACTAGTGGTAGATCCTCAGGAGAATCGAAATAACAACACTAACAAGACACGTCCCAGTGAGCCACCCTTGGACCCCCACTTTGGACAACAGCGGCCTGAAGAGTTCCTGAGAAAGCCACCTCGCTACCATGAGCACCCCCGAGACCCCCACATATATGAGCGCCCTGACTCAGGGAGCATGGAGCCACGACGCCCACGGAGCAGCAGCAAGGAAATTGATTTTAACCAGGAAAGTGGATACCATGAGATTGACTATTCTAGCAAGGAGCACAATGCCATCCTTGAGCGTGGTTACCGTGGTGACTGTGACTCACAGCGAATCAAGGCCTTGGACCCCCACCGCCGGCACCGAGGCAGCAAAGAGAGCCGAAGTGGGTCACCTCGTACAGGCGATGGTGACCGGGAGCACCGGCGGCATCGGCCTCACCGCCGGGCACCAGATGAGGGAGGGGGGGAGGAGACAAGCAAAGCTGAGCGCAGGCCACGGCATCGTGAGGGGAGCAGGCCTGCACGCGGTGATGTGGATGGGGAGCAGCCTGATGGAGAAAGGCGCCGACGGCACCGACATACTGCACAGTCCACCTATGAAGCTGATGGAAAGGAGCGACGGCACCGGCGCAGGAAGTAAGTAGGGATAGAAAGGAGACTCCTCAGAAGCAATGGAGCCTGGTTCCCTCATAGCACCCATTCCCTTCAGAACACCAATTTGCCTTTGAATATTACTAGGCTGTTTGACATCAGTATAGAGTTAGGAACCTCACATTCAGATGCTCATGTTGCTGAAGCAAGACCAGCTCAGAACCCACAAGGTGGTAAAGAATATCTAGTGAGGAAATTATTAGTGACTAGGTCATCTGCCTCTCTGGAAAGAGAGTTTAGATTCTAACCCTTTAGTACATGTGTGGATATGATCAAAATAAGCAAGGTTCTTTTGCTAAACCTGCCGTCCTGCTGGCCTATTGCTGTATTGAGCCAATAGCCATCAGGGAACTTGGTTGAAGGTGGACTGGAGGCAGTTAAGATGGAGTAAGATTAATAGCTGAAATGATGGACAATTTGACTAATACAGCTGCATTTTGTGCACATAGGAAGATAGTCTGGCTCTAGAGGGTTAAGGCAATGTCATGTGGGTAATGATGATGCAGCTTTAGAAGTGGAGAGTGTAGGTAATGCTTGTGCTAGAATGAAGCAATTGTAACGTGAGCAGGCAGTTTCAAACCCCACTTGCTATTGTGCTAGTTGCATTTCAGTGACCCATTGATATAAATATTTCGACCAGTGATCAAACTTTTTCTTTTTAATTATACAGAGAGAACCAAGGCTCTGGCCTTCCACCTGCACCAAACCTATCCACCACACGGCCAATCCAACAGGATATGGGGCGTTTGGAGCCCCCAGTGGCTGAGGATATTGACAACATGAAGAACAATAAGCTGGCAACCAATGAGACCTCAAACCAACATCCCATCAGCCACCCTCAGAATCCTACCAAAGGAGGCAGCCACTCAAATTCCACACCAAGCCACCTGCCCCCAAACCCACCTGTTCCCTTGGACCAACCACTCCCCAACTCTCAGAACTCTACCAGTCGCCGGACCCCCAATAATCCTGGCAATCCATCCAGCCCTGGACCCCCTAAAAACCCAGAGAACAGCCTCATTGTCACTAATCCCACTACCCAGAACAATCCACCCAAAACTGCCAAGAAAACAGAGCACACTGTGGTGGAAATCCCACCCACCTTTCCACCACCAATCAACAATGCTATCATGCAAGGTGAGCACTGAGTGAACTGTGTCTGTAGGGCTAGAGCCAGACAACATGGATATGAGGCATAAGAATTATAGGCACATGTTTGAGATGCAAGTTGGATGGAATTTCATGAGAGGAAAGGATAGAGAAGGCTTTGTTTTGTTTGCGTGGAAGGCAGGAGGAAGTACCATATTTTTCGCTCTATAGGACGCACTTTTTCTCCTTCAAAAATGAAGGGGAAATGTGTGTGCATCCTATGGAGCGAAGACGCCATAGCCCCGCGACCCTCTCCCGGCTGGAGAGGTGACGCGCGGCTATGGCAGGAGCCTCTCCGCTGCGCCTTTCCGCCTCTCCCTGACCTGCTCTTTGGGGCTGGTGGTGGGCTTCCCCCCGCCAGCCCCAAAGAGCAGGTCAAAAGGAACCTGAAGCCTGGAGAGCAAGAGGGGTCGGTGCACACCAACCCCTCTCGCTCTCCAGGCTTCCAAGGTAGCCGTCTGAACGCACCTTAAACGGCACCTTGTTTTAGAGGGGGAAAATTCTCCCCCTCTCTGCGCAGCGCCACCTGCCGCTTCGCTGAAGGGGCGCTGGGCAGAGAGGGGGAGAATTTTTTTTTTCTTGTTCTCCCCTCTCTAAAACAAGGTGCGTCCTATGGTGCGAAAAATAGGGTAACCATCACAGGCAATAAAAGAGACAAAATGAGTTTGTAGAACACTCACATAATGGTGTTTGTGGTTAGTTCTACCTATTTTCTTGTATTAGTCTAATGGCTGTACCATCAGCTATGTTACTCCAGGTCATGTTTGTGTCTAGCCCAATGGCTATGTAAGTGGACTGATGTTCTGAGTGTGAGTTGGTTCTGTTCCTGTCACAGTTGTACTGACATGCATCTGCATGTGCCTCTTAGCTGCTGAATTTCTATGTGTCTGTATCTGTGTTCCCTTGGATATCCTGAAGATTTGTTGTCTCTTTCATGCTGAGTGTATATAAACCTGTCAGAGGAAACTAAGACTACAGCAACTGTTACATGATAAGTATGACAAGCCACCATATTCTGAATTGCTGAGGACTTCATTGCACAGAGCAGAATGTACACACTTTACACCTAGGAAAGATCTTTTTAATTTAAATCTGTTGCATCTTTATATATTAAGGGCTTTTAGTTGTAAATTATCTTAAATATTTATGGCATGGTAAATTGAGTAAATAAAAGAATAAAATATTGGGGATACTGCTGGCCTGCTACACATATTGTCCAGGTTGGTGTGTGCTATGGTTTAAGAGGCTTTATCTTTCTGACTGTACTGGAGCATTTCCATACACAAGTTGTCATGCATCTGTCTGAGTCCTGCAAACCTTTGTGCAGACATTTTTGCATCCCAGAATTGGGTGTCAATATCTACTTTGTATACTTCGTGTTTTCTGTAGGCATATGCAGTGTACCAGTAAAAAAACAAAAACAAAACCTGTTTCTATATGTAGAGTATCCAACATCCTGGTCTCCATATTTGTCCTTAACTTGTTCCCCAACTCCCCCCAAAAAACTACCCAACATAAGTTTCTGCATATGCAGAACTGACTGGATCAACTTTTGCTAAAATGGTACTGGGAGGACTGAGAGAGGGAACATATCAAGGCTGATCACTTTTATTTTTCTCCACCTATTCACCAGTCAATAAGAATGCCAACCCTGAACCTCTGCCCAAGAAGGAGGAAGAAAAAAAGGAGGAGGAAGAAGATGATGGAGGGGAGGGACCCAAGCCTATGCCACCATACAGCTCTATGTTCATTCTCTCAACCACTAACCCGTAAGTGTTGCTCCATTATGGACTGAAAGGTAGCTGGGAACCTGATACCATAGTTCACAAATGGTTAGAGTGTGTGAAAATTGGATACTTGGCTGGATTATGCCAAGGATTCATTCAGAGGATGAAGGAGGACTGCTTATTTGCAGAGACTGAGTCTTTGGGGTTCTGATTTAGGTTGAATATGTCATTTTTTGTGAACTTGGGCAGAGAATGAGAAGGATCATGCTGGTTGGATTCATGAGACTGATCCACAACTAGGCTCAGAGATATTAAGGTTGGCTTATGCACCAGAACCTAATATATATTGGCACCCTCTCAAAAGTCTCCACTCCTGCTTGTGGAGAACTTAAGTGGCAGTGAAATAGGCATCACTATTTTTCACTGAATTTCTCTGGGGGAGAAAGTGGTCTTTTTCCAGCAATAAAAAAATACAGTGGGAATTTTTCTAAAAAATATATATTCTGAGTAATTCTCACTCAGCTCCAAAATAAATACTTTATCTGATTCAGTAGGAGAAATGTAGCCATTTGCTCAGCACTTGTGATACCCTTCCACAGAATATGCTTTTGCCTATTGGTACTAGGTTTCGGCGGCTCTGTCATTACATTGTCAACCTGCGCTACTTTGAAATCTGCATCCTGATGGTGATTGCCATGAGCAGCATTGCTTTGGCTGCTGAAGATCCTGTGCAGCCAAGTGCTCCCCGTAACAATGTAAGTCCTTCCTGTGTTCCTTTACTTTTATCCGTGAATCTCCATTGCAGCTCCTGCTCTCCTCTGACTTTGAAGATGAATCATAGGATACCAAAATAGATATGGCCAGCTCTGGAAGGCCCACCGTTTAGATGGGGAAGACTATGTCTCTAAGTTAGCCTTGATGGGTACGACTATGGCCTGATCAAAATGTCTCTAGGCAGTGAGACATCTTGCTATAGAAACAAGTATTCTCCTCATCATTGGATGTTGTAGCCATGCTTTGCTACAAAATCGAGTTCACGAGCAGGGAATCTCAAGCTTGGGGCTGAATGTGGTCCTCCAGGCCTCTGTAGTTGGCCTTTAGGACCCTCCCTAGGCCATGCCCACTCTGTAGGCCTCCCCACTCACTGGCTGCACTCCCTCCTCAAATGCTTTTGCCTGGCTGGTATGTGTACTTGAACTGTGGTTCCCCTTTCTTGCCTGAATGGAAGTGTGTGTGATTCCTCACCATGGTCTAGTTTGATGGGACTGGCCAGGAGCAAAGCTGGACAGTGACCCAGTAAGGACATTTGGGAGGCTGCTGTATGGGAGTTCCATCAAAAAGTAAACCAGGGAGGTCTGGTGGAATAAAAGGAACTCCTGGTCAGTTAGCATAAGTACCTTCCACATCTCTGCTGGTCCAGCCTTTAGCTCTGTCTCTCCTCCTTTAGTAATAGAAATAAAAAATATATTATTTGTACCCTGCTCATCTGACCGGGTTGCCTACCTACTGTTGCTCCCTTAATTCCACACTTTATATGGGAGTTCTTGGTATGTGTAGATGTCAGATGGTCCTCAGCTATATAGCACCTCATACTAGTGTCCTTGTAAGATCCATATTGTATTAGCCTGCTGCATGTTCTGTCTACATCTGGGATTGGTGACCAGCTAGGAGCTGTACTGACTGTCCGAGCCTATGATCCAATTGGTATGGTTTTCAGTAGAGCCACATAGAACTCAGTATATGATTGCATGGCTTTGTGATCACTTTACCATGCATTCCAAACTTTGATTGAATATGGATAGAGCTTGGAAGGAAGGAATGGGAACTAGAACTCAAGATCGTATTGGAACTTAGGTGCATCTTGCTTCTTTTCTGTCCTTCCTGCCGCTGTCCAGCTTTCTAACTGATTGAGATAATCTGATAGACAACCATACTAGGGCGACTTACCAGTGTCATGTCAGCTGTCAAATTCATAAACTTCACTGGCCCCAGTGAGTGAAATGTTGGCAATGGGCCTTTGAGAGAGAAACCTGTCAGGGGACTGCCATTGGAACAGGGGAGGGAGGCAGGAGGGCCGTTAGAATACAGAGAGCCTCCGAAACTTCTGAGGAGCAGTTCCTCTTCCAGTGGTGGGAACTGGCCCCTTCCCTCTCTTCTCCAGTGGAGAAGAGAGGGAAGGGGCCAGCCAAGTGAGGAAAGGGCTCGAGGATGCTGCTGAGAGCCCCAGCGCCTCACCTCGGGGAGCTGGCCAGGAGGGACGCACGCCACTTCCGTTGCCCAGCTTGCGCAGAGGGGTGAAACGCAAGGAGGGAAGGAAGAGGCTTGGGGTGCTGAAGTTCTTATGTTGGGGGAGAAGCCGGAAGGGGCCACTCCCGTATTCTGCAAGTGACTAAGATGGACATGAACTTTGTAGATCTGCACTGTAAATAGTTTGCACAATAAAACCTGTAAAAGACAGGTTGGAGTCCTGCCTGGTTACTCACGAGCAACCACCATCAGCATCTGACAGAAACCCTTTGTCTTATGTTTTCCAAGACCTTATGGACAGCTTCATACATTAATGATTTTTCTACATAGATATTGCTCTTTGTAGGCAAAATCTTGTATATCCTCATATCAGACATGGGTTCAGATGTCTATTTCAATGTGTGCATGCAGCCAAATAGACACATGTGAGTTGGTTGCACGTGATGGTGTACAGTTTTTTCTACACTGAGGTGATTTTCATATAGGGAAATTGTCACGCATATAGAAGCCTTATGTCTGGTATTAGCCAGTCCTTAGAGAATATTGTAAAAAATAATATTTGGGGTTGGATTGTTATTAACACTACTGATCTTATAATATTATATGTGAAAATCAAAAATCCCTCTTGCAGTCTCTGACTTTCTGAGAAAAGCAGCTGGGATTTAAATAGGTTAGGAGGGAGGTGTAGTGGTATAAAGGAAGAGAAAGAGATAAATCACAGCCTGGCTCTGCTACCAGCTTACAGTGCACTTTCTTTTTCAAGAGCTTCGCTGGACAGGTCCCATGAGATATCCCTACGGAAAAATGAGTGAAATAATTAGAGCAGCATCTCCACTAGGGATGGGCAGGAGGGAGGGCCTCTACTGGGCTTCTCTGTTTCATGCAGTAATAAGAAACCTTTGTGCTGGGATGAGGATAAAATCAATAGAATACATCCCAATAACCAAAGCACCCCCTCCCCAGCTTTATGCTAGCTGAACATAAGAATAACCTGGCCCAGGGTGGTCATCCAGCACCAGTGTCATACATCTTAGGATGCTAAAGGAGTTCAGTTTCTGTACATTCTGGTGCAAACTGACCTGATACATACCTGCAGGCCTAATGTGTGGACTGAAACATAATTGTCCTTTAGGTTTCACACTTTTCCAAATAGTGCAATGTAGCTCTTGGCTCAATGATGCACCAAAATGCATTACAATGAGCATTTTAGAGTAAAGTACATATAAACATGTAATTTTGACATAAAATAAGTTTTACTCAAAGTAGACCCATTAAAATAAAATAAGCATGACTGTTATGTCTATTAATTTCAGGGGGTCTACTCTTGAGTAAAACTTAGTTGAATACCATACCACTCTATGTATTTAAATACAACTTCTAGTGTGGATTCAAAGATCACTGATTAATGTGGAAACAGGTCAAAAGATGTGTCAACAGATATGGATGAAAACAAACAAAAATTGATATGGACCAGGAAGAGACTGAACTATGTACATTTGGGACTATTAATACCCAGTAAGATAGCATGTAACTGGCAGAAGTGAAGGCCATCTTCACTACCAAAGCAAAGAGTAAAACCTGTTAAAGGTCATGTCAAGGGAGGTATTAACATGATTTGGACATATCTTAATGGTTGAATTTTGTTTTTATTTCTATTTCCTGTGTTTAATGAGCTGTGAAGTCTGCAACTTATTGACTACATGGCATCTTCATGCACCCTGGTGATTTCCCCCTTTTCTTTCAGACTGTCTAATGTGGATACCAAAACAATTTTGGCTTATTTTTGTTTGTGGAATTTTCCTGCACAAAATTGGAAAAAAAACTTTACATATAGGCAAATATTCAGTGATTTAAAAAAACCCTGCTAGTTTAAGATCAAAGTTAAGATGTTGTCCTTGTCCTGTGTTGCCTTATGAAGCATATGGCCCTTAATATATTGCTAGAGGACTCATGTCAGTTTGTGGCTTATATCATAGCTAGCAGGATGGGTTAAGGAGTAGCTGAGTGGAAAATCCTCTGATGCACTAGGGGTGAAACTGGTACAGTACTGCTACCAATGACTTGGGGCATTGGGCGTGTAGACCTCTTTCCTGTCACCATTACGACGGAAGATTATACCAAAAACAGTAAAGCAAGTTTTGGAAATAACCCAGCCGTTTCATAGATTTTAAAGAGGCAACAAGAAAAGGAACGGGTTGCTTAATTATTTATATTTCAGTGCATATGTAGGCCAGTGCCTCTTCCCCTCTAAAAAAGCTCTCATGGGAACTTACAGAGAATATCAAGTTAGATAAGGGAGCTTACAAATCTTAGTCCACACATATTTTCTTTTGCAAAGTGATATTCAGAGGGTGCAATCTGAGGCAAAGCAGTTGTGTTCTGAAAGAGGGAATTCAATTGCTTCATAAGGCACTACAGGACAGCATTAGGCATCTTTGCTGTACACAGGACTTCCAAACTCCCCATATGGATTTGGGCCTGAATGACCAAGGAAAAGTCTATGTGCATGGGGAATAACTTGTAAGCAAGCGCAATTTGTACACCACACAACATCATTCCTGTTGAGGTTCATCTGTTAAGGCATCAGCCTTAGCTTCCAATTTCCCAGCTTTGCAGAGCTTGAGTCAACATGAGACAGCCCTAACTCTAATCTTAAACCAGCAGGTTTTATGATTTAATTTCACAGGTTTTTAAAAGAAAATGTATTAAAATACTGGAGTCTGCTAAACATGAAAGTAGTTGTTTTGTAACTATTAATTGTTGGATATAATTGGCAGTTCTCCATTATGCACTTTCATTCATACTCTGAACTTTACACTGCACTGCAGCCTGTTATGAAGAATGTACAGTATTTAGCAAACTGAAATGCAACTCGCAGTGTTACAAAGCTTGGTCTAGAGCCTGACAATTTTAAACTGCTAACCACATGGCATCTTATTTTCAAAGTAAAAAAGAAAGAAAATGAAGACTTTAGGTACCATTATGTTCAGTAGGCTATCATAGACAAATCTGACCTGGATCTGTCGAACCTACAAACCAATTGACAGGGGCATGCTGCCCTCAGGATAGTCTATGCTCCTGCTCTTTCAGGATCTGTTAAACACGCTCGCTCTCTCTCTCTCCCACCCACACCCAGATTTATCTTTAACTGTGCAGTGTGTGCAAATGGATATGTTAATGTACTGAAGTTCTCACCCTGGGCCAGCAGGGGGATACTGTAGATAGTTTTCACTCAGGTCCTCATATGCAAATAAGGAATTGAAAGTGACGTTCAGTGATTGGATAGTTACAGAAAGTTGTTACTGTTGCTTTGTAGTTGAGCTCTCTATAAGCAGGTTGGCTGAACCCTTCAGTTCAGTTCTGTTCTGGCCTGTGAATAAACAAGAGCTGTCTGAAGAATCACTGTGTCGTCTGATATGTTCACCCACAACTTAACAGGATAGTTGTGCCTCTTCTACGTTTAGAAAGATTTGCTGTTCTGAGTGATCTTGCATAGGCTTACAGTATACCTCATTGTTTTACTTCCCTACCTTCTGGCAAACTAACTCTCTAAGGCCTCAGAAATTACCTCCATACTGCTTCAGTTGTCACTTAACTGCTGCCCTCCCCCACATGAGAACAGTGCTGGACATGCTTGACCTCTGTGGTAAACAGCTTCCATTGGCCTAAAGGGACTTTGTACAGTACCTATATGTTTAAAAAAAATATATACTATTGCTGGCTGTTCACCAAAAAAAAATCCAGTTCTCAGCAAAAACAACATTTTGGAGCCTGTATCAATAACAGCACAACATGGCTGCCATAGCTGAGCCTGCCTAATCACAAAATGACCACCAAGACACCCCTGTCCCCATTCCCCTCCAATAAATTCCTGTTCAATTGATTCCCGAGCCACTCCTTTCCTCTCAATCAGAAAACTCATCCCCACGCTCTTTCTCTCCTATAGATAGCAACTGTGGCAGTGTAATCTCATACCCTCCAACATTTCTCCAATGAAAATAGGGACGTCCCATTCCATAATGATGATTTTACCATTTGTACCCCACACATCTTACTGGGTTGCCCCAGACACTTTGGGCAGCTTCCAACATATATAAAAATAATAATTAAACATTTTTTTAAAAAATTCCCTATACAGGATTTCCTTGAGACAGCTCGGGGGGTGGATAACTCCATACCCTCCAGTGAAAATAGGGATATCCTAAGGAAAAATGGGACATTCCAGGATCAAATCAGAAACTGGAACAGCTTGTGTAAATCAGGGATGTCCCTGGAAAATAGGGATACTTGGAGTGTTTGTAATCTTGTGAAACACGTGACGTTTGTTTAATCCAGTGGTCATCAAGTTCTTTGCATCTGGGGACATATTTGGAATTTTGTGAAGGTGTTGAGGGCACCAGTCACAAAATGGCTGCTGCCAGGGTGGTGGCCTAATACAAAATGGCTGCTGCCTCCTCAACAGCAGGATTGGAGCAAGCGGCCAGGACGACTGCAGAGGAGGCAAATTTTTGCTCTGCTTTTGCTGCTGCTCCCTAAAACTGGAGGAGAGATACTGAACTATCACTGGAGGACACCCCCACACACACACACACTGATTTACATCAACTGGCCTTGCCACAAGGTTTCTGGGCAAAGTGGGGAGATTAAACAAAAACAAAATACAACCTAGTTAATATGAATGATCTTTGGGCCATGGAGGGATGTGTTAGTGTTGAGTTATTATTATTTTTTATAATGGTTAGGGGGTGGGAGAGTTGTTTTGTTTATTGTTAGCGTTTATTGTTTTCGTTTTTCCAATATGTTGTATGAGATCAGTGTAATTGTGGCACTTCTGTAGACCTCATCAGGTAAATCGTGTATGTCAAATTCCAAATCATTAGCCCACCAGTTGCTATTTTTATAAGCTATAAAATGTTTGTGCATGTAATGACAGAACCTTGTTTTTGCTACTCTAACTATATGCCCCTATAAATCAGCCCTTTTATAACAGCAACATCAGAAGCCAAAGGACAGCTGTAACTCCCATGGAGATAGGATGTTACACATGCAGATGCTTTTTATGTTTCCGTTAGCATCTTCCACAGATAACATTGTTACAATGGGAACTCCATAAGATGGTAGTAGAGTAAAACAGAATTCGATATTCTGACCCTCATTACAGATCAGTAAGGCTGTAGTATCGCATAAAAGAGGGAGAATTGACCAGAATGCACTATGGATTACTTTATTGATTCTAGATAATATAAGAGTCTTTAATCTGTCATTTGTTGCTTTGAACTTTATCTCCTGCATGCTGCTGACTATATTGTGTTTAGAGACAAAATGGAAGCCAAGGTCTGCCTTGGTCACGAGTTTGGTTAGGATTTATGACTTCAGAGATGTGGTGAGACCTGAACTATATTTTTAATTCCTTTATGTCATTTCTCCCTGTAGGTTCTCCGTTACTTTGACTATGTCTTCACAGGTGTCTTCACCTTTGAAATGGTTGTTAAGGTTAGTAATTGGGGAACTGGGCTTGAGCCTGAGATCTCATGACGTTTTGGTAGTGTTTGGAACAGAGAACTTGAAGCTGCAGGGCAGAAGTAGAGCTGGGCTGAATGTTTGTGAATCAGTATTTGGGGGGCATGAGAAACAAATGTCCCTTGGGGGAATTGCTCAAAAGAGCCTTTTCACAGCCCCTTTCCCATTTAGTAGTCCAACAGGCACACATAACTTTCATAGCTTGCCCAGGTCGGGTGAAAATTTCAGAAATAAGATACTCTCTTTCTTTCTTTCTTATAATGAATATACTGTTTAATATTTCAAAAATCTCTAAGCAGTTACGATTAACTACTCCGCCAAAATACAATATGGATTTGAATACTTCCAAACCATTCTTCCCCTCAGAAAAAAACAACAGTTATACATGGACACAATTATGAACAAGTAAGGGTATGTGTGCCTCAAACCAGAGCTTTCAGAAACTAAACTCTGCCACTCTGCCTCCTGTACAACCAGCACTCTAATTCTTCAGCAACCCTAGCAAATTAAGAGTTAAACTACCTGCTATGCTAATTGTGCAGTGTGCAGCTACATCTCTTTGTCTTAAATTAATTATAGCCCATGGGGTGGGTTGTTAATGTGATTGCACCATGCACGGAGAGGAAATCTATCCCTTTCCTCCATACCTATAACTCCCTCCCCGCAAAAAATGTCCCCACTACAGTTATAAAGCATAGTATAAAAGCATCGTAGTAGAGGAGGGGGGCAGTTTTCAGGAGACGGTTGTGGCTAGGAAGGGAAAGGATAAACCTTCCCTTCCTGCATGCTGCAACCACAATAACAGTTGCCCCCATGACCAGAATTGTAAGAAAAACAAGAGACAGCCTAGAGCAGACCTTTGCTGGGGCTTGACTGAACACTTAAGACAGATGCACACAAGTTTAGATTCACCGGTGAGGAAATGTACAGGCATGGTGACATTGACAGATATCTGGGGCCTAATTCATATACAGTGGTACCTCGGGTTACAAACACCTCAGGTTACAAACACTTTGTGTTACAAACTCTGCTAACCCGGAAGTAGCACCTCAGGTTAAGAACTTTGCCCCAGGATGAGAACAGAAATCGCACGGCGGCAGCGGGAGGCCCCATTAGCTAAAGTGGTACCTCAGGTTAAGAATGGTTTCAGGTTAAGAACGGACCTCCGAAACTAATTAAGTTTGTAACCCGAGTTCCCACTGTATAATATGTTAGCCACTTGAAAGCAGAGCTAAACTGAAACATTTTCACCCAGGAAGCCATTTGTGTGAAGTATCCTCCTAGAAAGTTACAAAAACTTCAAATGTGATAGCATATTTCCTTGAGGGCACAGAACTGCGCCTAAGAAAGCAAGGCATTCCCCAAATGTGGTTATTATAGTGAAGAATATTGTGTTTTCATGCTGCAGCTTTACAAGCTAAAGTGTGCCGTAGTTCACACTGCTGGCTTCTCTTGAGGCTACCGCGGATTGATTATGTGACAGGCTTTTTTCACTTCACTTGGGAACTAAGATCTGCTCAGTTGAGTGCTAAGACAGAGCAAGATCTGGACTAAAAGCTGGTTTGTGCAAATAGGTAGCATGAGATACTATTAACTATTCCTAAAATGAGGTATTCCTAGAATCCACCCAGACCAGAACACCTTCATTAATTAAATTTCCCCTCCCCTCTGTATTCTCATCTTTTATTTCTATTTCTATTTGTTACACTCATCATTCTTACTGCATTTTGTATGTGCTTATGTCAACCATTCTGTATGAAAAATGACAAAATAATTACAAAAAGCATTTAATGTATCAGAACAATTAGTAAATTTATAAAGAATAAAAAATAAGTTTTTTTTCTATCCTGACCAGGCATAATGGGTAAACCCCCTCTTTTAGAACTATCCTAATATATTACCTATACCTTTGTTTGTTTATTCGTTCGTTCATTCATTCCCTCTCTAACACTCACACACCTAATTCCCTCCCCCATTTTTACTCAACTCCTCATACTCTTTCAGCTGCCATTCACAATGGACACTGTTAGACCTGCCATTCATTCTGACTCTAGCTAGCATTCCATCACATCCCCCTGCTGTCAATTGTTCTTTCACTCACCTGTCTATTACAACTGTCTTTCATGTTTGCTGACATAATGGTTGCTCCATGCCCTTATCGTAACTCCCAGGTCTCTTACTGAGGGGAATATATTTCATTTGGTTGACAGCCCTAAGCATACTTTTCCCCCTCCTGGCTTCCCATTTCTGTATATACTCTCTCAAGCCAGAGGATTTGCTTGTAGTTGTAACTGAGGACCACTAGATGACACCATAGCGCCTTATAGGTTAACTTCCACCACAATTCATCCTCGCTTCCACTTGTCCCATGCCAATATAAAGCATGGGTCAGAGCGGTTTTCCACTCACCCCATGCTTTCTAGGCACAGGGCAGAGTGGTTTTGCCTTTGCCCTTCCACTTTCCCCTGGAAAACCCATGCTTTAGCGCTAAATCGAAACAAACAGCTATCCATGGAAAGCCTGATTTATGATTCAGTGATAAATCACAGGTTTCCCTGGGAGAAAGCAGCAGGGCAAATGGAAGTGTGGATAAGCCCTAAGTCTCGCTGAAAATCAATGGGAATTATCTGAGTAAACATGGTTAGAATCATACAGGGGAAGGTTGTAGCTGAGAAAGGGCCATAGCTCATGCATTGAATGCCCCAGGTCCAGTCCTTGGTGTTTCCAGACAGGACTGAGTTACTGAAACCTTGTCAGTCATTATCAACAACACTGAGCAAGATGGACCACAATGGTCAGATCCAATATAAGGCAGCTTCCTATGTTCCATTAGGCTGCAAGAGCTTTTCCAGGCATTAGTTGTTTTTATTTCAGCAGTTCTTTGTGAGCTGCTTAATGGGTTCCAGAAGGGACAAGTCTCACTCTGCATTCACTTCTGAGGCTCCCAGGTGCATGCTTCCCACATGACTGCATATATTTTTTCTCTTTTAACATTACAGAAAATGTGTGGTTGATACGTAGTAAAAATGCTAGGCTAGATATCCTTTTACTGTAGCATTTGAAGTGGCTCTGAATTTAATGCACGCTTTACAGAGTGGCATAGTGAAAGATTTGCCTACAAGCAGTAGTATATGTGCTGCAGAATGTTTTCATACACTCTGGATTCTGTGCTGTGGGGTTTGATAACTCCAGTATTGCATAGATCCCATCTCTACCCAGTCAGGATTCCTGTGACAGCAGCACCATTAAACATGTGGGGAGAGATTATGTCATGGAGGAAATTGTGTGCACAACACATCCAGAAAAACAAATAGTGTTTCAGACTGTGTTTTGCCAGCACAGCTCTCAAGATTCATAAAAACCAGATTTTAGTCTTTGAACTGGGCATGAAGTATCTTTTGTTTGCTATTTTCTGCATTGCCCATGAATACTAGAGCTGCACCTGTGGTCTGTTCTTAGCATTTTCATTTTCATGCAAGTCAACCCCCTTTTTTTTGCCTTGATCTCCTACTTTGTAAAATGAGCCCAGCAAGACTGACCTCCGTCATTAGAGTGGAATTATGGAAACAATAGTAATTGACACTAGGGGACTGGGGATCTCAAAATTATAGTAATCAAAACCATGCATAGTGCCTCAAGAACCCTGTGTTTCTTTGCTTTGGTTAATTCTTTAGATGATTGACTTAGGACTGATCCTTCATCGAGGCGCTTATTTCCGGGACCTGTGGAACATCCTGGATTTCATTGTGGTCAGTGGAGCATTGGTGGCGTTTGCCTTCACGTAAGTTTCTTTAGGGAGCCATAGTGCTTTCTTTCTTTTACCTCTTTCTGCAGAAAGCACAGCTCATTCCCTTCTCCTGGAAAAGACTCTTGTTGAAGCTTGCTGCATGATTGGTCTGTAAACAGTTGTCAACACATAGGCAACTTGGCCCCCCTGCCCATTCCCTCATCACAATCCCTCTTCCGGTGCTGCCATAAGCCTTCCTAGAGCATGGACACTCCAAATCTGTGTGCTCTCCCCTTGGCTTGGGATGCTCCTTGCATGTGGAGTTTTCCCCAAGGGCCAACTATAGGAATGGCAGACTGCCCCTGTTTCTTTTCAGACTCCTTGTAAGTTGCAGGTTGTGGGAATCCAAGCCATAAATTCCGAAAAATGATCTCCTATGTTGCACTGAATGGATATATCAGGATGCAAAAAGGCCAAGAGGCTGGCATGGCTAAGATTTTTTTCCTCAGTGATAACAGAAGCATACATCATTTGTAGAGAGGCTCCACTACTTCCTGTTCAAGCTAAGAGAAAGAGCTGATTAAATGTAAAACCAACCTACATTTACAATACCACATTTGGGGTGTGTCTACAGCAGTTCATCATCAAAATATAGGGTGAAAAGCTCATGTGGTCTGCTCTTTCTGATTTGTCCCTTGTACGTTTGCAATACAGATGCTGTGAGATGCATAGCACCAAAATGGGTCAGGTTTAAAAAGAAGAATAAAATATGGTTCAGGCCCTGAGTCCTAAAGTGCCTTATGCTGTATTCACACATTTTAGAAAAGAAATGTGAACTCACATATTTTAGAAGACATCTGAAGGCAGCCCTGTTTAGGGAAGCTTTAAATGTTTAACAGACTATTGTATTTTAATATTTTGTTGGAGTGGCTGGGGAAACCCAGCCAGATGGACGGGGTATAAATAACAAATTATTATTATTATTATTATTATTATTATTATTATTATTATTATTAATCATCAAATTTAATTTACTCTAAAACAAAGAAAATGAGGTTATGTTCTTAACAATATTTCTAATAATATCATCAAAAACCTGAGTTGATAGTTTACTTTTGGCTCAAATTAGGGAGGGGATATATTTTGCTTTCCTTTTATTTTCAACTCCCCCTCCTGCTACCAGTTTTGCAGGGTTGATATCAACTGATACACTTTTTTATTTTTAAAAATATTTTTATTGATTTTCCAATATCATTCCAATAGCAGCCTCACTATATCAACAGCATTCTTCATATCGAACACATTCCTTAGTGGATAATGGAGGTTAGGGTGGATTTTGCTCTTTATTTTCATAGCATAGGGTTTCTCGCCCCCTTCCCTCTCAGTTCCTTTCTCTCACACACACAGTTCCAATTTTGTTCAATTCCATTTATATTCCAATTTCTTCCATCCTCACTTGTTCAGATATTTTTAAATAAAACTTGCATTCCAGGGAGGATTGCCGTATCAAAAATGGAGAGAAAAACTTTAAATAAGCAAACCCTCCCTCTATCGTCTCTCTCACCGAATCGTATCCACTCTCAGTCCAAACCTTTTACATCCTTGTAGCTGGGTTGTTTTTGCAGTATCTTATCATCTCTGGCACGCACCTGTAGTTTACTCCAATTAGAATCCAATTAACAGGAAAACCCGTTGCTTCCAGGAAAGGGGTGGGGGGCGTTGGAGTAGCCAGAGTGCTCTGTGCACCCAGTGTCTTTGCCTGCCCTCGTATTCCATGGGGAAGTGAGTGCCATACCACCAGGCAAACTGCGAGTGAGAGCCTGGTTCCTCTTCCAACTGAAGAGGAATGCAGATAATGAAATTCCCCCATCATTTTCTGATTATCTCCATCTGTGTCTATTCCACAGTGTTGAGAGAGGCTCTATTGCTGGTGCACTGGAAGCAGGAAGACGATATCAAATGATATACTTAATCACATAGCATTGTTCTTAGAGATACTGTTGGGGGGAAGAGTGGCCACAGCCCCACTCCCCTGAAACATTAAAAAGCCCTCCCTCTACTTTTTCAGCTTCCAAAATAGTTTGCAAATTAGGTGGTGGGCTTTTTGGCTGAGCCCTAATATACTTCTCTTGAGTCTTTATAAAAGGTCCATGAATCAGAATGACAATGTAATCCAAATAAATCTACAATGAATATGATGTAAATAAATCTAGCACAATAAGTGAAAGTTTTCACAGTCACCACCACAAATGCTTTTTAGTCCGGAGAGGAAGAGGGAAGCAACATATATTTTACTCCAAGCCTCAGCCTTTGTAGCAACTGAAGTTTACAGCCAGCTGTTATTGTAGGATTCCTGCCACTGTAGGTCACATCCAAGCAGCCAAGAGCTTTCCAGCTTATCTTCACATCCTTCAGTTTTCCTGGATGTATAGAGATGGTCCCAGATCTCCAGAGATGGCGCTAACTCTCCCTGCTCAGTTGAAAATTTTGTCAGGTAACTTGATGGTATCCCACGCTCTTTAGAGATACTTAGATAGAAGTGGCTGCAGACATGATCTGGTGCTCTTGGACAGTGGCAGGGAAACATCTGTTACAAATTCCAGCCTCCTGTCTCCTTCACCCACAGAACCTTATGCAAATTTTGAAACTTAATGCTTCTTACAGAGCCTTATGCATTAAAGGAGTAATACACACCCTACATTTAGTTTGGACAAATACCACCGTCCTTGACCATTTCCCTTCCATCTTCAAATTATCAGAGTTTCCCTCATTTCTTTGAAAGAAAAAGAACCTGATTTTGCTCAAATTTATCATTCACCATTTGCTACTTTCTTCTGCTTGTTACTTTGTTATACATTTTTGTGGTATATATGGGGGGGGGGGGCGAGCCACAAACCACAAATTCACCTTCACTTTAATCCAAGTATAAAGATAGTCCATGCAGGCAAAATGCAGTTTTTGCATGAGATATTCCCAATCCATTGAATGTATTTTGCTTCCCCTAAGGGGAGTTCATTTATTTTCCTTCTGCATCACAACCGCCACAGCAACTGCCATATTTCTCAGCCTGAGCCTCCTTCTTATCAAATCATTATTTTTGCCTTGGGGCTCTCCGCAGATGGCTATGCAGCCAAATATCAAATTGATTTTAACAGTTCCTCCCAAATTCTTTTTGAGTAATTAATTCTTTCTTGGTGAGGTTCACCAAAGTAGCAGATGAGAAATAAAAGAGAAAGTCGCTCACCCCACTTAAATCAAAGCACAGTGATGAATGTCCGTTTCAAGTCCACACCTTGGTATCCAATGATTGTTTTGTTTAGCAGGTCTTTTTTATCTCCTTCTTTCCAGAACACGCCTGTTTCTTAGTGTAAATTTTAATGATTTTAGGAAACAGGGATCTCCCGTTCACGGCGATGACATTAGAGCATTGCCAACTCATGCAGTGCTTGCACCCAGCATCCCTGCCCCCGCATTCTGTAGCGAGCAGCAGTTATCAGACAAACTGCGGGTGACGGCCAGTCCACCCCTACCCTGGGGCGGGGGTCGGCAGGGCCAATTACCCCCATATTAACCCTGAAAACCTGCACGATTGGGGTCCAGTATTCTGGGAAAGCAGCCAACGGCCATGGCAGAAAACTGGAAGCTGGTTTGTGTTTTTATATTGTAAACCGCCCTGTGATATTTGAATGAAGGGCAGTGTAGAAATAATAATAATAATAATAATAATAATAATAATAATAATAATAATAATGTATTTTGATGGAGAAGACAGACTGTTTCTGACCTTCCACAAGCCTGGGTACCTCATTACCTCATAGAGCTGCCTCAAGATTCTGTCGACAATTTCCAATAAATGCCAATAAAATGATAAGTGTGTTTGGGTGTAGGCTATAAAGCTATAATTGGACAAATCTAGCTTTTTTCAAACCATGACAAAATATCCATTGAAAATCAAAGTCTACAATCTTGAGGGGTGAAATATTTTTTTACAGGAATTCCACAGGAGCTTATTCTGGGATAATGAAGAACTTACTGGAATGAAAAAAGAGGGTGGGTTGATGCAGAGATATCCCATTTATCATATGAAAAGAAAAGTAGGAATTTCCTGAATTCTCAGAAGCATCATACATCATGTCTGGAGTTCTGAACTGAGTCTCAAACTTTTATCAATAAATGAAGTTACAGTGATTTAGAATCAAGAACTTTCTGACCTATACTGGAAAAGAACTTTCCTGCTTAGCAGCCTCAGCAATTGGCCCATTTCATAAGGCAGAGTAGCCAGCCTGGTGCCATCCAGATTTGTGGACCACTGTAACACCCACACCATGCAGTTAGAGCACTGTTCACTTGAAGAGTCATGGCTCCCCCCCCCCCCAAAAAAAAACCCCTGAGAACTGTAGTTTGTTAAGGAATTCTAACTCTGTGAGGGATGGCCTAACAACTCTAAGCACCCTTAACAAACCACAATTCCAAGGATTCTTTGAGGGAAGCCATGATAGTTAAAGTGGTATAAGAATGCTTTTAACGTGTGGTGTGAATGTAACCTACAACTCCAATCATCCCTGATCATTTGCTATGTTGGGACTGATGGGAATTTGAGTCATAAGCACCGAAATGTCACCAGGTTGGCTATCCCTATCGTAGGGCTTGACTGAACTGATCCCAGCTCCTGATTTCCTTTGCTCCCACATGGAACAAGGAAGTCAAAGGGAAGAAACAAGCAGAGACTTCTTAGTATTGGGGAACCTCACACCTGTGTCATGTGTCTGCAGTTCAGCTGAAAATTGGATGCGCACAGTGTGTAGTGGTGATTGATTCAGAGCACGTTGGACAGGATTTGAATGTCTTAATTGCTTCCAAGGGTAACTAGTTCTAAAGGTACAGATTTATATTCATTTTCCCTCCTAGAAATAATTTTAGGAGCTTGGACCAAGGTGTAGTAGAAGAGGAAAGAACAATCTAATAGATTGCCACTTCTGTTGTTTGTTCATGTTATAGCTCTATTAACACACATGGCAATCTGAAGGCTTATCCACACTTCCTCTTGTCCTGCTGCTTTCTTCATGGGGAAACCACTCTTTAGTGGATTTCCCCCAGATTGCCATTTGTTCTGTTTATTGAAAAAGAGCAGGTGTTCCCTTGGAAAGGAGCGGGTCAAGGGGAAACTACTCAGACTCATGCCTAGAAAGAGCAGGTCAAGCGGAAAAGCACTCAGCCCTGTGCTTTCTAGGCAGAGTCGTAGCTACAGGGGAGCTAGCCAGGTTTTTGCACAGGGTAAAGGCTCCAGAGAGGGGCACTATTGAGGCTCCCAGGTGAAATAAAGCCTAGTTTCACCCTGTTTCTAGGCACAGGACAAGCAGAAGTGCAGATGAGCCCTAAGTTGCAATCCAGTACACTTGGCTGGAGGGGAGGTTGGATGAGGCAGAGGTGAGCCTCTGTCCAACCCTGCCAGCAGAGATGTTTCACCGCTGTAGAGTACTGTACCTCAATGTGCCTGCACAAATGGCAGTCAGGCAGAAGCTACCACCAGCAATATCACCACTGGTTGTAGTCAGGGTAAACCCCATAACAGGGAAAGGTCAGTCAGTCCAGCAAGGGATCTGCTGGATCCTGAACTAGCCCTGCTGCCATCGCATGATGCCAATGGGTCCAATCTGGGCCTCTTCACTATGCAAGCTTGGGAGTTGGCATAGCACTAGGGCATTTTTTTCTTTGCCACTCCCTTTCTGGCTGGAGTGAGTGGTGGGGCTGTGTGGATGTGGTGGTGGCCATGTCATTTGGTTAAGCCCTGCCACTGCAACCCATGAAGAAAAAACAATCCTTCAGCCCCAGCGATCTTACCATTTAAATTGTGGTTAGAAAAACGGGGAGTTGGGGGTGAAGTGGAGGCAAGTATAACAAGGTCTTCTGAGTATGCAAGCAGGTGAAGTTTCATATGCATTTGCAGTGGGAGGAATGCAACATAGCACTAAGGAAATTACTTCATCAGGGCAAGCATTGCTGCCTGATGGAACGTCCTCTCTCCTCCCCTATTGTGCTGTCCTGAGGGTTCTCTCAGTACCCACCCTCCAAGCCAATTTGGGGGTTATGTGGAGGGAGAAGAGCAGGAAAGCCCCGTGGCAGTTGGGGTTGTCCTTGTGCAGGCTTCTGCTAGTGAACAGTTAGTTGCCTAGTATCTTTATCCCAAAATTCATCAAAGCCAGAAATCTTGAAGTTCAAGGGCAGTTTTTCTGCGGTTCTCTGCACTCCATCATTCAGCATCAGGCTCTTGTGATGCATGAGAAAATTTTTATTAATGCAACCTTATCTCATATTTTCTATCTACAAACCACAAGGATGGTAGGAGATTCCACAGCAACCCAAAGGTTACCAGATTAGTGCAGTCAGCCTTTCTCCTGGAATAGCCACCTTATTTCCTCCCTACCTGCATGCCTTGCACCCATTTTCCAGCTCTTCCATGCATCTGCAACTTTCTTCTATAGTTTTTGGCTCTCTGCATGAACCTAGGAACGTGCTGTGGCCTCCTCAAAAGTGCTTGCACTCATGCACTGGGGTCTCAGGGTTGCTGTCTCCGGTCATGCCCAGGTGAGATTTAATCTGGAGGTGTTTCAGCCTCTTTTCCCAGATCACACACCTGTAACAGCATGTTATTCTTACATTTTTTTCCATCCTGAGGCGATGGGCAAAGCAGCCTGAATACAGAGTGGGCATTTGAAACCTTCAGTTCTCGCCTGAGGCCGCAATGCTTCGCTTACGGACCCCTCCATATGTCCTTTTTATTCATGATTATTTGTTGTCACGATGGTACTGCGAGTTCCTCTGTAGCCGTCTCAGGTGAAGGTAGTCTTACAGTTCTAGCATATCTCTTAAGTATCTAGACATAGAACAAGCTTGGGGAAGAACTGAGGCTGAAATCCTGGAATGGTGACTAAGGTTTCTAGTCAGGTGTCACATATGCAGCACGTGGCACTGAGCCCGTGCCATCACATGGAAAAGCAAGCTCCAGCAGTGTTGTGAACTTGTGACTAAGGCAAGCCTATGTCCCTGTAGGGACGCGGGTGGCTCTGTGGGTAAAACCTCAGTGCCTAGGACTTGCCGATCGTATGGTCGGCGGTTCGAATCCCCGCGGCGGGGTGAGCTCCCGTCTTTCGGTCCCAGCTCCTGCCCACCTAGCAGTTCGAAAGCACCCCTAAGTGCAAGTAGATAAATAGGTACCGCTTTATAGCGGGAAGGTAAAGGGCGTTTCCGTGTGCTGCGGTGGTGCTGGCTCGCCAGAGCAGCTTCATCACGCTAGCCACGTGACCCGGAAGTGTCTTCAGACAGCGCTGGCTCCCGGCCTCTTAAGTGAGATGAGCGCACAACCCTAGAGTCGGACACGACTGGCCCGTACGGGCAGGGGTACCTTTACCTTCATGTCCCTGTAAGGCAAGCCTATGTACCTGGGTTGTGTAGCAGGGTGAAAGTGTAATTGTCTCCAAGGCCTGCCGTAGCTCCCTCTTCCAGATATCCCATTTTTTAAAATATCTTAACACAATGGAACTTGGCCCTGTACCTGCAGGACTGAAGAATGGGAGCTGGGAATTCACCTTGCAATAGATTAGCGTTTATTCTACTGATCCAACATGCACATGCTTATGTACTCAGCCTTGGAGCTCTGACTAGGACAGTGCTTCTGCTTCAAAAACAATAAGGGCAGCAAGAGCTATGGAAGAGAATATGGGGTGCACTACTAGAGATGATGGGTATCTGACAAATTTATCAGAGATTTGGGGCTCCTGGAGACCATGGGTCTCATTTTCTTTTATAATCTTCTGACAATTGCCACCATAGAAGAGTGTTGGAATAGAATTAATGTCTGACATAACTGGCATTTTAAAAGTCAGTGCAAACAACTTTGCAGCGACATTGTTGGTGGTTGTGTTTCCCAGTCATTTATTACTCTAATGGAACTTGCCACCCTCTACTGCAGTTTTCCTTTCCTCTCTTTCTTATGCATTCTATATCACTGGTGATCTGGTTTGTTCTTCTCTCATCTCTCATCAGTTTCATTAAAATTTTCATCAGCATATGGAAAATGTTTTTGAGCCAATCATGCCAGCTTCAATTAAATGTACAAGGGTCTGTATTGTTTTTCAGCTGTGTTGCTGTCATCTGACTGTATAAACTGCTCTGTAGTCCACCACGTTATGTTTATTCATACTATTGCATCAGTAGCAGCCACACCAGTATGTTAAGCAACTAGATTCTGGATTGTAAACTCATTTCATAGCCACTGTTCTAGACTTGAACTTGGGATCACCGGAGGAGTGTCAAGATAATTGCTATTACCCCACCTAGGTCCAAAAAAAATTGTGCCGATGAGAGCTTGGCCTCCCCCACCACTATTGCTATCTGTATTTGGACAAAAGAATGATCATTGTCCCAGACCTAAACAGCCTAATTAGCTTCCCATGTCATGTGGTGAGGCATGCAACCTGATCCCACATATGTTTATTTGGAACCAAGTCGCACTTAAAATCCTAACCATGCCTACTATAAAATATGTCCTATTGAATCAGTGGTGCTTAATCTCAGTTAGGTGGGGTTAGGATTGCAGCCTTTGTCCCTACTAAGCGTGCTTAGGTATGAAGACTTGATATTTCAATCAAACTCCTCTTCATTTTCATTCCTTAGTCAGGATTTGTGTAACCATTGGAATTTGACGCCTCGATTTTTATGTCAGTGGAAATCAGGAGTATATAAATCCAAGTAAGCACATCAAGAAATGGATGCTGAATGAAAGACCGAAAAGCTTTAAAGAATAAGGATATGTAAATTTAGGGTAAAGATTAAGCCTTGAATAAAAACCAAGTACAATCTGAATGTGAGTAAGCTCCACATAAGAGATGAATAAGATTTTTTGAAGCGCCTTTGGCTGCTGCCCTTTGCCCTCAGGTGTTTTTTTGTGTTTGTTGTTTGTTTTTGGATGAGCAAGGGCAGACAGGTTTGTTTTCTTTGTAAGAAATGCTTTGTCCAGTGATGCTGGAAACTTCTCAGGTTTCCAACTGAGCTGGCATGAAGGATTTTCTCAACACCAAGGCTTTGATCTTGTTTAGCCTAAGATCTGTAGCTAAACAGTTGTAGCACATTACTACCCTGTGTTTCAAGGCAGCCGCCAAAGAAGGGTGCAGGGAAAACCGATTTGTTTCAGAAACTTCCCTGAACAGAGCCAGCATGTGGTATTGGGTTCGTTTGGGGTTTATGTTGTGTGTTCTCTTTCTTAATGTTACTCACTTTCCTTGTCTCTTCCCTTTCACTGCCACTTCACAACAGGAGCAGCACACGGTAAAGTCTTTCTGTCTGTCTCTTTCTCTCTCTCTCTCTCTCTCTCTCTCTCTCTCTCTCTCTTTCTTTCTTTCTTTCTCACTCACTCTCTGGTACACATTCTATTTATCTATGTTATCTTGGTTATGCATCACTTTGGCTAATGTGGTTGGAAGGGAAGACATTTTAGAGCTCCTTTCGTCTCTCCAAACATCAGTCATTCAGTTGGTACTGTTGTAGGTTGCATCACTGAGTTGGAATCATTGTATTTTTCACTTTCTGGGACTCTGCAATGGCCATGATGTGCACTGAACAGAACATTCTACTGCAACCTGCTTGATATATATTGAAATCCTACTTGTGCCAGGAACTCATGATATGCTAATGTTGTCAAGGATGAAGCTCAAGGATGGTGATTAGAAATAACATCAGCTTTAAAAAGAAAGCCCCCACGTACTAGAGACTTTGGGAACATCCAACTGCACTGAGCAGTTGGACAGGGTGCTACTTCCTAGAGGCCTGTTGTCATCTACACACAACAGCAACAAAAACAGCCCTGGGGCATATGCTTGGGAGTTGTTGTTTTTTTAAAAAAAATCTAGCCTCCCTTGTCCTTTTGTTCTGTCAAGGAGGGAGTTGGAGAGCATAGTTTGCTTGGCTGTAAAGCCTGGGGCTCACTGTTGTTCGAAGGAAAGTCTTCTGGTGAATAGAGATATAGCGCAAATAAGCAGGGCATTCTCACAACTATGGAAATATGTTATGCCCAAACAGACAATCCTCCTCTCTCTTTGTTCTGCAGGCTAGCTATTTTCAGTAAAGTTAAACATTTATGCTGGGAAATGACAATGTTTGGGAATGTCATGGCCAGAGAGTGCTAATAGGATCAAGCTGGAATATGTCACTACTAGGCATCCGTTTTGCATTTTCTGGCATCTAAAACTGTCATTTTATTAAAAGTGTCATGAGAGATTATCTAGCTGTCAGAACTCAGAGGTTTCTAGGTAGAACTCTTTCCCTTTGTGTCTGACTTTTGGAGGGATTATAATCGGGAGCTCTTCTGCAAGTGGCTTTGTTGGCTCTCCATTGAATATATGTTCACTCAAAAGTTTGAAAACCATCTCTTCAGCAGTGCATTTCTGAGAAAAGGTTTTGCCACTCTCTTTATAGTATGAGGCTATTCACATGTGTTGAATCAGAAGTGTAAAAGAAAGAGTGCTCCTCGCACAAGTGTATATTAGATAGCAGGGCCTGTATTAGAAGCAGCTGTAGTTATAATAGCTCTCCTGCAATACAGTCATGTTGCTTAAATGTTTCCTTAAATTATAACTATAATTTATTATATAGATGTCTCAAATAAACCCACTATTAGAAAAGCTGTGTTGTAGTGGACTTGCAGTGGTTTATTGTAGAGATATACAAGTTACTCTTACTACCCTAGCTGGTAAAAATACAACAACATTAATAAATTAAATAGCTAACAATTTGCTGCATATTCACGATTTCCAAAATCAGCTGCCCTGCTCTGCCTAATGGTGAGGCTGGCTTTCAGTGGCTTCTTGTAGAAGATGAGATTATATATTTCTCCAAACTAGGAATCGATTCCAGGAATATGTCCTTGTCGTCTTCTTTTTCACTTTTTCACCCAATAAGAAAAATTGACAAGGTGGAGCTAAATGGGACTGAAGAACTTTAGCATATTGCTACTCTCACCTTTGCATGTGTGTTGTGCACTGAAGGCAGAGATGGAATTCTATCTTACTGCTGGAGAGAAGGTTCTAGGTTATCTGAATGCAAACAGAATGTGAGCCAGTGGATAGGTTAAGGAAAAGCATATTGAACAGTCATCCAACGACGGGACTACTTCAGAATAAACTTTTAATTCTTCCTATACCAAATTCTCTGGGATTGGAAAACTAATGTGTGATGGAGAAGGATAGGCTAGAACAATTCTCATAGATGTGCAAGCATTCTCACTGGGGTGCTGGCTTTCAACATACAAGAATTTTTGTCATGAAATATGCCATGCCACCCATCTGCATTCTAAAGTACAGTAGTACAGTCCCAGGAAGGCTTTACTACATGATATAATAACAGCTACAACTACTACTACAACAACAACAACCAAAGCACCCAGTATGTTTGAATATGTGTTTTTTTATGCCTTGGGGCTATAAAGATTCTGTAGGTGTACTTTGTATTCTTTCAATTTGTAGCAGGTCTGTAAGGGGCTTCCCACATTTCTGTGTTCTGTTGGTTCTGTATAAGTTATCTGCATAAAGCTAGTATATGTTTCTAACAGCATCAACATATTCTGCTTCACTTCGGCATGGGTTCCTGAAGCAGCACAGTGAGAGCATTAATTCAGGCTGCAATTTCTTCCTTTGTTATTTTCCCCATTCTTAGGAGAATCCTGTTTTAAAATGCCCCCCTTCATTTGATATGATGTACACACAGTGTGGGTGGCGCTGTGGGTTAAACCACAGAGCCTAGGACTTGCCGATCAGAAGGTCAGCAGTTTGAATCCCCGCGACGGGGTGAGCTCTCCCTGCTCCTGCCCACCTAGCAATTCGAAAGCATGTCAAAGTGCAAGTAGATAAATAGGTACCGCTCTGGCGGGAAGGTAAACGGTGTTTCCATGCGCTGCTCTGGTTCACCAGAAGCGGCTTAGTCATGCTGGCCACATGACCTGGAATCTGTACGCCGGCTCCCTCGGCCAATAAAGTGAGATGAGCGCCACAACCCCAGAGTCGGTCACGACTGGACCTAATGGTCAGGGGTCCCTTTACCTTTTACCTTTACCTTACACACAAATGCATAGCCAGTTATGATCTGAGAAATGTAAACCTTAGTAAGGCTGTAATGATTCTTGGCATTGTATGTGTGTACACTTTACAAAACTGGGAGAAGACAACTTTAGTAGCACAGGAGATGAGGGGAAACTAATATAGGGTAGCATAAAAACAGGCAGGATAACTTGACTGGCAAGGTTCTCAAGAAACTGAGTTGAGAACTGCTGTTGAATACTTTAGTGCTGTGTATTAGCTGGTATCAATGAGTGCCATTGCCTTGTAACACTCCAATACACCTCACAGCACCTTCTATGCTTTATCAGTGACTCTGGTAACAACGGTTAAAAAATACATCCAGCAATACTTGAACCCCCTTTGAAAATGTTACTTCTAGACCAGGCTATTTTCTTTTTTGAGGAGTACATGCCTTGGGACGGAGCATTCCAACTTCTTAGCACCTTGAGGAATTCTTCACAAGGGATCTAAATCCTATGGTGCTGGTGAACAGAAAGGGTATGAGCTGAAAGGGTACCAATAGAGATGAAGTGATGGGTGGAATAAAAAGCATATAAAAAAGGGTAAAGCAGCTTAAGGAATGGAAAGAATGGAGTGGTAACTGGAAAAGGTAGATGCGACTGTTACAACAGAACCTTAAAAGTAGTATGGATGACAAAAAGGGTAGCGGATAGCATGAGTATATATCTCCCTTTGGCAGTCTTCTGTCTAGAATAGTGTAAAGATTCAAGCCTCATTGTTTTTCCTTGCTCTTCTGTCCTCACCCAACATCTCTCTACAGAGGCAGCAAAGGGAAAGACATCAACACCATCAAATCCTTGCGTGTCCTGCGTGTCCTCAGACCCCTCAAAACTATCAAGCGATTGCCAAAGCTCAAGGTGTGTTGGGGGTAGCAGCAAAAAAAGATGGAGATGTACATTGATGGAAATATATAATCATTGTTGTTTTGGGGGGGGTGTAAATCAACAGTTTAAGAAAGAAAATGTGGGTGTGGTTAGAGTGAGAAGAAGGTTGGACCCAGCCTTCAGACCCTTTCATGCATGAGATCTAGTGCAACAAAGGGAGGGGTTTCTCTATTTTCTCTCCATAGGCATCTCTCAGTGTCATTTGAATTGGATCATAGTTAGGGATGG
This sequence comes from Podarcis gaigeae, assembly GCF_964106915.1. NCBI lineage: Eukaryota > Metazoa > Chordata > Lepidosauria > Squamata > Lacertidae > Podarcis > Podarcis gaigeae. The sequence goes on from NC_139679.1 coordinate 45,252,089, forward strand.
AGGAAGAATCCACCCTACCCTTATACAATCCAGACAGATCATGTATGACCTGGATCATCTTCAGAATTCACAGTCCAGTGAATTCCATTATGAGAGGATCTGCAGGTTCTGTGCTGCCTCCAACCCCTCTCTGAACTTCCCTCCCTTTAAAATTCATGTAAACATTGGGGCAGCCATTTCCCCCCATACAGTTCTCTCGGAGTGACAGAATGATATCAAATACTGTTGCTCCCAGGGAGTCTTGCTCTATGCATACTGGAAGCAAGAAGCCCCCCATGCTAGCTGTTTAGGCTCTGGGTGGTTGCATACACTATTCCTGAAGCTATAAATAGAAAAATGGGTGGGGCGGGGGGGGACTGGAGAGAGTATGCAACCATCAGACTGCCTTATAAGTACTTTAACGTGTGTTTCTAGGTGCATTTTAAATAATTTTCCATTTAAAATCTGCCTGGAAAGGGGATGGGATGAATTTAGTCCCATCACCTGTGAGAACTGGGATGGACCAAACTTTAATGGGTCCATCTATACCTAAGCATAGTTGTGCCTGTTTTCCAACCATAATTCTGCAAAATGAGGATAACATTTCATGCATCTGATTAAGTGGACACTAATCCATGAAGATTTATGTAATAAATAAGAGAGCTAGACTCTCTCTTGCTACAATAGACTAACACAGCTTTATCTATAAGTAGCAAAAAAGATGGAATCCTCTTTGTGGGGACAAGTTATTGCTCTGTTCTGGAGGAACTTGAAATTATTTTTGGATGGGCTGAGGATTTTCAAGAAATAGGTACTTATGTGGTTATGCAGACAGTTTGGGACTTGGCTTCCTCAGAGGTTGCCTGCTCCCGCAGTGATTTCTCAGCCCTTGAGAGGCTCTGCTTTCATATAGGCAGCTGCAAGAGAGAGAGGTGGTGGAAGCAAGATAGTGGAGTATCCTCTGTGGGAATCTACTGGATTTCTATCTGTTTTTAAAGGGCTTTTGAATATTTCTACTTACTTATTTTAATAAATGTTTCACATCAAATTGAATTGCTGTGTTCTGCAATTTTATGGTCTGCAGCTCTTAAAATAGTTTTTATTCATTTGTTTAGTGTTGATATTTTAGTGCTGCATACAATTGTTAATTTAGCTTGATTTTATATTTGGTGTTGTATGTCCCTTTTTTTGCAAGCTGATTTGGAGTTTTCTTTAAGCCACTTCGGTTGGCTGGATATACATTATAATAAGTTATCTAGCAAACCCTTACCAGAACCCTGTGTTCTTTCTAGGCCGTCTTTGACTGTGTGGTGAACTCACTCAAAAATGTCCTCAATATTCTCATTGTGTATATGCTCTTCATGTTCATCTTTGCTGTGGTGGCTGTCCAGCTCTTTAAAGGCAAGTTCTTCTACTGCACTGATGAGTCCAAGGAGTTTGCAAAAGATTGCAGGTATGTATGTTGCTTCCATCCATTTTGCCACCCTTCTGCTTCCTGGGCCTGACACCATTCCCATTCTAACATTTCCTAAGAACTTTTATGTCTCTTCTCTAGAGTTATAGACTCAAAACCCAAATAAGGTTGGAGCTTGCAGGTTGCATTTCTCATGTTGCGTTCCCTGCTACATCAGTGAATGAATTCTAATGAATTCTAATGCTGTAGTTCCTGGTTTATATTTTGCTGTGTACTTGTTAGTATTGTTTGTTATGCTGATTTTATATCTCACCATTAAGTAAATATAATCAAGAATAATAATACAAATAACCCCGTTCCATAGTGAAATCACAGCATAGCTCAGTTATTATCTTACTAATAACACAGCCAAATCTTAAACTGGTGTACATCAGTGTCAGTCAAGTTAATGAAGTAACTGTGGTTTATACAGATCAGACCTATTAAGAGCTATTGTGTTGGAGCTAAGTGAATCAGCTCCACTTAAGCACCCTGAAATGAGGCTGTTATACCACCTAAAGTGTGATCATTAACTATCTGGATTAACTTTTGTGTGATAACATGAATAAAAGGTTCTGACACTCCTTATATTCAAACAGAGACTGAAGCTCCAATCACTGGCAAAGCAGCCATTTGCACCATAACATATCCTTGCTAAATTGCCTACTTCATTGTTGTAGCATGTCCCTAAATGTTTCTCTTGATCTCCTTCATCAGGGGAGAGTACTTAGTCTATGAGAAGGATGACGTGAAGGCTGAGAAACGAGAATGGAAGAAATATGAGTTCCATTATGACAACGTGTTGTGGGCGCTCCTTACTCTTTTCACTGTATCTACAGGAGAAGGCTGGCCAGAGTAAGTGATTCAGGAAAATGAGTGTCGGTTACTATGCTAGGCTGCTGGGTATGTGGTTGGCCGGTGCTGGAAACTAGATTGGTCCCTAGACAGAACTAGTCTAGCCTTTTTGGTTTAGCTTCATCACTAAGACCCTTTTGTCACATAGAAGTCCAGGCTTATCAGCCATAGTTTGCCCTTGCCATATAAAAACACCAACCTGGGAAGAAGGATTTGTATGAAATGTTTCTTTATTTCTGCTGATGAAAAGCCACTGAAAGCAAAGGAATGTAAAATGAGGCAAAATGTAATTAAGATTGGGGCTTGTGATTCATGAACTTTACATTCTGGAAACCCAAGGTCCATTGTGGGCATGCACATAGTTATTTGTTTACCTGTGCATATGTCCCATTTTTATTTTAAAAAATGTTTTGTCTGTGGAATAGTGCAAGAGCAGTATACACAAAACAGCTGTTTTAGAAAATGAAACTAAAGAGGACATGCCTCCAGCAACAACTGGTGAAGTTAGGCATGCTACCTTTCCTTTGGACTGTTGAAATAAAATAGCTAGATTGTGCTGAGACAACAAGCAAATGGGAATAGGCGATATGGAAATAAATAGCACTGAGAAAAATAGCTTTACCCATGTTAAAACAACAACAAACCAGCCACACAATGCACTTCAGTGGGTTATATGCTATTTTGTGCCCACCTCCATTACTGCATTATCAATAGATTGGGAACTGCAAATTAAATGGGGGGGGGGGCTGCCATTTGGATGATGATGGGTAAAGGTAAAGGGACCCCTGACCATTAGGTCCAGTCGTGACCGACTCTGGGGTTGCGGCGCTCATCTCGCTTTATTGGCCAAGGAAGCCGGCGTACAACTTCCAGGTCATGTGGCCAGCATGACTAAGCCGCTTCTGACAAACCAGAGCAGCGCACGGAAATGCCGTTTACCTTCCCACCGGAGCAGTACCTATTAATCTACTTGCACTTTGACGTGCTTTCGAACTGCTAAGTTGGCAGGAGCAGGGACTGAGCAACGGGAGCTCACCCCATCATGGGGATTCGAACCGCTGACCTTCTGATCGGCAAGTCCTAGGCTCTGTGGTTTAACCCACAGCGCCACCCACGTCCCTCGATGATGTGTAGATAACATGAAAAACTTAAAAACATAGGTTGCATCAAATTCACTTTAAAATGCCCTATACAGAACCCCTTTGCCAGAGAAACAATTTCTCTTGTGACCTATAACTGTGATCAGCTTACTGTAGACCTCCAGTGCCCACACCCCACATTTATATAGCAGTGCCATTGGTACAAGATTTGGAGGCAGATGTCCAGGGCTCAATTAAGAAGAATGAGTAGAAGGGGCCCCAGATATAGGAGAGTTGGCATATTTTAAACCACATTTTAAAGTCAGAGAAATAATACACGTTACCATCTAAAAGCCTTGCCCCTCCATAAGATGATAACGTCTAGAGTTTAAAATCACTTAAATCCAGCATTGTGCAAATAGCAGGGGTTGCTTCTAGTGCCCTAGAAGAATTGTTACAAAGAACAAAATGTGGGCAATGTATTAGTTACATCAAAGACAGGTCTTTCTTTAAAATGGAAAGATTCAGCAATCCCCAAGATTAAAAACTGGCTATTAACAAGCTGGGGAACTTACTGCATATAACACTAATGTCTCACAACAAATGTAACTGATCTGTAGAATACAGAACCTGAAAAAAGAGACAATGAATGTACTTTTGTAAACTAAGAAAATATTTAATAAAAATTGTTTTTTTAAAAACAATCTGGGGAACTGCTGTGATGGATGGTAGGGGTAATACAGTATGTTAAGATGAGAGAGCCCAAAGCATACATATATCAGCTATTTTTAAACAAAATGGAGTTCATGAATTTCTAAGAGATACATGCACAGATAAATGGTTTTGAAATTGCAGAAGAATGTTTGGAATGTAATGTTTTATGTTTCAGACTAATCTCTGGTTCTGGAAAGTCTAACGTTTTGTTTTGTTGACTTACAGATTTGTAAATATAATTTTTGTTAATTAAAAAAACAGAATTGTTAGAAAGTGTCTCCATTTCAAAAGTACCAGTGCTTGCATTGACAACCACATGGGAAAGAGAACCAGAACAAATGACTGCATCTTCCTCTTCCTCTATGCACCCAAGAGGAAGAGGTAAGTGCTGCCTTCCCATCCATCTCTTTCCCACTTGCTATGAATTTTGCCAGCTGCCACCTGAGACCTTGCGCTTAGTAAGATTCATCTCACTGTGTGATGAGAATCTCAAAAGCTACAAAAGACTTTACAGACACTTTGGTATGGTTACAGCTGATTTGGGATTTTAAATAGTCCATGTCAGAAAAACCTTCATGGAGCAGACTATCTCAAATCTTCTTAAATTTTGAGTATTGGGGACCTATCTCAGAAATCATAGGGTTTACTACTATTTTAGATGGATCAGCGAGCATGATGGATCATTCAGAGGGCTCTTCAATTCTTCCCACCACATCTCATTCGCTTTCCCCATCTCTCCTTGTTTTTTCTGCAGTGTCCTCAAGCACTCAGTGGATGCTACATATGAGAATCAAGGTCCCAGTCCTGGCTATCGCATGGAGATGTCCATCTTCTATGTGGTCTATTTTGTGGTCTTCCCTTTTTTTTTTGTCAACATTTTTGTGGCCTTAATCATTATCACCTTCCAGGAGCAAGGGGACAAGATGATGGAAGAGTACAGCCTGGAGAAGAATGAGGTAGGACTAGGCAAAGTGCTTTGGCAAAAAAGAAAAGAAAAAAGGACTGGTATTGGTAAACCCAGCCAGCTTCCTGAAGTTTCTATTCCATTCCTTTATGATAGTTTCAAAACTTTGATTTGTTAAAAGATAGTGGGGGTGGGGGCAGTGGATAACTGAATCTGTGTTTAGTAGCAGTGAAACTTAAATGACAAAAAGTCAACAGATTTCAAAAACAGATTGGTTATAGAATACTCAAGAAGCTCATTCCCATTTTGAACTGCATCCATCTCCTCCTCTTGAGAAATTCTAAGAAGTTAACAATAACATCAAAATCCTTTGAAAAATACCCAACACAGAGATTTAAAAGCAACGCCACCACACACATACAAAAGTACACATAAGGGACAATGCACCATGTACTAGAAGTCTTTAGAGTTTTATTGGTGTATCCTCTACTTCTGCCATCTATAAGGTTGGAGGAAACTGGAATTTGTGATAGTTTAAGGTTCAGTGGATATCATTCGTTTTTCTCCTTCACTCCTTGCAACATGAACAAGATTCTGCTCCTAGTTTTGTGGCGCACAATCCTTTTTCTGTTTCCTTCTTCTACAAATAGTAATAGCCCACCTCAAGCAGCTGCCCTGGGGGGAATATTGATCTCCTCTGAAAGCAGGAGTGCCTATCTTCAGTCTGATTCAGTCACAATTTTCCATGACTGAGCATAATATTCCACATACCCCAACCAAAAAAACAATCAGAAGCCTATGATGGATGCTCCACCATGCAACGGTAGAGCCCCAGTGAAGTTGGGAGAGATTCTTTTATTTTTAAAGTAAGGCAAGATAATTATTCCTCTGAGGATCCTGTAGAAAGCAGACCTCACTGAACTGGTTGAGTGAACTGAATAGTATTTAGCTCATTGAGGTTAGGATTTCCAAGTCATGCTGCTGGGATGGGACTAAAGCAGCCTTCACCAGCCTAGCCCACTCTAGATGTTTTGGATTGCAACTCCCATCAGCCCCAGCCAGCATGGGAAGGACCAAGTTGGTGACAGCCGGACGGAAGACTTCATAGGTGCTAATTAGTTGTGCTTCATTTATTTTAGTGAAATAACCTTAGGGCCATTTACCACATTGCATTTTGAAGGCATGTATACATAGACTCATGTCTTAGACCAACTTCATGTAGGAAAGCAGACATTCATCTACTTCCTAGGTAAGACTTGGGTTTAGAAGCACTTATTGGGTATTTGCATCTTCCTTGACATATAGATGCATGTTTCAACCTTGCAACATTATGTTTTCTGGCATCTTAAGATACCAATGTGCACAACCTTGCCTTCAAAATTAATGTCATATACAGCAGGCATTTTGCTACTGGTGCTGAAGTAAGGCCACATTAAATGTCTTGAGTCAGTACAAGGAAGGACTAGAGGGAAGAGCAAACATTTTGGTCAAAGCAGACTCTAAAGTGATCCAGAATATAGCACCATAGGATTGGCTATTAGCACCACTGGCCTTATGCCAAGTCAGACTATTGATCCTTGTAGCTCAGTACTGTTCATGCTGATTTGCAGCTGCATTCCAGGGTTTCAGGCAAGAATCTTTCCTAGCCCTGCCTGGAGAAACCAAGGATTGGGCCTGGGACCTTTTGCATACAAAGCATGTGCTCTGTCCCTGATCTACGTACATTTCCTATGAATCCAAGCTTGTTTTTTCTCCTTGGCATCTTCTCTTGAAAAAGATTCTTCACCTTCTTCACTGCTACTCTTCTATTCTCTCTTCACAGCGAGCCTGCATTGACTTTGCCATCAGCGCCAAGCCACTCACCCGGCACATGCCTCAGAACAAGCAGAGCTTTCAGTACCGTATGTGGCAGTTTGTGGTTTCACCACCCTTTGAGTACACCGTTATGGCCATGATTGCCCTAAACACCATTGTCTTAATGATGAAAGTAAGTAGGCGGAGTCATGGGGTGTGCTTCATGTGGGGTTTGCCCTGACTAACGTGGGAGTATGATGCTGAGCTACGTAGGTCTAAGTACCATCGTAGTGGACATTGTCCAAACCCATTGTTATTCAGAGTCATTTGTGCTCCTATTGAGCTAATCTCATTGGTCTGTTATTACCCCTGTTGAATAGCTGTGACACTGAAGTAGCAACTAATCTGGATTTTTATAGTATTAACTGGGGAGGGTCTCACTTTTACCCTGGCCTAGTGCAGCATTGTTTCAGCTCCCCCAGTTTCCTTATCCTAACCCTACATCCATCTTCATGACTATGCTTTCTCTCTTTCTATTTCTCTCTCTATCCCACCCCCCTCACTAGTTCTACAATGCCACACCTGTATATGATCATCTACTAAGGATGTTCAACATTGTCTTCACTTCCCTGTTCTCATTGGAGTGCATTTTGAAAATCATCGCCTTTGGATTGTTGGTAAGTGTCACTCTTGCTAAACTTCATCAGAAATAATCATGAAGGCCTCCACTACAGAGTGGGAGGAATATGACCCCCTTCCTCATGAAACAGGAAGGCGTATATTGCACCTTGGTTAGTTGTTGTTTTTAAAGAAAATTTTAATTTATTTGATAATAATAATAATTTATTATTTATACCCTGCCCATCTGTCCCTCTACATGACTTAACAGAGCTCACAGGGCCCTCAGAGATCACACTGCTTATGGAAGCATGGGAAGTAACAACATCTCACTCCTCCAGAAACAAACTGTACTTCTGCTGGAGGCCATGGATATAAACGGACTCATTTACAAAGGAGTCTGAAAAAAATCACCAAATTTAGACTTTAGCTTCTCTTGCAACAGGGCTGCTCATGCTAGGACTCTTGGCTTCCTGTACAGGAAGCTATTTATTATTCACATTCAACTCTAGTTAAGCTCTGACTTTTGCTACACCCATGATTTAGAGAAGAGTATTTTTGGGCAGTGTCCAGGCTTGAATGTTGTAGTCAGAGAAAGAAAGAGGGGGCCTCCTAGGAGAGTGAGAAAGCAATAAATCTATACAAAGGTCAGTTAGTTGTTAGCTTCTTCTGCAACGTGAATGTTCTATTCCAAGGGGTCCAACTAAACATCTCACCTCTCATTTGAAAACTTTAATGTTCAGCAGCCAAACCTGAGAGCAGAAACTAAGTTGGTCTCTAAGCGCTCTTAAAAGGGAAACAGAAACACCATAGGTTCATGTGAATAATAAGTTTTATTGTTACAAGCAATATTGTGACAATAACAGCTTTAGGAAATCTGATCACTGAAGGCTTTCTTCTAACATAGAAGCCAGCACCTGACAACACTTGGGCCAAATACAATCCGCTAAACCATGCAATCTCTCTGCCTGCATCCCTGGTTGCTAAACTCAGAGGAAACACAAGAGTTTAAATTACCAGTGTCTATAGCAATGGAATGGTAGCAGATAGCAATGGGTAGCAGAACATTTCGAGGTGTTGGGTTTAGGGTCCATGGATAGCTGCCACTCCCAACTTCTCTACTCATCTTAAAGTGACCCTCCAAAAATAATAATCTTAATTTTAATTTAATTCAATTTTAGATTTACCCACCCTTCACCACAAGGTCCCAGGGCAAGTTACAACAATATAAAAATACAATATTAAAACAATTTAGACCAAATTGCTGGCAAGGACTCTTTCAAGAACTTACTCATTCCTGACCCTGAACCACACTATTTGATATTCACTGTGATTGATGAGCTGAATTAATTTGCTTAGTAATAACTCTGCCATTACTTAGTTAGGCTTTGGAGACAACTGGCATTCTCTCCTTAGAGAAGCCGAGCTGAAAAATGGAATAGTCCCCAGGTGTAGTCTTATTATTAGGCTTGTGTGTGTTGTATTTACTTTTATAGATGTTCTTGTGATTGTCCATGCAAATAATTGAGGAAGGGGAAAGATGTACAACTGCTTGCTCCTTGCTTGAGAGTGTCACAGCCCTTGGTCTCACTGGGCAGTTGCATTGCCTTAAGCGTTCACAGGGAGCATATTGAAAGAAAACAACCCTTTTTTCTCATCCTACTCTCACTCACTGAGGTCTGTTTCTGGCCAGTGGAAACAAATCCCATGGGCCTCTGAAAATTTGATCTCAGCTGTTTTCACTGACATAAGGCGACAAGACCTGCCACTTTATCCCCATTTCAGAAGGCAAAATGCATAAATAAAAGCCCCCTAGCTAGTTTAGTTTTGCAATCCCCATCACAAGAGCTGGAATGCACCCAAAAGGTAATCAGGACCTGACTGGGGCAGGAGGGTGGGGGAATAGAAAAGGTGGATAAATCTCTGTTCTCGTTGCTGTTGCTTCCGTCGTGATTGAATGTTGTCACCTGTTTGCTGCTGTGTGGCTGTTCCTTTTCGTCCTTTGTTTTGTTCTTTCTTTATAGAATTATTTCCGTGATGCCTGGAATATCTTTGATTTTGTCACAGTTCTGGGTAGCATCACAGACATCTTAGTGACAGAGTTTGGGGTAAGTTCAAACTGATGGTGGGGATGGCATTCTGGGGGTGGGAGGCATTCTGCAGGGAGTGGGAAGCAAGAACTGAAACATGAAGTTTTCATCCCATTGAACTGCATCCTTAACTAGGATAGGGGCTGGAGAATCCAGAGAATGGCAGTAAAGGCCCAAGTAAACATTATTTATTGGCTGCCAATGAACATAGTGCAGTGTTCCCTTTCTTCTTCAAGAACAGATTCTCAAAAGTGCATAACAGCCGCTCCCACATTTTCAATAACTCTTCAGTAAAATATGTATATTTGTGACAATCCTTGTTGTTGCTCAGCAAAAGATGTAGGCTTCTTCCAAGGCCTTGACACTGGTATTTATTGGGAATTTCTCAAATTAGATAGTTACCGACTTAAAGATGCCAAAGTCACTCCATCGTATTGTTTACACCAGCATTAACCCATAATCTTTGTAATAAGTTATAAATGCTGGATCCTTTCATTATGGCATTTGCCATCACCTGAAACAATAGAGTACGAAGGGCCACTTTTCACTTTACAGTGTGGATGCACAGATTAAAAGAATTAGTAACTACTACAACCATTTCCAAACTAGTGGGCCACAGCATTCTAGTGTGCCAAAAGAGAATCACTGATATGCTTCAAGAAATGAAATGATTCAGTTTCTTACTGTGAGCCCAAAGTTCCTGCCCACAACAGAGGAGGCTACCCACTTCAGCCCTCCATCCTTCATTACTCAGGTGTTCATAGAATCATAGATTTGGAAGGATCTAGTTCAACCCCCTGCAATACAGAAATCTCAGCTAGAGCATCCATGATAGATGGCCATCCAACCTTTGCTTAAAAACCTCCAGGGAGGGACAGTCGACAACCTCCCAAAGATGACCGTTCCACTGTCAAACGGTGTTGCTTCTTTCCAAGCAGCTTCTGTTAAGAATCTATAATTCTACCACATCTCTCCATCTGGTGTGATTGGATTATTCAAGCACTCCTCAGTGCAGAGATGCAGCAGAAACACATGTCCTTGGTGGAAGCTACATGTTACATCTCTGCATTTGTCACTGTTCTGGAAAGCTGTTCTCCTTCCAGTCAGGAAGCTTGGCCAAAACAGTGACTCTCAGAGAACACAACAGGGCAGGTTCCTTGGCAGGCAGGCAGTTTTTACTCTTACACATAATAAAATTCAACATATGGGGGGGTGTATGAGTCAGTGTACTTCCCATTTTAACTCAGAAACATGTACCTCCCCTTTAAAACATTTAGAAATACTGATATATTCACTTCTATTCCATAGCATGTTAGGTCATGTCTAAACATGTGTGTATATCATAGACATATGTGTCAGGGGAAGGAGAGGGTAACCATGATCATCTGCAAAATGTTGGATTTCCTCAGTGTAGCTGCAGTCGAAAGTAAAAGGCATTTTATCAGACTAAAAGTAGGTACACCGTAAATCTTTAATGTGTACCTCCTTTTGCTGTAATGTGTGGAATGGCCCCAAGTGGGATGGCTATACATGGTCAAATCTAAAGCCACTTTACAGAAGTTTTTTATAGAGGCAACAACGGGGGTGAATCTTAATCTAAATAGATGCCATCACACAACAGAGCTTATCCTCATGACTTCCAAAGAAGATTGTGTAAGGCCTGGCAGGCTATGCTTGGCATGGCAGCAGCTGGGGTGCCCAACTCCCTGCAGAAATCCTCTGAATTAGTTTTTCTCATGCACATCCCTCTGTAACAGAGTTCAAGTTGCAGAAGGGGTTTGCAATCAGCATTCCCTCATTTTTTCCTCTCACCCTTATCCAGCCTTCAGAATGTAACAGGTGGCTGGGAGAGGGACATACTAGGCATGCCTTGGGGCTAAACTGTGCATGACTTGGAAGCCCCATGACCAGATCTCCCGATATCTTCTCTCTTTTTTCTTCAAAGCTGCATCTGAGAGTGGGGAGGGTTTCTAATTTGACATGGGGGGGGATTCCTATTTTACCTTTATGTAGTTATCAAAATGTATGTATTATTCACTTGGCAGAAAATCACTAAGCAGCTTACAAAAAAATCATTTTAAAAAGCCAATAAAAGCAAACAAGTTGACTTTTTTATCAAAATATAGATAAAATCAACCATTTTAATAAAATTACATGCGAAAGCTGCATGTTAAAATTACAGGATATTAGCAGGCAGAGAAAAATACACAACAAAGGTGCCTGCCTAATGTTCATGGGAAGAAAGTTGTTTATTTATTGCATTTCTATCCCACCTTTTTCTCCAAGGAGCTCAAATTGGCATACATGATTTTTCCCTTCCTCATTTAATGCCCTTCAACAATCCTGTGAGGTAGATTAGGTTAAGAGGCAGCAACTGACCCAGGGTCACCCAGTGAGATTCATGGGAGAGTGAAGATTTGAACCCTGTTCTCCCAGGTCCTGGTCCAACACTGACCCAGCGTTTCTTAAACTTGGGTTCCCAGATGTTCTTAAATTAAAACTCCCACCATCCCTGACCATGCTGGCTAGGAATGATGGAAGTTGTAGCCCAACAACACCTGGGAACCCAAAGTTGAGAAAGGCTGCTCCAATCACTTCACTACACTGGCTCTCAGTGCTGCCATACTGAAGGATCAATTCCATGTGAATCCTTCCTACCACCGTGAAGTTTCCCCATTCAAACAAAGGTCTCTCCCTCTAAGCTACTGGGGAAAGCCCATATTGTACTTGTATTTTTGCCTCAGCTGGGCTAAAACCAGCTGAGAGGTAATTTCACTCAAGGAAACAGCATAGAGAGAATTTCTCTCCTCCAATGTTGCTTCCTTATGCCGTTTCCCTAGTCAAAATAACAGTCCCTTTAAGTAGCTTTGAAGAAAAGTAAAAGAGCTTAGGGAGATTTGATCACGGATCTCCCATGTCATAAGTAGCTTAGCCCACAGTGAGATGTGGAGCAGGGGAAGATATCTGAATGAACATCCTGAAATGATACAGAGCCATGACAAATTCAGGGAATTGGCAGAACAACCCACCCATTCAAAGGCCAATGTGCTTCCAGCAGGAATAGACCAGGGAAACTGAGGCATTAACCTTGGAAAGGCTTCCATAAGTTTTATGGCACAACCAGGCATGGAGAGACTTGTTTCCAATTGCCTACAGTAACTGCAAAATCCTTCTGTCAATTTTGTCCAGAACGCTTTGATGGTGATAATTTTCTTTATCCTTGGTCTTGGGAAGTACACAGCACAGCAAACTCTTTCTTACTAAAATTATTCTGTCAAGGTCTTTCCCAGAGAGTATGCATGCATGGCAAACTATTTCAAAATGCCCATGTGTGTGCACTGTATGTGTACCAAGGGAGCATATGTATTGCTTATGCACATTTCCTCACAGGTGATGGTGTTTAAAGAACACCCATTCTTCTAGATTTCTCAATATGGCATAGTGATTCATTTCTGTTTGACCTAAAGGGTTATTTAAATTTACTTTGACAAAGGAATGGCATTACACAGGAAACACTGAACAGTTTGGCTATGTACTGAAAACACTTCAAATGAGGATTGCAAAAGCTAGTGCTGGCCTTCAAAGTGTCTTGTCAAAGCAAAATGTCGCAATGTGGAGTGTTGCTGCTCAGGACGCTAACCACTTGGTTCCATCGCAGCCTCAGTTCCTACCCTCCAATAGTCTGTTAATGTTCTGTGGCCACTAAATATGCTCAGGAACCCTCCAGACTGCTGTGGGTGGGGGGTTGCATATGTGTTCTGCAACATGTCCTTGATGCATTAATAGTGCATTAGTGGTGGATTTATATTGTACCACCACACATCTTCTGTTTTTTAAAGTTATTCTACTATTCTTTCCCAGTGTTTTCTGGAGGGGCACTCTTGCACTATAGCACAACAAAAACAGGACCAACACCCTACCCCCTGAACAGTTGTGGTATAAAAAGTTACAGGATTTTGGCAAGACACTACAGGACATGCATAGACTGGAAACGAAGCAATATGTCTGCCCCAATTTTTTTGTAGGCATGAACGGTATCAAAAGCAGAGTAGCTGCCCCAGCATAATCATGAGCACAAATCATTAATGCACAATAAAAATATATCTAGAGGTGCAAGAAATCTCGCACCACCATCCAAGGGCAGAACTTCAGTTAGGAGATAAAATCTGAGACCTTCCAGAGACAATGCAAAACTTCCAGTATAAATAGGTATGAACTCCTCATTGTGCTCCACATTCTGAATGGATCTCTTTCTTTAGTGCAATTTGTACAACCACCAATACCATTTTGGGTTATTATGCCTTTTTTCAGTCTTTTATCTTGGGGCCAAACTAGACCTGATGTAGGAGATTCATGATCAGGATCTTCCATGGTTTAGGCTTCTGTTTGGTTTTTTTCTAATTAGATTAGCAGTCCCATATGGGAAAGGCCTGTATGGGAAGTGGGTTTCCCAATCTAAATTCCCACCACCCAAAGGTGATTTAAAATGAACACATATGTTCTGCTTAGAACACAGTAGGTATTTCAACCCTGTGGCTGCTAGGTCATCTTTTTTACTACAGCTGTGGTGTAGATTTGTTCTGCCACTTATTCTTTATGGGTGATCTTTTCCAAGTAGTTAGGCTTCCACACATTTCCAGTACGCTTGGATGGCCATTTGTATGGCTGCTGTAAGAGCAAGTGAAAGTTACCTACAAGTAGCTTGAATTACAAGGGGCCTTCCTGTAATTGTACCTGGCTTTGCTTTGAATGCCCAGACTCTTTGAACACTGCAACTTCGTATTATGCAACTTTGTTCATATAGCATTTCTTTGAGTACTTACCACACTGAAAGATGGAGAAATTAGGTCACTCCAACAAGCTTCACATTTTAGAAGGTGGTAGTCTAAGGACACATAGTGCTCAGACTCAAAGAAGTGACCTCACAGATGGGTTTTGAAGAACTGTGTTGGTAAGTAACTTTCTTTAATAGCACTGACTCATGGAAGTCCCTGTTCCAATATGTGCCTCAGTTTCCCTCTCTCACTTACCTCCCAGAATAATATGGGCAGGTCAACAAAAGTTTTGTTTATGCTGGAAGCCTGTAGGTAAAGCCAAACGTGTAGATATTTTGGTTAGGAAGATCAGAATGCTAAAGTCATGGATTCCCTAAATTCCAGAAAGACAGGAGAAAGGGGTGAGTGTGGGAAAAGGGTGGGCTAGGGGTCTCCTTCCCCAGGGCTATGTATGATATATAATGACTTTGTCTTTTGTCTTCTTTCCATGCTGTCTCTTTATATTGTTCTATTTTGGCGCAACACCCTCTGAAAATGTCATCCAATCAAAATGCACTATGAAAAATCCATCTGTCCATCCATGAACTGGTCTGTGTGTCCATGCTAATGAATATTTCTGAACTTCCCTGCCCTGATCCCTCTCCCATCACCAAAAATGAAATCACTGCCTTCTGCATTTCTCCGTTTGCTGGTTGGAACTCAACTTGCGGTATTAAAACACCCACCCTTCCCTGACCTTCTCTGATCCTCTCCATCTCAATGTTTGCATCTAGGATCCGGTTGGTTTGATTACTTTCTCAAGCCTAAGTGCCTTACATTAATCAAAAGCATCTTCTTGGCGCATTGCATGATCTTTTGAGCCAAAGATGCCTGCAGTTTACTGGGCAGCTTCCGCTTTTAGTCCCCCCACTTACCCCATATTGTGTCACTTATTTTATTCAGATTCACATATGGCTTCCAGTAACCCCATAGCAGGGATGTGGTATATATGCTGGCTGTTTGCCATAATAAACATTGATTGATTGAGGGATATGGTATAGTAATACTGCAGCCTTGGTGATGCCAATCTCTGAAGAGATGATTGCATTTAATCTAAGACTTGCATCAGTATGGATAGGCTTTCTAAAAGGATATGGTGGTAGATAGAAAGCTGTATCTGCAAGTTGCTGGGTTCTGACCCAGGGCCAGTGTCAGTTTCTGTCTGGGGGGAAACCTGGGATGGGAATTCAACATGCAAGTACCTTACTTGATGACATACAAAACCTGATGACAGTTTGCATGGGTGGAGCATCCACCACAGTTGAAATACTACAGATACTTTGCATATCATCTGGCATCACCTCCAGGCACATAGTTTTTGCAGTGTGTGCGCAGTCAAATAGAAGACCTAAAAATCCCACTTGTCAATAGCTATCTGAACAAGTACAGAAAAGCCCTGCACCCCCAGCTTCATTCTGCGCGCACAGGCATACCCATTCACTCAAAACTTTTCACATTTAACCTTCCCTTAATGCATACAACTTTAGCTGGGTATCCACTTACCACCTAAACACAACACACGCAAACACATTTCCTCACACATGAACTGACCCTAAGGTCCTCTCAGTGATATTAGTATTCTCCATATACTTTCAGCCATGCACAGACAACCTCTGCTTTGGTCAGTTGAAGTAGAACAATTCCTTAGAAGAAGTAAAATATCATTATAACTATGGAAATTAGCCCAAGCCCATTTAGGAGTATTGAGAAGGATATTAACATCCCTTTTCCTGAGAGTCAGTTGTGGAGGGTGAGTCAAAGAGAAATCCTTAATTTTATTTCTCTGGGCCACATTCAGTCTTACTTTTCTAACAAACACCGATACTCCTCTTAAGATTAGGGTAGACATTAATTTTGAAAGATTGCATGTGCGTCCGTTTCACATATTTAACAAAATCTCAAGAGGAATCTGTTGAGAAAACGTCTTCAAAATGAAACAGACATATATATAATAAATATAAATCAAATTGAAACAGACACACATCACAGACACAATGCATAGCTTGAAGCATTGATGCCTCCTATACTGGTTGGCTGACTTGGTACAATGATCTAAATATTCAGTTGCTGAAAGGACATTGCTACTTAAAGTCCAGCTTTTCTGAGGGAGGGTAAATTGACAGTTTGACTGAAGAAATCTTGGCCTGTAGTGAAGCTTAGTGATAAAGTGTTCAGAAGAAGGGAGGCAGAATGAATGGTACAGAGTAGGAAATGGACTGAAAGCAGGAAATCTGAAGGAAGGGTTGATGAGCTAGGAAAAAGCAGCAACGGGAGTTGAGGCAAAAAAGAAAAGGAGGAGGTGGCAGTGAAGATATTCACCAATGTGTAAGATCAAGAGGCAGGTGTATGGTGTATGTTTGGGGCAGGAGAGTGCTAGGACTGTTAGCCAAAAGAGACAGGATGAATAAAAAGTGTGGGGCAAAGTAGAGTGGACTGAAAAAATGCAATAAAATTTGTAGGTGGAGACATGGAACGGAACTGAAGAAAGTAGGATACAAGAAGAAAGCTGAGCTAGGACTGTGGATTTTGTCTGAAAGGAAATGGGCAGGCAAGAGAGGTTTGGAGGACTAGAGACAGTGGAACCGGGGGGGGGGGCGTGTTTCTAGATCTAGTCTGACACAGGTTTCCACCGGTTAAATAGTTTACTTTCACTGCATCATTGTGTCCTGGAATAAGATTCAAAAGGCAAGGGGCAGAGCTGAAATATATATATTGGTTTAAACAAAAGAGCTAAATGTTTTGGCTGAAAGATTGTCAACTTAAGATATTGACCTTAGAATAGGCTTAAAAAGTAATGTAGGAAGTGAACTTTGGAATGCAGGTGGTTAATAGGAAAGAGAGAATGGTGTGTGGCACCATTCCTAATGGTCTGTGTGGGCATATATTTCCAACTGGAAATGGGTGTGGGTCCCCTGCCTTTCTCTCTTTCCCTCTGCATGAATATCATTCTTTGTTTGTCCTGCATGATCTGAGCATGGCAGTTTTAACAAACTGGTTTCACCCCATTGTATGTGTCACAGAGCCACCTCCACTACTGCCACCATGCATGTCCACTGAAATCCCAATTAGAGGAACAGCCTTTTTGGAGGGTTGGAGAAGGATGGGCTTATAGCTTCTGGGAAGACACATGCAAACACATGCATATAAAGAGTGAAGATGCAGCAATTAGGTTTCTTTTTGGAAGAGAAAATAAATCCTATTACAGTACATGGATATATTTGGCTGCAAGAACCACACTGTATGTCCACTGTGTTGTCACACACTTATAATGTCCACTGTGTAACTGCATGGCAATTCCTCAGTCTTTGTTTTATAATTATAGAGCAAGGCATGTAGCAAGCCGGTACGTGTTGAGTGGTCACACCAATCTTTTGGCATGTGTATTGCCTGAGTCATTTTTGTGCAGTTTTCTTTGGAGTTTGTGTATGAGGGGCGCTGTAGCACAGGTACTTTCATGAGTCTTGAGGGAGATGTTGGTACAACTACATTCATTCCTGTGATGTATGTTGCATAGATATCCCTACGCACTCAATCCGCCAGATCACTTGCACTGTTTAGTGTACTATGGTGAAGCCACATGGTAATTCTCTTTGGAACCGTTAGAGCCAGCCAGGTTGTCCCTTTACAGTGTTCTCATTGCTTGAACATGCAATTCGGGTTCCAGTGAGATCAAAGTGTGGTTCCATTGAGTTCAATATCGAAACCCAGGAAACGTCCATGGTGCATAGATTACTAAAGCACTTAACCGTTCATACTGGGGCTAAAATACAGATTCCTGTTCAAGGGCTTTTGCCCAGGGATAAAGCTCATGTGTTTCTTACATGAGCTAAATATAAGTTGGCATTTTGTATCTAAGTTTATCTTTTTCTGTGCTAGGCCCTTCTTCCAACCTTTACTGGAACTCTTTTTTAGAAAGTGTCTGAAGGTCTCAGTGGTAGTTGCTAGAGATACACAAACACATACATCAATATTCTATTGTCCAAACTCAGGTGATATCCTAACCCTCAGAAACCTTGGGCATCTTTCGCTCTCAGGGGCTGTGGGTGTCTGGCCATAGAACACTTTGCAACTAAGAAGTACATTGTCACACTTCAATGTATTCATTTTATCCCAGAAGCTTATATGCCATTTCCTCTGAAGGAGACAGATAAAAATGCATCTTGGTGAACCCAACAGGAGAATGTTTTTCCTATCTTGCCAGAATCACAAATCCTTCTTTTAGCTACAAATTTGTTGAACTAAGCTCTTCCTTCAGGGCTTGGGGTGTGGCTCAACACCTGTTGGGTGCACAGAACAGATGCATTTTCCATCGAGAATGATATGATTGCAAGTCTCCAGACATTTCTCAGCTCTCCTCTTCCTCACTGGCACTTGTCTTGCTTTCTCCTCTCTCCAGATTTGTGTGCACAGAACATGTGTGATGTGAGGCCACACAATAATGTTCTGCCTGCTTGTGTCAAAAAATATCAGTGCATTTGGTTGTGGGTATATTTTTTAAAAAATGTAATCATGTGCTAATGAATTATCACTGATTTTCCAAATGGATGATTTTCCAAGTAGAGGGGTGGCTTTATTATCATGCTAATTTTCTTCATGTGTGTGATCCCTCTCCCTTTCTTTGCTATTCAATGATCCTTACTAACCGCTGCAGAGTTGGTTTGCATTTGTTTTCTTACCAACCCCCTGAGTCTGTGGTCACCACATCCCCACCCTGATCCAGCTAATGCCACTTTCCCTTCATCTCCCCAGAACAACTTCATCAACCTGAGTTTCCTTAGGCTGTTTCGAGCTGCCCGTCTCATTAAGCTGCTCCGACAAGGCTACACCATCCGCATCCTGCTCTGGACCTTTGTCCAGTCCTTTAAGGTAATAACAAAGGGCTTTAGGATTGAGCTACTAACTTGGATTCCTTGAGATTTGAAGTTGTGGGTGGTTGAGAGAGAAAGGGAGGGAAGTAGTAGGAGTGCAGAAAGTTTAGGAGATTATAGCTAGAGACATCCAACCTCATCCATCTACCTGTTTATTTCTCTGTTCATTCACCACCTCCTATCATGCACTTTGAATCATGAATACTTCCTTTCATGTTGTTGAAGTTGAATCATGTTTCATGAGTAGCTTTCCATTAACTCACCCTTTTGCATGGGTAAGTAATTACTGCACGATTTCTGTAGTCACGATGTGGCAGGGATTGGAGGAAGGAGTGATAGAGTCTACAACAGCCTTCTTCAACATGGTGCCCTCCAGTTGACTCCCATCCTCCTTCGTTCCTGACCATTGACCATACTGACTGAGGCTGATGGTAGTTGTAGGGCAGCAGGATGGGGAAGACTGGCCTACAAGCAATCTCTTTCATTGCTCTTTCATTCAGTGACAGCAATCAGTTTGTAAGAAGAAGGGAGCCATATTCCCAGTAAAACAAGTGTGGTACACACCCACAAAATGTGAAACTTAAAAAAATAATAATGTATGCTCATGTTTTTCCCTCACTAGGCCCTTCCGTATGTGTGTCTGCTGATTGCAATGCTCTTCTTCATTTATGCGATTATTGGAATGCAGGTAAACTACTATCCCATGCTGGGTTTCACCATGAATGCTGCAATGCCTCTAGTGCTTAGCTTAGGGACAATAACATACTGCTGTTTTTGTGCTGGAGCCTTTGAACTTGTAAAGTGAGGACCAGCCTAGTTGGGAACTGCCCCCAAACTGCAGAAGACTTAACTTATGGAGGGCTCTAGCACATTGTAGTGTCAATGTCAAGAACATCTACCTCACCCTTGCAATATGCCTGAGGTCTTCCTGCTTGTACAATAAACCCTAGTACAAGCTGAAGACAGACAGCTTGGTGCCTTTCATCCTCATTGTTATAACAGCATTCCAGGTTAGGATGAGTGTTGTCCCTGTAGTATTGCCTTAACTTGCCTTATAAAAGCTTAGTGTACAACTGCACTGTCCCACTCCTGCTATCAGAAGAGATTTGATGTCAGAGAATGAGGCACATCCCCTTTAAGTATTCATCCTGAAGCACCCACTTTGCTGCAGGACTGTTTAAGGTGACTGGTACTGAAAGAATTCTGCAAGTTGTTTTTTGCTGGGATACCTTACATTCAGTCTGTCCTTGTAACCAGCCCCACAGTAAACTGCCTGGGGTTGGTTTCAACTGCTGGCAGCCTGTTCTGGCCTTTTGTTGTCCCTAGTCCATGTAGGCTGTGGTCAGAACAGATTACCTTTTCATTTCCTCTCCAAACATGAAAATGAGCCCCACCTAGCCTCACTTATAGGTGACCTACATCCATTGCTACAAGCAATGGCTCTACCACCACTAGACAGCAATGTTTGGAAACCTACTCTTTCCTGAAGTTTTCTTTTTGGATTTTTTGTATTTCTAGGCTTTTTCTTCATTTTGTTTTTATTTGTTTGTCTTCTCAGGTCTTTGGTAACATTAGCATTGAGATTGATGAAGATATGTCCGAAGATGAGAAACCTGCCATCACTGAGCACAACAATTTCCGCACATTCTTTCAAGCCCTAATGCTTCTCTTTAGGTGAGGCCCAGACCTTATTCATGTGCAGGAAGCCCACTTCATCTAGCCAAGGCCCTGCCCAATGCAAAAGATGTACAGTCTCCTAGATGCAGGGCAGTACCCCTGCCCATACGGGCCAGTCGTGTCCGACTCTAGGGTTGTGCGCCCATCTCACTTAAGAGGCCGGGGGCAGCCAGTGCTGTCCGGAGACACTTCCAGGTCACGTGGCCAGTGTGACGAAGCTGCTCTGGCGAGCCAGCACCAGCGCAGCACACGGAAACGCCGTTTACTTTCCCGCTATAAAGCGGTACCTATTTATCTACTTGCACTTAGGGGTGCTTTCGAACTGCTAGGTGGGCAGGAGCTGGGACTGAAAGACGGGAGCTCACCCCGCCGCAGGGATTCAAACCGCCGACCATACGATCGGCAAGCTCTAGGCACTGAGGTTTTACCCACAGCGCCACCCGCGTCCCGCATGCAGGGCAGTAGCTATACCTAAAACAAACTGAGTATATTTCATTAAAGGATCAGAGATTGCACTATACAATACTTCTTTTGCTCATCCAAAAAGTCACTGAATTAACAGACTAAATGAAAAATCCCAGTATTAACAAGCTTCTACATCACAGTCAAGGGATTTTTCTGTAACTACCACCCATGTGTTCTGGAGGTAGCTACAGTTCTGTTGTGAGACCCCAAAAGCTTATGGACCTTTATTGGTTGTTATGGACCTTTATTGAGATGGAGATGCTGCCATCCCAGCTGTGATGGATCCCCAATGCTCACTGCCTTTTTCTCTTCTCGCTTTCTTAGAAGTGCCACAGGTGAGGCTTGGCATGAGATCATGCTCTCCTGTCTGAGTGGAAAGCTCTGTGATGAGAAAGCAGACCTCAAAGGCAGAGAGTGTGGCAATGAATTTGCATACTTCTATTTTGTTTCCTTCATCTTCTTGTGCTCTTTCCTGGTGAGTCAAAATTCATAAAGGGAAGCAGTGGGGGGGGGGGGACATAGGACTGTGATACACAGTTTGATAGAACCAGGATGCCAGCAGACCACATTTCTAAGATGACAATTTCATTATGCAGTAGTAAACACTTGTTGTGGGGATTAGGACATCTTTCCACAACATGATGCTGGAGTTACAGGGCTGTTTGTTTTTAGAGACAATGTTTTTCATTATTATCAGCCGTAGAGTAACAGAATGAGCAAAGGGGATGAATGGGGAGGGTGGGTAAATAGGTATTGTGTGCTTTTAGTGTGTTAGATTGGCACGCACATATTTTTAAGTGCCATAAGTGTCAATCAGAGAAGGCATTCCTAATAGCATTATAGACATTTGGGTGTTTTGCCAGAGGAAGATCGCTTTTTTCTAGCATTCAAATATTAATCACATGGAGAATGCAACTTTCCCTCCAGCGAGCACTTCTGTGGTTGTGCAACTATCATATACTTTTATTAGCTGGTACCTGTACAATCCCTGTTGATGAAAAATACACTTCTCCCCACATCGTCTTGTGCCATGTGAGAGTTTGATTTTTTTAATTATTAGTATTTTTATTGACATACCTTGTAAAAGTGCAATCAGTTGAAAGCGTCATATATACATTGCCCTGTTATTTATAATTCTAGAACATAATGAACATTGCCCATTTTTCCATTATTTTGTTTGATTGGTTTACATGTGTTCTGTTAAAATAAGTTAAGTCATTGTTATGATAAACCATACCTTCTCTATCCACTCTAATAAAGACGGTGTGTTCCGCTTTTCCAATACTTGGCAATTGTTATTTTTGTGGCTGTTAATAAATTAACTACCACCTCCAAGTCGTTTTATGAATTTTTTAAAAATCCTAAAAATACAGTCCTAAAATAATGATGCATAAGATAATCCATGGTAGTATTAAGGATTGTATTCAAAACAGATTGAATAATAGGACACACCCCAAAAATATGTATAAAGTCAGCTTTTCTTTCCCCACATCTCTGACAGTTTGTCCTCATCAGTATTCTATATCAAATTCAACTTATAAGGGGCACAGTCCCATTAATACTGATTTTTATAATAATCGTACTTTAAATCAGCTGATAACCTTTGAAGACTATGAGCTCATATTTATTTCCATCTATATGTATTTATTTCATACCCATATGCTTTCCAGTTTTTTCCATAAAATTACTGGTTGTTTGTTCTGTAACTTGAATCAGATCATAAAATTTACTTATATTCCCCCTTCTCTCTGCATTTGTAAAAAGAGCTGTTTTTAATGGTTTTTAAGTGTGTTTTTTTACTGCTGTAGATACTGAGCAATTCCAGCAGGAACACTCAAGTATCTTTATCTGTCTCCCAGGAATAAGGGCACTCTAGGCAGTTGCTTAGCTTGCCTCTATGGTTGGTCAGTCCTGATTGGTGAAGGAGGAGCTTGGGGAATGGCCCCAACATTGGTCAACATCTGTTCTCTCACCAATTAGTGGTACTAGTGGGAGAGGATACCTGAAGCTCTGAAGCAATAAAACCCAGTGTGGTATCTCCACTCGAATGAAGAGCTGCTGTATTTTGTAGCTAACAAGTAGTACTTGCAGTATGGAGTCTTCCAGTTCAGGATTTTAGTCAGCTAGCCAAGAGCTCTTTCAGGATACCCCATTTAATTTCCCCTCCCCTCTGATTTTCCATATTGTTTTTCCTCCCACCATCAGGCAACATTCCATGGCTACTGAGCAAGCTTAGTCCTCATTGAACTGTTGATTCCTCTGCAACATACACTGAGGGCTATGCTTGCTCAGGAATGCTAGCTGGTGGTTGTTGCAGACCTGGGGGAGAACACAAAAATGGGAAATTATGGTTTTAAAAAAAGAAGTTTTTTTGTCCTTTTGCAAACCTTGGGTTTTCTGTCACACCTGCTTGTGTGCGGATTATACCGTTTTGGCTTCATAAAGACCCTCCTCCCTGCAAGAGAGGGGAGTGGTTGTGGGTGGGAGCCCGAGCTCCGCCCCTAGCAGGAGGCGATAGCCCCCTGCCTCCACCTCACCTGGCTGGTGCCCACGCCTCTCGGCAGGCATCCAACCAGGTGCCTGAGAGGGGGGGGGTTCAGCAGCCTTTTGCTGCGGTGCCAGCCTCTCCCTGGCCTCATTCTTCATCGTCTCGCCGCGAGTCACCCACCCTCCACTCCCTTTGAGTTAGGACTTAGTTCATTGGCCTTGCTATGGACCTTAGGTTGGTCGCCCTGGTTGTCTAGGGGGCCTGGTAGGAGTTTTTCCATTTGGCATTAGGCTTTTTGGTTTTTTCGCCTACCTCGTAGCAATCGTCACAACTTTTGTGGTATTGGTGGGTAGGTTAGGCACTGGAATAATGTGTTGTGCTGTGTCAAAGAGCTAGGTGTGGCCATCGCCTATGCCTTCAATTTTTGGGTATTCCGTTAAAGGAATCTGGTGGTCATGTATTCTGTCCGATGCCTGCTTGGCGGGAGGCCATGGCACGACCCTCGGTGACATCAGGGGAGAGCCTATAGTTGTATTAGCATCAACAGGCTACACCTACTGGTGAATAAACCCACTTGTTTGAGAAATCCAATGCCTAAGCCAATACCTTTTCACTGATGTAATCAATAAAGTTGTGGCCTTTCCTTGCCCTTTAACCTTATATCACGTGTCCTTGTGTATTCTTTCCACATTGCGGGGGTCGGGTCCTCGAACCACAAGCCAATATTCAGAGAATTCAGTTAGCTGTTAGTATATGATTTTCTGCCATTTGCACTCTAGAGTCAGGGAAGGACAGCTTTTGAGTGAATTGCAGCTTCATTTCTCAAATGAGGAACAGGCTGTTTGGTAGCTGCAAGAAGGACCTGCAGCTCCCAAGCATGATCTAGTGTGGCAGTGGTGGTTGCAACCACAGGAGGTAGCTTGAGGTAGGCAGCAGCCTTTGCTTTGTGGCAAATTGTATGTATGTGTAAGAGAGAATGTCAGCAGGTAAATGGTGAGTTGTATTGTTCTACTCACAGGTATGCTTATTCCAAGTTTTAAAATGTTACTTTTGTGCCTGCATATCTGCATATATAAGTTTGTTCATGTTACCGTTGCTAATATGCAATGTGGGGGGGGGGGAGGCGAAGGGGTGTGCCACCATTTGCCATGTTGGTCCCTCTCTCTAGTTACTTGAGGTCACATAGACTCTGGGCCTAAGCCTTGGTTTGCAGCAAGATGATAATTCTCAGCATTATTGAGCATTTCACCAGTTACTTAACATGTCTGTATCCATCTGTGTACCTTCTTGATATTGCAGATGTTGAACCTTTTTGTGGCTGTTATCATGGACAACTTTGAGTATCTGACACGTGATTCTTCCATTTTGGGGCCCCACCATCTGGACGAGTATGTGCGTGTGTGGGCTGAGTATGATCCTGCTGCCTGGTAAGGACATGCCTACCTGGCCGTTCCCAATACTGTACTCACAGCCATTGCCCCACACCAAGCAAAAGCTTGGGAAAGTGGATCAAATTGATCCATGCTTGGGGAAAACTCTCCTTAGTAAGGAAAACAGGGGCAGGGGATGGGGAAGAATTAGGCCTTAGAAGCTGGGCAGCGAGGCTACAGCTTAAGATTCCTGGGTCCTGCTGATTCCAACTCTATTAGGAAAGAGATTTAGCAGTGTGAAAGCTAAGACACCTATGCTCTCTATATTACTTTCACACAAGAAGTGCATTGGCTGGTAGGAGCATCGACCCCTGTGTTTTTGTTCATCTCAGGAAGGGAAACAATATTTAGGACTACAAAAGAAAAATAGTCTTATGCTTGTTCTACTCTAACAGAGCGAAGATATGATGTCATATTGGTAGATACAGTCCTTATCTGTAATGATGTGAGAGAAAGGCAGAAGCCTAATCTGAGGCAGAGACTGGAGCCACTGCCCCTGTTTGCATGCAGCTCCATTGTGAGTCACCCACCTTAGCTGAGTTCCAGTCAGTGTGGATCTGTGGCCACTGCCACTCTGCCATTCCCATTCCTGTTGGCTAATTTCTGTGGGTCTCACTAGGAACAAGAGATTGCAAGAAGCAGATATGGGGGAGGTTTATCTCTGATTAACATTTCCTCTTTTAATTTTAGGTTTTTGCAGCTGGACTCTGTCAACTTCACACACGCACACGCACACGCACACACACACACACACGCACACCCTTACATTATCCCATATGTTCAAAAGGGCATGATGTATGGCCCCTTGTGCCCAGGGATACCTGTTGCCATTTCCCTATTCTACCTAGTGGGCTATGTAGCCCCTACTGTAGGAAAACTGAGTAACATCACTAGTGTCACTTGAGCCAGACATGTGTATCTGAAGAAGTGTGCATGCACACGAAAGCTTACACCCAGAACAAACTTAGTTGGACTCTAAGGTGCTACTGGACAATTTTTAATTTTTATTTATTTATTTATTGAGCCAGACAGTTATCTCAGTGAAGCCCCTGATGGTAGCAGCTATGCTTCATGTTTTGTGTCATGTTAGTAGTATGTGAGCTAAAAAAGGGTTATTGTGGTACTGACATGGAAGCCGTCACAGAACCTACCAGTGTTACGTATTGTTCAGCCATTAAAGAAATGTGCTCAATAGCTCTGTTAGTTATAAATGACACACTTCTCAAATGTTGGCCTGTAGAGAGGTGTTTGTTTGTTTGTTTGTTTGTTTGTTTGTATGTTTGTGTATGTATGTGAGACAGAGAGAGAGAGCATGTGTATGTGTGTGCCTGCTAGGGCCTGGCCTACCATTCTGGTGTGTAACTATTCTTGTAATTTTTTTATGGTTTGCTGGGGAGGAGGCCAAGCACTCTGCTGCTGCAAGCAGGCACAGTGAGCAGAGTTGTGATAATTGGCACCTAACAGAAGGTCCACCCAGCGTTCTCTTGGTATCGTTTGTCACCCCTGTGCCCTGTTGAGAATGAATGCCCGTTGTGTCCAGGTTTAATGTGTTTGTTTACGCTGCCAGCCCTAACTGGCAAAACCTGCCAAGCCCAGCTGAGGGAGTGTTCATCAGGGAGCCTGTGCCATGCAGGGGCAGGAAAACCAGGTCTGCCCCCGCCTGAGCACTGGTTTCTATGCATTTATTAATAAGGAAGAAAAATGTTGGAATGGGAAGCCCATGGCTCCTAGAGTCCATGGCACAATGACTGGTTTTAGAACGTCCATTGTGAGTTACAGAAAGGCAGCAATGCCTAATGGAAGACATACCCAAGTTGGGACCTCAGCTCACACTTGACACATGATCTTTGATAAATCTCACCATGCTGCATAGTTGTGTGTCATTCCCCTATCTTCCTGTCACCCTATATATTAATGAAAATGGTACTGGCTCATCTTTTTCCCCAGTACTGATGGAGAACCCAATAGAGCTGCAGCAAAACCTGGGCTGCACAGCTCTGAGAAGCCCCTTTCCCCCTGCTGCCACCTATGGGAATGTACAGTTTCTCCATAAGCCCTGGGGGGGGGGTGTGGTTTGGCTGGACTGAAGGTCTCTAGCCGGCAGTCCTGCTATGTTCTGTGTGTTAATGACAGTGTATGTGTATCTCTTGCCCTGTAGCGTCTGCACTAACCCCCGTGTATTCTTCTTGCAGTGGCCGAATTCATTATAAGGATATGTACAGTTTATTACGTGTAATATCTCCCCCCCTGGGCTTAGGCAAGAAATGCCCTCATAGGGTTGCTTGCAAGGTTTGACTTACACTAAAACCTGCTAGCATCAACGGAATGAATGTTGCTTATGATTTCTTTAATATATATATTTCATATATATATATCTATATATATCTGTACACATACCTATCTCTATATATTGCACTTTCAAGAGTAATTTAATGTAATTAGCCAACAGAATGCGTGAAATGATGCTGCCACCCAGACCAGTAACGCATGGAGCATACCGGTTACCTTGAACCATCTCTGCTTGCTGTTAGCTGGAGCTAGGCCTGGAGGGTTCTATGAGTCTCTCTCTCTCTACTCACCTCCACCACTCTCTGCACATTAATACTTCATTTGGGGAGGACAGAGACTCCATTGACACCTCTGCCATTTCCCCCCCTCCCCTCCCCTCCCCTCCCCACTTCTTTCCACCACCCCCTTTCCCTCCACCTTCTCTTCCTGCACTCTGCCCTCCTCCCACATTGGCAAAGAGGGGCTTTCTCATCTCAATCTGTCTTTCTCTTTCTCTCCTTCTTTCTGTGGATCTTCATTACTAAGAGGACCTGACTCTGCACTCCTTGGCCCTATAAGCCCATGGAGGATTGTGGTCTGCATTTATAACCTGAGGCTGAGTAAACTAGATGGAGGCACATGCTTAAGTTAAACCTGTCCCTTTTGCAATGGGAACGCTAGCTCTGTAAGTACGGAGCTTGCACTTAAGCATTTTGCTGGATCACAGCCAGTTTGAGGAGCCATCTTTCTACTCCCAGTCGTCCATGAAGATCAAGCATATTTGAACTCTTGGCTGACAAGCAGCACAGTAATCTTTACATTTTTATCTTCCATTTTTTTCTTTTCCAATTGATTTCCAATATTTTTCTCTTCTTTGCATCTCTCTCTCTTTTCTATTTTTCTGTGTATTTTTTCCTTTTTTAATTATTATTAATTTTTTTTGGTTGTTTTTATTTTTAATTTTTTGCTCCCAGGGGCCGGATGACTTTCATGGACATGTATGAGATGCTGAGACACATGTCTCCACCCCTGGGGCTAGGGAAGAAATGCCCTGCCCGTGTTGCTTATAAGGTAGAATAATTTTTAAGAAATAAACAAGGCATATTTCAAGTTAGCTTCATTTTTAATTATTTTTTTTCAACAACAAAAATACAAAAGCTATAATTTTTGTACATTTCTTCCCCCTTCTCAATACAATTTCTTGAGCAGTAACAGTGTGTCCGTTCAGTACCGTTAGCGTTTCATGTTTCAGAGACTCCATTATGGCCAATAAATGTTGGGTGGGTAAGAAACAACTCCAAGGTGCATGATCCTACTCAAAATCCTCCATCAAAGTGCCACCACCCTGTCCTCCTGCATCTAGCAGAAGAGACACTGCTTTTAAAATGTTTCACCTCCCATTCCCTTTGCCGCCGCCTCCCCCCCCCCCACCCAAACAATTTAAACAGCTGTGATTGCTCTGAAACTATCCAGCCAATACAGAATGAACTGGGAAGAACAAAGCCGGAAGGGGAAGAGAGACCAAAGATCCAAAACACATTTAATGGCACTATGAGTACTTTTGATCAGGCCAGTGTGTCCGCTTCTAGTGTGGGGGTCAAAATGATATTAGTCACCATTACCTTCACTCTCCAGAAAGAGCTGATGCCATTGGATTGAAATGTTTTCTAAATAAGTAAAATGCATGGCCCTGTGCATCTATTCATCAGTTTTCCTCTACCTGGGCAATCTTTCCCTTTGACACTGTAGTGGAGCTCCTGAATCTCTGTTAAAATCCAGTTAACCACATTGCAGGGGTAGGTTGCAGCATAGTACATATGACTGTTGATGAGCTTTTTGGTGTCAATATAGAGAACACTGCAGAGAAAATTAATGTTATACCCATTAATTGAAAGCATATGATGCACTTGAACTGCCCATATATGCAGGTGAACAATGTAGCATATAACTAGAAGTTTGCCCACACTCATCCATTTCAGACAAAATCCCCCCAATGAGATGAAGTTTCTGTGGTTCCCAACTTTCATGAATGCACCTCACATGTTCAGCAGTATCCAGGACCCAAAATCCCCTGGTGTCTTTCACGGTATGAACAGAGCTCTCCCAGGAATTCCTGATCAACCTCCTGTGAGTAATGTGAAATGTGGGGATAGCACAGGTAGCACAAAGGCAGAAGCACGTTATTCAGACTCCATGCCCTGGTTCTCACGGATGAGGTAATTTGCAGGGATCAGTTAATTTCCTTGTATCTGGGTTTAGATTATCTGGATAAATTCCAGATAAATTTCACAATATTTCAAAACAGCAGGAAATTAAATGTAAACAAGATAGTAAGAAAGCCACTGTCCTCACAATTTGTTCCTCTGTCAAGTGAACACTGAAACATAAAAGCCCAGGAACATTTGTGCAGCAAATGGTATCATCCCTTAAGGAGCTCCATTGGGAGTTCCCAGGGCTTTTTTTTCCAGTTCTGGGACCTCTCTTTTGGACTCCATTGCCTTTCTGATAGAACAGGGGAGGTGTTTGGGGTGATTTCTGGCACCTCTTTTTAAGAAGAATTGCACTGTGAGTCCCAAGGACAAAGGCAGTGCCCCCATCTATCCCCACCCCCCTGCATCCTAGAGACATTGGATAGTGTGAAGGGACCAGAATGCATGTGTGGCTTCCTGCACATGATGAGAGCCTATGCAATGATAAGACAAAGTCACTTTCAGTTTCAGTGAGGGAGATAAAGCCATGGAAAAGTGATAGGTCACCAAGGAAGGCGAGGACAGTGCAATTTACCCCATGGTCCTCTTTGCCCCCCCCCAATGATATGGGATCCTAGTTGCTCCTGAGTGTCCTCCCAGGCATTGTGGAGCCTGTTCTGCACCTAAGGACAAGTGGTCATTAGGAGATTTGGGGTGAGGTGACCTCAGTATGCTGATGCTACCCAGCTCTGCTCTGTAACATCAGGAGAGACTGTGCAAGCTATAGATTTGTACCTGGACTAGGGGCTGGATAAGAGCCAGTAAACCAGCTCTGAATCCTAGCAAGGCAAAGGTGCTGTAGTGAGTGTTTCCCAAGTCCAGATAATTGGTCAATTGCCTGTTTTGGATAGGGTCATACTCCCCCCCCCCCAAAAAAAAAGCAGGTTTGTAGCCTGGAGATACTCCTGGATCCATCTTTATCATTAGAGGCCCAGATGACCTCAGTGGCTAGGAATGCCTTCTACCAGCTTCAACTGGTAAGACAGCTACAGCCATTTCTGGATCAGAATATCCTGACCGCCAGGCTGGATTACTTACTTCAGTGTACTTGCCTTTGGGGTTGGTCCAGAAGCTGCAGCTGTTGCAAAATCTGGTGCTTAGCTACCAGGCTAAATTCGTGGTGCTGGTTTTGCTGTATAAAGACCTATACAGCATGGGACCAGGATACCCAAAGGATTGTCTTACACCTTAGATACCTAGTCAATCATTGTGCTTTGCAGGTGAGGGCCTCCTCAGAAGGTCCATCCTGTACAATGTCAGAATTGGGCCCTACCATTTGGAATTCCCTTTCCTTAAATAGTAGATAGGTGCACCTAACGAAGATCTTCCTCTTTCATCAGGCCTTTTAAGATGAATCATAGAATCATAGAGTTGGAAGAGACCACAAGGGCCATCGAGTCCAACCCCCTGCCAAGCAGGAAACACCATCAGAGCACTCCTGACATATGGTTGTCAAGCCTCTGCTTAAAGACCTCCAAAGAAGGAGACTCCACCACACTCCTTGGCAGCAAATTCCACTGTCGAACAGCTCTTACTGTCAGGAAGTTCTTCCTAATGTTTAGGTGGAATCTTCTTTCTTGTAGTTTGGAACCATTGTTCCGTGTCCGCTTCTCTGGAGCAGCAGAAAACAACCTTTCTCCCTCCTCTATGTGACATCCTTTTATATATTTGAACATGGCTATCATATCACCCCTTAACCTCCTCTTCTCCAGGCTAAACATGCCCAGCTCCCTTAGCCGTTCCTCATAAGGCATCGTTTCCAGGCCTTTGACCATTTTGGTTGCCCTCCTCTGGACACGTTCCAGTTTGTCAGTGTCCTTCTTGAACTGTGGTGCCCAGAACTGGACACAGTACTCCAGGTGAGGTCTGACCAGATCAGAATACAGTGGCACTATTACTTCCCTTGATCTAGATGCTATACTCCTATTGATGCAGCCCAGAATTGCATTGGCTTTTTTAGCTGCCGCGTCACACTGTTGGCTCATGTCAAGTTTGTGGTCAACCAAGACTCCTAGATCCTTTACACATGTACTGCTCTCAAGCCAGGTGTCACCCATCTTGTATTTGTGCCTCTCATTTTTTATTTTTTTTTGCCCAAGTGCAATACTTTAAATTCATCTTGTTTGTTTTGGCCCAGTTCTCTAATCTGTCAAGGTCATTTTGAAGTGTGATCCTATCCTCTGGGGTGTTAGCCACCCCTCCCCACCCCTACTACGAACATACCCATGCAGATCTTTACCAGTCTGCATCTGTACTTTAATTGTTTTAAAGATGGTTTTATTATTTTATCCCTTGTGGTTCACTGCCTTGGGCTTCTTTGAAAGGAAGGGCAGGGTATAAATTTAATTAATAAATAATAAATAAAATAAATAACATCACATCTAGTTTGGTGCTGATAATGATTTATAAAGCTCGTTCTGAGCATTTAATTCAGTATTTAACCAGTATGCAATTAGAGTTCTCACTTGCTATGCATTTTTTTCATAATTGAAGTTTTTCTGTTGTATGTATCCTAGAGATCACTTTTGATCTACACCACTTTCCTTAACCATGGCATAGGTATGGCCACTTGGTGCTGCATTCATATGGCAGCAGCTGATAATGCAATTTAGTACAGAAGCATAAATTTAGGAAACAATACTGAATAATGAAAAATAGGATTTTGATTGATGGTCCTTTTTACTGAATAATGAAAAATAGGATTTTGAATGATGATCCTTTTTCAGTACACTAGGGTATGCTACCCATGTTAAGCCTGCTCAGTCACCAACCTGCCATTTGAGCTTGTGGGAATCATTGTCCGGATTAGAACACATGGCACATGATTTGCAGGTGTTAGTGTGCTTGGCACTTGAAAAACCATCTTTCTGGAAATGAATTGAAACTGGTAGAATTGGGCTTGTATTATGCGGGTCTTCACAGAGTTTTATTATGGTTTAAGCACCAGTTTACTAGTTCAGACTTTTGTGCAAGACAGACAGTATTCACCTTCAGCTGCCAGTTAACAAGAGCCTAGAAGTGCAGGACTATACTTATTACCTCTTACACATGTACAGGCTAGCAACAGAACACATGCCCAGGTAGAGCTACTTCTGGGTAAAAGTTAGACTCAAGTCTTGGGCTCCATCAACCAACTTGCCTATGGGTTGCAGTTCATTCTGCAGTTGGGATTGCTCTCTCATGCCCTTCCGGCTGCCTATAAAAGAATAAGGGAGGTGGGGAAGTTCTTGTAGTTGTTCTAATGGCTCTTTTGATCTCTTTGCATAACTTAAAACAGACACCCATGCCTTTTCAGTGCTTCTGCCTCCATAACGGTGTAACTTCCTACAAAAGAACACAACCTAAGGGGAAGTAGTTCACTACTCTTAACCAGAGACGAATTAACAGCAACTAACCTTTTTCTCTGCCCCCTTCTCTCTGCTGCTCCATGCCTCCTTCTCTGTCAATGCAGTTCTAACCTATCAGAAGCTTTTCCCTTCTGCTCCTCCATAACTTCATATTCTAACCCTAAACCTTTTATGCATCTCAGCAGCTGATCATCAAGCTACATCTTCTTTCTCCTTTTCTTCCCTAAGTCTACCACTCATACCCAGAGCTTCCCCTCTCACATTTTCTATGTTATGTGTGTGGTCTCTCTTTCACCCTTCTGAACCATTGGGTTTCTATTGCTGGTTCATGGCACAGGTATTGAAAAGCTCACTCTCACTTGAAAGGGTCCTTGGATTCTGCAAGTTTAGTGTGGGGAGAAGGGGGAAGATACAAAACTCTGCCAGTTTTATCAGTGGGGATAGACTCTGTAGTAAAGGTTTCAGTGCAGTCTGATGCCACAGAAACTGTGTAGTGAACATGCCACTATAGGATGAGAAATGTAGGAAGATTTGGGGAGAGGGTACTCAAATCCACCCAAGCAAGAGCAGTAAGTAAAATGAATGTTTGAAAAGGCCATGGTGAGTAGGAGGCAGTAACTGAAATAGGTTTTTCAGATGGAAGATTATACTACTGTATCCTGATGGCAGCCAGCAACTAATACTTCCTTCAGACTATAATATCAGACCAATCGTTGCACTGAAACATACGTGAAATGATCAGAGTGCTGGGAGAGATGAGGTCAGTTTGCTCACATTGCTCTGCCAATGGAAGAACCTTGTGGGAGGGGTGAATTGCACAGCTATGCAAGTGCTACCACACCTTTCCGATCTCTGGTGCTTGTGTGGTTCTTCACATGTAATTCTACCCCTTCCACATGGTTCCTGCGTTTTTTGGTAACCAAAGTGGAAGCCATAAGAGAAGTGTGATCATTCTCCAACTGCATCTTGCTACGGAAGTAAACATGACAGCTCTTTCAACATCTTGGTAGATCCTTTTTGTGATATGTTTTAATTTGGGTTTAGGAGCAGGGGAAGGGTGTTATTCTTCTGTTGGAATGGTCATAATCTTACTCAGTGAGAAAACATGAATTTCTCAGCCAGTTTGACTGTATCTTATGAGCTGAACATGCTTAATAGAGACAATATGTATAAATGAAAAAATTACTTTTAAAGCAGTAAGTCTGATGGAGAATATTGCATGCGGACTAAACTTGAAGAAGTAACAATAATCACTCTGATGTTTTGATACTACTGTGACTACTACAGTAGTCTTGAGGAGGATGTGATTTTTTTTAGAAGCAGAGAGAGATGGAATGGGCAAGAGGAGAAAGAGAATTCCATTCATTGGAGGAAGCAAATTATGGGCGTGTGAATAGGCTCCATGAGAAGACCCTGATTTATAAACCAGTGCCTCTGTGTAATCTCCAAAAGGGTGCAAGTCTGCCAGCAACTCCATAAGGAATTGTATATTGACTTTCGTTGAACCATGACTGTTTCTGAGATTTGGGCTAAAAGTGAATCTGAATTGCTGCAGGCATTGCTTTGTCGCATTCATACTGGTTCTTAACAACTACCCCAGTTCTTAATGATTGGTTCAAAAACTGATGCTAATATTTTGACCCCACACATGGAGGTTGCAAAAATGCTTTCTAGTTTGATTTTGTCTTATGTTGATATCAGCACATCTACGATGTAGGTCAGACAATTAAATCTTCATATGAAAGCTGTTGGAAAATGTATTTGCCAGTCACCTGTCAATTAGCTGGCTTGAACAAGTGAAGAATCTCCATGGTAGTTGCTCTGCAGGAAAATAAATTATCCAGTCACTGCTTTGCACCACCGGACTACTTTGCCAGCCTATATTTGAATAGAAAACCAGGTCTTCAATCTTCCTACAATTTGATTAAAAGGAAGAAGAGGCCAAATGCCCTGGCAGGCTGCCTGTTTATCTTGGCACTGAGCGCAGGGTCAAGTGCCACCATTGGGCAGTTGTTCCCATGCCCAGGGGAACACCCACAAGGCCCTGCTGCCATTGGTCAATTTGGCATCAGAGAACAATCCGGCCTGTCATATGCCGGTTCACGAGAGCGTATTGGGGCCTGCCTGCAAAGCCGCCCATTCCAGAAGGGCAAACGGACTTTCTCTTCAGTGCAAATCTCCAAAAAATTTTGCTGTACTAACCTGGCATTGATAATTGCTTTGGATTTGAAGAAATTAGAACATATATACTTCTTTTTATAAAAAACAAAAAACCCTGCCCAAACTTTTAAAGAAAGTTTGCACCTACAGGACCACTATAAGAAGTACTGCAACCTGATATTGTTACTGTTGAAATTCCAAATTCTGTTCCTCTATCATTGGTGGGAAACCAAGTGTTCTCTTTCCACTCATCTTTTTGTCACAGCTCTTGAGTTCTTGGATAATTAAAGGCACTCTCGGTATTGCCGCTCATCTCCTTTCGCTCAGTTCCTGCAGCCAAAGAGGCAGAAGAGTTCATAGGCTGATAACACTGCATAACAATTTTTGACAAAAGTCATGCCTCTGAGATAAAAGTAGCCATTTCTTATAGATTTTGAGGTGCTGAATACGAATATGACAATGCAACGCATTGTCGGCTACAGTTTCTCAGAGATCTGCAATCATTTATTATAATTTGAGTATGACTATATGCTACCAAAACAGTAGCTGTTTGAGAAACGTGAATTATTTGGCTTGAATGCTATCTAACTGAAGAAGCAATACATTGGATAGTGGATATGGAAGATATGGAAAGAGGGCAGGTGAAAGGTAAAAAAATGTGCTTTAAAAAACCCAACCACCAGTTAACAACTAGAAGATTTGAAAGGCTACAAAGAAAATGTCCTGCCCTGTCAGGCACATACACGTTAATAGTCAGCCCAGTGTTGAATATATATGAACAATCTGAATTTCATCTGCTTACCTGAAGCCCAGTATTGTTTGCTCACTTACTTTGATTGGAAGTGGCTTTTCGAGGTCTTAGGCAGAAGTCCCCGTCCCCCATCATCTGCTTCCTGATCCTTTTAACTGCATATGCATGTGAATGAATTTGGGACATTCTATGTACAAAGCATATACTCCACCACTGACCTATATCCTGTCTCCTGGAACAGTCGAAAGCTAAAGCCTGTGAGTACCAACAAACTATACTGTATTGCCATACTTGCTAAGATGCTGATACAGATGGGAGGCCCTCCACACAAATCGAATATGCTGTGATAGTCATAGTAACTGCTGTTTGCTGCACATAAATGTCAAAAAGGAGCATTGCAGAGAGTTTAACTACATTACCCTTTGGGTCCCTTCCAACTCTACAATTCTATAAGAATATGCAAAGTTGCAGTAAATCAAGTCTATCTAGCCTATCTAATGCCTTTCCCAGCTTTTGTTTCCTGAGACCCTTCAATCAGAGATGCCAGAGATTGAATCCAAGACCTGCAAACAATTTGTTATACTACTAAGCTAAGCCCTTTTTCCCACCTAGAGGGAAAGTCATCCTTGGTATCTAACTACTTTCATGCCTCAGTTAATTGTGACAACCCCAGGATAAGAAAAACAACAACAACTCAACTAAGTACATGCTGGTCAGAGAAGAATAAAATTCCTTAGGACAAATTTGAAGAGACTTGGTGGTATTGCAGTTAGGGTGCAGGCTGCGTTCGCAGAATACCTCTTGCATTTTTGCTATTCTTCAGACAGGAGGCACAAGTGACCATGTTTTGAAAAAGCCACCACTATGCTAACTTCTCAATGAAATACTGAAATCCAGTCCTAAGTTGTGGAGAGTCACAGGAAGATATGGAACCATTGTGAGTCCGCACTGCAGTCCATGCCTCCTATCATGGGATGATTTGCAATGATCATGTTATGGCTGGAGAAGAGCAGCACACTGATGAATCGTTTCTGAATGGGGGCAAAAATCTAATTAGCCTTGATGCAGATGGAGTTGTTAAAAGTGGTTAATGGCAGTATTAGGCTCATCATGTAAGGCTAAGCAATTAGGTAGGGTGGGGTAAAAAAACTAGTACCTCCAGATGTTTTAGGACTATGGTTCCCATCATCCCTGACAATTAGCAATGCTGCCTTGGGGAGTTGTAGCCCAAAAACATCTGGAGGGTATAGGAAAGCTTTGTTTGTACCATGTTGACTTTTTACATAAGGAAATGCACATAGCTACCTGTGCCTTAGACCCTGGTAAGGCATCTTCTTTCAAAGGAGACTGTATGCAGGAGCTTGTATTGGGTGTCAGGAATCCCAGGTTAGCATAGACTTGGTGAAAGGAGGATGAAGAGATGGGAGAAGGAATGTGGTGTGTGGAGCTCAAGGTAAATGAACTTTAGGCTAGAGGCCTTGGTGTCAAGACTCATAGGTCTCATTCCTAGCTGTGCTATTTCCATATCTGTGCTTTATGTCCCAGCTTTACAAAACCCTTTGAGTAAAAATATTGTTTTCAGTGCAATACACTATAATAATCTCTCTCCTCTGTAATGGCCCACTCCTCTGTAAATCTTCCATGTCCTTCCCATTTGCTACCATTGTCCATACATCCCTTGGTTCATTCAACCATGACATCAGCTGTCCAGAAAACCAGAGAGAGATAAATTTGTTCTGCAGTTCCCTTACATATTTGTGGGGAAGAGAATTGGGATTTCTGAGTGCCCTATTTGCCCTGGTAAAGAATTGCTGCCTGTATCCATCTACCCCCACCATTATCCCTTATTCACTGTTGCTGTCCCTAATCATACAGAGATCCCAGGGTTTATTCTGCATGAGACAGCAATCCAAGGGACCCAATTCTCCTACAGAATTGGCATTTTCATAATCATTAGCCTGCATACACTATGGCTAACATGATTTGGCTCTTTCATCTCCCTTACTATTGCAATCCATGCATGCTCCAGTGCATGGAAAAGCTAGGGCGCTGCCCCCAAATAAGCGCACTGTGAATTCTGTGCCATTGAAACACACACACATGCACACATACAGAAATTCAAATTCAGTAAGCAGAAACTACAAACTATAAGTGATTTTTTAAATGAACAATACAAATCTGTATGAATATTTCTATAACATTTTGTTTTTGTTTTGGTTGGCATTGAGATATTTTGGGTCACTACAAGAAATGCTTCAGGGAATTGAATGCAACAAAACAATAGGGGGAAAGTGGGTATAGAATGACTCTTGGAAGAAGGGCATGTGGCATGGGAGTGGGGAGGAGGGGAGCCACAAGCAACTGCTACACCCAGGCCTAATATCACAGTTTGTGATATAAGAATAGCTGCAGTGTGGTAACATTTGAAGGAAGACAATTCTGTGGGTGGAAGCAGCAAGGTAGTTTACAAACCTATAACAGTTCTGCAGGTCCTGGGAGAGGTCACTGCTCCTATGGGAGGTAACTATGCTGCTGGCCCCAGCCACATGAATCCATTGTTACTAGAGGTCAGCCATGCTGTAGCAGTTCCTATGCCATTCATAAAAGCAAAGTAACACTCAGGGTTTATCCACAGTTATATTTCCTCTACTTCTTCCAGGCACAGTCTGCGCTTTAAAACACCGCATTCAAGTGCTCTCTCTTTTTTTGCCCCATCGCATTCCCTGCAAAAACCCACTCTTTAAAGCTCAATCAGAGCAAACAGCAATCTGCTGGGAAACCCAAATTGATGCTTGCTTCAATTGGGTTCTAAAGAGCAGGTTTTCACAGGGAAAGCTTCGGGGGGGGGGGGCGGAGATCCAACAATTCTTGGACATGGAGCTTTTGAGTGCAAACCTGTGTCTGGAAAGAGCAGGAGAAATGGTAGCTGTGGATAAGCCCCCAGTCTTGTAGACTGCCAGAATCCTGGGGTATCCACTGAGGGTTTATCCACACTTTCTCTTGTCCCGCTGCTTTCCTCCAGGGAAAACTGCTCTTTAGAGCTCAAGTTATCTCTCACTTGGACTACTGCAGTGCACTCTATGTGGGGCTACCTTTGAAGGTGACCCAGAAACTAATCCAGAATGCGGCAGCTAGACTGGTGACTGGGAGAGGCCGCTGAGACTACATAACACTGGTCTTGAAAGACCTACATTGGCTCCCAGTACGTTTCCAAGCACAATTCAAAGTGTTGGTGCTGACCTTTAAAGGCCTAAATAGCCTCTGTCCAGTATACCTGAAGGAGCGTCTCCACCCCCATTGTTCTGCCCTGACACTGAGGTTCAGGGCCAAGGGCCTTCTGGCAGTTTCCTCACTGCGGGAAGCCAAGTTACAGGGAACCAGACAGGCTTTCTCGGTAGTGGCACCCACCCTGTGGAACGTCCTCCCACCAGATTTCAAAGAGAAAAACAACTACCAGACTTTTAGAAGACACCTGAAGGCAGCCCTGTTTAGGGAAGCTTTTAATGTTTAATAGACTATTGTATTTTAATATTTTGTTGGAAGCCGCCCAGATGGGCAGGGTATAAATACAGTAATAAATTATTATTAGAATCATAGAATCATAGAGTTGGAAGAGACCACAAGGGCCATCGAGTCCAACCCCCTGCCAAGTAGGAAATTATTATATTGTAATCCGAGCAAATAACAATTCAGGTTCCCCACAAATTGCCATTTGTTCCAATCTATCGCTAAAGAGCATGTTTTCCCTTGGAAAGGAACAGGGCAAGGGAAAACTTCTTGGACCCATGCTTTCTAGGCAGGGCACAAGTGGAAAAGTCAACAAGCCCTGAGTGAGGCAGTCACCAAGAGGTGTGGCTATTGAGTTCTGGTTGCAAAGCAAAAATATAATTTCTACAACTACTGTTAAACTTTTGGTCAACTGCCAAAAAGTACAGAGAGTCCATCCCCGGTCCTCTGTGAATTCTGAATGCAATGCAAAAAGAAGGTCTAAGGGATGAGAAGGAAAATAAGGTTGCTTCATCTTGTTTTATGAGGTGCCTCACCTTTGGGATCCACAACAGATCCTGCATATGGCCCAAAAAAAAGGCTTGACTCTGCAAGATCTTCTGACAGGTTGAATTAAGTTATGTGACTGAAATGGATTTGATGCCCAGGCCATGTACCTTGTTCATGGACAGCTCAGGAACACAAGGTAATGTGAGGGCACAGGCAGCATTCTTACCAAATTGCCAAAGAGGAGGAAATTCTGAGTACCCAAGTACGAAGCACTGAGGAAGATCTGTTCAGTCTAATGCAGGCTGCTCTCCCAAGATTTACAGGTTTTCTGGACATCAGATTCCTGAGGGATCTTCCTACTTAATGTGTCATCATCATTATCATTATCATTACCATCATCTATATGTGTGTCTCCCTCTTTCTTTCTCCTCTTCCTTCAGAGTTTTTGATCTCATCTGTCATTCTGTGCACCTCTGTTCAGTGACATCCACTTAATGAACCCCAAGGACCCTGACCGTCTAACCCCCATTTCCATTGGTCCTATCTCAGCTAATGCACTAGCTGGTCAAGCCCCACCCTGAGCATCTTGTGTGATCTCCAGCCCACAGCCTTGGCTCAGGAATGGCACATGGCCCATAGTCTGTCAATTTCATTTCTTTCTTTTCTACCTTAAGGATGCACCCATTTTTTGCACCAAGAGCCCACAATCCGGATCTCTCCCTTAGAGCAATCTATACCAGAGCTATGAATGAGTCTCAACGTGTTCTCTGTGCATGCTTTTGCACTGTGCTGCATGCTGCATGCTCTTTTTGCATGCTCTAGTCTTGCGCATTTGATGAAATCTGTTCTGTTGAATGTTTGTGTGCATTCTCCTTGGACCCCATCCCTTTACCACTGCTGTCTACTGCTGTCTTGGATAGTTGGGATTTTATTTGGGTTTTTCCTTTGTTTTACACTTTTTTACTTTTATATAGACAATGAGCTCTTTGGGGAGAACTCTCTGTAAGTTTGGAAGAGGACCTTAAAAGGGATACATTCTGGAGAGGAGAGATTACATCATGAGAGACTTAGTTGGATAGGACAAATGGGACTCATCTACAGCTAGGGGATGAGAGTAGCTCTAGTGACCCAAGCTAGGAGCCTAGAATATTCCTATTTTTGAAAACTGATACAGTGGGCTAGAAAAGAAGCTGGGAAACTGCCTCCAAGTCTAATACAGACAACATAAGGGTCTCCTTGCAGAGGTCTTCAGACTACAGTCATCTCTGGCTAAAGTCACTGGCAAAAACCCAGTAGATAATCTTGCAGAGTGTTTAAGGTAATTCTCAGTGGGATGAATTTCTAAGCAACATGTTTAGGAGTGCAACCAGGTCCATACAGTTATTATGTGGGGTTATTTCCAGGCCCATCTTCTAGTAGCTGATGTGGAATCCTCATACCAGTATCTGAAAGCAGTTGGGTGAAAGCAAAATAAGGTGTGATAAGAGCCGAATATCCAGATAATAGCATATTGCAACTGGGCTCTGGTCCTCATGATATTGGGTGGGAAGTGAGGTTAAAACATGAGTAGGAGGATTCGATGCAAGTTATTGAACTCAGAGTTCTCCCCAGAGCTCATATACTCCTCTGTGCATGATAACCTGGGTGGTGGGGAGTTGTGAGATGACACCTTTCTGCTTGGGTTTCTGCAGAGACTACTTCGTATGGACCTGCCTGTGGCAGACGACAATACAGTCCATTTCAATTCTACCCTCATGGCGTTGATCCGGACTGCACTTGACATCAAGATTGCCAAAGGCAAGTGACACCCCCATAAACACAGCAAGAGAGAGCAGTTTCTTTCCTGACAGATTAGAGAATTCTGGGAAATTAAATATTGGAAAGCAAAGCCTGGGAAAAGTTATCAATTAGCAATAATTTTGCCTCAGATTAACCTCATCCGCTACACTACTACCACTGCACAATTATAATACCTGCTAGTTCTTTTATATAGACAATACGTTGCACATAAATATGTATGCAAATGCCTATAGGAGAAACAAGGCTCCCTGGACCAGATATTCCCCAGGGAGTAGTAGTAAGGGGTAGGCATTCTGCCTCTTAATTGGTCAAACATAACAGTACCAGCCTATGCATGAAGAAAGCAGTTACCGGTATGTTAAAGACCCATCAGAAGAATGATACTGCCTTTAAAACCTAGGAACATTTCACTGTAGAGTTTTACACAGGATGAAATGTGCTTGTCATTATTAAAAGCTCCAAGGCCCCTTTTTTGACTCGCTTGGGTTGGAGATCTTTCTGGTTATTTTGCCATAGTAGTTTGTCTCCTTGCCCCCTACAGCCCCAGGGTGCATTCCACATCTTTCAGGAAGACTTCTCCCAAAGTGTAGATAAGGGTTGCAGAACCTGTGGCCTTCCAGATGCTGCTGGACTCTAACTCAGCTTCAGCCAATATGGCCAATGGTCAGGGATGATGGGAGTTGTAGTCCAGCAACATATGGAGGGCCACAGGTTCCCCATCTCTGATCTACATGCAAGGAGTCATCTTACTGAGTGGTATGGAATGCACCCTGACCAAAATAATAATAATAAGGATGTAGAATATTCTAATATAGAATTTTAGAATGTTAAGGAGAAAACTGTTCTAGAATCCTCTCTGACTTGCCAGCTTTCTGTGTCCCAGGAAATGTTGAGGGCAGCAATGGTCAAACATACCAACTAACACCTACAATGTGAAGTGTGACTGATTCAGCTCTGATATAGAGTGGCTATAACAGCAATGGGGCACATCCATACCGTACATTTAAAGCAATGCACATTTAATCCAATGCACATTTAAAGTACACGACTTCCCCCAGAGAATCCTGGGAACTGTAGTTTGTTAAGGCTGCTAGGAATCGTACCTCTGTAAGGGAAAACTACAGTTCCCAGGAATCCTTGGGGGAAGTCATTTCTTTTCAATTTTGGTTTCAATATTGACCAGAGAATTAACAGAATCCAAGAGAAACAGATTAAATATTCTAATACTTCTGGGGGAGAGGGTGGAGATCAGGTGCCCAGTTGTTTATTTGTTGTGTCTCATCCCTGGCTTACATCTTCTAGGGGGCGCTGACAAACAGCAAATGGATGCTGAGCTGAGGAAGGAAATGATGGCAATCTGGCCCAACCTCTCCCAGAAAACTCTAGATCTCCTGGTCACCCCTCATAAATGTAAGAGTTGTCGTTATTGTCCCTGCCTGTGACAATGTAGGAGTTGTCGTTATTGTCCACACTGTGACATTCATTCTGTCCACACTGAGTTCATGCATATACTCACTTCTTTATGGAAATAACTTTATGGAAATTACTGTTGCAATGTCATCTTGGCAATGGAGAGAACTGTGTTATTTCCACATGTATAGTCTCACAGGGAACACAATGGTAAAGCAGCACTCAGCAGGACTGAACCATCCTCATCAGCTGTCACCCAGTGATGTCAACTGATAGACAGATGGGCAAGGTTTGGGGAAAACAGCCTCATGGATAAACTTAGATCCCATGGTGAGACAAGAGTTCCTCGTGGTCCAGACGTTCCCCACCCCACTGTAAAAGATTAAGTGCATAGTCAGAAGTTACTCTGTAATGCCACCTTGTCACTGAAGGCTGATTATTGACAGTGGTTATTGACA
The DNA here is from genome assembly GCF_964106915.1 of Podarcis gaigeae. Taxonomy (NCBI): domain Eukaryota; kingdom Metazoa; phylum Chordata; class Lepidosauria; order Squamata; family Lacertidae; genus Podarcis; species Podarcis gaigeae. The sequence continues at coordinate 45,295,756 of NC_139679.1, forward strand.
GCTATGGCTGTCATCACATATGTCCATGTCTGGACAGGGATAGCCTGGCCACACTAATTCACACCCTAGTAGCTTCCTGTCTTAACTACTGTAATGCACTTTACATAGGGCAACTCCTGAACACAGTTCAAAGATTGTCACTAGTTCAGAATGCCAGTTTTTTTAAAGCATCTGCATTGGCTATATGTTACCAAGCCCAGTTCAGACAGTTGACTTTGATGTATAAAGCTCTGAGTGGCTTGGGCCCTAATTAACTAAAAGAGCACCTCTCCCAATATTGTCCCTCCCATATGCTGAGATGTATCAGGGAGGCTGTGTTGGTAGTAGCACCATTAATGGATACCTGATTGACTGAAACTTGGAGATAGGTGCTCTTGATCGTAGCAACACAACTCTGGAGGACTTTTCTCGAGATCAGACAGGTATCAACGCAGAGTAGGTTCTGATGTCAGGTAAATACATTTCTCTTTAATTAGCCTTCAGACAGCAGGTGTTTTCAGGTAAAGGAACTTGTATATTGTGATTTTTTATTAATTTTACTTTTTGAAAGACTTAAATTGTTATTAATTCTTATTGATTATTTGTTGTTTCATCTTTTTTGTAAACCACTTTGAGGTTTTTACAATCAAGTATAAAATGAAAAATAATATTGATTAATCATTATACACACACACACTTACCTGCATTGTTGTTGTGTACTTTGATTTTATTGGAACCTGCCCTGAGGCCACTTGGTAAAGGGTAGAAGAAAAATTCCGCAAATAAATAAATAAATCCCTTTCCTATTATTTTATTACAGAGGAGAAAGAGCTGTTCTTGAAAAGGCTCCTCCTTTCAGAATATTACCCTCCAACTTGTGGAGGGTGATTAGAATGATCGCAAGAAGGTAGAGCTAATGCACTTCTCCATATGCCCCTTGTGTTTACTTTGCCAAAAGAGGTCTAATGAGGCCATGTTCAACTCTCCATGTGGTGTCTGAGACTAGCAATTTAAATTTGGGAACTTACCCATAGATGTCTACCTGAGCTGCAACTGCAAAACCCATGAAGGAATTAACAATTTTACATGCAGACACACACAGACTTACAGTGATGGCACCCCACCAGCCAAGAAATCTCAGCCCAAACTGAAGGCAGAGTTCACCTTTAGAGAAACCTAAGGGAAAAATAAGCTGAAGCAATTTATCGTTTTCTTTCTGCTTTCTTCATCCTACAGCTACCGATCTGACAGTGGGCAAAATCTATGCAGCCATGATGATCATGGAATATTACCGCCAAAGTAAGGCCAAGAAGTTGCAGGCCATACAGGAGGAGCAGGTATGTGGCAACCATAAAACATGGTTTGAGAAAAGATCCCTCAGTATCCAGCTTGCTTGCTTGCTTGCTTTCTTTCTTTCTTTCTTTCTTTCTTTCTTTCTTTCTTTTTTGCAAATTCTGTGTCTATGCTGTAAGTTTGATTTCCACGAATCCCTGAACTAATGTATTTTAAGGGGGGCCGAGGGATGTATGATACTGTATTTGTGCAGTTGTGTGTGTGCAGTCATGCAGATGTACATGTGCCAAATAATTTTGATGCAATGTGCATCAAAGGCAGGGTTGGAGGAGAATCTTGAGATGCCTTCTTGGGATTGTGAAGGAACTGGAGCTAAGTAAAATCAGGAAAAAAACTCCCTGGCAAGGAGGAAATACTCAACCTTCAGTGCCAGTTCTTAAGTACAAGTTATTATAATGCCAGTTCAAGGCAAGGAAGAGCCAATGGTTGCTAGACTCTCAGCTGCATCAGTGGAGTGGCCCTAGAACTCCTCTCTCCCCACCTACCCTGTTACAGCCTGATGAAATGACTGCTACCAATTGACAGTTGATAGAGGGAAGAGGGTGGCTTCTCAGTAAAGCCAATAGGCAGTGTATCAGTCTGTGAGCAAGGTTTCACTCACAGTTCAAAGCATGCAGGGATTGTCTTGTCACTGACAGCTTTTCAAATGGTCTGAACTTTTACTCGAGGAAAAGAAGCTATTTAATAGCTGCATGTATTTTCCAACAGATATCTAAATACCAACTTGTGCATCATTCTGTGCTTTCCTGTAGAATCGGACACCACTTATGTTCCAGCGCATGGATCTAGCATCCCCATCCCAGGAAGGTGGCCCAGGACAGAATGCTCTCCCTTCCTCACAACTGGATCAGGGGGATGGAACGTGAGTCTTAATCAATATAGCTTTCAGACCTATATTTGAAAATACATCTCAGAAACAGAATGTGCAGAATCAGACGCCTTGTAGACCATGGGTAGGCAAACTAAGGCCCAGGGGCTGGATCCAGCCCAATCGCCTTCTAAATCCAGCCTGCAGGTGGTCTGGGAATCAGCGTGTTTTTACATGAGTAGAATGTGTGCTTTTATTTAAAATGCATCTCTGGGTTATTTGTGGGGCCTGCCTGGTGTTTTTACATGAGTAGAATGTGTCCTTTTATTTAAAATGCATCTCTGGGTTATTTGTGGGGCCTGCCTGGTGTTTTTACATGAGTAGAATGTGTCCTTTTATTTAAAATGCATCTCTGGGTTATTTGTGGGGCCTGCCTGGTGTTTTTACATGAGTAGAATGTGTGCTTTTATTTAAAATGCATCTCTGGGTTATTTGTGGGGCCTGCCTGGTGTTTTTACATGAGTAGAATGTGTGCTTTTATTTAAAATGCATCTCTGGGTTATTTGTGGGGCCTGCCTGGTGTTTTTACATGAGTAGAATGTGTGCTTTTATTTAAAATGCATCTCTGGGTTATTTGTGGGGAATAGGAATTTGTTCATCCCCCCCCCAAAAAAAAAAATGGTCCGGCCCTCCACAAGGTCTGAGGGACAGTGGACTGGCCCCCTGCTGAACAAGTTTGCTGACCCCTGTTGTAGATCCTTCATCACAGATTACTAAAAACCCACACAATGATTACCACATCAATAGATATAACTGGAGTCTTCAGCCCAGAAACACTACAGTGTATTTTTATAGATATTTTCTGCTTTAGATGTTTGCATACAAGCCTTTACTAAATATTCTCAAGGGAATTTATGTCTCTGGTTCTCAGTATGTCAACTTGAGTGGGTTTTTTTCCTGATTTGGTTCTGTACATGATTGATCCCTGCTGTATGCTTTCCAGGTACTGTATAAGAGTTCCTGAAACTACCAGATTCTGGCTGTGTTTACTTAGCTGGGAAACTCTAGGGTTTTGAATAGCAGGGAACCTGACAAGGCAGCTATTGTAGCTATTTCCACAAAGCTAATGATTCTGTGTCATCAGACTCTGTTTGTGACTGTGCAGCAACTTGTTATAGTCTGACTATTCTTTCTGCTCCAGGACCACGCAGGAAGGAGGAATGAAAGAAAGTGAATCCTGGGTCACACAACGAGCGCAAGAAATGTTCCAGAAGACAGGAACCTGGAGCCCAGAGCCAGGGCGCCCGGAAGAGATACCCAATAGCCGGACCAATTCCCAGGTGGTTTGTGTGCCAGCTAAGTGCTTGGACTGGCACTTGCCTCTCTCTCAATCTTTCTCTCTTCTCTGACCCAGTTTGTCCTCTTGAAATCTTTTTAAAGTCTGTTATAATATGCAGTCTTTCACTAGAATCAGACATCATGTTTTGAAAATTCCAGAATCATAGGAAAGTTGCTCAGGAAGGTCCAGTTCAGAGGAGCAAATAGTTGAGATGTGGGTCAGGCCAATATGGGTTGAGCTTCAGCTGAAGGGGAAGGAATCGTGTGACACTTGGATCTCATGACAGCCCACATTTACAGCACCCTGTGCAACCTACTCTATGAAGTTTTGGTAGCATGACAAAAGGGAGATGAGTTGCAAATTGTACTTGTGGTGAATCAGCTGCAAGATCTTTTTGCCATAAACTGAACTCAGCCTGTGCTTGCTCATATTGCTTTCTTGCCATGCTAATTTAATCATATGAATTCACCTTACCTTAAACAAAGGGGGAGGGAGGGGACTCCAAAGGTGAAGCAAAACCTCACCACCACCACCTAGATTGTAGGGACTCCACATGAGTTAAATGGAGAAGTATGAATTTTGATGCTCAGTGTTCATATGGCTGTTTTCAAAATATTTGTCCTAAAGATAAAATTGCAGTTATGCTCTGTATCATGAACACAGTGTCATTTGAGAGGTAAATCCATCATGGCACATTACATGTCATTTTCAGTCACAATCTACTGATTTCTTTCCATGGTCATAAGTCTACTACGTTATTGGTACAGATGTTCCTCCGTAGTGTGCATTTGGCTCTCAGCCTATGAACTGGGAGAATAGGAGTGATTTCTCCAAGAATACTAGCAATGCCCTCTTTCCTTGCATGATTTTATATGTGGCAGCCTTAGGAGAAAATGCCTTAGGAGAATTCACCCCTGCCTCTTGCTGTGTCCTACAGGCTCCAAAGACTTTGCACAGCGTATTTGAACCATTTGTATATCAATGGAGGCTGCTCCATTAAGGCAAATGGGATGCTGCACCACCAATGTGTATCTGCCCTCAGCCAGCCCCCATCTGCCTGCCTTCCTCCTTACAACCAGTCCAGAGAATGGCACTGGCTGTCAGCTTCTTCCTCTCAGTGTTGCCTTTGTAGTACTCACCAGGAAGGAGGTTGAGGGAAAAACCAGAATTAGTTTGTTCTGGGTCTAGTTGCATTTGGTTTCTCTGCTTTCTACCACACCAGTCCACGCCAGTCACCACTTGTATATGGGGTTCCACAGGATACAGCCGCAGTACAACAGCCTGCAGATCCAGAATCTAAAATGCTCATTGCCTCTGACTTGTATTCCTGGATTTGGGTAGGAAATATATTTATGAGAGCTAGAGAGGGGGAGGTCGAATCATGTTTAGCAGAAGAATACTTAATGACTAGAGGTTGCCAGCAGCATGAGGCCAGAATAAGTAGATTCTATGTTTGAAGACCATTGAGTCGTTTAATCTTTGGTCAGTTGTTCCACATCTGTCCCTCCCAGCTCCCCCAAATCTGGCATCGCATGTGACATGACCCCATTGCTTCAGACATGGTATAAAAATGTATCTTTTTGCCCAGGCTTTCTCTGACCCATAAGATTGCCCCTTTTTTTTACTTGTATGAATTTTCTAAATTCCTGTTTCTCCTTGGTACTGTTTTACTTGTTTTATGTTGTATTTCTATTTTAATTATGTTGTTTACTGTTTTTTATGTTGTGCACTTCTTAGAGGCTTTTCAAATACTAAGAGGTTTATAAATGTTTTAAATAAATCAATAAATTCATCTGCTTTGCCTAATCCAGTCTGTAGAGATGCGGGAGATGGCAAGGGAGGGCTACTCAGACAGTGACCAGTACCTGCCCATGGAAGGTCATGGACGTGCTGCCTCCATGCCACGACTGCCTGCTGAAAACCAGGTGAGGGTTTTTTTATCCAGCCCATTTTGAACTTGAGGGCTGTGATGACCTCCCCTTCCTTGCACTCTCTTTTGCTCATAGGGGTAGCAGTGATCCTCATTGTCACCCGCACATCGAGGAGGTAGCAATGTTGGGCTTAGTGCTACTCGGTACTGGTGCATTCTGAAAGAATCTTGAGTCTTCCTGTTACACATCTGTTTATTTAGGGTGTGTATATCACTCTAAGGAACAGCATGCTCTTTCCAGGAATCGTTTCAGCTTATTAACATGTGCTGAAGGCTTTGCTTTCACACAGGAAATGAAAGCCCTGGGCAAGATGAAGGTTCCACAAAGGGGCACCTGAACAAAGAATATTATGTATTCTGCAGGGGAGGTGCAGGTCAATGGCATGTGTGCATCTCCCCATTATGTGTAGTTTAGGTCTAAATGGCATATTGAATCCCCCCCTCAAGAAAGGGCTAGACTTTATAATACTACCTTTCCTGCATCCTCTTCATCCTGCAGATTCTCCCCACCCACTTCATGTTAAACCCTTTAAATTCACGGAAGATGCTCATGAGATGATACTTCCTAGCAATACATCACAGAATAATGTCTTACATACAAGACAGCAGGTGCCTGTCATCACAGTTTATTGGTCCAAATATTAGGGGAAAGCTATCAGGCTTTCTCATTAAAGTCAGCATTCTGCTGTAGAAGTCATCCCTTATATTTCCAATGCTACCACTGCCTTCTCCTGCAGTGATTCCAATGTAATGGGTCCACTCCAAGTCCCATTAGGCAGCGAATTCCCTCAATACTTTTACAACCTTCTGATCTTTAGCATCTAGTTAGTAGACTACCAAGTAATCCAGACGGCTCAGTTAAACAGCTGGGTAGCAGCAAGACTGAAGTGGATATTTTCTTCCAGCCCAGTGGGAGTCAGAATCACATGATGAAAATGAAGTCGGAGCAGATGTGTGTAGGCTGTTTGGCCTCCTCGCTGCCACCAGTCCAACTAAGATCATGGAGTTATACCCTGCGGGCATTGAGTGCCTGCTACACATTTCTTTCAATTTGCATCAGTAGCAGGTGCACAGCAGGAGCAGGATTTGCTGCAATACACGTGTCAGCTCTCCATTAGCAGATCCAGCCCGCTGTGTCTACGGATGGAGATGTTAAAGAGGAGAATGAGACATTTCCCTTAAGAAGCATAAAAATATTGGCATGCAAATGTAGTAAAGCAACAAATCCTTCCTGAGAAGGGAAATTGCACCTCTTTGCCAAGGAAGGTGGGAAGGAGGGTCCTCTGAGTAAGTAACATATGCCACGAATCCCAGCCATGGGACAGAGCACTGTGGGAGTCATCCAGCCAAGGCAGAGGCTTGTAAAAACTGCAGGGGCCCCCTGACATTCCTCTGGGCAATGATTACCTTATACGGAGAGGGGAGTGTCAAGCCTTGACCGGATGAGGTAACAGGAGACTTTGGAAAAACGGCCATGCGGCTGGGAGAACAAAGGAGATAATAAAAAGTGCCGGAGGAGAAAGGCTGAAAGGAGCTGCACTCCAGGATTATGAACATATTCTCTGCCTCATTGTGTCTTTTTTCTATGCTATGCTAAGCACCACCTGACTGGCTGGCTCCAACAGAGCACCCTATCAGACAGGAATATGGAACTCTGGGCCTCTAGATGTTGTTAGACTTCAACTCCCATTAGCCCATTAGCCAGTGGCCAAGGATGATGGGAGTTGTAGTCCCAAGGCCTTCCTATTTCTGCTATGAGACCTGGGATCTGGGAATCAGGTTTCTGATCTTGTCTTTGCACTTCTGCTTTCCCACTGGGTTTTCACTGGGGCAATTACCTGTTGTTGTCTTAAGTGGTCTTGTTTTGAAGGCATAATTTCTGCTTTGACCAGGCTGGAATTTTATTTTACTTCCTTGGCCCCTGGAGGGCTGTTTTGGTATGCTAGCCTTGTGCTCAGTCTTCACTTCTCTGATGGGGAGTGGAGGAAAAGGCTAAATTAAGCTGTGGCCTGTCACAGCACAGCTGCTGTCAAAGCAAAGCCCGCATCCTTCTGCAGCTACTGTCCAGCTAGTAATGTACGCTTCCTGATCTGGCATGAAGCATGCTTTATAGTAGCAAACTTTACAGGGTTGTGAGATGCTATTTCAGCAGCCAGTGTTGTGCAAGGCGGAAGGTGGGGATGGGATAATGGGCTGGGGGTGAGTGCTCTTTGCTAAGCATGTGCCCAGCAGCAGTCGCTCTTAGCATGCTCCGCTGTGTAGCAGCATTTACTGCCGTACCAGCAGGCTAAGCATATTTGTGTCTCTGTGTATATGTGTGCAAGTGAGAGCTTGGGCATATTATGAGGTGAAGACCATGGACAAAATAAATACATTATCTGCTACAATTAGTTTATAACTGTGCTTCCCAATTCTACCGAGTAGGGTCTAAATTATAACTCATAAGCATCTTAGCAGACACAACTTGTTGAAAACGTCAGCTATGGCAACCTAGCTACAAAACACAGACCTTCCCTTTAAGTCAAAGGTACATAAATCATGGTTGTCTTGCACCAAAGCTCAGCATCCTGGACAGCTCCCAGGGCAAGCTGTCCTTCAACCTAGTGGGCCCACTGGTCTTGGAAAGGTCCCAGCAGTAGGCTGCTTGGCATCATCCACACTGCATTTTCAACAAAGGTTTCTCCCTTTGATTCAACAATAGGTTTTATTACTCTTAAGACAGTTGTTTTCAAACCTGTTCTAGAGACTCAGGTTCCTCAATGGGTTCCTCAGTAGAAGAATAGTAATGACAGATAGACCTTAAAGAAGACTTGCCAGCCACTAGCAATCTTCCCTTGCAGTACAGAGCCTCAGGGAAATTCTAAGGAGCACATTTTCCTCATATGTGGGCTTTGTGAAGCAACCCAGCTGGTCTGACAAGTGCACTATGTGAACTAAATGTGCTCCCTAAAACTCTCAGCACAATTTTTTGCAATATACAGATGCTCCTTGTCAGAAAGGTCAGTGTGATCAGGGTTCTCTGAAGGTGAAGAGCTTGAAACAATGGCTTTAAGGCATAGGTTGCCAACCTCTGACACAAGCAGTAGGAGTTTGTAGTACATGTTGATGGGAAATGGAGGACCTCTGGACCTAACAATGCATGGAATCGCTGTGCTCCTACCTGGCTCTCTCATGCTGTGCTATTGTCTACTCCAGTAGACAGAAGCAAAACAGATCCAAGACACTAGAACATTTTATTATGTACTGCAGAGAGCAGCTGAGTAGCGCTGTATTATTCTTTAGATTTGATTTGTGGTTGTACACTTGCCAAAAAAAAAGTTGGCCACTGCTGCTTTAAAGCATTTTAGGCTTTTTATCACTGCTGGATGCTTGCCTGCTATGCCTGTCTGCTGGAGTTGGACTGATAAGACCTTCTGTGCAGTCTTGATCCAACATCAGCACAGCTCCTAGAAGACAATCCAGTATGTAATAGAAAGTGTTGCTTTCAGCACAGCTGTGATGATGAGTTACAGTGCAGAAAAGGGGCATCTGTTTGCAGGGAAGGAGGTGAATGGCGTTGGTTCTCCTTTACTTTTTTGCATGAGCTTTGCATCTGGTAATCAAACCTCAAAATGACAGAGGGAGTTATGGCGGGATGAAGCTGCTAAATGCTGCACATCTACTGCCCAAAATAAGGACAGGCTAGAACTTCCTAAAACCAGAGTAGGGAACTTGTGGTCCTCCAGATGCTGTTGGACTACAACTCCCATCATACCTAACAGTTGGTTATACTGGCTGGTATTGGTAGGAGTTGAAGTCCCCAAAACATCTGGAGGGCTGCAGGTTCTCTGTACCTGTCCTAGAGCCTTCCATCTCTGTACCTGGTTCCAGTTCTTCTGAGTCAGACTGTGTGTGGCCAATGGGAAGAGGTCAGAATGGAAGGCTCCCCACCCTGCCCTACTCCAATAAGCAATGCTGTCTCAGTTCACCAAGCCTATTGCAGCCGATCTGTATAAGTAGGAAACAAACCTCCCCCACTGCCATTTGTAGGCCTATGACATATAGCCTTCTTTATCCCTACAGATTAGAAGAAGGCCATAACATTTTTAAACAAAGTAATGTAACACTTGGTGATAACTGCCACATTGCATGTAGTTTGCCTTCTCCAGTTTGGCAATTTCTGTCCCTGTCCTAGCACAGGCACTTACATACCTTTCTTGTCGCAGTGCTGTCATGCTGCTGCTGTTCCTATAAACATTCTGCCAGCCCTTTTGTAGCACTGCCCTTTCCCTTGGTACTCTCACAAATGCACCTTCCTACTGCCACTTTCCATTACAAAACTTACTCTCAGCTTGTGTCCAGATGCCAGATTACTGTGCTGTGGTCTTACTCTGTTTCTGTAGCACTCAACCATGAGTACAGGAAACGTTTTATAGGAGAAGCCATGTAGCTTTTCCACCAGGTCATCCTTTTCCTGCACTTCCCTCCATACTCCAGATGTGCATACTGCTGGGGTTGTGCTGGCCCTCCTCCTGTCACTTAGCTCTGGGTTTCGGGGAGAGGAGAAGGAGACTGGAGCACACTGCAGTCTTGGACTTGTCTTCCAATCTCCAAAGTTAGTTTTGTCTGGAAGCAGCCTGTTCAGTGTGACTCATCTCTCTCAGTAATACACTCTTATGGATGTCACACTGCAGAAAACATCCCCATGATAATCCTGTCCCTTGGCTGCCTAGGTGGACTCAGTGCTGAACTCTGCAAGAGAATTATTGTTGTTTGGGTCTTTTTGAGGAGGACCCGTAACAGTTCCCAATACCCAATCAGAAAACTCCTGGTGCTTCCTCAGAAATCTTGGCCTGTGGTGATGAGAAGTGGCAACAGCCTTTAGATCAGAGATATGTGTAGGTTGTGATTGCTGGGCAAGAATAGTAAGCTGGGGTGATTTGGTGGAAACTGATGCCTTTCTTATCAGTTAAGGAGGACTGATTTTGGAGAACCAAAGGTCTAAAATAAGGCATTCTGAAAAAGTCAGGTTAGTGGGAATGTTTTTAGAATCATAGCACTGCAAGGGATGCAGCTACATCACGTCTGCCAAAGGCCCAGCCAACCTTTGCTTAAATACCTCCAGTGAATCAGAGCCCATCACTTTCCAATGCACCCTGTTCCACTGTCAAACAGCTCTGTGACCACCTATGATAAATCCCTTCCCTAATTCTCTCCCACATCGACACCCACATATACAAGTATAGTTGCCTTTCTCTCCATCCAAGGTAAATGGTGATTCATAGCCTTTATACCACTTTGAAACAATGCAAGAATCAAGACGCTGAATGTTTCCATTTCAGCAGTCACATGTCTAACCAGAAGCTACTCTGATCAAGAGAGAACACCCATGGCAGCAGCACCTACCAACATCATTTACCAAATAAAAAAGGCAGTACAGCCATTCATATTCTATTCATTAGTCCCTTTCAGCATTACACTTTTCTCATTAGACTTCAGAGTTAGCATACAAAGAATCTCCCAAACTTTACTTCCATCCAAAGAAATGGCAAGAAATTCATTTCTTGGAATTCCCAACATTGTAGGTATATCCAAGGTTACAGACCTCTATTTCTCCACTTACCAAATCCTGCTCAGGGCTTCCTCTGCAGTTTCCCCTTGCCTTACTCTGCCTCCTTTGGGCTGGGTTGGGCTGGCAAGGCCAAAGTCGCGAAGACGAGGGGGCCCAGCCAATCAGTGAGAGCAGCTCTGTGTGTAGGGGTGACTGTCCCCATTTGGGCCGTGCACAATGTTGCAGCTTTTAACAGTGGCTGAGGCTTGTTGCCGCATGTTTTGGGTTGGGGGGGTGTGGCCTTGCTGTTGTCTCTGCTGTGCTGCTCAACTCATCCCTACTGAGAACTGTCCGTCCCTTCGTGGCGTCTATCTTTGTTTATCTTGGTTGTCAAGAGCAACCAAATATCTGAGAATATGAGCTTCCAGCACTGGGCTGGGCTGGGCTGGCCTTGTGCATAAATGACCAACATTAACCTGACTGTTCTCTCCTTACACTCCTCCCTTCAATCCTTTACCACATTCTGGTTCCTCCACCCTCCCCTTTGGTCCTATATTTCCCTTTGCCTTTATATTTATTTCCTTCTCTCTCTCTCTTTCCCGTTTCTGTGTGCACCGTCTTGTATGGCTGCGACAGTGGAGGAAGGCGCGACCGCGAGGGAATAATCTCAGTGTATGTACTGCAGCCTGGGCTCCTGGCTCTGTGCGCTCGCTGCCTCCAGTTCCCTTCCCCTGGGCTCCTCAGACTAGCAAGCTGCCAACTCCTATGTGTTTATCTTCATGCACACCTCTTTCTCTCTCTTACTCTATTCCCAGTTGCTTTTGCTGCATTCAAAGCTATGCAGGCAAAAAACCTTCTCTCCAGCCCATTCTGTCCTCATCTTGTCTTCATTAGGCTTTCTCTTCCTTTCATTCACTGTCCCTTTCTGCATACCTTCTTCCTGCTTTCACTCTCTCTGCTTCAAGCCATACACTTGATTTTCTGCTCCTGCCTCTGTTGTCTGCCATGTTAGTTTTAATGGGTGCTAAAATAATTCTTTCAGCACTCTAGCCCAGCAACAGGCTGGTTTTCTGTCATCACACCAATTGAAGCTTTTCATGTGGCCAAAACATCCTTTGGGCCAGATGAAGTTTTTGTTTTGTCTATTTACTGGGCCTGCTGGGGGGAAAGTTATATGCGTGACCACAGCCCCACACTCATTCTAACCATAGTTCTGCTCCTTCCTCATTTCTGTTGCCTTTTTTCTTGGGCTGTGAAAAACTTAGCTGGTAACCTACTGTACCTTCCAAGGGCATTTTAAAGATTTAATGGACCAAAACCCACTTTATTAGACATGGTAAGTGTTGCCTTCAATTGGTGTGTGTACATACACATCTGATGAAGTGGGCTCTAGTCCAAGGAAGTGTAAGTTCAGTGGGGCTTCTGAGTAGGCATGAATAGAATTGCACTATAAGTCTATAGCTCTCTAAGGTGCCACAAAATGCCTTGTTGCTTCTTCTGTCTGTCAGATGCCCAATTACTTATTTCCATTTTCCATCTGTTTTGTGGGGTGGATGGGAATTCTTTCTCAATCTGGACCAGCTATCCATTCTCACACTCACTCCACCAAATCCTGGATTCTGTGTGTCCAACGTGTTCCTCTCTTTCTTCTCTAATATGATCTGCCCATTTGCAGTTGTTGAATCAATGTGCATTCAACCAGGCCTTCCGGAAACAACTGCTCAGCAGTGAGCCACCAGAGCAGGAATTGCCTTTTATTTCACTGCAAAAGCACTCATCTGCTCAGCTGAGAGTGTTAGGGCACATGGGAATCTTTCCTTGCTTTCTAGCACATGCTTTTGGTATAGAATGGTGTTGCCTGAGCAAAGTGATGGTGTGACACTGAGCTTTCTGTGTCCATTTATCTGCTTCCCATGTGTGGACTGTGCAGCCGAAGCACAGCCTACCATTTCCTGAATTTGCTGAATTGACAGATATGGTGTGACCAAGTCTTGATTGTACTTGAATGTGCATATCTGAGATCCACAATAATGTTGTGCAGAGAGCACCTAAGAGGGATAGTTTCTCCAACCACCTCTATTCATTTTTACTTGATACAAAAGGGGGCATCCTATCAAGAAAGCTTCCCATTTTAATTAGAAATGTCTGTGGTTTTCTTAGCAATCTCCCAGAGAAATTTCTGTGCCTCTTTCCTTCAATTCTGAAGCACATCTAGTTAGAGGAGGGGATCGCAAGATGGAAAAACGTACAGCCTGGATATGACTGGCTGTACTTCCTACAGCAGGATCCCTTAAGAGCAATGAATGGCTGTCTTTTTCAATTGACGGAGCCTCTTTAAGAAATGGTTGCTAGCTTATACGTGATGCTATTTTAAATTATCTCTGTCCATTACTGACCCTTTCCCAGATGTCTACCACAGCATGTTCCCTTCAATCTCAGAATACCCACCCAAATAGATTCTGATGAAACTGTGAGGTAGGAGTCTTACATGTCTGAGGTGACTGGATCAACTTAACTCCTTTTTGAGAGTTATTTGCAACTCTGTGGTAACTTGTTTGATTTTAATTGTGGTTCACCATGCACAAGCAGCCCCATGCTGAGGTTACTCCAAGAATAATCTATTGGAGAGAGGTTTCTGGAAGGCCTGGTTGCATATGCATCTGCACCTATATATAGGTGGGAAAAGGGAAAGGACAACTGAAAGAGCATCAGTTACAAGTGAGTAATTTTTCTCTCTCTTGTCCTGTGAAACAGGAAGAGTCAGGTGGCTCCAGCAGGGAGGGGATTGTAAGCAAGAGTGTTATTTCTGGCTTTGTGTTAAATATGGGCAAGTTGACTACTAGGATTTCTGAGTTGCATACTGAGACGTGGGATTATTTGGTCAGAGCAGTATGACTGTGGGGTCGGGAGTCCTGGTTTCTTTCTTTAGCATTTCCTCTTTCTGAGTTAGTGTGATTTCAAGGGGAGGGAACAATGTCTTAGTATAATGGAGAAGTGTTAACCTATCCAAGGCAGGGATAGTGTGTGGAACCTTGATCCCTGCTCTGCAATGGAATATACTCAAGTGGTAAGAAACATGTTTGTTTGCACATGGGATTATTAATTTGTCTTTCCCTAAATTTACCTAAATTAAACTAAACTAAACTAAACTAAACTAAAACAATAATGAACTTTTGTTAGGTAGAATACAGTGCTGTGTGTGTGACTGATCTTTTCCTGATACTCTAGAACTCCAATACTTTGGGGTATGCACAAAAAGGGTAGAAAATGTAATTTCGCTCCCAGAATGGATATAAGATAATGTTTTCTTTGCGGGCAACATTTACAGTTCACCTGATAAGACTCCAGCTAGGCAATTATGAAGGCAGCTTACTTTTCAAGTTGCGTAGTAGCTACCGGAAACTGTATAGCCATTTCTGGACAGGTTTCATGGCTGTTTAAAAAATGGTTTTTTAAAAATATATGACTGCTAGTGCTTCAAATAAATATGATTGATACTACACACGGCCAGTTCTGGCAGTGCTTGCTGTAAGGCATTGTGAGGGAAATGTGACCCTCAGGAAGTTATTGGACAACAACTCCCATCATCTCTGACCATTGGCCATGCTGACTGGGGCTCATGGTAGCTGTAGTCCAACAACATCTAGAGGGCCACAGGTTCCTCACTGCTGCTGGAAAGGACATGACTGAATGTTTCTCACAGAACCATTCCTACAGTTAATAATTCAAGTCATATTTCACAACCATTACTGAAGCTGTTCAGCCTGGAATGTGGTCCAGGGTGCATTAGATATGTTTTTGGAGACAAGGTAGTCTTCAGCGCAGTTATGGAGTGTTCCTCATGAGAAAACCACCACAGATGATATCATTTGAAAGTGACTACTGTCCATACATATGTAATTGAATTTATGACTTGTGTCCTATATTGTTTCTGAAAGGATGTGTTAAAACCACTAGCAGCATAATCTCCAAAAACATCCCTCATGCTTTTCTGCTAATTTGGTCCCTTTTCATTTTCTCGATCCAGATGTCTCCAATATCTCTTGACCAAAAGTTTGGATGATATATATCAACATCCAATCCAAATGAGCTATGATTAAATCTCTGTGTCACAAAACATAATGACAAAACATAATAAGTATGCATCCAAACTCAAATGTGATTGCTACTTCAGACCCAAATTATATATTCAGGATGACACATCTATCAAATGAAATAATCTGTAACATACTATAAAGGACCATAGAACGGCCCTATAATGCAGGGAAGGGCCATAGCTCAGTAGCAGAGCATCTGCTTTGCATATAGAAAGTCCTGTGTTCAATTCCTAGCATTTCCAGGTAGAGCTGGAAGAGAAGCTTGTCTGAAATCCTGAAGATCTGCTGCCAATCAATATAGGCAATACTTAAATATATATATATATATATATATATATAGGCAATACTTACGGTAGATTGCTGCTCTGACTCAGTACAGTGGTACCTTGAGTTACAGACACTTCAGGTTACAGACACTTCAGGTTACAGACTCTGCTAACCTCGGCTTAAGAACTTTGCTTCAGGATGAGAACAGAAATCGCGCAGTGGCGGCAGCAGCAGGAGGCCCCATTAGCGAAAGTGGTACCTCAGGTTAAGAACAGTTTCAGGTTAAGAACGGACCTCCAGAACGAATTAAGTTCTTAACCCGAGGTACCACTGTATAGGGCAGTCCTATATTCCTACTGTCTGTTGCAGATTACTGCATGTGAATATCTTTTGGTCACATTTAAATTTACAAATCAGAACTCTGTGTACACAAGAATAATAAATACAGTTACATGTGTGTATTTTCACCCATATTAAATCAAAGTTGACACAAATGTGTTTTATTTTACCTATACAAGCAATGTGTAATTTGTGACTTCTAGGTTTAATTTCAACCTAGTGGTGTTCTCATACAATAATAATGTAATTCAGAAGAAGTTGGATTAATTTTTAAAAGCTTTTTTATTCTGTAAGACTTTGTAGAGGGCCTTTTGTTATTCTTGTTGTTCTGGCTTGTTATTGTGTAATATTTTGAACCAGGGCTGTACAGATGTTGTTGGACTCAACTTCCATTAGCCCCAGCCAGCATGGCCATGGTCTTGGATGATGAGCAGTCCAACTACCTCTGGAGAACCAGTTTAGCCATCTCTACTTTAAACCAAGATCTTTCTGGCTGAGCAAATCTGAAATACCAAACACAGATTCCTTGAAGTTGTTTTAATATATCATGGTGTCAGCCCAACCCAGTAGTTTTTGAAATTGATGTTGTGAGTAAGCACAAGGTAACATAGGGTAGGAGGTGGGAGTCACAGGGCATTTGGCAGCATTCAGATTTTTCTATGGCCTCCTTTCTACTAAATCACTGCCTTCCATTTTTTTTCCTTTTATTGATCACAAGATGGCCTCCAAGAGCCTTTGCAGATTTTCTGGTTTCTGAGAGTACTGTACCTTGAAATGTCTTTATTCCTAGAGATAGCTGCCTATAAATGTAAATAATGAGCATGACCCCCAAAACCTAAGAAGGAAGAAGTAACAAGAGGTCTCAATTCAGGCTCTAAGACCCAGTCGTCTTGTGTCCTATTCAAGAAGAGGGGTGCCAGACAATGATTTGAGCAAAGCTGAGGAAACCATATAAGAATCTTGGGAGTTGTTACTGGCACCAATCTTAACATACAATGAGATGTATTGTAAATTGTTGTCCAGTACTATAATATCAGGTGTACCTTCACGTTCCGTAATAAAAGAACAATGAATGACATTTGACAAATTACTTAACGAGGGAGATTTCCCCCCTAATGCTAATTACTGGGCAGTGGGGACAGGTGGCGGAGAAGACTTATGCCTCTTCTCCAAGCACACACGTTTCTGAGGACAATTCCACTCCCTACCCCCCACACCTGGCATTTACTTTAAAAAAAAAAAAACACACACATCTATGTCATATGTCAGAGGTTTTCAACCTTATTGAGTCCACAACTCCCTTGACCATCTACATTCTTTCTGCGGCACCCCTGTGGGGCTCAGGAGCCCAGTTATCTCACCCTTTTTCAAACACCCTCCCTTGTGGAGTGTTCCCTCAGCCACCTCTCTCCCCTCTTCTTGGGAGTCCTCCGGGCAGCTGCTTCCGCCGCCCCTGGTCTCTGAGCTTCCCCCCTGCCCCAAAGAGAGGTACCTCCTCATACTGTCCCACAGGAGCCTGGGAAGTACCCCTTGGCCAGCCCCAGAGGCACCATTTGTCTGCAGAGCTTGTAGCCAGGGCTGCTGCAACAAACAGCTGTGCAAGCCTTTGAGAAGCAGAGTTGCAGGAGGGCATCAGAGGAGAGAAGGAAGGAAAGAGGCACGGAGACCACCATTCAAGGCACCCCAGGGTGCCATGGCACCCTGGTTGAAAACCACTGTTATATGTATTCAGACAACACATTACATTAATCATGTGGATTGCCCTTAAATGCAGGATTTTTCTTTCTCAAATGGCCAGTGTGGGGAACCTAGCTTAGTTCAGTGTCCTGGTATAGAGGGCTTTGACCCCCCCTCCCCATTGCAGTCTGATTCAGGGGACCTGCAGCACCTGCTCATTGCATGCGTGGGAATGTTCCTATTAGTTGATCTGGATCAGGAACACATCAGTAAGCAAAGGGTTAAAACCATACCTACCACATGCCAGGATCCCAGTCCCAACTGACAATCCTGTGCTAGCTATTTGTGAAAGAAAAATCTTATATGTAACAGTCACATGATTAATGAAATGTGGGGCTTGGCCCTTTTCTGTATCATCTGTGAGAGAAAGACAACATGGCAACTGCTCTCTATGCTAGCTAAACCCATGCATTCATTCTTCAGCAGATTGGGAAGGAAGATTTGGTGGTTTGCAAGCAAAATAAAAACCTCACACTCCATAACTCTTTAGACAACCATTCCTAGCACTTGTGGCAAATGGGTATATCTTGAGAGAGAAGTTCATATATTCATCATTAACTTAATAACTATGGGCACACAAAGATGGACTGGGTAGCAACTTGGACGGGAGGATGGATAGATGTGCCCATAGTTCTTTAGCTGAGCTATACATGACAGAGTAGTTGCCTAGAAAGAGGCATAGTATTCCATTGTCTATCAAATCCATGGGGGTTTGCCTTCTCATAAAGTGCCAGTTCAGTTATTGTTCTGGGTTTCTGTCCCTTTCCAGACAATCACAGATGCAAGCCCCATGAAACGCTCTGCCTCCATGTTGGGCCACTCACGCTCCAAAGGCATGCGCTTGGATGACTACTCTTTGGAAAGAGTAATCCCAGAGGAGAACCAACGGCATCACCGGCGGCGGGAACGAGGCCACCGGACATCAGAGCGCTCACTCAGCCGATATACTGATGTGGACACAGGTCAGGTTGCAGGACCAGCAGGAGTAAACCCTAGAGACAGAGGCTTCAGTCCTTTAGCTACTTCCTTCAGAATAGCTGCAATCTTTGCAACTGTCACAATTCCAGAGAGTACCGTATTTTTTGCACCATAGCACTCACTTTTTTCCTCCTAGAAAGTAAGGGGAAATGTCTGTGCATGTTATGGAGCGAATGCCTGCGGGTGGCGGGGGGGGGATCTGCTGCAGTCATGAGCAGAGGATCCATGGTTCCCCTTCCTTCCCTCCTCCGTGGTTACAAAGCATGGATCCACATGGATCCTCAGGATTTTTGCATTGGGCTACTCCAAACTCACTGTCAGATCACATGTCTGTGGCCACAGCATGAACCACAAAAATCATATATCCACTATTTCGTTTAGAATATTTTTTTTCTTGTTTTCCTCCTCTAAAAACTACGTGCGTGTTATGGTCTGGTGTGTGTTATAGAGCGAAAAATACGGTAATTCGAATTAGGCAGCCTTAGAATTATGGTAGCTTGTCAAAGTATATATGTAAAGATCTAAGGCTCCTGCTTGGCAAGCATCTTGAGGTGTGAGTCTCTCAATAACTGGTGAATACATTTGATGTACTCAGTATAATTGTACAGGTATATGCAGGTTTTCTTTTTGTTGCACTATAGTTCCAGAGTGCCCCTCCAGGTGGTAGTAATGTGGTAACACTGGGAAGAATCACATAACTAATAAAGAAGAACTGTGTAGACAGTTCACTATAAATCTGCCGCAGATGCACTATTACTGTGTCAAAGACATGTTGCAGAAAACACCTACACAGATAAACAAAAAGTATGTAGGGGCCTTAGTCTTTAAAGTGTTACAAAACTGTTCACTGATTTTGTTGCAGCATGTGAAATGTGCAAATGCATACTTGTGCTCTTTTAGAGGCGTTGCATAATGGACCTTTATAATAGCACATAAGGTTTGTGAGAAATGTAAGATATGTCTCAGGTACTTTCATTCTTGCTTTCTTTGCAGATCAGTCCTTCCCCAAACTATAGGTCAAAAGACTGTGTATGGGATCCAGAAGCACTTTTGGAGCATTTTGTCAGCTGAGAGCCTACTTTAAATTGAGAACTCACTGGAAACCAATTCTGATCCCTCTATGAAGGGACTTCTGCAAGCCAAAATAATTATGATGTGGGTGATCCATGAACTGGATCTCCACAGTTAATAACAGCAATAGAGGGGTTGTTCATATTGCAACCGCACAGTGGCGTAGCGTGGGGGGTGCCAGGGGTGCCGGCCGCACCAGGCGCAACATGGGTGGGGGGCGCACTCGCACTAGCAGCTCTCTGCCCCTACTAAAATCCACGGGTTAGGGAGCCCGCGCTCGCTCGGCTTGGCGAGGAGGTCGCGGAAGGGGGAGAGCGAAGCCTTCTGCTGCGGGCAAAAAAAGGAGAGGAAGCCGGGCGGGCGGGCTGGCTGGCGGGGGTCTGGCTGCGCCTGCTGCTGCCGTTGCCGCTGCTGCCGGGCTTTGACAGCTTGGCCAAGCGGAGGGAGAGGAGCTTTATGGTAATTGCAGCTCTCTCTCCACTGGCCGCCTGGGTAGTGAGCCAAGCCGAGCAGGGAGTCTGGCGAGGGGGCGGGAAGAGACTTTCCCCCCTTTTTTCCACCTCGCCTGGTCAAAAAGGAGAGCGGAGTCTCCTCAGGGCGCCCTCAGGCAGGGCAGGGCAAGGCAAGCAGAGCGAGGAGGAGAGAGAGGGGAAGGGGGGGGGGAAGCAGCCAGGAAACGCCGCAGTGTGGAGGGGGAATCAATTAAGGAGAGAAAGCGAAAAGCCTTGGAGAAAGGGAAAAAAGGAAAGAAAAGAGGCAGCTCCGGGAGAGCGCGGGGGAAAGAGAAGCCTCGCTGCTGCTGCTGCTTGGGAGAGTAAATTACTGTACTTGCCTTGCCCCGGGTTAGGGGGCGCAGATTACTTGCCTTGCCCCGGGTGCTGATAACCCACGCTACGCCGCTGGCGTAGCGTGGGGGGTGCAGGGGGGCCGGCCGCACTGGGCGCAACATATGGGGTTAGGGTTAGGGGGCGCAAATCCATGGGTTAGGGGGCGCAAATTACTTGCCTTGCCCCGGGTGCTGACAACCCATGCTACGCCACTACAACTGCAGCACTAGGAGTGTGTGTGTGTGTGTATGTGTAGATTAAACCCTTTAGCATTGTTTTTCTAATTAATATAAGCAAACTGAAATTTTGCTTGCCATGCAGTGCAAAGGCTTAATTAATCTTGCCCCCATGGGGCAAATAGCTTGGGGAGGACAATTTTAATTGGGGGAGTGGTGGCATGGGGGTTTTTTTTAAAGCCTCCCCGGTGCTGCAGTTCTGTTCCCCCCTTCCCACACACACACTCCTCCTGCCCTCTGCTCTAAAGTTGCTGTTAACCTCCAAAGCTGATACTTGCACTGCAGGGCAAAACATGTACAGTGGTACCTCGGGTTACATACGCTTCAGGTCACATACGCTTCAGGTTACAGACTCCACTAACCCAGAAATAGTACCTCGGGTTAAGAACTTTGCTTCAGGATGAGAACAAAAATCGCATGGTGGTGGTGCAGCAGCAGCGGGAGGCCCCATTAGCTAAAGTGGTGCTTCAGGTTAAGAACAGTTTCAGGTTAAGAACAGGCCTCCGGAACGAATTAAGTACATAACCAGAGGTACCACTGTATATTCTTTTTTGCCCAGGAAGGCAAATAGCAGCCTTAAGAGTCCAATTTTCATCAAGAAAATGTCATCATGAGGTTTTAAACCACCACAACACCACCAGTACTACCGTACTCTCTTCCATGGCTGCTGTTAACATTTTAATCAGCTGTGGAAGATCCTGTTCACAGATCTCCCCCATCAGTCTTGATTTAGCCCTGAGTAGCTGCTTGAGCTTTTGAAAAGACAGACTAGAAAAGCAATATACTTTGGCATCTGAGTCCTGGGCACATATTCCTTCAGGTTCACAACACCAGCCATGCAAAACGTTGCCTTCAGGATTTCCTTGTGGTTGCTGTTCTCCCTTGTTGCTTAGATGCCAGGGAAGGATGGGGACGTATGTTGACATATACAGAATATATCTAACTGAAACATTCAACCTTGAACTGCCTTCTTTCTTCTTACTGGCAGGGCTGGGCACGGACCTCAGCATGACCACACAGTCAGGTGACCTACCTCCCAAAGAAAGAGACCAAGAACGAGGCAGGCCAAAGGACCGGAAACACCATCACCATCACCACCACCATCATCACCACCACACATCTTCTGACAAAGAGCGGTACTCACAAGAGAGGCACGAATATAGCCGGCCTCGCTCCAGAGATCGACGTTGGTCTCGCTCGCCCAGTGAGGGCCGAGACCACATGCCTCACAGGCAGGTGGGTGTGGCTTTCCATTCCATGCTGCGCCCCTAGGGATTGATCCAGGTGTGTCCAGTACGGAGAGAGTCTCTATTCTTAGGGAATCAAGCTCCAATTACCCACCCTGTTATTACTTTCTGGATCTCTCTGATGGAACTTTATGGTCCTGACTGGCCCAAGCAAGATCTGTAGGTTCTATACATACAGCAGCTGCACATGAATGGATATCCCATGTATTGCTAAGGGACCACCACATTACTAACATAGTGCAGTGAGAATGCCGGGTGAGAATGCCTGTACTGAAGTGGCTGCACCATTGTAAGCACATTTCTGAATTTAACCAACATCAGAACTTGCAGAGTCTGACCAAGCATGATCTAGCTCAGCATTTTGCCCAACAGCAGCCATCCAGATGTCTCTGAAAGTTCACGTGCAAAGTAGGAAGATGGTAGCCACCCTGTGTGATTTGTCTCCAGCATCTGGTA
This sequence comes from Podarcis gaigeae, assembly GCF_964106915.1. Classification (NCBI taxonomy): domain Eukaryota; kingdom Metazoa; phylum Chordata; class Lepidosauria; order Squamata; family Lacertidae; genus Podarcis; species Podarcis gaigeae. Next base: position 45,317,950 of record NC_139679.1, read on the forward strand.
CTCAGAGGTAAACTTCCTCTGAACATAGGGGTTCCATTTAACTATCATAGCTATTGACAAATCCCCCATGCATTTGTCTAAGCTTTGTCTTTCTTCACAACAGTTGTGATTTTGTGAACTTTGACAACTAATTTGCTTCCCCTTATAAGGAATGTGCTCCAACACCCAACTTGCCATTTTCTATCTGTTTTACATCTCTAGGATAATCTTTTAACATGGGAGACCCTAACTCTTCACAGTATTCAAAACATAGGGTCTCCCATGTTAAAAGATTATCCTAGAGATGTAAAACAGATAGAAAATGGCAAGTTGGGTGTTGGAGCACATTCCTTATAAGGGGAAGCAAATTAGTTTTGGGGCCTTTTTAGTTTAGAAATAAAATACTATAGTGGAAATTGTCAAAGTTCACAAAATCACAACTGATGTGAAGAAAGACAAAGCTTAGATTTATATAATGGCATTTCAATATTTATTTTATTTTTTTTCTTTCCTTTCCTAATTATTCCTGGCACATTACCATGGCACATGGATGTTTTCTGTAAGCTTTCCACTATAGCTCCAAAATCTCTTTGCAAAGCAGTCACAGCCAATTCAACTCTATCAGCATACATATCAGCAGTCAGATTTTTTTTCCTCCAGTGTGCACAATTTAGGACTTATTTGTAATGAGTTTAATAAGCATTCTGTTGCCCATTCACCCATTTTGGAGAGACCTTTTTTGAACTCTTCACCATCTGTTCTAAAAACAAGAGAAGAAGAGACAATTAAACTAGTTTAAGTCTTTGGTATAGATATGTTTATATATGCAGAAGCTTCCATTGCTGAGATCCAGAAAATATGGGTGTGGATGACAATCCCTTCTGAATCAACATTACAACTACACACAAGGGCTCATTTCCAGTAAATGGTACAGAGGAAACTCCCTATTGCATTTTGCCCCAAGTGATATCCTCCTTTCCTCCCATTTCAGGAATTGCTTCCTCAAAAGATATCCTCTTGCTTAATACCTGTCCACCCTTCTTCACAGACACAGCAGGCACTTCACACACAGTCTTGTCTGATCCTGATCACCTATTGAGTTACACACACACACAATCACAATGTGTGTGCACAGACAAGTATTGTGATGTCTGTGAAACCCATTTACAATGTCCCTGAGGCATCACAACAGGAAACCACAAGTTCCTGTGGCTTGGACAAGGCTGCTTAGGCTATGTTCCTGCTAATTATACACATATTGTGGACAACATATTTCATGGCACTTATATAGAGAAAATGGGTGGAAAATTCTGTCACCTTTATTACTGGAGTACATCCTCTTAATTGAATAGTATCAAAAAAATTCATTTCATTCAAAGCTGAGTTCACACCTAAGGAAGTATGGGTTTGCAGGGTTTGATTTTCACAGGGCTTAGTCTGGATTCATTCTATTGCAGTGTTTGTATGTCTACAGCTTTGGAACTGGAGCAATGCCAGGACTGCCAATTTAGTAGTGCAGTTGGCTCCCTCCATATATTAACCATATATTAATGCAGCATGTTACCCCATCTCCATTCGAAATATTATATCCTGTAATGGGCCAAGAAAACAAAGGCTATCAAACTCACATTGAAGCTCACAACTACATTCCTTATTTATATTCATAGTGTGGTACAAAAGCCAAAGAAATAATAAAGCCTACCACTTTAATTATAGAGAAAATTGAATAACATAAGGGTAGAGCCTCAAGACAGGGGTTGTGCCCAGCTTTATGTGAACTGCATCAAAATTTTATTGGGTGAATGAGAATACAATTACTCGATGAGACTCTTCTTAAGGTCCTTTATTCCTTTGTTTTCCATTTATTCCCCGCACTGCTGCACGCCGCCCCTCCGTTATCACACACAATGTCATTTTCTTTGTTCCTATTTGTTTCCTTTGGACAATTTGGACGCTTTACTCGGGGTCTCCTGGCCAATCTGCCTTTATTTACATGTTTATTTCTGTATCCGTTGTGCTTGGCTCTGCTGTCACGGCGAGGGGCGGGCGCAGGTAAGATGGTTGGTGAGCAGAGAACAAAAATTCAAACCAATCCAGCGGATGGCCCTGCCTAGCTCGCTGGCCTATTTCTCCAGTGTCTGTGATGTGACCCCTTTATTGTTACACTGGTGGAACTGAACTCTCTGGGGTTTGTGAATCTGGAAAGTTTGGAATGAAGCTGCACCTGAAGAGACAGGCACACATGTAAGCTGTGCATATCACATCCAAACAAAACAAGAAAAAAGCAGAAATACATGCATAAACTGTAGGCATGCATGCAATGAGCGTATATAGGACACAGGATATATGGCAGGCATGGGGAACATGTGGCCTTGCAGATGTCAGCTCCCATCTTCCCTGATCATGGGCCATGCTAGCTTAAGCTAATGGAAGTTGTTGTCTACCAATAGCTGGAAGGCTTCATATTCCTCATCCCTGGTATATGGGAGAGGGATGCCCAAGGGTATGGCAAGACTGAGGTACTGATAGATTTTCTCCAGCAGGGGATCAGTCAAATAGCAGTTTCAGGAGATACTTAAATTGGAATGGTGAAGTGTTGGATCCCTTCCTCTAGTGTAATGGGCCCAAGCTATGTCCCTACAGCTGCTTATTTGTTTAAAGAAGCATCAGGATATACAGTCACAGATCTCCTGACCTAGTCCAGTTTAGCCCTAAAATTCTATCCTAGGAAATTTCAAATTATGCAGTAATATATTTTGAACATTAGGCATCTTCTCATAAAATTTACTTGATTTTCAGTAATGTGTTCAGACTGCAAATTCTGGTTCTTCTGCAAAATTTAGTAAGGAAAAGAGGACACCAAAAGCATTATGTAGAATACGTATTATGGAGTTTGAACTGGGATAAGAAGCTATATTGGGAATGGAGATACAGTCTATGATCAGTGGGACCCCCTTGAATTGTCAACAGAAATTGCCCCTATGTTTTAAAGTTTTTCCTGCAGCTCTGAGGGATTCCTCTTGTACATCCCCAAAATAAGAAGTTGAGAATCAAAGGATTCTTGCAGAATACCTATGTTTGGTTCTAGAGATCTAGGTTCTGTGGCATGCAGCTTTGGTCTCTTGTAGATGGTGGTCTTCAGATACACAGACACATACCAAAAATAGATACAGACACATATGATACACACACACAAAAAAAACACCCCACACAGATTTTGAGTCTTGTGGCATACAAAAAGTTGTAAGTACAACTGATACTGAGAGATGCAGGGCATGCGTGTGTGTTTTTAATACAAAAGGATGTATATAAATTGTGTAAGTAAATATCCACAGTATACTAAAATACACAGTACAGGCATGGCATAACAAATAATTTGCAGGTTTGTATGGCAAAAATAGGCATTCATAGATGCATGTATGGTGCAACATGATACAGAAAGAGATATTTCATTGAAATACGTATGTGTGAAATTCCCGGCAATGTGGTTATGTACATATACATGCACGCACATGAGCACATTCAAAGCATACAAAAACTTACTTTGTAAACCTAGGATACCTTTCCTAATTATGATTCCTGTTTGGTTTGGTAGGCTTTTCCTTCCTGGTGCTACTTCAATTACTCTCTCTGTCTTGGTTTCTCTCTGTCTCTTTCTCTCCCTCTCTCCTCTGGTCTTCTTCTGACCATGAATCACTGATAATCAGCGCAAGAAAACTGTAGCATGGCAGCCACTTTCAAGTACCAAGCAGCATAGAGCTGCTTCAGTGGTTAGCAACACATTCTCCCTTAAAATGTTTCCATATTAGATTGAGGTTAATTATTAAAAAAAAAAACCCACCAGCAAGCAGAATTCTCTTCTATTTTAACTTGTCCTTCATATTTAACTCTCATGGGCTGGAGTTCTCTCAGACTTCTACAGTAAGGCCTTCTTCTTTTTTTACTATGCCATGAACCATTATTGTCCTCCTGTCTGAACAGACCTCAAGACCACCTCCAGCTCCCCTTTGAGGTAAGTACTTCATTCTCTTCCTTTTTTAAAAAAGTATAATTCCAGAGATAACTTTCAACAACAATGGACTTAACCTCTCAGCTCTTTGAGATGCAGTCTCCCTTTTCTCCTTCAGATTTATTCCATCTTCTTAGGTCTATAGGTTTCCAGTTCAGCCTAGATTCTTCCCAAAGACTATTCACCATGTGTGTGACACAACTGCTCACCTAAGGCAGATTAGTTTATACATCTAATTGGGCCTTCTTCATTTATCTGATTCTTGTCACCTTTCGCCAGGCTTATGTAAATTGCAATGCCTGCACATCTGGGTTTTGGTAATGTTCAGATCTCTCTTAAATAAGTTTCCACAGTTCCTGCTTGGATATTGTGATATAGTCTTGTGACACTGTCCTGCTGCACTTGAAGAGCAGCTTTTACCACGCTTTTACCACGCTCCACCTTTTGAGGAGTGACTGCTGACTGGCTCACAGATTCACTTTATTCACAGCTATGGAGCTACTTCCTTTTCATTGCTGGCATAGAGTGGCTGGTCACTTGAGCGATGCCACAGAAGCCTCTTCTCACAACTTGGTGCAGGTTTTTCAGGAGCCTCTCTCCAGCGTTCTAGTTCTATAAGGCTGAACTCAAGCTAGATTTCCACTACTCTCAAACTACTCTTCTGAAGTTCTCTTGTCCCAATTGGCTGATCACAGATGCAAAATGATTTCATTTGAATGACCAACTTGGCTTCACCTTCCTGGGTGATTTACAGAGTCTATGTGTACACATCTATCACTTTTTATCATCAACAGCTGGAGTTTAGGGGTCTTATTATCCTGTTGAGGGCCATCCAAATGGGGTCTTTTATTACTAGAGAGGTGCCAACTCCCATGAAGGAAACAGCTGCCTCTGCATGTGTGACTACATCATTGTCTTTTCACTTTTTGTTGGTTCAGCCAATACTAGACACTATCAGACGCTTCTCATAGCAATAATATTGAACCATTTAGCCATGTTATAGAACTTTTTTTTTAAATCACACAAAATTTGCTTTCTGAGTGTGCTTTATCTGAAGAGACCCATCACAATGAGTTCAGCCTTTTTGAAGGGAACTGATAAAAATTTTGCTTACAGGGAAAGTGACAACAGAAAGGGTAGAAGCAACTTACAAATGGTTACCTAATGATAGCAGCAACAAAAATAAAAGACTGGACCTGATACAATTAAGTTGTTGCACTAGCGGAAGCATTAGTCCATGTTTGTGTTGACAGAAAGATCTGCTTAGTGAGGTTGAATTCCACCCACTGTTTCTAAAGCAAGTGATCATTAACTATTCTAACACGTTTATTCTTTTGGTTGGGGTGAGGTGAAGGATATGATCTGAATGTTGTTAGTTCAGGATTCAGCTCTGCCAGATGCTTCTTAGAAAGCTACCCCCAATTCTCTCTTTTCTAGCCTTACTCAACTTTGAACTTCATACTTCTTACCTATAGAGCCAAAGGCACCATGTAAACTCTCAAGAAATGGGCATTAGAAGCACCTGGAAATGTAGTGCAGCCTATCTTTGACCAAGATGCAAAGAGACATTGCTGCTGGCTTCAATTAACACTGCATTTTTTGCTGCTCAGTACTTTGCAGTTCAGATGTTAAAACATACTGTTTCCTGCCTTAAAAAACTGCTAATCAAATTTAACTTTAAAAGCACTACCTAGTTAATATGAAATTATTTCTAATATGCCATGGAACCTTATAGCACTGCACAGCCAAGTGAGTGTGTGTTCCTGGTGGAAAAATATCAGTGACTATCCTCTTTGTTCCTCATTTTAAATCAAACTGGAACTTATTCTCTCATCCATATTCCTAATTAGCGGTAGTTGTGCTAGTCAGAAAATTTTCCTTGCCTGCTCTGTGTCATTTGCTTTACTGTTGGATTTAGTGACAATGTGATAATTGGAGGTCGCTTCATATAGTACATATAGTACATACCCAGCTTACCCATTGCCATTCTCTTGACAGCGAGGAAAGTACAGTATCAGTATTTTCAACACACACCTCCTCAGTCACTTGCCATGGAACAAAGCCCCTATCCAAGCCAGACAGATGGAAATCCCTCTCTTTCATTATCTTGCCCATCTGTCTGATCTGCAGTCATTTTACTAAAAATGTGTACTTTTTGAAGTTCATTCAGTAGTTCTCTCTTTCTGGCTGCTATAGTCTGGCACAAGACTTAATGGGGGTGGGGGTTTACACACAAGTTTTACATCTGTTACTAAATCAATCTAATGTGACATATACAGTGCTCAGAATGCATATTTTATTTCTTCGTATTAACAAGATTCATTTGTGGAACAAATAGTATGACATAACTCATAAAAACTCATTTGAGCCTAACAGTCCAAAGAATTGGTGAAGTAAGACAATTAGTAAGACATGAGCCCTTCAGCTTCAGAACTGGAGTAAACTTCTCAGTATTGGCAATATAATAAAGGAGGTTGCCCGGGATCTAGTGGTCTTGGTCTTGTACATTTAGGGCTTTGTTTTGCTTTGTTGCTGTTTTCCACATGTTATTCAAGTAGGGTTAAGGACTGGGTGGAGCTTTGGTCTGTTGTACTGCAATCCATCAGGCAATCTGGTCAAGGAGGCCACTTTAACTGTATGTGGGTGGAGGAGTTATAATCCATAAATAATGTAGGCTTCAGTGTGCACGAAGTGGAAAACTGCCTCTGAGGTGAACTCTCATTTGGTCCAGGGCTCCACCAGACTGGGGAGCCCACACTGTTGCCTACCTGCCTGAACTGAGAACATGCACGCACAGGCCGTTACACCAAGTGCTCAAACATTTCACAGGTACACAACAGCCTCCCTCAAGAGTTCGGCTCTGTTCCAAACTTTTCCAGACCCAGTGCTCTCCCTCACCTTTCCTTGCTAGATTCCCACTTCCACCCTGTCACTCTGTCCCAACCTCCACCTTCCTTTTTCAACTCCAGATATTTTTCTTTTCTTATTTTCCCCTCCTAACCACTTTGATAACATGCAATATGACCCGTGCTTTGCAAAATCAATCCTGCCCCGCCTCTCTCCTTCAGTTTTTGTTTTCTTAAATAAATTGACCATCACCCTTTTGTTTTGTTTTGTTTCCTTCCCCTCCCCACCCCCGCCAAAAAAAACCGTCAAGTAATTTTTAAAGCTTTTTGCTGCTTTTTAAACCCTGGAACTTATAAAAACTCCATTTCTCATTTCTCTTTCTGCTTTTGTTTTGTGTTGGATCCTCCCCCCTCCTATTATTATTATTATTATTATTATTATTATTATTATTATTACCCTTCTTCGTTGTCCCCCTTGCCCTCCTCTCCCTCCCCCCTGATGTGGCTGTCGCTTTCATTCTTATTTTCCCCGCCGAATTATTTTCGTTCCTTTGCCTCCATTCCCCCCACTCCTCTTGCCAACTTTGTCCATGTCTGTGTCACCTTCACTCCTTGCCCCGCCACTTTTCCTCGTGTCTCTTCTTGGTTGATTTTCCTTGTATATTTTTTCTTTTTGATTTCCTTTGTTTCGATTTTCGTGTAGGGCAGTAGTTCCGTAAGTGGGAGTCCGGTCCTCTCAACGTCTGGCACCAGCACCCCGAGGCGAGGACGCCGCCAGCTCCCACAGACCCCTTCTACACCCCGGCCACATATCTCCTACTCCCCCGTGGTCCGTAAGGCCGTCAACACGGGGCCCCAGCAGCAGCAGCAGCAGCCGCCGTCCGTGCACTCGGGCCGGATCTCCAGCCCAGCCCCGAGGCGCTACCCGTCGCTGCCCGCCGAGCACCACGTCTCCTCCGAGCGTCGCAGCAGGTCTCCGGCTATGGAGCGCCACACGGTCCCGCCGCGGAACGACTCGCCGCGGGCCTACCGACACGCCAGCAGCCGCTGGTCGGCCCCGCACGTCTCCGAGCCGCACCCGGGGCCCCGGCACGGCAGCGGCTACTACCGGAGTCCGGACTACGCGGGCCCCGGCGGCGAGGAAGCCTTCCCCTATGAGACAATGCAGCAGCAGCGGGAGCAGCAGCAGCACGGGAGCAGCTCAGGACGTTCGCCCAGAACTTCCCGGGTGGGCAGCGGCTCGTCCTCTCTCTCCCCCTCCAGGCATGGGCGGCGGCTCCCCAATGGGTACTATCACTCGCATGGACCAGCCAAGTCGCGTGGGACAGGATCACGCAAAGGACTGCACGAACCTTATAGCGAAACCGATGAGGACGACTGCTGCTAACCGAGAAGTGGTTTCACCTTAAACACATGCGTGCCCGCGCGAAACACACGAAACACACACACCCGAGAGGGATGGCATTCCCGGTTGGGGGAGGGGGGAGGGGAGCTGTGAGGGGAGGGGGAGAGAGAGAGAGAGCGCTTGAGGAAAGAAGGAAGGAAGGAAGAATGGGTGGATGGATGGATGGATGAATAGCCGCGAACTCAACTGATTTGGGGAAGGCATCCCGGAAGAGAACCCTGCAGACGTGGGCAAGGGAAAGAAACTTTTTATCTTTTGTTGGGGGGGCTTGGGGAGGGGGGTGGGGGACAAGGGTTTGGGGGTTGGGTGGGGAGGCTAGGGAAGAGAGGGTCTGGGAGATCAGAGCATGTTTATCTTTTACAGATCAAGTCGTGTGTGGTGATTTGAGGGTGGGAGGGGGGGACGTTACTCAGAATTTACAAAAGAAAATGCACTCAGGTGTGGGGAAATTGTGCAGTCCAAGAGCCCCACGCTACAGCTAACTATGCCTCTGAGAAACGAGACCAGAAGCCACTTTACCTAGGGACGGGTGGGAGCAACAGAAAGGAGTCTGTCAACCTCAGCAAAGACGTTTTGGAAAAGTTTAAGAAACAAAAACCTTTTAAAAAACGTAAAACGAAGCAAAAAGACAAAAAATATTTTTCTGGGCTTCTATTGATGAGTTTTATCATCTCAGTTTACCTGGTTAACTTAAAAAAAAAGTTTTAAAAAAGTTTGTGGCCTGACCTTTTAAGAGGGACACACGCACGCAAACACACACACCCAACACACAAACACACACACAAACAAACAAAAGGAGTGCTTGCTGGTTATACCAAACCCTAATATTACTGCCTGCAGAGATAAAAAAAAAGAAATAATAAAACTAAACAGAAAAAAACAAAAAAGGACAAAAACAATTGATAAAAATGAAGCATTTTCTTCTGACATTTTGGTCCTGCTTGAAAAATAAGAAAAAGAAATGACATCAAAAAATTACTAATTCCTCAGCTTCTTTATTTCTTTTTTCCTACTTTGTTTGAAAAAAAAGTTGAAAAAAAACCTGTGGGATTGGGACTGTGAAATATTGCATGAAACAAAGTAAAAAGACAAATGATGAAAAATTTTAAAAATCCTTTAAAAAAAACAAAAATATTAAAAAAATGAATTTTTAATTGAAATGTGCTTTATTGTTAGTTTCCTCATACTTTGCTCTCTTCCTCCCTCCTTCCCTTTCACCTTTTTCATTTATAATGCTACATAAAGCAAAATGTACAGCTATGTATGGTTGATGAGAAGTATTGGTTGCTGCTGAGCTGCAAAGAATGAACAACAAATCAGATCATTAAGCAGAAGCTGTTCAACAAGAGACCTTGGATCAAATGTGGGTCTTTTTATAATCTAATCATTCCCAAGTACACCTATATGTCTGTGTTCAACCACAACGGGATCTCTTACCTAGTTCTTCACCCTGACAGACACCTAGTTGGTTGTCTGTATATTTTTATACCATACCTGAGGCCCCTGTAGTCAACATCTGGAGTGATATGCTGAAAGCACCAGAGAATGAAGCCCTTTGTCGTCTTCTCTCTTCATCACTGACCCAGCTGCTAGACACATCACAAGGATTGGTGGATGAAATTCGCTATTGAATATATAATGAAAGTGTCATATGGTCTCCAAACCTATTTCCCCATTATAACACTGTCTATCAATATTAGAGTAATGTCAGGGCCAAAAATGGATTTGGGTGTGTGTTCAGTTTACATATTTCACTTTCACACGTGATGGTGAACAATGCATATTTGCCACTATGTGTATATGTGACGGAGTGACCTGGCCAGTCCTGGCTTCCTTGTCTGTACCCATTTGACAGAAGAGATTGCAAACAAATATTTTTCACATACAAGCAATGCATGTTTACATGTACATTCATACAAGAGTGATTCTCAGGGTCATTTGATACACACATAGAAAAATTCTTATGGATTGTATTTGAGGCTGTTTCAGCAGTTACTCCCCAACTATAAATTGGCAAAAAAACTGATTATCACTAACAACTTCTTTGTAACAGAAGAGAAAGCTACTACACTGAAAGACCAGCTGGTGTACAGCAGCTGTGACTGAAACACTCAAGAATAGCATTACTACTAGAGACAATTGTGGTCACAGGTCTAGCCCTGTATCTGAATTCAGGCAAATCTCATATAAGTGGGCCACATGCAGGTCAGCATCTTGGGCCCCTACAGCTTTAATACCCCCAACTCTAGCAACAAAGCTTTTGAAAAAAGAATCATGGGCCCATTGAGCACAATCCGAAGGCAAGATCCCTTGTAGGTAAAATATGCACGCTAAAGATTCAACCAGTTCATCTCAAATATAATGCACCACAATGGAGCATTTTTATCTATGCCAGAAAAGCCTATCCTATGAAGAAAGAGTTTATTTAAAATATAATACTGTATAACACTTCCTCAACACTGATGGACCCTTGAATAATGTCTGCTAGTTCAGCAACGTACAAATGGAGTTTGCGATAAAAATTTGGCTTACCATTCTGCAATGCAGCAGGGCTTAGTTAACACTGTTTATCAGCACTGTGTAAGGATCTGTCTTGGGACCAACTGTGCCTTCAAAACTAGCTGCATGTTCTCTCCATTGCTTGTAAAAGTGGAAGACTAGAACATGCGGGACTCTTCAGAAGATACTGCTCCTGTGTTGCTCAACGCATGAGCAACTAGTAACTAGTCTCTGCATGAGCAGCATGGCAGCCTGCACCAGTGGGGCTTTCCAAATGCTTCCTCATGATCTGGAGCCCCAATCACAGATTGCAGAATGGTGCTTGTGTTGTTTGTGTGTGAAGATTGGGAGTAGGACTATTCAGCATGCCCCTGCTCCTGTGTTGTCCGAGTTTCAGGACTTGGAGAGCTCATGGGCAAGACCTCTTCCATGGTCCCCACTCCCATAGTGAATATAGCGCTGCTCTTCCTTCTTGGCATTGCTGCCACCTCCTTGCTTGCCAGGTCAAAAGCCAGCAAGTTAGCAAGCAATCTATTGCTTTGCCTCACTACTGCTCTCATCTGGGTGAGAATGAGAAGTGGGCAAATAAGCAGGCTGCAGTGCTGAATAGGAGAAGAGGTGCAGGAGCCTGGCTGGGGTGTGGGCCCTTGGCAGATACTTGACCATGCTGACCACAGACACCAGTGTTAAGCAAAATGTGGGTGGTGGTATCTTCTGAATTAAGTTAGAATGGCAGGAAGAACTAATGTGAGTATTCTCTGGGGACAGCACATTATTCTGCAGAAATTGACCTAAGGACTAGAAGGGAATTTTGCTATACCACCCAACTTCCTCATGTTCAGGTTCTATAATGAAGTCTCCAAGGAGCTGTCAACCAGAGTGTTAAATTTAAAACAGCAAGATGTATCACTAAGGTATGGCATCTCACACACACACATTCACTTATTTCCGGTAAGAATGTGAATAAAATGTTTATCGTTCCTTGATTTAAAATGTAGGGATGCTGGCCAGATTAATTTGCTTCAAGGACCAAATCTGGTATGCAGGGGACCAAGTGGCAATCCCTGGATTCTAGCAGTGCTTTAAGATGCTGCCAGTTTGGCACCTGTAGGTGTGTTAATATCGGAGCAAGGAGAGATGGCCGTGGGCTCCTGATGTTCATGGAAGAAGCCAGTAAAATCCCAAATAATGGCCACTAGTGGGGCTGCCTTTGACCTACGCTGGAACTAACAAAGCCCCACTTAGAGCTGGCAATAAGGGTAGTGTGTCTACATTTCCTTTTATAGCACTTGCATACCTTTAATTTGAAATGTTTTACATGAAGGTAATAAGCCCCACTGCCTGTATGATGGCTGCAGAAATCTTAACTTGCTTTACAATGCCTTAATTGACCATACTTCAGCACTAATGGTTTGCCTAAAGCTGGAGTGAAGCCATCAACTATGGCAATTGTGTAGCAACTACACACATTGTTCACTGCATATCCACCTCATCAGTCACCCCATTACTATTCAAGCACCTGGGGAAACTGTTCAGTCTGAGAGCCTGGACATATGTTTCTGCATTCACAAGTGCAGTTCTGTCATTGAAAAGGTAAGTTTCAGCATCAGTTGCCACATGGTGAGTCAACAGAAATCACTGCCCTCTCTAGCAATGCAGGTTGTGTTTGGCAACCATCTGTCTTGAGAGACAATAGAATGTGCCTCCAGGGGTGAAGTCTGCAGAGACTGGTAACTGCTGCCTCCTGTGTTGTTTCTGCTGAATGACTAGCACTGAAGTGACCTCTTTGGTGCAAGCCTGGGCTGTGCATATGGAGGTCCTGGGCCAGCCAGACAACAAGACCTCACTCTCAGCCTCACTGATGTGGTCTAAAAGAAACCAGAGAAATACATTTGGGACGAGCTTGGCTGCAGAAGTTGCTGAAAGGAGACGTACAAGGCTCCATCCAACCGTCTTAGGGTCTCCTAAGGATTTAAGGATTTGTGTAGGATTTACTCCTTAGCCATTTCTCCTCCCAAAGATGCCCCACAAGGCAGTGGGTATGGATTTTTCCTTGGGGTTTACCCCTGAAGCCTTTATCATGAATGAGTACAGTGGTACCTCAGGTTAAGTACTTAATTTGTTCCGGAGGTCCGTTCTTAACCTGAAACTGTTCTTAACCTGAAGCACCACTTTAGCTACTGGGGCCTCCCGCTGCCACCGGAGCACAATTTCTGTTGTCATCCTGAAGCAAAGTTCTTAACCCGAGGTACTATTTCTGGGTTAGCCGAGTCTGTAACCTGAAGCGTATGTACCACCCGAGGTACCACTCTATAGCCACAAGTTATCAGAGGTTTAAGACCAGAGTTTTCCTTCTCCTAGATGGACTATCTTCACAGGTACATGAGCCCCTCCCCCCTCATTTTCTTCTACAGCATGTGCAGTAACTGCCTTCTGGACTCTTGGATCCACTGTTGATCTCATCCGCTTGATCTGCCAGAGCCTGTCTTTGCATGCAGGGCAAGTCCCTAACTCACTGAAGGTTTGAAACTGATCGGCTTCCCTCACCTGGTTTAGCCAGTCAATCAAAGCCATTTCCTGGGATGTGGCTGCTGTCACATGCTGACAGATTCTATGAAGCTACCCAGAAAATAAAGGCCAAGTTGGTAGCAGAGACAAAGTTCTATTACTTGGTAACTCAGCAGAAAAAGAAGATGCTAGCAGTTTGGATGTGCAAGTTCACACTTCCAAAGAGGTAAAGTGGTTTGCTGGCTGTCCCAAGAATACTTGTCGTAAGCATCATCTGGTGCTTGGATGAAAAACAAAAAAGAAACTGTCAGGCCTAGCCAAAAAGACACCTCTTAAATCCTACATCCCACATCCATTACCTACTAAAAACAAGAGAGAGTGATGTCTTAGAAGTGGTACAGATGCAAACACTGTGCCTGCAATCCTATGGGAATATATCTCATTAAACTCAGCATGACTTACTTCTGCATAGTCATGCATAGGACTGAGATGTATGCATTTGTGTCACTGTAAACAACCTGGATGGAACCTGTATCCTGTTAGCTGTACGTAGGTTGCCTGGGAAACTGAGGATACCAAAGTAAAAATATTTAAAATGTTTAACATGAACCTGGGCTGCCCCCCCTTTTTTTTTTACAGGAAAGAGGATTTGAATCTTTTAACATCTAGCAGCAAAAACCCATCCCCAAGAATATCCCTATTTCCTCCTGATGGATGGGAAAGCAATTTATCATTCCCTTCCCATATAATCCACAAAAGAGCCTTCCAACCACATTCCATTTCCCCCCCAAAACCCCACTATACCAAGAGACTGAAGGTTTGTGCTACTGTCTCACAACACCAGCACACACCCAGCAATATTACTACAGCAGTACTGAGTTTCTCTGCAGGGCTAATGCAACCCACACTTTCTCAACCACAAAGCAATTCACTGGAGTACATATACTAATAACATGGGGCGGGGCTTACATTTGCATTGGCAGATTCAATTTAAAAGATGTAGATAATGTTATGAGTTTGGGTGGAGGAGTAGGCTGCAGACGGAGACCCTTCTAATGCTTGAGGCCCCCTTCTAATTCTTGGAAGGTCACTAAGGGAGCAAAGGGGACGACTCTGTGCCAGAGGACAAATGGGTTGGCCTCTCTCCCTTGGCAATGATGAGACCTAGAGGAAAAGCAGCAAGCTTTGCAGTTTTACGTTTCCTACTTCCTGCACTCGACAAAGTAAAGGTAAAGGTAAAGGTACCCCTGCCCGTACGGGCCAGTCTTGACAGACTCTGGGGTTGTGCGCCCATCTCACTCAAGAGGCCAGGGGCCAGCGCTGTCCGAAGACACTTCCGGGTCACGTGGCCAGCATGACATCGCTGCTCTGGTGAGCCAGAGCCGCACTCGACAAAACAGGCGCTCAATTAATAGTCACCGCCCACTCTTCCCAGCCAGCCAATTGCAAGGGCTCCGTGAGCCTCGCGCAAAGTTAATTGAATGAGTTTCACAGCAGGGCCGCCCACCAATCGCTTTCGTTTTCCCCCCCGCCCACGGAAGGCGTGGCTTGCCCGGAACCCTGCTCTAGTTGTCATGTGAGTGGCTGGTCACATGACCGCCTCTCTGGCAACTGCTGCAGGAGCTTCAGCTATGGGGCTCCGCTCGGGTTTGGGGTTCTTGATGGGGGCAGCGTTGGTGGCGGCAGCTGGGGCGACATGCGGCTACCAGGTAAGGCGGTCTACGTCTGCACGGCTGTTATGAGGAAAGCTAGGGTGTCCCACTAAATTCTGGGTTCTGGCGCCGAAGAATGGAGAAGGCTGTGCTGAAGGTTGAGAGGCGCGGCGGTCTAGGAGGTGCCTATATGGAGAGACTGGGATTCGTGAGGTCTAAATGAAAAGGGAGGTCGTTCGGTGTGAGGAAACGGAGAGGATCCTCCGTTTAGGCTGCTCAAGAAAAAGATCGTGAAGAATCACTAAAGAATTGTATATCGTATTCTGCAGGAGTGCAGCAGTAGGGATTTATTTAAACCCAGGGTCCTTTTTGTAATCCATTGGGCAGGAAAACTGAGCAAAATTAGCAAGGTGACCTGCTATGAATACGGCTAGGCCATTACTTAACTGAAAAGAGGAAGCCTGGAGAATTCTGTAAAGAAAAACCCTTCGAGAAAGGAAGCACCCTGACTGGGGACTCAAGTCTATAGCTCCGTCATTCGTCTTATTTCGTCTGAAATAACTGTAACTACTGTATAACTATTTATCTCCTACAGCTGCACTCCCTATAAGGATGAGCTGAAAGGAACAAGAGAGCTCCACTCTGTAAATTAGGCACGAGTGGATGGTAAGAGGTAGTTGCTGAGGCCAGAATACTCGTAAAGGAGGAACCTGAGGAAGGGGTGGGTTGTAGTCACGAGAAAATTGTCAGATGCACAAAGGAAATGGGGGTGGGAGGTGTGGCCAAATTGGGAAGATTCAGCTACAGAAGAGACTCTTTTTGCACTGCCCACACAGTTCAGGTTTTAGTTTTGGTTCAGGACTGGAGACTAAGAACGCAAGATTTGCCCCACTAGACCACACCAAGGTCTGTCTGTTCCTAATATTAACCACATATACTTTTGATGGTCATTCCTGAATATCCAGTATTCTGATGATCTGAGCATACTTTTATTGAGCTAATTTAGGTGTAGCTGACATTGTACTTTGCAGATGCTGTTGGGCTACAGTTCCCACCATCACTGACCATTGGTCATGCTGACTGGCACTGATGGAAGTTGGGAGTTCAACACCTTCTGGAGGACACCATGTTTGCTGCCCCTTGATTTATTTTAAAGTGATGCAGGCTAGTGGCCATAATCATATTCAGCGTTGGTTAATTCCTTAGGCAGTGTGACTGAGAACCACCTTCAGCTTTCCACTGCTGTCCCCAAGGTTGTTTGGATGGAATCTGCTAATCCATTCTGCCTTTCCACAACTGCAAATCTCCCAGAGAGCTGATGATTCTTATTGTGTAAACACTGATGTTTTTGAGATGGGTTGAGAGCGTGGGCGGATTAGGGATTCAAGGCTGAGCACTCTGGAAAGCTGATTCAGTGTTTGTTATTTCCCAATTAGCTATGTCCTTCATGCTTGATTTGCTACCTGACTTCCCTATCTACTTAATGTTGTTCCCTGGGCAACTCTCAGTCTGAATACTGAGCAAACTTAAGTCAAGGTAAAATCTCCATCCTGTCCCTCAGTTCTGGGAAATGGCTTCACTGAAGGTCAAATACTTATGTTTGCACTCCTGATGCTCCTCTGTTAGTAAATTCTGTGCCTATGCACATTCCCACACTGGTAGCACAAATGGTCAGCTTCACATAGGCAAGGCACAATAAACTGACATCAAATGCCAGGGTCAGATTGCTCGCGAGGAGCAAGTACTCTTGTAGTAATGAAATCCAGGCAACCTGTGAGATCTATAACACCTGAAAGTGGTAAACTGTTTCTGTTTGCCAGTGCAGCACAGCAGAAACATTCTAACTGTTAATCTGAATGTCATCACTTTGTGGTTTCTACCCTTGCCTTGAGCAGCATCTTTTGACCCTCCAACCAGAG
This sequence comes from Podarcis gaigeae, assembly GCF_964106915.1. Classification (NCBI taxonomy): domain Eukaryota; kingdom Metazoa; phylum Chordata; class Lepidosauria; order Squamata; family Lacertidae; genus Podarcis; species Podarcis gaigeae. Next base: position 45,334,767 of record NC_139679.1, read on the forward strand.
CCCTGCATTTTACATGGAAGAGAGTTGTGTTAGTGCAAAGATTAGTGCTAGTGCAATGGAGTTTCCCCAAATCTGCTCTGGAGAGTGGGAGAAACGGGGGCAGATTTATGGAGCATGCAAGGTGAGAAACATTCCACCGCACAAGGAAAAATCTTAGCTCTGACAGAACATTATACTTAACTCTACACTGGGTACAACCCTAAACATTTTAGGCATCAGGGTTGTCTCAATCCCAAGCTTTCAATCTTTATTCTGCCTTTAATTTTCATGAATAACCTTTGATTTTTGTTGTGTTACTTTAAGTGCTTCTAATATGTTTTTTGGGAAGTGTTTCTTTTTTTTATCAACTGATTGTATATTTTATCATTAGCTGCCTTCAAGCCTTGTGCTAAAATGTGAGTTAGATTTTTTTAGAAAAAATGAAATCAGTGATAGAATATTGTAGACTTCATTATCTGCTGTTCTGAAATCTTCTGAATTGTGCTTCTCTACAAGCAGCAAGGAATTCTGGATCCCAGCTATTGTAAGCAAAGGGTTTATATTTCAGTAGAAAAATTACTGTACCACTGATACTGTATGCAAAATGTTTAGTTACCAATAGTATTAGCCAGTAGCGCTTCCCTATGCTGTAGCTAGCAGGAATTGTTTCTGCCTCCTTCATATTTATACTGAGTTATACTACCTGTTTAGATAACTGTGGCTTTCCTGTGGCAGATTTTGAGATGTTTCCTTGTGTATATATTGTCTCTCCTGACTCAGAAATGCACTCCCTCTTTCTCTTTCTCTCTCTCTCTCTCTCTCTCTCTCTCTCTCTCTCTCTCTTTTAGTCCTGCCCAGTGACAAAGCCTGACATGCTCAATGTTCACCTTATCCCACACACACATGATGATGTGGGCTGGCTGAAGACTGTGGATCAGTATTTCTTTGGAGGTGAGTTGAAACTGTGAAGTAAGCTTGTAAGCGGTCTAACAGCAAGGCCTGGCAAAAGGCTGTAAGTTTCTAGGATCTGTACTTTAGGTTAAACAAGAGCCCTTCTCTGAGTTTAGTGTTGAGTCTGTGAAACTTGGCTCTAGGCATAGTAGACCAGTGTGGACATGTTTGGATTACTTTCCCTCCTTGAAACGGGGGATCAGTCCACAGGGCTGGGCTGCCTCGCCTTTTGACTGACTGGACCGTGTTGGGGAATGATGCCCTAGTGGAGCAAAACCTTGTATCTCATTTCTAACAGACAATTGCAACAATCCTTAGTGTTTATATATGCCGTAAAATGCAGTTTAGATATATTTTCACAAGGTGTGAAAAATGCATGCAGAACTTGTTTAAAGCTCAGTAACCTTTGCAACCGTTCTCTAAGGTGCACACATATTCACTCCATGTTAGAAATGAGGGTTGAGGTGAAGAGATACAGTGGTACCTCGGTTTACTAACTTAATCCGTTCTGGAAGTCCGTTCTTAAGCTGAAACTGTTCTTAAACTGAGGCGCTCTTTCCCTAATGAAGCCTCCCTCCGCCGGTGCCCTTCCACTGTTCGGATTCCATTCTTAGACCAAGGTAAAGTTCGCAAACCAGGACACTGCATCCAGTTTTGCGGAGTTCATAAACCAAATAGTTCGTAAACAGGACTGTTCTTAAACCAAGGTACCACTGTAGTATGTTCTCTTAACCATAGTTCATAGCTGAGGTAAATTTTTAAATCGGGGGTTTCTTGGCCTACATGTCATGCACTTCATCTTTGTGTTAGACCTGCTGGGTCTGAGCTGTAAATTGCTGTTAAAGTATGGAATTATACAGCTTCTCATTTGAACAAGAAGTCCATATGCTGTTTTCCACTGCCTCTGAGAAGAACCCACTGGGAGATAAGCCTTAGTGCTTTCTACATCAACATCCTGTTCCGAAGGCTGCAGGTTGGTGGGTAGATTTTGCATGTTTCCTTTCAAGGCCAGAACAGTGCCACTGTGGAAATGTCATGAACTCTCTTTCAGCATCTCGCACAATGAAGAGGAGAGTCCCCTAGGGTGGGTTTATACTGTACTGTTTTATGAATTGCAGATATTAGTTGTGACCGCTGTTTGACTGAGGAATGACAGGATATTTGTATGGTGCCACATAATGTGAAGTTCTCTGCAGGTACATAAATAAAATAAACAAACACAACCATTAAATGGGGAGTTACAAAAAATAACATACCACAAACATAAAATTAAAACAAACAAAACAGAGGCCCGGATTATCTCCTAATTTATTCAAATATGAGATTCTGCCCTTGGTTGTCTGCTTCGGGGGGGACGGGACTTTCTCCCATCTAGCCAGTGCCTGGAGACTTTTTGGTCCAGGCGTGAGCTATCCGATTCCTCCTCACCTTCTCCCCATCCCATGTCGGTTGCCTTGCAGTCCGTAACGACATTCAGCATGCTGGGGTGCAATACATCTTGGACTCCGTCATCCCGCAGCTACTGGCTGACCCCAGCAAGCGTTTCATTTACGTGGAAGTGGTCTTCTTTGCCCGCTGGTGGGGACTGCAGACTGAAGCCATGCGCCAGGCCGTGCGGCAGCTTGTTGCGGAAGGTAAGTGTGATGGGCAGAGTGGGGCCCCTGTCTCACCTTCCCACCTGGCTTCTCTGTGCGCATAAGGAAGACGGGGAGCTCTTTGCCTCTGGGGGTGGGGGAGCTTTCCTGAGGGAGAGTGGCAAGCAGGGAGCCAACTAGTTACCGTTTTATTTGTTTCATTTGTGAAACATCTCAGAGAGGTTAACAAGAAAAAAAATACATAAATGTATGGGTTGCCAAGGCAGCAGAGCAGCTCAAAAGTCTTGCTGCAACTGAGAAAATTAAGTGAGTGGCACTGCTTTCACTTGGCATAACCCAGAGAGATTGCTCTCTCTGCCCCACATCTGTGCAAAAGCATGCAGATACGGCTTCTCCTGCTCTGCTGATCCTCTCACTCCCTCTCCCATCTGCTGTGGGGTGAAAGCAGTGCCCTGCTTTCTCCAGTAGGCTGAGGTGGGAGGGAGCAGGGTAGCAAAAGCCACGAGAGGGGAGCCTCCTTTGCTTATTGGGGGCAATAAAGAGGCAAGAGGATATTCTGGGCTGTGACCGGGCAACCTGGCCTGTTGGACTACAATTCCCATCATGCCTGGCTATTGACTAAGCTGCCTGGAGTGATGGGAGTTGTAGTCTGGGACCCAGGTTGTAAGAACACTACCCAGAGGCTGTTTGTGGCAGAGGCTGCCAGTTGCTTTTTCACACCTGCTGGGGCTGGCTGTCACATCTCTGCTTACCTGCCTAAACACCTCTTGCTCTTCTTCAGAGCAACAGTGGAAGGCAGCACAAGTCTTGTCCTGATGGCCTCTCTCTTTTTCCCCCCCTCCCCTCCTTGGTAGGGCGCCTGGAATTTGTGAATGGAGGGTGGTGCATGAACGATGAAGCAGCCGTACACTACAACCCAGTCATCGATCAGATGAGCCTCGGACTCCATTTCCTGAAAGAAACATTTGGCGAATGCGGCCGGCCCCGTGTGGCCTGGCACATTGATCCTTTTGGGCACAGTCGGGAGCAGGCCTCACTGTTTGCGCAGGTCAGCCTCTGTTCCCAGGATATTCCTATTGCACACAACAGCTACAGGATTGTACTCTGTGTCTCCTCTTCCCGCCGCTGAGGGCTTACCCACTCTCTCTTCTCCTTCCCTCAAGATGGGCTATGATGGTTTCTTTGTGGGCCGCATTGACTACCAGGACAAGGCCCAGCGCGAGACCTTGCGGGAGATGGAGCAGCTGTGGCGTGGAAGCGGAAGCCTGCCTCCCCCTGCTGCTGATCTCTTCACTGGTGAGCAAGGCTGACTTGTCAGACATCTCTTATTCTGATCTGGTGGTCCCCAATGTGGTGCTCATGGGCACCATAGCACCCTAAGACACCACCCTTGGTGCCTGCCAAGCTCCCCTGCCCCTCCCAGGTTTATTTTTTAACTGGGGCAGGGTTGGTTTGGTGGGAGATTGTTTGGGTGAGTATAGCCTGGCTGTTTTGGGGGAGTGTAACCTGGTTTTGTTTTTTGGCTTTGTATTTTTTGGGGGGTGTACAGGTACTTTAAAAGCTGGGAGTGAGGAGGTATTAGTATGAGTACCCTCTGTGAATTGGGTATTTTGTGGGGCTGACAGCAGTTTCATAGATTTCCAAAATATGCCATGAGCCCCAGAAAAGTTGGGGGTCCCTGCCCTGGCCAACCCACCAACAAAGCAGCTTAGTGCCTCCTGGGCAGCAAAGTTGTTTCCCCAAGCAATGCAAATGTAAGACTAATCAAATAACCATAGAGACAGGAGTCTTCTTGAGGATCCTCTAATCCAGCCTCTCTCGGTAATATCGATCTTGACTATGCCTCAACTATTGGTGCCATGTCTCTCTGTTTCTGTATTAACTGTCTCTTTTCACACTTAAATATTCCCAATTCCGATTCCTCAGTAAAGTGCATTTATCCCAGTACCTCTTGGTAATGCTCCCCTTGTTCTATTCAGTCCTCTCTCTCTCTCTCTCTCTCTCTCTCTCTCTCTCTCTCTCTCTCTGGTTCTTCCCCACGATGGCTCTCGGCTTCCTCTTTTGTTGAATGTGGCCTTGTAGCATTCACCCTCCCTTTCTCATTTACCAAGAACATTCCAGTCAGAAAGCTCCCATTTCTCCCAACTCTCTCTTGGCAGGTGTCCTGCCAAACGGCTACAACCCTCCCATGTCTCTTTGCTGGGATCAGATCTGCTCGGACAACCCCATTGTTGACGATGACAGCGATGAGAACAACGTGGAGAGTATCGTTGGATATTTCCTGGGGACGGCGGCGGCTCAGGTTAGAGCAAAGGGGACCAAGGGTTTGCAGTTCTGTCCTCAGTCAGGGGAGGGGGAAGGAAATTAGTTTGCTTAACAGCAAAGATCTAAGACAACAGGAGACAACCACAGGACTGACTTGACCCATTAAGCCTTCCCAAGTAGCCTACCAGCCCCTGACTTAATTTTATGGCAGTGCCACCATGAGGGTTGGGAGGAGGAAGGGTTGGGAAGTGCACAAAGTGAGGATGGTGTACTATTGCACATATAATACAGGAAAAATATGGTTCATAGGCTTTACTTACTGAACTTCACTCTAAACAACTTTTAAAAATGAAATTACATTCAGATAGTTGCATATTCCTTATTCTGGTCCTAGCCCTAAAGCTTGATCTAAAATCGAAGCTCCTTCTCTTCTCCTTTGCAGCCTGCATTAGCCTTGGGCTATTTGCTGGAGACAAGAGATTCACACATCCATTCTCTTCAGTAGCTAAGAACAAAGAGGGCACCCCACCCAAGATGGATGCCTACAGATTAGCATATGCCATAGACCTGTAATACAACCCTTTTCTTATGACTGTGAGCTAAGCATCTTGTGACTGAGCTACAAAGATACAGCCCCACTTAATGATTAACTTGTTAGGCAATTCTTCAGCTTCAGGGAAATTCCCAGCCATGCTTCACAGGGAAATTCCCAGCCATGCTTCCATTTCCATATAACTGCCATCTCCCAGCGCAGTATTGGGTGGGTGGAGAAGTTTAATCCTCCCAGTCTATCACAGTGTCATAAAGGGGATGCAGATATCCCATCCCTCAGCTGACACACTCTCTGTGTGTGTGTGTTTTGTGTGTGTGTGTGTTTTTTAGGGCGGCTCTGGTCCCACCTACTCTTTTTAGTCCACTTTTCATAGGCACTTTTGGAGGATTGGCAACAGGGCCTTATGCCCCCTAGGTCAAAAAAGCACTCCTCACCTGACGTAAGGCAACCTGTGGGTCATTTCTGAAGATGGTGTCTCACTAGTGCACAGGATCAGACCATTGATCCATCTAGCTCAGCACTGTCTGCCCTGACAAGCGGTGGCTCTCCAGGATTTCAGAAAACCCTATCTGGATTTCTATCCCTGCCGGGGATTGAACCTGGGACCTTCTGAATGCAAAGCAGATGCTCTTCCACTGAGCCACAGCCTTTCCCCACACTGAGCAGCTGAGAGCTGGAGTAGCATAATGGCACAGAGACTGAAGTCTGTAGTTTGAATCTTGCCTCTTCCATAAGCTCACTAGGTGGCCTTAGTTCAAGCCACTCTCTCTTAGCCTCAGCCTCTCCATCTGCAGTGGTGGAGGAATAATAATACTTTCTCTACAGAGTTGTTTTAAGGAGTGCAGCAATATAAATGCACACGGTGCTTTGAACTTTAAATATATATATATTTATTAAATTTCCACAAATTTCTTATAAAATTCTAATACATAACTTTTTTTTCTTTTATCCGCTTCTCATCCCATTTTTTGTAGGTGTTTTTTTAAATTCTATTCTGTTGCTGTATCCTGTCTTCATTCTTTTATATCATAACCACAATACAAAAATCTCTAATTATTTCTGTTGCTCATAGTTCAAATCCCGCTCATGGATTCATCCTGTTACATTTCTTTAAATAGTTTGAAAAAGGCTTCTATCCGTCCATAAAACACAGTCCTTATTAAGTTCTCTTATTTTAGATGTTGGCTTTGCTGATTCTGCATGGTCTGTTGCTTCGCTTATCCATGGTGCTTTGAGCTCTTGGAAGCGTTACACAAATGCTGCAGCAAGGCTGTTGTGGAGTCAGGAGACAGGCCAACTCTCCGCATTCTTTCCTTTAGGCAAAACACTATCGCACCAACCACATTGTCATGACAATGGGATCCGACTTCCAGTACGAGAATGCCCTCCTCTGGTACAAGAACATGGACAAGCTCATCAAGCACGTTAATGCAAAGGTATTCCCGGTTTTTATTTGTGCAGTCATATTCTGTTTTCAAAGGCATACCCAACCCTTGACCTCGGTATAGGACAGCACATTCCGTAATCCAAAGGTAAAGGTAAAAGACCCCTGGATGGTTAAGTCAAGTCAAAGGCGACTATGGGGTTGCGGCGCTCATCTTGCTTTCAGACCGAGGGAGCCGGCGTTTGTCCACAGACAGCTTTCCGGGTCATGTGGCCAGCATGACTAAACCACTTCTGGCGCAATAGAACACCGTGACAGAAACCAGAGTGCACAGAAATGCCATTTACCTTCTTGCCACAGCGGTACCTATTTATCTACTTGACTGGCGTGCTTTCGAACTGCTACGTAGGCAGGAGCTCACCCCATTGTGCGGATTCGAACCGCCAACCTTCTGATCGGCAAGCGCAAGAGGCTCTGTGGTTTAGACCACAGCGCCACCCACATCCCTATAATCTGAGCAGGAGGCCAGCAGGGCATATGTTTCTCAAGCCAGGTGGTTGCATCTGGCAATAGCCCCTGTGCCTCTGGTGACAAAGGTGGGTCAAGCTTTGGACCTGGTCCTTTTGCCAGGGAACCTGTGGCCTTCCAGGTGTAGTTGGCTTTCAACTCCCATCAGCTCCAGCCAGCATATGGATGGAGGGAGCTAGAAATCCCCATTCCTACCTTAGAGGGAAAGTAGCCTCTACACACAGAGAACAGGTTAAGCATAAATTACCGCGGTAGTCAAACGTCACATTGACGCAACCTCAGCCTTGTCTAGGCTGAACTTCAGTGAAAAACAGAGAGGGAAAGCCTCTCTCCTCCTTCCACCAGTCAGCTCTGGAACTGAGAATGAGCCTCTTTCCTCATTCACTTGCCATATTCTGGCAATGCTCACCAGAGAGAGATGACTTGAACCGCACTGAAAGAAAGCTAGAGCTGGCATCGTGCCGTCTTTGCTGCATAGCCGATACATGCCCTTCCTTTCCTCAGTGAGTGCTTGCCTGTTAATTTCCCTCGCTTCTCTCTTGCAGCAATTGAACGGGAGCCGCGTCAATGTCCTCTACTCCACCCCAAGCTGCTACCTGTGGGAGCTCAATAAGGCCAACATATCATGGTGAGAGGGCTGGGTCTGGCTGGCTGGGCCGCCCGTGTTTGCAGCAGGAGCATTTCCTTAGGGGCTGGCCACCTCCTCCTCTTCCCCAAGCAGGTGCTTAATTCTACTCCTGTGAGATGGCTGCTGAATTCTAGCAAGAGAGGGTGGGTTTCAACTGCATGAGGGCTGTTTGATAGGACACAGCATGTAGCTGCCAGAGGCACACCCTCCCCCCCTCAAAAAAGAGTGTTCTTTTCTATAGATTCTTTCTAGGCCCAAACCTCTTTTGAGCCTGTTTCCTACTGTTGAACTGGGAGGGTTCATCTGGCCGCCACACCTGCATCCCTGCCATCTGCTTCCATCTTTTTTGCATGTTCTGTTGGGTTAAGGCCTTACTTCTTGTTCCCCAAGCAGCTTGATGACTTGAAGGAGTCTCCAGGCTCACCAGCTGAAGATCTAAAGAGAGCACAAATGCTCACAGAGAGCACAGCCTTCAACAAAAGGGAAGAGGGTCACTGTAGTCCGAAGCAGATTGCTCAGACGGCACAAGCATTTCCGCTTCCCTGATGGAGCCATCTGCTCCCTTCTCCCTCGGCATGCTGTTCTGGGGATTCTCCTAACCCCCACCCTCCTCTGAGCCAATTTTCAGGGCTGAGGAGGGTGGGGGAGAAGCCCCATTGAGCTAGTGGAAGTTCTTGCAGGGCTGGAACTCATTACTTGAATCCTGCCCATTGATTTTATGTGCAATCTGAATTGCTTAATGAACTCATTCCATGCCAGTAACCTTCATCGTGTACTTTGGGTACATAGTAAAGTGGGATTATTATTAATATTAATCATCAAAAGCATTTAGTGTTTTACTTGTCTAGGCTTGTAAAGGTTAGCTACTTCCATATTAAAAGATGGAATACAGGGGCTGATAGGCACATAGTCAGTCAGTGAATCCCTGGCAGAAAATGGATTTGGCCTTGGGATGCCTCTCTCCATGTCTTCACATCCTGGGCTGACCACTTGCCGCCTCCTGCTCGCAGGCTCCATTTGAGGTGCAGGGGAGGGTGATATGCCATACACAGGTGTAGATCTTGGCTGAAATGAAATCTGCGTTGGGCAGGACTGTGAAATACGATGACTTCTTCCCATATGCTGACGGTCCTCACCAGTTCTGGACAGGCTACTTCACCAGCCGCCCAGCTTTGAAACGCTACGAGCGGCTCAGCAATAACTTCCTGCAGGTCAGTGCTGAATTGGGGGGGGGGGGGTAGAATACAAAAAAAGGAGTATTTTCCTCCCACAAGATATGGAGGGGAAAGGCAAAGAACCAGAACTCCTGGGTCCTGGTCCTGCTGCCATCAGTGACTTCTTAGGCTCAGGACATACCCGACAGGCGAGCATTTCTCATTCCTCTGATGCTGTTTCTTTACTTTTGCAGGTCTGCAACCAGCTCGAAGTGTTGGCTGGCGCACAAGCAAATGTGGGGCCTTATGGCAATGCCAGCAGTTCTGTGCTGCGTAGGTGAAATCGTGAGGGTTTCGGCGGGGTGGCTTCATCCTGATATTACAGTTAAGAGCCAGGAAACAGCAGTAGCTCCCATGGTGGCTATCAGAGGGTCTCAGCCAGGATCTGGTCTAAATTCTGAATTAACTTGGAGAACGTGATGATTATTCGTGATTACCTGGCCTTCAGCCTAAGATCCCAGGGCAGTTTACAACATTAAAGCATAGTATTACAAGTTTAAAGCAGTGTACAATGACAAAAATAAGGGGAGTCATAAAAGTATACACTTGCAAGTGTCAAAAGCCTGTGGGCAGTGGTGTCTGTATTGGAGAGCCAATGAGTTGGGGTGGCCACTGTCTGCACATGTGAGTCAGCCTATCGGGGTCCCATCCCAGTGTCATGTGACACGCTCCTCTTTTACTTGCAGGTCAGGCCATGGGAGTTGCCCAGCACCACGATGCAGTGACTGGCACAGCAAAGCAGCATGTGACCAATGACTACGCCAAACAGTTGTCTACCGGCTGGGATGCCTGTGAGGTGTGTGCTCTGAACCAAGAAAGCAGCCGCCCGATGTGTCTCACATGTAGATGTATGTGAGCGTAACTGAATGAAAAGGCGGAGGGCAGCTCTGGCTCCTCAGTCCTCTGCTCTCCTCCAATATGTTTGCTGATGCCTTTCCTAGACCTGTATTTATTTATCTGGCTCTTGCTTGTGCGATGTTCTCTTCGCTGCCCTGGACTTCTTTTGGGTGGAAGGGTGTGTACAAATAAATAAATGCATGAAGTTGCTCTGTTTTCAGGACTTTGACCTTCCCTGGAGATCTCCTTGTTATGTTTCCGCACCTTTGCACAGGTGACGAGAGTGGTTAACCTATAGCTACCATTTTCTCTGGCCTTGCAGGTTGTGGTCAGCAATGCCCTCACCAGTATCGTTGGAAGCAAAGAGAACTTCATCTATTGCACCTACCTTAACATCAGTGTCTGCCTGCTGACTGAAGTTGCCTCTACTGTAAGGGACCATCATTTTTGTCTAGTCCCTTATCCCACTGGACACTTGAAATCTGTAACTTCCCTCTTTACCTCCAAGCATCAAGGGTTGTGCCTTGGCATTCGGGGGGACCTTCCAACACCTTCTCAGTTGGCTGGGCTCCTCTTGGCAGTGATGTATTCCTTCCCTAACATGTTGCTCTCTGCCGTTGCAGTTCATGGTGATCATCTATAACCCTCTGGCCCGCCCTGTGGGATGGAACGTCCGGCTGCCGGTGAATGGAAGCCATTACTCCGTTTTAGATCCTAATGGCCAGGCTGTTCTGAATGAGGTAGGAAGCAAACAGCCCCTGTTTCCCCTATAGCTGGGGATGCTTGAGGGGTAGATAGAATTGAAATTGGCACTGTTTTCCTCACTGGGGCTGCCCAGTAATGAAACATTTGGTGGGGTGGCCAACATAAGCCAAAGCTCTTGCCAACTTCCCAATCCTCCCCCTGCTGCAAAAATGCAGCTAACAGAGGGCTAATTGTATCAAAAGTAAACATCAGTGCTTGTCCACTATCTTAGTGCTTCTCTACTCAATGGCCATGAAACTGATGTCCCATGTTGTATGGAATATCACAACAGCAAACTCCCCTGGGTTCTTCAAGAGAAAAGTATCCCTTCCAGGTGCTCTGCTGTGTGGAATGAAGAACTGTGCAAACTTCCTTTCCAGGTCATTCCCGTATCAAATTTCACCTGTGCTGTTCGGCATGATCGGGGCAATGCTGTCAATGAGTTGGTGTTCCAGGCATCTGCCCCACCGCTGGGCTACACCACTTACTCGGTCTCTAGGCTGCCCGGCAAGGAGCCAGCGCGATCCAGACTGCTGAAGAGGTTGCCCCACCAACCTGGAGCAGACCAACTTTCTTGGTCAATCCAGAATGAGGTATTCACCAATCTCACCCTGACATTTGGCTTTGGTCTGCTTTGGTCTTCCTGGCCTGGTCTTGCATGCTCTTTTCCCATGAGGCACAAGCCTTTCTTAGAAAACTTGCAAAGGGCAATTTCTTTTTCTCAAGGAACATTATATTATAACTTTGAGCAACAGAGAAAGCAGAGATTCCCACACCTGATTCCTACCAACAGTAAGTGGTATTCAGCTAAGAGTTGGCCCATTGTAATTCATGGATGTGACTAAGTTAGGTTAATTAACTTCAGTGGGTCGGTCTATCCTGAGCAAAACTTGGTTGAATACTACCCAATATCTGGATTTTCAGTTCTCCATTCCCAAATGTCCATTTTGGTGTAAACTTTAGACTATTCTTTACAAAAGTGTTACCAGACCCCTGAAATCGGGGACAAACTATGAGTTCCATCTGTAGAAAGAAGTATAACCCAAATCTATGAACTAAGACCAGTTCAGGAACAAAACAAGCTTTCTTGAGAAGTCATCTTCCTTGGAGACATTCGAGAAAAGCACTGAAAAGAAATCCATCAGAGGCTGCTCCCTTGTTTATGACGTGGGTAGAATGAGATGACCACTTGATACACTTTTTCCTACTTTAAAACTTTTGTAGGGATCTGTTTCTTGAAAGCAGACTTCCCTGGAATGACATCACATCTTTTCATGCACATCCAGACTAAGAATCTTTTCCAGATTGCATCTCCTACATCAATTTTTTTCCTTTTCTCGTTCCCTCCCCCTCCTCCTCCTCCTTTCCCAGCATCTACGAGTTCTGGTTGACCCCAAAACAGGACTCCTGAAGGAGATTCAGAACCTGGATAAGAACATCTCCTTGCCAGTGTCTCAGAACTTTTTCTGGTGAGTTGTCTTCTGCTTCGAAAGGGAGCAGCTTTGGGAAGCAGTGTGGAAGGGAGCTCTCTACCTGGACTTCCTGGCTGCGAGCTGGACTCTTGCCCCTGTGGAAGGTGGATATTAAAGATGGGCTGGCTGTCTTTATACTTTCCTGCTTGAATTATTGGCAGTTGTTGGTGGGGAACTTGTTATAGCTGCATCACCAGTTCTGTCCATTGGCTGACTTCTTCAGGTACAATGCCAGCGCTGGGAATGAAGAGAATTCCCAGGCCTCTGGGGCCTACATCTTCCGCCCAGACACCTCTCAGACCTTCCCCATTGCCAAGGGAGCCCAGGTGCACCATGTGAAGGTAGGAAAAACCAGCAGAAGACGGAACAAATACTGGCTGAGGGATGATCATAAGCCTACAAAGGCTGCTAGCCTGTCCAGGGAACTGACCCAGTCACCAAGGGCCTGAAGAGCTTTGGATAGAAAGATGGTGGCTACATCCAAGCTGGCTCTCTTAAGTGGTCTGTACCCTAAATCCCACGTTCATTAACAGTGAATCCCACAACCAGAGCATGCTGAATGTCTTGTGTGGCATTGCTGGGCATTTCTGCATAGTTTGGGCTGCAGAAACAGTGTTGCCTTGCCACTGAATGCTCAGTGTTTCACTGTGGCCTAAAGAGACAGAAGAGAATTGAAGTTGCAGCATGGAGCACAGGAGATGAGAAAGTTACGGCGGTATAGGAGAGAACGAGGAAGAGATTGGAAGCTGTCACAGCTCCCAGCCCCGTTTTCATGGATGTTTTGTTATGTATGTTGCTTTTGAGTCTTCATGTTTTACCATCCACAACCAGAATTTTTTTGTGTAATTATTCTGCAACAAATACTGGTTCCATTTTAATTTCTGTGGTGGCCAAACTGCAGTTGCAAGGGCTTGGTAGGTAGTGAAAACAGGCTTTGTTCCTCCTTGGATTTCTGCTGGTGGCTCTTGAGTGATTGGGGAAGGCGGATTCTGCTGCCAGACCCCAAGAGCAGAAGCATCTAATATGTACAGCAGGAGTGGCTAACCATTTCCAGGCCAAGGGCCACATTGACCCTTGGACAGCCCACCAGGGGCCAAAGTGGGGAAGGCAAGATCTGCTGTTCTCAAGGCTGATACCCAGAAGACTTTTCCCATCAGCTAGTCTACATTATTTAAAATAAGTTTATCATTGCCAGGGTTTTGTGTGGGGAAGGGGGAAGCTGCATGTTAGCCTCCTGGCTTATAGTTCTTGCCTATGCAATTTCAAGCCTAAAGTTTCTCATGCATGTGTGGCAATAGAGTGCCCTGGACTACTTTGGCTACCACTTTTGTATGCCCAAAAGCCAACTTCTGAAATTCCCTCCCTCCTTCGTGCCCCCTTGTGCGCACACAGTTTCCTCAACCCCATCTGTGCCACTTTTTATCAATAGAAGGGGCTGCATATCGATGCCAGGCAAATTAAAAAGAAAACCTGCATGTGTCTCTTATCTGGCAGACCCAAGTGGTGGAGGAGCTGTACCAGAACTTCTCTGCCTGGTGCTCCCAGGTGGTGCGACTCTACGCCGGGCAGCCCTACGTTGAGCTGGAATGGACGGTGGGGCCCATCCCTATCCAGTGAGTGTTAGGAAGCTGGGGCGGGGGCGGGGCCTTCCCCTTGTCTTCAGAGTACATCTCTGACCTCCGGGTTGTCCCACAGTGACGGTCTTGGCAAGGAGATCATCAGCCGCTTCGAGACAGACCTGCAGACCGCTGGCCACTTCTACACAGACTCCAACGGGCGTGAGATCCTAGAGAGAAGGTACTGGCGGGAGCAGCAGGCAAAGTGAAGCCTTTGTGTCTTGGGACTGTCCCTCCATAGCCTGGACAGGAGCAGAAGATGCTAAGAGCGAAGCTGTTCTTTCTCCATCTTGACTCTTCCTCTCCCCCATCTCCCAACAGATGTGTAATGGGGAGGGTAATACTGGATTATTGTAAGAAATTCTAAGACATTAGACATGCACTTAAGGAAGAAGTGTATCTTAACGTAATTGCTGCTGCAAGCACCTTGGGGTCCATTTTCTCTGCCTCTGCCCTTCCATGTTTTGTTTTTCCCTCCTCATTCGCAATATCTGGCTGGGTGTGTCTGGGTTCCTAACTGGCTGAGGAAAGGCAGGAGGTTGATATTCCCCTTTCTCTTCTCTCTCTGCTCACCCTGGTGCAGGCGCAACTACAGGGCCACGTGGAACCTGAGCCAGACAGAGCCTGTGGCCGGCAACTACTACCCTGTCAACAGCCGTATCTACATCAAGGTAATGGCACCCCTTGCGCACTGTGACGGGCCCACCTGCAGGTCTACCAAACCGCACAGCGTAATTGTGGGAAATGTAGGGACAGGTGCTCCTCTGTTTCCAGTGAAGGTTTGGGACAAAGGTTGAGGGAGGGGGCTGTGGGTTGTGTTCAAGTGTGGTGGGAACGGGGGCTGAGAGAAAGGGCACACCTGCCCTTCCCTCCTGTAGCACCTAGTGAGCAGTGTGGCAGGAGGCTTTCTTAGTGTACACACGCATGCAGCTCTGTCCTTGCTTTCTCTTTGAATCACTCCAGGACCAGAAGGTGCAGCTGACAGTGCTGACAGACCGTTCGCAGGGAGGCAGCAGCGTCTTCGACGGCTCTCTTGAGCTCATGGTGAGCGCAGCAGGACTTCCAAGTAGGAAGAAGGGCAAACTGCCTCAGTGTCAGGCCCAGGAAGAGAAGGAACCACGGTCAAGTAGAGAGGCCCTCATAGGCCGGGTGACTGGGGGCATCCAGAGAAAGCAGAGAGCTACCCAGTCGGGAGTCACTGAGGATGTGCAACTTTCACATTTCCTTCTGGACAACCTTTTGAAGTCTCCATGCCGGTGGTGGGCGGGGCCAGAGGCCAAAGTGGGTGGAGTAACAAATGCAAATGCTACCTTTGTGCAGTTGGCTTGTTATACCTCTGCATCCTGTATCCAGACAGGAAGGAGGCCTTGTCAGATGCAGTCCAGCCAGGCAAACACACTTTGGCTGCAAAGCAGGGGCAGGGAGGGATAGGGCCTGAGGTGGGGAGACCTGAGGGTGGGGTGGCCCTACATTCAGCCCCTGACCCTGATGTTGCCCACCCTGCCTTAAATAATAGCAAGGCCAAAGCTTATATTGGTGACTCCACTGAAGAAATTGCTGGTTCTGCAGCATCCTAGAGTGGCAAGCCCACTTTGTAGCACCAGGCCCTGTCAGCTGCAAGGCAAGCAGACTAGCTCGACCTGCGCTACTTCTCCCAACTTGCATCCCCTCTCCCCCTTTCCTCCATCATGGTCTTCAGGTACATCGACGGCTGCTGCATGACGATAGCCGGGGCGTAGGGGAGCCACTGCTGGAACCTGGCGACTTCCACCATGGGCTGGTGGTGCGGGGTCGCCACCTTATCCTCTTGGACACAGCCGAGTCGTCAGCCGAGCAGCACCGCCTGTGGGCCCAACAGGAGTTCATGGCACCACAGCTAGTGTTGGCCCCTGGCGAGGGGCCTCCATACCAGCCTGGCCAGGACAACGTGAAGGAGGTGAGGGAACGGTTGAAAAAGCAATGTAGTCAGTTGGCTTTGGCTGCCAGTTGCACGCACTCAAGGCCTCGCATATGCAGCTCTGTGGGCGAGCTCATGCTTGGCATGCAAAATGGTGCCACCTAAAGAGGGCAGAGCTGGGAGTGGTCTCTGCCCCAACCTTTGGAAAGGTGCTCTCATTCAAAGTTAATGTGTTGATGCTCACCTTTAAAGCCCTAAATGGCCTCAGTCCAGTATACCTGAAGGAGCGTCTCCACCCCCATCGTTCTGCCTGGACACTGAGGTCTAGCGCCAAGGGCCTTCTGGCGGTTCCCTCACTGTGAGAAGCCAAGTTACAGGGAACCAGGCAGAGGGCCTTCTCCGTAGTGGCACCCGCCCTGTGGAGCGCCCTCCCACCAGATGTCAAAGAGAAGAATAACTACCAGACTTTTAGAAGACTTCTGAAGGCAGCCCTCTTTAGGGAAACTTTTAATTTTTAACAGACTACTGTATTTTAATACTTTGTTGGAAGCCACCCAGAGTGGCTGGGGAAACCCAGCCAGATGGGCGGGGTATAAATAATTTATTATTATTATTATGGTACTAGGCTAGGTAACCCATGACTCTCCAAACAAGGCAGATTCTCATATTGCTCTGCAAGTCTGGGCCCAGAATATCTTGTATAAATCACATCCCACCCACTAGTCCACAAAACTTTCTTAGGAAATGATGTGATCCAAAAAGAACAATTCATTGGCAGGTGGGGACACAGATGTTGTATTCTTAGAATGTGTTTCTTATTCTTGAGCCCCTTTTACTGACTTTCAAACGTATTTGTCTCCCTTTTTCTTACTTTATTGCTTTGAAATGGCTGATCAGTAAAGTAAAAGCTAGTGAATCTCAGCTCTGTTCTAATTGGGTAGTGTCATATTACGATGCTTGTCTGATTGACTCTCTCCTTCCCCAATCCCAGTTCTCTGCTCTGCACCAGGCTCTCCCTTCAAATGTCCACTTGCTTACGCTGGCCCAATGGGAGCCTGACTCCGTTCTCATCCGTCTGGAGCACCAGTTTGAAAGGGGGGAGAGCGTCAATGGCTCCATGCCTGCTGTTGTTAACTTGCTGGTAGGTCTCTTTTGTAATATTCTTCACATCCCTTTACAAGAAAGCCTATGAGGCATGCCAGCATTTATTTCTCTTGTCTTGCAGATGAGGGAAGGAAGCTAGCTCACAATGAGTGACTTACTGGAGGCACTCTAGTGAATTTATTGGCTGTTTAAGTAAGGGGTTTAGCACTGAGCTATAACTTCAACTAACAGCATGATATGGAATCTCTTTGAGTTGTCACCATATCCTGTATGGCTTTTATCTCCACACCCTAGAACTTGTTCTCATCTTTCAACATCATCAGTGTGCAAGAGATGAACTTGGCTGCTAACCAGAAACTGGAAGACGTGAACAGGCTGATCTGGCAGCCAGCTGAAGGTAAATCTTCAACTCTGAATGTGGCTACTGTGACAGACTTGATGGGCCATATCTGTTGCTATAAGAGGAAGATGGCCAGCGGTGACCACAAATCACCGGGCTAGATCCATTGAAACCAAGTTACTTAAGTCAAATCCATAGACTTCAGTGGGTCTACAATGCATGTGACCATGGTGGCTCACTACTCTAAACTACAGTAGCACAGAACCCATCTTCCTCTGAGGTAATCCTTTACACCAACTATAATAATTGGCTATGTCTGTGCTTACAGCACTAAACTGCTTTGATCCTTGTGTCCTAAGCAGCAGAGGTGTTCATAATGACAACGGTTCATACGTGTAAGAATGCTATTGTGAAAAAAAACAGCCTTTGGTCAAGCCAGTCCATTCCACCTCTGGAACAGGGTGAATTTGGTCACATCCTGCTCATGTGACTATCAATTATATAATAATAAAGGACCCCTGGACGGTTAAGTCCAAAGGCGACTATAGGGTTATGTGGCCAGCATGACTAAACCACTTCTGGTGCAACAGAACACCATGATGGAACCCAGAGCGCACAGAGTGGGTGGTGCTGTGGTCTAAACCACGGCGCCTCTTGGGCTTGCTGATCGGAAGGTCGGCAGTTTGAATCCGTACAACGGAGTGAGCTCCTGTTGCTCTGTCACAACTTCTGCCAACCTAGCAGTTCAAAAGCACACCAGTGCAAGTAGATAAATAGGTACCATTGTGATTAGAAGATAAATGGCATTTCGATGCGCTCTGGCTTCTGTCACAGTGTTCCGTTGCGCCAGAAGCGGTTTAGTCATGCTGGCCACATGACCCGGAAAGCTGTCTGTGGACAAACGCTGGCTCCCTCGGCCTGAAGTGAGATGAGCACTGCAACACTATAGTCGCCTTTGACTGGACTTAACCGTCCAGGGGTCCTTTACCTAATTATATAACTGTCCCCCAAAGCTGCATAAGATCCCAGAATTCCCTGAGTGTCTCATATAGATAACCATGCATCACTGAAACAGTTTAGACCAAACTTACTGTGCAGTGGTTGCTTCTAATGTTGTCAGATTCTGGGTGTGTGAATAACAGTCTCCCCAAAGCAGAGGGGCTCAGTCCTGTTTCTTTCCCCCTTCCACTGACACTTGAAATCCCATAGGAAGCTGCCTAATATTAAGTCTGACCAGAGGCTCATCTGCCTCATTACTGTCTACACCAGGGGTCGGCAACCTAAGGCCCATGGGCCACAAGTGGCCCATGGCGGTCGTTTAACCAGCCCATGAGCTGCCCCTGAACCAAGCCGCCCGCTCGGCGAATCCCCGCGTGCTGCGCTAAACCAGTGCAGCACGGGGACTTGCTTTCGCAGCACCAAAAATCGCGGGGAGGGGGGGCGTGCCCATGGAAGGATCTCCGCTGGAGTGAACCGGGCCCAGGCAAGGTAAACCTTGCCAACCCCTGGTCTACACTGCCTAGCAGCAGCCCTCCAAAGCTCCAAGCAGCAACCTTTACTAGTTTTACCTAGAGGTGTTGAACCTGGGGCAAAGCAGATGCTCTCCCAGTGACCTATGGCCTGCCTTATCAGATTCCTATTAGTTATTCCTGCTGTAGCCTACATGAAGATATGAAGCTACTAGGTGAGGCAGAAGGTGTATGCCCTTTTTTCCACCAGCACTGTTGCAGGGATCTGTCCTTCCCTGTTATAAGATTGACTACCCTTGCCAGTTAGCTGGTAATCATCTGCATGTAAATCACAGGCTTTCCACTAAATGCTAGCTATTGACTCCCAGATGCAAGGGACTTGAAGCCACAGGATCATGTATGTAAGCTAAGACCAATTGCATTAATTAGTTGACCAAAGGTACTTGTGCCATTGCTTATCTACTTCATTAGATGCACAATTAGTGCTTTCCAAAAGTGTCTTATCGACAAGGGCCTGGGGTTCCAATATTGTCTTTCCTAAACTCCTTCTATCCACAGGAGCAGCAAAACAGCAGTCCAGAAGCAGGCTGGACCCAACACACATTGCACTGCAACCCATGGAGATCCGGACATTCCTGGCTCGTATTCAGCACAAAACAAGGCCTGGCAGAGAGATCTGAGCAGAGGGATTAATGTTCCACCTCTTACTCCGTCCAAATGGAGTTGTGTCAAGCAAGGGCAGGACACTGGAGCTCTTGACAGGGCCTTTTCAATGGAGATGAAATGATTTCTCTCCAAGCCAAGACATTCTCGTGGAGAGAGGATTCTTTTAGGCTGCTAAAAGGCAGTAGAATCAGCTTCTGTGAACTTCTGCAATGATTTTGGTGAATAAGGGATCACTGTAAAATGCCTTTAGACTCCCTTTTCCTCCACACCTGCACACCAAAGAAACTTGGATCATTTTCAGGGGAGGGTGTGGAGTTGGTGGAGTACTTTGGCTACCGTAAGTGCAATCATTACCTTTTCAATAAACCACTTAAAAACACGCTGCAACATTCTGCTTTTAGACCCCAGTCTAGCATCGAAGTACAGTGGTACCTTGGGTTACATACGCTTCAGGTTACAGACTCCGCTAACCAGAAATAGTACCTCGGGTTAAGAACTTTGCTTCAGGATGAGAACAGAAACGGTGGTGGGCAGCAGCGGGAGGCCCCATTAGCTAAAGTGGTGCTTCAGGTGAAGAACAGTTTCAGGTTAAGAACAGACCTCCAGAACGAATTCAGTTCTTAACCCGAGGTGCCACTGTACACAATAAGAGGGCGAAACAGGCAGTTTTGTTTCTTTTAACATACCATCTTTCTAGGGCTTCAGACAGAGAGGTCTTTCCCAGCCCAGTCTGGCAGAGCCAGGATTTCAATCTTGGGAGTTGTTGCAGCATGCAAAGGATTTGGCTTTACCCTGACTCATTATTGCACATGCCATTGGGCTGGAGCCTGTGGTGCTAAACAGTGTAACTGTGAGGAAGCAACAGGGTTTCTTAATACTGCTACTGTCTATTCACTAGATTCTCAAACTTGACTTTCCACTATTTAGAATGGACAAACAGCAACAGTGAAGCAGTGCATGAGGATGTTCTTAAAATATCATTTTGGGGATGTAATAGGGTCATCTCCCCGCACCCCACCCCACAACAGTACTTGAAGAGCCTGACAGTTCAGTAGGCTCACAGGGCAGGCAGCTGATCTACTAGAGAGCAGTTTGAACATGATCAGGTAGAAAACATCTAGCAAACCAAGAACCATCAAAAGCTAACACCATTGTTTAATGGCAGGCACATCATAAATGGACAGTCATTTGAAAATAAAGGCTCTCCATTTAGCACAAATATATAAAACAAAAAGGAGCAGATACCAAAGACTGTTTCTCATCAAGATGGTGCTGGGTTGTTTTCTGCCGTCTTTCCTTCGGTCTCATGGGAGTAGCAGCACTTGTCCCCCAGTGAACAGTTGCCCTGTAAGGGAAAAGCAACGCCAAACATCACTAAACCATTCAAGTCCTTGCATGCAGCCCTGTGGCTGAAGCAGCTGGCCCTTAGGCAAACTAAGGCCGGGGGCTGGATCCGGCCCAATTGCCTTCTAAATCCAGCCTTCGGACGGTCCGGGAATCCGTGTGTTTTTACATGAGTAGAATGTGTGCTTTTATTTAAAATGCATCTCTGGGTTATTTGTGGGGCATAGAAGTTTGTTCTCCCCCCCCCCCCAAATATAGTTCAGCCTCCCACAAGGTCTGAGGGACAGTGGACTGGCCCCTGCTGAAAAATTTGCTGACCCCTGCCTTAGGCAAAAGAGAAATTGGCAGCTTGGCCTAAGGAGGCTGTAGCTGATCTGGGAACAGAACCCATAGCTACACCTCTAGTTGCCTTCACCATTCTGTTCTGCATAAAAGCCAAACATACCAAATTTTCAAGGTTCCTCTAAACAGCCCACTTGCCGTCTGCAAGTGTTTTAAATATTGCAGGTAAAATCAAAACAGACTTACATACAACTAAGGACCCAGCCAGCCAAATAGGGTAACCCAGGTTTAAGGAACCTCCTGGTTTTGCTGCCTGCCTAGGTCTGTAAAAACAGAGCAGCTGTGAAGCACCAGGTAAGCTGTGCCTGGGTTGGTGGGTCACAAGTTACGTAAGCCTGGTTAAAAACAGTATCTTTTTTTCAAAAAAAATCTGCTTTTCATTGGTCATCCTCATACCAAACATAGAATGGAGTTTAGGGACAGGGCAATTGTAGCTGGGCTGAAAATGATTAATGAGAACTGTATTCTCCAGCTGACTCCCCTAAATGAGACCATTCGATACAGGTTGTGCATAATGACCTCTGGTTGCCAGCAGCTACAACTAATAATGGCAGCTGACAAGAGCACTCCTACAAAACTGCCTGCCACATGGCAGAGAGGCAAACCACATGCAGCTCCAGTGGAATAAAACCAGAACCCAGAAAAGAGGGGTGTGCTTAACCCTTTCCCACTCCCAATTCTATTGTGCTATGAGATAAAAATCAGTTACACAGGTACCATTTCCTCCATTTGCCACGAGTGCAGCTTAAAGAACTTTAGCTGCACAGGCCATGTGCTTAAGACAGTAAAAAAGCAAAAGAGAGATGGAACAGGGCAGAGAGCAGAAAACCATGTCCCTTCTCCCCTGCACTTTTAAGCACAGCTATTCCCTGCTGTCATTAACACTCAGATTCCCCCAAAAGGCTACCCAGTTTCTTTTACACACCAACCCAACATCTCAGTTCTAGGCAAACAGCACAGTAGCTGTGACTACTCACTTGCCGAAACCGTTTGCAGGGAAAGTTCTTCAGGTGGGCCCCATCACTCTGTTCTCCACATTCTTTCCTCTTGTTCTGGTGTAGCTTTCTCTTTTCCTGCAAGGAGGAAGAGATCCCACCCCTGCCCCCAGCAGATGTGTCAGAACAGAGCCAAGGAGGCTGATGCTTTTGCTTCAGTGTCCCTGTCGCCACTGCCCTAGCCAGGAGAGTCAGGGCAGAAACCTGGGCCAAAGACCAGAAGGAGTAGCCCAAATGAGGTAGATACATCTTCCTCTACTTCCCAGGAAGTGGGGGGTGGGGAAACAGGGGAATGGGGAAAGGCGATACCAGAAGATACCAGTGCCAGAGTTCTCCTTGTCAGCTTTTCCATGACATCCTTAAAAGTAATGCATTCTGGTACCATTTTTAACCAACAGGAATGAGTTCTGGCCTGTCTTTGTTCTAATGCCCCATCCCCACCTCAGGACCTTTACATCCTGTATCCCAGGTTACATAAACTGTATCCTAGCTTGCTCCCAGTAGACCCAGATTCCCTGTTAAATCTTACCCAGCTTTGGCTCTTGCTTTTGGGCCCCAAAAAGGCTCTGGATTTAGCTGGAACCGTTTGAGGCCTTGCTTTCGTGAGCTAGGATTAGCATCTGCCCGGACAGTGAAGGATGCCTGCAGCCTGTGGAGTTTAAGAGTTTCAGCAAGGAATAATAATAATAATAAATTTTATTTATACCCCGCCCTCCCCAGCCAAGGCTGGGCTCAGGGCGGCTAACAACCAATAATAAAAACAAGTTGAATGAATACAACTTAAAAACCAAGATTAAAATACAACATTAAAACATTAAAATGCAGCCTCATCACAGGAGGAAAAAAGAGAGGGGGAGGGAATCAAATTGACTCCAAGCCAAAGGCCAGGCAGGACAACTCTGTCTTACAGGACCTGCAGAAAGAAATCAGATCCTGCAGGGCCCTGGTCTCATGTGACAGAGCGTTCCACCAGGCCGGAGCCAGTCTTGAAAAAGCCCTGGCTCTGGTTGAGGCTAATCTAACTTCCTTAGGACCCGGGACCTCTAGGGTGTTGCTATTTATGGACCTTAAGGTCCTCCGTGGGGCATACTGGGAGAGGCGGTCCCGTAGGTACAAGGGTCCTAGGCTGTGAAGGGCTTTAAAACCAGCACCTTAAATCTGACCCTGTACTCCACCGGGAGCCAGTGCAGCTTGAAAAGCACTGGGTGAATATGCTCCCATGGCAGAGACCCCGTGAGGAGCCTCGCTGCAGCATTCTGCACCCACTGGAATTTCTGGGACAGCTTCAAGGGCAGCGAATTGCAGTAGTCAAGCCTGGAGGTGACCATCGCATGGATCACTGTGGCCAGGTCGGGGCGGGAAGGACAGTTCCTATCTGGAACCAAACCCCTTTCACAAAGTGGGATCACTACCTTCTCTTGGTCAGAATAGGACAAATTCTAGATGAAAAACTTGAGCATTTGAACACACACACACACCCCTAGAGCTTATTTTGCTATCTTAGCCCACAGCTGTCTGTCCCTCCCACCCCTGCACCACAACCTACAGCAGCCTACAGATATATGCCCTCCTGATTTCCAAAGTTTCCTGCCAATGGGCCATTTCTTTCTTGGCCTAAGGTCCATATTTGCCCATCCAGCACCCAGTCTTGCAGTACACCCCCAATACCTACTTGGGTTCTACAGAAAGGATGTGGGCAGCTGGGCTGCTCTCGGAAAGGCGCTCTCTTTTCACAGGATTGAGTTTCTCCTAAAGTTGGGAGATAGGCAAGGGGAATAGAACAAGAAGTGGGTTTAATCTCAAGAGGTGAAAAGGGGAAAGCAAATGAAACAAACTTCAGGTGAAGGATGGCTAGGAATCTGTCCTTTACAAACACCTCAGGACTGTGTTTTAATCGCTCTTTATCAAACCAGACCCAAAGAGCAAAGTATACATGCAGAAACAGTGGCCAGTGGTACAAAGTGGCAGGAGCATGCCCCATCATTGCAGACAAAAAAACAATAGTGCCACAGGCTGGAGCCTGAGAAAGGGGAACAAATAGCTGTTCTGGAGGTGCCTACAGTAAAAGATACAGAAATAAAAGCTCCTTTATGCAGAGGTTAAGACTTTGCTCACCCAGCAGCGCATGATGTCCCAGAGCACAGATGGTGGCGCATCTGTCTTGATGGCATTTTTGCAGGCATGGGACAGTGACACCCGGTAACCAGCATGGAGGAGAGCTGACCTGGAAAGGAAATCCAGGGAAGATTTGCACAGAAATCCCTAATTTCCAAAGGGGAAGAACTTTGGAAGAAACAGTGGAGGGTTTCTCACTGTTTGAGTCAATTCTGTATTTCAAACTATAGCCAACATCACTTGTTACCTCATTATTAGAACACGGGATTCCAATTTTGGTCAGATTCAGACCATTTCATTGCACACCCCTAAACATTTGTTGCTTGTTGATGTCGGAGCACTGTAGTCTGTCAACTTGTTCGTCCCAGCTACTCTGTGAAGTGTCATTCTTTCCAAACAATACAACAATTTGAAGATGACCACCCTCAAACTGCCAGACCCCAGCCTAGAAGCAACATTGTCTTGGATCCAGAAAACCTATAGCATGAGCAATCTGCTTAGAAAAGGGAAAGTTTTCATATGTGGAAAAAAACTAAGGGATTTTAGGAAATGATATATAATGAAATGAAGATGATGTTAAAATTGGTAATTCCCCCCCAAAAGAGGCTTTTTTTCTAGGGATATGGGGGACAAATGTCCCAAAAAATATTATTAAACTATGTATGGAACAACAGCTGCGAGAATCCTATGTGTGCAGAATTGGAAGGAAGAAAAAGTCCCAACCAAAGAAGAATGGATTGCAAAACTAATGGACTGTACAGAATTGTCAAAACTGACAGCAAGAGTGAGAGACCAAAGTGATGAGCTTTTTACTGAAGAATGGAAATCCTTTTTTGGAATATCTGAAAAAGAACTATAGCCAAATGAAACTGCAGGCAGGATTTGAATTAGGAGCAGTGGGTGGAAAATGACAAAAATTGTAGTAGAGGAAATATGTATTAGATATAGCAGCAGAATATGGGTAGGAATAAACACACCACAGAGGTAAGGATGGGAAGTCACCTTGTGTTTTTTTTAAGAGAAATATATGGTATATTGAATTTTAAGTTAATGTGCTTAGGTGTTTAAAATTGAATAAAATTTATTATAAAAAGAAAAGGGGGGGCTTTTCGACAGCTTATCACTTTGGGCAACAGGACCTGTGGCTTCCTGCATAACAAAGCAAAGTTCCAGCAGCAACCTAGCATAACACAACTGGCCTACTCAGGTCTGAACTACAGAGACCCAGAGAGCCACAAAGTCCTCTATAGGACAGGAGTGAGTACCCTGTGGCTCTCCAGTTTTTTTTCAGACTCTAATTCCCATCAGCCCCAATCACTCTGATCCATAGGCAAGGCTGGTGGGAGCTGCAGTCCAGCAACACCTTGAAGGCCACGGATCAGCCACCCCTGTTACAAGAAAACACAAGAGTCCCACGGCAGGACCCTCAAGGCTTAAGCCAGACAAGATTGCTGAGTAGGGAAGTCAGAAAACAAAGGAAGGCACAATGCTCCAGTGTAGCTCTATAAAGGCTTTCAGAGCCTGACTCTGCCACCAACTAAATGAGCCCCTGCCCACTCCAACCCACACAAACTACAACCGCTCTTTGTTTGCTTTCCCCCACTTTAGGATAGGTTCTTGCAGCACAAACCCCAATCTTACCTGAACTGTAGCAGGGAAGGGCTGCTGCAACGGACGGTTTTGCTGAGATGGTCAAGGGTGTAGTAGAGAGGGACATCACTGAGCTCCTATCACACAGAGAGAAAACAATACTAGTTAAAACCGGGTGTTTGCCCTACTGTTGCCATGAAGACGACAGCACCAGTTTATCTTATATAGAGTATTTCAAACAAAGATCTTGCAGTGGTGGCTTTTTAATCTTTGTTTGTTTCTCCACCCTATTTCTAGATTGTCAATAGACCAGAGTACACTGGGTGATTCTTCTCCCTGCAGAGATTCCTTTCCACGGCGATTCATCTGCTTCAGATCTACTGCAGGTTGTGAGAACGGAGGCCTGCTCTATGGCAGAGGTGCAGAAACTGCAGCCCTCTGGGTGCTGCTGCTCCAGCTACTATGAGACGCAATGGGAGTTGGACTTTCCAACAGCATTCGGAGGACCACAGGTTCCCCACCCCTGCTCTAGAGCAAACTTTTTTGCAGGCACTCCCCTTGCTAAACACAAGGTGAGAGCATTTGCCAGAACATTGCCAGACACTGGTAGGTATTCCATTGTGGCTGTGGATTGCAGAAGAAGACCGACTGCAGTATACAAGTTCTTGCTTATCTACCATTGTTTCCCCCTTCCCTTTTGGCGTCCCTCCCTTCTTATCTCTTTTTTTTCTGTCTACCACTGCTAGTCTTCTCACTAGATGGGCTTCCAAGGAACCCCAAGGTGCCCTAGAAAAAATCTGAAAACCACTGCCCTATATGAAAAGGGTGCCAAGCACAAAACATACCCTTCCCTTTGAATTTCTAAATCAAACCAATTGCCACACAATACTGTATTCATTTGTTCATTCACACTGAGAGTTTGCACAACTCAGTGGTCCACTATGCAACATCCTTTGTTGCACCTTGGCAAAAAGCTGCAGCTCATGGGGGTGGTCTAAAGGGGAAGGGATCCTGTATGGCAATCGCCTTCATCTTCTGCACAGTCTTCCTCACCTCCATCACCATGCTCAGGATGCCCTGAATCCGCTGGCTTGTTCGGAAGCGTGCTGGGTTGCTCCCAACTGCTGACAGGACTCGCTGGACAAAATCCGCATTGTGCAGGGGCTCTGCCCACAGAGGGCCACCCAGCTGTGGGAGGAGGAGGAGGAGGAGAGAAGCAAGGGTTAGCTTGAGATCTTCTGGCCAGGGGCATATTATGAGGTATAGAGATCAGCTGGGCTCACCTGGTGGCGCTGCTGACAATACTCACAGGATGGTCCCACAGGAGGCCCACAGGCAGCCTTGTAGTTGACGCTGTTGTTTGGTCAGAGAGAGCAAAAGCAGTATTTAAGAGCCTCATTGCGGTAAATGGGGCCAATACTTTTTCTTTCCCTGTTCCTTTGTTGTTGTTTTATTAAATGTTGCTTGTTAGGTGCCCAAGTCTCTCTCTCTCTATTTATTTTTATTAATATTTTATTTATACCCCACCCATCTGGCTGGGATTCCCCAGCTATTCTGGGAAGCTTCCAGCACATATTAAAACATAATAAAACATTAAAGACTTCCTGATACAGGGAACAAATATCATTTAAGCATCCATCAGAGAGACTGTCAGTTTGCCTCCTTTGATTGGTAGCTCAGAACTGTGTCCATTATCTCTGGCATCAGGCAGAAGAGGCAGGCACAGAGGGGTTCAAACATTGATCTTCACTTCCCCAAGATCCCTTCCCGTTTGCCAATTGTTCTATTACACCGATAGGAAGCATCCAAAAATGAGCTAGCATGACTTCCACTCTAACAGAAACTTGCGCCTAAACACACCCTCCTCTCCTCACAGAAACAATACGTCCCCCTGCTTCTGACTCCCACAAACCTATTGTGTATGACTACACACAAAACTTTGGTTTTTAAAATTTGAGGCCAAAGGCTGAGAATAAAGGAAATGTTGCAATGAACCCCCACCGAAAAAGGATGCCTCATTAAGAGAGCCACCCAGGAAATGAGTTTCCCACCCTGGTCAACACAGGAACATCTGGCAGCGCAAGTGTTCCTGGAATCTGCCCACCTGACTGTCTTAGGTAGGAGGAAGAGGGGAAATGTTGTTTGATTGTTCTGTAAAAAAACATCTCCCCAGCTCTCTTACTTGTTTCCATTGTGAGCCACTTTGCCAAGTCTCTGCATATGAAAGGAGCCACAGCCCACACAGTTATAGACAAAGGCCTGTTTGCTGCCAAAAGAAAGAGAATTATTAACATGTAGCAGGCTTGGCTATAAATAAGAGGCAGGGAAAGAAAAGCCCAGGGATGGGCCTCAATAAGTATTGGTTGCAGTGGATAAGCTCCCTGTTACCTCAGCTAACTGGGAGCACCATGGACAGCCCTACACACACACACACACACACACACACACACACACACACGTGGTGACCATTTTGCACAGTGGTGCCGCTCACAGCCCCCACACACTCCTTGCCCTGCCCCACATTCTACTTTCTTCTGTGTCCAAAAGGACCTGCATATCAATGATCACATGAAGAAGAAGAAGAAGAAGAGGAGGAGGAGTTTGGACTTGATATCCCACCTTTCACTCCCCCTTAAGGAGTCTCAAAGCAGCTAAAAATCTCCTTTCCCTTCCTCCCCCACAACAAACACTCTGCGAGTTGAGTGAGGCTGAGAGACTTCAGAGAAGTGTGACTGGCCCAAGGTCACCCAGCAGCTGCATGTGGAGGAGCAGGGAAGCAAACCCAGTTCACCAGATTACGAGTCCACCGCTCTTAACCACTACACCACACTGGATGCCACTAAAACGGCTGTAAGCACAAATGGGGCACTACCCAAGGACTGAAACTCAAGTTTGGGGGTGGCTCACCTGGCAGACGCTTTAACCTTGGCTTGCCCAGTAAAGACCCGGACGAAAACACGAATGTAGAAATCTGCACTGACCGACAGGAGTGGGACAATGTAGCGCTGGTAGCAGTTGGCCCGCAGATCAATGCTGTGCAGGATAATCCGCAGGGCCTGAAGGAAGGTAGGAGGAAACTACAGTGAGAGCCATTGTTACGTTTTGCTTTTGGACAGTTAACATTACTGTGATACATGGGAACTTCAACTCTTCATGTGTCAGCCCCATAAAAATGTAAGAGTCACTCTGTTATCTTGAGGTTGGCCTTGGGAGTATGTCCTCTAGCACAGCAGCAGGCAGCCAAGCTGGGAGAAAGAGGAGTGGAACTGCAGTAGTTGTGGATGCCTGAATAGCACTGCCGGTAGATACCACTTGACCTTGCAGAACCACCAACTTGAAAGCATTCATTTCCTCTTGAGGAAGGCAATAGGCGGGCCAAAGGCTGGACAGATATAGCGATGGGACATGGGCTTGTAGTCTGGGGTTCCTGGCAGCTCAATCCACTCACCATCTCATGGCAGAACTTGCCCTTGATAGACATGGCCCCATATTTGCTGTAGCAGGTCTCCCCGGAGTTCCCAGCCATTACGGCCATGTCGGTGCATGTGACACACAGCAGGCCTGCAACAGTGTCCCCAAAGGGAAGGGAAGGGTCAGGAGATACAACACAATCTTTCCCCCAAAAAACACACCTAAAAGGGCATCAAGCAACAACTGTAGAGTCAAAGCATATGGTGCCATGACCTCAGTTTGGACTGCTGCTCTGCCACAAAGCCCATAGCCAAACCATTACATATGCTGGCTTCAGTTTCTATCTGTGCATAGGGAACAACAAAACTCTCCTGTCTCAGTGAGGCAGGGAAGGCATACAGAAAGAGTTCTGTAGCTTGCACAGCAGGAACAATTTCACTTTTACAGGAGTCTTCCAATCCTCAGAGAGCTTTAGGAACTCGCATAGCTAGACTGCCATATAATATGCCAAAAACATGTCTCTGACAAAGTCCTAGCTTTTCCGTCATGAGTCAACGTGAGGTTATGGTCCGCATTTTACATTTATACCCAGATTTTGTTTTGAACCCCCCCAAAAAAACTGTTTATAAAGGACTGACAGAAAAGCTAAGTAGGCAAAAAAACCACTGCAGAAGAAGAGTGGTACAAACAACCTGATTTTCACCATCACTCACAAAATTGGAGCTGGAAGAAGTTATCAGCTCACCTCCGTCACTCACGCTCTGAACCGCAGCATCCAGAAACATCGAAGGGCTGCCATACGGGTCCAGATCAATGACATCAAAGAGGTCTCTGTCTGCCTTGCTCTGGTACATCAGCATCCTGTGAGTGTGGGAGAAAGACCTGTTTAGAAGCACCACACTCCACACACAAAAAGAAACAAAAAGATAACAGTGGCCCAGTTCTTACTATGGAAAAAGGAGCAGGAGTCTAGCTCACAGGCCCTGAATCAGGGGTGGGGAATCTGTGGCCACCCAAATGCTGCTGGACTACAACTCCCATGATCCCCAACCATGGTCATGCTGGCTGAGGCTGAAAGGAGCAGGAGTCCAACCACAATCAGAGTGTCATGGGTTTCTTATCTCTGTTCTAAATGGAAAACCTTTACTCACCGGGCATCTGACAAGCTTGGAGTCACCAGGTGTCCGACATCATTGAGCTGGATGTTTTTGGTTATTAGCTCAACAGCCTTGGCAGATATGTCATTCGCCACCACTCTCTGAAGGCCAGGAACCTCCTTTGCAAACCGGATGGAGCGTAATCCAGAAGCAGCCAAGGCCTCCAGCACTCGCACTCCCTCCTGCAGAGAGACAGGAAGAAAGATCTAGAAAAGAGAGGTGGTGGGAGGCCCCAAAGCAACTGAGCTCCACAGATGCCTTGCTAAAAATGAACATAACAGCTGACTTCAAATGGTATCCCCTTGCCACAACTGATGGAGATGTAGAACAAAATTTTCCTCCTATGCCTTATCATCTTGTGACCAATGCACATGGTGAAGTAGACACAAATTGACTTTTGCAGCAGATCTCAAAAGACTGGGTCAGCCTTGTGAATGCCTCAACGTGTATCAAAATCTCCAGCTGTTCCCCAGATCTTGGATTTCTTGAGAATGTGTGCTAAAACACAGACTCAGTGTTGGAGTTTGGGGAGGAGAGAGGGAATAATGCAAGGTGGTTAGCATTTAGTGGAGCATTTGGTGACCACTTGTAAGCCAGGCCTCTGCACCAAACAGAGACCTTGCAGTTAAAACTGTAACACAGCTAGCATAGTGTAGCAGTTACCATGTTGGAGTCAAACTGGTAGGACCCAAGTTCAAACCCCCCACTCGGCCATGAATCTTGCTGGGTGACCTTAATCCAGTCACTATCTTCCAGCCTGATCTACCTCAGAGAATAAAAGGAGAAACTTGTATGCCACCTTGATAGCCTTGAAGGAAAGGCAGGACACAAATCAAATAGATAAAATATAACTAAGCACAATAAAACTAATACAATATATATATATATATATATATATATATATATATATATATATTGACAAAACAAAAGAAAGGAGGGAAAGGATGAACAAGGGATCAATGCATTCAGCACTACAATAAAATAAGGTGCCATCACAAGACCCTCAAACCCCCAAAATGTACATATACACGGGGACACAGCACCTGGCATACTTCTCCCACTTTCACAGCTTCATGCTCCTCATTATCTTGCTGGTCATCACCACCAGGTGTCTGCTCCAGGTCATCATCTTTTCCCCCTTTCGAGAGATCCACAATCACTTTTGAGACATTCTCCTCTCCAGGGACTGCAACTGGAACAGATGGAAATAACACAGAGTGACATGAGGTCGGGGCCTGCCATTCTCCTTACATAGATTTGCAATCCTGAAATCATTTCATACAACTGTAATATGGCATTCAACATTATGCTGAACAGCATGGACAAAGAGATTGCATATATTTTCCAGGAAGCTAAGCAGCCATTTCCCAGAAGCTGGAGAAAGGTTAGCAGGGTGCTAAGAGATCTACAATGTGCCAATCAAGCTAGAGTTCTAGCTTCTATTTACCTTGCATAGATATTCTTAGCACAATTTGTGCAAGAAGACCACAGCTGCTCATTGCTCTTTTATGGTACAGAGTGGGGTCTTGGCTAAAGAGTGATGTGTTAACCAGATCTACATTCTGTAGTTCTAGGAACAATCCCCAAGGCTTCAAAATGGGGCATGGCTAGTTCACAACAGAGCCGCTGACAGTATGCAAGCCTGCCTAAACAGGTGCTTAAAGCACAGCTGTCACAGCAAGAGGAACAACATAGAACTGAAGGAGGAAGAAGAGAGTGGAAACAGCAGGCAGAGTCAATATCAGGGTCTGCTCCAGCCAAACTGTTCTCCCCTCTCTCTCCCCTGGCCAACTTTACATTTTATAACATTTATTTGTTTTAATATTTTAAAATGTAAAGAGCCTTGGGTGCTTGGCAGAAAGCAAGTGCAGGGGAGATCAGAGCATCAACACCTCTTCTGCTCCTGTTTACTTCACAGTCAGGAGAAAGAATAGGGAAGTGCCCTAATCAAACGTTTCATTTTGAAGAGAGAGAAAAGCTGCCTCCAATGGAAAGAGGTAATTACCCCAATGTCCAGACTACAGGACAAACAACAAGGAGAGAGAAAGGTAAATCAACATTCCTGAAAAGACAATTATGCATGCCTCTTACACATCAGCGGTTTCCCCCTCTGGGTCTTGTCTCGAATAGAGGAAAATATTACTACTCACTTGAAATCCCTTTTGATGAAAGCTGAAGCCGTACAAATTCCGTAAGGACTGCACACCTATATGTGGGAGGGGAGAGAGGTGTCAGAGGTGTGATTTTTGTTATTCTGTAGCCAAGATATACTAGAAAAAAAGATTTCATAAAATTTATATACCACTTGATTGTGAAAACCCCCCTCAAAACTAAAGACCCTGGGTGTCTTCAGAACCACTCATTTTGCAGAGCACAGGCTCGTCCATCAGCCCCAGCCGACATGGATGACGCCACCCATCAAGAATGATGGGTGCTGCAATCCAGAAAGCTGGAAAGCTACAGGTCCCCCACCCCCGTGAGAAGCCATTCTGCTTCAAACCATACTCACTAAATGAGCGAACACAGCTTTCCCCTCCATATTTTTCAGCCTAAACTACTGGGTAGTTATTCGTTGCTGAAAGCTATGCTACAGTATCAGTAGACAAATCCCATAGAAAATATGTTATATAAATCAGCTTTTAAGGCTCACTGAACACAAGCATCATCACTATTATTACTAAAAAAAATCCTCTCAACTACCAGATTCCTGAAACTATCAGCCACTTGACAGAAATCTTTTTGGCAGCAAAATAGGGCTGCCCCTTCTCTGTCAAAGGACTGGCCCTTCCTTTCATCAACCCTCTTGCCAGCAAAGGGGAATTAACTTGACTTAATTACCAAAAGGGTCTTGAAGTGGGTAAAAACTAGGATGCACGTCCTCTAGCACATGTCCTTGAAGCCTGATCCTCACACACACAAAGATACTTCTAGCAAACAGAGGAGCACCCAGGACACAAATGCAGGCCTCTCCAGGATCCTTTGCCCCCAGGGTTCCTTGCAGCTTCTGGAGAATAGGGTTCCTTTTGGTGGCAAAAGTACATATCCTTGCACCACTGAAGAGATCCCAATGGAAGAGGGAGAGTTTAGCACCAAGCACATGCAGGGGTGAATTCAATGTAGTGCTAAGTGAGCTCTACTTGCCCAATGATACTTTTCACCCCTCACTTCCCTCCCTCATGTGCCCCCTAAGTCTGTTCTGGGGGTTCCCCCCAATCCTCCAGAGCAGAATAAGGGCCCCTTGGGCAGTATGCTGGGAGAGAAGAGAGAGAAAAGTCTTTCTGCAAAAGCAGACCTTGTAGCTGAATCAGGTACCCATCCTTGGAAGCCAAATGCTTCCCTCCCTCTCCCCACTCCACAATAACCCTTCTGGACATGAAGGTCCACTGAACCCACCTTCACCATAGGAATAACCTGAGGAGGTGGATTGGGGAGTCCTCAGTGAGTTAGTAAAAAAAATAAAATGAAGTGGGGTCACAACTGTAAGCAGAGCTTTTTTTCTGGGGGTACTCAAGGGTACACAGTACAGTAGTACCTCTGGATGCGAACAGGATCGGTTCCGAAGCCCCGTTTGCATCCTGAAGCGAACGTAACATGCCACTGCATGTCTGCTCGTGCACGGGTCATGTTTCGCCGCTTCTGCACATGCGCGTGACATCATTTTGAGCGTCTGCACATGCGGCAAAACCCGGAAGTAACGCGTTCCGTTACTTCCGGGTCGCTGCGGAGCGCAACCCGAAAACGCTCAACCTGAAGCGTATTCATCCCAAGGTATGACTGCACCAGCATCTTTTTCTTAGAAGAAAAACACTGTGCGAATGTCACAGTTCCTCTCTTGTTCATTACACTCAAAAACTAAGTTTAATTCGGCCAGTGGTTGCAGGCCCCTTCTCATTCTCACAAAATCAAAGGGGCAGCCTCTTCCAAAATGCAAGAGCAGATTCCAACAGTCCATCATTTGCAAAATTAAATGGAAAGCAATCTCTTCCCACATGTCTACTTACGTAAGGTCTCTGTTAAACTCCTGAACAGGGTTGTAGAACACTTCATTGGCACTTGGGAAAAATATTTTCCCCTTCCCTTCAGTGACCAGGGTTCCTCCATTCTTTACTGCCTCACTGCTACCAGTAGTGCTCACGATAGGGGACTGAGCCGCATTTTGCTCCAGATTCGAGTCAGCTGTTTCCATACATTGTGGCTGATCACCATCCATGGCTTTCACAAAAATATTTCTGACTTTAAGAGCAATTAAAGGTGAAATATTCCAGGCCTTTTGAAGCTGTAGAATTCCTGCCCTTCTGTAAGGAGGTAAGGTGCCTCCCAGAGTCCAAATCCACAGGAGACACTTGCTTTTCATTAGTACAGGCTTCTTCCTGAGTATTTTCTGAAAAGTATAAGAAAAGCTATTTCTACTGCATAATTTTCCAATCATCAGCACTGCTGTTCTGTATATGAGTGACAGCTTACATACATTATGATAGCTGCCCGCTTCCAAAGATATGGGTAGCAAGCGGTGATTAGTTAAAAAGGAAAGGCCTCGCCTGCCTTTAAGAGCAAGAGGCCCTTAATTTTTTTTTAAAAAAGATAAAGAATTATCAGATTTTAAAAATCAGCCTTGAATTTAACAACTTACCTGATAACAATAGGCACTTAGGAAGTCTATGCAGAGAATTCCATGCAGGTGAGTGGGCTAGTGAAGGACGAATGGGTCTCTCCATTTGACCTCCACCGGCCCCCATGCTCTCCTGGTGAATTCTCTGAGCCAGCCAGCTGGCAATCCAGCTGGCAGGGGGAAACAAGACATGCAGAGGTAGCAGGAAAAAGCATGCAAACTGCTTCCCAAGCTTTGCTTCTCCTTCTTCCTCTCACTTATACTCTAATCTGCAAGTGGACAGCCATAGCTCAGTGGTAAAGCATATGTAGCATACAAAAGGTCCCAATTTCAATCCCCAACAACTCCAGGTACTGCTGGGTGAGGACCCTGCCTGAAATCCTGGAGAGCCACTGCCAGTTAGTATAGACAACTATGTACTAGATGAACTAAGGCTCTGACTCAATATAAAGCAGTTTCCTATGCCCCTAAGTTAAAATGTTGTGATGTACTGCTGGTATAAGGCTAATTCTGTGGCTTCTAGACCAGTGCTGGCTCACAGTCCTGTCTCAGCTGCCTAAGGGCAAGTGGTACCTGGCAGTGCAGCAGATCTTACTTGCGCAGGACTACTGGAAGGCCCACCAGCTCACCAATCAAATGAGAAAAAATGGATGAGTTGCCAAACGCATCTTCCAACATGCAGGAGGGGCAGCAGAGTTAGGGAGGCTAGCTATTCAAGTTATTCTTTAATTAACCACCTTCAGGAAACACTTTATCCAAACTATAGGAAATTTGCTGGGCTTTAACACAAAGAAGGTAAGTATTAAAGTAATGGGTCTTGATCATATTTTCTCAAAACTATTTAACTCTAATATTTGACACTTAACTGAGAATTCTCGATTGGCTGCTGTTTGCACACCACCATAATTATGCTCTTACTCCGCATTGCTGGCTGTAGGTTTCTGCGTCTGATCAGAACTGGGAAGCTTGCAGCAGCACCGGGAAAAGGAAAGAAAATACACAACACTTCAGATCCATCTTTTCCATAATCCTCCTCCTAGTCTAAGGAATCGGAAACAAAGCTAAGCCAGCATATCACGAACAGCATAGATTGTGGAGAATAGGAAAGTAAATGCTTTATTCACACTCCGGGCGGAAGGAAACAAAACATGTTCCATAATAGAATCTGAAGCTTGCTCCAGTCTAACAATCACCAACCTCTTTAACTCATCCTCCAACCCAGAATATTTCCTTCCCAGAAGCAGCACAACCAACCAGCACCGACTTCCACGCTTCTCAGCACAGGCTATGTCGACGCCGCCATATTGAAAATTGTGGGAGACGATCAGCTGACGCTCTTCCGACCAATAAAACTAGCGGCGGATGGGACGGCTATAGGGTCAAAAAAGAGACGTAGCCCAGCTTTCAAAACGCAATTAGAAAAGCTGGAGTTCTTTAAACTCATTTGCGAGGGGTCATGCGTCGTTCCTTTGAACACGACTTCTTCCATGATCCGGATGTATATGCGGCTTATACGGGAACATCTGCAGTTTATAGTTTCGTTCCCCAGAAACGATTTGCAATAAATGGCGTTGAGAATCAGTGGGAATGTAAGCCGTTAGCCGGTATTTCTTAGAAGTCTTCGTTGGGGGGGGGGCGCAGGGGGGAGAAGAGTAGTTCCTTTTCCATCTTGCAATATAAAACTTTTAAACCATATCGAACTCAGTGGGGCATAATTTCTCCGTGAACAGGCATTAACTCCGTCTGAAAGAGTCAAAGGTAACAACGTGGCGAACTTCTACACCAAGATAAGTGAGAGTGGTGACAGTTAGTAGGTCCCTTTCGCGCTTTTCAAGGATTTGGAAACACCTCATTAATCAGAGTCGGACTGTGGTACTTCGCCAAGCTCACATATTGCGATTTCCACATCAGTTCAATAAAAGCATCCACTTTCTAGTCCTCAACCTCTACGTTCAACGAAGGGGTGGATACACTTTACTGGGGGTCAGAGTGGGAAGACACCCAACCAATAACCTTGAGGTTATTTGACTGAAGCTAAATTGTACATCAAGGTTGAGGGTGGCTATGCACACTTGCTGATCTGTGCCTACATATCTCTCTGTATATTTTAAAATAACAATATATATGCTACCCTTCAATTTATTGAAAACAATATTAACACCAGGCTGGGCATCCTCACTATGCTGATTAGACTTCTTAGTTACAGCAAGCTTCCCCAGACGTATAATTTTGTTACGTATCCTTGTTCTTAAAATCTACAGATTTTATCTGTATTTTTCATAAATGTTTCACACTGTTTTAGGTAAGTCACTTAGGGATTCCCCCTCTTTTATGAAGCAGTTAATTTTATTTATTTAACAAGATTTATAAGCAATCTAAATATTAATAAGCATGTTTTCAGGGTGGCTTACAGTATATTTGATATCTTGGTAGATCACTTGATATTTTCTAGGCTAAACAACATCAGTGTTAGGACTCAGTAGGGCAGTTCAGATTATCGTCCTAGCACATATGAGAGAGAGAGCAGGGCTAGCCCCTCATCCCATCCCTTAAATATAGGGGTTTCTGTTCATATGTTTGCCCACTGTGCATGGGCATTCAATGGGCAGGGCTAGGCTAGCCAGATAACATCAAGGACAAGGCCAGCAACATTGCTCTGTTCTTTGCACGGATATCCTTACATGTATTGCAATATCCTGTCAAGTTTATCTACATATACAAATCAGGTAGACAAAAAGATAAGGATCTTTAGATGCAAAGGAGCACACCAATACCTTTACAAACTGGTCATATGTTTGTTTACTCCAAAGTAAATCCCACTGCATTCAGTAGAACTTACTCCCAAATAAACACACATAGGATTGCACCTTTAATAGCTGTAAAGAGGGAGGGATTTGGGCAGGTGTGTCTTGCAATGCTGAACTTGCCTCTTCTACACAATTATTTAAAAGTATGCAAGCCTATCTTCCTTTACACGTAGCTGCCACCTTTTTTTTGTTCTTGCTCCTTTAGTAGCAATCTCATACTGAAAAAATAAGCAGGTAAGGCTTTTCCTGGCACAGGGATGCAGTAATGTGGATTAAATGCAGAAATCAAGCAGGGACTGTTTTTCCTATACACAGTTCAGAGCCATTTTTGTGCAATGTACTTACTCTAAGCTGTTGGCATCTATCTGCTTTGAGAGACAATGCAATATGCCTCTGGGGATGAAGTCAAACCGCTGCATTAGTGACACTGAAGTGACCTCTCCAGGACACAAGCCTGGGCAGTGTGTATGGAGGTTTTGGGCCAGTGTGTATGGGCTGCCCAGATGACAAGACCCCCATTTTGGCCTCATTTATGTGGTCCAAAGGAAAATTTAGAGCAATATGTTTGGCACCAGCTTGGCTTCAGGAGTTGCCAGGAGGTATCCAAGGCGCCACCCAACTGCCTTAGGGACTCCTGATTTATGTAGGGTTTGCTGTTAGACTTTGTTTCTCCTGAAGATATCCCACAAGACAGCAGAGATTTAGGATCAGAGTTTTCCTTCTCCTAGATGGGCTACCTTCCTAGGTTGATGAGCCCAATCTACTCCCTGACTTCCCTCTACAGCATGTGCAGAAACGGTCTTATTGACTGCTGGACCCACTATTGGTCTCATCCACTCGATCTGCCGGAGCCTGCCTTTGCATGCAAGTTAAGTCCCTAACTCACCTGGTTTAGCCAGCCAGTCGAAGTTGTTCCTGGGGTGTGGCCACTGTTGCATCTGACAGCTTCTAGGAGCCACAGGTGAGAGCTGAATGCAGGGTAAGGATGATGTCTCCCACCAAAGGTACTACCCCTCCCCTAGCACCCCATATTAAACGAATGATGTTCAAATCCCCACTCAATAATGAAGTTCACTGGATGACTTTATAACCTGGTTGCTACAGCCACCATCTTAAGATGAGTATCTGACAACCCTGTCTACCTATAAGCAGTTTTTCAACCTGGTATATGGTTGATCACAAATGGAGGCCAAATACTAGAACATGTTGCCCCTTCATCCGATGGGTGGATTAGATGGCGTTGCATCAAGAATTTTCTCACACTGTCCAGTGCACTTTCCCTCCCCATGACTTTCCTATCTCAAAATGTCTGATCTTTGGGGGAAGCAGGTTTCTTGTGGAAGACTTCCAAATCAACTTTTATTGCACAACCT
This sequence comes from Podarcis gaigeae, assembly GCF_964106915.1. Classification (NCBI taxonomy): domain Eukaryota; kingdom Metazoa; phylum Chordata; class Lepidosauria; order Squamata; family Lacertidae; genus Podarcis; species Podarcis gaigeae. Next base: position 45,373,752 of record NC_139679.1, read on the forward strand.
GAATTTGCTGGTATGTGATTCAATCACACCTGAAAATAGCGACAGCCTGGAAATTCCCTCAGAGAATGTTATAGTCAAAGTGGAGTTCAGATTTGAGTCTTCCATAGTTAAGGTCACCATGTAACTCCAGGTGTTGCTAAGAATGCCAACTCTTTTCTGGTTCCTGTTCCTCCACCCAACAGCAGGTTATGATGCTCATCTGCATATTGTGAAAATGCACCTGTTCGTTTCTACAGATAAAGCTGCAGCTAAAAGCAAAGAATTAGGCCAGGCACCTTTGTGTGATGAGTTGGCAAGTTTAGTGACAACATCACAATGGCTCTTACTAACAGAAGTGGCTCAAATGATGATCACAGGTTCCGGGTTGGTTCATATGGGGAGAGTCAGTTCTTCAGGTGTTGCAGTCCTGAAGCTGTTTAAGGGTTTATAGATCAAATAACAACACTTTGAATTGGGACCAGAAACTAACTGGCAGCCAGTGCAGTTGGGCCAGGATTGGTGTAATATGCTCAAGCCATCTTGCCCCATTACCTGACCACTGAATTCTGCACCAGCTGAAGTTTCCAAACCGTCTTCAGAGGTATTCCCACGTATGGAATGTTGCAATAATCTAACTTAGAGGTTACCAGAGCATAGACAACAGAGGTTAGCTTATCTCTTTCCAGATAGCGGTGCAGCTGGGCCACCAGCCAAAGCTGATGGAATGTGCTCCACACCACAGATGCTGTCTGAGCCTTGCGACAGCAATAGATGCAGAAGTACCCCCAAGCTGTGCACCTGCGACTGCCCTAACCCACTGAAAACTAGCTTCCTTTTGAAACTATATGACAGTGTTTACAGCACTTTAACATTAGCAAACGGGTCCTTGCTCAAGCCTTGCATTCTACTTTTAGACAAGGGGCAAAAGGGAGATGAAAGCGTAATGATGTGTGTGAGCAAGAGAAGTTACATATTTATACTTTTTTTTCCCAGCTGAGCATGAGAACAGAGGACTTGCTTGATCAACTGTGTTTGTGCACCTGGGAATTCAGGGTGGAGAAAAAGTAAGAATAGGTAATCTTAAATGCTCAGTTCTGTATCAGAAAATTATGAGAATGTCTAGAAAACATGAAAAAGTGCTTAAGTTTATTTTTCTCTTTCGTATTGAAAGATGTTCGTACAGAATATAACATTATTTTCAACTCCTTTTCCCCCCTGTCACTTGTCTGAGTTCATCCCAGTGTTGACTTTGGGGAGTTGCTAGGTGCCTTGAACATTTTGTTCCCTCTTCCAAGACTAAAGCCTGAACTTTTATCGTTATCCAACTCCGTTTAATGACAAGTCTTTTGGATTTGAGGATTTCTGAAAGCTTGATTTTGTTTCAGTCAGGATAAAGTGAATGACTTGACTCAGGTTTTTGGGAAACTTCTGTGTGACTCATGCTGTATGTAGTTGACTTGAGAATTAATTGCGGGCAAACGGTGCGGGAAGAGAAAAGCTAGCTCCCTTTTGTTTTCATTCGTCGGCGGAGTTTGGAGACAGGAATCAAACTTGGTTTAATTTATGCGCCTCTAGGCACAAATCGGGGAGGATTATGCCCGTCATCCTGAAACCCTTTCCTTAAATTTTATTTATTTTAATTGCGAATCCTCAGATTGGAACATTTACTTCCCCGGGTTAAATACAGAGCTTCTCCAGCCAGCTCCTGGGAGATCACTCGCTTCCAACTCTCGGAGAACAAAGTCAGGCTGGCTGGCAAGTTCAGAAGCAAGTATTTCCCAGTTCCAAGGCAAAGGGGAGAGGAGGGGCGAGGGAGGGAGCAGCAGCTGGCTCGGAGCTCCGCTAGCAAGGCCTGTGGGAGCGCAGAGACGGAGGCCTGGCTTGGCTGGGCAGAGCACTACAGCGGCTCGCAGGCTGCTCCATCCACCAGCTCGGCTCTCTGCTGAGCCTGCCTAGGCTGACAATGAATGGCTGCTGCTAGTGCTGCTTGGAGGGCTAGGGGAGCAGAGCCCCTCCATTGAGCGACATCTCCTCTCCCCCCCCCTTCTCTTTGCGCAGGTGAGAGCCACGTCGCCCCCCTCCCTTCCAGGAGACCTCGCCACTCCAGGGTCGCCCCCCGCCCCACACTTTTAAGTCGGGGCACCCACCCGCCACCCTCCTTCCAATGCATGCACCCCTCCCCCCATTATCCCGGGTGTTTAAACTTTCCTCGCCCTCGCCAAGCAGCCCTCTAACCTGCCGGGTTCGCCCAAGGGGGGCGGCGGGGTGGGGGAAAGGGGATCCTTAAAATAGCAGCTGTTGCCTGCGCCGATTTCCCCCCCCCCCGGGTGGGAGAGGCCCCCTTTAGCAGCCCTCCCCGTCCCTCTCTTCCCCCCACCCTCCCTCCGTCGCACCCCAAACCGGACCCCAAGGGAGGACCTTTGCGCCTGCCTTCGGGGTGTGGAGGGAGAGAGGAGCTGCGCCCCTGGGCTCCCCTGCTAGGCCTTCTTGCAGTCGGCGACCCCTTAGCAAAGTGTGTGTGTTTTGGGGGGGTGTGTCCCCCTTACCCCCCACCCGCCTTCGTCCTCCTCCCCGGACCTCACAAGCAACGTGGTGGCGCTCGCTGTCTCTCCCCGGCCTGCGCCTTCTCCACCGCACAGGCTGGCTGGCCGAGAGGGAGGGCGCGGGCTTCCCCTCTCCGCAGGCCTGTCCGAAATCCCCCGACGTTCCCTGCGGGGGCTTTGTCCTGCTCCTCCTCGCCTCGCTCCCCCCCGGGCCCGGCCGCCTAGAGGAAGGGCGCAGCGGCGGGGCCACCCTCGAGGGAGAAGTTTCGAGTGGGAGCCCCTTGGCGTTGCCAGGCGAAGAAGGCCTGGCCGGGCGGTTGGCTTGGAAACCCGGAATTCGGTGGCTTTCGGAGGATGCTTTTGGCCCACGGTGGGGGAAGGGGCGCGGAAAGAAAGCGGCAGGGGAGAGGAGAAGAGGAGGGGCGCTTCCCTTCCTCCTCCTCCTCCTCTTCCAGCGGGGGGAGGAGGTGGGGAGGGGGCAAAATGTTCCTTTTCCTGCAATGGGACCTTTCAGAGTTTAAAAATGGGGGGGGGGGGTTTCCAGGGAAAAAGTTCGAGAAACGAAACTTCAGAAACTTTCACTTGTGGGGCAGCAAAAGTTAAGATCGATACTGGTTCGAAGAGACCATGCTGGGAATGGGGGGTTTATTAACTGTTTTGGCGTGCACGTTCACTCGGAAATTACAGTATTACTCTCTCGCTGAGATTAATGGGAGTTTACTCCCAAACATAGACTTGGTTTACAACTTCCTGGGGTGGCGGGTGGGGAATTAAAGTTTTCACTGGTTGTTTTGGAAGGGGTGGGATTATGAGTATTTTACTTAGGTTAACTCCTTATGCACGTGGTAAGGGAAGGAGAAGGTCACAATGTGGCTCTGACTTGAGGATAGTTTTTGTTCTCTTGAAGATACTTGTGGAGGTGGTGCAGTATGTTCCTGATAAATGAACATTGTAAACAAGTTGCCACTGAATAGCTCACCATATGTTATTTGTTTTCTTAAGTCTTTGCTTTTCTCTCTCTCGCTCGCTGGATTCCAATTTGGCCTTTCTAAGTGCCAAGTTTATTCTACCAGAGGACACAATTGTTGTCTTGTCAACTTGTGACTTCACAACAGAAAAGAGTTGTAGTGTTACTTTTCATAAGCAGGTGAGCTATTCAAAAATAGTGCATGACGACTTTGCAGCAAAATTGGCTCTGAAAAGAGGAATACCACAGGTATATGGCAGTGTATACATTGTTAACTGAGCTCCTCAGAAGGGCCTCTAAAAGTTAGGTCCTGCTGTAAATTGCAATAACATCTTATATAGATTAAGGCTTTAATAAGAATATTCTGTCACAACTGAGATCTGACTAATGGGAGGGAGACGGTGCACAGACAATGGAACTCTCCAAAGATTACCTTACTGGTACTTGAAGCTGTGTATTATAGTTAGCAGTGTTATTTAGAGCAAGGCTATATTCTGCAGCCACAGTCCAAACCAAGTTCTGCTTCTAATAAGTTCTGCACAAACAGATAACAGACTCTTGTAGAACAGCTGCATGTCTGTCTATTCAGAAGTAAATCTTGCCAAGTTACATGGGGCTTCAAAGTAAATGTTCACAGGATTGCTGCTTTGGATCTATTTTATTTTTTCCTGTACACATAAATTAAAATAAAGATGAGCATCACAAACAATAAGCAAACAATTAGAGTACAGAAGCGGTTATTTTACAAAATTATTATGACTTACACAATCATTTAAACAGGTGTTGATTGAGCTCCAGCAGACTCACTAGCTGTAGGGAGATCATATTTTTCAAAAAAAACCCATTCACATTATGTATGGGAGACAGGTGTCAGTGAGATGGTCTTGGTGAGTCTGACCCCTGCTGAGTTGCAGTGTTGGGTCAATTTCTCAGAGAAAACTGTCTGCTGTGCCTTTGATATATACCCCTTAATTGTAAATCTGATTTAAGAGGCCAAGTGCTGTGCAACTTCCATTTATGCCACTATCAGCAGAAAGATTTTAAGATCCATGTGTAGCACTGAGCTCTTCTGTTCTAAGGGGTTGGACAGGAGGGCTAATGCTGAGTCTGGGATGATCAGATGGCACAAAATATCAGCTATTATTCTAAATATATTCTTGTCAAAAGATTTACTCCCTGGGGCATGACAGTCATAGATGAATTAAGGAACCATCCTTCTTGCACCCTCTTCAGCAATGAGGAAAGGTGACACTGAGGAGAGATGGCACTGTTAACTCAGTGAGGGCTGACAGCAGTATAGTTCTACTTGCAGATTTGAGCTTATCTTCCCTGAGCTTGGCAGAAACCCTGTGAAGTCATGCCATCACTATACTAATGACTTGTAGCTCTACTTCTCCATAACATCTATGTCAATAGAAGCTGTGCATGGTATCGTTCTGGAGCAGCTGTCCAAGTTAGGGGAGGTAAGCACCGCTTGGCACTGGTTCCAATCCTACTTGGATAGTAATTTCCAGAGGGTGATACTTGGGGAGTGCTTTTTGGCCCTGTGGAGCCTTCAATGTGGGGTTCCTCAGAGTTTGATTTTATCCCCCATGCTGTTCAACATCTACGTGAAACCACTGAGTGGGGTCATCCAGTGTTTTGGAGTACATTGTGAGCAATATGCTGATGACACATCTGCAGGTGTGGCAGTGGAGGTGTTGGACCGTTGTCTTGCCTTGCTAATGGACTGGATGAGAGCCAATAACTGAAGCTCAATCCAGATAAGACAGAGGCACTGTTAGTGGATGGTTCCCTAGGCCAGATGGATGGGAAGTTGCCTGATCTTGATGGAGTTACTCTCCCTTTGAAGTGGGTATGCAGCTTAGAGGTACTTCTGGATCCGTTGCTGTTGCTTGAGGCCAGGTAGCTTCTGTGGCACAGAATGCCTTCCAACAGCTTTGGCTGGTGGCCCAGCTGCACCCCTCTCAGGACAAGAATAGCCTAACTTGTGTTGTTTATGCTCTGATGACCTCTAGGTTAGATTACTGCAGCATGTTATATGTAGGGCTCCCTCTGAAGATGGTTCAGAAACTTCAGCTGGTGCAGAATTCAGCAGCTAGGTTGCTCACAGGGGCAAAATGACTTGAGCACTTCCAATTAGTTTCTGGGCCCAATTCAAAAGTGCTGGTTTTGATCTATATACCCTTAAACGGCTCAGGACCCCAGCACCTCAAGAACTGACTCTCCCCATATGAATTAACCCAGACCCTGCAATCATCACCTGAGGCTCCTCTTCATATGCATCCTCTGCAAGTCCAGAGGGTGGCAACATGAGAACAGCCCTTTTGTGAGATGACTTCCTGCTTGTGGGATGCTCTCCCCAGGAAGGCTCACTTGGCACCTTCATTACATATCTTTAGGGGCCAGGTGAAAAAGTTCCTCTTCTCTCAGTTCTTTGGTTAATTATGCCTTTTAAACTGTGGGAAGGGGTTATTTTTTGTCATTATGTTATGTATTTTTGTGTTTTTATACTGTAAACCTCCCTGTGATCCTCAGATGAAGGGTAATATAGAATCATGATCATCATCTGGAGCCTTCTGTGGGTACAGTGGTGGAGTGGATGAGGGCCAAAAAGATAAGCTGGAATTCTAGAAGACAGAGGCACTTTGAGTTGGTGGTTCTTGTGTCTAGGAGATTGGCCATTTATCTGTTCTGCATGGGGCTGCAGGGAGTCAAACTGTTGCCTTGCTCTCCCCGGCCTCAACTCCCTGCTTGCTTTGGCTTTAACTCTTGTTCATCTGTGACAGAAAGTGTTCTGGTTCAATCAGGTGAAGATTGAGTAACTGGTTCAGCAGACCTGAACCAACTGGTTCAGTTCCAGTTCATGTATGAAAACTTACTTGTCATTTACATACGTGGAGATATTCAGCAGTGCAGTATTGGATCCTTAACTCCTTAACTCTGTATGGTTACACATACTGGATAGAAAAACTGTGCAGGGGTGGATACACAGGAAAAAAAACACTTGGTGATCTGGATTATTTATCCTAAGAGATGTAACAGGAGTGAATCGATTCCTTTTAAGAATTATGTTCTCTTGGTGGTTTCCACCCATCCAGCCCCATGTTTCTGGATTCCCTCTTTATTGTCTCATGGAGAATAAGGACACTGGGAGGCTGCTGGACTATGTACTTGCTGTCTGGGTCCCTGTAAACCTAATTATCACAGAAGTAGCCTGTTTGTCAGGGATCTTACTGTTTAATCAACAACTATTTGCATCCTGACCCATAGGTCAAAGGTTAGAAAGATCGGGTTTTGACCACTTTAATAGGGACACAGGCTGCTGCAGTGCTGAACCAAGGGGAAAGCATTTTGCAGTGCACATTCATTTCTTCCTCTCCCTGCCTATTTCCTCCACTGAGCTGTAAAGCTTCAGTCTCTGTACTGCCTCCTGCTTTCCAGACAGAGGGCAGAGTATGGAAGACAAATTCAAAATGTGTAAAAACTCTCCCAGTTATTGGTTTCATATATACATGGTAAATTCTGGTTGTGGCAACTGCATGTATCATTGCAGTGTTGTTGGTGTTGTAGTTTTTAGTTAGAACCTTATTACCTGAACTGTAATGAGTCTCGAGGGGCTTGTGTGTTCTGTTCACGTTCATTGAAAATTTTCTGATAGTCAAATAAATAGTTGGTTTGGTGTTGAATTTAAATCCCTAGTTCTATGAAATTGCAGTGCTCCAAATTAGCGGGCTCCGGCATCCATTGTGATCTTTGGGGATGTGACGTTCCATTGTAAGGAGGCATATCTGATGGCAACCCTATCTGAGCCTGGGGTATTGTCCTATTCAGTGGCTGTAGGGCCAAGTGCTGGCAGAGAGAGAGCTTAATGTGTTAATATGGTTATATAATGATGCATGTTACCAAAATAAATTGCAGATGCATTTGTACATTGAATATGATTTTCAGTTTTGGCCATTTCATCTTAAAATTGTAGAACTGGAAAAGATGCAGGGGTGGGCAGAATATAGAAGGCCTTTCACAGGAGAAGAAAGTAAACCTACTGAGAGCCATTGGAATAGATAACCAACACCTAGGTGAGAATATGAGTCATTTCTGCAAATCACAGCTAGATTGGAAAATCGGTTTTGTTCTTTCACTTATTATAACTGATGGATTCACTTATTAAATTAACACAACTGCCCTACCCCCACGGTACAGTTGCCCTGTGATACTGCTTTGCTACAGAAACAGGACAAAGAGCCAACATATAAGTAAGTTCAAAAGAGGACAAGAGCAATTTATGAGTGATAGAAATATACCGGTAGGCAGAAGCCGTCTAAGATGATTGGGGTAGTGTGTCATTTTGCTGAAAGAGTCCGTAGTCCTGAAATTGCTGAAGGTTGAAAAGAATACAAGAGCAGGTTCCTTATTAATAAGCTGAGCAGTTAATGTTCCCTGTAGCAGATTTTGGGCACACCCAAGATGGTCATGTGTACATTTGCCCTAGCCTAGACACTTAGAAGAATTCTGCTGTAACATATGAATAATATGGTTATGCAAGAGTAGTAGAGTTTTTTTAATGTAAGAAAATAGTTTGAGGTAAAACATGGAGCATGAAAGTTGGCTTTGTTCCCTGATGAACAAACAAAAAGAGAGAGAGGAGGAATATTGGAATTTGACAGGGAAGAAAAACTAGATTATTTACTTTAGGAGATGTTTGTGACTTCCCTGTGATGGAATATACACATCTCATACAGACTTCTTAGGCAAGAAGAAATTTCAAACAGGCTGGCAGAGTTTTCCCTTCCTGTGTGGCCAACAAGGAAACTCATTGGGTGATGAATGAGAGAAGGATCTTGTCGACTTTTTTTTTTAAATAAAAAAATAAACCTGGACTGCTGAGAGGTTAGTAGCCTGAGTTTTGATGTTGGCCATAGAGGAGGGCTCTTTTCCTCCATGGCTAGCATGGATATGTAGGATAATAAATGATAATTATTGCACAATAGTAACTTTTGTAAACTTACTTACAAGGCTGCTCTTGTATATCCTTCCATCCTCCCAAGCATTTAAACCTGGCAATACCCAGCCACCATAGTTTGTCCTTGGTGGATGAGTCTGTCTGGAAGAAAGATGATCTTAAGAATACAATGAGGATGCGGGTGTGTTTGGAGTCTTGGATGAAGAACATTAATAGAGTGAAGCCTCTGAGTGGCCCTATAATGTCTCAGTATGAGCTCATGGGCACAGGTCAGGTTGTCTATGTATAAACAAATAAGGCAAGAGGCAGTTCAGTCACCAGGTCTGCTGCTGGTTGGTTATTTTTCCAGGTTCTGTGCTTCTACTACTTTGGTTTCTGTATTGATTCAAGTGTAAAAGGAAGCCACAAAGTCCTACGCATTAATTTGGTTCCTGTTGGCTTTGCCAGAAAGAAAGGAAAAAAGGTAGAAGGTTGTTGTGTCGGTGAAACAGTGAGGCATTTGTTTTATACTCACAAAGGTTGTGTAGTCAAGGGAGATCTTATGTTGTTGCTGTGACAGACTTGGGTTTTATATATACAGAAAGAATCTTGGGACAGGAAGAAGCTAGGAAATATTAAGGGCTGTTGAATTATCTTTTGCCAACCATGGCTGGAGTCAGCATCATTTGGGGGCAGGGGGTGAAGTCTGGTGCTCTCATATTACAAAATTTAACATCTACTTGCCTTATCCTCTTAAATAACTTACAGCATCTCTGTGTGTGTTCTGTCAGTAACAAGAAAATTAACAATCTTAAATAGTAACTTCTAAGCCTGGGAGACAGAAGCAAAAATACTCTTCTTTGCGAGCTGTGCTATGGTCGCTGTCACTAAAGTATCCAAACACAAAACGTTCTGTGATTTACACTGCCTGCATAACGAAGAGACCAGCCCAAGTGCCAGCAGGCTTGCAATCCCTCAGATACACGGCAATAACTTTCTGAGGTTACTAAATTGCTCAAGGTTCTTAGAGCGCTTCTTTAACAGAAGCATTGGGTTTCGTGAGAAAATGCCTTTCCTTGTTAATCTGCATGGCCCAATCCATTTAGTGCTTACTTAGAAAAAGGTACCGCTGAGTTCACTACTCCTTTTAAAAAAAAGTTTATTCATTCATTTTCCAATTTATGAATTCACTACTCCTAAGTTAAGAGTTCAGTTAGAGCACATGATTATCTAGTCCAGTTTCTTGCCTCCAACAGAGATCACAAAGCTCAAAACAGAGCATCATGGAGAGAGCCCTCCTCTGAAGTTTGTCCCCTAGCACCTGGTAAACTGGAGAGATACTGACTCTGAATATGGAGGCTCTGTGTTCACTCTTTACAGCTACTTCATTTAAGGCAAGTCATTTCTGGAAACAACTTGCCAGACTTGCTACTCAAGCCATCCAAGGACACAGGCTGATCAGACTTCTTGTAGGCTGTAAGCAGTTGGTACCTATCTGCAAGGCTGAACTTCTGGTTATAATCTTTGCTATAGGCCTAACCCTTGGGTACCTTTCACAACACACAACTCCAAAGGAGTAAGGAATTTGGTATCAACAGAAGCTATCCTGCTTTACTGAGCAGAAACTCTTAATTGATGGAAGCTTTGGTCATTTGATTCCATGATATTGTTGGGGGTTAATGAGGAATTGTGGGAAGCTGCTGTGTTATGAGTCACACGGTACTCCCACACCTTGCCTCCCATTCCCAATCCCAGCAAAAGCATGTTAATGGGTTTCCTGCCCTTGAGTTGTTAACATGTGTGATAAGCCTATGTGAAACTGCTCTCTGACTTTTACTTTGGTTTGCTAGCATCCAGGCCCAGGACTTGAAGTTAAGGCTGTCAGTTGAGCTATATTTTAATTGGCCTTTTGCTCACTAAATTACCGTATTTTTTGCTCTATAAGACTCACTTTTTCCCTCTTAAAATGTAAGGGGAAATGTGTGTGTGTGTTATGGAGCAAATACAGGCTGCGCAGCTATCCCAGAAGCCAGAACAGCAAGAGGGGTTGCTGCTTTCACTGCGCAGCGATCCCTCTTGCTGTTCTGGCTTCTGAGATTCAGAATATTTTTTTTCTTGTTTTTCTCCAAAAACTAGGTGCGTCTTGTGGTTTGGTGCGTCTTATAGAGCGAAAAATACGGTACTCCAAAAAGAAAGAGGGAGAGAGATGATCTCTGCTTGCAAGGCAACTTTGAGATCTCCTGGGGGCAAAAGTGAACTTGCTTTTGTGAGAGCCAGGCGGTGAAACTGATGGGGGAAATCATATTTTTTCTGATAAGTGTATCCATAGAAATGAGAGAAGTGAAATGTGTTAGCTCATAAAAATACTAGGTGAATGTGAATAGTTCCACAAACCATGGCTGAGTAACTGAAGCCTCATTAATGTGCTTGCTAACACTGGATTACTCTGAGAGCAGAGTCATGTTCCCATAGGGACTTCCTTGGTGGATAAGTGCTTTGCTGCCATAGCACAGAGCAGAATAACATTCTGGAGAAGCTATGATACAAGACACACTCAGTCTTCTCTTCAGTCATTTCAGGCTGATATGCCACTGATTTTTGCCCCAAACTATTTGCTTTCTAGATAGGAAATATCACTGAGATTTAGCCTTCATTTCTCTATTTCAGTGACTGGCTGAAGGTTAACAATGTGGGACTCTCAACATGGGAGTCACAGGGCAGTTACTAAGCAAGGTGAGAACCAGTGCAGTGGCTAGTGTGTTGGGATTAGATTGGGCAGACATGAATTCAAATCCCCTCTTTGCCACAAAAGTCACTGGGTGACTTTGGGCCAATCACTATTTCTCAGCCTAATCTATTTTGCAGGATAGGGGTTCGAAATTAGCAGGGCATCAGGTGCATTTTGCGCCTAAAGATTCTCCATTTGCAAGCACCTCAAGAAGTCTGGGTGTCATTTTTTGCACCTGGCTGACACTCAGGGATTAGTGAAATGTATGTGCTTTGAAGCCTCAAAGTATATGTTAAGGACAGTCAATATGTTAAGGTATTTAACAATAAAGAGTAGAGTGTTATGAAAACTGAACCATGGTACCAATATTTTTATTGTAAACAAATTAAACATGTATTAACAATTTCTGCTAAGAATGTGATATTAACTATGTGTAACCTATGTGAATTGCACATTAGTTTATGACTATCAAAATAATAAAAATAAAAAGTGTTGCTGACCCACCCCCCACCCATGGTGACTAGGCATTCTGTTTTGGCGCCCACAACCCAGGTCCCATAAGCCATTTGGCTCCTAGATTTTCTATCACAGTTTCTAATACTGAACTTGTGAGAATAAAAGTAGGGATGGGGGTGACCATGTATGCCAACCCAAGCTGCTTAGAGGAAGGGAGAGGGGAAGGAAGGAGGCAGGTGCTCTGTGCAAATTCAGAAAGATCAATGCCTCACCTTTTAAAACCCTTTTAATGTCTCACCTTTTAAAACCCTTTAAAAACCCCACTCCCAAAATGAAGGTCTTCCATAGGCAATTTATTGGAAAGTTCCCCATTCTTGAACTCTAAGCTGTTTTAACTGTAACATTACCTTCTCCCACATATTTCCAATGAAATTACTCCAGTTAACGGGGTAGACTTTTGCCTAACCACACATAGATTTTAATCCTACATTCCTTCAGACTGTCTTGATATCTGAGCACTGCTAGGCATGAGGGATCCTTGGTCACACTGGAAGAAGAATCATAGGGGTTTTTCCCTGGCAGCCCCTGGGTCTTTTATTCCACAGTTCACTCTTACGTTAGTATATAAATCCTCTCTGGTCCACTGGCTCTGGTGCACATTCCCTTCTGAAGAATGGGGAGGTATCAGATGTCTAAACCAGGTGGCTAGCAGGAAGGTACAAAAGAGCAGAGGCTTCCTGAGTGACATTAGAATAATGAGAGAGAGAGAGAGAGAGAGAGAGAGAGAGAGAGAGATTTCTTATACTGAATGAGTCTATTCTAGGATGAGTTGTGAGTTAGTCCTGCTTAACAGCTGCTAGTTGAGCCCTAGCAAATGATAAGCTGATTAACTTTGAGCCCTCAGTTGAAGAAACATACACATACACAATTCTCCAGTACTATAGATGGCAACCATTTGTCAGAGAGTGGGCCTAGCAGTTAATGATCAGTGAGACCTGAAGCTCTGCAAGAAGGATGGCTAACCTATGGCCCGAATCTGGTCCAGCAACTCACAAGAAATGGCCCCTCTAGCCCTAGAAATTTTTATCTCCCAATCAGATCAGGAGATCTTTGTTCTGTAGAGAGGAATCTCTAAAGAGCTGACACAGCATTTTTCTCCTGATTGAGAGATTTTTAAAATCCCTCTGCCTGCCCTTTAGAAAAGACATCTGAAAATCAGTCAGTGGGATCTTTTATCTCCTATTTCAGAGCTAAGCACCACAGTGTTGAGACTGGAGATAAGCCTTCCAAATTGAAGCTGTAGAGTCTACCTCTATTGTAGCTAACCTTTTAAATTCAAGGATAGGAATTCACTGGGACCTCCTGTATGGAAAAGCTGTGGTAAGAAACTGTCTGTAGGCCTTTGTTTTGGGATACCAGTTAAAAAGCAAGAGTCATGACATGGGAGTTCAGTAAGTGGATAATTTAGAACCTTAAAGGTTTTATTTTTTCCTAATCTGGTCAGGTAGCTTTGGAAGAGGGAGAGTTTGATGAGGAAAATAGCACAGTTAAGGAATGGTTAACCCTGGTTCCAGGGTTTTTTTGGGGGTGGAGCTACTATTTTAAAAATAAAATATGTATTTCATTTAGTAAATTCATATCTCCATACAGGTAATACAAAACCCCAAAACAAATGTGTTCCATGCTTAAAGGCAAGCAACTACAGAGTTCTTATTTGGGGCACAAGAGTTCAGATTGTACTAGAACTAATAATGTACAAGAACTTAAACATGATTTTGATTTTTTTAAAACCCATAAAGTAATACTTAAATATACACCAGCACTGAAGAGAATACAGTATGGTTCAATTCTGTTTGCTAAAAGATGCAAACTTAAGGTAATTCATCTGTCTTGAAAAAAGCATAATGATAGGTTTAAAACAGAAGTTGACTGAGTATGTTTTTCCAGCTAAGTGATACAGCCTTGCTGAATCAATGACTCAGTCGCACAGAGTTAACACAGAAGCTATAAAATATCAGAACTACTACACTGTCGAGTTTGAGTGCCTGGTATACATATTTTGTGGTGTGAAATTTTCCAAAGTAGAAACTATCTCTTCAAAGCCAAATACGTCCTAACAATTCACTCCATTCCTCCTGCCTCCTAGTAAGGAAGTTTCGTTGTCAATTTGAAGAATAAAGGTTAGGGCAAGGTTTAGCTCCATAGCAGCAAGCTTAAATTTTAAACTATTAATACACTGTAGATTTAACTACTCAGAAGGAAGTAAAGGAAGTAGTTCCATTTCAGAATTAAAGCACAGAATGTCAGCAGTGAGTGATGATGTCTCTGAAATACCTTTCCACTCTTCTAAAGTAATCTCTACCTCCAGTTTTTCTAAAATAAATGAAGGAAGGAAAGCTTGAGCATGCTTTCAGTAAGGAACTCCATGATCTGGGGCAGTTCCCCAAGGAGCGGGGGGCGGGGGGGGGCTCTAGTTTCTGATGGATCTCTGCTAGAGACAGCAAAAGCTGCTACAATTTCAGCTCTTGTGATGAGAAGCCTGTGTTTTGTTTCAGCACACCATTTTGGAAATCGAGAATCCAAATTATATTCCCTACCTCTTTTAAGGTGCTTAGAAATACAGTAACCTTCGAAATAAAATAGGCAAATCATCAACATGCCCCCTCAAAGGCAAATAAAACCCAGGCAACAACCCCACCAAACAAACAAAAGTCCAAAAAGTTAGGCAAAATGCACATTCAGACAAATAGCTAAATGGAAAGGTAGACAAAGCATTCCAATGGGCAGACAAGAGGCATTATGAGGAAAAGGAGGGTAGGTTAAAGCCATTTTAAAAAATGACAGGGGCAAGAAGGCCTTGGTGAGTACAAACAATCTGAGGTTGCCATAGTGTCTGTGAGCACCTCATTGGGAGTTCCACTAGCCTTACACTCATTCTTGTACAGTGGTACCTCAGGTTAAGTACTTAATTCGTTCCAGAGGTCTGTTCTTAACCTGAAACTGTTCCTAACCTGAAGCACCACTTTAGCTAATGGGGCCTCCTGATGCCGCCGCACCCGATTTCTGTTCTTATCCTGAAGCAAAGATCTTAACCTGAAGCACTATTTCTGGGTTAGCGGATTGTGTAACCTGAAGCGTATGTAACCTGAGGTACCACTGTATTGTTCAAATTATTGCAGAATATGTCTTATTATGTAAACCAATATATCCTATCTGAAACAGAATAAACCTCTTAAAGATACATTGGACCCTGCACCCCCATCTTTTCGATAGTCCCCCAAATGGGGCCGGGGTGGGGGGCTGCAGAGGGAAGAAAGAGTAAGTCCCATTTGTGCAAACAGAAGTCTGTGAGCAGGTGGGGGCATTGCAGTTAGATGTCGCCCATCACTTTTAAAACATACTGCTAAAATAAGCTGTTCACATACACAATAATGGTGTAGTGTCTTTTTATTATTTTATATGGCATGCAATTAAAAAGGCTATAGGGAATACTAACAAATAAGTAAAGCAAATATAAGGACTTTCAAATCCCATTGAAAGCCACTGGATTTTCCCGGACATCACTGGAATTGGAAAGGTGGAATTGCCGTCAGGTGGGGGTGGGGGGTGGATTTCCGAAAGGCGGCGCTTTGTCCTGGATTTTAGGCAAGTCAATTAGAAAATTGTGGGAGGTTTGCATTTTCGTGGTGGTCTGATTTTTACTTTATGAAATATGGCAACCCTATGTAAGCTAGACACAACCAGTTTTCGGCCCCGTCTGCACTATATATTTAAAGCAGTGTCTTAACACTTAAAACAGTTATGGCTCCCCCTCTCACCCCAAAAATCCAGGGAAGTGCAGTTTGTTAAGGATGCTTATAGTTGTTAGGAAACCCCCATTCCCCTCAAGAGCTACAATTTCCAGAGTTCCCTGGGAAAGAGGGGTTGATTATTAAACTACTGTGGGAATTGTAGGTGTTTGAGGAGAATAGCTCGAAAAAATTCATACTAGGGATTTTTCATTTGCATGCCACGCAGATCTGCAAAATTTTCAGTTTTTCGAAAATAGGCAGTTCTTCAAACTGCTAGTAATGTGGGACACTCAGTGTGACTCTGCATGGGAGGTAAAATGTGATTCCTGAGCTGCTCATCCCATCTCCAAGTGCCATTTCAGGCACTGTTTTGCACCCAGCCTTTAGCATGCAAGGGGATTTTAAAAAGCAGCAGTCACAGTGCAGTATCTCCAGAGCTCATCTTGCGTTTCCCACCCCCCCTCGCTCTCTGCAGCCTCACAAAGTAATATGTTCCCTCAGCGCGCATTGTGACAGACACATTTTAAAACTAACTAGGGCACCTCTTCTCCTCAGTAAAAATGTACATTCATTTTTAGTATTTAACATTCCACCCAGCATTAACTTGCCCCCACAGTTGGCAAGTGTGAAGGAATAAAAAGCACATGACTGTTTTGTCTGTTTTTAGCAAAAGCTTTCATTTAAATTCATAGTGTTTCTTATCTGCAGCACACATGCTGTTTGTCTTAAACAGACAATACCCATGATTCAAAGCTCCCTGTGCCCTGGGAGGGACGGATCCATACGCTCACTCTCAGGGTTCTGTCCCTTCTTAGAGCTGACAATAGAGAAGCCTCGCTGGGCTTATGGATCAGCAGTGCTGGCTTCCTGCTTGTTTACCCCATGTGGCTGGCGGGGGGGGGGGGGAGCGGAATAGCAAAAGCTGCCACTTCCCATTATAGTTTGTGTCTGCATGTCTCTTCCAACACAAGCAATGTTTCACCAGCTTAGACAAACAAACACAAACCTTTCCTGGCTAATGAAGAGCTATGTTTTAACCTTGTCACTTTTCCATAATCTGGACAGTGCTTGATAATATGGTTATGATAATATGGTCACATGGTTATGCTATAATACCTGTGACAGCTAACTGCTGAGTGTTATCAGCATCAGGCTAGTGTAAAAGGGGTGGATCATTCAATCAGGACATTATGCACGTTATGTCTTTCCTGATTGCTAATAACCACAGGACTGTATATGCAAATGATCCCTTGTGGTAGAAGGTTGCTGCTACAAGTAGAAGCAGTGTTGATCACTCCTTCTAGCACATTCATCATCCATGTGTGGCTATAATAATATACAATATATGCCCACTGACATACAGTATCCAGTGGTACCTCTGGTTACGTACTTAATTTGTTTCGGAGGTCTGTTCTTAACCTGAAACTGTTCTTAACCTGAAGCACCACTTTAGCTAACGGGGCCTCTTGCTGCCAGAGCACAATTTCTGTTCTCATCCTGAAGCAAAGTTCTTAACCCGAGGTACTATTTCTGGGTTAGCAGAGTCTGTAACCTGAAGCGTATGTAACCTGAAGCGTATGTAACCCGAGGTACCACTGTATATGTCATTGGGTATTCTTCACATACCATCTGTTCATGCTTCTCTCTTGCACGAGGAGGTGCCCAATCACTTGCATCCCTAATTTTGTGCTTCTTTATGGTTTTGAGTTTGCCAGTTGTTCATTTATAGCACAGTACTTTGAAAGGGGGAAAGTCCTGTGTAAGTCAAACACACAGTTGTGAAAAGAATACTGGCCGGCCAAGGATGGAGTAGTAGATATTCTACAGAACCACACTGAAAGATGTGCCCTTTTGCGAAGGTTGCTGGAGCCATCTTGATTTGCCAATATTGGAATGTAAGCCCCACTTTGTTAATTGGATATGCACCACCTTTCCTGATACAGTTGACAGCAACTTACAGAAATAAAAGAATACAGTAAAAACAGTACTGTGCAAAAAAAGCAAACAATGAAAACCAGCAAGAATGCAATTTCAGATCAGTTGCAACTGTCTGGTCTCTGTGGTCAGTTTGGATTTAGAGGATGGTTTGATTCTGGAAACAGAACGAAATGACCTTTAGGTTCTTTCAAAACCAGCAGTGCTCTCATCAAAAATTCTTGGAGGACAGAGACATTTCAGCCCTCAAGCGCCGATGCTTTGCCCTCATTGAGCCTCTAATCCCAGGATTATTATTTCAAGTTTTTTGTTTGTGAGCTACTAGGGTTATAGCCCATAATCACATTTGTGAGCTGTTCATTGGTCACATCTTTGCCCTCTATTCCTGGTTTACTGTCCTCTATGATATACTGTATTAGAGAGAATTTTAAAGGTGCTTAATATAAGCCCCGCTTGCCAAGTAACAATCAGGTGCTCAATTTTAAGGCTCCTAGTTGTTCCTTTTCAGTCGCATCTTTACAGGCTGCACATCTGACATCATATACAACATCAGGTGCAGGGCAGGTGGGTTTAGTTTGGGGAAATCTGTCCCGAAGGCCAAATTAGGACCCCTGGCAAGACTCAATTAGACTTGTGGGCTGCAGGTTCCCCAAGCTACTGTTCAAGGCTAATCTGAGATGCATGTTAGATGTGGAGAGTCTCCTGCCACAAGAGGCTGGACTTAAATGGCATTCTGACTTCCCTTCTATCACTACTAATCCATGATTCAGAATATATGAAGAGCAACTATTTGAAGCTTAGCCTTACAAAATAGCCTAGCTAGTAGCTTCTGCTGAAAGGCTTCCTTTGTTGCAGAGTGTGCAATTCTGGTTTTCAAGTTACTGAATTCCTTTGCCTTTTCCAAGGCAAAATGTTGACGGGCCAATACCTGTGGAAGTTGCATCACATGTCTGCTATAACAATAGGGTGGATGCATGCTTTAAGGAAACATAACATTTTCTTTTAATGGACTAGTCAGTGGACTTAATGCAGCATTTATTTTAAAAGGATGGGGTTGGGAAGAGTGTTGGCTGAGACGTCTGTCCTAAGCGCTTGCACCTCTCTGACCTTAATGACATAGGTACTTCCTCTTCTGCTCACATTAACTGGCCAAGAAAGAAACTTGTACATTCAATAACGTATCTTTGTTTATATCCACATTTTGGCCTGAGGCTGTCACAAGCTTGGGTATCCAGACGTTTTCTGCAAGGAGGGATTCTTTTCCTATTGAAAGTAGGCTTCCCTGTCTTCAAGACTTCGCCCACTCTCCATTAAGTCACTCCCCACTCAGGTGGATATTTTACTCCCCCCCCCCCACAGCGGTGTGTACAAATAATGCTTAATCAATGCAACCATAATGAAATTATTCCATAAACACAGACTTCAAAGCAGCTACAGTGGAACCTTGGTTTTCAAGCGTCTCGGAAACCGAACGATTCAGAACCCAAACGCCGAAAACCCAGAAGTATTTGCTTCTGCTTTTTGAACGGCTTCCGCTGCAAGTTTTTCCATTTTTTCAATGGATTTTGCTGACTGCCCATTGATCCTTGGTTTTCGAACATTTTGAAAGTAAAACTGTCTTCCAGAACAGATTACGTTCGAAAACTGAGGTTCCACTGTATTTTATTTCCTGTTCCCGTCCCGTCCACTATGCAGAATTCCAAATCCTCTTCTTGTTCCACTGGCGCCTCGCTTTGTTTTATATGTGGGCTGTTTTAACTTCCCTCCTGATGGGGAATGTGTCCTTTCTATGCCTGGCTTCATAGCATTCTTAGTTTAGCCAAAATTGCTAAGTCAGTCTTGCGCTTGGTGTGTCACAATACTTCTGACTACTGAAAGCTGGAAAAGATCTGTAACGGAATGATGTTGCCATTTCTAGAAACAGCACATAAAATAGTCGATTGGGTGGCCAGAGTACTTTTTTTCCTCTGCCACCTTTTCAAGGCAACCCTTCCTTTGCCAGACAGTATGAAGGGGGACCTACCAGGGAGTAAAAGGAAATGGATAGCCTTCTCTTCCCTTTCCCCAGTGTTCCCTCTTTTCTCATATGTGCCTTTCCATGCTGGACCCATCTACAACCCCTCTGGCTCCTTCTTCCCTTTGCAGCTCACCTACCCAAGTGAAGAGAAGGAGAGGATGGCTCAGATTCTCCAGATGGAGATCCCCAACTTTGGTAACAGCATCCTGGAGTGCCTGAATGAGCAGCGATTGCAGGGCCTGTACTGTGACGTCTCGGTGGTGGTGAAGGGGCATGCTTTCAAGGCACACCGGGCTGTGCTGGCGGCCAGCAGCTGCTACTTCCGGGACCTTTTCAACAACAGCAAGAGCACAGTGGTGGAGCTTCCTGCTGCTGTGCAGCCCCAGTCCTTCCAGCAGATCCTCAGCTTCTGCTACACCGGCCGCCTCAGCATGAACGTAGGCGACCAGTTCCTGCTAATGTACACGGCTGGCTTCCTGCAGATCCAGGAGATCATGGAGAAGGGGACTGAGTTCTTCTTGAAGGTCAGCTCGCCCAGCTGCGATTCCCAAGGCTTGCACACCGAAGAGGCACCTTCCTCTGAGCCCCAGAGCCCCGTGGCCCAGACCTCCACCTGGCCCTCCGGCAACACCCCCCTGCCCCTGGTCTCTCGCGTAAAGACAGAGCAGCAAGAGTCGGACTCTGTCCAGTGCACATTTGTGGTTAAGCGGCTCTGGGAAAGCAGCCAGAAGGAAGGGGGAGGCGGAGGCGGAGGTGGAGGCGGCAGTAACGGCAGCCGCAAAATGGCCAAGATCTCCTCGCAGCAGGAGCTAAGCGGGGGTAACCGACAGGCGCAGCAGCAGCAGCAGCAGCAGCAGCAGCAACAGCAGTCTCAACAGCAGGGGGCGCTAACGGGAGGCAGTGGAGGGGCAGGCGTGGTCAGTGGCCCCAGCACATCAGACCAGACGAGCCCTGGTACCTCCAGTGCCTACACTAGTGACAGCCCCAGTTCCTACCACAATGAGGAAGACGAGGAGGAGGACGCTCCCGAGGAGGGCTCTGACGAGCAGTACCGGCAGATCTGCAACATGTACACGATGTACAGCATGATGAATGTAGGCCAGACGGGTGAGTGGCAAGGGCAGAGTGGTGGCAGACAACATTCCTGTTCAGCTTCATACCTGTAGGAAGGGAATTGGTTCATGTTGCCCACCTGTGATTTGGGTTTTTTAAAAAAATAAATAAATCATTGCAGAGATACATTATGGGGAAAGTTATTGGAGGCTGAGAAAATGAGTGTGTTAAAACATTTAGATCTGACCCTTCTGGTGCAAGAGCGCCACTCAGAGTGACGCACAAAACCTTAAAATCTGCACTTCTATTAAAACAGCAATATAAAACAAATTGACAGAAGAGACTGGGCCAGCAGTTGAAACCAAAACATATAAAAGCCGTTCAATAGAAGTCTGCTGAATTCAAGCAGTCTTCAACAACGGGGAAGCGGCAGTCTGATATCTCAGCTGGTTAGAGCATGGCGCTGATAATACCATTGCCATTTCGATACTTTTATGGGGCAACTGCATATTCCTGCATTGTAGGGGGTTGGTAGGGTCCATTTAAACTCTACAAATCTGTGATTCTAAGTGCCAACCACACTTCACAGAACAAGGCATTCCATAAGCTGGGTGCAGCCACTGAGCAGGCCCCCATCTCTCATCCCACTCAAATGAATTTTCACTCTCCAGGGGAATCTGTGGAGTTGGATTGGCTCATTCTGGGCCTCTTCACGTTGCACATGTGTCCACTTCTGCCTGGTGAAATGTGAGATGGGGCACTGTCACCCACCCCTTCACACAATACACAGCGGAAGGGGCTGCAGTTGGCCTTGACACCCCATCTTGTTTCCATGGGTGTTCTTGTGGTGTTAAAAAGTTGCTGCTTTCCATATGTTAAGTAGTAGTGGAAAATTGCTAAGTATTTTAGATGGCATGTAGCTGCCTCTACTGTGTGAAGCACTCCCTGACATATTGAAAGCTGCCCCTGGGGCAGAGTATCTGTATTAAAGAGTCATTTAATTCTCCATTTCTCACAGCCTGAGAATCAGGACTTGGAGGTGTGGCTTGCAGGGAAGAGAGTGGCCAGGGCTTTGAAACTGGACTCTAAAGAGGGAGCAAGCAAAGGTGGCCTGGGTTTTCTAGGGGTTAATTCCATGGGTGACTTTTACCTTGGGTTCCAGCCATCACTATGGCCTTGTATGTCCGTGTGGGATAAGGCTGTCTTTGTGCCTTCTGAGTCTCTCTTTCCAGTCCAGTTTCCCATGGCCAAATACTCAAGACTCTTGAGATTTAGTCAGCAAAAATGGGCACTGAAAAGAGCAGATGTAGCAAGGAACTAAATAAGAACTTAAGAGCTCTGATGGATGAGACCAAAGCCCATCTAGTCAGTGCTCACACAAACCAACCAGATGCCTAGGTGAAGTCGACAAGTACAGCAAGAGGGCAGTAGCACTGTCCCGCTCATGGTCCACAGCATACTGTCTCTCATATTAAACACATAGCCATTATGACTAGTAGCCATTTACAGTCTTATCCTCCCATTATCATTTTTAATCCTCTTATGGTTAAGCTTCATAGACCTAGAACTATCATATATGCCTTAGTGACTCCTGGGTTAGACTACTGTAATGCATTCTACATGGGTCAACCCTTGAAGACTGTTCAGAAGTTTTGGCAGAATGCTGCTGTTGCTGCTGCTCAGCTGGCCTTCTTGTATAATATTTGTATAACATACTTAGAATTTCATAGAATCACAGAATCGTAGAGTTGGAAGTAACCACAAGGTTGATCTAGTCCAACCCCCTGCAATGCAGGAATCTTTTGCCCAATGTGAGGCTCAAACCCATGATCCTGAGATTAAGAGTCTCATACTCTACCGACTGAGCTATCCCAGCAGTCACTGGCTGCTAATTTATTGCCTTAAACAGCCACAGTCCTGATCACAGGGAACATATGACCCATCTACTGAGGAGGCCCTGCTGAAGTTTACATCTCATATGTTCAGCATCCACAAGAAATCTCTGTTTGAGTTCTAGTATTCTAGAATGCCTTCCCGTTGGCTGTGCCTTTAGCCTGCCCCCCTGCCATCCTTTCAGAGGCAATTTAGGACTGTTCTAATCTTCATTTGATAGGTGACTCATTACTTTTGATCTAGTCCATTTGTGTGTTTGTTGTGTTTGCTAGTTTAAAATCATTTATGTTGTTTGTACACCATTTTGAGAAACGGTATATAATCAAATAATAATAGGAGGTGCATTAGTAAAAATGCAGTGTAAGCTGTAGTATCATTGTAGTTCAGACATAAGCCTTCTATGTAGCCTTAAGAAAGTTGCTCTTGTCAGCCTCACCGACCTCCTTCACAGTATTTAATAAGGCTATAACAATTCTGCCTAAGGGGGGTTGTTGTAAAGATGGCTGTGAATTTTTAGAAAGCACTTCGGGAAAGTGTCCTATAAATATGATGTACTATGCTCCTGACAGGTTCCTGCTTGAGATGAGCAGTGCAAACAGTAACATAAAATCAACCAGGCCTTATGGATTATTGATCTTTTGCCACCTGTCAGCATTTCATCTCCCTGCATCCCATTGAATAGTGTGGATCTAACCCTTTTCACTGACTGGAGATCCCTGTGGCAACAATAGCAATGAGCTCTCCCCACTTTCATTTTTATTGAAAAGATAAAAACACATAAGCTTCCAAACAGCTTTCTGTTCTTGTGAGAGGAGGAAATAGAGAGAGGAGGAAAAGAATAGTCTTCCGGAATATATGTTTGTGGTGGGATGTCACACAGGTATATACTTGTTGAGATTCCACAGCTTTAAGCTTCATTCCTTGCTTGCTTTTCACACATTTTCTTCGTGTTTTCCCTCCTCGCCTCCCTTCTCCTTTTCGCCCAGCAGAGAAAGTGGAAGCGCTGCCAGACCAGGTGGCCTCCGAATCTCGCAACCGGATACGGGTGCGGCAGGATTTGGCTTCACTGCCCGCTGAGCTCATCAACCAGATTGGGAACCGGTGCCACCCCAAGTTGTACGATGAGGGGGACCCAGCTGAGAAGCTGGAACTTGTGACAGGTAAGATAGGTGCCTCAACCTGTTGGAGTCAAGTGGGGGGGGGGGGAGAGTGAGAATGTAGGTTTCAAGCCAGTTGCAGTCAGGAGGAAAAGTCTGGCTTGCTTCCTAAAATTAATCCCAGTCGGGTGGATTAGGGCCTTGTTGGCAGAATGAAGTGGCAGTTTCTCCCACCCCAAAGAGCAAGGTGATCCTGATTGTTAGCTTACAAAATACTAGAAGATCCTTCAGGGGGGCTTCCTCTCTCAGATTAAAAACAACAACTAGTAAATCAGGTACCACAGCTCTCGTGGTTGCAGGTTGTAAGCAGGAGTCAAGAGGGTGGGGCTGCCTGAATAGCACCCTGAAGTAATGCATGTGTATGTTACATAGAAATTGACTGGGCCCTATGCATGCGCATGGCCTCAGAGTCTGATTAGGCCTTGAGATGATCCTACCAGGGCATCCCAGCTTCCAGCCCCTTGTACCTTTGTTCCGTGGCATTCTCTGATCAGTTAAAAGGAGCTGGCGGGGACCTTGCCATGCCCCATTGCTTTAGACAAAGCATACTCCGTGAGCACTGTTTCGAATTAGCGGGAAAGACTTCAAACTCTTGATCTAAGGACTATTGGAAAGAAAGCCAGAAAAACAGGAAATCAGTTTGTAAATCTTGCTTATGAGCTAATCCAGCTTTTGGCTTTCCACTGCCCCGCACTGCTGCATCTCTTACAGGCTGGTGCCCAGCACTGGGATAGGAAGGAGAGGAACTGTGTTGGTAGCCAAGCTAAGTAAGTCATATCCAGCACGTGCTATATCCCGCTCAGAGCTATCTTGGGGGATTCGGTTCCTGCTGTTGGCCTTTCCTTTGCACGTGCCAATGTACTTGCTCTGTCTGCACTGAGGGGAGTGAGTTGCTTACTCTCCTCAGTGAGACCAGCAAGTCAAACTTTCCTTTCACACAGAAGTGAACTTCCTCTTTCTCAGGTATTGGTTTGAATCTGTCTTCCCAACATCCCCAATCCACCAAAGTTACTAGCCACAAGCACGTCCCCAAAATGTCCGTATAAAGTCGGCAAGAGCATTAGAACTGGCCCTGCCTGGATCAGGCCAATGGCCCATCCAGTCCAGCATCCTGTTCTCACAGTCGCCAACCTGATTCCCTTTGGAAGCCTGCTGATGTTGTGTGCTCTCA
This sequence comes from Podarcis gaigeae, assembly GCF_964106915.1. Classification (NCBI taxonomy): domain Eukaryota; kingdom Metazoa; phylum Chordata; class Lepidosauria; order Squamata; family Lacertidae; genus Podarcis; species Podarcis gaigeae. Next base: position 45,398,384 of record NC_139679.1, read on the forward strand.
AAAGCCACTTGTGCAGCTGTGTTTACAGGATGAGACCAAACTCACCCAGGAGTTAATCTGTTAGCCAACTTTGTGCTTGCCATAGTTCTACACCAGCAGTTCTCAACCTGTGGGTACCCAGATGTTGTTGGACTACAACTCCCATCATCCCTGAGCTCTGGCCTTGCTAGCTAGGAGTGATGGGAGTTGTAGTTCAACAACATCTGGGGACCCACAGGTTGAGAAAGGCTGTTCTACACGGAGTTGGAAGCTGAGAATGGATGGATGGATCCCATTATAATTGTTTCTTGTTGCTTCCAGAAAGCATCTGGTACTGCACACAAGTGATTAGGTGGCTTATGGGTCTGCACCCAAGTTGAAAGCTTGTTGTTTTCACAACAGGCCTTGTCTCTTTTCCCTGCCTAGGTACCAACGTGTACATCACCCGGGCACAGCTGATGAACTGTCATGTCAGTGCTGGGACACGACACAAAGTGCTTCTCAGACGACTACTAGCATCTTTCTTTGACCGGTGAGTGAGCCTCCCAGTGTGTAGGAAAGGGGGAAAGGCTCTATTTTGCTCTGTTTCCAGCCCCTTTTTTTGCCACACCATTTCTTTCTGCTTTTGAGGCAGGACTTCTGGGCTTGAAGAGTCCTGCCATAGCAAGAGGCGAGGCAGGAGCTGGAACGGCTAGGAGTGGACAGTTAAAGGTGGGTGGGTGGAGAACAATAAGATGCTGCTAAAGGATTTAAATGCTTTCTCTTCCTCACCGCTTGCCAGGAACACCCTTGCCAACAGTTGTGGCACTGGAATCCGCTCCTCCACCAACGACCCTAGCCGGAAACCCCTCGACAGCCGGGTGCTGCATGCTGTGAAGTGTGAGTGTCTGCCTTAATAGATCCTTCTGCGGTGGGGAGGGAGCTTAGGAGTATATTATTACTGCTTTCTTGAAGGGCATGAGGTGGGAAATTTTAGCTGTGTGTCATATGGTCAATAGGCAGAATATCCTATTCCACCCTATTGGAGCACCCAGATCCGTAACAATTCCAGCAGCGGAAGCAAATACAGAGCTGGAAGCGGGTCCTTTGTCTCACTCAAGGCTGTGGTTTTAAGATTTACTGTGCTGTGAGTCATCGCAGGCTTCCACCAGCATCTCGGGGGTCTTTGCTGGCATGGGCAGGCGTTGGTGTTCGGGTTCCCAAGAGGCAAAGAGCTGTGAGGATATTGATTCCCAGTTGCCGCTATAGCGACCTGATCCGGGCTCACGCCCTTCTTCTCTTCCTCAGTTTATTGCCAGAACTTTGCCCCCAACTTCAAGGAGAGCGAGATGAATGCAATTGCTGCTGATATGTGCACGAACGCGCGGCGCGTTGTCCGCAAGAGCTGGATCCCCAAACTGAAACTACTGATGGCCGAGGGCGACACTTACACCACCTTCATCAATGACACTGGCAAGATGGAGCCAGACATCATGGGGGTGGAGCACAGCTTCGAGACGGGCAGCCATGACGGTGACGCAGGCACCTCCACCGAGGGCCTCCAGTAAAAACATGCCCATCTCTTTCCCCCGCCCCCAGTCGATGGTTTTTATTTCCTAATTTGATTTTTGTAGAATCGTTTTTCCACCTTTATTTCATTTCTCCCCCCCCCCCCCGCCCGTTGTTGGTTTTTGTTTTTGTTTCGGCAGAGGAGAAAGAGCATTGTGCCTTCTCCTTTAAAAATATATATATACATATATATATATTATTAAACATGGGCCTTGCTTCCTCAGGCGCCACAGGTAGTACGAGCTCAGAGGGGAGGTCTTGCTGCTGCATTGGCAGTTCTGGCTGGCATTTTCTCCCCCGTCCCTTCCCTCTGTCCTTGTTGTGCTATTAATTGTTCTTAGATATATATTTTAGTAGATTTTTTTTTTTAATACCAAATCCATTTGCAAATGGAGGCCATGATCCAGGGAGGTCTTATCCCAGAGTGCTGCCTCTTTCTTCATCAGATCGGGTTCTCTCCAGACAGGGCTCTCTCTAACTTAGACTGATCATCGTCAAGCCTTTTCCTCAGGTTCATACCAGAGAGTGGGAAAATCCTAGCGCCATGATAAATGAGAACAGGGAAGGGACTGGACCCCAGTGCTGTGGTCATGGTATCCTTATTCATCTTGGCTTCCCTCCACTCTTGCCTAGGTATGTTCAGGTCTTGCACAGCATGGCAATTCCACCCCTGCCATTCTCAGTACACTCCTTTTTCCTTACTCTTTTTTCTCTCTTTCTATTTCTTCCCTTCCCTCCCTCCCTCCCTCCCTCTCAGACATACCTCTCCCTACTTTTTCTGTCTTCTAGACCTTATGTACCTTCCCCATCCATTATCTGCCTTGGAGGTTTGGACAAGCCTAGCCTACTGAACTGAGAACGTGTACGGCAAATCTCTTTGGCAGTTCAGCCCTTCCATATTTTGATTGGCACAGAGTCATGAAGGGAACAAGGAAGGTTCTCACCCCCGCACCCAAACCCACCCACCCCCGCAAAAAAACCCAAATTTTACATGCAGGTCTAATGTAGCTCTGATACCTCCAATGTTTCCTAAGCCTAGTGTTCTCTCTGAGGTGTTTAGTTTAAACGTGGGGTGCAATGTGCAAACTATTCACTTTTCAGCCAGTCTGTGGAACAAATAGCAGCACTGCTGATTGAAATGCCAACCTTTTCTGCCACTTCAGCTAAATTGGCTCAAATGTCACAAGGTTTGGGAGTCAGGTTTTGAAGGAAGAGGAAAGCCAAGGGAGAAAGCATCACGTTCTTTTTTCCTGGAAGTGCCAGAAGCTACCCAGTATGCAAGGCTGCCTTTGACCTTAGCTCGCCTCCCAGCACCAGGTAATGAATCACAGTGTGAAATGTTGCCTCTTTCCTTCCCCTGCTCCATTAGTGATGCTTCCGAGTCATATTTGGTGCATAGCAGAGGAGCCAACTCCTAGGGGCCAAGGTCCCTTCGCTCCCCCCATAAAATATTTGATGTAGCCCCCCCCCCAAGTTGATAGGCATTGTAATCCAAATAGTGTGTGTACACTAAGTCATGTCATCGATTATGCAGGGCAGGGTTTACCTGCCCCCCCCCCAATTTTATTCAAGTTTGCACCCCTGGTGCATAATGAAGAACTCCCATCCTCGGGTTCATAGGGATATTTTGAGATGGAAACTACATTTAGATGGGAAGCAAGCACATTTAGGTTCTACCCTGATTGCAGCAAAGCTCCTCTCCCTCTTTCTGCATTTCTATCTGTATGGTCTAAGATAACGACTTCAAATTACATTGCGAGAATCTCTCTCCTGGTTATTCTTACTAGAAAACAAAGTCTGCAATTCTCTCAGGAAACAGTTGGCCTTCCTTTGAGCAAATCAAACTGTGAAATGAGGCAATGGGTGGCAATCTTTTTTTTTTTTAAAGGAATTACAGCTTTTTAAAGAGGGTGAAAACTCCTGCCCATGAATTTTCAAGAGAATAAACTCCAGAGCAGTAGTTGTCCCTAGTAGCAAAAAGATGGCAAATGCTGTGACATCTTGGAGACTAACTGGCTTATTATTTCAAGCTGGGCTGGCTATCTCATGTCTACTCATCTGTCAGTTGACGCAGGACTGGTCTGGGGAAAGTCCCATTTCTCTTAAGGGAGGGCTAGCAGTGGTCGCCTGGGCTCAGGCCACTGTTTCTTTGTGAAGAGGAAGCAAGACTAAGCAGGCCCAGTTACCTCTTGTGAAATAACTCTCTTATAATTTTTAATAAAAGTTCTAGTGGGTAGTACCAACTCTGTACTGGATATGTTACAGTCAGAGTTGCAACACTCAGATTCCACCAGTTCTGATGTGGAGATCAGTAACAAAAATTGAACATGTTGTTACGAAAAGGGCTCAAAAGCAGCCTAGCCTATAGAGAGCCCTTTGCTCTGAGTGCTCCTAATTAAGCATTGGCAGTGACTCCATGTTGACAAGTGGGCTGGGGTATATTTTCACTTGTCGTAGGCAAGCTCAGAGAACACCCTGGTACATTTAATTTTGTGGCGCAGGAGGAATGTACCTTGTAGTGGCTGCTTCACCTACTAGTACAAATCTATGCTTGCTTCTTCACTAATTTTACTTGTATTTCTGCGCCCAGGAGAAAACATTTGCAACACTAAGGATGCAATCCTAAGCATACGTAACTGGGAAGTGAGTGCCGTTGAACTGAGTGGGATATACTTCTGAGTAGACATGCACTGCAAGGATACATTTTGGCTCTCGATATCTTGGTCAGAACTCTCCTTAGGTAACTTGACAAAATGGCCACCAACCAGCTGCATGACTGAAAAGTTATGTACAATAGAGTATGGCTTTTGAAATACTAAGATGGCATGCATCCATTTTTTATGTCCTACAACGTTGCTTCATCATAGAAAGGACTTGGCTTCTACTTCAGGGCATATTTTTGGCTTTCTTTTGTCTGCACAGTTGGCAGTCTTAGCTGTTGTTTCTTTAATGAGTTATTTGATACTAAAAGCAGGACATTATCCTTTCCTTCCACTGGAGGGAGACAGACACGTGAATATGTTAAAAGGAAGTACTGTTTAAATGAGCACTCATTTTGCCTTTGGCGGCAGGAGACTGAGCTCAAGTCCAGGAGGCTGGATGCGTAGCATTCCCCATTTGCTCTGTGTTGGCCCAGCACAGTTGTATTTCACTCGCTGTGAAATGGTTGTTTGTTTGTTTGTTTTTAAATAAAAAGGGCTGGCAATTATCTAAACTTACCGTAGGCAGATCTACATTTCAAACCTAGGTCAGGTTTATACTGCTTTAAATGACACGACTTCTCCAGGGAAATCATGGGAATTGTATTTTTATGATTTTGCTGAGAATATTCTTTTTCAGTCTTCCCCAGAATTGCCATTCCAGTGCCTCCGTTGGTGGAAACCCATGGTAAACTGGGTTTATTTAGTGATGTAGCCACACGCTAGCTGGTGACTGTGTCAGCATTTGCACTACACTTGAAGGAATGGATCACATTTTGCCAAGATCTGAAAGCATAAATGTTGGCATTGACACAATTCTGACATAACACTAAGTTCTCGCTTTCTTTCAGGTCATTTCTTCTCCTTCCCCACTAGCTGCTTTTAAACAGGAAAGGGTTATTTTATCACCCAGCATGCCCTATTTTTCCATTGCATTATATGGTCATGTATGTACTTAAGCTCACTCATTTTACCCTTGTACTTTTCCCTGAAAAAGTTGATGGAAAAGTAACATTTAAAAACATAGATATTCACTACACAGAAAGTGGCAATCTCATTCTAATTTTCTTAATCTGATTTCTCAGATAGTTCTAGAAGGGAAATTTAATGAGATTTCCCTTGAGGATTGGCCTTGTTCTAAGTCATGCTGAATATGAACATGGAACAAAATAAGATATCAGCTTGGTTGCAAAGCATCTGTCAACCTAATCCAGAAAAAAAGAACCACATGTGTAGCAACTATACATATACATTGCCCCTGGATGCACACCTGCATGTTCATCTAAGTGTTGCTGAATAGCTGGGTGAATAATTTAATGCACATGAGGCCACCATTTGTTATGGGGTTATGAAGTTACCAGTTGCACTCAACTCCAGTTGCATATGGCCCAAGTCCCTCTCCTCCAAATGCCTGGTCATTGACTCTGTTACTCATATATATATAATATATACACACATCATTACACTGGCTGACTGATGTGCATCATACTCTCTTCTCTTACTTTCTCCCCCAACCCACCAAACCTCTCCCATTTGACCTTTAAGTTCTAAATTGTACAAGTTCAGATAGATTTCCCTCTCCTCTCTCCCAGTGATGGCGGAACTGGAATTTGTAATGGAACTCACTCTCTCTCTAAAGAATCAAGTTGGAGAAGTGAAGGTTGGGTGGCTTATATTTGGTTTGGAAATTACTCTGAAATTCTAAGTAAATGTGGTGAAAGAGGCTAGAATGCTTTCATATGTTCCTCTTCACATACTAGTCCTTGTGTGCCTACTTTTCTCCGTGACCTTCACGTAAGACCATCATTGGAAGAAGCACTCTTTAAAAAAACACTGTGGTGGGGCTACATCGTTAAGCTTGATTTTTTTTTTTCCCCTGAAGAAGAAAAAGACTTCTGGGTGGATGGTAGAAACTAGATCATATCAAAGCAGGACAAGCCCCCAAATCTCACTTTGAACCCTGTTAAAGAACAAGCCATTGTTTGAAGCAACATAAAATGTTGTTTCAAACTCTCATCTCTGGAATGACTGGTCAGTCATAAATTATGCTTCTTGTTAATGCCGCCTCCCCGACTAGTAACTCACCAAAAATTGTTTTTTTAACCTTCCAGCTGGAATGCATTTCATGGCTTACATTTTAGGGTACACAGCTAAAACTGATCTTTATGACTAGGCCAAATGCACTTTCTTTACCATGTGTATGAGAAGGCCAAACCTAAGCCAAGACTGAACATACCATCATCTGCTGCATGTATATAGAGTGGAAGACATACTTTGCTGCTGCATCATGAGAATGGAAGCTTGTTTGCTTGCTTTGACTGCTTTCCATTAGCTTTTCTAAGTTTTCATACAGTCGTACCTTGGTTGTTGAACAGAATCTGTTCCAGAAGTCCATTTGACTTCCAAAAACGTTCAACAACCAAGGCATGGCTTCTGATTGGCTGCAGGAGCTTCCTGCAGCCAATCGGAAGCCCCGTCGGATGTTTGGCTTCCAAAGATTGTTTGCAAACCAGTTGCAAACACTCACTTCTGGGTTTGTGGTGTTTGGGAGCCAAAACATTCAAGTCACATGGCATTCGAGATCCAAGGTACGACTATATTTGCTTTTTCCTTATCCCAACGCTATTCCCAGTTTTGCATCCGTTATCTTGAAATGATTACCATGTCTTGTTGCAAGTAACCGAATGGCATTGCGATCAAACTGAGATGGGACAGACAAAGAAACTTCACATTCTTGCTCATTTCTACAGCTCTTTTATTCTGCCTAAATTCCCTCCCCTCTCTCATGCCTTTTTTGCAAGACAGATGCAGGTGGTGGTCATTTTATATCATCCGGGTGTTGCAAATGCAAGCGGTCAGTCAGCAAAGTTTGAGTTTTACCTTTTGTATATCAGCCACAAGGTTTGATTCCAGAGCTTTGGAAAGAACACTTTTTAACCTACTGTTGGAGTTTGGAAACATCTGTAGAAAGTAAGTGTTCAATCAAACCAGTAAGTTATTATGTAACTGATCTGAGTACCTTCTTGATCCTTCTTCCTAACATAAAGCTGTTTAGATATGGACAGAAGTGTGCATGGAAATTACAAGGACGCTTGGGGGAAGAGTCATAGGTCAGAGGTAGAACAAGTGATTTGCATGCAAGTTCAATCTTTGGCATTTTCAGGTAGGGCTGGGGATGGCAGCACAGACAAAATTTAGCTTGATGGACTAATGGTGACTCTGTATTTGACCACTGAGCTTCTTGGGCTTGCTGATCAGAAGATCACCGGTTCAGATCTAGGTGATGGGGTGAGCTCCCGTTGCTCTGTCCCAGCTTCTGCCAACATAGCAGTTCGAAAGCACACCAGTGCAAGTAGAGAAATAGGTACCGTTGGGGCGGGAAGGTAAACGGTGTTTCCATGCGCTCTGGTTTCTGTCAGTGTTCCATTGTGCCAGAAGCGGTTTAGTCATGCTGGCCACATGACCTGGAAAGCTCTCTGTGGATAAACACCAGCTCCCTTGGCCTGAAAAGCGAGATGAGCGCCACACCCCATAGTCACCTTTGACTCGACTTAACCGTTCAGGGGTCCTTTACCTTTATCCTGAATGTCATTTGGCTGAACTTAGGTGAGCAATTTTATTTACACTGGAACATGAAGCAGACTAACTTCTTGCAGCATTTGTCTGCATGCAAAAGGGTTGTTGTTTTTTAAAAAATCAGGTTAGGCTTAGGGCATCCCCTAGGCCAAAAAGATAAGAGTTGTACATTTTCTCACCAGGAGGCTTGGCATATTTAGGAGAGTTGGCCCAAAGTAGCTACTAACCTTGAAGAATCCTATCCTGTTTCTCTGTGTTGTGAGCTGTGTTGGTAGGACTGCCAGATCTAAATTTCAAAAACAAAGGGACACTGGAAGAGGAATGTCTGGACATACGTTATGACCGATTGGGGCTGTGCTTTTTGGAATTCTGGGTATGTAGAATCCTGGGGAGACCCACTCTGAGGCAATTGAAATGGCACTGTCTAGCCTCATGGATATTATCTGGAGATGTAACAGAATGGCGAGATCCAGCATAAATGCCCTGCAGCAGAGGAAACTCAAGAATTACCTATATTAGAGGGTCTCTGAGGATCACTTGGACTCAAAATGTTATAATCTTTCTCTGAGGTTCCTTCTAGCCAGCTGAATAATTCTCCCCGCCCCCCATGGTCTATTTGTATCTTGGGCAGGCTTTCTGTTGGAAATGGGAATAATCCCACGATGGGGCGAAGGGAATGAGGCCTTCTTCTGTCTTTTGTTGTATCCACTTTTTGGTCCATCTTTTATTTTTTGCTTTTGTTGGGTTCTTCTTCTTTTTTTCTAAACTAGAGCAAACAATTTTATAAAAAAGGACAAAAAAATGTACACTGAAAAGCACTAACAAAGCCTGATTATGTAACCTCTGTGCAGATGCAGCATGGACTTTTCTCTCTTCCCCCTTCCAGGCGCTTTGGGTTGATGCAAGCAGCTACTCCAATATCAGCCCCTCTCCCTCCCTTGCCCCTTGTAAAACCCTCTCAGAGAGGAAAACAGATCCTTTAAAATGAAATAACAAAAGCATCCTCCCCCTTTCCCCCGCCCGCCCCACCCCAGCTCCCTCAGCACCCCCTGCTTTTCACCGTAAAGCCCACCTCTTTGCCCCTGGATAATGCCAGTATTTGTTCTGTGTTATAAGTGCCAAGAAAAATTTTGTGACTCCCTCATCCCTGTGACCTGAGAGTATCAAGAAATTGCACATTAACTACTGTAAAGATTAAAAATAAAAAAAGGAATTCAGAAATGTTAATAATAAAAAAAAGTTTGTAACAGTTGCGTGCCTGACCATTTCATTTGTAAGCTTGATTATTCCCTGGGGAGTTTATCATGGAGCAGCCTTGCTGAAATTAAAAACAGACCGGATTTGCTTAAGGTAGGTATCTAAGCTTTGGAGCATTTCTGTGGATCCATCAGGCTAAGTAACTTCTATTTCCAAATTAAGCAACCCCATTATACAAAACAAATATGACTGAGATTCATGTTTGTGTGATTCATTAAATTTCGTATCTTGCTCTTCAACTCCCCTATACTAGAGTACAGATGGGCAACTGGTTGCCCTCCATATGTTGTTCATTCAGCTTATCAGCATGGCCAATGGTGAAGGCTGATGAGAGTTGTACTCCAGCAACATTGGGAGGGCCACCAGTTCCTCACCTCTGGACTAGACAAAGCATTCCTTAAGCCACAGCATAAATGTTTGCAAAACCGAGCATCATTTGATTAGCATATTTATCTTTTCTTGAGTTCAGCAGAACATGTTGAATTTCTATTACTCTACTGAAAAGACTGGCTCCGATTAAATTGCTGTGCACAGTTCCCTGGGACTAAGCCCCACTGAACACAGATTGAACTACATCAGATTAGCCTGCAAACTGCACAGCAAGACACTCGGGGAGGGAGGACATGATACAAGGGTTGTACTGCTGCAAATGGTAGAGACAAGCGAGAAATTACTCGGTTGCTTGGAATACAATGTGATCACAGCCTTGAGCTTTAGGCAATCAGTTAAGAATCATCTTAAATAATGCCCCCACAATTCAATAAGAGTGACTGAGAGTGCGTTCAAAGTCCATTAGATCCCTAGCTTCAAATAACTTCTGTGGCTGGCCGGCCACAGTTGAAGACAGAATTCTAGACTAGTTAGATCAAAGTAGGGTTCTCTTCTAGTTCAGAGGTGGGGAATTTCTGTTGCTTCATATTTTGTTGGTCTTCAGTGTCCGGCAGTCAGGGATGACAGTGACAATCTGACATCATCGGGATCGCCATTGCTGCTCTTGTTTTCACATTTTGGGGTATGTAAATATCACCACTCCCTTCTCACAGCAACATTCCAGAACCAAAGTTTGCATTAAATAGAAGTATAAAAACTTTTATTTTTTTTCTTGGAAGAACTAAAAAGCTTGTTCTGGTACCTTTTAATAATACTTCACAATAGAAACAGAATGGCTTCTGAGTGCATGTGACAGCAGGGCTGCCTCATAGAAAGGACTGTTCTTCTCCACATCAGGCTACTGAGTTACTTGGGCTTGGCTGAAAGTAGCCTCTTTATATCAGCATAGACAGTGTGTCCTTGGCAGGGATTTAGACCTAAGGGGAGAAGGTTTGTTTACCATATAACTGAAAGGGATTGAGCTGACTGGGTGTCTGGAAACCAGTTTTCTTGAAGTGCTTGGCAGCACCCCAGAAGTATTGGCACCACTTGCAACCTGAAGCACAGCACTGAGGCCTGAGGGATTTGGGTGATGAGATTCTGACATTTTGCTCCCTGTTTCTGTTGGACGGCTGGCCTCACGGTAAGAGAAGGAGCTTTGGGGTGATGTTGCCAGTTCCACGAAGCAAAATCCCTTTCTTGGCACTTAATGCAGTGAGATGGCTTTGGCCTGTTCTCAACTCTGAGCAATTCTGCCCTTTAAAAAGGAAGCGAGGCCTTTGTCCTACCCCGTCTGTTCACAATATCCATCTGCTACTGGCTGAGGTAAAACACAACCGATGGCTTAGTCAATTGTGCTTCTTCAGCAGGCACATTAAATGTGCAGCAATCTTGCGCCCGTTCAGAGGTGGCATGAAGAATAAGAACCTATAATGGCAGCAAAAATAGTCAGCTGGGACCATGTTCTTCCTCTTTGGCTGCTGGAGATGAGGAGAAAAGGCTACTCGGTGGGGGAAAGGAAACTGACACTGCTGCATCTACTTGCAAAATGGGTAACAAACCGCATATGCAATATGGCTTCCACATTTATCAGGCACATCTGTCTGTCTATAATTTCACCTTGGCACACACAAAAGGGGGAGATTTCCTAAGCTCCAGAACCCAGTCCTCCTTTTTCACAATTCTGCAGCCTTAAACAATTAGGAGCAAAGTCTGACTGAAAGGGAGAGCAGCCCATTTGGAAATCCATCATTCCACCTGATTAAATGGACTTGCTTCCTTTTCACCTTTGGAGAAAGCTTCGCACCGATCCCACACAGGATACAAGGCCCCGGTGTTCCACTTGACAGGGATGGGATTGGTTCCATGCCCCCCTTCCCCCATGTCCGTTCTGCCGTTTGATCACAGAGCAAAGATAAGAACCAGCACTACCACCATGACAACGAGCAACAGGCCGATGATGCACCACTGACGCCGTTCTGATGGAGTGCGAGAAGAGAAAATACAGGGGGAAATGGTGTTACCGGTAAATGCAAGAAGGCCAATCCTGTTAAGAACCCACCAGCCCTTCCACCACAGTGAGGGGTCTGACATTGCAAATAAGCAAAAACAGTTAGAAGGGATCCTTTAAGACAGGGATGAGGAACCTGTGGCCCTCCACATCTTGTTGGACTCTGGCTTCCATCAGCTCCAGATAGCATAGCCAATGGTCAGGGATCATAGGAGCCGTAGTACAAGAACATCTGGAAAGCTATGGGTTCTCCAGCCCTGCCTTAAACAGAATTAATTTAAAGCACGTAAGATGCCGCAATTTGAACCATATTCTAACCCTCTGAACCACGTGCCCCATCCCACTGGCCTGCACTCCAAGCATGATGGATACAGGTGCAAGAATCATCCTTGGAAGACCACAAGTAGAAAGAGCTCAAGTGAACATTCGAGGAAATGATGTTGGGTGGTCTGTTCCCAGATTAAAACACCATAGTGTGGAGACCTAATCTATTTTGTTGGATTAATCATTAATCCAGGGGTCAGCAAGGTTTACTGGCCATGGGCGGGACCACCCCCAAGGAGATCGTGTGTGAGCCGGACTGGTGCAGTGCAACACCAGAAATCACATCTGCGCATGTTCATGGTGCCTGAAATCGCTTTGCGCATGCCCAGATGCCAAAAAGCACACCTGCGCAGAAGCTATTTTCAGCATTTGACATGAGCAGACATGATTTCCGGTATCTGTGTGTGTGTGCAGATGCGAATGTCTAGGAACACTTTTTAAATAATAAGAATACAAAGCTTAAAAGGAATGAACTGCAGCTAAAATATTATGTTCATTTTTCACAGGGTCTAGTCTTTCCCCTGCCCACCTCCCTAATCTTATTGAGAGGGTCTCTTCTCCAGTCTTCAGAGAGTAGCTGGAAGTGGGGAGGCAGAAAAGGGTCCTTTCCACACTGCCATTTTAATCTGAAATCTTAGACACAGTACTGCGCCCAGAGCTCAGAAACTGCTAGCACGAATGAAATTCGCGGTCCAAAATGCGCCTAGAACAACGGGAATTTCCAGCACTGGACACAGGTAGCTAACATCTGTAGCACTCTTGGTCAAGAGGTGGGGCAGCATGGAGAGACACTGCAGGCCTGTTTATGCCATACAGTGGAGCTTGAATTCCTGCCTGCCTCACCCATGGAGGAAGGGCTGCAACTTAAGAGATCTGCATGCAGAAGATCTCTGGCTCAGTCCCCAGCCTCTCCAGGTAAGGCTGGGAGTGTCTGGAGAGCTGATGCTAGTTGGCATTCACAATACCAAGCTAGGTAGACAAAGGATCTGACTCGGGAAGCTGCATTCCTGTGTGCAACTGCCTGCTCTTTGTAAGCCAGAAACAAGAGCACTAAATGACACTGTAGTGGCACTCCTGCCAGGAAAAAAATGGTTTTAACCTGCTTTTGCATCTGTTACTCTAGGGACTTGTGCTGAGAGCCAGCAGTAGAAATGGAGATGCAACACTGGCCCAACCAGAATGTTCAGGTTTTTATACCATTACATCATTCTTTTAATTGCCATTCTATTTCACACATATGCACGTACTCCAGATCTCCTGTGATGAATCTGCCTTGCTGAGTCTCAGCAGTGATGCCAAATGCTCCTTTGATTAAGAGAGGAAGGCAGCAAAAACTGCCTCCAAAGTGAATACTAAGCTCAATTGTTCCACCTGCACCACCACCCACCAGCAAACAAATGGGTCAATCTGGCTGTAGAGGAAAGAGGCAGGGGGTGTGCTGGAAGTTTTGGCAAGAGGCAGACGAAAAGGGGCAGAAATTCACAGTTGTGAAACACAGAATACTTTTGTGGAAGCCAGGTTGCCTTTGCCTGTGGTGATGTTTATGGTGATGAAGGCAGGGTGAGGAAGCTAAGGCCTCTCTACCTGGCCACTGGGACTTTTACCAGGCCACATCCCTCTCCTGAGGCCACACCCCTCACTAGTCCTGTCTTGGCTGACTGAATATGTTCCTGGACTCTACTGCTTCTCGCCTGCCTGGATGGTGAGTATGTGTAAAATTATCTGACATTTGCAAAGCTGGAATTAGTCTACTGTACAAAAGGTAAGAATCTGCTGTGGTGCTGCTTCCTGGCTACCCCACTGCGGCTCCAAGCAGATTATCCACAAAGGAAGGCAGCCCTCAGGGTGAGAAACATTCCCCACCACTAAAATAATAACATTTGCTATTCTTTTATGGGAGAAGGCAAGCATCCTGATTCCTAAACCAACACCTTCAGTTACTTGATGCCAAACCCTGAGCAAAATTGATGGGCAAAAGAAAGCAATTACAAGAAGTCTGGGGAATTAGGTTATCGGGGTGCGGAGGAGTAAAATCTCCCTTGTACCAAAGTAGTTCTGGAACAGAGAGCTGTTTCTTACCGCTTGCCATATGGGAGACTCTGGCCATTTTTTTGAGCATGCCATCCATGCGGCTGTGAGTGCTGTCCATCTCGTGGGCAAAGTCTTCCAGCATCCTGAAAGGCCAGCATAGGCATTGTCAATGCAAGTGCCAACTGTCCACAGGGCAACCCTCTCCCAATAAGAGCTTCTGAGTCTTGCCTCCACCCCACAAAAATGTCAGCCAGGAATGCCGGCAGGTTGCAAGCAGTTTTCTTTTAGGGGTATCTTCCCTGCCAAGAGAGTTCAGAATCTACTCATTCAAGCTACACCAGCATTTTCTAGTAATGGGATACACAACTGGGAGCCAGAGGTCCAATCTGTTCCAAGCATAATCCCTGATCCCAATAACCAGCCTTAATAAACACAAGGGTGCTCCCCTCTGCCAAGCCAAGATGCAAGGAAAAGGGTTTCTTAACTTGCTCCCTGGCAGAGTGAACAGCAACAGAGGTTCTGGCCATGTGCTCTCCTTGTGATGCTCACCCAGAAAATGGGGTTGGGCAGTGGAAGTGCACAGCAATGGGAGGGGGGCCCTCTGGCAAAGAAATCCGTTCCTGCTGAAGAAGGGCGGGAGGGAGAGGGTAAAGCACTCTTAGCCCCTATCGGGGGCTCACACAGGTACAGGAGCATCCTGTGCTCATGTCTCTGAAACTCGAGTCCTTCCTGAATCTGGTAGAAATGAGTGGCCACCACAGTTCTAGGTAGACAAAGGTTCTGGATCCTCTTTTCTGATCTAGCAGCGGCCTTGGGACTAGTCTGCTGCCATTTTATCCAGGCCCAACCTGCTAATGGGCCGTCCCCTTTGCTGCTTGCAAGGTTTGTCTAAAGAGCAAGATAGGAGTGTTGCAATACATCAGCACACACGCACACCCCACACTACCTGAACTCACACAGTCTGCTCATCCAGCTCTTCTCCGACCCGACTCGACATGTGCTTCAACACTCGAATGCTGCCAGAGACGAGCTCCAGCTGCTCATCCTGCTCCTCAATGATCAGCTGTCAAGGAGAAAGCGAGAATGCAAGACATCAGCGGGGGAGTCTGTTAGAACTCAAAGCAAAGAGAAACTAAGAGGGTTCCTGCCCACAATACAACAATATGTTGTACAAAGAAGTCTCAGCCTCAACTGGACGCTGGCCTTCAAGGTGAAGGGAAATGAGGACCAAGCTGGAGCAGCAACTCTGGGAGTTAGGCAGCCATACTGTCACTTCTGACGCCCCACATATGACCCATAAATGTCCATCTTTTTGTGTGCATTTAGGCAAATGGGATCAAAACTCATTTCAACAGCAATCTTGAAAAACTGAAACTAGCGAATGCCTTTACAGGTTAATATCCCTTCACAGAAGTCAGCCCTCAGGATCTTGACTGTCACATTAATGTTTTGTCAAAGAATCCAGCACCTGAACAACAAGGTTATGGGGCTCATCTTCATTTAGCAAGAAAAGAAAGGCCTCTGGTACTTGCTCAATAGATGTCCTCCTGAACACACCCAGTCCAAGGAGGACAAATGTTTAATTCTTTATTGACAAAGAATTACAGCTCCTGAGGCGCACTGAACATGCACACACACACACACACACACTTCTGGTGGCTAGGTAGCTGGTGTCTCTCCTCAGGCTTGCACTCCAAGTTGGACTGTTGGACAGGTGGCCAGGCCTAGACCCCAAACTTAAGTACCTTCATCTGATGGTGTGAGCACAAGCAGCCTGTGACTTGTCCTACACTGAAGTTGTCACTGTGCCTGCCTCTTCAAGCTCCTCCTGGTCCTGGGGGACAGTGGGGAAGGGTGTGGAGGGGAGTCTGCTGGCCTCTTCCCTTCAGGCACTGTCTCTCCCTCAGTTTCTGGCTCGTCCTGTCCTTCCACTGTCTTTGACTGCTCAGACCCCTCTCCATCCTCCAGCTCAGGCTCCTGCCTCGCTGAAGGCCCACAACCACATAAACCACTACCCACTTCCCCAAGATCAGCCTCTGGTCCCACCACCGCTTCCGGTCACTCCTCAGAGCCTGGCCAGCCCCCAGTGCCAGATTACCAAATAGGCAGAGTAGGCAGTGGCCTAAGGGCCCCACATCTTTTAGGGGCCCCAAGACAATGGATAAAAATAATATTGATTCTATCTTGAAAGAAAATTACAAAAATGTATTAGGAGATAATTTGCATAGGGGGCCTCCACAGAGTTTAATCTGGCACTGCCAGTCCCTGTGAATATATTGAAATGGCCATTTGGGAGGAGACCAGAGTGGGAAAAGAGGTTTGCTTTGGTTCTGAATAAACATGGAACAATTTGATTTCTAGCCTACTGTAAGTCATCCCAAAGACTGGATAATGTGTTTCCTTATCTTGACTGTCTTAACGATAACCTTTTGATTAACCCATTATTATCCCATTCTCCTGCTGAGAAACAGAGGGCCTTGCCTCCTGCTTGGGTTTGAAACCATACTCACTGTAAGAAGGGGAGGCAGGAAGCATTTATCCTCACCTCCACTCAAGGATATCTGTCACCTGTAGTCTGACAGGGAAGAAAGAAGAAAGCAATTCCAGGGATTGGGACCCTGTGGCCTCCAGACGTTGCTAAACCACAGTGCCCATTGCCCCTGACTGCTGACTATGCTGTCCAGGATGATGGGAGTTGAAGTCCAACAACATTCAGAGGACCACAGGTTCTTCACTCTTGTACGTGACTGAACCCACAGCTGGGGGAGAGGAGAGAGGTACAGGGAACAGGGAGTATACAGATGCTGTGAGCATCTTTTGCACTAGAGCCCAAGATTTCTCTCAATGCAGGTATCAAGCTAGAGGACACGGTTAGGTCTCTGTAGGAAGGGATGTCAGTGAAAATGATGGACTGGGGTGGCTCACTGTCACTGCTCTTACCTTCTGATGCAACTGCTGCTCTTCCAAAGTATGTGAATTAGCTGTTGACAGTTCCTCTGCATCCAGCATCCCATAGTGTTCCCTGCTCCCCACCAGCAACTGCAGAGGGAGGAAAAGGGGGACACTATCTGAGCAAGCCCAGGATTCTTAGTGCTCCCAGGAGAGCTGAGACAAAACAAGGAAGGAAGGAAGGAAGGAAGGAAGGAAGGAAGGAAGGAAGGAAGGAAGGAAGGGAGGGAGGGAGGGAGGGAGGGAGGGAGGGAGGGAAGGAGGGACGGTGAGCTGGGTAGAAGAATCTGAGGATTAAGTGGAACTCAGGGCCTAGGAAGAGCCTTTCTCTGGTAAGGAGATCAGGAACCTTTTTCACTGCATTCCAGAATTAAATGGCTCTTAAAAGATGTGGGGTTGAGATCAGAAGCAATATTATGGATGATGCTCTCAGGTGGTTCTACTCCCTTAAGGGGGAATCAACAAGTGCATTTCATAAGAGCTCTGGACTATAATCCACACTCCAAGGATACTGACAGTGAGACAAAGGATGTTTCACTTTAAAAAGAGAGAGAGACCATTCATCCAGGCAATTTGTGCCTTGCAGAAGAAAGCTGACCTTACCCTTGGTTAGATGACCAGCTCCATTTCCTTTGTGGCAAAGAAGCTCTAGACCAGCCTTCTCCAACCTGGTGCCCTTCATATGTTCTGGACTACAATTCCCATCAACCCCTGCCCACTTAGTGAGTGGGAGACTCTGGAGGTACCAGGATGGGGGATGCTACCGGGGATAAAGAGCTACCCTAGCCATTGCCAATTATAATTCTTTCCCTCACAGGGAATAAATTTCCAGCAAAACACTGAGGTGTGGTGAGGGTGGAAAAATGTGCTTACCTCTCTGTTTTTCCTCTCCGCAAAGGCCTGTGCTGCCGGACTGGATATGTGATCTCGCATTTCCTTTAGTCAAGAAAAGGAAGCAGTAAGAGAATATAATCAGATGAGACCATGGCCTTTAAGAGTACACTAATAATAACAACAATAAGGGTGGGTTTTTGCAGAGGCACACAGTCTTGTCTTGTAACCCATCCTAAGTCATAGGGTCCAAGGTAAATGGATAATTCATAGGGTCCAAGGGATATGGAAATAAATAAGATCACATGAGTTGACATCCTTGTAGATCACCGATGCGTCAAAATATTGGATATAAAATGCAGTACTGTCCCAGCTTCAGCTACAAGTGTGGTATGGTGTTTAGAGTATGGAATTAGATCCTTCTTTTTTTAATAATAATTTTAAAAATACCCTCTCTCTCTCTCAGAATAAAGCACCCCAGCCACACACTTTTGTTAACACTTCCAAATCATCGCTCAACATTTCACTTACCGTAGCACACAGATGGAGAAGCTGTGTCCCTCCAGATGTTATTAGACCACAATTACCATCATCCCTGACCACTGACCTTACTGGTGAGGGTTGTTGGGAGTCCAAGAACACAGAGAGCCACAGACTCCCTAACCCTGCAACAGAACTATTCCTGTTCCATATAATAAGCGTTTTATGCTGCACAGGCCAAAATGCTGCAGGAGTGACAAGGCATACATTCGACTCACCCTGACTGATTCCCGCATCTCTGTGACAAAAGTGCGCCGGGTGGCAACCTCAGAGGGCTCAATTTTGAACTTGCGCGGGTTTGACTCCACAATGCGTGTTCGTGAGTTAAGTTTGAGTCACCGAGTTAGAAAGCAGACAGAGCTACCTGGTTACAAATATCATGTGGGCCAATGCTGCATTTAACCTACCAGATGCTCTCTGTCTGTAGCAGAAAGCTACCTATTTATTAATTCATTTTATTTAAGAAAGAATTTATATGGCACCCTACATCCGATTTTTCATTTCAGGGCAGTGCGCTACTACACTTTATAGGAAAATATAAAATAATAAGCAGATAGAGAAGAGAAAAGAACATTAAAACTGGGGGGGACGGGACCTTTGGTCCAGAGGCCAAATATGGCCCTCTAGTTCTCTTTGTCTGTATGTCACAATTTTCTGGGTGACATGCGCCAAAAAGGCAACATAGGCCCCAGATAAACCTCTTCAGCTAGGGCATGCCATAAAATTGGGGAATTACTGCTGAGAATGCCTTCTCTCTTGTAACTGAATAAGGGTTTACTCCCCTTCCAGTTCTTGCAAATATCCCTGCAAAGAGCAGGATGGGGGTGGGGGGCTGCTATTGCCTGCTGCTACCAACCTAGCAGCAGACACTGCCTTTAAAAAATGATGCAACATAATTCCCTGGAGAGGCAACCCCCCGCCCCCAGACGCTGTTCCAGCCCCAGCTTCAAAAGGATATATATGGTTTCCTCCAGGTCCTCCAGGTCCCAGTCGATGCTGCGTAGGCTGTTGCGTAGTTCATTAGTAGTCCAGTCAAATTCCTCTTTGCTGATGACCTGCGTCTCCTGCAGCAGCTGACACCAGCGCTGATAGAGCCCACGTGCTGCATTTACGGCTTTCTGAACTTCCCTACAGAACACAAATACAAGAGAGTGGCAGGGATGGGGTGGGCGAGCCAGGACAGAGGACTATTTCTCCTGCCAAAGCCGTGAGACCACCAGACTGAACACAACACCCACCGGCCTTGCGTAGCGACAGCTCTGTTTCTGCAGCTGCAGGCAGGTGACAAGCGTAAGAGGTTTGCCAAACCCCTGGTGGGTTCCCATATATCATCAATTGGGTCCATTCAAGTGGGCAAACCGCAAGCTGTGCAGCTCTGTTCCACCTGACAGGGAGCCTCCCATAAGGCAAAGTTTCCTCCCTCGAAGCAGCTGCATCTCTACACTGAGAGAGGTATTGTTGCATTAAAAACAAAACAGTTCACTTCAGAGGACTGTTCGGAAGGTGAAAATCTGTATGAATAGCTGTCCGGAGAACCACATGGTACTCCAGCCTCCATGTGTCTAGAGATGAGTTACCCTAGAGGAAATTGGGCTTGTAAAAAGCTGTGCCCTGGACCACTGGTGGCAGATAAGATTTGCCTCCTGGCAGAAAGGTTTTACAAAAAATTGGTGGTTCTTCATTCTTTTAGTCCAGTAGTAGCAAACCTCTGTGGAACGTGGGTGGCGCTGTGGGTTAAACCACAGAGCCTAGGACTTGCCGATCAGAAGGTCGGCAGTTCGAATCCCCGCGACGGGGTGAGCTCCCATTACTCGGTCCCTGCTCCTGCCAACCTAGCAGTTCAAAAGCACATCAAAGTGCAAGTAGATAAATAGGTACCACACTGGTGGGAAGGTAAACGGCGTTTCCATGGGCTGCTCTGGTTCGCCAGAAGCGCCTTAGTCATGCTGGCCACATGACCCCGAAGCTGTACGCCGGCTCCCTCGGCCAATAAAGCGAGATGAGCGCCGCAACCCCAGAGTCGGCCACGACTGGACCTAATGGTCAGGGGTCCCTTTACCTTTAATTTAGCAAACCTCTGGCTAAAAGGATGTTCCTGGTCTGGGCTCCCAACTCCCTCCAGTCCCAGTCAGCCTGGCCAATGGTAAGAAATGATGGGAGCCAGAGTCTAACAAGGCTACAGCCCTGTTTTAGATCACAACAGCCTAGCACAAATATATGTGAATATTGCACACATTCAGCAGGTAAATGCATTTTGATGATCCCTCCTGTCCAGCCTTCCCCAACCTAGTGCCCTCCAGATGGTGATGGATTACAACTCCCATCATTCATAACTATTGTCTTTGTTGGCAGGAGCTTATAAGAGCTGCAGTCCCACCAATACCTGGAGAGCACTGGGTCAGGGAAAGTTGGATCTAATGAGAAGCAAGATACCTTCATTAACTCAAGTGGCATCTCATGCACTCCAGGAAACGACAGTCTGACAATTGCACTAGGATACCTAACGGGTCATCTCAAATAAATATATACAAACCTAAAACCTTGAAGTCAGCTCCTTTGATGTGGAGACTAAGAAGAGTGATGTGGAGACTAAGAAGTAAGTGGGTGAGTATCTCATTGTTGGATACTTCATACGGAGGAGTACTTCTGCAACCATGCTTTGAGCACCCCATGGGCACTTCCATTTGGGGGCAGGCTGCTTGAGAGGGGGAGGGTCTCTCAACTCCAGGGAAATTTGGATGTCACTGATCATCTTGACACATTCCAGTCTGGCTTCATGCCTTAATTTGGCACTGAAACAGTTTTGGTCCCCCTAACAAATGTCCTTTGCCAAAAGATAGCCCTGGGGAGCATGATGCTATGAGTTGTCCTAGACCAGGCATAGGCAAACTCGGCCCTCCAGATGTTTTGGGACTACAATGCCCATCATCCCTGACCACTGGCCTGTTAGCTAGGGATGATGGGAGTTGTAGTCCCAAAAACATCTGGAGGGCCGAGTTTGCCTATATGCCTGTCCTAGACCTTCCAGCAGCTTCAGTACAATCAACCTCCAAACTGGGGGTACCACATTCCAGTGGTTCTGTTGCTAGGTGTCTGAATTATTCCAGAAGTTGGTGCTAATGGCGTTTACCCAGTATTGCATTATTCATTTATTTATTTTAAATTAAAAGACAGAAACAAATAGTGGTGTCTGAAAGATGCAAACTTGTAGGTAGCCTACAACTTGCCATCTCTTCCAGCCACTTCTGTTCCATTCCTTCTAATTCTGTACAGTATAGTGGTACCTCGGGTTACATACGCTTCAGGTTACAGACTCCACTAACCCAGAAACAAGTACTTCAGGTTAAGAACTTTGCTTCAGGATGAGAACAGAAATCGTGCTCCGGCGCGGCAGCAGCTGGAGGCCCCATTAGCTAAAGTGGTGCTTCAGGTTAAGAACAGACCTCCGGAACAAATTAAGTACTTAACCCGAGGTACCACTGTACTGGAAAGGCTACTGTGGCAGTGAATGAGATAAGGCACTGTTAAAACTACTGCAATTATAAAGCAGAGGTGTGGCCCTCCTGATACTGCTGGACTACAGCTCCCAGCATCCCTGGGCATTGGCCATGCCGACTGAGGCTGATGGGAGCTGGAGTCTAACAACATCTGCCCAGGGGGGGCAGCATAGGTTTCCCATGTCTGCTATAAAATGGAATGTTCACAGAGGATAAGTGTGGTGAAATGAATAACAGTAGATTTAAAGAGAGAGCAAAGCACAGAACTCTAGATCTCCTTGTTCCCATCTATGAGATCCAGCTGCCAAAACTCAACAGTATTCCTTCAAGCTGGCAAATTATATAGAGTCCCACCATTCACAAGATCAGTAGGACAAAATGAGGAAGGAGATCGAGGGACAAATTGCAACCAAGTATATTCAAGGGTTTTGGGGAATAGTCTGTTAATTATGAAATATGAAGCTGGAAAACACCACTAATTCCCAGTGGTTATTATAACCCCTTGTTATCCTACTCAGCAATTCTTTCAAAGTGCAAGTGTCAAGCAAAATACTTTACAAAAAAACCCCTATTTCTACAAACTAACTTCCTTTTTTAATCCTGTGTGTGTGTAAGTATACTTAGCTACAGAAACTGATTACTTGTCACAGAGACTTACTTTGGGGGCTGTAGCTCGTTCAGACACACGATTCTGCCATCGTGGAAAATTTGTGCGCAGTAATTTTTTAGTAATGTCCACAGTTCCCCAAATATGAGCGGTCCATAAAATTTATGAACTGTGTTGTAGCAAGAACCCTAAATTGAGTCCCAATTTCGAGGCTGAAATGAATCCGCTTTGCTGTGACCCTGTGGCGGCTTTCGTGAGAGTTTGATCCATTAGGGTGGAAAATAAAATAATAATGAAGTAGGGCTGTGCCTTTATTAGGACCGGCTAATAAACGGAGTTTCGACGAAGTTCCTTAGCTGAGGCGGGTTTCTAATCAGAGTTCTCTAGCTTCTCGCCCCCGCCCCGCCTCCACATCCCCGCGTTACCCGACGCTTCCCACGCTCGCAGACCCACGCGGGGCCAGGCTGCCTTGCTGCGGCGCCTATCCTCACCAGGGGCGAGGAAAGACGGAGTTTGCGGCGGCCGTGGGAGTGGCTGCCACTCACCCTTTCACCACGAAGAACGGGTCCTCCAGAGACATTGCTGACCGGTCGAGATGCCTTCAGGAAAAGCCCAGCCGGCCGGAGAGCAGCGTATGGGGGCCAAACCATATAAGTCTATGAGCGAAGCGTCCCAGCCTGTCCGTCCCTCCCTCCTTTCCTGAGCTGAAGCCGCTTAGCAGCCACGTTTACTCCGGGCGCCTCTTTCCTAATAATAGCAGGCCGCCCTCTCTCAACTCAGCCCAACCCGGCGCTCGCTCCCTCCCCCACCCCTTCCCCTGCGAAAGTGGAGCCGGACTTTCCTGGGGAGGAGCCGGGGGAAGGGAGGAGAGCGCTTGGCGAGAGCAATCAGGAATCTCCCCTGGAGCTTCGAGCAGCCTCGCATTTCTTTCTTGGCCTCCTTTCTTTCTTTTCCTCCACCCTCCTCCGCCTCAGCTTCCTGGAGCTGGAAAATGCGTCACTCTTACTAAGAAACGCGGCCCTAAAATAGCGCAGGCCGCACCCCGCCCGGCTTCCTGATTCATTCATTTTCCGCCTGCAAACTGAGCGTTTGAGATCTTGGGCTCCGCTCCTTGGGCGTGGGTTCCAAACCGCAGCTCCTTATCGGTTACACTCTAGCCACTCATTCACACTGTAAGGGCGCCTGCAAAGAGGCTTACAGAGCGGTTTGCAAGTCCCTGCTTGATATGTGTGTGTGTGTGTGTGTTTTCAGTGCTTGCCTGTGGGTGAAGTGCAGATTTTAATTCATGTTGGTGGCGGTTGTTTAAGGGACCAGGAACAGTGCTTAGATTCAAGTCACAATGGAG
This sequence comes from Podarcis gaigeae, assembly GCF_964106915.1. NCBI lineage: Eukaryota > Metazoa > Chordata > Lepidosauria > Squamata > Lacertidae > Podarcis > Podarcis gaigeae. Next base: position 45,421,947 of record NC_139679.1, read on the forward strand.
TGCGCTCCTTTGTACTCCCCGCATTACTCTGTGCAATTTATTTCGGTGTAATAGTTAGCGTGACCAACGCATGCCCAGGCATCGGGCAGGAAAAGAGAGTCCGCGGGGAAGAAAGGTCGCCTGCGGAGACTCGGGCGTGATGCAAGAGTAAGGGAAAACGTGCCAGCTTGTAATACGAGACCAGCTAAAGATAGTCATTGCTGACTTCCCTAGGATGCGGGGCCCGATCTGACGCGTATTTTACTAATAAGTAAATTCCGCTGCATTCATCGGAACTTGCCTCTTGATTAGAGTGTGTATAGGATCGCGATTTTACATATACCGATGTCTACTCAGAAGCAAGTCCCGCTGAGTTCAGTGGAATTTACTCCCAAGTAAGTATGTATGTGTGTAGGACCCTTAGCCATAGTGGATCGTGTACAGATCAATGCGGAGGCTTGGAATATGCTTGGGGATGGGAGCTGTGCGCGCGTGAAGACAATGCGGCGAGGCTGTGGAGGGAACAACGCAGAGCACGTGCAAACGGGTTGCATGCGACCCAGCAAAGATGGTTGTGCATGGACGGACGGCATGTTGAGTTTATGAGAAGAAGGTAATACATTTAGATCACGCGGGAGTTCAGTGATAAGTATTTACAGACCTACGGCCGTGTTATGTGCGAAAAAGAAAACGTATCCAGGCAATATTTGTTTTTAATACAAGCAGTATTTGTTTCTAATGAGGGAGTCTGTCCCTTTAGGTTACATTGCTAAGGCAGGCTTTAGTGGCTTGTGTGCAACTTGTGTATCTAGAGTGCCGTGTTACATCACGTCGCGGCAGTGTGTAAACAGAAGGGGGAGGGGCAAGCGCAGAGCCCTTCTTTGGACAGGCTCCCGGAAACTCAATGGAGTCTCTCGTCTGGTTGCCCATTTATGGACACAGGAAGCAGTCCTGCTACGAGCGTAAGCATATTTTACAACGTTGGTAAACGCAGCCTTGGCTCCGCCCCTGTCGTCATGGTCCAATAATACATGCAAGGAAGCGGTAAGCAGAGAGGCTGGGGTGACCTAAATAGAAGGAGGAGCCTGTTGAGCGAAGGAAGCCCTGGAGAGAGAACCGACGGGGATCCGAGAGAGAGTCCTCGCTCAGTCACCATAGTGATCGGGTTGATCTGGTAAAAATGCGAACAGGCCTCTCTGATTCTGTCACGAATGAGTAAAAGATTTGCTTTTAAAGTGAAAGCCTCTGATACGTGTGCGTGAACGTGACTTAGTAAACTGTGATGCGTGCAAAAAGAGCGCAACATAACCTCTCAGTAGCGTGTGCGCGCACGGCTAGTAACAAAGCCTGGTGAGTATAAGGGAAAATAAGGAGAGCAAGACCCACTGACCATAGCTTGGAATCCTCTTCCTAGTCGAATAGCCGTGGTGGCGACAGCACCATTTCTTGTTTCAGCAATACTGGCAGAGGAGGGAGGCAGCAGATAACAATTCCAGTGACACAAGCTGACAAGGAAGAGAGAAAGAAGCTCCCTCCCCCACACTCTGCTACTTACTGTGGTTGTTGTTCCCGAGGAAGGGACACATGACTAGGACTCAGTATTTCCCCCGGTTGAGCAATGAGAGCTGTAAAGCAGGAAAAACCACCTGCCTGCACCATCTCTCCCACTCATGCTCCTGCAAGATACAGTACTTGCTGGTCAACGGTGGGAACTGCTACTGTCCCAGCAGCAAGCCTGAATTCGTAATATGTTTTGTGTGCAAAACGTCTTGCACATGAAAGCAGCATGTGTCAAAGTATCCAAGAATTCTTGCATGTCCAGCCATGCCAATAAAGGCTCATCATGTATAATGTGTGTCTTGCAGTTGTCAGGCTCAGTTGTCAAGCTGCAGAAGGGATTCTGCCTGCAAAGTTTGGCCTCTGCCTATCTGGGCTATACTTGCTCTTGACAAAGAACATGAAGAATGGAGCTGACCTTTTTATGCTTTGGACTTGTTAAAACGGATGTGAAAAAATTGTCATTCCAAGTAGTGAATCAGCTCCTTGAAGACAAAGCTATGTGCAGTCAGTGCTTACTAATCTGACAACTTCAGCTAAATCTGCATGATGGGGCAAGAGCTTGAGCTTTCAGAAAGTGTATCTTGCTCAACATTTACTTACACCTGCAGTGCCTGTTAACTAGTTTTTGCACTGCTTTGGTTTTGAAGGTCCAGAGGTCTTTTACAATGACTCCCGCACCATATTCTGTTGAGAGTTCGGCAGTCCCATAGGCTTTCTCGGCTTTTGATGAAATATGAGGTTTGCAAGCATCAACTTGCAACCATAGTGCAGTTGAAGATTTTGTGGTTGATTTAGCTAACGAGGCAATTTTGAATAGTTCAGCAAATCAAATTGAAATAATTCATACATATATATGATTGTATTTGCATTAGTAGTAACTCTGCAGAAAAATAAAACAGATTTGCTACAGAATGTGAGTCCTTAACCGTACTATAATGAGCTTCCAAATCTAAGAAATAATTGTCTGGTGATTGTGGTTTGTCAAAGCAAAAATAGGTCAGAGTTCACCTTTCCCCTGGGTATGGCCCAAGTAGAGTAGAACGAGAATGGCATACTTTGGGAATCCAGAGAGGGAACCCAAGGAAGCAAAAAATTAAGAGAATTGCTACCATGAATTCCCCCAGGACATCAATACAATTAAGGCACTTTCATTCTGAACATGCTTACTTGGAAGTATGTTCTGTTGAAATCAGTGCAAATTAACTGCACATACAATGTTTAGGTATCACTTATGAATACTCTGAATTTAGAAAGGCAAAATCAACAGCACATTATGGCCATTTCAGGTTTTTAGTTAATTATGAATGTGGGAAATGCAGTAAGCCATTTAAGGCTACAGTCTTCTGCACTCAGGAGCAAGTTCTGTTAAAATCAGTAGGGATTCCTTGCAAACGATCATGCATGGAACATGTGTCACTCATGGAAAACAGTTGAAGTGGGAAACCATGCTTACTCATTTCCTAGAGCTGTTTCACACACACACACATCTTTATTACTTGAGTATAAAAACAAGCAATGGATGGATTGCGTGTGTGAATGAGCCATCAGAGATCTAACCCAATAGCTAATAAGGCATGTAATTTCAAATGCAAGGCTTTTCAATGGAGTCAGATATTTCATTCATCAAAAGTATAGCATGGGACAATCATGAGATCTACATGTATGTGTGAATCTGGCCTTAGTGAATGGGAAATAAGGAGTGGATCAATAGCCTCCCTCCAAGTCTAATGAAGATATGCAAAAACTTTTGGTTAAGATTAGTCAGGACAGAGCCGATATATGTCTTCTAGCCTCTGCTTGCAGCAATGGCTGGTTGATGCTTTCAGAACCATGGAAATAGATTCTGCTGCAGGCAGAAATAAACAGTATTGGCCTGATTGGACATTCACTGAGCATTTTCTGCAACACTCCTAACTGCACACACTGAACACCTCTTGAGGGTGCCATATTTCACAGAGAGATTTTGTGCACTTGTTATTTCATGGCAGGCCCATGTATGCAGCCCATTAAAGCAGGGCCTGTGGTCCTCCCAAGGTGGTTGCAACTTTCATCATCTCTGGCCTTGCTGACTGAGGCTGATGGGAGCCCGGCAAAGGGATCCAGAGAGCCATGGCTTCCCCACTAGGGAAGGCTGAAGACATTCCACTACCTGTGGTGAAGACGGTCTCTTCCCCACCATGTGCAGAAGCCCACCAGATTTGGAGCTGCACCTTGCTTCAACACTCTTCCGCCACATCTGGGGTCAGTAGTTTCAGGACAGGCTGCGCTCGGCCTGCTTCCTAGTCCTTCAGCATCTTGCTGCTTGAGGCTGATACCTCACAATCCTCCGAAGGGCAGAGCCATCCCTGTCACCTACCCCTGCCTTAAAGGTACGTTCACCAGCTGGATGCTGTATTTGGGCCATGATGGCTTCTGCATGCATGCATGGGCCAGTGTCACACAACTTTCCTATGGCCCTTCATTTGCCATTCATCAATCGTATTCTAGTGAAGGGAAACCAAGTGATGATGCCCATGTATTGCCCATTCTGACCACGTTCTTAATTCCCAGCTGTAAACGTGCATGGAAACCTGCTCCATAATTGCCAGCTGTAAACGTGCATGGAAACCAGCCCCATTGATTTCGGTCGAACCCAAACCCATGAAACGTGCTTCCAGTGAAGCCAACACCTCTACACTTAAGTAAATGAGCCAAGGAATCTGCAGCCACAGGTCGTGCATGCTCCTTAGTTCTTCCCGGGGGACGTGGGCAGTTGTGCAGCGCACTTATCAGAGACAGCCCAAGTTCCAGGCTCCTCTTTTGTTGGCGGCGGCAGCAGCAGGAGCAGCCGCTTTCAAGTCCTGTCCCCGCTGGCTGCCTGGCTGGCTGGAGGGGGGCCGGGCCCTTTGCTCTTCCCTCCTCCCTTCCCCCACTGCCTGACATTTCCGCCTCCCCCTCCCCCTGCCGGGGAGGGCGGCCAGTGGCGCGCTGCGAAAGGCCGGATGCGGCTCTCGAAGTGGGCGGAGGAGGCCCAGGCGCTGAGATCACCGGCGGTATAAAAAGAAGCGCGCTGGGCGCGGCCTCCTTCAGTCGGGGCGGACGTCACGAGAAAGGCTTCTTCCGAAGGCTGCGCTTCGCAAAGCAAAGCAAAACAAACACCAATTAAGACCCGGGGGCACGCGTCACTTTCGCCTTTTAAGGAGAAAGCGCCAGAGGTCTCCCTCCCGGCTCCTCACAGCCCCCGAACAAGCCGAAGAGACCCGAACCGCGGCGAAGCCGGCTCCGCCATCATGGAAGTGCAGAAGGAAGCGCAGCGCATTATGACCATGTCGGTGTGGAAAATGTACCACTCGCGGATGCAGCGCGGCGGCCTGCGTCTCCACCGCAGCCTGCAATTGTCGCTGGTGATGCGCAACGCCCGGGACCTCTACCTCTCAGCCAAGCTGGAGGAAGAGGACGAGATGGCCGCGGGCGGAGGGAGCGGCGAGGACTTTGCCGGGCGCCCGGAGCCGCAGCTGGACCTGCAGGGCGAGGCGCCCGCCCCTCAACATCTGGAGGCGCCTCCGGCGACCCCCTTCCCCCAAGCCCTGCCCGAGCCGGCGCCTCTCCCCGCCGTACAGCCATCGGAGGCGCCGCCGCCTGCTCTGCCTTGCGCCACTCTTGATCCGGAGCCCATGGAGACCCAGGAGGAGCTCGACGGCAGCTTGCCCGCGCCTCCGCCGACGTGGAGCCGAGGCGCCCCCGGGCCTCAGGCGGGCGCCGCCAAGCCTAGCCGCAAGCGCCGCAGCAGCAGCCTGGGCAAGATCGGCGCCGCCGAAGCCGGTCTGGTGCCCAGCAAGAAAGCCAAGCTGGTGGAAGAGGAAGGCGAGCGGCAGCCGCAGCGCCAGGAGGGGCCTTTCCCGAGCTTAGCCAGGGTCCTCCAGGACCGCTTCTCCGGCTTAATCCTCCAGCCTCCGCCGGCCAAAGGCGCCGACGAGCCCAAGGCGAGCTGCAGGCAAGGGGACGGCGTGCTGAGCATAATGGTGAGAGCCGTGGTGGCCTTCTAAAGCGCCCCCGCCAGGGACTCGTAGCTGGAAACCTCGCTCTCTGCGGAGAAGCGGAACCTGCTGAAGCCCCTCTCTCGGCGGAGGAGCTGAGCACCACCTCCCGCTGCCGGCCCGCCGGCCCCCTCTCCTTGGTGGCGGGGCCTGGGCGGCGAGGAAGACGCGCCGCGGGAGGCTGGTGAAGGACTGGGGGCGGGCGGCGGGGAGCGCTGGTGGGTTCCCTCCTCCCATTTTCTCCCCCTCCGGGTTTAGGCGAGAGACGCTCTGGTGGCTGCGAAAGACGACGAGACAAAAGGCTGCGGGCAACGCGGCGAAGGAGGACGCCCCACCTCGGCCAGTAAACCCGGGACGCGGCTGCGGTGCGCTATGCGCCGGACTGGATGCAGCGGCGGCGTGGCGGGACACGATACTTTGGGGGGGCGGCGGCGGCGGGCAGCGAACTCTTGGAAAAGGGGGGAGGCTCGCAGCCCGTCGGGCCTTCGGAAACCGGATTCGGGCGGAAAGCAAGCGCGATGTGTGCTGGGTGCACTTTTTTTTGGTGCTAGTCGATAACAATGACGTGTTCATTCTGCCGTTCCTTAACTAAACTTAATTGCCAGATCTGAGTTTGTTTCTGTCTCCTCTTCCCCCCCCCTTTTTTTTTCCTGAACGGGACTGGAAAGGTCTGAAGGTTTGTTAGGCAGCTCCCCTGAAGGGTTAAAAAGAGTCATGCTGAGAATTGTCGAAGAAAAGCAGCTTTTGTCAGTCCCGCTCCTGTCTGCCCAGTATTCTTTTCCTCAGGGCCATCCCTTTTTTTCTTACCTAGTAATTAAGAACGATGAAGTGGCCTGTTTCTTTGTGCCAGAGAAGATCTCCGAACCAGATTAGTCTTGCCAAAGTGTGTGTGCTGAGCAGGAACAGAAGGAGGGGAGGGGAAAAAAACCCAACCAGTCATACTAGTTATGACACATCTCTCATATGACTAGCATTTGCATTACACTGGGTCCACGACTGCAGGGGATTTCCTGCTTCTGTTGCCTTGGCTGTGTGTGTGTGTGGTTGTTGTGGTTTTTGTTTTTTAAGGTGTGGGTGGAGCCCTGAATGTCTGAAGGGTGGGGGAGAGGAAGACAAGTGGTTTTTCTTCCCCTAAAGATGTCATCTTAAAAGCTCGCTGGCGGTTTTCCTAGATGACTGAAGCTGTTTATGCACTGAACAGTAATGAGGGGTACTGTTTTACATCCACAAACATTTTTCTCTTTCCACTCCATATGCAACTTTGATATTTTTCACCCAAATCAGGAGAATGGGGGCAAAGAAACCTGTATTCTTTAAATGGGTGTGTTCTGCAGTGTCTTGTCTCTAAAAACAAACAAACAAACAAAACAGTATATCAAGTCATTTTGTGAGATTTCTTGACACCGTTTTTGCCTTTGTTCATGATTTTTTCCTCCACTCTCTTTTCTCAAATGTATGAAACAGTTGCTGTTGTGCTGGATTTATCTGTTGTGTCATCTCAGTGCTTCAAAAGTGTTAGTTTGATTCAAGCTTTAGGGTTGGGAGGAGAACAGTAAGAATGTCTTCTGAAACTGGTTTTCAAAATGGGCAGTAGAATGGTCACTGTCAAGGTACTTTGTAATGCTAATTGTATGTAATCTGCATTTGCCTCAAAGAGGGCAAAATACAAGTTTATTTGGTTTTATCCTCATGGTGTTAATATTTTTGGTCATTGAAATAAAGGCCATCTTTTTTTTTACTTCTGTGGTGTTCCGTTCTTAATTAAAAAAAAAAAACCATTTGTGAACTTCATTGAGAATTTTCTCTTGGTGGAGAGGATATGGGAGGGGAGAATGTTCAAGCAGCTACTCAAACCTACCTCCAAATGTATGAGGCCTCCTACTACGTTAAACTAGTCAAGGTACAAAATAAGGAACTAGAGAAAAGAAACAAGGGGAACAGCAAAGTTAGTGACAGGGCAGGCAACCTTTAGTTCCTTAACCAACAGCACATTTAAAGAGCCAAACTTCCAAGCATGTGGGCTCTTGCAAATCTGAACTATTCAATGTTGAGATACGGAGTAAACAAACTCTCCAAAGCTCTGCCCCCAGCCTTCTATGAATTAGCCTTCTATGACCCTTGGGGCATCCAGAACTTGTTGATTATGTAGCTGTTTCTAATAGTGGGTGGAATGGGGAGAGAAGGGGTTGTCAACAAGATTAGCCTTGATTGTTTGGGTAGCAGTCCAGTCCCGATAGGGTCCTAAGATGTTTGGGATCACTTTTCAAATCTCACCATGCTGGGTAGCATGGGTCAAGCAAGTTGAGTTGCATAACAACAATGCTTGGTTTCAGGATGGGTGTGAGAGCATGGGAAACTTATATTTAGAGCTCCAGTAACAGCTTGTAAACTTGTTTATGATGGAACTAAAATAGCCTTTCCATAAACATGGGCCACTAGCCAGCGGATAGGGCTGGCAGGCAGGAGCTTAAAGTATGTTTTGCAAAACATTAACAGTAGCAGAATCTTGAGGTAATCCCCTAAGGGAGCAATTTATGCTTGTCTGCAATCCCTCATCATGTAATGGAAACCTTGTCATAAGAACTTGTTGGCACAATACAGGTTTGCCAGATTAGACCCCATGGATGTTGAGCAACGTCGCAAATCACCAAGGAAGGTTGTGTGTAGTCCCTTTCAACTGAAATAAAACAGGACAGATGTATACATTCTAATTTGGTGACGGATGCCCTCATTTAATAACCTTCAGCAAAGTGGCGACAAGTCTTTGTTTCAGTCCCAGTGATTTTTGTATTTTCAAATACAACCACAAGACATTTGAAACAAGGGGGTGGTTGATGACTGAAGGAATGAAATATATGTTGGGAGAATGGGTGTAATCAAGAATGTAAGTGTGCCTCCTAAATAATTCACACACTCTGGGATGTGTGCTTCAGGGAAAAGTCTAGGATTTAGCATCAGTAGTTAAAAAGCTAAGGGTAATGCACAAAGGATTTATTAAGTACTTTCTTCAGAACCCCTCCAGTTTCAGTGGATGCTCCCTGAGACAGCTGAGCAAGCAGGTGGGGTGAGATCAATGGGGAAGAGCCCCCAGGGGTTAAAGGAACACTACCGTGATTCAAGGCTCAGGAATTTACTCCTTGTAATCTGAGCTGCTGCCAGTTTAGAGGCCATAACCTGGTAATTTTCCCTTCTGCAACAATGCTGATTGTCTGCCTCAGTGCGTTTATAAGATTTAATTCCTCGACTGGTGTAAAGTGCTCTGAGTTACCTGGAATAGGAATGACTGACATCAGTTAGCCACTATTGTTTGCTTTCACTGAAAAGAGTAGGATTATGCCTTGCTGGACACATGAGAATCCTTAGGCTAAGATATGGTTGTAAACCAGCGTGTGAGCTGTGCTGCATCTGAATTACAGGTCAGGACTTGCATGAGCTCTCTGCCTCTTGATAAAAACATTTCCCTGCGCATAGAAAACTTATGTTAATGAGAACTAGGCCTCAAGTTCAGCCCAGCCCTAAATTTTCCCACAAAAACCCACTCCACCCAGTCTCGTGAGTCAGCTGGAAAGCCAGTCTCTGCTGGAGGAGCTCTGTCTCTGTGAAAAATGCACTAGTGGCTTGGCCTGATAGGATGGGTATCTTGCCGTGACCTCCTTTCCTATGACAGCAGAGTATTTTGTACAGACAGAACCAAAGATGCTGGCTCAGTCTGGGGAGCTCTGCTGAGATCTTGGGCATAATCTTTGCCCTTCCATAGACTAGAGTTAGAAGGCACACCCATGTGCCCCAAGGCCTTAACTGCTCCTGTTACTTTTCAGTCAAAGGGGTTTTATGTTACCTCTTTAATTCACAGCAACAATATATAAAAGAGAATTGGGGGGGGGTATTTAAACAAGTTAGGGCAAGATAATTTCTAGAGGTAAGGCTGGGGTTTGGAGTCAAGACTCGCCACACATTCTTCGTTGAACAAATGTGTGTGTGTTTGGAGAGAGGAGGCAGTTCTGTCTCTTTTTGAGTCAGGAAAGAAGCAAATGATAGGCGTCTGTTTTCAAAATACCAATTAATTGGCATTTTGTAGAAGTTTGAGCCTCACAGAAATCTGAAGTGGCCTTTTTCATCCTGTGATACTTAAAAAATTCTGTAACATCTTCATCAGTGTAACTTAAGTGCTAAACGTTTCAAGATAAGACCAGTATATGGAAGAATATGTTAAAACCTGTGCATTTGAACTAGTACTTAACAATAAGGAGAGTCCTGTAGAACATGAACACATAAAATCCACTTTCACTAACCACATGGGAGCTGAATAAAGCATGTTGCCTATTTAGTGCATCTGATTTATCAGTTAATCTATGGCAGAGATAGACTTCCCAATATTTACAGCACAGGCTGTGACAGAATAAATTTAATTAGGAACCATTCCCCCAAGTGATCCTTGTTAGCAATTTCAAGGCATAAAGGGAGAATGGCTATGAACTTCCTTGCCCAAGGCAAGGATCAGGCTTGCTTCGTGCTACATGGTGGACCTTGTTCTGCCAGACTACTGAATAAGTTGCAAGCCGTTTCATGATGGCTATAAATGATGAAAGGCTTTCCATGCAATGCCTTCTAGTCCAGCTCCTTGTGTGTTCTGGAAATCCATTTCCTCCTGGCATGGAGGAATATATATATTTTTAAGCACTTGGAGGAAATATACACCATTTAATCTTATCACAATGTGTTCTGGTGAGGGCTATTTTTTTTTAATTTTTAAAAAAGTAATCAGTGTTCCCTTTGCAGCCCAGGAGGCCACTGAAAACAATGGAGAATTTTCCCAGCTGTAGTTCCCAGTGTCCCTAGTAATACATGCAACAAAGTGTTGCCATGCATATAAGGATCTCAGGTAGGAGGGATGAGGTAAGAGCCTGCTCAGTATCTTGAAAATCTGCTCTGACTCACAGCAGCTCACAGGCTACAATATGCCTCTGCAAAAGGCTGCTGCTTATATGTGGAAGCAAACGGACAGTGAAAACATCCCACAGCTTTGGGTTCCTTCTGACATGTCATTTGTTATGGAACATAGTTATTTAGAATATGCTCTGTATGGTTTCTCCCTCCCACCTCAAATGAAGTGCAAGGCACCTGGAAAACTAAAACCCGCAGTTTTCTCCCCCCTGTTTGCAATATTATACCAGACTTGTACCAGCTGAAGATGTGTGTGAATTCCAATGTTTCCACAGTCTTCCTCCCCTGCCCCCTCCCTTAAGCTTTCTAGCTGTGTGGGAAACCCTCAGAGAGCCCAGGCGATTCTGCATTGCACCTAGGGGCCCTGTCACGCCATTGCCTGTGCAAGACACTCCCCCTGTGAAAAGACAGAAGGGTCTTTGATAACGCCCCAAGCACATCTCCAGCAGAACAAAGGCAGCATAGCTAATGGCTCCCACTCACACAGTGTGACTCTCTGCCAGGAATCTGAACTCCCTCCACCCCCTAAAGGCACAGGCTGAAGGACAGAGAGGGGGGAGGAGGAGGAGGAGGGGAGGAAAACACATCTAAGCCAGGATATGGGGGCTGCAGAGCAAAGCAGGCCTGGCACACCAAATGCAGTGCAGTTAGGTCGATTTCCTGTGCATCAGCTACCCCTGGAGACAGGATACCAAAGCGGATGGCCTGTTCCGCCTTACCATGAGCTGGGCTGTATCCGGCACCTGCTAAAGTTCCTGTGTTCTCACGGGGAGAGGGGAGGAAGAGGGGAGGGGAGAGCACCAGAGGGAAGGGGTTTGCACCTTCAGCCCGATGAGGTCCTTGGCTGGGTGACCGCAGCTGCTTTCTCTGCCAGTTATTTGCTGCCACATGACAAAATATTTCAGTTCGTACGGAAATTCAGCTTTCTCTCTTCTGGTTTCACCAAATTTTGCTTTGTCTCATTTAGTGAGAGGCAGGAAGAGAAATAGTTTCCAGCCCTGCTGCATTCAGAATACACGTGCTACTTATCACAGGGCAAAATACTAGAACATCAAGGGGGATTATAGTAACTCATTCAGAGGAGATGTTTGCATACCCAGTCTCCCAAACCGTAAGCGCTGCTATCTGCATACCCTTTTAAAGTGATACTGCCCAAGATCCTTGGGTCATATTCCTGGCTTGTTCAAGCCAAGAAAGTCGCTTGTTCAGGTGACAAAGCTGGTGATTAAGACCAGCTTCCAGGCCCCTGGCAGCGACTACTCACCCACACTTTCTGTGGCTGCAGACAGAAACCAGAATTACCTTCACACACATCCACCTGCTTGTACTGAGAGATCTGCTTCTGAGGCTCTATTTCTGCCACCCCTTGTGGGAGCAATTAGGCTGGTGGCCACAAGGGACAGGGCCTTCTTGGCAGTGGCCCCATGATAAGCCAGGTCCCATCACTGCAAGCCTTTATGTCTCCACATGTCTAAGGAGGAGTCTAATTGGGCTGTTGTAACATTGTTGTGATTTTCTTTTGTTTTTGTGATTTTTACTGGGTAGAGTGTTACAATGTTGTTGCCGGTTACTGTTTCTAATGGCGTTGTTGTTGTACAATTTACATTTATTAAGAATTACATGCTGTTGACATAATGTTGGGAGCTGCCACAGGAGGGTTCTTTGCTAAAATGGTGGCTTGTAAGCTTTTTAAATAAATAACTCCCTCCTCCCCAACTACTCTGATCAATGGATCCCTGTCAAAACAAGCTCTCCGTTCCAGTTCATTACTCCTGCCTGCCAATATTTTCAATTACTTCCTTCTGCCCAGAACCCCATCTCCCATCTATCCTCAGCTACGGCTCAGTCCTTGCTCTTTGTGATACACCAGCCAATCTGAATGGAAGGTTAAGTCTGAAAAGCATACAGCCCTCCGGAGTTGCTCAAGGTTTTCATTCAGAGTTGTTTTTCTCTGCCCAGCTTCCCTTGACCTGAGTGAGTGCACCCGTGCTATGCTTCTCATGATCTGCCACATTGCTGCGGCAGTCTGGGATCCCACAATTACTACACTCCTCAGCATGTGGAATTACTATTGGATATTATCCTGGGCAGGGAAGCAGCCAGACAACCTCATTAAATTGCTCCAACCCGGGCAATTATGGGCCACACCTCGGAATAATTAGCACCCCTGGGAAACTGCTTTGTAGGCAGGCTGCATAAGCAAACAGCTAGAGCAGGTTATGCTACAAGCTCGGACTCTTTGAACGTTTACCATGTGCCCTTGGAGCTGGGTGAGAGAACCAGCCCTTATTGGAACAGAAACGGTCTGCCAACTGTTTTCTAAATTGAAAAGCAGGAATTATGTCTCCAGTGTTCAGGGGTGTACCTGGGGGTTGGCGGAACTGGCCCCTGCCAGGGGTGCAGGTCTGGAGTAGGGGCAAAAATCACCTGTCAGACCATATATGTGTCTCACAGCAAAATCAAACAAGGGAGAAGCTTCCCACCCACCCTGCACTGTGGCACAAAGGCGTGTGGACTTATTTGCCCTTCCTCCTAACTTTGCCTTCGCTCTGGATGTTTTGAGTACTGTACCTGGGTCATGTAAAATGTAGTAATTTCCAATGTGGCTATTGTAGTACAGTGATTTTTTTCCCCTGTAGGGGGGCAGGGCTCCAATATGGCTCCCTGCCAAGGGGACAAGGGATCCTAAGTATGCCTCTGCCAGCACTGAAGGGAAGCCCACATAGTTAGATAGGGAAATGAAGCACAGATTTCTTCTGGTTCTGCTTTTCAGAATAGAACAGGATTGTCAGTTCTATCAATCAGGCAAATTGGGATCCCAACCCTGAGCAGCTTGTCATTTTATCCCACAGTGAAAGAAGTGAGGAGAGGGATGTGTTTCATGGGGAGACAAGAATTGCGGGCAAGAAATAGAAGTAGCAGGCCATGACGGTCCTGTTATAAAATACCTATAAATATCTATAAAGATATTTCAGTCTTTGACAAGCTATGTACATGCTGGCTGGGAGCCACCGAGGTGACTGGAATTGTGTGGGAGAGAGCTGTATGTACTTTGAAACTATGCAGGGTGGTGAAGAGTCGGTAATTCCTCCTGCCCAGATATGACTCTCTGTTGAGTATCCTGCAGTTCCCACCGATTGCATCTCTAGAGTGTAGCCAGGGCGGAGAGTGGTGATTGGACTGAGCCTCTCCTTCCACCTTGGGTAATACCTTTGCTGCTGCAAGGCTACCGAGACCATCTCTCTTCTTGCAGCTCCACCTTCTCCTTCCCACACTGGCTGCACATGCAAAAGTGCTGGCGGCGCAAGCTTAGGGAGGTGGCATTGGGAATATACTGATTGTTCTTTGCCCTCGCCCTAGCAGGGCGGCACTTGCAGAGTTCAGGCCTGGGCACACTGCCAGTTGGGTTCAAACAACAATCTGGCTGGGAAAAGCCTGGACTGAGTGGTTGTAAGGGTGGTGAAACTTTGGAAGCAAAGCGGAACTTCTCAGGCAAAGACCCATAAAAGGCCGAATGCTGTGATCTGTATTTGGTTTGCCACTGCTCAGTCTTCCTCTGGGCATTCCCAAAGTTCCATCTCCTTCCAGTTTTCATTCATCATAATAAGGCCTTGTGGCTTTAGAAGCAGAAAGCCAGCAGGGAGACTTTCCTCCTTTCTCTGGAATGACCCAAAACTAATCTTGCTTCTCAGAAATTGCATCCTGTAGACAAGCTCAGTTTCACAACTGGCCACCAGCTGCTACTTTTATCCAAAAAGTTCATACAAAGCAGCTTCTTCTACTTCCAAAACACAAGACTTAGGGAGTTTTACATTTGGGACAAGGGGATGGAAGTCCTCAAACACCTGCAGCACAAGTGAAAAGCCTTTTTGCCATAAGTGTGCAAACCATTTTATGGCTTGCACTTGTGCCAGTGAGGTATTGGACATGTAGTTTTGTGTGTGTATTGAAAATACTAACATGGCTTTAAAAAAAAAAGAGAGAGAAAATTGTATGCATATGTGATGTGGTGTGGTAATTAATGTGCCTTAATATATGTATTTGTGTGCAGTGCAGAAGTGTCCACTAATGACCACTTGGCCAAATTTCTTTCCCACTGCCTGACCACTCAGATGCAAAGCAAGAGATAAAAGAGGAGCATGATGAGAGCTGCAGCTGTCACAAGCTTCACTGACAGGCCACTTTAGGGGATGGAGCTTGGGGTTCTGGGCCTGCCAATCCTATTCCATTCTGAAGTGGCCGTCTAACAAAATTGAGTTGCTGACCAGAGGTATAGGGAGAAAGAGTACATGTGCACTGGTGCTAATAGTGTGTCTGAAGGAGGAGCAAATTGTTGCACGCCACCCCAGTCTCTGAGTGGTGCAAGATTCTAGGGTACCCAGGGCTTGGTTTCCTTTGGAATGAGGGACAGTGGAGATTGTCGTGTCTTTATGTTGTGTGGTTTATTCACACATCCGAGCCTACGATGGGGGGTTCAGAGCATTAACATCCCAAGAGGATCTTGCTTCTCCCAGACTTAGATTCCAGCAGAAACCAGGCATAGCTCTGTCTCCCAACTGCTCAGCCAGGCAACTTCTAGCTCACATAACTCAAGACCTAACTCTGGCTTTGTCTTTGTAACTACCAGGAACCCACCCATGTGACTTCTAGCACAGAGCCACTTCCTTTGTTACCTTAAAGGCCCATACTTATAAGTTCATTACCTTACTGGGAAGCTAACTTGGCTATTTCAGAAATGGAATCTGTACTGGATCTAACAATTAGAAGTGGGGTCAGGCCAGATTAGAGGCAGATTTAGGGGAGCACTGGGCGCAGAACATTGGGGGCACCGTTGAGGATGCAGCAACTATGATTTAGAGTGAAGCACAAGAGGCAGAGAGGTGGTAATTTTTGACGCCACCCAGGGTGCCACTGAAATATGAGAACCCAAGGTCTGCCACTGGTCAGGCATATAGCCCCCCCCCAACTCATAACACTCTGTAATGCAAGTGTAGTTAAGGTCTTTGTATGAAATAATGGATTTTAGGAATAATAATAGTAATAATAATAGTAATAATAATAATAATAATAATAATAATAATAATAATAATTTTATTATTTATACCCATTCCATCTGGCTGGGTTTCCCCAGCCACTCTGGGCAGCCTAAAGGTAAAGGTAAAGGTACCCCTGACCATTAGGTCCAGTCATGACCGACTCTGGGGTTGCGGCACTCATCTCGCTTTATTGGCCGAGGGAGCCAGCGCACAGCTTCCGGGTCATGTGGCCAGCATGACTAAACCGCTTCTGGGGAACCAGAGCAGCGCATGGAAACGCTGTTTACCTTCCTGCCGGAGCGGTACCTATTTATCTACTTGCACTTGGACATGCTTTCGAACTGCTAGGTTGGCAGGAGCAGGAACCAAGCAACAGGAGCTCACCCCGTTGGGGGTATTCGAACCACCAACCATTTGATCAGCAAGTCCTAGGCTCTGTGGTTTAACCTACAGCACCACCCGCATCCCTCCTGGGCAGCTTATAACATATCTGAAAACATAATAAAAACACCAGTTCTTAAAAACCTCCCTCAACAGGGCTTCCTACAGATGTCTTCTAAAACGTAAGTTTAGGTATCTGTTGTACTAAGTATGTAAACAGAAACAGTGTTTTGTACTTTAGTGTAAATCAGTAATGCTGGCACTGCCCATTCTGGTGGCAGCAGACATGAAGCGGAAGCAGCATTGATAGGGTGAGGCTGCCTTCCTTCCTTCCTTCTTTCCCAAAAGCAGTAGCTCCCCACCCCCCCCAACAGCCACTTCCCTTTTTCTTCCTGTGCAGCCAACATCGCCCATCCCTGGCGCTTGCCCTCTGCTGTCTGTTAGGAAGTCAGGGATACAGGCGGGGAGGGGTCATCCAAACAAATGGGTGCCTCTTGCTCATAGCACTTTTTTCCTGCTTCTTAACTACCATGCAGCTGCTGTGTATGGTCACTATGCTGATCTTGCCTATATTCAAGTTTTTTTACACATAATTGTCACAGTCTTCTTGTTTTAACTATAGGACAGAATATAGGAAGCAGCCTCATATCAAATCCATGTAGGTCCACACCAGAGCTTTCCAAGCTTTTCGTGTTGTTGACACACTTTTTAGACATCCATTATTTTGCAACACATTAATTCAATTTTACTAGCAAAGCAGAGGTTAAATGAACCCCTTTGCAGCCCGAGGCGGAGCGTGAGGAGTGTTTGTGTGACATACCTACACACTGCGGCCGACACACTAATGTGTCTGTCACGACACAGTTTGGAAAACTCTGGTCTGCACACATTGACTGGCAGTGTCTCTTCATGGTTTAACACAATAATTTTTAATAGCCCTACCTGGAGTGAACCTGGGACCGTTTGCATACAAAGCACACAGTCATTCAGACACTAATATCGCAACTGGGCGCTGGTTATCTTTCCTTGCTACACCCAAACACGCACTCCACCAGTGTTTCCTGGTGGTTAGCTCAGTTCCAGAGTGCTGTCGGGGAGGACACTAGGTTTACTGCATGCAGGGCAAAGGTCTCTCCACACGTAAGCTGTTCATCAAACAAGCTTCACTGCTCTAATAGCCCCGTTCTTTTGAAAAACAACTCAGGAGTATTCTTCAGTAGTTCCATGAACTGGTACTCTCCCTTCGTTTTTGGGAAAACAACCACGTCTTTATTTGAACCAAGGCTGGGCATGTGGGCTCGGTTCTCTTAAATCTGGTTTTTTCCTGTCAGGGTTGCAGCCTACGAACGTGAGAAACAACCTATTAAGGGCAGGGTCTTTAACAATGCGAAGAGGGAGCCTCCTTCACTACGAAGCAACCACAGCCCAGCCACGTGGAGCTAAGGAGCCGAGCTTCCAAGTCAGGCATCAGACGTCCTGGGGGTGCCTTAAATACCAGCATCAGGGCCCCGTTTAAACAAGACGCCAGGCAGGCAAGGATCTATCTCGCACACGCGGAGCCGCCTTCAAAGGCCGCTGCGGCGCAATGTTTGCACGCCATAGCAACGCCTTCCTGGCCCGCGGGTCTGCGGCGTCCCGGCAGCGCCCACACAGGCGCGTGCAAAGTCGCCCACTGTTCCTCTCGCGAGCCCGGCGTCACGTGTGAACGGCGGCCTGGATCCAGGTGTTCGGCTCCCCGCCCTTGCAGGGAAGTCTCGGGAGCGCGGGAAATGTAGGTCAGGGCGGAGGGATACGCTGCCTCTGGCCGGCCTCCCTAAGCCTCCTGGGTGGCGTGTGCGATTAAGACAAGCTGGAGCCTGCGCCTGCCCCCTCCGGCTGCATTCCGCACCGGCTACGCGGCCTCCGCTCCGCCCCCGGCTCCTGCCCGGCCAGCGCGGAAGCGGGGAATTTCCTGGCACCACTTGCGGAACAGGAAGGCGGAAATGAAAGCAGCGCCGAGCCAAAATAGATCGGGGAGGGGAAGGGAGCGGCGGCGGGGGGGGGGGGGTTTCGACTCTCTTAAAGGCGCAGAAGTCGCGATCGGATGAAAGGGTTTCCAATATATATTCAAAACAAAGCCGGTGGGCGGGCGTTCACGAATCCACACGATCCTTTCCCGCCCGCTTCCCCAAACACACTCGTCTTTCTGGTCTAAAGAGGTTCTGCCCCAGGTCAACGCGATTTAGAGCGCCGGCGCCGTGCGAAGAAAGGAAAACCCATTTTCCCCCCCGGCTCGCACCCTCTTGCTTCTGGGTAAGCTTGCTTGCCAGTCCCCCGGCTCCGTACAACGCTAGAATTTCCTCCAGATAGCATGGAGTGGGGAGATTGGGGAGGGTAATTTTAGTTGGCTGATCTGAAGTCGCCGCCTTTTGTTGCTGCGTGTACCACTCCTGCTTTTGTACTCTAAACCGCAGAGCGACACTGTACGGAATTGAAGCAGGCGAAGCTTTCTCTGCCATGCTAGAGAAAGCTTCGCTTAATCTTTGCCTGGCACGGTTCGGTGATATTAGCAAAGCCAGTTAAAATACGTGACCAACCACAACTTTTTATCAATTTAAAGTGATCGCAAGGGCATCTGTCCTGAGATACTTACCCGAGGGCCTTTCCATCCTTTGTGCAGCGGCACAATTATAAACTAAGCAAACCTTTCCCCGTTTCCCATGACTGACAGCCCCTTCAAATTCTCCTGTGATCCCAGCTCCCTACGACAGGCCCTCCCAGGCTGGATTCCCTCCCAGTCTGGGGTCGCAGCCCCTCTTGCTTGGTATTCCAGCTCTACCACTCCCCCAGACCAGTCAAGCGTCCCCCCTCCTCACAAAGATATGCAGGAGGATTTGTCTGGAAGGCAGAAAGCCTAGAAAAAAATGGGGAGGGGGAAGAGAGCGCCTGAATCAACAGCTGCATCCCATTCCCTGGCACTTAGCCAAAGAGCCTTAAAGCAAATGAGAAGAATAATGCTGCAGTCTTTCCCTTGCTGTTTGATTGTTCTTGTTTTATGTAAAAGGTAATACTAGACTTAATAGTGCAAAATCATTCACTTCATTTACTGCTGCCATCTCATTCTAAACTAAACTCTAGTACAAATCTGACTAGTCACCCACAAAATATGCATTGCATAAAACAATCCTTTGTTATTGTTTTAAATCCTTTGTTGAATCACATTCATTGTATGTGCAAAAATACACATATACAAACAGGTGTGAGCTGCTCAATGCACTTTTTTTCAGCTGAAGAGCATGGTAAAACTGCTGCAAATAAATCCAAAGATTTTAACATAAAATCAATATTGAGCAAGGTTGCTGCCTCAGACACCTTCAGAATACAGGGCTAGATGTGGGACACTGATGAAATGCCTTTACTGTACAGCACTCCTGCTCTGATTACAGGCTACAGTGAACCTAGCAGTACAGAGATATGTACAGAAATGAGTTTCCCAAGAGATGATTTCTGTGGTACGCTAATTGGCTTCAGTACTTGATTCTAAAAGCAGATGCTTCTTTTAATTGGTTTGTAAAAGTTGAGGACATTGTTATTCTGAATAGGAGTATGTCCTTTTTTAACTGGGCAGAAAACCCGAACAGTACAGGAAGTATAGTCAGAGCACACTGTAGATGTTTGGTTGGCTAAGAACTAAACTGCAGTTCAAGTGAAATGCATTACGTATTAACACACTAAGCCAAGTTGGCAATGTAGCCAAAGCATCTCTAATAACCATCACTTTATTAATGCAGCAAAATGAGTACTCCCAAGACATGTGCAAATGGATCTGCATTGCCTGAGAAAATAGTCCTCTCTCTGTTGAGGGCGTGCACCTCTGTTTTGCAAGAGGAGCTCTGAAGAGAGGCAAATAACCTTTCACCAAGGAGGAGACATGGGTTGTGGGTTTTGCAGATAGGACATCACTACAGCCGAGATAGACAACCTGGAAAGAAGACAGGAGTTATAATCAGGGCAGGAACGTTAATATTACACCAATAATAGCAATGCAAATAGTAATGTCAACAGAATGAATTACAAATGTGACCAAAGAATCTCAGTGTGTTCAGTGTATTCAAATTAAAAAGTTTATATGGGATGTGTTACTAAGCTTGCTTGGGAACTGTGTATTTGACTTGAGTTTGAACCTGATTGTGGATCCTGTGTGTGCATCCCTCAGAGACACTGGAGGATTGGGGAATGAGTCTGGTACAAGGGGAACCTCTTTCTGCTGCAGCCACTAGACCAATTCCCAAAGAATGAACAGCTAGCCACAGATAGAGCTGGCTCAGAAAATTAGCACAATAGCCATATTAAAGTGAGCTAGCATGTACATTAGGATCCTTGGGATCAGGGATGTGGAGCCTGTAGTCTATCAATATCTGGAGGGCTACAACTTTATAAACATCCCTGTCTACTAGCCATGCTGGCTGGGGCTGATGTGGCTTAGAACCCAACATCTGGAGAGCCCCAGCCCTAGTCTGGCTAGTGAAGCAACACTTCAAGGTTTCTGGGAAGTAAATGACTTAATCAGAAAGAATGGAACTTATTAAGAAAAAGGCAGAATAAACATTTATCTGTGAATACGTTATTACAAGGTCCAAATGATTAAGGCTACCCCAAAATGAGGTTGAATAGATTAGGAGGAAAAGGAAGAAGTATTGTTACCAATGATTAATCTGCTGAGACAAGCAGCAAAAGAGAAATTATCAGTGTGGTAGGTGAAATATAACTAGAGAAAACAAAAAAATTCCTTCCAGTAGCACCTTAAAGACCAACTAAGTCAGTTCTTGGTATGAGCTTTCGTGTGCATGCACACTTCTTCAGATACACTTCAGATGT
The DNA here is from genome assembly GCF_964106915.1 of Podarcis gaigeae. NCBI lineage: Eukaryota > Metazoa > Chordata > Lepidosauria > Squamata > Lacertidae > Podarcis > Podarcis gaigeae. Next base: position 45,442,720 of record NC_139679.1, read on the forward strand.
GTATCTGAAGAAGTGTGCATGCACACGAAAGCTCATACCAAGAACTGACTTAGTTGGTCTTTAAGGTGCTACTGGAAGGAATTTTTTTGTTTTGACTATGGCAGACCAACACGGCTACCTATCTGTAACTATAACTAGAGAAATTAGCCCAGACTGGATTTGGGCGTGGGGAAGATTGGATTAGTTACATCCAAGAGCTCCATTGTGGGTATTCAAGGTGCCAGGCCACTCATTTTCATTCCAATGAAGGGATCCTCAGGGTGGGGCTTGCCTTGAGCTTTATAATCTTTCAGAGCAATAGTTTCTGGGCAAGAGATGCTGGTTGAAGTTTCCACACAAGTGCTGTACCCTTAACTTTCCATGTGCAACTGCTTACTGTTTGTGGCAAAGGGAAAGCAGCTGTGTGCCTCTTGTCTCAAAGTAAACTTGGCAGCAGTAAGAAATTAACACAGGACTCAATGAAAGGCTGAAAGAACCTGACTCACATGAAGCTGCTCATCATCTGTTTGGTATCTTCTGAACTCCGAGAGTTGGCAAAGCTGATGAATGAACAGTAGACAGCAATCCAGGCACACCACTTTAGCTGCAAACAGCACAGAGTAATGTAGTGAAAGCTTTAATGAAGTCTCAAGGATTAAGCAAAACTATTTATTCCTTAGTAAAAGTGTAAAACCATGATAAGCACTCTGCCTTGTTTCTTTACTCAATTCATAGGAAACTTCCTTACGGTGAGTCAGGCTATTGCTCCATCTAGCTCAATATTGTCTACAATGATTGACAATGGCTCTCCAGGGTTTCAGGTAGGGGGATACTCCAATCCTTACTTCAGGGATGCCAGGGATGGTATTGGGAGCAAAGTAGATGTTCTGTTATTGAGCTTACGACCCTTCCCCTTGAGGAACTGCTGCCGAGACCATATAACACCGGTCCTGAAAGATCTTCATTGGCTCACAGTAAGTTTCCAAGCACAATCCAGAGTGTTGGTGCTGACCTTTAAATCCCTAAACGGCCTCGGTCCTGTATACCTGAAGGAGAGTCTCCACCCCCATCATCCAGCCCGGACACTGAGGTCCAGCCTGAGGCCTTCTGGGGGTTCCCTTGCTGCGAGAAGTGAGGTTACAGGGAACCAGGCAGAGGGCCTTCTTGGTAGTGGCGCATGCCCTGTGGAATGCCCTCCCAGCAGATGTTAAGGCAATAAACAACTATTTTACTTTTAAAAGACAACTGTTTAGGGAAGTTTTTAATGTCTGATGCTGTATTGTTTTTAATATTCGGTTGGAAGCCACCCAGAGTGTCTGGGGAAACCCAGCCAGGTGGGCGGGTTACAAATAATAAATTATTATTATTATTATGTAATACTTACTACAATTATTAACTAACGCCATTGTTCAAAGACTTGATATAATTTCAGACTCCTACCACAATTGACAGGTGTTATTACCTCTCTTATCTAGAAAAAAAGTGAAGCACTCTGACTCAGAGGTCTTTATAAGTAATTTCAAATTAGACTCCATAGCTAACATGAATTGAAGCATCATGAAATCATTATTTACTCTCAACATTCAAATGATTGATCAGCCTTTGCGGCCCAATAAATGTTCATCATCTGTGCACTATTCTCTTATCTGACTATTGTGAAGAATTGTTTAGCAGTTGGGTAGCATTCCTTGGAGAGACTAAAATAGCAGGGAAATAAGGAAGGTTTAAGCACAGGAATATTATGCAGTTAATCTGACAGAAAGAAGGAAAAGAAGCTGTGTCATTTACTACTAGAATAAGATTCTCAATCCAGGTCTGTTAGGCACATTAAACTAACCTGGGGTTGTTGATGACAGATTACCTTCCAGAGATTATATGATTTTCAAAATTATACAACCCAACAGCAGTGTAATAATTAGAAGATAACAAGCAGCTGGTAGAATCTTGTGCTTAATTTGCTCAGCTAGTGTTCTGCATGTCCTGAAGTCAAAAGGCCAAGCACTGCAATACTCACCTTCAGCATCAAGCCACACATACTAAAAATCATTCCCAGTAGATTCATGTAGTCTGGTGTGGGGTCTTCCAGGGTAGGGTTATTCTCTGTGGATGGAGGTTTGTATCTATAAAGTAAAAATCCCAATTATGGTGGAAAGAAAATATTTTAAATTATGCTTGAAAATAAAACATTAGCTTTATCCACCACCATATCAAAATAAGGCATAAGACATCAATGGGAGTTTCTCTGCTGCTAATAAGGCTTTGTGTAGCTTCAAGCCAACATAGAGTTGTTTAGGTGTGGGGAACCTTTAGTCCTCCACATGTTGCTGAAGTACAACTCCTATCAGCTCCAGCAAGCATGGCCAATGGCCAGGAATAAAGGGAGTCATATTTAAGTAACATCTGGAGGCCAAACATTCTCTGAACTTGCTCTAGTGCTGTGGAAAAAGAAATGGTGCCAGTCTCTCACAGTTCAAGAAAATCATCTCTCCTAAAGGTTACTCAGTCACATCTTTCTGGATTTTCCTAGCACTCATTACATGTTGTGGAAATTATATACTGCACTTCTTCTGTATGTTGCAAGAATGAGTGCTTTCTATATACCCATGAAATCATTAGTGACCAGCAACACAAGCAACTAATACTATTCTGTAAACTTTTTAAAACTTTGTTTTATAAAAAAAGGTGTAACTGCCCTGTGTTTCTGGCATGTTCATGTGTCCGTTTTAAAAAAGTGATGGATATGTGTTGGGAAAGGTTTCTAGCTAAGTGACAGCACAACATTCTTTGCATACTTAGGGTGGAATTCAATGTAGTGCTAAGTAGGCTATATGCATGTACAACATGAGGTCTGCTCATGCAACAATACTCCCCCCCTGCCCCCCCTAATGCTGTCTGGGGGAACCACCCAATCATCCAGTGCATATTTAGGGGGTGGAGCGAGTATATGGTTAGGAAGTCCTACTGCATATGTGGATTTTGTTCTGTACACGCAACAACGCTGTTAAATCCTGCCCCAAATGTCTCCAGGTCAATATACAGAGCAAGATGTGCCAAGTGTAAGCGCCTATGAGCAAGGTCACCCTGAACGCTACAGCAACAGCTCACCACTTTCTTTGTCAACAACAAATTGTTGCTCTTTTTTGTGTTGAATATATGCTATATGATAATCTATGGACCTAACAGGTATCTAAAGCCATTTGCACATAACAAAATATGTATTTTATCAAAGTAATTATTGAACTGAAATACAATTAAGAAGAAGTATATTTTGGAAATGTACATCCAGTTTTTCCCCCTTTAAAATTTTTTGGGGCCCCCAAGAGAGTGGGGCCCTATGCCATAGCTTGTTAGCTTATACGTAAATCCGGCACTGCACACGCACACACACATATATCCCCCGTAAGTGTGGACTGGTGGCCACACTATTCTCTTGAACAAGGACTTGCAGTTGGGGGCACATTTTGATCCTCACCAGTCAACCACCACTAGCCATCTCTGTCCCTGAATCTCCCTCTGCTGCAGTTTCCCCCGTGAAAAGTTTCCCCTATTGCCCAGTCTGGTGGCTATTAGGAAAGGCCGCCTCTCTCTCTCTCTCTCTCTCTCTCTCTCTCGCCCTCCGCCTTGCGTTTCCATGGCGACCCCATGCCCGTCCCGCGCTACAGCGAGGGGTGACGTCTCAGCGCCCCCTTCCGCATCACACGCCACTCCCTCGGCTCAATCTTTCCGTGCCAAAGGTCGCCCCGCTCGCGCCCTCTCCGTGGCTTTGCCCGGGCAGCTCACCCGCCCCCCGCCCCCCCCCCGTCGCTGACCTGAGAACGCGATTTGGCCGCCGCGGGTCCATTACGTTGTTACCGGCCATGGTGCACCGCCTCTGGCTAACTCCGAGCAGCGCCCCCCCCCTCGGTCGCCGCCGCCGCCACACCAACTTCCGCTTCCTTTCAGTGGCGCAAGGGGGACAACTAAGAGTGCAACACCCCGGAGTTCAAGTCTTCTCGTTCCGGTCATCATTCCCGAGGCCGCAGTACTTGGAGACGGTTTAGCGGATTAATCTTCCGTGGGAAGATGCTATGGATTGCTCAACTGAGGGAAGGAATAAAGAACCTTCGGGGGGTTTTTTTTTCCTGCCAGGGTGCCGAAATCCACGCTGCGAATGGGCGGAACTAAAGATGAGGTAGCTGTGCACCGAGGGGAGCGAATTAGAGGGTTGCGCTGTGTCCCTCATTCAATTTTCCTCCTTCCCATAATAAAATCCGGTTTTCAATTGGCAGTTAAACGTTTGGGGGAAGCTATAAGAGGCGCTAAGTCGTTTTTCAGTCATGTTGAGTATCCTTCCGAATGGGAAGTCTGCGCATGTTTGATTCCTGGTGGTCTGAAGGGACATGGCTGAAACGAAGCAGGTTTGGGTCTGTTCAGTGACCGCCCCGGAACCACATGTAGAAGAAAGGCGGGATATAAATTTAAGAAAAGAAGTAAATCAAGCTATATAGGCAGGGTACTGTAAAGGATAATACAAAATTCCTCAAAAATGGCTACCATAGGATAAGAATTAGATTGAGAAGAGCATCAGGGAGTAGTAGAAAGAGTTCTTTGGTGGTTTTCTGCAAGTTTAAAGAACTGTAGGTGTGCTACAGGGTTTGCCATGTAAAGATAACATTTAACTGGTTTGGAAAGAGAAGGATTTCTAGAGGGTTGATAGAAACTTGTAAAATAAGATAAGCAAGGCTATATGACATAGGTGATTTGCCTTTGCCAATTTTCCTTTCTGGAGAAAAAAATGGTCTTTACCATTGTGAGAAAACTGGTAGCTTGAGTAGCTGTTGCAGCTGGGACCTGATTTCTCTTTATGCCTGTGTCGTTTTGTAATAGGGTGGTATTCCAAATGGAAGAAAAATCCCAGACGCAGGGCAATCCTAACACATCACGTCAATCCACTTTGGGGTTTTCATAGTACTTGAGAATTGGCTGTCAGTTACAGCTGTTGCATCCAGTATAGAAGAATCCCCATATAGCATACCTGCTTGTCTTTATCATGGCCTTTCCAGAGCCAAAACTGAAGAAGCCTGAGTTGCCAAAGAAACTTCTGGGCACACTGGAATGTAAACAGGGAGCTGTCAGGGCAGTGAGGTTCAATGGTGAGTGTATCCTTGATCCTATAACATGGTGTTGTATTTTTAGAACCAGAAAAACAAAGCAGAATCTAGTGTGTGATTTACAATTTTTGAAGGTGAAGTTTTGGTAGCCTGTTGCAGTTAAACCAGCAAGGAGTCTTGTGACGCCTTAGTTAATGCAGGTGTGGGGATGCTGTGACCTGGATGTTACTGGACTACAACTCCCATCATTCCTGATTGTTGGCTGGGGCTGGTGGGAGTTGGAATTCAGTAACAGCTGGAGGGTCACAGCTTCTTCTCTTTTGCCTTAAAGAACAACAAATTTTAATACGGCATAAGTCTTTGAAAACAATGGTCCGCTTCATCAGATGCATGAAGTGCAATCCTTAGTTACCTGGTATATATACACAGAAAAGTGCAAAGGGGGAAAACCCAAAAGTTGGCGCTGAATGGCAATGCAATGCATAAAGTATTAGGGCAGTATTCAACTAAAGGTTTGTGCTAGTGCAAGGATTAACACTAGCACAGTGGGCTTTTCCCTTCTTCTACACTGTATGCCCTGTCCCATCCCCAAATCCGCTCTGGAGGGTTGTGGGTGGGGACAGATGTAGAGTGGGGGATGTAGAGTGGGGGACCCAGAACAGATGTAGAGTGGGGGGTGGGGAGAAGGGAGAGAGATACTGTTCCATTGCTCAAGAGGAAATCTTTGCACTGATGGAACATTCAGTTTAGTGCCAAGTTGAATATAATCCTTAGTGATTCACGAGCTAAAGAAAATAATGATTGGGGGAAGGTGTCTATACCATGGTTATAGGTTTCTTGCTCAGGGAGAAAATTTGTGCCTGCAGCAGGAATAGTGGAACCTGTGTAGCACATGCAGAAAATAGGAAAGGCAAATCTGTCAGGAACACTGCTGAAGAGTGTTGCATTAGATACTGTTCAATGAGTTTTTCCTCTCCCACCCCCTCTTCAGTGGATGGAAATTATTGTCTCACCTGTGGCAGTGACAAATCACTTAAGCTCTGGAACCCCCTCAAAGGCACTCTCCTTAAGACTTACAGCGGCCATGGCTATGAAGTTCTGGATGCAGCAGGGTAAGAACTGGGGAGAGGGAGCCACTCTTTTGGAAAAAGAGATTTTGTGGTGAAATACCACCAGAAATTTTGAGATGGTATGCCCTTTTAAAATGTGGCTCTTTTTGGGGGGAGGGTTAGTGGGTTGTTGTTTTTATTTTGATTATATATATTGTGGTTTTATATTTTGACTTTGTTCTGTGAACCACCCTGAGACCTCCAGGTATAGGGTAGTACAGTGGTACCTTGGTTTGCATATGGCTTGGTTTGCATATGTTTTGGATTACAAACACGTCAAACCCAGAAGTGTGTGTCCCAGTTTGCAGCCTTTTTTTGGATTACAACCCATTTCTTTTGGATTACAAACAAATTTTTTGGGGGGAGGCCCCATTGGCAAAAGCGCGCTTTGGGTTACAACCTGTTTCTGGAACGGATTATGGTTGTAAACCAAGGTACCACTGTATATAAAATCAATCAATCAATAAAAAAAACTGGCTGGAAAGCAGGTGGGTCACTGGTTAGAACTTTTGTGGTCTATGCCTCGTCTACTTTTCTATTGGAGTTGTGAGCAGGGCAAAGTAGAGTTTTAAGAATTGCTTGGTAAACAAATTAAATCCTCTGACCTGCCTGTGTTGCATAAATTTAACTTTTAATGTTATACAATACAGCTGGAAAACAAATAATTTATAAAATTCATAATCAAAAGGAAAATATATGGATGAATAAAATTTTTACATTCCAGAAAGAAAGAAAAATCAATTTCTCCATGAAGCTATCAGTTGTATATTAAACCAATTTAAATGAATTGTCTTAATTTGCAAAACTTGAACTTGCCAACTGTTGGAAGAAAACCTGTGAATAGCATAGTAATACTGTCTCACTACCCAGCCAGTGATAATAGGATATCCTATTCAGTCCCTGCTCCATACATTTGAACCCATGTTTAATGTCCTAAGGTTTGAAACTTAGCTTTTGAAAAATTAAATCTGACATTCTTAATACAGTAAGAATACAGTAATTCAGGGAGTTGCACATACAGGAAGCAATCAGGATGCTTTCCCTATCATTATCTGTCTCTATCCACTCTGCAGATCATTTGATAACAGCCAGCTTTGTTCATGTGGTGCAGACAAGACAGTAGTGTTGTGGGATGTTGCCACAGGTCAAGTGATTCGCAAGTTCCGTGGCCATGCAGGGGTAAGACCTCTTCTGTCCTTTGTCCCTTCCAAGAAAATGGAACAGAGTAACTTCCCTGGATCAGACCACTCTAGTTTAGCATCCTTTTCACCACAGTGACCAATCTCAATTCTCACAAGCTGGGTATGAGAGCTTTTGTTTCTCAGTGGCCGGTACTCAAAATCGTGCTGCCTCTGATTTTGGAAGACTGTAATGTATAGCTGTCATGACTAGTAGCCATTGATAGCTTTATCCTCCATTACTTTGTTCAATTCCAAGTCATTTATGTTGGTTGTCATTACCACATCTTGTGGCAGTGAATTCCATAGTTTATGTGCTGTGTTAAGAAATCCTTCCTTTTGACTGTCCTGAATCTTCCACCAGTTTCATTGGATCACCCCAGGTTATAATGCTATATGACAGGGGGAAAAGGTCTGTGTCCACTTTTTCTGTACCCTGTATAATTTTATATACTGCTATCATGTGTGTGCATCCTACTTACTCACCTTTTTTCCTAAACTAAAAAGCACCAAATACTGCAACCTTTCTGCATAGGTGAGTTTCTTCACCCACCTGATCATTTTGCTTGCCCTTTTCGGCACATGATTCAAATATCCAGCTTTATGCACATAAGAAAGTAAATTCTTCTGAGCTTCCACTGAGGGATTACGGTAGAAATGTGTCCTGCCTCACAGTGACTGGATAATGTCTGCAGTTTGGTCTATTTGGCATCTAAAAATTTGTGCGGTAGAAAATACTATTGACGCATTAGATACTACAGTAGGAGGAAGTTTATGAGAAGTGTCAAAATATTGCCTGCTGGCTACAAAACTACATTGAATGTTTGGCTTGTGGGGTGGAAATAGTAATGAAGAGAGCTCTGTAGAAGTTCAAGGAGTTCAAAGAGTTGAGGTACTTTGTGTAGAAATGTGGCAGGAATGGGAACAGAGAATGTAATCCTTCTATGCTTGAATCTGTTAAACCAGTCGGACAATAATTGCTTATCTCATTCTCTTCTCTTTATCCTCACCTGGCAGAAAGTAAATTGTGTCCAGTTCAATGAAGAGGCAACTGTGATCCTTTCAGGTAAGGAATGCTTTCCTTCTCACTCTGCTTCACTGTTAATCCCAGGGAACTCATTTTATTTTATTTTATTTTATTTTATTTTATTTTATTTTATTTTATTTTATTTTATTTTTATTTTAATAATATTTATTAAGAGTTTTTTAATTACAATATAAATAAACAAACAAAAATATTACATATCATAACATCTTTTCTTATCTCCTTTGGACTTCCTCACATCTCCCGCTCCTGCGTTCCAAATTATAAAAATTAAACCAGCAATTTATCACCTTGTCTCCATCCTGACTGTCTATTTTTCCAATGTTATATCTCAAATTTTAGATACATTTATTTCCCTCTTAGCCTAATAATTATCTAAAAAAATTTGTTTTTTCTTAAATTTAACTTGTCTTCATAATTCACCTCATCTGTTTTAATGGTGCCAAATTGTTTATAATCAAGCATCCTGCTTAACATTCATACAATTTACAATATTTTTGCAAATAAATCTTGAATTTTTTCCAGTCTTCTTCTACTGTCTCCTCTCCCAGATCTCGGATTCTGCCAGTCATCTCGGCCAGTTCCATGTAGTCTATCAGTTGCATCTGCCATTCTTCCAGTGTGGGTAGATCTTGGGTTTTCCAATGCTTAGCGACAAGTATCCTTGCTGCTGTTGTTGCGTACATGAAAAATGTTTGGTCCTTCTTTAGCACCCCTTGGCCGACAATACCCAGAAGGAAGGCCTCTGGTTTCTTAGGGAAGGTATACTTAAATACCTTTTTCAGCTCATTATATATCATTTCCCAGAAAGCCTTCACTCTAGGGCAAGTCCACCAGAGGTGAAAGAACGTTCCTTCATTTCCCATACATTTCCAACATTTGTTATCAGACAAGTGGTATATTTTTGCAAGTTTGACTGGGGTCATGTACCATCTATATATCATTTTCATTACATTTTCTTTCAAAGCATTACATGCAGTGAAATTCAGCCCAGTAGTCCACAACCTTTCCCAGTCCTCAAACATAATATTATACCCAATGTCCTGTGCCCACTTTATCATAGCTGATTTAACCGTTTCGTCTTGTGTGTTCCATTTTAACAGCAAGTTATACATTCTTGAGAGTATCTTAGTCTTAGGCTCTAACAATTCCGTTTCTAACTTCGATTTTTCCACCTGGAATCCTAGCTTTTTATCAAGTTTGAAAACTTCTTTAATCTGAGCATAATGTAACCAGTCTCGGACTTTGTCTTTCATTTTCTCCTGACTCTGCAATTTCCAATTGTCCCCATCTTTTTCTAATATTTCCCAAAACTTTGGCCATTTCGCCTCCATATTGAGCCTTTTACGGGCCTTAGCTTCCAAAGGTGAAAGCCACCTTGGAGTTTTATTTTCCAATAACCCAGGGAACTCATTTTAGGCTCTACTCAATATACTTCTTTGCTCTCTTGCAGGTGCCATTGACTCCAGTGTCCGCTGCTGGGATTGCCGGTCACGCAGACCAGATCCCATCCAAATCCTGGATGAGGCCAAGGATGGCATTTCCAGTCTGAAGGTGTCAGACCATGAAATCCTTACAGGGTAAGGAAAGGTGGAATGAAGTTAGAGCTGGTGAGGGTAAATTCCCTGCCGTGCGAAGTCCATGCTGGACCTTGGGATCTGTTAAGGGCTTCCCAACCCATCCATCCAGGTGTGTTTCACCCCTCTACTCATCTGCAATGGATTGAAGGAAGCAGACTCAGGAAGGCCGCAATCACATTCCAAAATACAGTGTATGGCCACTGACATTGTTTTGTTATTTATAATTATTATAAATATAAAACTTTTTAACATTATATATTCTATGCTGTTCTCATAAAGCTGGTGTTTTGCATTACCAGCATTTGACAATACTTGACTGATCAATTGATCAGATTCTTTTTGGACTAATAAAAAGCCCAATCCTAAAGTCACACAGCTGTGTAGATCCATACCCTGTAGTATCCTCTCATTTCTAAACTTTCATCAGAAACGAAGAAATATTTTCAGTATTTGCTCCAAAAGGGAGAAAGTTAGTTTCAAAAGAATACAGGCGTATATGGAATCCTGTCCCACAACTTGAGTTCCATGGTTTGAAAACCAGGAATGTAGAAAGGGCACCCTTTGAGACCTCGGGGTTGTCCGCCAATGTGCTTGCTGAGTGCTGCCCTCCTGCTGCCAGCTAATTTCCACTGCCCCTTTTTTTATTTCTCAGTTCTGTGGATGGGCGTGTCCGTCGCTATGACCTCCGTGCTGGGGAGCTCTACTCAGATTACATTGGAAGTGAGTGTTGCTTACAGACTTGTTGACAATTTGGTATGATGAGAGACAGTTTTCAGGGTGATGGTTCCTGTTGCATTTCCTTTGCCTCCCTCACCTGTATTCCCCTGCCTCTTCTCTTTAGCAGATGCCCCTCAGGTCCAAACCGAAGGGACTCTGCCACATCTGGTATCATGTCCGACACTGACTCATTCTAGGAAGTGGGTAGACTTGATCTCTGCAAGCTACTATTCCTTCCTTCCTTCCTTCCTTCCTTCCTTCCTTCCTTCCTAATTTGTAGCCCTGAAGAAACTCCTAAGAACAAGTTCTGATGGGGGTTGCCCAGAATCTTGCACTTTTTTGTTTCTTGATGCAATCAAACCCAACACTGCCATATTTTCATTATAGGTCCCATCACCTGCGTGTGTTTCAGCAAAGATGGGCAATGTACCCTGGCTGCTAGCTTGGATTCTACTCTGCGTTTGCTGGACAAGGATACGGGCGAACTACTAGGAGAGTAAGCAGTGCAGTTATTTAGTCCTGTCATTAAAGCTTGCCCTACCCCACCCTGTTGTCGACACACAATAGCAGCTCAAAAGAGTGACTGTTCTTCAGCATTTGGGTGCAGCCCTAAGTGTACGAGTGCTTCCATGTAAAAGAACCTAGAGGACTAGAGAAATTTGTGCAATACAGATCTTTATACATTGAATCAGAGCCACAGTCAGTCTGCCTTGAACTCTGGTGATGCTGGGCTTTTGTTATCCTCCATCTACCTTGCCAGGGACTAGTAACAACCATAGATGGACTGATGGGGGAAAGCCTGACTGGGAAAAGCAGAAATATTCTCCTCTTTCTCATCCCATCCCCCCCATGACACCCCTAGATATACAGGCCACAAGAATGTAACCTATAAGATGGACTGCTGCATGAGCGAGAGGGACACTCATATCGGGAGCTGCTCCGAGGATGGGAAGGTGTACTTCTGGGACCTGGTGGAGGTGAGCAGAATGACCTGGGGAAATGGAGAGGTTTCTTCTTGGGCGGTCCTGTGACTTACCAGTGTTTCATGGGAGTTGAGCCACAGATACTGTGTGTGGAGGGGTGCAGTTTGGGGAGCTTGAATTCCGTTTGGTTCGATAAGGCAACATTGAACCTTGGAGAATAAAGCATGAAACCTTCTCTCCAAATTGTTGGTGGTCAGACTTTAGCTCAGTGCCTTAACTGCTGACAGTAATCGTAGCTGTTTTTTGTATGACCTAGTTGCCTGAATATGACCTGAATATGACCACTAAGAACATAGGCAGAGAAATTCATACATAGCAGTGGTTTTCAGCCAGTGTGCAGTGGCACCCTGGGGTGCTTTGAATGATGGTCAGGGGTGCCGTGGGCAACAATGGCCTCTGTCCCTCTTTCCTTCCCTCCCTCCCTCTGGTGCCCTCATGTCTCTGCCTCCCAAAGGCTTGCAGAGTTATTTATGGCAGCAGCCCTGGCTACAAGCTCCCCAGGCGAATGGTGCCTCTGGGGCTGGTCAGGGAGGATCAAGGGGGCAGCTCAGAGACCAGGGGAGGCAGCTGCAGCTGCCCAGAGGACTCCCAAGGACAGGCAACTGGAAAGGAGGCTGAGGGAGCACCTGCACAAGGAAGGGTGTTTGAAAAAGGGTGAAAAGCTGCCAGCTCGGCAGGCAAGGGGTGACATAACTGGGCTCCTGAGCCCCACAGAGGTGCCACAGAAAGAATGTAGTTGGTCAAGGGAGCCATGGACTCAAAAACATTGAAAATCTCTGAGTTAAAGTGTTATGTAGACCACTATCACTTATCTGAAGTTTATGGGAGGAAGCGCTTTTGATGCAACTGTATTGGTTCAAAGCTAAATACAAAATTTTAAATCTCTGGTGTAAATAACATTCCTCATGACCATTGAGGATCAGGTACAGTTTCCATGCTTTCCACTGCAAGGCATTTCTTCTCTTTCCTCTCTTGAACTTGGACTGTCCCTTTCGCATATTGATCATTCAGCACAAGAGGTGGTGCTTGAAAAGCAGGTGCAATTCTGAACCCATGTCTAGCTGCCCAAGTGTTAGGAGTATGTTATCTCTACCCTTATCTTCATTATTCTTCTCTCTCCTCTTCACAGGGGTCCCTTGCCCTGAGCTTGCCTGTGAGCAAGACTGCAGTTCAGTCTCTGTCCTTCCACCCAACTGAGTCTTGCTTGCTCACTGCTGCAGAGGGCCGTGTGCAGTTTTGGAGGGAGGAGTCGTACGTGGCTGAGGAAGGGGAACCAGCCTGATGGTCCCTGTCCTGGCTTGAGTGGAGGACCGAAGCTGCAAGGAGATGGAACTCTCAGCCATACTTCTCTTCAGAAGCACAGTACTGTTTCCACTGCCTTCGGGAAAGTGTCCAACACTGGACTCCCCTGCTCTTTGGAATCACACTTTGCAACTGGTGCTTGTAACACTTACTTACAATCTCTCAGTTCCATACCAGTTTCCAGAGGGGTGGCCATGTCAGTCTCTCTTCCTCAACCATCAGCAGGTTTCTGTTTTATAAGTACTCTCATCTTTCAACATTAAAACCTGAGTTGATTGTTCTCCACGCCCCCCCCCCAAAAAAAAGACTGTATTGTTTTACTGAAAACTAAATAAAGTAAAGTTGTTTTTCAGAATGGTCATTTGCCTAAGGCCACTTAGTGGGCTTCATGACCTTGCAGGTAGGGATCTAAGCCCGGGTTGCTCACATTCAGCCCCATAACTGAAGTCACTGCTCTACATTGGCTCTTGTGTACTTCAGCATAAATACTATATAAGGAGGCCAGACTGGAATGCAGTAGTCACCAGTCACACAACTGGACAGCTCAGTGCACTGCATCACACCACATCCTGGTAGGAGCCTCCTGGCGCAAGTTTAGCCACATTGTTCAAACCTGCTTTACCGGTCTGGGAAACAAAAATTCCCTGTAGCTGTGTTGATGTCTAATATCAATGAGAAAAACATAAAGCATGCCGGGACACAATAGAGTAGGCCTAAGTGCCAAACAGAGACATTTTAAAGAGCTTACTACAAACAGCAGGCAGATCCAATGGTTGGAGCCCTGCTTGCCACACTGTTGCTCGAAGAGTGCTTAGGTGTCTAGGAGTTAGGCAGCACTTCCTTCCTCTTTCCTGATATTTCCTTACCTGATAATTTTTGTGTTTCATGTGATCAACAGCTATTTACTTTCACGAAACTAATGCCCAAACTTCACAACAGGAGATCACCTAAGAGGTACATGGCGGAGTAGTGACCAGATATTTCTGAAGTCACAACTCTATTGTTTTACAGTGGTACCACTGGTTATGAACTTAATTCATTCTGGAGGTCTGTTCTTAACCTGAAACTGTTCTTAACTAGAGGTGTGCTTTCGCTAATGGGGCCTCTTGCTGCCACAGCGCCGCCAGTACACTATTTCCGTTCTCATCCTGGGGCAAAGTTCTCAACTCGAGGTAACTCTTCCAGGTTAGCAGAGTTTGTAACCTAAGGCATTTGTAACTTGAGGTACCACTGTATTGTGTTTGCTTCCCTGCTTTAATAGGTATTTTATTGTATTGGGGTATTTTTAAATAGCTATTACCCAGCCAAGTCAAAAATGGAAACAAACTGAAGGCAAGAGCTGCTTCCCATAACAACTGTATTACAATTACTACTTGCATTCTGAAAACTAGATTCTTTATCAAATCCTACAACTTTTCCTGCTGCCTTGGGATGGGGGAAACTCAGGCCTGTGTGTGTGTGTGTGTGTATGTGTGTGTCTGTGTGTCTGTGTGTGCAAACTGTTGACTTTTGCGCTGCTGGAATGTAGCCTGTTGTATAAAGATAAGCAGGCTTTTAAAAACATGCTGCTTGCATGAGAAACAAAACAAGGCACCATCACTCCTGATCAGCCATATTTAATTTAAAGTTGTAAACATGGATCAGAACTGGGTCACTAGAGGGTGCTTTTAACCTGATGGGAAACTCCGCCCTCCCTTGTTCCCGTAACTCTTTTCCCTCAAGCTGACATTCCTCAGGCTCAGAGCTGTGCCTCTAGGATAATATCCTTTCACCTGAAGGGCCAGCTAGTTCTCTTCATTGACCATGCCACTCAGCGGTGCTGTTCTCCTTAAGGCTGAGTGTGGCAGTGACAGCTCAAGTGGACGAGGAGTATGTGTACATGCACATATGCACAAGAGAAATGGGAATGAGCAGCTGACAGGGTTTGGACATGTAGAGGTCCACTAATTTAGGAGCATGACTTGGTTACAAGCTACCTGGAACAAGTAAAGGCTGAACCTCCACCCCTAACCTCACAGCTCCAAAGAGCAGGCAAAACAAAAACCTAACAACTCAATGGGCACTGGGAACCTGGGGGCAGGTTGTCTGAGACTTGGCACTTGTGTTTGCAAGTGTGGATCACACACTGAGCTTCCAGACTTCTACAGAGACACCACCAGAGGCAGCAACGGCCATGTTTCCTTCAACACTGATCTGAAAAAGAGAAGAAAGGGTTGGTGGTGGAGTAAATCTAAGTACAGTGAGCAAAAGTCACAGAAGACAAAACACACACCCCAGAACATAACCCCACATAACAAAGACAGCTATGGATGCTTTCTCCCACAATCTCCCCTGCTCCCTTTTTCAGGTTGGGGCCAGTATAAAAAGTCTGTAACTAGGTTGACGAGGACCCCCACAATCCTTACCCCATTTAGCACACAGCTGTGTGTGTGTGAACAGATGACCTTGGGCGGATCTGTGGGAACATGGATCTGGAAAAGAAATCCAAGAGGTTATGGTCTAGAAGCTTACAATCTAATGAAATGGAAAGTTGCGTTTCGGTACCACACAAACAATGGCTAAGTAGAGAAAATAGTGTATGGGACAGAGCAGATTGATTCGGAGTCACAAGGGTGTTGTACCAAGGCAACTATTTGGTAAGAAAACCTCCAAAAGAATGACCTGTGTGACTGATAAAGACCAGGAGTGCACTGTGAAGCAATCGGTCTGCAATCAGGGGCATGGAAACCTGGTATGAAAACAGCTTTGTGCGGGCTCTGGCCTTCCTTTATCATGGCTATGCCAAGCTATTAGTTCTCCCGCAGCTGGTGGGAGACTCCAAGGGGTTTGGCTGCTTTAGCTAGGAAGACGCACCTTTCATGCTCTGTCTTTCAGCCTGAAAAATGGGCAGGTGTTGCTTTGCCCCCACAGGTGAAGGATGGGATTGGGAAGCCCTATCTCCTTGGCCTGTCTGTGGTTCAGGCCTGTAACTTAAACACCACCACAATTCTTACACGCAGTGTCTTGTCAGTGGAAGTTGTGTAAAGTGCACCCAGTGAATGTTGGATTCCCGTGATCTGAGAGCGGTGACCCACATCGAAATACTGTGGAACAAAACAAAAACAGAGTGATGCTTTGAATGGGAGACAAATGCTAGTATGCTGCTGCTGCTGCTTCTTTTACAACTGGTTAGGCACTAGCAGTTCGAAAGCACGTCAAAGTGCAAGTAGATAAATAGGTACCACTCCTGAGGGAAGGTTAACGGCGTTTCCGTGTGCTGCTCTGGTTCGCCAGAAGCGGCTTAGTCATGCTGGCCACATGCCAGCTCCCTCGGCCAATAAAGCGAGATGAGCGCCACAACCCCAGAGTCAGTCACGACTGGACCTAATGGTCAGGGGTCCCTTTACTTTAGGCACTAGTGATTTCTATACTATCAGCAAAACATGCTTGTTTGGGTTCAGAAGCGACATTGGCAGAAGAAGAACGGCTCCAAATGGTCAAAGCTCATGAGATTTCTAAGGTGAATCCCAGCAGTGTTATAAATATCTCTACAATCTACTGAAAAGCAACACCTTATGCTAGGCTATGCTTAGCAAAGCACAAGTAATTTTGTGGGTGGAGATTAGAGAAGTACCATATTTCTCCGCGATTCAACTTCTCAGCGTACCCGGATGTGCTGGAAACACCCTCCTTTGTTTTCAAAGACATACAGCTGCCCATTGTTGTCTCCTGCCCATAGCTGAGCACCATGGTATGACATGGTGAGGAGGTAAGAGTCCAGCTAGGGAAGGAATGGAACTCATGTCACTGGCATTAATCAAGGTATTGTACTAAAGTAAAGCAGATAGCTCAACTAAGTGAAATAAATTGTTTATGCTAAAGTAGAAAACAAAAAGATGCCCCAAGTTACTTGCCAATATAAAATATGGGGCGAAATTCGTGAACCTAAATAAGGAAAATTAGCAGAACTGAGGCTAGGTTCAAACATAGTGCAAAACTATGCTTTGTGCTAACCATGAGCTTCCACATGAACAAGCAAACCATGGTTTAGAGCTGCTTTTCTGCCTTTAGTTTCCCATCTGGCTCAGCACTAAGCTTCAAAAGTTCACCCTTGAGTATTCGCTTGAGGTAGAGCTACTCCCTTTTTCATGGTATAGCAGCCTCTTCAGGCAAAACAATGACCCCAACAAACCACTCTGTAAATTCAGTCAGAACAGAGCTTCTGTCTGTGGTTTCAAAGCCTGGTTTGCCAGTCCCAAACAAACTGGGAGCAAGCTCATAATGCGAAACCATGGTTCAGCTAAAGCAACTGTGGTTTCATGTAATGTCTGAATGCAGCCTGACTGTAAAGCAAAAACCGCCCTCTGGAACGTCTCCCACATGGCCTTGCTTTATAAACTTAGGAGAGTAAAGGTCAGGCAAGAGCAATGCCAAGTTAAAGAATACTTGGGCGAGGCCAGATCAAGGTCCCACTAAACTCAAGACTCTCAACTTGGAATGTGTAGCTTCCTGAGCCATATAGCCTCTGAGTTTTATTTAGCACAAGAACATACCTAATCTGAACACAAGTAGAAGCCTGGGATTTGGTTTGTAGTCCCAGACCTTCAACTAATACAGAAATAAGTAGCACTCAAACCCACGGGATTAAGGATTCTCCTGACAAACTCTGGAGACAACACCCACAGATCCTGGTTTTCTAAGTTGCTTTCTAAGGAATTCTTGGCCATCCTCAGCACAAAAAAAGGAGAGTCCAAGTCTGTAGCTCACCTGTAGCCTCTGGAGGACGCTGTTGGCCCTCCTGTCAAAACACACCAGTGTTCGGTCCTCACTGCCAGAGAGAATGAAGCGCTCATCAGCGGCAAGTGATAGGACTGCACTGGAATGAAGCTTGCGGCTCTTCACTGGGGCTAGTGCAGCTGTGAGAGAAGACCAAGAGATGCATTAACAGAGCCCAGGCACTTACCCAAGTTCTCACAAAAGAAATGCCTCATTCAGCAAGCACCTCACAGATATTCTCTCTCCCTTGTAGGCCATAGTCTTCCAGCTGAAGTCACTTTCATTGGGCAATAACTAAGTAGCAGAGCTGCTGGGTGCTCTCTAGCCAGCTCTTCCCTACTCCTGACAAATATTGGGGCAGGAGGCAAAGCTAACCATTGCAGTGATTAGATGTAGAACAGCAGCAAGGATTTCCTTTAAGCAGGTCATATTTTTCTAGCCTAAGCAAGTAGCATTAAAAACCACTATTTCATTGCGCAGAGTTTTCTAGAGAAGATGGCTGCCAGAAGCAGCTATGTGCTAGCCACTTATGTGAACTGAATGGAGGTATCTGGCTGGGTTTCCTGGCTGCCTGCCCCAGCCCTTCTCCTTCCCTCAGAGGAGATAGCAAACTTATCTAAACGCCTGCCACCCCATAGGCACTGACTGCTTGCAAGTGGGCATGGCAGTTGCAGCTCAAAGCACCAGTATCCACAGGAAACAACTGACACTAACCTCGAGGGTCATACACTGACACCTTCTTGTCATAGGTTCCCGTGACTAGAATGTCAGGCAGATATGAAAGGCACAGCACAGCTGCTTTTCCTCTAGAACAAGACAAGAAGGGAAGAATCAGGTGAAGGGCCAGAGCACACACTTCAAATAATATATGTAAGTCAGTCAACCTCTGCTTAGACTTAGACCTAGACCAATAGGATTTAGAAGTGGGATTTGCTAGTTCTCGTTTTGCTGCCTTCTATGCCGTCCTGTAGGATGAAACAATCATCCTCTTAATGCTTGCCACACATTAGCTGAGACTTCTGCCTCCCCTGACCTCACAAATCAGAAGAACTAATTCTTTCCTATATGCAACACACAACTTTCCCCCTGTTTGCTCTTTCTGCCCTCTCCTGAATCCCTTCATCTGGCTTTTTAGTGAGCTCTTGGGCTATAATGAATAAACAGCAACAACAACAAAATCAATGAAGGTCTAGAGTACCCAGTGCTGTCACCAACACCTTAAATCCTTTACTACAGGGGCAAGGTGATCCTGAATGATTCCACTTTTTTGCTCATCTTATTTACAGGCAAGTTTTCGTACCCCACACCCTTGCCTCTAATCCTCCTTAGCAACATTCTGTTCTGCCTAAACAACACAAGGCCTTCAGCCAAGCTAAACCTCTCATGCATCAGCATTGCTAAATAATGCCCCCACAGATTCAACACAGAACACTGCAATGAGGCATCATACTCAGCTGAACATGTAGCAAAACTCCAGGTTCTGCCACTCCCAAGTGCTACTCCATTCACAGGGGAGAGCACAGAGGCAACCTTACTTGATTTCTCCACACTGTTGTCCATTAGCAGCTATGTCCCACAGCTTCACTGTGCTGTCCCAGGAGCCAGAGCACACACGGTCATCTCTTGCAGCCAGTGACCAAACCCATCCCTATGCAGTGAAAAGAAAAAGCAAGAGCCATCGCTGCACTTCAGTCCTTTTTTTAGTAACACTGTGATTATCATTCTGGTGACATGTAAAGAACATGTGATCTTGCCCCACTGCAGAGGATAGCCCAAGAAGGTATGGACAGACCCAAATAATTAACTCTCTCCAGAAGATGAAAAAGGAATAGTTCATCTTTCTACTATCTTCCTCAACTGGTGAATGCAGCAAAACAGACCAGCATGGATAGGGGACAATTGTGGGATTTCCCTTTTCAAAAGACAGACATTTCTAATACAACTCTGCTTGGGTGTGTGAAACTGGGTTTCGCTAAGTCAGGAAACAGACAGCAGTTCAGAATGGAGCAACTGGTCCAGCTCTGCATTACAGAATTTTTGAGCGTGGAATACACTGAATAGAAGTGCCTCAACATCTTCACCCTCTCCTATGGGCTTGCTTCTCTCTAATCAGAAGGGACAGGGAAGAAGTGCAGCCTTCAGATATCATCTCCTTCCTGGACAGGATAGGCCAGTTTTCCTCCAGGACAGACAACAACTCTCCAGCCCCCTTCCCTCTCATAACAACTATTTACTGTGTGGCCAGATGCAAAAGGGTGTTGGCCATTTGGAGAGGCAACTTAAAGCTTTTTACACTTCTAACAGGCGACCAGTCTATTGTAGACTAACATGCTGTGTTTTCTGAAGGGATAGGGAAGGTAAAAGAATGCTGGGACAATTAGGAGGGGGTGTTGATATTAAGAAGAGTGTGAACAACGGGAAGCAGTTATACGGTGGGAGAACTGCCACTCGCTGCAAGGCAGTGCCAGGTAAGAAACAGATTGATCTGGGAGAACTGGCCTTGAATCTTTCAGATATGCTATTTCTGCTACTCATTAATCTTCTGTGTATTTAAGTGTTCTAGACGTTAGCAACAGTAGTGCTTCTGGATTAAACATTTACAGGATAGGATAATTATAGAATTAAAGTACTACACCACTACATGACCTAGGGGCCATAGACTCCAGACTCTGGTTACCTTGTGTGTGCCATTGCGCTCTGTCCCCAGTGCCTTCACCAGCACTTTTTCTGGTGCTTTGCCTAGCTCTCTCAGGTCCCACAAATTGACATTTCGGTCCCGAGAACCTGAGACACAGAGCTTCCCACCCTGGATACAATGAAAAACAACTGATTACTGTAAAATCTGAGCCACTGTCCCTCCTTCTTAAGATACTTCAACAAACAATATACAGGGTAGTGATATTCCAGCACATTGCAAAGTCATACAAAAAATGTATCACCAAAGCAACTATTCCACAGTAAGGAGTGTGAACAAGCAAACAAATAAATCACAGAAGAAGTCTTTTCGTTTCAGTCAATCGTGTATTAGTAGAAGCAACATCAACATGTAAATCAACTTAAAAGCGCTGTTCCGGTACAACCAGTGTTTCTTCCTATAAGGGGCTTAATCATCGAGCTGTATAATGTAGTCTAGACAATATACAATCAATAGTTTAGACAAATCTGTCCCTCTGTGCATTTATTCCATAGGAAGAACAGAAAGAGGCTATGTAGCCTTTTATTTGCTGGCCCTCCTTCTTGAGAGGCAGGCACTAAACAAACAAACAAACAAAAACACCACCTCTGCATGAAGGATATGCACAAGGACTTCCACATCAGGGCTTCTCCCTTCACCCCACACATCCACTGAAATTGGCTCAGGGTTGGCGGGGCAGGAGAACCCCCAGAATAGTGCATGGAGGGAGGAGACCAGGATAATTCTTCCTACTCTCCATTCATGGAAGCCTCGGCTGGATCACACACCTTCCCTATGTGGAAGAATACAACTGGACACAACCCACTAACTGTATAATTTTCAAATTGAACACTGTAATCATAAATGTTAACTTTAAAAAAAAGTAGTTAAGGTGCATGCCATTGCTGGTATTCCACTCAGCATAGCGGACCATGAATCCTCCCAGCTAAAATATTCTGGGTTGTAACCAACAAAATTATTGCATGAGCAGTGGAACAACTTCTCTCTCCTTCTCCTCTAGCTCTGGGGGTCTCCCAACCCTCCAAAGCAGATTTAGGGGTGCGCACTGGGGGAGGATGCAAAGTTTTGTTGAGTGAGCTGAAATTGTTCCACTCATGCCATGTCCACTGTCAGTCTTAGAGGTTTAAATCCGGAGTCAGCCCTCTCTTCTAAGGAATGGAACTTCTGCTGATAATTTAGATGAATGAATTTTGTAAGGCTGATTTCTCAGATGAGTAATCACAGAGAGGTTACGACAAAATAATATTCAGAACACACTCCTAACTTCATGACTGCTTGTTCACAGACTCTATCAATCCTTAACATTGTACAAATAAAAGCGGCACAGGAAATGTGACTTTTACCTGGAGCAGCAGCACAGAGTCAACTGATGCAAAGTGTCCCTCAGCAAGGGAAAAGTGCTCTGTGTTCCTGCCATTTTCTGCCCATTGTTGGAGGTGCTCCTCTAGTTCAATGCAGGCAGCTGGCCAGTTAAAGGCATCATCTGCTGAGACGTGAAAAAGGCATAAAGGTAAAGGTAAAGGTACCCCTGCCCGTACGGGCCAGTCTTGACAGACTCTGGGGTTGTGCGCCCATCTCACTTAAGAGGCCAGGGGCCAGCGCTGTCCGGAGACACTTCCGGGTCACGTGGCCAGCGTGACATCGCTGCTCTGGCGAGCCAGAGCCGCAGAGATGCTATTCTTCCTTTGGGCTTTGCAGAACAAACTCAGGCAAGGTAAGCAAATGTATATACAGTGGCACCTCGGGTTACAGACGCTTCAGGTTACAGACACTTCAGGTTACAGACCAGAAATAGTACCTCGGGTTAAGAACTTTGCTTCAGGATAAGAAGAGAAATCACGCTGTGGTGGTGCGGCAGCAGCAGCAGCAGGAGGCCCCATTAGCTAAAGTGGTGCTTCAGGTTAAGAACAGTTTCAGGTTAAGAACGGACCTCTGGAACGAATTAAGTTCTTAACCCAAGATATCACTGTACTGTATCCTATTTACAACATTATCCATTGCTTTTCCATGCAAGTGTCCTCAGAGAGAGAAAACGGTAGTTATATAACCATAAAAGTGGGTTTTCATCAATTCGGAAAACTTTGGAGACTGAAAGGACATTATCTTTAATTGCAGAGCCAGCACTCAGTACTATCAGTTTGGTGTCAACATTACACCCAATTCTGGGCTCAACTGTAACTCTCTAAAAATTAAAGGCAGGTTTTCAATTTGAAACAAAAGAGGCATGGAATCTAAAGAGCAATGGGCAGGAAGACACTTAGCCATAAATGTTTATAGAAAAATGTTTAAAAACCCACAGGAATACAGTGGTACCTCGGGTTAAGAACTTAATTCGTTCTGGAGGTCCGTTCTTAACCTGAAACTGTTCTTAACCGGAGGTACCACTTTAGCTAATGGGGCCTCCCGCTGCTGCCATGCGATTTCTGTTCTCATCCTGAAGTAAAGTTCTTAACCCAAGGTACTATTTCTGGGTTAGTGGAGTCTGTAACCTGAAGCATCTGTAACCGGAAGCGTCTGTAATCCGAGGTACCACTGTACTAACTTCCATCCATTTCAGCCTCCCTATCAGAAGTAACAGTGATTTCAGCTGCCAGTTGCCCTGGAACAGCAGAGTGGAAGGGCAGCATATTCTGGGTTCTGCCATTGGACACAGCCCAGTGAGACCAACAGACCCCACCCACTGTCCAAAGAAGGAGCAGCTGTCGCAAAGTATTGGAAGACACAAGATTTGCCCACTCTGGAAGAATGGCAGATGCAATTGATAGACTACATGGAATTGGCTGAAATGAC
Organism: Podarcis gaigeae; assembly: GCF_964106915.1. Lineage (NCBI taxonomy): Eukaryota > Metazoa > Chordata > Lepidosauria > Squamata > Lacertidae > Podarcis > Podarcis gaigeae. The sequence goes on from NC_139679.1 coordinate 45,465,943, forward strand.
TGGCAGAATCCGTGACACGGGAGAAGAACAAACAGAAGAAGAATGGAAGAAATTTAAAGATTATCTGCAAAAACATTGTAAACTATATGAATGTTAAAGTGATGCAGGATAGTGAGATAATGTGGCATTAGTGATAAAGCTGAAAGGAATGTGTAAAGATGTTTTTTGAGTAACAAGTAAAGAAACACAGTTAAATTAACCAAAGGATGGGGGATTAGAAGATAAGTGGATAGCAGTAGAAATGGTTAACCTAAAAGAAATTAAGAATTACTAAATTAGTTAAAATAGAGGAAAAATCTGCTGAAATTAAATTGGAAATTTGAATACAGAAAAGGGAGATGTGAGGAAGTCAAGAAAGTAAGCTCTATGAAACTAAGAGTTGAACTTATATATTTTTGTTTGGTTTTCGTGTTTTTTATTGTTTATTGTTTGATATTGTGTTGTTTTGTTTTGTTTGTTACTATAAAATATGTTGAAACTTTAATAAAAATTCTTAAAAAAACAAAAAAACAAAAACAAAGAAGGAGCAGCTGCAAGGAGTTTACTCCCTGACAGAAAAAAACCCCATAAGAACTTTGGCATCTAAGAACACATGAGTTCGCTTTATTCCTCCTCCATGCCCAATCCAATTTCTTTTTGTGCTGTGTCTTTTAGAATGCAGATCTGAGAACAGTGATTATCTTATTATTGACAAAGCTGATCTGGAAAGGTTAGTTCATACTTGAGTTAACAAGATAATAAAACATGGTAGGCAGAAAGGGAACCCACCTTCCACAACTGGATAGCTGCTACCGATCCTCTTCAGCAGACGAATTCTCCAAGTGACTTCATCCTGCAGAATGTCCCTCAGTGTCTTGCAGACCAAAGGAAGGACACCCAGGACAAATCTGGGCTGCAGGTAGGAACAGATCTCCAAGATCAGCTCCAGAGGAAGAGATAACAGCCCTGAAGCTGTATCATCACTAACAGGAGACTTTTTCAGTTCCAGAGGAGGAGACCTGTGATCTGATACTTGGGCCTTATCACTTACTGAGAGAGATGTGGGAGGAAGGCACTGGGATGCCTGACTAGACTGGCTTGAAGATCCAAGAACACGTTCAATGTATTCCTGGGCCTGGGTATCTGGATCCGCTTTGCTCTCTGTGTCAGAATCATTATCAGAGTCTTGGTGTTCAGTAGAAGAATCAGGAGCAGCATCCATAACTGTATCAAGAACAAAAAGTGAGAGCTATGGTAAAATGTAAATCTATAATCATATACTACAGTCGTACCTCAGAAGTCGAACGGAAACTGTTCCGGAAGTCCGTTTGACTTCCAAAATGTTTGAAAACCAAATCACAGCTTCTGATTGGCTGCAGGAAGCTCTTGCAGCCAATCAGAAGCTGCGGAAGCACCATCGGACGTTCGGTTTCCAAAAGAACGTTTGCAAACCAGAATAATCACTTCTGGGTTTGCGGCGTTCGGGAGCCAAAACGTCCGAGTTCCAGGGCATTTGGGATCCAAGGTATGATTGTATTTTACTATCACTATAATTTTTCAGTAAGGGTACAACTATTTTTAATGGACAACAGATGTTTTATGAAGTGTAAGCAAAAAAAAATATTTTTACATGGGGCCTGTGCTTTTATCCACAAAACCAGAGGTGTAACTTCTTAAAAAAATAAACAACTAAATGGACAACTGGAAGAATAAGATCTTATTTTATTAGTACATTTAATCCAATGAGCTCAAGTTGGCTCTCCTGCTCCCCATTTTATCCTCACAACAACCTTGTGAGGAAGGCTATGCTTTGAGACAATGGCTGGTCCAAAGTTCCCAGTGAGCTTCATGGCAGAGTCGGGATTTTAACCTTGGACTCCAAGGTCCTAGTCCAATACACTGACCACTACACCACATCTATGCTTAGTTGTTCTCAAAGGTGTGGCAGGAGACGATGGCAAGTGTGGCAGAAAGATTCAAGGACTATCAAAGAAACATTTTAAAATTTCAGTGTAGTGTAGTATATACGGATATACAATCAGAAACAGTATCTATGCCTCTCTTAAAGAGCATTGGCTATTTTTCTGCAGTTCTCCATGACAAATTGAACAGAACAGGGATTTTCAACTCTGACAAATTTGAAAGATCAGAAAAGAGAAAGGTTTCTTTGTGCTCTGAGATGCGTTTGTTTCAAATTTGACCTAATATAAATGAGATTACCCAGCAAATGCAAGCTCACGCCCCTCTCATTGAGGTATATATTTTGTGAATCGCCCTGAGATCTATGGATGAAGGATGGCATTATAAAATATGCAAGAGGCTCGTTTACAATTATATTTTGGGAATGATTAATGTTCTTACGTAGCTGTATTGTTTTATACAGCAGAACCTGCATGTGGATAAGGAAATTGGGGGCAGACTATCGCCCCTTTTTCGCACTGACAGGTCGGAAAGGAGCCATGTTCTCTTTCCTAAGTAATAAGAGATGATAACCAAGTGAAGGAGGAATTATTATTTCCGCTTCCCAATCCAAGAATCATCCTGCAGAAGTCCGGGAGGCAAAGCAGGAGGACGTTGCAGGCAGGTACAAAGAGAAATGCCAAATCCAACTCGCAGGTAATCCCATAAGCAGCGCAGGAGTCACACCCGCCCCGGAAGCCATGGAAAAGGCTGGGCAGTGCCTAGGCGAAGACGGCGGAGACCGACGCCCGCCCGCCCTCCTTCCACCCCGCGGTGCTTTCCTGCCTCCTTTCTGCCCCATGGCCCCTCTCACCCGTGGGCCGAGCTACCTCGACCTTTCTCCCGAAGCGGAGCGGCGAGTATCATGGAGTCAAGGCAGCCTCTCCAGGATCCTGACAGGGCTGAGCCGCCGCCTTCTCGCGTCTCGTCTCCAAGGAGAAAACACTTCCGGCGCGGCGTAGTGACGTCAGAAGCCCGGCTCTCTGCCGAGTCCGACCGTTTCAGGCCAGGCGGCTCCGCGCTGCCTTCGGGACCACTGCGGCGTATTGCGTGTCGGGGGCCGGGGAGCAACCCAGGGCTGCTAAAGAGGCGTTTTCGCGCAGCGCCTGCTGCCTCCGGTCAACGGGATCAGGTCGAGGCCGCTTAGGCGTGTCAAAGGAAGACCTGGCTTCCCTCTTAGTAGGCACGTAAGAGCACAGGATCGCCATTTCAGTATTGACCGAGTGGTTATAGTACTATCTTGTAAGCTTAGTTTATTCCTTTGCCGTAATTGGCTGCGATTTGCTAATGGTTAGTAAGACAAACATGGACAGCTCAAAAGACAAGATTAAGAACATGTCTTCAGACTAGGTTTTAAACAATATAAGGCAACTGCAGCCATTTATAGTTTTGGAATAGTTGTTTTCATCATAGAACTGTAGAGTTGGAAGAGTCCACGAGGGTAAGAGTCCAACCCTCTGCAATGCAGGAATCTCTTGCCCAACGTGCGGCAATGTCTTTTAAAACTACAAACTGACATGCGTTTGAGTGACATGTTCTAATCAGTAAATATTAGTATGAGCCAATAGGGACGTTCGCAATCAATGAGTGTACAGTCCATGTGCACACTAGTTGAGCTGGACAAAGGAAAAAATGTGCACTCTTCCACACATAACACTTCTGTATGTACAGACAGCTTGCACCAGTGTTCAGTGCAATGTGTGAACATGCCCAATATGCTGGTGTCAGATTTTTTTACCTAAGAAAATGGGAATTGGATAATGTACACACATAACCTTCACACTGGTAAATAAAAATGTAACGGAGCTTACGTCAACAGAACTTCCCCAAAGCCCTTAAGCATCATTTTCTGAACATGTTAGTCACCAGTGAGGAAGAACTTGTTCAGAAAAGTGAATTACTACTGTTAGCCATACTAATAACTCAATAGTAGTATATTAATTAACAACACAAGCTTTTTAATGATAGGTAAAGGGACCCCTGACAGTTAAGTCGAGTTGCGAACGACTCTGGGGTTGTGGCGCTCATCTCGCTCTACAGACTGAGGGAGCCAGCATTTGTCTGCTCCGCAGTTTTTCCCGGTCATGTGGCCAGCATGACTAAGCTGCTTCTGGCGCACCCACGTCCCTTTTTAATGACAGTTACGGTATATTTAGAATGGGAACAGGTCTTCTACCATTCTCTCCTACTGAAGCCCACTAGGCTTGCCAGGAATAGTTAATGCCTTATGCTGTTTCAAAAGGACTGCAAGTCAGTCTCACCCCTAGAATTCAATGTAGATATGGATTTCTCAGGAAACTGCCTTTTTCTGAAAAGTTTGTTAAGAATCTGCATTGATTGCCTGTTGACCTGGACTCAATTCAAGGTGCTGGTCAATAAAGCCAAAGGGATTTAAGCAGCTTCAGCCTTTATTGGCAAAGACATACAACTAAGGATTAGAGGAAGCACACCAAGGTAAATCACGAATTAATGATGTCACTTTGGGATATTTATATGTGGGGGAAATGCAATTACATCATCCCACATAACACTGCTGCACTTCTGAGCTAATCATTCTACCAATATAAAAGTTGGCATTGTGACAATTTGAAAATTCTATTAAATCCAACTAGAAGAGGGTTTGCAGCTTCCCACGTAATGTCAGAAGTACTACCCTCATAATAGAGCAGGCCAATAGAAGAGTTAGTAAAGAATAAAATTAAGTTTCAACTTATACGGGTTATATCATGGACCTAGTGCATAAAGCCAAATTTGTGTATTGTATAGTCAAAACACACTTTCCTAAGGTGAGTGCAGTGGCAGGTGAGATTGCAAAGATTCCCCCTGCCCCTCAGACACCCACCCCCTTTTAATTTTTTTCTGGGTAAGCACGTAAAGCTGAATTCACAAAAGTTAAATGTGTTTAAATTGTGAGTTGATTGGGTTTTTTTGAATTCTACAGTAAGAAAGGCTCTTCAGCCTGGTTGAATTTTCTGGCCACTCAGACCTGTGCCAGAAATATACAAAACATTCAGTTATGGGGTGAAAAACTGGGCAGAAACATGGAAACTGGAGTCACAAGAATTTTTTAGTTGACAAAAAAATTATACATAAAATGAGAAAAATCTCATTTGAGCAAGGTGCAAGCAGCTGCTTCAACACTAGGTACACTGCAGTTCCACCATTGGAAACATTACGGCACATTTACAAATATACAAATCCAGGATTAACGAACAGGAGGCAATACTAGAAGCACTTGTACAAAAGACAAATTTCATTTCAAGAGGCAGTCAGGTCAAGTAGCTTAAACTTCACTGGATGAATGAAGAGTTCACAAGCCTTCAGTTGAGAAGCACAAGCCAGGACTCTGCCTGCCATCTGTGCACATTTCTTGCCCTTTTAAAAAACCAATTGCTTCCCAAATAGAACCCTCTGGCTTTCCCCGTTGCAGGATAGGGAAAGTTGAAACTGAGGCACGAGAGGGAACGCTTGTAATAAAATCATTAAAATGCAAAGAACTAGCTGATTGCTTCCAGAGACCTGCTCGAGTTCCACACTATTAAAAAGACGAATTGAGGAATGCATTTGCAAGTTTACTATCATTTTTTTTTGAACTAGCTATCCTAGAAGAGTGCAGGGGTGTCCCTAGCAACTGGATTCAAGGATTAGGAGAGCAGCTTTCACTTAGGTATGTGCTGCCTCCAAGTTAAAAAAAAAGCCTGCACAATAATGCCCCAGCAAGTTCTATGACAAATCTCCAAGAACTGCAAGCACTACAACATGTGAAACAGAGGCCAGGGATAGAAAGAAAAAGGAGATGGGAGGGGATATCAGTGAAGTTTAAGTTACTGAGCAATCTCACAAATACACTTTCAGAAATTCACCCCACTATACTCAGTGTCACTGTCAATTGCTGTCAAAGAAAGCATCTCCTTATCCCAGAACACGGGTGTCCATCCTCTGTCACATGTATCTTCTTCAGTCATCCCACCACTGTATCTACCATCACCAAAGCAATACAGGATATGAGGCACAGTTCAACCCAGTTGTCTGTATACCAATCCTGATGCTGCTCAAGTTCCGTTGGGATCTGCTCTGAAGAAAGCTGGGGCAGGGGCTCAGTTCACTTGTCTCTTCTTCCTCAGCACGCTGCCTGCTGGCAATCATTTCCTTGGGCGAACTCTATTCATGTTGACTCTGCAGAACATTCCTGGTGACTATTTTTTCATCCCCAGCACTTCCCACTTTTCCAGAAGTTGCTCTCATCAGGTGAAGCAGTATCCCCTTTTCCCCATAACCTAGCTGCCTTTGGGAAAACAGGCTTGCTTCCACTTCACATCCTCTTCACTTACAATTAAAAAGCTATGGCTTCACTAACTCAAATTCATTCAGCAAACCCCAGATTCTATTTCCAGGGACCGAACAGATTTGGGTCTAATGAGAATTATTTAAGACAGCAACTCCACTAAGCATGCAGCAAAAGCTACGAGCTTCCACTGGCCATGCATGGAGGGCTCTATTTTATTAATTCCTCTATGCTTTGCTATGTTTACTGCTCCTTTTGTAAACCAAAGTGGTGGATGCGGCATAGAACTCCCTTAAGACAGAAAGTTTAAGTCACCATTATGTATGTACAAATGCCATTCTGACCCCCAATAGCGCAGGATACAACATAACGTGTGCCATATAAAAATGACCGAGTGCACACTGGTCTCCGCCAGCCTTTGGCCTATGGACAGATGGAATTCAGTTTCCTTCCTTGCTCTCTCCTGCCTCCTGCAGCTGAAGTAATGCAATAGCAGTGTCACAAAGTAACAGCTGAACAACAGGGTAACAGATTCATTGCACTGCGGCATCTTCTTAAAAAATAAAGACATGCTTCTCCAACAGTATTTCTTATGATAGGGACTGCTCCCTAGATGGCTGGCAGGTCCCCACAAAGTCAGAGGCTGCCTTTGCTCCAAGCATCACATCCAGCACACAGTGCCATGGCAACTATGGCAAAAAGGGTTTGTGGGTTTCCTTAAGATTCCTAGATGAAAATGCTTACACTTAGTCATTATGGGCTACTCACAGGTTCACTAGTCTACTTCTTGGTCACCATGCAGTCTTGAAAAGGTGAATAGCTGATCTCTTGAACACCGGTGACTGGAAATATACAGCAGTATAACCCCCTTGGATTGAGTTTTAACTCTTCCCTCTTCATCAGCTGGTTTTAAACCATTGTATCTTTTAATCCCATTTTAACATCTTAAACCCGATCCTTTATTTATTAATATTATTATTTATTAGCTAGTCCTTTATGATGGCCCCTAGTTAGATCCCCTTCTCAAGAGTGTTGCAGTTTAAGATTGCTCCCCTTTCTCAGCCCAGGTCCGAGTCCCACCCCACCCCATTCCACCAACGATGGCCTCTGAGTAGAGACCTTTTCCTTCCGCTAGTGAGATACCCTGGTTTTTGTTTAAATTGGTCACGGAGGCCCACCCTCCCCCCCAACTTTGTAAATTTCAGGAGATGGGGAGTGAAGTCATTTTATGTCCCACAATGCTCTTCCCGTCCTCCCTAACCCCCCATTAACAGGGATTTGTAACACTGGGTTGTGGACGAGTTCCCAGTATTCCTCCCAGCGCACACAGGAACCTGAGAAAAAAAGACAGTCAGTATTAAATAAAAGTAACCAGCAGAGCACATTAGAGCCTGACTCCCCCTTTCACAGCATGTTGCTCATGCTATCTACTAGTATGTCTGCAGGATACACAGCCACAACTAACTTGGGCAGACTGATTGCCGTACTGGCAAATTGGGGTCAAAGCCGGAGTAGGGTGGACTTTGAACTCTTCCGCTACATTAATTCATAAGCAAATATTAATACGGAAGGCCGGAACCTCAAATATCAGGATAAGAGGAATTATGGCTGGGGAATGTGGGCTTTCCTGCACTGCCATCTCCCGACACATCCCACAAGGGTAGTAGATTGCTTCCTATATGAGATATTTGATCTCCACATTCACATTCTCAAGAGCCTCTGCTCAGTATCACTGAAGCACAGATTCTGCATCACTGAGAGGACAACTGAGTACAAAACTGGCCTACATCTTTCCATCTCAATTAGCTCCAACATTTCATTCATTCTTCCTACTTTGGTCACTCCATTCCCTTCTTAGGGCTTTTCTCCCTCTCCCATCTCACCGAATATGGAACTTACCGAGTACGGTTTCACTGTTTGCCTAGACCCCATAGAACGCAGCTAACCTCTCCTTCAGCAGTGGAGGAAACTGCTCTGAAAACTGCTGCCAGTTCTCCTCCCCAACTTGATCTTTGAAGCCATGAAGAATCTGAGAAAGAAGAAGAGATCATCACAAGTGGAAAATAGCTATCACACTCTGTCCCCCAACTGTAGCCTCCCATGGGCTCAGAGAGAACTAGGAGACCTGGCATTTACACTCTGTGTCAAGAGTGGGAAACTTGTTAACCTTGCTTAAAACCTTAACTGAAACATACACAAGTGGCCCCAAGTTTGTTTTGCAGAACTCAACTGGATTTAGCAGTTGCATATCAAGTGTATACACACAGGAACTCCAATCTGTAGTTATGAGACATGAGAGGAAGACTAGAACCCAGAAGTGGAAATATCAGGAAAATAATTTTTGGCTAAATGGTAGAAGGAACTTCCTGCGGGAAGAGCTGTTTGGCAGTGGAAACAAACTGCCTTAGGAAAGTGCAGGGAAGAGGGTTCTCCTTTGTTCGAGGTATTTAAGAACTCTGGATGACCATCTCTCCAGAATGCTGTAGTTGCATCCTCCACAGGACTGGAACAGAGGATCTTTTCAGTCTGTGATTATAATCCCACTCTATGTTTGATTCACTTGGTAATAAATGGAATCTGTACCCTGTATCTGCTGCCAAGCTATGGTTTGGCATTATGTCCGAACTCAGGCTTATTTGTCTCTGACCCCAAATCTGGATATAACATTAAGTTAAATCATGGCTAGTCCTAGGTAACGTCGTAGCAGCAATACTGGGGGGAGGAGTACTGCAGCCACAATCTTTGTTCCAGGAACCCACATGCTTGCAGTAAGCCGTGGTGTGGCCTGGTGTTACAAAGTAGCTTATTTGCAACTGAGTGATAGCCGCCACACACTTCTGGGTCCAGGGAGGGCTTGCTAAGTATCAGTATACTGCCACCACATTTCCAAGCTTTTATCTAGTTACTGGTGCTGGGAATGCTAAAAATGAAAGCCAAGGCTTAGTATGAGTTTGCTATCAAGGCAGAAACTACTGGGTCAACTACACTGCCTACTACAAAATGTGGCTAGCGGTTTCAATAAATATTCACACACAGCAATCTGTGTCAAGGGGAAATCTAGGTGTATCCCCCCACCCCACCCAATGCCAGCATGACAAACAAACATACCTTATGAGCAAAAGCCCATTCTTTTAGTATATGGCCAAAGAAGCCTTTCTCCACTGCAGTGACATACCTTATAAAACATGTCCCTCAGATCATCCTTGGGGCTCACCCAGGAAGCAACAGCGTCACAGAAGAAAATAAAATCCTACAGAAGAATGAGAAAACTCAATACAGATCCCAGGTCACTAGAATCACTAGAGATTTCCTACCATTCTAAACCAGCACAGGTTTTGGAAAATGTACCGCAACTCAGGGACACAAAGAAAAAGACACTAAGCAGCACACAGTACTCCAACTGCAGATGCATCAAAATAAATTGCATAATTCTGTAAGATATATGTGACTTTGTATATACTTATTTATGAAGAGTGTTTACCCGCCTTTCCCATAAGGTCCCAAGGCAGGTTAGAGCAGCATAAAGTAAAATCAGTAAAACAGTTATACTTATAAAGGCAACCAGAACACATAATATAAACTCAGCAAAAGAGGTGGGTCCCAAAAAACAAAATAACAAGAACTGTCGAAGGCCAGGGTACTTTGCCCTTAAGAAGCAATTGTGCTGTTTGGGGTTCAACCATTTGCTATATATTTGTCACAGTGACCTTTCTAGTGATCAAAGGTATCCCACAAACATCTGAAAACTCTCTCAACAGAATTACCTGCACAACTCCACCCGGGTTTACCCCAATCATCATACAGATGCCACGGAAGGCCGAGTCCTTCTCCTCATTATCACGTATGTTCCTGAGGGATGTACACCTAGGAGCCAAAGCAAACACTTTGCACACTGGAGAGGCAGAGAAGAGAAAAAATAGCTCCTTCCCCACAAATCCATGCAATAATGCTAAGGTAGAACAGCTGGCTTGGCATTTTTTAAATCGGGGAAAAAGTTACAAACATATGGATCAAGACTTACTGAAGATCAAGTATTAGATTAATTCTCCTGTCCAGGGTGTGCTCTTCTATTGGCCATGCTTTTTAATACCAGTATTCAATTAGAATACTCCTTTCTGGGTATTTGGGGATTCCATGTAAAGTCAGATCAATAGCTGGGATAAGGCTGCAAATCCCTCTCCCAACTGAAGGTGGCAGAAAGTTGAACATATTTAAATGTGACTAATTACATTTTAGTAATTTCCCACAGAAGAAAAAAGTGTGCTCCACGTGTGTTTTGCATTCTCAGAAATACTGATGGATGACTACTGTGCAACTAGAGTGTGAAGATGGTCTCATCCAAAGAGTTGCTACGTAGTGGCAGGAGGGGAAAAGAGACAAGAGAGGTGAGCAGGATGTACAAGGAGAGTTCTGCAGCTTGTCACTAGACAGCATCGCAGGGAATATCTAGCAGTTGCCCAATATCCTTGGCACAAGTACAATACTAATAGATGCACTATCTGTATCACTCTCTTTGTATTGTATATATTGTCTAAATAGTTTGTACTGCACAGTGTGGATTTCTACTTGAACAGGACTTAACCTTCCTGCCATCCACCCTGCAGCCCCCTGTACACAAAATCTGCTTTCAAGAGCTGGAGGACCCTCCGGAGATTTGAGAGGTGCACAACTGGCTACAGGGTGTAAAAAATAAAGTTAAAGTCTCAATTCACCGCCAGAAGTACACTCATGCAACACTGGATCCCAACCGGTGCTCAGAAAAATGGAGATATCCCTCTAAAAGAAACACAACCTTGATGGATGATGTACCGACTGAGACAAATATGAGCTGGACAAAAACTGATTGAGCAAAATGCCTCTGAATGCACATCAACTTGTTCTAGAATGAAGCTGACAGATTGAGAGGGTGGCCAATGTGGATCTCACCCCCTGCAAAGTGAGGCCAAAAAGCCACATCTCCTGTCTGAGTATAAACACTAACCAAGGTCTGATAAACTGCTGCAGCATCGGTGCCACCTCCTGAGGACAGACGTAACCCAAGCGTCCAATCGTGATGGCTAGAAAGGGGAGAGAAACAAGCCTGTCACAACTGCTCAAAGCAGCAGCCTTGTCTGTTCTGTAGCATCATGAGTTTGGAAGGTGGGATTTATAAGGGGGCACATGGCATCACAGGACCTAGACCACAATAAGTGCATAGTGCAGTTGTAAAAGGTATTGGGGGGGGGGGGAAATATGGTGTTCAAGAGCCATTTGCAAAAGCTGTGTGCAGAAAAGGCCAGAAGAGACTTCCAAAAAAGGAAATTAGCTCTTTGATATAGGATCATGTCCCCCATTGGACTTTCAGCAGGCAACAGAAACAAGAAGACTTCTTAGAATTAGCGCAATGTTAGTGGAGGAATAGTCACAGAACTCCAAGATTTAATTGGATTTTCCCACGACTGGTCATGTGCTCCAGCATAAAAAAGTCAGATCCCATTTCCAAAGCAGATGAGTGAAAAGGTACATACAAATCCTTTATCACCAGTTTGATAATAAGCACAAGGGTACCAAAAGGAAATGCAATTAAGACAGAATTAGGAGTCCACCCTCACCTGTGTTCTCTAGAAGTGTTTTTGGGGTGTTTGGCCTGTTGATTATCTCCACAAGGTTATTCAGGACCATTTGAACATATGGTTGCATTTCAGCCCCTGGTAAGGAAGAAATGATCAGCTGAGTCATACATAGCTCCAATAATCAGGTTATCAACCTTGAATTGCTACACAATACCCTGCTCCATTTGACATACAGGAGGAAATTGCATGCTTCCAGATAGCCCAAAATAAGAGGTAGACACAGTATTGTAGCTGTAACTCAAGACTCATGAGCTATCTATAATGCAGGGCCAAGGACCTTATTATGTCAATAGTAGAAACGAATTTAGTTACACTTTGCTGAAACTCAGGAACTTCTGCTGTTACACCGCTGACATGTAGGAAGATAAGTCAACTTAACAGCCAAACACCTACCCATCCTAACAGTCGGAAGTTGCATTTTCCTCCTATAAGGAGCTAGAAGAGGGTACCACTGTTGAATAGCATGGCAGTACAAAGCTAGCTGCTTAAAGTTACTGTGGGTTCCTGGTACACTTACCCATCTGCATGCAGATCTCTCCAATAGCCCAGGTGGCATTATTGCAAACAGAAATGAATTCTGGATTCAGGTTGGTCCCTAGGATGGGCATGAATTCAGCTGAAGAGAAGAGACAGGTATTGGTTTAACTGAAGTATTTATAGCGTTCCCTACACTACAGTGGTACCTCGTGTTACATACTTAATCCGTTCCGGAGGTCCGTTCGTAACAGGAAACCGCTCGTAAATGAGGCGGGCTTTCTTGGTGCCTCCCGCTGCTGCGCCACTGGAGCGCAACTTCCGCTTGCATCCGGGGGCAAAGGTTGCAACAAGAGGCATCTACTTCCGGGTTAGCAGAGTGCGTAACCCGCAGCATTCGTAAGGGGGACAGTACGTAACATGAGGTACCACTGTATTTTGATCTAAGTGCAAGATACACAGAAATCCAACCAAAAGCAAAAGCAAACACCTACATTAACAGAATAGGGCAGATAAAACACTAGCAATTTAGTCAGCACTGACTAGCACCAAGGCAAAGATGAGGTCCTTAGTCCTCCAAACCAGTTTCCAAACCAGATCAATGCTCTAACTCAGGTTTGTATGACAGCTCCAGTTTTGGCCTTTGGCACAGCTAAGATGACACATTGTTTTATTTATTTGAATAATGCATAAATCACCCATTCAAAAATATCATGGGGGACGCACAAAATAAATGGAATACAATACACAAAATACAAAGTTAAAACAACTGCCATAGCACTATGCTGCATTCTTCCCTAACTCTGCCCAACTTCCAGGGTGCGCTGCACTTTTTTTTTTAAAATGATTTTATTGGTTTTCTATTAATCCAAAATATACAAAGACAGTTACATAACATTTTGTTACATGTAAACAGAAAATAAAATTTAAATGCACTGCAGTCTTATTGGACAAGAGGGAATATTTCTTCACCCAGAAACATCTGAGAAAATAATGTACCCATAGCCCTTAGCTGCAAGGTGCGGTATAAGAAGAAGAAGAAGTAGAAGAAGAGGAGTTTGGATTTGATTTCCCGCTTTATCACTACCCGAAGGAATCTCAAAGCGGCTAACATTCTCCTTTCCCTTCCTCCCCCACAACAAACACTCTGTGAGGCGAGTGGGGCTGAGAGACTTCAGAGAAGTGTGACTGGCCCAAGGTCACCCAGCAGCTGCATGTGGAGGAGCGGAGACGCGAACCCGGTTCCCCAGATTACGAGACTACCGCTCTTAACCACTACACCATAAGAATACTGAGTCTTGAATCTATGCTGCATTCAAAACCAAAATGAGAAAGGGTACATGTCCACAGTATTTGGACTCTAATCCATCAATTTTCTGCACTCATATATTGGCAATATCTGAATCTGCATTAGATGTAGAAGCCAGATGGCTCCTTGCATATATCCTGTCATAGACACTAGCTTTTGACTAAGTAGCCTTGTAAGTTGTACTCATTCCCTATCCAGAGCTAACAGTGATAGTACTGAAACAATTTTAAAAGTAGGGAAACGTTCAATGTTAAGTATCATTGTCAACATGTCTCAATAGCAGCAATAAATCTAGGAGGGCAAAGAAAAAGAACCTGTTCTCTCTGAAAGGAGCTGAAAATGGAAAGTACCCTTGAAGAGAGTTGTAAAACATTAAACCCTGGTCTTTTTCTAAATAAAGCACATGGCTACTACAACACCTCTGCATATTTTCTTTCTTAGTTCTGGTAGCAAATTTCTGGCTATAATCATACCATTGGATCATCTAGCCCTGAATTGTCTCTGTGGCTGACAGCTGTTGTTTAGGACCACTTACTGATTTTTCTCTCTCACTCTTTGTATTTCATCTAGTGCTTCTATGTATCTTTTGAGATGGCAAAAAGAGGGGAGGTTCAGTTCTTGTGACCTATGGAAGGTGGAGCTCACCTTAGGAACGTAGGACAGATCTATTCTGAGGTTTACTTTGTCTTTCTGAAAAATGCAGAGATTGCCCTGAACTGACAAGGTACTTAAATCCATCACCTTTCTGACTAATGTGAAGCAGATACTTTGAACATAAGCAATCGTATGGGAACAGAGGCCAGGGGCTTGAGTAGTTAAGATGGAGAGAGCCTTATGAAGATTCCCTAAGAAAACACTGAAAGGGGGTTGACAAAAAAGATGGAAGAAATCAGCAAGCACAGAGGACAGAGAAGGAGAAAGAATGTCTATCTGGACTGGCAGTTAAAACAAGATGTCAAGACAGGAAGGAAGAGGATTCAAAGTAATCAATGAGGTTTCCTGCGCGGGCTGCAAGACAGACTTAAACCCAGCAGCGTCTGTGTGGCTAATCTGCCAGGAAAATACCTGCTGGTTAATCTTTTTCTTTGTTTTGTGCACTAATGATTAAAACCGGGACTTTCTGCATGTAAAGCATGAGCTTTACAACTTAGCTATGCCCCCTCTAAACTACTACACAAGGCCCTAACAGCATTATGGCAAAAACCTGTTTTTCATAAAAGAAAACCAAGGCAGATATGTTTCTTCCTCCAGATAGAAGATATACCAAAATCTGTTACCTCTTGAGAGCTATTATAACTGCTAGCAGCTATCTTGGTCCCTCTCAGACCTTGGGATTAAAAACAGTATTAACACAAAGATCACTACTATCATGCCAAGAAACATAAGGTCACACAACAAGAACTCAACAGGTACCTACCAATGCATGGCTTGACATGCATGAAACAGGCTTTGGTAAGGTCTCCTAGGAGTGCAAATGAGCTCTGCCGAACCTCTGGCATGGTGTCCTACAGGGAGAGCAAGGAAGTTTAGAAGGGACAGTGTTGTGTGTACCATCCAAGACTGCAGTGTAGGGCTGGGCGATGTTGGGTTTTCAACATCGCAGTGTATCACCAGCCAAACATCATGGTTTGGTGATATACCACGACGTTGAAAAAAGCTGCGTTGGCCCCAACCAGCAAGATGCTGGGTGAAACTGCCACAGCTCTCATCGTGGGAGCTGAGGCACTTTCACCCCAGCGCCTCATGGGCTGTGGCCAATACAGCTGGCCCCAGCCTGCTGCTCAGCCAGGGGGCGGAAAGGCTCCTGTCCCCAGCGGAGCCAGCCCCGAGTCCCCTGCTACTTGTGCTGGAGCAGCAAGGACCTTGGGGCTCCTTGGCCAAGCTCCTTCTGCCTTCGCTGGCATGGGGGGTGGGCAAGCTACCTTGCCCGCTTGCTCCCCACTCTCCGAAGATGGACCAAGTGGCAGTAGTCAAGCACATGGAACCTATGAGGCTCGTGTGTTTGACTGCCTTTGCCCGTGCAGGTGCACTACCTCTTTCCTCCGGTAGGGGGTTGTTCACCCCAGGAGGAATGATGAAGCTCACCCTCCCGGGCGAAGTCTGCAAGGCACGGGGCACAAAGCCACCTTATTCGTGCCTTGCGGAGAGGGGCTGCTGGCGAGCGCTGGGCCCACCAGCAGCATCAAAGAGCCCCTACACCGCCTGGCTGCCTTCCACCGGGAAGGTGGGCTCTGTCTTTCTGGGAGTAAAGGCACAGCACACCCTCCTGGAGAAGGCAGTCAGGTGGGGTTGGGGATCTCTCAGCTGGGAAGGGCGGACTTTGCTCTTCCCCGCTGAGCAGCCCTGCTCCCACTCCTACTTGCGTGCAAGCAGGAGCAGGGTTAGGGCTCTCTCAGCTGGGGAGGGGGAGCACTTTAATGGAGCCCTCATCCCACCACTGGCTCATGAGAGCCCATGGCCGGTCAAGGGCTCTGTAAAACTGCTTGGCTGAGGCGAGGGCAGCACTGGGCTCCTCAGCCAAGCAGTTTAAAGAAGCGGAGGAAGGAGCAAGCTGTATCGGCACCTCGCAGGTTGAGCTTGATTCGGCCTGGGCAGAGTGCAATGACAGCTTCACTCAGTGGTATATTGCTGGTGAAACCATTGCCGCTTGTGTCCATCTGCCTCCAGCTCCCAGCCAGTTTGTTTCTCCCTCAGCGTGCTGGGCGATGGAAGCAAAGGGACTCAAGAGCGGTGAAAGTTTCACCAGCGATATACCACTGAGTGAAGCTGTCACTGTGGTCTGTCCCCACATACTGGTCCTGGACGATATATCAATATATATCACCCAGGCCTACTGCAGTGTCTCTCAGTCTGACATAATGGTGGGTGCTCACTTGTAAGTGAAAGAGGGAAAACAAAGTAGATGTGCAAGATCCAGGATATGAGATTAAATTTGGATGCAAACTTATTTATTCACTAATCATTACTTTTTCTGGGTCTGCACTCAACAGGTCTCTCATAAAAGACAGTGATAAACTCTCCTTCCCTGTTAAAATTATTACGAAGGAGCCTTATGCAGATGTAAGGAATTTGGCTGTTAATAGGCACAGACCCTCTCCGAAATACCAGAACAGGACTATCCATTGCTGGGTGTGTCTAGCTCTGCTTCCCTGGATAGCAGGAGGCTCTTAAGTCAGAGAAACCTTGTAGCTGATGCTTTCTCCCCACCTCTTTATACAACTCACAATGCATTAACAACCTAGTCCAACATCCTTTTGAAAGGCAGACACTCTGGGACTCTTGCTCCCTGCTTGTTCCTTTTTTTAACCTTTGGATTCACCCAATTATTCTTGCAGCTTCTGCTACAATTATTTCTAACTTATTTCCCCCACTTAGTTTCTCACCATCTATCCAGTCCCCTATCTTATTCAATAATTTACTCAGCCTATAATTCTCAAGTGTAGAACAGCACATGATGTAGAACACATCACTCACACCACCCTCAAAACCTGATTTCTTCCCATTGACATAGAGGCATTGATGATACAGTGCTTTTGTCTGCTAATTCTCATATTATTGTTTTCTTGCTCTTACTTCTCTCGCTTACTTGTGAAGTAAGCTTTATTAACATTAGTCCAAATTTTGGAAAACAAATGGTGAGCCTAATCTCAAGTACCTCTGAATTCAAGTTCTTGGCTGGGGCTGAGAAATCCCAGGGTCCCAGAAGCTATGAACTGGCCTAAAGCAGTCATTACACATTGAACGCAGGACTCTCTCACCCACCTGCATGCACTGGAACAGGAGAGTCATGATATTGCTCCGGGCCACAAGCTGCTCCACGTGACATCCCAGACCTTCAGCCAATCCACTCAGCAAGTCAAGAGCAACGATCATGAAATCTTTATCAGGAGCCTCGTATTGGTCTGGGTGTTGACTATACATCTACGAATTTGAGAACAGAGAACCATTTACCTCAAAGAAAACACGAAGCCTCAACAAGGCCATAGCAAGCTTCACTGAGCAACAGTCTGAACAGGAACACTTGTGCTGTTAAAGCACAGGGTAAGTTTCAGTTGCCTAGTTGATGGTTAATGCTAGCTTTTGTTATGGTTATGGTTAATCTGCCCACATGTGATCCCCTTCTCTGATCAACAGGGACTCAGTTTTCCAACACTTAAGTATTATATACAGCACACTTTAAAAAAAAAAAAAACCAAAACCAAAAAAACAACAGCCTATCCTACCATGGCTTGGGCAAGGGTCTTCTGCACAAGTGTCACACAGCGCTGGTAGACAGGTTCACAGTATGGGAGGAAGCCACTTTGGAGTGCAGTTGCTACAGATGACAAACACTGTAGAAATAACAGACAGCAACTCAAAAGACATGCATGGAGGACCACCTGGCATGCACATTGTCTTGCCCTTATTATCACTGAAATCATTTAACACAAAACCACTTAGCTCAGTCATGAAGGGGACAAGAAACAACTTGCCCCTTTCATGTGTTTATTATTTCAAGCAGCTAGAATTGTGCATTAAGGACAAGTGGCCTGCCTGGGAAACAAAATGTCTCTATTTCTCAACATGCAACAGTACATTTTTTGCTGATTTCCAATACATTATATTAAATATATTTCTTGCTAGACAGAGGGGGTGGGGAAACCACTGCCTTTGAGTAGCATGGCCACTATGCACAATAGAGCTTAGTTCTTTCAACTGAAACATTAGAGTCCACCAAGGTTAATGGCTGGCCACTTACTTCTAAGAGAGGAAAAAGATCTTTGTCCTCGTCCTTTAGCTCATTCCACTTCTGTATCAGCGGTGGCATCAGTTTTTGGATATATTCCTGGGTAAGAGAAGATCAGTTATGACCAGTTATGATCATGCTGTAGTCCCAGCCACTGCCAGTATCATAAAGTGAGCCCAGAATCCTTCAGAACTGAAAAACACTCAACATGTAGCTTCAGGATTCGAATGTCTTGTATTTTCATTGGTCATCACTGTTTCTGGGCTCAGTGTGCAGATACTGTCAGACCAGGACTACTACTATAATTCCATAGAACCAGACTTCTAAGTGTTTCCCAACCACTCTGACCAGGGTATTATTTCAGAGAAAAATAATTTTGTCTGGATAAGCAGAAAGGACTTGGCCTTGATCAAAGGAACTTGTAACCACTTCTACCTGCATGACACTAAACTAACTTTTTGTAGTGTCACAGCATCATAGAAATCACTGGTGTACCTTATTTTAAGTTAAGGCTCACACCACAACACTACTTTATTCTGTAGTCAATAATACAAAGTAGAAAAAAATGGAAAATCTGTCTCATAACAGTTCCACCAAGTAGCAGTTCTCCCTAATCATATATGGATCTACGATGCTGCCTTGTATGAAGTCAGACCACTGGGTTCACCTAACCAAATACTGTCTGCTCCTCTTCCCAAGACCCCGGAGAGCTACCAACCTTAATTGGCCTCACCACCAGATATCCTTTAATTTGAGATTTCCTAGACTGAGTGTGGGATTGTCTGCATAGAAAGAATGCTCTTCTGCTGAGCTGTATTCCTGACTTTCCTCCAAGGGGCAAAAGGCAGCCTATATGGTTCCTCCCTCTCCATTTTATTTTCATAAAATTGGCAAGACAAAGAGTGGCCAGGTTCATCCAGTGAGCTTCGTGGCTGAGTGAGGATATGAACCCCAGTCCTTCACTTTATCCAGTACAGCACACTGTCCTTTCATTATGCTCTTCCTGTCAGTAATAATTTTAATTTATAAAATGACCCAATTTATATACTGATTGATTATAAAAAACAAAACAAAACTTTAAATATAAAGTAGTACACACACAGCCTCAATAACAGTGAAATAAACATTTCTGGGCTTCCCTTCTCTAGACCTTTCACCTGCAATATCTCAGCACCAAGGAAACAGGTTTGACAGTCAATTAGATTCTTATACTAACTCTTGGAATAGGAGACCTTTTTTGCTTCAGGTCTCTGAATGTTCCACCAATCAAGGTTTATCAAGGAGGCGGATTACATGTGGTGTACATGTAGTTAAACTACAGTGGGTTTTGTTCATCACACTAATGAAGGAAAAACATTCACGTATTTGGACTGCCCTGCATTCAATAATTAGTTTATGCTGACAGTATTTCACACCAATCAGAAGAGGTAAGAGGACACAACCAGCTACGGTGATTAAATGCTAGCAGTTTCTACTGTTAATGCCAAAAGGAAGAATGCACATACCGGCTGGTTGAGGTGGTGCCCAACAGAATCAGCCAAGGTGCCAATCGCATCATACAGGATCAACAGGTTCTTGTGCTGGTATTTCCCAAATGCAAAAACCAAAGTATCCAGAATGAAGCTGAGGTATGGGACCAGCTCTGTGCAGGCCTCTTCTTCAAGGGTGGCAAATGCACTAAAATCAAGGTTACAAGAAAAAAAAAGTGGTGGGCATGACCAAAGTGAAAGAAGCACCAGAAGCTGGAAAGATTGAAATCCACAGATGCCTGGATAATTTCTATCCTGGGCACTTAAGAGATCAGTTTCACTGCATAAGAGTCAACTATAACCCTATGCCACTCTTTGATCTGAAGTATAAGGGAATTTCTCTGGGTCAGACAGTACGAATATATGAACTATCACAGCGGAGCTCAAATTTCAAGTTCTTCATCACATCCAGAGAAAACCTGAAGGGTGCAGGAGAGACGATGAATCTAAGAAGAGTAGATCTGTGGCTCAGAGATACTCTAGAATCTAGTCTGGTTCTTCTAAGTTAGGAACAAGGCCTCAAGATGTGTATCAATTTTAAGGTACTCTTAAATTTTTGCACATTATACCTGATCTAGATAGTCATAGCTTCTGTGTTTGGTTTTGCCCAACTCAAATGCTTAACCATAACGGACCAAGACTGTGCAAAAGCATCCTGGGAAACACTTCTACATTCAAGCAGAAATGGCTATAGATTACAAGGAACCATCAGAAGAGAAGTATATTCAGGCCCTCTGAACTTACACTGTTTTGATAAACACACTTGTTCAAATGTGCATCAAGTGAAGGGATGCTATGAATGGGTTACCTGCAAGCAGCCTCCTGTACTCTCTTGTTGCTGTCAAGAATCCGCTTGAGCAGCTCTGTCATCAGAGGCTTGAGATACATGTCTGGGGGTTGGCTCACAACCCAGTGGGCATAACGGCTCAGGGTCCAGCAGGCAATGGAGCGCACTAGGGCCTTCTTGTCAGAGAGACATTGGATCAAGTGGGGAATCAGTTCAGGGAGGTAGGGAACCATGCCCTGCATGCAGCCTAGAAATGCAAGAAAATACATTCAGCATACTTTCTAGGCATATCAAAGGACTGCCAAATTCTTGTTCACATGAAGTTGCTGCCAATGCCTTCCCCTTTTTGCAAATGCAAACCCCTAGTTTAAGTGATACAATTATAAAACTCACCTTCAGCAATGGCCCCTAGAACGAGGATTCCGGACTCCTTGATGACCCACTCGGGGTGGAAGAGTAGCCCCTTGAGCAGCGGGAGCAGGTGTGGGAGGAGCTCATCTCTGAAGACATTGGCCAAGACATCGAGGGCTGCAGCGGAGCATTTTCCTGTAGGAGACACAGGGCTATGTAGTAGAATCTGCACAAAGTACCAGTGGGAAAGCTCTGGTCCATGAGCCAAATTAGGCCCATAAGGTCTCTCAATTTGTGCCTTATTGTTCCTTTGCAGTCCTGAACTTGCGCTGTTTATGTTTGGGGCTGAATATAAGCCTCACTGCTTTGGGGCACAATTGGCTCCAATCAGGAGCTCCCAGCTGGATTTCATTCCTCCTTATGCCACAGATGGTCATAAGGCAGAGGTGACTGACAAATCTGGTGTGTGGAGCCTTGGCTGCTATTTGATCCCGCTCTTCAGCATAAAGTGACTCCCTATGCATTGCACAGAGTAAACTCTGTGGGAACAAAGAGTCTTTTAGGGAAGAGACAAGCAGGAAAAAAGCACTCGCTTTAGGATAAACATGCAAGGCAGAAAGTATCTTTTAGGGGTAAGAAAACCCCAAGCTGTGCAATTCCAGCAACTCTATTAAACAAGAACTATCTTTTTAACAAGAAATAAAATTGGACCATTGAATAAGCTCCTTCGGTGTGTATCTTCTTCCCACATAAGAGTCAGAATCAGGCCAATGGCCCATCTTGTCCAACAGCCTGTTCTCACAGTGGCCAACCAGATGCTTGAGAACAGTCTAAAAGCAGGACATAAGTACAACACTTTGCCCACCTGCGATTCCCAGCAATCGCTATTCAGAGGCACTTGCCCCATACCATCACAAATGAAAAGGAATGGTATCAAGTCAGTTATGTGCCCAGTGCTCCACTCTACTAGCTTCTGGCACCCTCATAGTTGGCACTTTCCCATCTCAAAAGCACTGCACAACTCTTCCCCTACTCACTCAGATTCCAGTCAGATAGCGTGTCATCATCGTCATCCTCATCCTCTCCATCTTCATCATCCTGTAGCCGTTCCTCCTCATGCTGCAAGGTAACTGTGCGGGATTTGTGGAAACGAGGCTTGATATCCTGCTCACTGTCAGGGATGGCTTCATCCTCTTCCACATCACCCTGAAATTGAGTAGAGGGAGCACATGGAAGCCCTTTTAATACTGAGTCTCGTCTGCCAGGGAAATGAGCTCTTGCAAAACAGTACAATATTTCTTGTTCTTGGTGGGATAGATTGTTACTTAATGCCAAAATAAACCCTGGCAAAGAACGGTAACCCTCCAGTCTTCTTGGGACTCTTCACCTCATGCATCCATGGATCAGACAGGACGAATACAACAACCCATCACAGTTGTCAGGCTGAAGGTTATGCATCATTTCCAAGAATGCATGTGCTTGGCCACTGACTTGGGAGGGTGCAAGCATGTATGAATTTCGCTTGAAAAGTGAGACTGGCCCTGACTTATACTAAATGGGGCAAAACATAGTTAAGTCACCAGGGGGTTTTTGCAGCCAAGAAACTCAGAAAAAGTATTTTAACTCAGCTGATCAAGCCCATAACCCTAGTCTGTAATCTTAGGAAGAACTTTTCTTATAAAGACATAGCTATTCAGTTAGCATATAGGTGCGGCTCATGATGGAACTTGCAGGGGTTCCAGTGAAAGCCCCCAGCACCACAGACCCAGCTTCAGTAGAACAGAAGTAGTACATTTAAAATGCCAACTACATATGAAGGGGATGGGCAGTCTCTCAGTATGCTCAATTTTAGGAATAGGACAAGGAATAATTTACAGCCTTATGGAATGAGGCTCCTCAACTATCAGAACTGAAAGAAAGGGCAAAGTTTCCTTGTTGTGGAAGATTTGCCAACCATACTGCCATGCACTGTGCCTGTAAGGATGGTCAGCAGCAAGAGTGGGGTAAAGATGAATGAGATTCTAGATGTTACAACACAGAACCTTTTTCATTTGTTATGCTCAGTAAAGAGGTTGCGGCTGAGGAATGTAAAACCCAGAAGGTGGAAATATATATTATATTAAATCCTAAGTTGGAAACAAATACCTTTAACAATATGATGTCAATTTCAGAATACTTCATTCCATTCACCAAAATTGGAATCAATCTGTTAAGGAGAAGGAGAAGAAAAAGTGATTCACCAACTGGGTCCTGGGGCAAGAATGACATAGACCACAGTAGGTGCTGAAGTTAATCATTGCCAAATAGGAGCAGTAATGTCATTGTGCATGTGGAGGTGGAATTTCAGTAGCTTCTGTTCAGATAATGCCCCCTACAATACAGATTTCCTTGCAGCAAGCGTTTACACACTGCTTAGTCTAAGTGCCACTACTGCTAGATAGAAAAGTCCAGCAGTAATTTATAAGGTTGTGGCTAGCACAAAATGCTATTCTCTGCTGCCAAGTTGGAAAGAGAAACAGGTACTCTGGGCACGCAACAGGTATGCACAGCAACTCCATAGCAGCCAACTTTCCCTTGAACTCTTCCATTTTAAAAATCCCTTTCTGTCCCAGCTCTAAATGCTCAGTCATACTGCACGTATCTGGCAATTCTCCCCAACTTTGCAGTAATGATGAACAGCAGAAAAAACAGAATTGAAGGAATGTTGAAGGGCTCCACACCTCTAACTTGGAAGAGACCTGTACTAGACTCACTAGATAGACTATAAGCATATATACTTAAAATATGAAAGTAAAAATAAAGCTAAGCTGAGCAAAACTAGCTTAGCAACATGCCAGCTTTTGCCTTAATTTGATTTTGCACAAAGCTACAGCCGAAGAAACATGCAATAATACCATTTGCAGGGAGAATGGACATGCAGATGCCCGAGCCCCTTCAAATCTAGTAAGTCTAAGATATCCAGGAGTCTCACTGCCCTATTGTACATAAAAATGTACAATATACACGTACAAAGGTACAATATACATAAAAATGTAAGGCTGCTGTCATGCTGCATTTTGCATGGCAGCCAGCATGGTGAAAGAACATCAAGGAGGCAAGCAGCATGGGTGGCAGGTGGCCCAGGCGAGCTATTTAATGAAGTGGGGAAGGTGCTTCAGAATAGTTTGCTAAACCATCTCCCCTTCCTTAAAAGGGGGTGGGGCTCAGGGGATGGGTGAGATCTAAAGGGATGGAGATTGGTCAGGTGTAAAGGAAGGAGGAATTGGATTGGTGGAGGATCAACAAAAGGGTTGGTGAATGGAGTAAGCAGGGGTGGTAGCCCCCAGCCATGACTTAAGTCAACCAGGAAGCAAAGTAAAATTGGGCTTCATAACATGCAACTTAGAATGCTAGTACTGCAGAGGCAAAGCTACTCACTGCACCAGGTGTGAAGAGAGCACCTCCTTGCAGATGGGTTGTTCAGCCAGGGTCAACCAGAATTCACACGCTTCCAGCGCCACATTCTCATCACTATCCTGGGTCCTCTGCAACATGTACTGGAAGGAAACAAGAGGACCAACATGTAACTTTGGATCAGAGACAGCTACTGCCTTTGCTGCATCTGTCTCATAGAGTGATGACTTTACCATCAAAATACAGCAGCATTTTGCTGTGACATGCCAGGTCAGCGGCATCAATTCATGAAGTAAACCCTCCACTGAACAAGTGGCATAATTATGCCTACTCATTCACAGTATTGATCCACTAACATGGAATGCTATCAAGAGATGAAATCCCAAATCAGCTCCCATCACCTTCTGGCAGACCTGGTGGCACTTCTAGATATATCATTTAGAGTCCTAGTGGCTGAAACAAACAAAGGCAAGGCAGCATTATAAGAGGACCTGCTCCGTAGAAAAAAGGCACTTACCTGGATGATACTATGCATGTGAGGGATCAGTCGATCAATCCGCACCTCTAGCAGCATCACCAGTGCTCGGCAAACATTCTTTCGAACCTCAGGATCTTCATCTACTGCCAGAGCAAACAGGTGCTGCCAAGAGCAGGCAGAGTTAACATTCACACATTCAAAAGAATTTGGCTAAGAATCAAACACCATCCCCTTCAACTGGCCCAAACCTGTGCCTTCCAACACAGAGATGGTTCTTCTAGACTTGCTGCAACTTGGCCAGACAGCAGAGAAGCATTATGCTCAGGGCTCTTGTGCCAATAAATACACAAATGTGCTTATTTTGCATGTGACCTCTTAAGTTCTCTGCAAGCTTAGTATTTTTGGCAAGTGGAGGTGTGGTAACAAAATGACACACAGTTAGTAGACAATTGGTGTATATAAGAGGAACACAACCAAAAAGCATACAAAGTAGAGAGGACCAACTATATGTTCTAGCCTATGAACATTTGGAGGTTTTTACACAGACACTGCCTGCACATTTGCAAGTGCAGAGGTAGCACAATACAACAGAAACATTGGTCTCAGGAAGCATAGCTAGGGCCATACTATGTTTGACTAGGCCTGAAGCAAAGGAGTATGTTGGTGTTAAGAACCAAATACCTTTCTCTCTGTACTGGAGCCTGTATTTCCTAAGGCTGCCTCTGGCCATGGATATGTTACTGCAGTAGAAAGAAGTCACTGAGACACGAGAAAGCTTAGGATGCAAGTGCTAAAAATCCTTATCTTCCCTTTTTAAAAAAGATCTTATTAAGAAGCGGACAAAAGCTTTAAGATCTGGCACTCCCTACATTTACAAAAGAAGGCAAAATGCAGATATTACGAGGGCTGCAGAGGAAAAAACTGGCCTAAAAAAAATAATGAACTAACAGGTGAGAAGATTCAAAGTCATTGTGCTAGGCTAACACAAACGGTGATCTGGGGAATTCAGGAATTTCTAGGACCATATTAGGTGTTTCCTCAAGGAGGTAGATCAACAAATTATGGATACATTTCTTTGAAAAACTGCTCAACTGCTCCTGTTAACTTTCCCTGCCACTATGCAGCTACAGGGGAGCACTTTCAGTAAATCACTTTGTTTGCATAGGGCAACAATGAGGCCAAAGGGGTCTGGCAGGGGCAATGGGTGAACTCGTGTATACCCTAGAACATTATGCAGGATCTATAAATGCACAGAGGTCAGTGGCAAACATTCAAGAATTTCTTGATAGACCAGCTAACATCAAGAGCATCCCTTACAGGTATTAAATCCCAGAACTCTGTGCCTAATAAATAGTCATGGACTGTGATGCTTCAGCTTTCAACAACCACAACTGGAGAAGAGAAATCCATCTCACCTCAATGAAGGTGTCTATGTTATCCATCAAGGCCTGGGCCCTTTCCATGATGAACTGGTTAACACATGCAATGGCATGGGACCTAAAGAGACAGTAAAGACAGCTGAAACCACTTGACCAAGCAATTACTACTTACCTCCAATAAGTGAACATCAATGCATTCTGTTAGCTTAATTGCAGTTTTTTTCTGGGTACCAAGGAACATTTTTGCAATGTAAACAAGCCAAAAATCAACATTTATGTCAATTTTAATTTCTGACTTAAAATAACATATACAACACCTCATTAAAAATCAAATGCAGAAGCCAGCAACCGAGATTGCAGAAGGCATTCATGTGCCAAGGGCCTGAGCAATATATGTAACTTTAGTCTGCATTTAAATGCCAACAATGCATGGGACAGATGCACTTGTCCATAGAAGTAGTTACACAATTGGTGCACTGCTATGAAAAAGGTCCTTTCACAAGTCGCCATTCCATTGGCCAGATTCACTGGTGGGACCAGCAACAGGACTTTCCCCACAGACCTCAAATAATGGGTTGGCAGAATAGGCAACATTTTATTGCCTTTTACATTTCCATCTCTAATTGGAACTGAATTACTGGAGACACAGGACTGGTTAGGACAGATTTATCTATCTATCTGGCCAAGAATGAGCCTTGTGCCCACATGCTTCCTCCCCATCACTCTGGAATTCAATACTCCCAGGGTTTATTAAGCCAGTTTCCAATTACATCTGAACATGAAAAGTGCAGTTTAATCAATTACAAATCAGGACATGAAACCAACATCAGATTAGGCCTTCATATTTTGGTTTACAGGCAGAGATTCAGTTATAACTGGAAACTGTGGTTTAATTAACCCTGCAAATATTCTGATGCAAGAAAGGAAGAAGGTGCGATAGAGGAAGGACGATGTGGGCACAAGCACTGGGCCCCAAAGTCTAATAAATCATGGCCTATTTGATACATGTCTGAACTAAGCCATTATGCTGCTTAGTCAATGATTTGTTTGTGGGGTTTTTGGTCAGTTATGTTTTATTATTACTATCTTACTCAGCTACAAGTGATCACCAAAGAAGAAGAAGAAGATTACTACTATAAGGACTGCATACAAACATAAAATGTATTTACAATAACAATTACATTATATACACTATACAGCTATCAGTGTAACAATCACACTTCCAAAAGTAAAGGATGCCACTTTACAATAAACCTTCCTTTACATGACAATTTTGCAATTTGGCCAAGTCTGTCAAACCATTCTTTACTTCCGATGCTGCCTGGATAAGGAGGGCAACTCCACCACATGTGCAATATTCAACAAGAGCACATCCTTCTCAGGTTTTGGAGCACAGAACAAGAATCAGTAGCACAGCAGCTACATACCTAATCTTGGGGCTGCAGTGCTTGAAAAACTGGAGGAACTTTGGAATCATAACATTAAGAGGCCGGTTGAGAGCATCACTGTCCAGGAGCTCAGCAGAATCTTCACAGATCTTCTGTAAGGCACCAAAAGCTCCCTAGAGAACATAGAAATAGTCGCCACCAAATATGTGAGGTTAGGAAACAGGCAAAGTGCATCTGAGCATTTAAATCCGACAATGATAGCTAGACTTTCAATGCTCAAATTGCTCTTCTGGCATGAGCTACATTCATTTTGAGGTCTACGCCAAAGGAAAACCATCTAAGTGACAGACTGCCAATTTGAAAGAACGTGTTGTCCTCCTACCCTCAGCCAGACTTCCTACGCAACAGTCTGATATATGCCAACTAATTGCCTAAATAGCTAGGGATGCTACAAGAAATGTAGCAATAGGATTGTTTTTAAAGAGAAAAAATGATGGTGGCAGGTTTGGCTGAGGGATAGAATATTCCTGGAACAGGGTGGGGAACTTCAAGTTGAAAAGGAAAATGGCTTTAGTTTAATAATCTCTGACCTCACCCTTAGAACACAGCTCAAAATTGCTCCCTTTTCATACACCCTACCTTATCCACCCAGATTAATTCAGGGTTCTTACTGGGTTAATGAAAAATTGGTCCATGACACTAACAGTGGAGTAGCAGTGCTATTTGGATGCCATTGCATCCAACATAAGAACACTTATGTCATATGAAAATTACATCTCTGTCAGGCTAGGTGAATAGCCACCTAGTAATAAACTGTTTTATTTAATAAAAAACAGTCTTAAAATTCACATTTAACCTTTTAAGGATATGCTCCTACACACACACACACATATAATTTCACTTTATTACTATATTAACATACCTCCTTCAAGAGTAAACTCTCTTTCTCAAAAGAGTAAAAGCTCCTTCTATTGGAAGGAGGCTTCCAATAGAAACACTAACATAAATACTAATATATAATTATATATTAAAACAAACCAGTAACCAACAAAACCAACAGCCAACACAGTAGCAAAACTCAGTAAAACTCTTTCAACTAAAAGCCACTGAAAAGGGGCAGGTTTTCAGATCTTTCCAAAAGGTCTGCACAGTGTTAATAGTCTGGTGGAACCCTACTGGAAAAGATTCCAAAGCTGTGGGGATACAATGGAAAATGTGCTCTCTGTCGCTCTCTCATACTAACCAATGTAATTATTATTGGTGTGGAGCAAACAAGAAGGGCCTCCACTGTTGAACTCAAATAGTGAGAAGGTTGGTACAGGTGTAGGCAGACTTTCAAATATATGGGATACAAACCATTTAAAGTTTTAAAGATCACAACCAGTGTTAGAAACTCAGATATTTAAGCTAGGTGTCAAATGGCTCCTTAAACCAGGGTTAGTTGCCATTTGGGGGTCAGACAGCTTCAAAGCCATATTTTTAAATATCACTTTTGGTTCCTGAAATTCATTCTGATTGTGCAGATGGAATAAACAAATAGAATTCTACAGAATGTGTTGCTAGTGTGTGAAAACAGTCAAGATCCAAGGATCCGATCCCCAGACATGCACCTCCAGATGGTGGAAACATCACTTGGATGCAAGTGGTCAACAGCCAGGTACAAAATGTCCCTGGCGCCTGGTGAATTTCGAACACTGATCACAACTCCTTATCTAAACTTTCTAACTATCAAAATACAGAAGAACAGTTTTGCTGGCACTGTTTACCCTCTTAAGATCCTAGGCACGAGATTTGCCAATGGTCCCTTAAGGATAGGTTCAGTCCTTTGGAAACAGTCTATCATGGGTTCTTCTACTATAGATGTTATCAAGGGGTTATTGAAAGCATAATTTAGCTCCTTAAGAGACAGTTTCCTAGTCAATCTTATGGACCCTTTTGAGAATCTTCTTTAAATGGTCTAATAAATCAATTACTGAACAGCTGGCAATATATCTGAATGTAATATTTCTTAGATTTGTAAAGATGGTTAGTTCTTAACTTGTCAGTTTTAATAACGCATAATTGGTTCTACTATATTAATTTTGTACTACTTTATATTTTGTACTTCTGTTTAATGGTTGTAATCAACATAAAGGATATAACCAGCACTTTAACTGGACTCGGAAATGCATCAGTAACCAGTACTGCTGGTACAGTAATGGTGTTTTGTGAGCCAATCGCCCAGCTCTTAACAGAACTCAGTCAGTCACATTCTGGACCAGCTGAAGTTTCTGAATAGGCTTTAATGACATCTTCACAAACATGGCAGCAGTCAAACCCAGATATGACTAGAGCATGAATAAGTCAGTCATGGCCCAGTCTGTCCAGCTAGAACTGCAAGCTGGCATACCAGTCTAGCTGGTAAAGCATATTCCTGGACACCACTGCCACCTGAGCTTTGCCAGCCAGGGCTAAGGCCATGACAGTGCTCAACCTGCGCACTTAGCAATGCAACTCCATCAAGAACCAGTTGTAAACCACCTTCTGGAGAACCGCCCTACCTACGGTACCTCTGTCCTATCTGGATTTAGCCTGAGCTTTGTTCACCCTCAGCCACCCCAGAATCTCCTCCAAACACCAGTTAAGAATTTCAACAGCCTCCCTAGGATCAGAAGATGGAAATAAGAGGTAGAACCAGACATAATTTGCATACCGATGACACTGTAGCCCAAACTCCCAGAGGACCTCCCCCAACAATTTCATGTAGGTGTCAAGCTGAAGTGGGACAAAATGGACCCTTAAACCAACAGCTATGGGGTACAGCAGTAGTTCTCCAGGACCACCTTCTGGAACTACACTTCCAGAAAGGATCAGAACCACTGTAAAACTGTCTCTTAAGCCTAACCCTGAGAAATGATCCAGAAGGATACCATGGTCAACAGTACTGAAAGCTGCTGAGAGATTCAGGAGAACCAACAGAGTAGCAGTCCCTTACCTGTGACTCTACAAGACTTACATCAGAGTAGACATGCATAGGATTGGGATGCAAATTACATTAGTAAGTTGTGGTACAAGATTGCTGTGCTACAGCCAGTCATGCTAAAAAAGTAATTACTTACACAACCTTGTTGCCTATTATCAATTATTAACCTATTGCAATTAAACTCACTTCACATGTATTGTAGTCCTCAGAGTTGAGCAGGTTGCAAAGTTGGGGCA
The DNA here is from genome assembly GCF_964106915.1 of Podarcis gaigeae. NCBI lineage: Eukaryota > Metazoa > Chordata > Lepidosauria > Squamata > Lacertidae > Podarcis > Podarcis gaigeae. The sequence goes on from NC_139679.1 coordinate 45,496,790, forward strand.
GAAGTTCTGGCCACATCTGTAGCTCCCCTTTGGAAGCAATGGTGGTAATAAGAATACCTACCAAGAGAAAGAACAGGCTGCAGTTCAATATCACATCACAAGCCCAGTTTAACTTCTTGTACCCACCAACTCCCCCTTGAACTTTCAAAAGCAACAGAATTTAATACTTCTGACCAAAACTATGATCCAAACCAAGGCTCTATGAGATGCTTCTACCAATCAGTCATCTATAGCAGTGTTTTTCAACCTTTTTTGAGCAAAGGCACACTTCTTTCATGAAAAAAAATCACGAGGCACACCACCATTAGAAAATGTTAAAAAATTTAACTCTGTGCCTATATTGACTATATATAAAGTAATTCTCTTGAATAGGAATCAAATAAACACAAAGAAAGTATTTTATAATTACTTTATTATGAAATAGTAAGTAAACAGAAATGTGAAAAATTAGAAAATACTTTATTTTTAAATCTTTCGAATTTTTCAATTTCTCCCACGGCACAACAGGCAACATCTCGCGGCACACTAGTGTGCTGCGGAACAGTGGTTGAAAAACACTGATCTATAGTATTTGGCCTTTGAACTGAAAGCTGCCTCTAGAATACTTTGAGCTGATCCGTGAACTGCTCTGAGGTATCCTGCAGTAGAGTGAAAGCATTTGGCTTGCCCTCCTTGCCCCATGCATTGGAGTTGCCAGGAGTGCTGAACTCACTGACACCTATCAATCTTAGAAAGCCAGCAACAGTTGGTATCTCTAAGTAATTCAAAAATTAATTGTGCATATCCTTCCCACAAGCATGTATATTTTGCTTATTTGGTTTGAGGAAGCCAAGAAACAGGGGAAAAGAGAATATTTTGCAGCTTACACAAGCATATTTGCCACGAGACAGACACCCTCCACCCACACACGACCTTAATATCATAGTCCTATGTCAACCTTCCCACCTCTTAACTCAGCTCGCTTCACCATGCTCATGAACATCATCTACTATTTATATATGCACCTACACAAAAAGTTAGTAAAATTCCCACTCACTTACTTGAATTAACTGCAAGTAAAAGCAGCACCTATTTAGAGACTTATCTCTCATTGAGAATACAAACAGCACTGAAATCACTAACGTAACTCTCTTCCCACCCTGCAAATGCTTTGCCCAGTGTAAGAATACAAACACTACTCAAGAATACACTTTCAACTTCCTTGAAAAAACACAAACACATGCTTCCCCCAATCCCTGCCACCCTTTCTCCAGTACTCACCAATGGTAGCTCTAATAAGAGAGGAAGCATCCCCTATGTTGTTAAGACATTCTTGCTTAATGAACTCAGCAACAGGTTGGGGGAAGCTCTGGTAATGAGCCTTCACATTATTTTTCAGGATCAGACCACTCAGAGAACGAGTTGGCTCATCTGTTTAGAAAGATTTTGGAGAAAAGAAATTAATTCTCTAAGACCCAATATACTGTACACAGGAAGGTACAAAAACCAACAACACCACAGCAATAATGGTGACCTAAGCAGAGATGCAGGGGGGAAATGAGGATCACTAGATATTCCTCGATAATCATGAACTGAAACAGTAATGCAATCATTCGATAGGATTTTACTCATTAACTTAACAAGCGTTATGCATTTTTTTTCATTCTACATACTGTGGTTCCTTAGCATTTTTATAACTGTATATGAATACAAATAATGCTCTACTTTGTTGCAATCAAATTTTTATGATCCTCAATTGTTGACACCTGGATATGCTGCAGGTATGCTATTTCTATTCAGACACACTCCCAGTAGCGCTCTTATATACCCCTTGCCAAAGTGAGTTGCAATGGGATGCTTCTGTAGGACCTGTTCCTCCTAAAATCCAGCAGTGGGGAGACTCCGGCCCATAGGCCTATTTAGTCCTTCACCATTTGGCCCAAGTGGTCACCTTCGCCAAGCCACATCAGGTGTTGGGCAGGAAGACACAGCTGGGCCAAAAGGTGACTTGCAGGCACCGTCCATCAGCTCATCCAAAGTACCTACAAAGCCTTGTGCACAATCCTATCTATCAGCTGATTGACAGGAGCTTACAGAGCACAGGATATGTAGTGATTCAAATAATTTCATTTCTTTGAGCATGGCTAAAAAGCAGTTAAAAACTGGACACCTCTGGTCACCATAGAAACAGAGCACCTTTATCTTTATCTATTCTACAAGGTCCCTTACTGGTCATCTGTGTGTTTACAATGGGCTTGCATTCCTACCCTCCTCTGCAGACCCTTTCATTATAAATATACACACACACAGACACCAAAAACCAAACTTATGTATTAATCCTTACATTCTTTCTGCACCCCCTCCCACCAAAAGAAAGCAATATAATCTCCACTGTAAAAAAAGATAGACATTATCAATGTCTGGCAAAATTCTGACAGTTGAATTCCTTGCTAGAATTTGATTCACTTTTCATAGCAAGGCAGAACAGAGAACAAAAACAATTACTAGTTCAGCACCAAAGGGAAAGGGAACCCTTTCCAACCTCTACACCAGATAGTACTTTCTGAAGCAAAACAGGTATCAATCAAGCAAATACATTATTCTGCCATAATTCTAAATTAGCAGTTAAATCCTTGATATTATACAATAAAGGCAAGATACCACGACATTTTTCTCAAACTTTCATCATGACAGATGTAACCGACATACCCTCAGATTTCAGTCGTGTCAATACAAATATCAAGTAGTTATTGAAATCAGGAAACTGGTTCAGCTGCTTCAGTTTCTGTAACATTTGTTAAAGAATCAATTCTTAAAATTTTCTACTAATAAAGGGTTTTCAAGACTCTATACATAATGATTTTACTGATTTTTCAAATGTTCTTATGCTAAAAATGTTGGACTCTTCTTTTCTCATACAATACTGACCCAATATAGTTTCCATGACTAATGCACCTGTTCCTGCTCACATTCCCAAACATATAATTTAATTTAAGGATAGACTATTCTATAACATTTGTTTATCTCACAATTTACTTCTGATTGTTTTACTAGATATAACATGGCTTATTGTTTCCTGCTCCCTTTGCAGTTCATGAGAAATGTTTTCTCTTATGCCACTTTCTATGGCAACTTTGATTATTCAAGGATACATCTTGAACAATACGCTGTGTTGCTGTGTTTGGAGACTGAGAGTCTTTGAGTAACTGAAGCACTTGCTGGAGGCCCTGTTCATCTGGCTGCCAGTCCATGATGGGAAGCTGCCTATCTGTAGAATGATAAAGAATAATATAGTATATTAGCATGACAGCAGAGCTACACTTCAACTCATTGTCTTATGACTGCCAACATCACCAAACTAAGAAGCAAAACTACATGTTGTACACATCTGAGAGCACCTTCACTTGCAATCAAAATTCAGGTAACCTAGGCAATCAGCCAATGCTTGCTCATATTTGTACAAGCCAGATGGCAAATTGGTATTTGAGGCCCACAAAAGGCAGGATTCATTTAGATCCATAACTCTGTGAGGTGGGCAAGATGGAGAGACAGTGATTTGCACAAACATCATAGATGGAGTGATTTCCCATGTACCAGAAAAACTATACAATATTGCACCTGGACTTCACATGCATAAGTTGCTATACTTCTCCACAAGCACAAATGTGACCGCTTAAGCAGTGTCAGAAACTGATATATCATGGCAGCTTAAACCTAGGATATGGGCACAAAAATGGAATGTCTGGGCACACTTTTTATAACAATACAAAGCTGAAAATAAATGAACTGCAGCTAAAATATTTCACATGGTCTGAAATATTTCACATGGTCTGATCCTCCAGTCTTCAGAGAGTAGCTGGAAGTGGGGAAGCAGAAAAAGGTCTTCCTTTCCTTCCACTCTGAAATTTTAATCTGAAACCTTAGGCACAGTACTGCACCCAGAGCTTACCAACTGCTTACACTAATGAAATTCCCTGTCGCAAAAGGCACCTAGAACAATGGCGCCTTGAACACTGTGCTTAAGATAATATAAATGAAAACATCTAAAAATAAGTTTTACCAAAAAAGATATGCAACAGAGCAAGGTCCTTAGAAAGTGCTAGAAAACCCATTTTTGGCAGCATAGTCAAGATCTATGTATGACTCATCAGAGAGCATCCATAGAACATGGGAGGAACTTGCTCAAGGCTCTCCCCTATGGCAATATATAGTAGACAGGTTTCACTGAAATAAATGAAAGATATTATACCTAAAGATAGCAAAGGATGTTGATGTGAGGGATGACTTTGTTTGATATTAGTAATCACCCATGTATCATACTACAGTATATAATGCCTAGTTGTTACCCATTTGTTGCATGCAATTCTGACAACTTCCGGCAATGTTCTGCTTCTAAGACATATTTTCTAAGGTCTAAATATGCTATTTTGTATCAAGCAAAATGTTTTTCCTCATATAGATCACCTATTATTGTTTTGATTTCCACATGAAATGTAACTGCACAACTTCCACAAGCATCCACTTAATAAGGCCTCTGACACAACACTGCATAATCCAATACCTATAACTGTGTGTTTGTGACTCTTCAAAATGTATTAGAGGTTGAGTGCTCCACAACTATTACACTCAAGTGTGAGAGTACTCACCTCCCTTTAAAAAAATCCAATTGATACCCAGAAACTACCTGCTCATACATACAAATCATTTTGTAAGCTTTTCACTCCCCTCTATTCCAATTTTGATTTTTGAAGGAGTGAACAGTTATGATCAACAAGCAGGGCTATTTTGCTTCCAATACACTGGGACTGGACATACTCTTAATACTTCAGAATGAGGGCATTAAAGAGGACCGTGCAAAGACTCCACATAGTTGGGGAGACACGTGCTTACAGCAAGGAAATGGAGTACTGTACAAGGTATCAGGCGAGAGCCAACAAGAGCCGAGCCAAAATGCGGGACTCTCCAGCACATCTATTCCAATTCCAGATTTTAACCTTATCTTCCGTCATCTCAGAGATGTAAATATTAGAGGTGACAGATCAACCAACAGTTTCTAATCACCAAACGGAAGGCCTCCCCACCCCCCGCCCATGCTTAAGAGGCTGTGTGCTTTTAAGTACCAGCTGCCTTCTGGGTGGGGACGAAACGTATAATGGGAGATGGATGGTTGATGGATGGTTTGAGCTTTCTAGTCGCTTTTAGAAACAAGGCGCTGGACTGGAGGGACCTTTGATCTGGTCCGCCGGGGCTCTTTCTGTTTAAGCATGTGCCGGGCGAACAGTTCTTCCGCGAGGCTCTCCCGGCTCCCGCCTTGGGCTCTGCAGCACCACCTCCCACACAGAGGAAGCGTGAGAAGCGCAGCTGCCCAGGGCCCTGCTGACCACCGCGGAAGCCCTCACGCCCCTCCCTCAAAGCCATGTTGGGCCGGAGCAGCCCAGCAGCTTAGCCGGCAACGTCTCGCCCCAATCAGATCAGGCCCGGCCAATTCGGTCCCCCCCCCGCCCGCCTCGCCGCCCACGACCGGGCAGTTTCAGATTCCGCCCCACTCCCGCCCTGCTTCCTCAGCCGCTGGGCGACCTAACCCCCGCCAGCCAGCCACCCGCCCAAGCCCGGCTCCTTGAAGGCTTCGCCTTCGCGAAATCCCTGCCTAGGCCGAAGCCGGGGGAGCCTCGCGCCATCCCCTCACACGCCCGCTCACGGCGCGCCCCAACCACCGAGTTTCCCACGCGCGCCCAGGGAACCCCGGCGCTGTACCTGCCCGGTTCCCGCGTGCCCAGGTTCAGGCCGCGGCTTCGGCGCCGAAGGAGGGAAGAAGAAGGTGGGGGCGGCAAGACGAACGCGACACGCGGGCGATGAGCCGGGCCGGCCGCCGTCTCTGCCGCTCACGTGACTACGACCAACAGGAAAAAAGAAAAGAAAAAGGGGAGGAGCGGAGGACCCGCTCGCGCACTTCTATAGACGAGGGCAAAGCAAGCACGTCACGTGGCTCGGGAGAAAGGGCGGTAGCCACGCCCTCTCCTCCCTCCGTCCACTAGTCCGGATGGAAGCGCGGCGCCTTGAGGCAGGTGGCTGACGTCATGTCGCGCAACCTAATAGGGCCGCTGATGAAGCGCTACAAAGCCAGACGGCGGGAGGCTTGATTCTGTCGCCCAGCTGCACGTTGTCACCCCGAAGAGATTTCGTTTCGCTTGTTTTTAAAGTTTTTCTTCCGGTGCAAACTTCCGTTGGCTGGGGGAAAAAACTAATAGCTTCGCGTCTACCTAAAAACGCAAGCAAACAGTTCTTTTTCCAAGAGCCACCGGGCGCCTTTCCGTGCTCAGTGTAGCAGGCGGTGTCACCGAAGGGAAAAAGGAGTTCAAGCGGCCGTTGGGCTAGGGAGGCTGTCCCCGCCCACGTGGCCGGGCTGGCGCGTCTAGCCTGACCCGGACACCGAGCCCGGCGGGGTGGCGCCGCCTTTTGTCGGTATAAGACATGGAGTCTCGTGGATGCATATTTCTGGAGGAGGGGGCGGAGGCGTGCCCATTACCTTCTACGGAGCATATGCAGTGCTATCTTCAAATAATGTTGGCAGAGAAACGTAAAAAGATTACAGAGTTGGGAGCGATCAAACAAACCACACGGGGAGCAGCCCCGTGCAAGCAACAGATCATGGCCGCCTGCTCAAAGATGGGCAAAACCAAAGATGTTGTTTTTGTTTCAAACATTACAGATTGTGGATAAGACGGAGTGCTTCAGGAAGTGGCAGAGAGATATCTCTAAATTTGTCTGGCAGGGCAAAAAGCCTAGAATTAAGTTTAAGATACTAACTGATGCGAAAGAAAGAGGTGGCTTTGCCCTGCCGGACTTAAAGTTGTACTATGAAGCAGCAGCTTTCTGCTGGCTCAAGGACTGGCTACTTCTTGAAGACACGGATGTGTTGGATCTGGAAGGTTTCAACAATGCATTTGGTTGGCATGCATATCTATGGTATGACAAAGTTAAGACCAATAAGGCCTTTAAGAACCATATTGTCAGGAAAGCTGTATTTAATGTCTGGACAAAATACAAAGACTTGTTGGAAAACAAAACCCCAAGGTGGCTTTCACCTCTGGAGGCTAAGGCCCGGAAGAGACTCAATATGGAGGCCAATTGGCCAAAGTATTGGGAAATATTAGAAAAAGATGGTGACAATTGGAAATTGCAGAGTTTGGAGAAAATGAAGGGTAAAGTGCTAGACTGGTTACATTATGCTCAGATTAAAGAAGTTTTTAAAAATGACAAAAAGTTAGGATTCCAGGTGGAAAAATCGAAGTTAGAGACAGAACTGTTAGAACCAAAGAGTAAGATATTATCAAGAATGTATAACTTGCTGCTGAAATGGAACACACAAGATGAAATGGTTAAATCTGCTATGATAAGATGGGCACAGGACATTGGGTATAATATTATGTTTGAAGACTGGGAAAGGTTGTGGACCACTGGGCTGAACTTCACTGCATGTAATGCTCTGAAGGAAAATGTAATGAAAATTATATATAGATGGTACATGACCCCTGTTAAACTTGCTAAAATATACCACTTGTCCGAAAATAAATGTTGGAAATGTAAGGAAAATGAAGGAACATTCTTTCACCTCTGGTGGACTTGCCCGAAAGTGAAGGCCTTCTGGGAAATGATATATAACGAGCTGAAAAAGGTATTTAAGTATACTTTTACTAAGAAACCAGAGGCCTTCCTCCTGGGTATAGTCGGCCAGAAGGTGTTAAAGAAGGACCGAACATTCTTTATGTATGCAACAACGGCAGCAAGGATACTCATCGCTAAGTACTGGAAAACTCAAGATTTACCCACACTGGAAGAATGGCAGATGCAGCTGATGGACTATATGCAACTGGCGGAAATGACCGGCAGAATCCGAGACTTGGGAGAAGAAAAGATTGAAGAAGATTGGAGGAAATTTAAGATTTATTTACAAAAATATTGTAATTTGGTGGAATGTTAAGAAGGGTGCTTGATTACAAAAAAATTGGCCATCACTAATCTGGATTTGAATTGGAAGATAAGTGAGATTTTAGTGAGATTTTAGAAAACAAAAATTGCTGAAGAATTGTTATTTATCATTTAAAAGAGCGACTATAAATTACATGATAATTTGCTTGGAAAAATGTATTGACAATGTAAGTGTGAACGGGAAACGTGAGGAAGTCCAAAAAGGTTTGAAAATTTGTTAAGACAAAAGGAACGTTGTTTATTATTTTTGTATTTTTTATAAAAAACCCTAATAAATATCTTTATATAAAAAAAAAACAAAGATGGGCAAAACCCCCGTTGTAGGGGGGCTTCAGGGCACCGGCGTAGCCAGGATTTTTGTTAGAGGGGGGAGAACCTCAGCTATGTATTTTTATTGATTTGGGGGGGCAGCCGCCCCTCCCTGCCCCCCCTTGGCTACGCCCATGCTTCAGGGGGGAAACCCTTGCTTCCAAATAGGCTACCAGGCTGTCACATTTGCCGACAGCTTCATTATAAACTATTATTTATAACTAAACATTATAATCTTGTTTGTATAAGATGTGACAATGCTTAGGGCTAGGCTGTTCAATTGTCACATGTATGCCGCTCTTTTATTGCATATGTTTCTTGTACAGTACATGACAAGGTAACTGTCCATGCATGGGCTGCTACGGAGAGATGTATCAGGTTGATAATTCTGTATTATGGGATTATTATTATTATTATTATTATATTTTGTTAGTCTCCCTATATTTCCCAGGGCAACCCAAAGTGACTACAGTCATACCTAGGGTTACGAACGTTGTGGGTTGTGTGTTTTTGGATTGCAGACCGCGCCGTACCTGGAAGTATCAAAACGGGTTACTTCCTGGTTTTGGTGCATGCACAGAAACACCAAATCATGTCGCGCATCTGCGCACACTGAGCACTGCAGGTTGCGAATGTGCCTGCTGCATGGATCACGTTTGCAACGCAAGGTATGGGTGGCGCTCTGGGTTAAACCACAGAGCCTAGGGCTCGCTGATCAGAAGGTCAGTGGATTGAATCCCCGCGACGGGGTGAGCTCCCGTTGATCGGTCCCTGCTCCTGCCAACTTAGCAGTTCGAAAGCACGCCAAAAAGTGCAATTAGATAAATAGGTACCGCTCGGGCGGGAAGGTAAACGGTGTTTCCATGCGCTGCTCTGATTCGCCAGAAGCGGCTTAGTTATACTGGACACATGACCCGGAAGCTGTATGCCGGCTCCCTCGGCCAGTAAATAAAGATGAGCGCCACAACCCCAGAGTCCACAACTAGACCTAACGTTCAGGGGTCCCTTTACCATTATATATAGATACATTAAAACTCAGAGGAAAAATACATTAAATACTTCCCACCTACTTTTAAAAGGCCACAGATGGTCAAAGGCCAAAGGTCATGCTACTCCCATAGTCTGCTCTGGAAAACCCACCAGAGCAGATTTCGAGAGCACATGGCAAGATGGGGGAAGAGTTGGAGAGGATGGGAAGTCTATATGAATGAACAGCAGTGTTGGATACAACTTATGATGAACATTACAGAAAACTCAAGGGCTCATAGTAAAAATTCACTGTCATATAAGTAGCATTTTCATATCCTGCTTTTCCTCCCAAGCACTCAAGGTGATAGATACGATTCTCTACCCCCCCCCCCGCATTTAATCCTCACAGCAATCCTGTATGATAGAGTAGGCAGAAAGGCAGTGTGTTGCCCAAGATCACCCAGTGGGCTTCGCGGGGAGGGGGCGTTGAACCCTGGTCTCCTAATCCGGAACAAATCAATGCACCAAGCAGGATTTCGACAGTTTAAACTTTACACGTAATATTGAAGAAAGATTCTCCTGGTTCAGATGTGATCCTCAGCCCGAGCACTCAAGAACAACTCGGTTGGTTGGTCTACCTTTTTATGCTATTTACTTCCGACATAATGTAGATCGTAACCGAAACATGAAAATTAGTAATTAGATGAATAGTTATGGACTTAAACTCTGCTGCGCATAGAAATGTTCAGATTTAATTAAAGCTACGCTGTAATACCGTTTGAAGGTGATTCTTTTGTTTATCGCTGCCTATTGGAATTCCAGTTTACCTTTCCATCTATTTTCCGCTGCTACGCCCTATCGCTCCGCGGTCGGATTGCTTCACACTGCGCAAGCGCGGAGATCCAGTCTTTAGAACTACATTTCCCGATAAGACTTGCGACACGCCGCTCCTCCCCTGCGCCCCCTCCCATTCCGGAGCTGGGGGAGGGAGGTTGCCCGGGCCGGACCCGGCAGCGGCCCCGAGCGGGCGGGCTCGGGCGAGCATGGGGGGCTGCCTTTCCTCGCAGGCGGCCGATGACCTGTCGCTGCTCAACGACTCTACCGGCGACGGGGCGAGCCTTGGGCCTGGGGATCCGTCTCCACCGCCCATCCCTGTCCCGCCGCCCCCCTACCAGGTAGCGGGTCGGGGGTTGCGGGAGGGAGGGCGAAAGGGGGTCTGTGGGGCGGGTTCCCCCAGGCCTCGCCGACTGCGGTGCTGGGCGTCGGGCCAGCCCTGGGTAGCCTACGGGGTTCTGCTACGCAAGGGAGTAGGAAGCCGACATATGGGGCGAGGAAATTCGGGTGGCATTTTGGGGGTGGGCAGGGGTCGGCTATTGGCTTTGGCTTCGGGTTCTTGGGGTAAGTAGGGCGGGGTGAGCTGGAACAGTAGCTATAGAAAGAAACTGGGATAACAGATTAGGGTGGAGACCCCCGACCTCACCCAGGTATGCTAAGGAGACACAAGAATGGGGCTTGATGCCCTCTCGCCTTACAGTCACCTAGAGAGTAGATGTTACTGGGGTGAGTTAAGCCCATTATTGGCTTGGGAATGGATGTACAAGGTTGAGCAGGAGACAGAACAGTGTCAAGCACAGAAAGATAATATTTTTGCACTACTATTAGTATTGCCCTTTAACCTTTGGACTGTGGTGTGTGAGTCTGAGGTCATAGGTCAAGATTCTCTCAAAAAGCTATGGAAACATGAGTTGTGTGACTAGGGCTGGGGTCGTGGTGGGCATTCAGGGCGAAGAACTCAAAGTCATGAGTCAGTTATAGAAGATAAGAACTGGGGAGCAGAAATAGTGTGGTGTGATTTATAAGAATGAGCTGTGGATCTGAAGTGAGGAGACCCAAATTCATGTTGAGCTGTGAACTGCTCCACATGATGAAGTATACAACTTATAATGTAGAATGTAAATGTGACAGGACCTGCTTTGAAGTACAGGCATCATACAGGTATGTTTGTCAGTGGGCCAAGATTGACTGCAGCCCCACAAATTGTATGTTTGTTGGCAAACCTGGGTTAATGTGGGAAATGGCTCTCAATGAGCAGTACAGTACTGAACATAACCAATCAATTACTAAATAGGCTTGGTTGAAAATGAATGTTTAGACTCCAGGCTATCTTATGCTAGGTGTGCTTTCACCCATCTTGACAAATCTTTAGAAGATGTTGAGTTCCAGGCTGTGGTAACCAGGAACGCAGAGTCAGATTTCATAACACCACCATCTCTTTCTGCAGAAAAATGACATAGAACACGCATGATTGTTATGTCTTGTCCATTTCAACAGTTGTCCTGTGTGCCTTTGATATTTGCTTTCCCATGTCTGAGGTTTATTGTGGAGCAGCTGCATGTTTCTCTGGCATTTTTGCAAGTTCCATACCTGCAGAGTAGCATTCTCCAATGTGGGGTCAGACAGTCTATGGAAGAATTAGGAAAAACTGAGGGACATTCTGGTGGTTTCATCCTGTTTGAAACCTGGGCAAGGTAAAGGCAGCACAAACTTAGTTTAAAAGGGTGGCTAGAACAAAACATCAGGATTCCATATCTCAAAGTACCAGAGTGGATCTTGGGAAGATGGCTGTTAGAATGTGTGGGGAATTTATTCACATTAATTTCAGAAACTCTTTGGGTTACCTCCTGAAACATATAGGCAGCAGATTAGACAAATGAAAAACCTGCTTCACACACACAAAAATCCCTACACTATTATATTATAGATTGCTTTCTAAAGGAAATAAACAAATGATAAATACACTGAGGAACTTCCATATTTAAGAAGAGTGTACCACAGATGATTGTTTACTAACAACACAGAATGGATGTTCTGCTTCTGAACTTTTTTAGCTTTTGACTGGCCACTTTTAGACAAAATGCTGAATTAGGTAGACTATTGATTTCAGCCAGCACTGCAATTCTTGTGTCCCAAATCTTGATTGGGGCAGTGTTCCTAACAATTATCATCTGCTTTAGAGACCAATAATTTAATGCATCTCTATGGGGGCAACTTGCGATTTGCTAAAATGTCTTCATTTTAAACACAGTGGCTTGGGAGCAAGGGCATTCTGCTGCATGAAAGCAATTGGGGGCATGGGAATTCCAAGCTAACAGTATATTATTGGACCACTGTCTCGCAATAAATGTTTGTCTAGATACATCCCAAAATAGAGGAGCAAGAGATGGATCTGATTGTTTCATGGTGAGTTAATTAGTTCTGCAAGGATCCCAACACCAGAGTCCAGAACAGACAGAAGGGCTTCTTCTGCATCTGCAAATGATGCACTTGCTGTTTAAGTTAGCAATTGCTGGCTCACTCCCCTGTAAAAACTTAAAATGCCAATCAGAAACATGACAGCACCATGATTTAGCCCATCTGGTGTACTACAGAGTAGATATTATCTGACAGTTTCAGCTTGCATATGCCGAAAAGTTAAGTATGTAAATGTAGGAGCCTGCAGGGTTATTTACTTTTGCCACATTTGTGGAAATATGTTGAATAACTAGCTCTACTGGAGTAATATAGGGGTCTGTGAAGAAAGAATAGTTGACGGCTGAATTGCCTTATGTTGAATGTGGGTTTATCTCCATTTGATTACTGGCTGGTTACAAGGGTAGCAATCACTCAGCCACTCTGTCTTCTGAATTTCTAGGAACATGCACCAATTCCAGTATATCACCCAACGCCCAGCCAGGCACGTCTTGCCACACAACTAACAGAAGAGGAGCAGATCCGTATAGCTCAGAGGATTGGGCTGATTCAACATCTTCCCAAAGGAATATTTGATCCAGGCACAGAGCCATCGGAAAAGAAAATCAAAGAGTATGTTTTCCATGTGCAATGCTTTGTGTTTATCCAGTTCACTGAGACTATTTGCTAGTAGATGCATATATAGCCTTTATATCCCACTGACAGTGTGTAGCAATTCCCTTTCCAAAATGGAATATGGGTATATTGTACTGTCCAATTCTTGGTTTTAAAAAATGATGACATTCTTGGTTTTAAAAAATGATGACATAAAAAGATTGACTATCCCTGGTCTGATTCCTGGTCAATCACTACCTGTTCAGACCGCATTACGTTACATTTATTTGCTCGTTCTCTCGATTTGGAGAAGTTCTTATAGAGCTTTTCACAATCCCTTTATGATTTAATCACCCTGAACAACTTAGTGTCATGAGCAAACTTGGCCACCTAACTGGTCTAGCTTGTTTTTTTTTAATAGAAAAAAAGTACAGGTCCCAATACTAATTCTTGTGGGACTCCACTTTCTGTCTGCTTTAGTAAGGTTTGTTCTTCTATATGCTTGGTCATTTTATCCTTAACAATACTTTCTACCAGTTTTTTCAGGACAGGTGTTAAGCTAACCAGCCTGTAATTTCTAGGATTCCCCCTGGATCCCATTTTAAAAATTAGTGTCACATTGGCTACTTTCACCTTCAGGTGTGGAGGTTGATCTTTGGGACAATATACAGTGGTACCTCAGGTTACAGACACTTCAGGTTACAGATGCTTCAGGTTACAGACTCCGCTAACCCAGAAATAATACCTTGGGTTAAGAACTTTGCTTCAAGATGAGAAGAGAAATTGCATGGTGGCGGGAGGCCCAATTAGCTAAAGTGGTACCTCAGGTTAAGAACAGTTTCAGGTTAAGAATGGACCTCTGGAACGAATTAAGTTCTTAACCCGAGGTACCACTGTACATATTTTTATTAAGTCAGAAACTTCATATTTGAGTTGAGATCTCTTAAGTAGATTCAGACCCCAATTTGCCTCAATTCCTCAGACTTCATACAAAAGTTAATTTAGGCAAAAGTTAGTTCCCCACCATCATTTTTCCAACAGAGCAATATTTTCCCCAACTATATAACACAAGGTGAAATTAACATGCATCATATTTAAAATGAAATATTGTTCTCTTCAGCCTCTGCATCCATCTAACCTTAAAGAGTTCTTTGTTATGACGACAGTGTGTATTTAAAAACATCCAATAAAATATGAATATACAACACCAACCTTCAGCTGGGGTAATGTCCATGTTTTGGAATAGATGTAGGTGGAGGGTCATCCTTGAGCCTTGGAAGTCAGAAGCAAACTATTAAAGATAGAGCGCTCTGTGTGTAACAGGCTTGCATGCTTTCCAGCACCACAACCAGTATTGGACACTGTTAAGAATGGAATAGTGAGACTAAATGACTTGCCAGCAAGTAGTTCTTTACTGGGATACCTAAACTTACCATGTGGTGACAAATTGGGCAGGGAATGCGAAAGAGAAGTATTAGAAGACATTTTAGTGTCTTTAATAACATTTCCTTTTCTCTCTGCCCGATTTCAGGTGTGTGATCTGCATGCTGGATTTTGTATACGGAGATCCTATCCGGTTCTTGCCCTGCCTGCACATCTACCACGTTCACTGCATTGACGACTGGCTGATGCGATCATTCACCTGCCCTTCTTGCATGGAGCCAGTTGACGCTGCTCTTCTGTCCTCCTACGAGACTAACTGAGGTGGCTCGGTGCCCTGCTCTTGTTAATGCTTCCAGGCTCTGGCTGTGTGGGGGGCTGGGATGTGGCACACTCTTTTATTTGCACACTTCTGGGATACACCAAAGATCCTATGGCAGAGAATCTGATCCCAGGCCTTGATGACAACACAGAACCATTCTAGCTTGGCTGGCTGTGCTAAAGGCTGACTTGTGCCATATTTGAGAATTGTAACCAGAGTAGGTGGAGACTGGGGGCAAAATGGCAAAGCAAGAATTGTCCTTTCACTCCACCCACAAATGCTGTTTTTTTCTTTTCTTTTTAAGAAGATCAAGATTGTTCCTTAGGACTATTCTTACCCACATACCTGTTTAAATCCCCACTGAGTTATCAAGTACAGGTCTGGGGTGTTACATGGGAGGGGACTGCAACTCTTTGACCGAAAAGAGAGAGTTGTTTAAAGCTGGCACTGGTTGCAAAGATCTTGTAATTTCAAATCCAGAAAAGGAGTTTTAGCATTGTCACATCAACTCTGGTTGGTTTGTGGCAGAATCTGGAGTTTTGAGAAGTGTTTTTTTTTTTTTTAAAGCATTTCTCCGTTACCCCACAAATGCTTCTTTTAACCAGGTGGGAAACAAGCGTCTTTAAAAGCTTGGCCACTATTGAAATCTTACCCAGTAGCACTTGTGCTACAATGCACAAAACAAGTCTAAGGGGTTTGTCTCAGTTCTTTGTGGGGGCAATTTGGAGCAGTGACCTTGGCGGGGACTTGAGCTTGATTTCTGTAGTTGGAGTCGGGGTGCTTCTGTTTAAAAGGTTCATGTTTCAACTAAGAATGAACGATACATACTTTTCACTTCCTCTCTTCTGCCTGTAAAGATTTCAAGATGCTTTTAAGGTGAAGGAGACAGAAGAGTTATTTGTTAAATAACAGCTTTTTAGTAAGTTAGTGATGAAGTACAAAAGCCTCCTCTACAGATGGTGGGTTAAGGCATTCAAGTGCACTATTGTAAAGGGTAAAGAAACTGTTTGTTTGCCCAATGTTTACTCTGTTTGCCTTACACAAAATGAAGACTCTTGTCCCATAAGAAACTGCTAGCGATTAATGCCATGCAGCAAGCCCACTGTTTGGAAAGGCTTCCCTTAGTCATGCTGTTTATTGCCTTGCAAGTGGAGAGGCGTGAAAGTGCTTTTCTGATTATGCATTGTCCTTAACAAGGATCTAGCACTTGAAAGTAAAACTGATGTGTGTTGCATTCAAATGGAAATAAAATAGATTGCATATAATCCCTTGTAGAAATAAGTATTTGGGCAAAGCGGACTGCTCATATCCCTTTTCTTCCATCACTCTTTCCAGCTAAGATGAATGTCAGCAGCACTTGACAAGGAGAATTCTTCTACTGGTCAATAATCATCAGTGTTTCTTTTCTGTACTACCTTTTGTCTTTTGCAAAAGATGAATTTGGTGTTTAGTCCATTTTTGATCAGGCATAATTTTAGAGTTGCAAGGTCCATGCTGAGACTTGGCCCTTCCTCTTTCCTTATTGTCCCAGGAAAGGAATAGCAGCAGCTGCTTTCTAAGCTACACCACAAGCCACTTTTCAATAGCAGGATCCCAAGGGTGGTGAGCAGAGAAGCAGCTGCAGCCCAGTTCCCTAGAGAGCTTTCTTGCCTTGAAGGAACAGCAACAACTAATAAGGAGCAGTGTAGTTGTTGTCTTAAAGGGATGACAGGAGATGGGAAATGGAGTAGAGCAGTAGATAAGATTCAAACTATGTTCCTGAAGGCTGCTTCTCCTGCAGTCACATCAGGGCCTGATTTGTAGCTGGTTTGCTACAAGTTTCATATTTACCTTTGCAACTGTCATCTTAAGTATAAAGTGAGAAATACTTTCAACGCATGCTTGCACCAAATAGCAGGGGAGAGAGGAATGTAGAAGTAGAAAAAATAATAATGGCAGGGATGACATTTTTAAAAACTCATATTGTCTCCCCAAAGGTGGAGAGGCATCTCTAATTCAATGGTAAAGGTAAAGGGACCCCTGACCGTAAAGTCCAGTCACAAACGACTCTGGGGTTGCAGCGCTCATCTCGCTTTACTGGCCAAGGGAGCTGGCATTTGTCCGCAGGCAGCTTCCGGGTCATGTGGCCAGCTTGACTAAGCTGCTTCCGGCAAACCAGAGCAGCGCACAGAAACGCCGTTTACCTTCCCACTGGAGCAGTACCTATTTATCTATTTGCACTTTGACATGCTTTCGAACTGCTAGGTTGGCAGGAGCTGGGACCGAGCAACGGGAGCTCATCCCGTCGTGGGGATTCGAACCGCCGACCTTCTGATTGGCAGGCCCTAGGCTCTGTGGTACCACCCAGTGGTACAGTTAAGTAATTTTCGATTCTGAACTTAATGGTCTTATGCGGGCTCCACTCTTTAGATGGTAAAGCACATTACTTACCTATTTTAAAATGTGGCAAACCAGCTGTACTACATTTGGGTGGATTCCTGCCCCCAAATCCTCCTGGGGCAGCACCACTACACTAATGAAAAGTATCAACTACTGGTGAAGACCTCTGCCCAAATCTCTGAGGAACCACTATCAGTCAGACAGTACTGAACAACACATGCTACTAGCCTGACTGTATAAGGCAGCTTCATATGTAAAGATGGTTGACTGTGGAGTGAGCAACAGCACCCTGAGTTCCATTTGGCCTGATACACAAACTAGCATCAATCAAAGGGATGTCTAATGCACATCTCCATGCACATCTGAAGACTGGCTGGAGTGGAAACAAAGTTGTTCTGCTGGCAACTGGGTATAGGGCCTCAAGCAACTGAAAAGAGGTAAGTGATCAAAGTTCTGGCTGGGGCAATATAACCAGGCCAGAACAACATCTAGCAGAAATGATACTTTTCAAATAAATTTTCACAGTGAACAAAAATATACTGTATGGGTTATCTATCATTGGGTTTTGAAAAGAACAAGCAGCAACACCTAGAAATAAAGATGAATATATCAAGCAACTGTTGTAACTGCAATGAATGTGTTTTCATACCCCTGCTATTATTAGCTCATTCTTTAACCACATATTTTCCAGAATAGTGAATGAACAGTCTATGAATCTTGCCCTCTGGAAATGTTCCCTAGCAAAGTGCAATTGCACCTTCACCAGATGCATAAAGTTATCCTAAGCTAAAAAATATGTTTATATCCTGTATTTACTGTGAAGAGTTCAAGGAGTGAACTCCCCCATTTTATCCTTGTAGCCCGTTAAGCTGAAAGAAAGTGATTGGCCCATGGTCATCCAATGAGTTTCATGGTCAAATGGGGATTTGAATGTTTATCTTCCAAGCCCCAGGTCCAGCACTCTCAACCACTACATCACATTGGATTCCACATGTGATAGGAGAGGGAGAACCATTAGCAGTGTAGTTAGTCTAGTTTGTGCCTTTTAGAATTTCCTATGTTAAAACTTAAATACATAAAAATCATTAGTGAATATTCACAAAGCAGTGATGAGTCACTAATGATTTTACATATATTAACAAAATTTTTAATGTCTCTTGCATTTTATATCCTCCTAACCCCACTACCAATGTCTGTGTATAAAATTTAAAAGATGAGATAACACTTCTTGCATATGATCAAGTACTTTAGTCCACAAATGCAGACCGCTAATATATTTGTTAAGTCTTCAAGGTGCCACATATTTACTGTTTTTGCTGCAACAGAGTAGCATGATTACCTCTGAAAGGTACTTACCCAGCCATAGGTTATACAGGCAACTCCCCATTAGCGCTGGGGTTGCGTTCTTGGCATTTGCACACTTCAGAGAAGTGCGCATCAGCCCACCCTGTCCCCATTCCACCCTCCACTGGATCGAAAACAACCCATCTGCTGGCCGTCACTTTTCAAATGACTACACGCAAAATGGTCACTACCTGTATAAGTAAAAATACCTTTTATCATAAAAAAGAAATAGAAATGAAACAAGGCAAAGCTAGCGAATCAATATCCACAACAGAATTTTATTTTAAAAAGCTAGTAGTAAGAATGATTATCAGTGCTCTAAGCCAGGTTGTGGAGGTCAAAAGCAATAAAGGAGTCTGATCTAGTGTAGAACAAGGAAGCAAACTGCCACCACTTTATAACAGGTGTGTAACCAGATACCAGTGAAATATTTGGCCCTTCCAAGTTACTTCAGGCTTTAAACAGTAAAGTCTCATATATGACCACCCCGAGCTCCTTTCAGACACTACCTCAAACTGAATACAGCAGGTGGTGATGTCTTCCAGCCCTTTCCCCAATCTCTACCTATTCAGGTCTGAAATAGTGTTTGACATGCATACGGTCATATGTATGAAAGTTTCTGCCACATGATTAGGTTTCCTAATCACACTGAAGAGCCTACACACATATAGATGTACACACCCCTCTAGATCTTCTGCTGAATAAAGGTCTGAACAGGACTCAAGTCGGCTGAGATTCCAGCAAGTGTACATAACTACTTAAACAAGAGTGTTGGGTTGAACCCAACAGAATCATTGTATTAGCAGAATGACTTCTGCTCACACCATGGAACTTCTACTCCCTTTCCTGCCTCCACCTCCCAAAATCTGCTTTGAGATTTCCCCCAAACATCCAAAGCAGATTTGGGGGTTGCAGACAGGATTCAATCCAGTATTTCCTCCACTTCCCATGTCCTACACAACCGTCAGAGTGTTCTGATTGGTAGAAAGCAGTGCCTTCCGCAGAGAGGGCATTTATATATAAAACATTTGGCCTAAAGGCTGTTCAATAACATAACACACACCCTTTAGGCCTCTCCTAGATGAGAATATAAAACTTCAGCTGGTTTTCCTTCAGCTTAAAAATCTTCTGCAAGTATGTTTTGCATTGAGCAGAAGTTGGATATTTCATATCTGCTCTCTGACACAAAGCGCCTGTTCCATGAAAAGGAAATGGCACAAATAAAGAGTAAGATTCAAACATAAGCCCAACTGCACCCTCAACACAAAAATTGGGGGCTATAAATTATCCTAGAAAAGGTCTTGTTTGTATTCTCATTTCTTGACATTCCAACTGCTAAGAATGTACCCAAGGCCTTTCTATGAAGTCATCCCCAGTTACTCTCAGTGACAGAACTCACATCACTGCAGAAACTATCTGAGTTTCAGCTTTAGTACACTACTTCACTGAAAGTATAAGGAGTCTAAATGGAGAATAAAAAAAGAGAAACATAGGCTCCCATGCACACAGCAAACAACTGCTAGACAAACAGCCTTTCTCAAAGAACTCTGGCCACAAAGCCCAGGACTGGAACAGGGGGGCTAGTCAAAGGCTAGAATCATGATATCTGGAAATTCCATTTGTCCCAGAGCACGTTTGTTGTAATTTTAGCCAATTTTTCTCCTAATATTGGGTTTAAGTGCAGACCAAGTTTCTACCTTCTTAGCTAGCAGATAGGCACAACATAATCCGCAGTGCTAAATTGGAGCATGCATAGCAGAAGGCAAGGAATGAGCTTAATCAGCAGCAACTGGAATTCAGAATAAAACCACATAACACACTGTATTGTACAGTGAAATGGTGAGGAAAAAACAGAAGCAGAAATGCACCCACAGAATTGTCAGATACTAAGCATACCAAGGAACTCAGCACTGGTCACCTTTTCATCAATGTGTTCTGGAATTACTGTTGTCTGCAATGCGGATTTGGAAATTGTGACCACATGTTAAGTTCATCTTCAACAGAAGCAGATAACGCATTTGGCAAAATGGATCCATTTAGCTTATCCCATTGTGGAAACTTGAGGAGTACTGGAAGGGTTAAGCAAAGGTTTAATGCTAAAGATTTGGTGGGCATGGTATGTTGCCTGGTGATTCAGGGAAAGACATATCAGACCAATTCCACTATTTTGGGGATTACAAATTAAAAAATCCTGCAACTAAGTCAAAGTTCTTAGTTCTCAGAAGAAAGAAGATAACAATAAATGAACCAATGAAGGAGGCTCTAAATTCCCAGATATAAAAGCATGGCAAGTCACCTGCTGCCGTGGCAGCATTCAGTCTGTGGGGCAGAGCTACTCTCCTTTGACGTTTTAAATAATTATGTACATCAGAGAAAGTCCAAGCTGGAGATGAGAGTTATTTCACCAAAGGTCGGGTTTTATCATCATCACTGCACTGGTGGGCTTTGTATTTTTTCACTTCAGCCATATATTTGGCCCATGCATCACCTTTACTTGTCAAAACCTACAAACAAAACAGGAGAGGCAAAAATGAAATGTTACATATCTCAAATTATTTTATTCTGAAGCATACCATATACAGAAAACATTAACTCTCAAAAAACAATGGCATAAACCTAACCATCTAACTAGGAGTCTGGGTTGTATTGTACTAGGGAGCCCCAGGTTCAAATTCTTGCTCAGCTATAAACCTCACAGTATGACACTGGGGTAGTCAACATCTCTTTAGTGTAACCTATCACATAATATTGTGAAGACAAAAGGAAGATAACCCCAGGTACTTGATCTGCCATTATCTCATTGGAATTAAAAGCACTGGGTTATAGGCAATGCTGGTGTAACAGACATTCCCATATTCTCCTTTCCAGCCCTCACAAGGACCCTCTGCAGCAGATTTTGAAGGTGCATGCGAGAAGGATGGAAGTCCTATTATGCAAGAGGAACTCTGTACATGCAGCATTTGAAACAACCCTGTTTACAGAAATGAAATAGACAGGAAAGCTTAACACTTAACTAGGAAATAACAGTTCTTCATTTCACTTGACATGCACCTTTCCCACTAAGGAAGAACACAAGCTTCCAGCTTCATTGCTGTTATCACAACTGAAGCAGGAACAAGAAATAAAGTACTCTTCTGCTGCTCCTGTAGACCTATATAGCAGTTTTTTATTGAAGGGCGGCCACTGCCGTTAATGCAGAGTTCATATTCTTTCAGTGTGTTGTCTCTTTCTCTCTCCCTCCCCTCACATACACAAATTAAAGCAACCTGCCCCTGAGATTCTAGCAGAGGCCAAAAATCATTGTTCAGTTCTCCTAGAAATTTTCTCACACTCCAAAGATGGCCATTTCCCTAAAGATGGAAGGTCAACATCAGTGCCAAACTTAGATAGCATGAGGGAGAAGAATATTAGCTTCAACTTCCCATTCCTGCTGAAATGGAAGCAAAAGCATTGCTGCCCCATGGGCTGTCAAGCTAACTTACCTCATCCTCTGTCTTTTGTTTCTTGGCTACCACTCCTGTCTTCAGGGCTAGCTTGCTGCCCCCTCTCCGCTTGCCCACCTGGGTGAAGGGACAGAAGACTGCAACCGTTATACGAGCCTGGGAGCTGCAAGGGGAATGTTGCCCACTATATAACGGTATAGGGAGTCCTTCAATTAGATCATCTTAGCTCGCCATCACACCTGTCAGTCAGTACAGAGCTGCCGAGCGTTACCTACACCGTTGTGCTAGGAGGGTAAAAGGGCACCTTAGCAGTGTTCACCAATACATCTGTACAGATTAGCCCAAACATTAAAAGACACATTTTATAAAAAAGTGAAGTATTCTGAATGCTTTCCAGGCTCAATGTCCATTAGAAAATAGGATCAACACTGAACTTCCACTCACATTCCCCTAAAACATCACAACATACATGAAACTGTTTGATTTCCTAATAATTACAAGGACAATCAAGTTGGCAGAGTCAGTCTTATTCCTGTCTAGGGAGGGGATGTGTGCTACTGTCATTCTATAAATCTGTATAATCTCCATAAAACAAAAAAATGGATTTCTAAGAGCAGCTCGAGGCTTAAAATATGAAATGTCAGCTTTCATTTTGAAAAAAACAAGCTTGAAAACAGATGGGGTCCTTCTGATAAAAACTATGGGGTCCTTCTGATAAAAACTAAGGAACGAGAGCAGGGTTTCAATGTCCACTATCAGACCCTGCTCACATCATGAAATTCCTGCAGTACATGCCCCTTATGCTCTTCCTATTCATAGCGCCAGTAATGCCATATGCCCAAACGTATGCTCCATCTCCAAGAATCCTCTATCTAGAGACTCCAGGTTTCATAAGCCTGAAAGGGAAAAAATACTAATTTTCTTACTCGTAGGCTGCAATTCCATACACAATACCCTGGTATTAATTCCCACTGAACTCAACAGCTTATTTTTTAGTAAACACAGAGCACCTTGTTGTTATTCTATTCTGAGTAGCCTCCCCTTTTCTATAACAGGCTATGTTATTAATGCTGAACCAATAGAGAATACATTGCATTCTTCTCTATCCAGCTGCGAACCAAATAGCAGCTTATTTCAGAATTATCACACCAATACGGATGTTGAACGGATTTCATTCTGTTGTAAGCATGATACTATCTATGCAGAAAAACTTCCATATGCTAGACAAAAGCCCCATTTACTTGCAACAGCTGTTTAAAGCAGGGGAAACTCCTGGTTTGCTTTAAGAAAAAGGGCCTAGTTTATCTTAATACACCTCAGTTCCTTTGTTTTCATATAATGTCTGTATCAGTCTCTATCAGATGGTTCTCCAAAACACAGCTAAATCAAAGAACTATGTTGTGGTATTTTACTTGCAGTTCACAGGATGGCCTTCTAGATCTACTACTTCCAATTTGAATCTATATTACACACATCAGGATTGACACTTTTAGTTTCTCAGAAGGAGGCAGAAAAGAGAATGTTTATCCAATTATTTATTTTGCACCTTGCACTCCCAAGTTAAGATTCAGTAGGTTTTTTAAAAAAAAAAATGTCATAATTTTGGTGGATTATTTTGGCTGTGGCTACTGAATGGCTTTGATTTTTAGAAATGCACAGCAGCAGGTAGTTCTGTCATGGGCAGGATTATTAAGAACCCCAAAAGGCAAGCTTGGAACTTGAAGCTCACCCACTTGGAAATAAGGCACACTGAAATTAATGAGTTTTTGAGCAAATATGTTTATGGTCAGAAAATAAAAAGGATTTTGATGGTTACTTTATAGACTTAGGACTAGTTAAGTAAAAATAGCCTCCCAACATTTATTGGGGACAGCACTTACAGAAGTATTCCAGAACTGCCTACTTTCAAGTCCACAATCAATATGAACAAACCCAGTAAAACATTAACTTGCACAGCAATGACAGATGTCGACTATAGTATGCAACCACTGTCAACAGACGTTTTAAAAAATTGCTTGCTGCATACACCTATGCTATATATTACCGGGGCGAGGGATATCAGCACTAAATATTCATGCCCATCGGACTTAAATTCATAACGTGAATTAAAGTGAGCTTTGAAAATCTTTGTCGAGAGCTCGGAGGAAGAAGAGAATTTAACAGTGCTCCTGGTAACATTATTCCGCTACCGTAACAGAAATACTGGGGGGAGGGGAAGAGAGAACATTTTACAGGGGTGAGGAAGTGCTTCACCCGTTGAACTTCTGCCTGCCAAGCACCTATTAAGGGCACACGCGACCATGTCAGGAAAGGAGATGAAAACGGGCAGGCAGAAGGCGGCAGCCAGCGCCTCGGTCCTTTGGGGTCTGGGGAGGGCGGAGGCAGAAAGCGAAGTGGAGTAAGCCAAGGGAAAGGGGAGGAGGGGGTGTCAGGGCCCGGATCCCTTACGAAGCTGAGGGCGCTCCCGCTCCGCTTCTTTTCCGGCGGCTCCTGTTCCCCGGGCGGCTCCGGCCGAGACTCGGTCTCTCTCTGCTTTTCGGCCCCCGCTTTCCCCGCTCCCGGTCCGCTCCTCCCTCCCGCGGCGGCGGCCTCTTCCATGCGCCGCTTGAAGAGCTCTAGGAAGGAGCCGTCGTTGGCGAACACGTTCACTCCGCCCGGCCCGGCCGCCTCGGAGCCTGGGCCCCTGCCTTGCGCCGCCGCCATCTTGCGCCGCCCTCCCTGCCTTGAGCGTACGCGCCCTGGAGCACGATGGGGAGCGGTGACGACGCCGGCGCCGCAAAGCACGACGGGAGAGGCGACGTTGCTAGGCTGCCCACGCACGTCAAAAAAAAGGAGAAGTATCGCCGACCGACAGGGCGCGTCCGCCCTGCGGGATACTGACAGGCCTTCTGAGCCAATCAAAAAAGGCTACGGGCCGCAGCCCGCGGGGAAATCGATGATGGAGTGAGCATTTTACCAAACAGAAACAGCGGAAGGCGGGCGTTTGGGGTGGGTGGGAGCTCCTTCAGAAAGGGGTTCAGGAGCCAATCAAGAAAGGAAGCTGCCGGCCAATAGGCTGAGATAAGACAAGTGTGGGCAAGACCATATCAGCCAACTAGGAAGGGGTGCAATTGCTGTGTTACTCTACCTTTTTGTGACGCACCGGTTTGAGCACCTTGTGTGATTGAAGGATTTGAAGAGCAGACCGAGGTCGGGAAGAGTACTTGCGCGCCTTGCTTCCTGTTAATCAGCGAAGGCGCTGAGCGGGGACAACCAACCTGAATCTCCCTACAAGATGGTGTAGCTCTGCATCTTGTCACGTGATTTTGGTTTCAAGATGGCGGCGGCGGCGGCATCTGGGTTGGCGACTGAGGCGGATGAGTTCGAGGACGCACCTGACGTGGAGCCGCTGGAGCCGACACTGAGCAACATTATCGAGCAGCGGAGCCTGAAATGGATTTTCGTCGGAGGGAAGGGTGGCGTTGGCAAGACCACCTGCAGGTGAGTTGGTCGGGGAGATGTCGTTGGGAGGGATGGCAGACATTGCTGCCTCCGCCTTTCTCTCTCCTTGGCAGCTGCTGCTGTGCCTTTTTAGGAGCTGTGTGACAGGCAGAAACCCAGCAAACGCAGCTTTCATATCGCTGAACCTTTGCTGGCAAAAGCTCTACCTGTTGAACGTCCGCATCTCATTAAGCTATGGAGAATAGTGTCTTATTAGGCAAGCGAATTGTATGCAACTTCATGCCACTGTACGTAAATATCATGGGATTTGGGGCACCCTGCTTCAGATGCGAGACTGGATGAAACTAAGTAGAAGCATAGGGGTTGGGTGCCTTCCTTTTTCAGATTCATATTTTGACAGTCATTTATGCCTTCTTAATCTCAAGGCTAAGTATTTGAAGCTGCTTTTATGTGTGGTTGTCCTTGATGACTGAAAGCTTCATTTAGAGCAGAATGCACTTTCAGACAAATTCTGAAGAATGTAATTGTTCTGGTACTTGGACTGAGAACACTCATTGCCTTCCAGGTATAGCTTTATCTTGTAAACCCCCAAATGGCTTGGATTAACTTAATTTGTAGCTTGCCTACTTCCTTGTGCAACTCTGCCAACAATACCTTCTTGATTATATTAGCCTTGCTGTTGTGGAATAACCTTGCAGTGGTAGGTTTCCCATTGTGCAATGCCTTTTCTTCATAAAGATTTTTAAAATTGTAGATCAGAACTTAGAACACAAGTATTAGAGGCTATTAAATTTTGGCTGGTGTGTGTTGGATTTTGATGTCTAGGGTTAAACCTTTTAACGTGTGGGCTTTCAATATATTCTAGATTTACTTTGTGGTGACTCATAAGAAACTCATTAATATATTATTTGGCCTGGTTTTTTTGCGGGGTGGGGGGGTGGAGGTAACCTGTCTTGAAAGAGAGGGGTATCACAAGTTAAATAGCTGAAGCTGTCATTTACTCAGGAGTGAGCTGTTTTGCTAAGCTAATGTGCATATGATTTGGCTGCTTCTGAGTAGCTGCTTGTCTGTGACAAGTAAGCACCTCCATAGAGGAGCAAAGTTGGAAGTCTTTGGATCATAATCTCTTAAGGTAGACAAATCCGAACAGACCTATTAAGAGTGTGATAGCTGAAGAGCTTATGTTCTATGTTTGTATGTATTTCCTTTTGTGATGTTAATAACTGCACATTGCTTTACTTCCTGAATCTAGCTGCAGCCTGGCTGTGCAGCTGTCCAAAGTGCGGGAGAGTGTCCTCATCATCTCCACCGATCCTGCTCATAACATATCAGATGCTTTCGACCAGAAATTTTCAAAAGTCCCCACCAAAGTAAAGGGCTATGATAACCTTTTTGCCATGGTGAGTGTTCCTCTGAAGGGACTGGGTAGTATTGAGCAAAAAAATATGGTTCTTATTACATATAGGAAAAGATCAGGCAGGGGTGAAAACATTCTTTTTTCTGACCTTGCTCTTTCACACTGAATAGATTATGATATGTAGCAATAAGGCAAGTAAACCAACTGAATTTTTCCTCCAAAATTTCTGTGTCCTGGACTGTGAGGAGATGATGGTATATTTTGTTTAACTGGTTTCTCTTCACTGTATTTTAAGAGATGTGACTAATGTAGTGGTTTGTAACCTCGAGAATTTATCTGTAACTGTTTAAAGCAGTTTTTTAGAATGGCTGAATGACTTTGTTTTTGCTTTATGAAAAGTGGTGCTGATCCTTCTATTTATTTCACAGGAGATTGATCCCAGCCTAGGTGTGGCTGAACTTCCAGATGAGTTCTTTGAGGAGGATAACATGCTGAGTATGGGCAAGAAGATGATGCAAGAGGCTATGAGTGCCTTTCCTGGCATTGATGAGGCCATGAGCTATGCAGAAGTTATGCGGTAAGAACTGTGGCCTGGATCATCAAGCCTTCTAACCTTTTCTAGCCTGTGGGAGGCTTATTTATTTATTATTTCATAAAATTTATACACTGCTTGACTGTGGGTTAAAAAACAAACAAACCTTAAAGCGGTTTTTGGGTTAAGAAGCAGAAGGACCAGACTTCAAAGGTATTTTACTGGGTTCACCATTATGAAGTTTGGGTTAGCCAGAGGTATCCCAATCCGAATGGTTTAGCCATTAGGATAGTCCAGCATAGTAACTGAGTATGTTTTGCACAAGGTTATTGTATTATTTGTGGTTTGTATCCAATTAAGTAGGCTCCCTGTAGTAGTAGTAATAATAATAATAATAATTAATAATAATAATTTTATTTATTTATTTATATGCTGTCCATCTGACTTGGGTTACCCCAGCCACTCTGGGTGGCTTCCAACAAATAGAAAAGCGCAATAAAACATTAAATACTTTACTATACAGGGTCAGTGTTAGAAACAGAGATATGAAAGCTAGGAGCTAAATGGCACCTTAAACCTAGGTTATGGGCGCAAAAACAGAATGTGTGATACCTTCAGGTACAGGGCGGTATAGAAAATAAATAATAATAATACTACACTTTTTAAATAACAGAAATACAAATCTGAAAATGAATGAACTGCAGCTGAAGTATTATGTTCATTTTTCACATGATCTAGTCCTTCCCCTGCCCATCCCTCTAATATTCTTAAGAGGGTCTCTTCTCAAGTCTTCAAAGAGTAGCTGGAAGTGGGGAGGCAGAAAAAGGTCCTCCTTTCCTTCTACTCTGTAGTTTTAATCTGAAATCTTAGGCACAGTATTGTGCCCAGATCTCAGAAACTGCTCACCCTAATGAAATTCCCTGTCGCAAAATGTGCCTAGAACAATGGGAGTTCTGAACACTGTACGGGGCTGACTTCAGTTGTTGTTTAAATAAGTAGGCTCACCTAAGCTAGCCATGACCATTAATTTCAATGACTCTAATCTGAGTATGGCTAATATTGGATTCAACCTTTTGTGATTTATGCATCATTTATTGCACTGGACAAATTTGTGCACCAAAGTACCATAACATCTGTTGTTGCACGACATGGATTCCACATACAAAGTTTTCTTTCACAGAGCAAAGAAAGCACTAGCATTAAGTGAACCTTAAAGTGTATATGTATACTGGGGAAGGTCAGTATAAAGAAAGAGGTGACTATTTATAACTGCTCCAGCTGATGGTTCTTTCTCTGGCCTGCACAGGTTGGTGAAAGGGATGAATTTCTCCGTGGTAGTGTTTGACACAGCACCCACTGGGCACACACTACGGTTGCTCAATTTCCCCACCATCGTGGAGCGGGGGCTAGGCCGCTTGATGCAGATAAAGAACCAGATCAGTCCCTTCATATCGCAGGTAAAATGGGAGAGGAGCCAGAAAAATGAGGCGTTCCTGGAAAGAAGACCATGCCAGACATCTTTTTTAAAAAAATTCCACCGTGTGGCATTTTGCAAGCTTTTGCATGGACCCTACTATTATTCTTGCAACACTCGGAAGCAACATGAAATAATCGATTTGATTTGTTGGGTTGCTTGCAGGACACAGTAGCACATATTGCCCTTGGAGTATTGGCTTTGTCACTCTGAGTTGAGCTGATAAGCAAGTTTTGCTTATTCCCTCCTCTGTTGCATGCAGGACATGTAGGGGTGACTTGTTGTCTGTTAATAGAAATCTCTCATTGCAACTCCCTCTCTGTTGTTCACTAGATGTGCAACATGCTTGGCCTGGGAGACATGAATGCTGACCAGCTGGCCTCCAAGCTGGAGGAGACCCTTCCTGTCATCCGCTCAGTCAGTGAGCAGTTCAAGGATCCGGCAAGTATTCTGCAAAGATGAGGGGTTTGGGGGGGTGATACTTCACTCTTGGCAAAGGTGAATTTGGAATGTATAGTAAGATGAAACATGCTTACATTTGTGACCGCTTCACTAGATTTAACATTAATTCAGTTAGCTATATTTATATACTTGTTTTTTATAATTTTGCAAAACTTTTAAAATTGTCTTCTCAAATGTAATATTCATTTTCAGTCCATTCAATAGTTGCAGTCTTCCAGATGATATTAGTTCATTAGAATGATCAGGCTAAAGATGACTTCTCTCATAGCATAATATTCTATCAAGTAATGAAAAAGAACACTGAAATGTAACTCATTAATGTTTGGAAGTAGCTAGAGATCAATTTCTGCTTAGTTTATTCCATGAAACAGCAACAAGGTCAGGTCAGGTCAAAATGAATGCTATTTAAATCTAGACAGGGGCCATGTTTGCATGTAATGATAAGCCAGACTTTCTTCCATTCTGTGCGCACGATAATCAGATTGAATACTTGGCTTCTTTCCTACATCTGAACCAGGAATCATGGTTTGTTGCTCTCTAATAAGCCATGAGTCATGGTTTGTTGCTCTCTAATATGCCATGATCAGCAAGTCAACAACAAACTATGTTCCATGATAGGGTGACTTCAGTTTCTCTCACACAGGCTGGGCATATTTGTGTTCCAGTCATGACAAGAAGGAAACAAACAAACAGAGTTCACCCATTACTACAGAATCTCATCCTTTGTATTTATAGAATCATATAATTGTAGAGCTGGAAGGGATCCTGAGTCATCCAGTCCAACGTCCTGCAATGCAGGAATTTCTTCTAAAGCATCCATGACAGATGACTGTCCAACCTCTGTTTTAAAACCTCCAGTGAAGGAGAGTCCACCACCTTCCAGTGGAAAGTTCTTCCTGATGTTTAGTCGGAATCTCCTTTCTTGTAACTTGAATTCATTGCTCCATCTTCCATGTGACAGCCCTTTACATATTTGAAGATATAAATGATATTATGATATATGGTAGTATGTCTCCGGTGCTAAATTTATCTAGAGGCCTCTGTGTTGCCACCCACAACTATTCTGTGGGAGAGTTTGCTCATTTGGCGATTTCTGGCTTTTTGGACTCTATGCCCTCTTTAAATGTGCAGAGCATGACCACTTCCAGTATACCCTTTCCTGTCCTCCTTATAGAATTTGAATTCTAAGATAACCACATCTCACTGGTTATCTCCATTCAACCAGGTTTCCATTATTCCAACAGCACATATGCTCTCTCTTTAAGATCGAGCACTCAAGCTCACAAATCTTGGCTCTTCCTGCAAGGAGCTTGTAATACAATTTTGACAGTAGGGGGAGTCCGTGGATGACTGCAAGCACATGTAGTAAACTTAAGTTTTATTTGTAGAGCAGGGTTATCGCTTGGTAATCCTTATTTACTGTCATTGTCCATTTGGCGTGTAGTTTGCTTGCCTCCAAAGTTCAGATGTCACAATAACCTAGGTTCTGGCTTATTTTGCAGCAGGAGCAGGGAAGGTGTGGAGCAATAAATATGCATGCTGCATATTTTAATTAAACCATAGTTTGTTCTAATATAATGTTCAAACCAGGCCAGGGCATCCAGATACTTTTCCTGATCTTTCCAACTGTAGCAGCGATCAGTTTGAAAATAGAATCTTCCAGTTATAGTGAAGTTGCTACGTGCCGAAAAGAATGAGACCTCAAGTGGGGATTTTCTGACCCAACTTGGATTGGGGCTGGATCAGGAAGACCTTGGGGGGGGGGGCAAGCATGTCACATACACAAGTCTCCATAGCACTGACAAGTCTACATTTTGCAAGTGTTTTCCATTCATGGCAGCTACTCTGCTAATGTACATTTACACTGACAGGAAACAGCTGGTACTGGCTGGAGTGATTTTTGGAATTGGTGGGGTGAGGAGTTCAACTCTGGTACAGTTGTACCTCAGAGGTCGAACGCCTTGCGAGATGAACATTTTGGCTCCCGAACTCTGCAAACCCAGAAATGATTGTTCCAGTTTGCGAATGTTCTTTGGAACCCAAACGTCCGGCACGGCTTCTGATTGGCTGCCGGAGCTTCCTGCAGCCAATCGGACGGAAGCCATACCTTGATTCCAGTACATTTTGAAAGTCAAACGGACTTCCAGAACGGATTTCGTTCGACTTCCAAGGTACGACTGTATTAGCATATTAGTTTATTCTTTATTAAGCCCACAGTGTGCTTCATTCAGATCCTGGGAGACCAACTAATATGTCTAAGCCAGTCAGTCACCCTGGTGGTATTTCTTTTTTTGCAGGGTTTGTGCTTTGTTTTCCTGAGTATTGGCTGTAGTTTCAGCGGGAAACCTAAAGAGATAGAAACATAAATCTTAAACAGTTGTTCAACTTGTGAATCTCAGCTAGTGGAAGCTATTGCATACTATTACTACACTGGTTCTTGTGCATTCTTATGTGACCAATGTGCTCCACGGCTGCTATAACAGCTGATATGGTAAAGGAGCAGGAATGAAGGGATTGCATGCCTCCTGGCTCTCTTTTTGCCCCAAAGGCATAGAAGAACATTGTGTTTCTCTTGCAAAATGTTGCAAATCTCATTGTGTTGTAAACTGCTCTAGTTATACCCCTGTGAACGTTACACTTTCTTACTAGACTCTTGCTCAGAGTAATTTATTTTTTTAAATTAAACTTTATAACATTTAATAAAGGAAGTGAAGTAAAAAATCGTGACAAAATGAGAAGCGGTGGGTAGCGGGGTCCCACCAGCTCACATTTTTTCTAGCTTAGAGGAATAATAATAATAAAGCTTTGTCTCCCAGCTGTTAGCTGAACAAACTTTCACCATTGGCCATATGGGCAGGTAGGGAGTTGTCGACAACAGATGAGTTATTTGATGCAGGAATGCTGCATTGGATCTTCATGTTTTGACTGAAGGATAGAATAGGCCAGCAGGCATCTCTAGTAATAGAAGCATTCCTTAACTTTTGAAAACATTATTTGCAAATCCAGGTGTGGCTATAATTGTCAGGACTTTTGCCTGCTACCCACCCTGTTTCTAATTGCTTGGAATGTATCTTGTAAAGATGGGCAAGGGTTTTGAAGGTAACAGGATGGGACATGACTTTAGGGAGCTATTTGTAGGGCACTGAGGTGGGCATGTCAGCCTTGTCCTTTGTATTGTTTGCATGTTAGAGTAGTTAAAGGCTGGGTTTCTGCATTTAATTGTCCATTTTGCTATGAATTATGCAAGTGTGGGTGTTCCTTAGGCAAAGTAAGTCTAGCAACAATCGGGCAGAGACAAAGAATTTAACCGTGCATCTAGCCACTTCGCTGGTCACCTCAAGTGAGCGATTGCCTTAAATGGCCAGGTGAATTTCCAGTCTTCTACTGGAGACTGGGGGCAGGATTCAGCTAATAAGTCCCACAAGTGGAAGCCCTAACAAATATTTGCCCTAATTCAACAGGGCTCCCCCCCCCTTGCAGCCCCAGAATTGCACATGGGGTGGAGAGAGGGGATTGTTCTGTCTGGCAGGCTGAAATGCTTGAGCTGGCAAAACATTTGCCATAGAGCTGCGTCGAATTCCTCCCTGTGTGCTATGGGTTGCTCCTGCCTTTAAGCTAAAACTCTTAAGGCTGGAAGAAGAGGCAGCCTCATAAACATATTCTAGTCACTCTTCGTTCCTTTCTGTCCTTCTAGTATGACGGAGTCCTGCCGTCATTAGATGGTGCTTAGCATAGAAAAAAGACACAATGAGGCAGCGAGTATTTTCATGAATGGTAAGAGCAGCTCCTTTCTCTGCCCTCTCCCGATTTATTCTCCTTTGTTCTCCCAGCCGCATGGCCGTTTGCCAATGTCTCACGTTACCTCATCCAGTCAAGGCTTTTATTACACCCATCACCATATAGGGAAACACTGCCCAGAGGAAACACAACTCCATTTAGGGTCAATACATCCTAATACATTGTAAGGCACAGAGTGCTGGTCAGCCGAGGTCAGGGGGCACCCTGCGGTATTTACAAGCCTCTGCCTTGGCTTTATGACTCCCACACTAGTAGGTGGAGGAACTGAAAGAATATGGGGGCTAGCAGCCTCTTTGGGTGCTTTCCCCCTTTGTCTGGTTCCTGGTGGAGCTACACTGGCTCCCAGTGGAGTACAGGATCAGGTTTAAGGTGCTGTTTTTAACCCTTAAATCCCTATACGGCCTAGGACCCTTGTACCTACGGGACCATCTCTCCTGGTATGTCCCACAGAGGACCTTACGGTCTGTAAATAACAACACCCTGAAGATTCTGGGCCCCAGGGAAATTAGACTGGCCTCGACCAGAGCCAGGGCCTTTTGGCCTGTGGCCTCGGCCTAGTGGGACGCTCTCACAAGAGACCAGGGCCCTGCAAGATTTGACATCCTTCCGCAGGGCCTGCAAGATGGAGCTGTTCCACCAGGCCTTTGGTCAGGGTTCAGTCTGACTCATTTTCTCTTTGTATAAGAACAAGCATGAAGGAGGTTTCCCAGCCCGCTCACAGGTCCTTATAATATCAGTAGAAACAGTTGGTCCTGGCGAGTATTAACCGCTTTCAGTTTTAACCTGAGGATTGTCATTTGTCCAGTTTTAATTTTAATTTATTTGAATTAATTTTGGGATGCATTTTAATCAATTGATTGCTTGTTTTTATGCATATTGTATTATTTATATGATGTTAGCTGCTCTGAGCCCGGCTCTAGCCGGGGAGGGCGGGGTACAAATAAAAAGTTGTTATTATTGTTGTTATCTGAGCTAAGAAACAAGGCAGGGTGCATAAGTGCTGTGTTTCCTTTTTCTGTGCCTATCCTAGATAAGCAAGGAAGTTACCAGCTGCCCAAGTGCCCTACACTAAACACTGCAGCCATTCTTCTCGACCATGCTGGTGAAAGGATAGTTCCAGATTCTGTAGACGTGATCTGTGTGCCTTCTGAACTTAACTGGAAAAGATGGGATTGCAATGGCTGATCCCCTGTACCCAGAGATAGACGTGACACATGGTGTGGACTATGTGAACAGGTGTTCAGGTGGCAGATAACCTGAGGACAAGTGGCCATATTGCTTCCTGAGGGGCAACAGCTTTTGTTGCTTTGCCCTCTGGCCTTATTCCTCTAAAAAAACCATGGTGGTGGAAGGAATGTAGAAGCTGAGAATTTAAGGTGGAAACAGGGACTGTGGGGGAGACAGCAGCACACAGGTGACTCCCAGGGATGGGAGACCAGCTCCTACAATTTTATTTGCATTTGTGAACTAATGGCACTTTATCCCCTCCCCAGGAACAAACAACATTCATCTGTGTTTGTATTGCTGAGTTCCTGTCCCTGTATGAAACAGAGCGGCTCATCCAGGAGTTGGCCAAGTGCAAGATCGACACGCACAATATCATAGTCAATCAGTTGGTCTTCCCTGACCCAGAGAAGCCCTGCAAGATGTGTGAGGCCCGGCACAAAATCCAGTCCAAATACCTTGACCAGGTATGGCTAGAGACTGTTCAGATTTTTCAGTGTCCATTTTGGGGAAGTGGCAGCAGTCAGGCACCAATCTAAGCCTGGGGATCTGCTTTACATTGATTTAGCCCACTGGTCCATCTTGTCTGGTCCTAATATTGTCTACTTGGACTGTTAAGGTCTCTGAGTTGCATACCTAACTTTATAACTCCCAGCCCTTTTGGTCAATATTACTTTAAACTTCTGAATGGTTGAAGTTTGCTATTCTACTTTTACCTTCAGCTTCAGAATTCCTGTCTCCCAGCATTCCCCTTTCCATTGCCACGGCAAGTGTTTAGCTTTTCTAGAGGGGTGCAAATATCCAGGTGAACAGTAGCCACTGGCAGTTTAAGAAATGGGTCCTGCAACTGTCTTGCTGTAGAAGGCAGGAAGCGGGTCTCCTCCATATGTGCTGCTCTTTGTGGAATCTGGCCTTCAGGTGGAAATGTGGAATTTTCCTCTTCTATAACTTTTATCTCTGTTCAGTCCAACCTCACTATTATTATTCTTTGAAAATGAAAGGGAATGTTTACTAGTAAACTGAGTAGTTTTTGTCCAGGGAAAATATGCAGACCTTCCCCAATGCCTCCACAGACAGGCTTCACTTTTCTCTGCCATTTTGTTGCTTCTGCTTCTTCTGTATTCCATTTTGCTTTTTCTACACTCTCCTCTTCTTTCCCTTTGAATGATTTTTGCAGCCTTTGTATCCATCCACCTCTTTCTAATCATGGTATCCTTTTTCTGTGACTTCCACCCTTGCCATCTCTTCATTCATTACTCAGCCTGAAAAGTTGTGGGGAAGTTTTACACATTTTTCTTGGGCCAAAACCTCCATCTCCCACTCCAGTTGTCCTATCGCCTCTTCAGTACTATGTACTCTGTTTTTCTTTCTGCCACTTGTGCCTTTTCCATGTGTCCTTCCTTCACTCAGTAAACCAAGGGATGGTTAATCTGTACCAGGTCTTCCAAGGGCCCAGCTGTAAAGCTGTTCAAAATTAGTTTAAGATTGCCATTAGACAGCAAGAGGATTACTTTTCTTAGTGCTGTTGCAAAGAGGGTCTTCCAAAGTCAACAGAGCACACTTTCCAACCAAGCAGGGAACTGCTGCTGAGATTCTTCCATCTTGATTCCCAAGAAGAAGTTTGTAATAGTCAGATGCTCCTTTTGATTTGTCTTTCTTTTCCTCCTCCAGATGGAAGACCTCTATGAAGACTTTCACATTGTAAAGCTGCCACTCTTGCCCCATGAAGTGCGAGGGGCTGATAAAGTCAACACCTTTTCAAGTCTGCTACTGGAGCCCTACAAGCCACCCAGTGCAAAATGAAACCCCTATGGACTGGCTCCCACTGATATCCCCTCTGTACCATTCCGTGCTTCCTCTTTCCCACCCCTTATCTGCTGGAACTCCTCCCCTTCCAGCAGCCTCTCTTCTACAGAAATTGTGTGGTTGAGAGGCTTGTGGTGGGGTTGGAAGAGGCAGAATTTGGTGTTCCCACTTGTTTCTGCCCTAATCCTGTTACTTAACATCTTGGAACATCCCAAAAGTGATCTACACCTTCCATCCCTTCTCCTCACATAACCAGCTAGCTAAATTAAACTTGGGTCACTTTTTGTTTCTCTTCCACTCTGACTTCTCCTTGGATCATGTCTCCAGCCATTCTGGCTGGAGTCCTAAGTCAGGTGCTATGATGACACAGAGACTGACATTCTTGCAGCACTAAGGCCATGGGAAGTATGTAAATAAACTGTAAGGGAAAGTAGTTTGCTGTTTTTCGTCTATCAGGCTGCCACTTTAATTTATGCTGGGGAATTTTCAGCAGGGGACAATTTCAAGTTCTGCAAGGGAAACTAAGAAGCATCTTGAAAATCTCCTGCTTAAGGTTGTGAAATGGGTCCAGAATGAAGATACTGTCTCACAAACAGGGATTGGAATAGAGATGTGGCGGTTGAAAAATATGCCCCCCTATGCTTTCTGAGCATATATATACATTCTAGTCCCCTGGAGTGTCAGTACTATCATAGCATATATGGTCCACAGTATGTGTATGTGTGTATATAGAGCAGTCTATGGCAGAGACAAAATTCTCCTAAGGGAAGGACTGTGACTCAATAGGAGAGCATCATTTTTGCATGGAGAAAGTACTAGGTTCGTTCCCCAGTATCCCCAGGTTTGGTTGGAAGATCTCTCTGAAATCCTAGAGAGCCACTGTCTGTCAGTGTAGACGGTCCTGAGCTAGATGGGCCAATAGTCTGACTCAGTATAAGGCAGCTTCCTGTGTTCCCAACTGCTGTTCATTGAACTGTTGTTGGGTTTTCTTTTTTCAAAAGTACAAGCGTACCTTGGAAGTAGAACAGAATCTGTTCCGGAAGTCTGTTCGACTTCCAAAATATTCAGAAACCAAAGTGCGGCTTCTGATTGGCTGCAGGAGCTTCCTGCAGCCAATCAGAAGCCCCGTTGGATGTTCAGCTTCCAAAAATAGTTCGCAAACCAGAACACTCACTTCCGGGTTTGCTGCATTCGGGAGCCGAAACGTTGGAGAACTAAGCTGTTCGAAAACCAAGGTAAAACTGTATCCCATTGTATGATCAAATGGATGGGAGCAAGCCTGACTGCCTGTTCTCATTTTAGAGGAAACTGGAAAATAAACTTGACTTAAAAATGCAATGGACCATTTAATGGGAGTATTATATGACCATGGGCAATGAGGTGGGTGAGCTAGCAAAGCATGGGCATGATCCACCATAACTACTTTGGTGCTTGGGGTGGCAGGCTCCCATTGCACCCTTGAATATTAGGCCTTCCTTAGCATGGCTGAACTCAGAGTAAATTGATTACCAGATAAGTAAAAGCTTTTCAACTCTGCATCTCAACATTCTAGGAATCTTAAAAAAATCACAACAAGTAGAGGCAGCTGAATTCTTTGGTACTCTAAGTTTTTCGTGGGAAATGGCATATGTGGGTACATCGACTGTGCTGCACTGACTTTGTATTATGTGTGGTTTTCAAAATGCCAGGGAATTAGGAAACTGGTGCAGGTGTTTAAAGATACTTTGTTTTAATTTATGTAAAAGCATTTCTAAACCAATTAAATATTTAAAAAATCTCTAAGCAGTATACAAAAATCCAACATTAAAAGTGTGTAAACCAGTATTATAAAAAGGATACCTATTTTAATTAGGCCTATTATTCATTTTCTGGCTCCCTTTTTTATTAATCAGGGTATGACAGTGAAATTGGAAGGTCTAGAGAGAGTCCCAGTTTTCCCACAGAACCTCAGCAGCAGCATCTGGTTCTCTCTGCCTTTATTTCTTTGCCTGTGGGAGGGATAAGCATAGAAGCACTTTTCATTGACAGTGTCTCAGCTTTGTAATTGTAGGAGTTGTGGAACAAATGCTTGTTGCATAGCTAATACATGAAAAAAGTAGCTTGTAGAATGAGAGTTACGGTTACTGAATAAACCCAAGGTCTCTCTGGATGGCAGGATCTGCCTAACCAGCCCAGTCAGAACAGCCCTGCACTTCAGATTGTGCCACAGGGCTTCCTTTGCTCCCCCCTCGTGCCCCCCGCAATTGGCTATTGGGAGGAGGGTTGGCATAACCCACAGAACAGCCCATGGGGGGCAGAGAGGAGACTTCCATCTGGCAAACTGCAATGCTTGTGCAGACAGAACAGCTGGAAGAGCATGTCAAAAACACCGCCGAAATCCTTGCAAGTCTTTCAGTCCTACTGTAAACCAAGGCATGAATGAATTCGCAATTCTGCACAGTATTTGAGGGCTGCATCACATGCAGTCTGGAGAGATTAACAGTTTGTATGAAGGTGGGATCCTAGAAGCATGTAATTTACCGAGTACAGAACTTTGCCTGTTGAGTGGAAACAACTTTAATCTTCTGGGAAATAAAACTTTGAATAGTAGGGTTGTACCATAGCTCAGAGGTAGACTGCATGATTAGCTTGCTTGCATAAGGTCCCTAGTTAAACCTGGCATGCCCATTTAGAAGGATCAGGCAGCTGATAATGGGAAAGACTTCTTGCCTAAAGACCCTGGAGAGTCAGAGTGGGCAATATTTGGCTAGGTGAGCAAATAGTCTGACCTGGTTCAAGGCAGCTTCCTTGGTGGAATATGTTGGCTATAATGTCAATTGCATATTAGCACAAGTGTGTCTAGTTTACTGTTCTACCAAGAGAGAGTTTACATGTTTTCCTCCATGTATATACTAAGAACTAATGTGAAGTTGTGTCTCCAAGAAGGTATATGGACCCTTCCACAACTGCACATTCTTAAAACAGTAGGATGTTAAAGTGAGCGGGCAGACGATGTACATAAACTCTCAGGTTTCCATACCTTGAAAGGTAGCTGGCCAGAGTTTGGCAGAGGAGCTGGACTGTTAGAGTCTTCTTATGTTTGACATTTCAGGGCTATATTTTTCCTGAATTTAAGACAGAATAGGGAGGTGGGAACCTACAATGTCACCCAATGCTGTCATGATTTTTTGTTGTTTGCTGTTTAGCCGTTTAGTCGTGTCTGACACTTCGTGACCCCATGAACCAGAGCACGCCAGGCACTCCTGTCTTCCACTGCCTCCCGCAGTTTGGTCAAACTCATGTTAGTAGCTTCGAGAACACTGTCCAACAATGAGGCAGAAAACTACAAAAGGAGGAGTAGCTTGATATTGGATATTAAAGGCATGCTATTTTGGATTGCAAGCTAGTATGTCTCTGGGGCAGGATACTCTAGCCAGTCTTCCATAAATCATACATCCTATCCAAAGTAGAAACGTTTCTCAAATGTTTTAGTAATGTAAACATTTCAAGCATGAGGTAATTCAGTTGACTTGTGTTTTCATAACATCCTGGCTAACTGACTTTCGTTTACTAATGTCCCAATAACCATTAACAACTTGATGCGGGATACAGACCTGCCCTTTTTTGCTCCTGCCCCATTCTTGCCAGAGGACTGAAATGGGATCATCATTTATAGCAAGGACACCAGTAATAGATTTTAAAATGACAGCCAGCCAGCTTTTGCTTCTGCCAACAGGATCTCACTGGGAGCCCCAGCCAAGGACAGGAGCTGAGCAGGAGTGGGATGCAAGTCCTTGTTCTAGAGTGTGGTATTAAGTTAAAAAGTGGATGTCACTGAGATATACCTTTTGTTTGCTTTCCTGCTTTGGATCTAACTGGGAAGTCCAGATGTTTAGAAAGCCTTGTTTTTTTTCCATAAACTACTAAGTATTCCACTTCCCTACACTGTTGAAATAGGTGCTGGAGAAAGGCTTGGAGGCGTCAGTGAATCCAGGGAGCTGCCTTATACCTTTGGTCAATCTTGAGCTTAGTATTGTCCACACTGAATGACAGCAGCTCTCCAGGATTTTTAGGCTGTGAATCTTTTCCAGTCCTATCTGGAGGTGCCGAATCTGAGACCTTCTGTGTGCAAAGCAGATGCTCCTCCACTGCGCTACAGCCCTTCCCCATAAAACTTCCAGGAGGCTGGAGTATTTAAATTTCAGTCTGGGTGAAAATGTAGATAAACTAGCACCAGCCACTGTAGCATCTGTGGGATAAGATTTATTGGCCTCTCTGTTCTATAGAATGCTTACAGATGGAACTTTCCTGCTTGAAGTCTTGAGGCTGATACTCCTTTTCTGTAGCCTTCTAGTTTCCACATCAGGATAGGGAGCTGGCTTTTAAAAGCTCCTGGTTCTCAAGCTCACTTTAAAGCAGTGAGCCATACTGAGACCAGAAATATCCCCCCTCCCCCAAAAGGGTAGAGCCTAGGGATGAAACATTCTACCCCAACACTGGAAAAAAGTGCTGGGCTTCTGGCAACAGAAGGGCTCAAAATCTAGATACGTAGCACCCACGCCCCTGCCCTTGCCTCTATATTTCATCTTCTCAAAATGTGTTAAAATCATACCTTGCATATTCTCCAGAATCACCTGTCTGATTGGGTTGTTTTTTTAAAAACCCTTTTTATGAAGCTAACAAATTTGCTAGTTATACAGCAGGATCTGAAACTTTATAAAAGTGGACTTAGAAGTATTCCTGTATGACACATTGAAGAATGTACAAATTTGTGTGGGTCCCAAAATGTAGAAAAAAGTATTTCTGGAATGGGAGACTAAGGAAGTGGATTCCTTTGGAATTGCTTTTATCTTCTTGCTCTCTTGCATAAGTAAAAGCAGCTGTTCCTATTTTTAATCTGGCAAATGCTAGATAATGATAATATGCATCGGCAGGTGAACAAGGACAATTTTTTTCAAGGGTTGTTTTTAAACCTCAAAGCCCAGGGGGTAAGCCTCCCTCCCTCCCTCCCTCCCTTCTTGGGTAACCACAATGTTTGGCAGCGGCTGCAGATTCATTTCTTTCCCCTTTCAGTACTGTGTGCCAGCTTAGCCCTGTTCCTTCCCCACCCTCTCCCGGAACTGGCTGCCATTAGTATGTGAACCACATTATGAAACATAGCGTCTTGTAGGTGTGTGCAACGGCTTTATATGTGTGTTGTTCAGCTCAGACGGATGCCCGGGGTGGTGGTGGTGGCAGCAGCAGCATTACGTAAGCTGCTCCTTTGGTCCTGTCTAGAACTCGGCGTCTGCCCCAGCAAGAGGTTGGGGAGCTCATTAGCACCAGCTGCTTAGCCAAGCAACCCAAAACATCCCAGCATGGCTACAGCTGTACTCTGAGAGGAAAATGCTGCCTTCCATCAAGCAAAAACACTACAGATTTGTCAATGACCACACTGCAGTGTGTGTGTGTGTGTGTGTGTGTGTGTGTGTGTGTGTGTGTGTGTCTGCCTGCCTGCCTGCCTGCCTGCCTGCCTGCCTGTCTCTGTCTCTGTGTGTATGGCTTAGGTGAACAAACATGTTGACTCCTAAACCTGAGGCTCAACATTCTTGAGCATCTTCATAATTGGAGTCAACTGTGGTTTTAATTGTTAAATAAGATGGTTATATATGTTATGTAACTATACTGATAGCATCATTCAAACTTTCCCCCACCACCACCACCACTGTGGGAAAATGAGAGACTTTCCCATTATTTATTGTTAATTTCCTTCATCCTTCCCCCACCCAAAAATATGCAGAACAATACAACCCACACAAAAAATATAGTGGTTTCTTTTCCATAAAAAGCCAGGGTTGAATTGTGAAGACCTCCGTTTTGGATTCCTGCTTGGGCATGTGGTTTTGGGCAAATCACTGTATCTCTGCCAAACCTCCCTCAAAGTGTGTGTTCTGACGATGAAATGGGAATAATTCCATCTCCTAAGATATTTGGAAGAAGTCTAGGATTACATGTGTGATGATAAATGTATAATATAATCAGTAGCTCCTGTCCCTCATGTTGTCTTTCTTCAAACAAAATTTGATTTTGGATACACCAAGTGATGTGTCCTACACCTTGTAAAAACAGCGGGTGAGGATCTTTAACTTCCATCTGCAGAAATTTTAAACAGGCAGGTCTTGAAGCCTTGTCTCAAAATAATATGCAAAGATGTAAGATATTATCAGAATAATTGGCCTGAGTTCATTATTTGGGGACTCCTTTATTACTGTACTCTGAAACATGTTTTCTGGTCATTTGGCATGGTAGCCTTTAAAATAGAGTGAGAAGCCTGTTGCCCTCCTGTTACTGAAACCTCAATTCCTGTCAGCCCCAGCTAGGCCAGGTCAGGGATGGTAGGAGTTGTAGTCCAGCAACAGCTGGAGGCCACCAGGCTTCTTCCCACAGTTGCTTTGAAATTTAATCAGTGACAAATATATGGTAAGTACAGACCACAAGTCTTGAAGGAATTCTGCTGAGGACACTTAAAAGTGGTGTAACTCCCAGCAGTCATGACTGGAATTTTGAACATGAAATGTACATAGCAGCTTTCTTATAATTTATAGCTGGGGTATTTTGTTAAACACAGAAAGAAAAGCAAATTTTATGCATAGGCACCAGTCAGCCATCCTATCCTGCTACCTAGAAACCTGGTTGAAGTTAGTGCCAAGCCAGAGAGTGATACTTTGAAGGCAATTATTGAGCTGGTGCAGGTTCATTGGAGTGTAAGTGGTCATTCAAGTAACCATGTCTTAAACTTTCATAACTTAAAACTTTAGAGATATAGTGGTACCTCGGTTTATGAACTTAATCCGTTCCTGAAGTCCGTTCTTAAACCAAATTCGTTCTTAAACCCATGTGTGCTTTCCCTAATGAGTTCTCTTGCCGCTGGTGCCCTTCCACAATTCAGATTCCGTTCTTAGACCAAGGTAAAGTTCGCAAACCGGAACACTACTTCTGGTTTTGTGGAGTTCGTAAACCGAATCATTCGTAAACAGGACTGTTCTTAAACCGAGGTATCACTGTACAAATGGGTGGCCATTGTAGCTGATGCAGAGTTGCTGCTAGGCCCCATAAGTATTTCAGCAACTGGGATTTTGCACATGCTGAAGTATGTACAGTATATGTATATAATTTGCCTAAACTACTAAAAGGCGCTAGTGACTGTTGTAGCCTGCAATTCCACTGATAATACTGAGTCAGGGAGTACTCCAATATGCATCGGATTCTTCAGCCCTCTCTAAAAGCAGTTGCAAACCTCCATCCAAAGAAGCAATCTTCCCAAGCAACTTTACCTTGTTCATACCAGGATTAAGTTTCCACTTCTTTCCTCTCATTCATCCTGGAACTGTTCCCAGGTATATGCTCATCATTTCCACTGCATCCCTGGAATTAATTGATGGAAACAAGCAGCAGAGCTTTGTGGTCTGCATTCAGTGACACCTTTGTCCAAAGCTCCAAATAATTTCACCCAACTGTTTACTTTAAATCAGAAGTGACAAACCTGTGGCTCTCCAAATGTTGCTGGACTCCAACTCGCATCGGCCGAAGCCAGTGTTCAACAGCCAGCAACAGGTGGATGGCCTCAGGTTAGCCTCTGTTGTAAAAAGTTTGAAAGTACGGGACACAGGCTGGTAGCTTGGGGCAGTTTGGGGTAAAGCAATAGTTCTAATACAAATGCAAAGCAAGAAGCAATTACAGATAGTCACAAAGTGTAGAAAAAACACCACAATATATCAAAGGCAGGCTAAAATCGATCACTAGTTCATTAATCTACCAAAGGGAGTGAAAAATATTTGAACAAGAGAGGAGAGTAAGTTATTTCATTTGTGTTTTGTAGGAAAAAATGGTTTGTAATATCCCATATCTGTGTTAAAGTTTCATATTCTAAACCTATTTGTCTTGGACCCTGAAACTATGCTATAACTGAATAGGCAATGCATTCTTTATCCAGATATACACACTGCTAATATGGACATGTCATTGAGAGTATCAGAACTGGGCTTCAACAATGGTCCTTCCAGCACAGAAATCTGTATTGGGCTGCCATCTGGATAATGCAGATTCAGTAACCGAACAGACAGCGCCACAACACAGAAGCACAT
Organism: Podarcis gaigeae; assembly: GCF_964106915.1. NCBI lineage: Eukaryota > Metazoa > Chordata > Lepidosauria > Squamata > Lacertidae > Podarcis > Podarcis gaigeae. The sequence goes on from NC_139679.1 coordinate 45,540,943, forward strand.
ACACCCATAAGCATTTCCACACACATAATTGTACATATGTTCACACAAACACACACTGTTGATAGGTTGTGATGTTGCCTAGTTTCAGGCCCATCAAGGACAAGTCACGTGAGGATTCAAACAGATCTGGTGATGACAGAAGAGAGCATCTTATTGTGAAATGGAAAACCTTGGCACTTAACCTGAGATTGACTCCAAGTAATGTTTTGCTCCAGGAGGAGAGTGGGCTAACAAGCTAGAACAGGCAGCCCAAAGCCAAAACTGCTGACTTAGATGGCAAACTTTGGCTGAGAAAAAAATCAGTGGTAGAGCACCTGCCTTGAATGCAGAAGATGCCTGGGACCTCCACATAGGGATGGGAGAGAACCTCGTTTGAAACCCTGGACAGCTACCACCAGTAAGTGTAGATGATACTGAGCTGGGTGGACCAATGGTCTGTCTCAGGATAAAGCAGTTTCCTATGTTGCCATCATTTATGTAGTACCCTGGCTGAACTCTAACCCCAAAGTTTACACAGATCAAGGTATAGGAGCCTAGTAATGGATGATGTCAAGCAAAATCTTATCTTGTCCTAGTGGATGTAACTGCAGGTGCTGTGTAAAAACCCACCCACTACTTTCTACCTCCACTCACTCACTCTGTATTGTTCTTGATATGACTTCTGACTTGCCAGGAAAAGCCTGTACAGTTGAGTGCCTAGCAGAACTAAGCCAGGGCCGGGCAGAAGGCAGATTTCGGCAAGTCTCTCTGACTCTCAATTGTCTAACAATAGCAACCATTAAGAAGCTGTTGTGCTTCAAATTAGGTTTCCTGTAAGAATGGGGGAACATCAGGAGTGGATTTTTGTTTGAAGGCACTTTGAGCTTGATTATTAAGTTTGCACTTGCCTCTGAGTGCCCCTCCATATTACCTGTTTATTGAATATTTATCCCAATTTGCAAGCTGACAGAGGTGAAACTGCATCCTAGCTTTACTAAGCAGTCCTTCTGATTTGTTTGTCAGGAAGGACAGTTATACGATAATGAGCATTTATCTTGCATTCATTCTGATTTGCTTATCTTCCTGTTAGTCATTTGTTCATCCCACACTTTCCAATGCATTTTCTTGTTACTATCACAAACCTTAATAAGTTATATTCCTTTTTAAAGTTGATATATTACACTAAGGCAACAGAGTCCTTTAACCCACTAAACACATAAATCTAAAGTTCCAGCATGGATATGAATCATTCCCATGAAAAAGTGACAGTCTGGAAGCACCCAGATTGGTGGGCTTCAGGGTTCCTGGAGAAACCAGTAGATTCTGCAAGCTTGAAGCCTGCCCACCCCTTGTGTAACCCACCAAGTCTTGGGCTGTGTACACACTCATATTTACTCTGCATCCAGTGTGCTCCTACCATTGGTTTGTGAAGCATTGTACACACATTAGTCACAATCCGTATCTATCCTTTATCTATCATGATGTTACTTAGGAAACAGTGCATTTTGATGTATCTCCCTGCAAACCAGCTTTTATCTCAATTCAGAAAAGAGGTGGACCTAGCTCCTTTTAAGCCAGTAACATGAACATGTCCTAAACAACATAAGTGGATTTTACCCTTGTTCTTCTCTCCTAATTTTCTTTGTAATTCTTGCCAGATAGTTCTCCTTTTCTTGGTTCTCTCCTAGCACAGTTCTTTCTTATTGTGGGTTAGGAATACATGCTATGGACGTGTTATAAGCATCTTTAGAATCTTGCATGCATTTTTTTAAGGTCAAATCCTAGTGCCTAGCCTCAAAAATGAAAGGTTGTCATGCTGGCTTGATCACTTAAAAGAGTACTTATCTGGAGTTTGCATCCACTTAGCAGCTAGGGTTGGGCTCTAGCAGGTATCTGCCCAATTTATAGTACACCCAGTTAAAGCAGCATAGGTTCTCACAGCAGACGGAAAGCAGGAGTCGCTGCATGCAGATGCATCTCTAGGAGTTTCTGCAAGGTTTGGAATTGACTCTGGGGTTTGCATTGGGTTCAAGGGGGCTGCAGAGTAGTAGGAAGGGTCTGGGCTGCTGCTTACTGTTGCCTAGATAGATAGGGATGCTGAATTGTGGCACTTAAGTGGTAGGTGTTGATCAAATAGGAGGTGCAGCTGGGAGTGTCACAATCATGTCAATAAAGTAATGGATTGATGTTGGTGAGATGCAAGGAAAAGAGAATTCACTTTAGATTGCTGCAAATGCAAGCTCTAACTCACCTGTGGGGGAATTTTGCATCCTCCTGACCAAGACAACCACTCCCTCTGTGCTTCAGTTCCTTGTTTTCAAAACGGGAATAACAGTGATTTATCACTAACGGTAGAGGAGAATAAATAAGGATTTCAGATACTAAGAATTACACTTCCATATAGGCCAGTGGAAACTAATGTGGTGTTCTGGAGGTGTTGTAGACTCCAAATCCCAGTGGTCAGGGATTATGAAAATGAACAACTTCTGGAGGGCACCATGTTAACTACCCTTAGTTAGTCCCTAGAATCTCAGGGAAAGGCTTGCTGTCATCCTTCTCCTCCTCAGCCTGGTGTGCAGTGGCCTTCTGCCCTCTTGCCAACAGAGAACTTAGGCAACAGGGAGCCACGTCCAAAGTGTGGCTTCATGTAGGCAGCCATGCTTTTCTTGCTTTGTCCCTCTTTCCAGGCTCTCACCCATGGCATCTTGCTTCTCAAAGGGGCTATTTGTGGGCAGCATGGGTGGGTGCCAGCTCCTTATACAAGTATGTGGTGTGTTTGTCATCAGTACAAGCTGGGTAGAAATACGATTTAATATGGCGGATTGATTACCACCAAGGAGCATGGTTGGTTGCAGCTCTGTATCCAGCAGCTGGTCAGGGAGAAGGCGGAAATTGTGGTTTCCTCGATCATCCCTTTCTAATCACAAGGTACGCACACCCTCCATTTTAGAGCTGAGGAAAGAACTCAGCCTTTCATGTGTGTAGACCCTGGCAGTTTCTCAGTTTGAGACTGGTGGGGGAAAGAAAAGTTATCCTTCCCTTTCTCTTTCTCTTTCTCTCTCTCTCTCCCCTCTCAACTAGTTTCTTCTGCATCAAGGCTGTTTGCTTGGTTCATCCCTGTTCCAGAAGGCAAACCCTGTGGGTGTTGACTTGTCAAACATTGGAAGAGAACTAGGCCCAGTGAGGAGAGTGGTTCCATCAGGTTTCCAGAGAAGAAGGGCTGTTTGTTTGCTTTTTAATGTGTGTGTGTTTTTAAGGATTTGGATTCAGCACAGGATTTCTTGAAGAGGTGCAAGAGTTAGCAGAGTAAGAAACTGCACAGAAGGGAGCAGGTCCTGAATATCACAAATTCATGCACCAAACTCATAATTAGGCTGAAGTTCCCAAGCCAAGCCTTGAAGGCACACATTAGTTTTGGATATTTGGTATGGTGTGCATTTTAAAATTGTAACCTGCATTGAGCCCTTGGGGAGGGTAGGCTAGAAAAACAAATGATGACTAATCAGACTCCTGACAAGGAGCCCTCACTTTCTATACATGAGCTCTTATCTTTAGGTTCCTGTGGCCAAACTTGGCCCTCCAGATGTTTTGGGACTACAACTCCCATCATCCCTAGCTAACAGGACCAGTGGTCAGAGATGATGGGAATTGTAGTCCCAAAACATCTGGAGGGCTAAGTTTGGCCATGCCTGGTTACAGCATTGTGTTTGGTTTGTTTCTGTGCTGAGTGGTAAGTGCTGGTCATTGGACCAGGGAATTTAAAGCATCACCCGCTTGAATTTGTTCAACCAGTGAGATCCTCAGCAGAGACGCTGCACCATATCCTGCCACCATCGGGGGGGGGGGGGTTGGATGGGTGGATTAACATAGGGCAAGGCCTTTTGGGGAGGCCTTAGCGCAGCAGTCAGGCTTTAGAGCTCCCTCCTCCAGGACACTCCTCTCATTTTTGTGTAGGACACTTTCTGCCCACCTCTCTACAAATTCCCTACTGAAATAAACCCTTTTTCTTCTCACAAGCTTGAGTGACGCCCCAATGCTCTTGCTAATGCTGCAATGCCTATATAATGCTTATATGGGAATGCGGTAAATTTAATATAACTCACTTGGACTTATTTCTGAGCAGGCACAACATACAGGTTATGCTGCAAGGGCTTCCAAACCTTCCCTTTTTGTTTCCCAACCTTTCACATTTTACCTTTCATCCGCACTTCTTCTGCTTCTACATTATTTCAGTCACTTTCCCGGACTGTTCTATCTCAGGTCCTTTGAGTTGCCATGCTGCATGTTACATTTACTTCCTTTCCCCTGACAATTAGGAGGGAATGCGACTGCAAGCACCCTTCAGCCAGCCCAACCTCTCACCCCTCCCATCTCACCCCTCCCTCCAGCTTCTAATGCCAAGCAATCAAAGAAGAGTCTACCTTTAGGAGAGATGTAAAAGGTCAGCACAGAGGCACTTCGGTATTTAGAAACCTGTAGGGGCTGTCAGAGCAGCCTTCTCTTCTCTTCTCTTCACCTTGCCTAAGAGCTGCTTCCCAGGTGGAATTTGGGGAGAATTGCTAAGGGAGTCTGTGCTCTTTGGATTGCTTCTCCCCTGCAATTGCCCTCACTGAGGGCGAAGCCAAATCAACTGATAACCTTTTGCACAGGTTAGTGTTAAAAACCGGTTAAATTGTGCCCTGCTCCTGCATCCACTTTCTGTTCTGCTTGTGAAATTTTGGTTTCATGGATGTTGCAAAACTCTGTCTTCTTTAACTATTCTTTCCTATGAAAATAGACAATCAGAAATGTTTTGCTTACAGTGAAATCTGCTTTGTGGTGTAGTTTGCCTGCATGAAGGTCTGGAAAGGAGAAGTGGAACTTGATTTCTCCTCTTTAAAGATTAATATGTGATCAAGGTGACAGAAAACCAGAGGTGTTTTGCCCCAATGAATTGTTTGGAGGTGTGGGCTTTCTATGTCATTGCAGTCCACCAAACAGAAATCTGGTCCAAAATCCTATCTCATCAATGGACTTGCTAGATAACCATGAGTGTCATCCTCTGTCCACCCTCAGCTGTCTAGTCATACAATGAAATATTTATAGCCACCTCTGGGATGTTGTGATGAATGAAATAATAAAAGCCATCCTATAAATGGGCAGGCATAATTTAATCAAGACTGTACTGTAATCTTTTAATTTTTTAAAAAAATTATGGAAGTACATAGAATAACTAATTATCAAACTACCCTGGACTGGTAGGGGTGCAAATGATGATTTGCAACCCAATTCTATACATGTGCAATCATATATTTAAAGTGCAATCCTAAACATGTCTATATAGAAAATGCTTGTTAAATGTATATAGGATTACTGCCTTATAACTTGTTATTTAATAAGTAATTATTTAATCAGTTCTGCAGCATCTTGGAGTCTCCCACATAGCTCCCTGTTGTTCGTGCTATAACAGACTTAGCACAGGTACCCCACAGGGCTTTGTTCAGTAAATTGTGTTTCTTTGTGTAACAATATGGGAACATGTATAAACTTTGTCCCAGGTGGACAGACCTTTGTAACAGAAGCCAGGCATTAACAGCTGTAATCCTTTAACAGTTGCTTTTAATGTTATGTAACAGCAAACAGGTTAATAAAGTAAACTTTTTATTAAAAAACCGAATGTGTTGAAACTGGGTGTGGGAATCTGAACTTTTTAAAAGATGGTTACTAGGGTGTATTGAGGGTCAAGGCTCTGCTCCTGGCATTGCGAGGAGACTTTTAGGGAAGCAAAGAAAGGCTAATAGTTCCTTAGCAGGAGCATGTCTTAAAAAAAAAAAGGACTTCCCACAACTGTGGGTCTTTTTTTAAAGCTATGTATGTGTGACTAGACTAAATGCGATCCACCTGGAGAACGAACTGGCAAACCACTCCAGTATTTTGCCAAGAAAACTCCATGGACATAAAAAAGGAGACTCTTTGAGAAGAAAGTGAGAGTTTCCAAGGCATGCTCTGGTTCATGGGGTCACAACTAAACAACAATGTGTGATCACTTTTTAAAAAACATGTGCATTGCATATCAATTTGGATCTCCCATTCTCTGATGCTCTATACAGAACTCTTACCTGCAACTAGGATGCTGTTTTCACTCTGATTCGAGTCCTAGAATCATCTGGAGTCTCTTCTCCTGAGAAAGTTTTGGGACTCCAATATGATTGCTTGACAAGCAAGCCTGTTGGCTGAAGTGCTACCTCAGTTCCAGCTCTAAGTACTTAAGGGCCATCTCATCTTCTAAAAGTAGTGTTTTGGCTCGAAGACACTTTTCTCCCACACATAGTTATACTGTATTCTCCTTCACACACCCCTCCTTATTTTTCTTCTTCTTCCCCCTGGTAGTTGCTCTGCTTGCACGGAAAGTCAAACAAAATATTTGGGCATTTGTTGTCAGCCGAACCTCTGTCAGTGGTCACAGCCAGCCTTAGATCTTGGACGGGGGGGAGGGGCTCCCAGCATTACTCATTAATGAAAGAGCTCATTTAGATAGCCTGGGAAGTGGGTCTCTTTCAAAGGCCTTGCCTAGCATTGTTAAGCCAGGAGAGTTTGATTGCAGTTTGCACAGCAGGGGATTTGATTTCTCAATTCACCTTGGAAAAATAAGCAGCAGCAAAGAATCTCTCAATGGAATGCACCAGATTAAAAATTGTTACTAGGCCATGCCTGGTGAGGATATGCCACTAACTGGATTACGGTGTGGGTGGGTGTTTGGGAATGGTTGGCCTCCATTAAAGTACATTTTGGCAAGCCCTTAATGGTCGAGTGGACTGTTGTGCAATCTCCAAGGAGTGACTAGTTTCCCCAGGAAATAAAGCAAAGAGGCAATGCCTCTAATCTAATGTTGCCCACCACCCCAGTCTCCAAGCAGTGCAACATTCCAGGGGTTCCAGGCACTTACCCAGAGCTCAGTTTCCTTGGAATGAGGGATAGCAGAGACTTTGGTGTCTTTATGATATATGGTTTATTTACTCATATATACAACCTGAGCCTATGATGGAGGAGCTCATAGCATTAATACCCCAAGAGGGTCATGCTTTTCCCATAGCCACAGCCTTGGATCCCAGCAGAAATCAGGCATGGCTCTGTCTCTTAGCTGCCCAGTCTGCTTCCTCCTCCTAGCTTCTAGCTCACACACACAACTCTGACTTTTGTCTTTCTAACTAACAGTTAAGGGAGGGGGCCTCATCCATCTTCTATCTGGCACAGAGCCATTTCCTTTGCTGCCTTTAGGATCCATTAAAAAGGTAAAGGTACCCCTGACCATTAGGTCCAGTTGCGGATGACTCTGGGGTTGCGCGCTCATCTGGCTCTATAGGCCGAGGGAGCCAGCATTTGTCCACAGACAGCATGTTGCCAGCATGACTAAGCCGGTTCTGGTGAACCAGACAGTGCATGGAAACGGCGTTTACCTTCCCGCCGGAGCGGTACCTATTTATCTACTTGCACTTTGGCGTGCTTTCGAACTGCTAGGTTGGCAGGAGCTGGGACTGAGCAATGGGAGCTCACCCCGTCGCGGGGATTCAAACCTCTGACCTTCTGATCAGCAAGTCCTAGGCTCTGTGGTTTAGACCACAGTGCCACCCGTGTCCCTTTAGGACCCATTACCAAGGGCCATTACCCATAAACTTGTCCGGCTATTCCAGCATTTAGATCCTTGTTGGATTCAAGAATTAGAAGGGATTCAGGCATACAAACTACCCCCCCCCCAAAAAAAAACAATAACATGTCACAACAATAACATTCTTCCGAAGTCTCAGTTACCATTCAAAATGGGTTGGTAGTTAGGAACATATGAAGTTTCCTTATACAGTGGTACCTCAGGTTACATAAGCTTCAGGTTGCCTACGCTTCAGGTTACAGACTCCGCTAACCAGAAATAGTACCTCGGGTTAAGAACTTTGCTTCAGGATGAGAACAGAAATCGTGCTCCGGTGGTGGGGCAGCAGCGGGAGGCCCCATTGGCTAAAGTGGTGCTTCAGGTTAAGAACAGTTTCAGGTTAAGAACGGACTTCCAGAACGAATTACCGTGTTTTTTGCTCTATAAGACTCACTTTTTCCCTCCTAAAAAGTAAGGGGGTGTGTGTGTGTGTCTTATGGAGCGAATGCAGGCTGCGCAGCTATCCCAGAAGCCAGAACAGCAAGAGGGATCGCTGCTTTCGCTGCGCAGCAATCCCTCTTGCTGTTCTGGCTTCTGAGATTCAGAATATTTTTTTTCTTGTTTTCCTCCTCCAAAAACTAGGTGCATCTTGTGGTCTGGTGCGTCTTATAGAGCAAAAAAATATGGTAAATACTTAACCCGAGGTACCACTGTACTGAGTCAAACCCATTGGCCCATCTAGCTTAATAGTGTCTACACTATTGACTGGGGAATGACTCCCCAATGTTTCCAACCAGCAGTCTTTCCCAGCCTTACATGAAGATACCCGGGATTGAATCTGGGATCTTCCACACATGCTCTGTCACTGAACAACAGCCCTTTCCTTATATCTGTGGAAACTACAGCAAACGCCTTTGAGAGATACTACGACTCAAAGCTTTTGCATAAGATTTGCTTGACTGCAGCTTATTTTATGAGATGTAACACTGTTATTGGCAAAAACTCATACTACAATAAGCCATGCAAGATACTTAAATCAATTTAGAGGATTTCTTAGAAGCATGCTGACCCACTACCAGCTAGCTGCACACTTGATCCCTCTGATCTGAAGCAGTAGCTGAAAAATTGGCAGGGTCCCCACAGTCAAAACAAGGGTCTGTTATGGAAGACTCCACAGTTATACACTTTTTGTGTGTATAGCTGTACTGCTTTCCGTTCATTCAGCCAAGTCCTAATCATACAACCAGGAGTGTGGGAAACATTTCATCAAACACTCCTAAAGTTTCAGTATTCTCAAAGTCCCACAAAAAGTGAAGGTAGCTTTGTTGACTCATAAGAAAGAAATTAAAAATCTATGTTAGGGCAATAGTTTTCTTAGGCGAACCAAAATGTCACAGAACATTGTGCAAACTTTACCATTTAGCCAGAGAACTCAAAGGCTGGCCACTATGTTGTGGCATATCAGTTGGCTAATATGGATCTTGGGATGTTCAATATAATAATGTTTAATATAATAACTACTTACTTTGTAACTTGGTAATCTGCTCTTTGAAGGGAATGTTTAGTGTTGTAACAACGCACTACAGCAATTACAGTTATATTTTGACTGTGAAAGTTCTCAAACTCTAAAACGGAGGTCATTCCAGTACTTACACTGTTGTGCAGGAGGGCTGGAATAATACAAAATGTTTGAGAGTCAGTTGATATCAGGCATAGGCAAACTCAGCCCTCCAGATGTTTTGGGACTACAACTCTCATCATCCCTAGCTAACAGGACCAGTGATCAGGGGTGGTGGGAGTTGTAGTCACAAAAAATCTGGAGGGCTGAGTTTGCCTATGCCTGGTTTAGAGGCTAGGTATGCTACATGCAGTATGGTGTTTTTTTTGCAAATTTTGAGGCAGCACCTGATTCCTGCCACGGTCACCCAACCATGGAATAGAAGCTTTCTACACACACTCAGAGAGAGAGAGAGAGAGAGAGAGAGAGAGAGAGAGAGAGAGAGAGAGAGAGAGAGAATCCACAGGAGACAAGAGTTCCCTTCTGTCAGTAGTGCTGTCAAGGCAGCACTTTGAGGTGGATATCTAGAGCTTCACGCAGCAGAATGAAGGGGAGCTCCCCCTGCCCTAGTGCAGCACGTCCAGTTTACCACGTTTTGAAGTAAATCAAGTAGTACACATTGTCATCTAAAAGCCCCATGCACACACACAAGAACATTAAGTCCAAAGTCTAAGATTACCTAACTGCACCGCTACCTTTTGTGAAGAACATACAAGATAGATGACCCCCTTATCTGTGGGAAGGAGTGCTGGATGAAGAGGGAGTTCATGCATGATCTCACTCCTGGGGTTGTTGAAGCACCCATAAGCTTTCTACAAGGCAAGCTGTGAGGCTACATTATGTACACTGCATTTAAAGCACATGCCATCCCCCCCAGAATCCTGGGAACTGTAGCTTATCACCCACAGAGCTACAATTCTTGGCATCCTTATCAAACTATGGTTTCCAGGATTCTTGGGGGCGGGGTATTGCTTTAAATATATGGTGTGTTCGCAGCCAGAGACGGTGCTGCTGATGTAGATATTTGAAATGATTGAAACTCTAATTCTGCACCTCCCCACACTGCAGACCCACTGTGTCTCTCTGCCTGGCTGCACCATGACTGTCACATACACAGCCCGCGTGGCCAACGCTCGCTTCGGTGGCTTCTACAAACTACTGACCCTCTGGCGTGGAAGCATCTACAAGCTGCTCTACAAGGAGTTCTTGGTCTTCTCTCTTTCGTACCTGGGACTTAGTGTTACATATCGGTAAGTGGGAACGTGGAAGAACAGTCTCATATCTACCCTAAATGACCTTTGGTGTGTCAAGCACGCGCCACCAAAATTCAGGGCTCTTCAAATAGTTACCACTTGGATCCACTCTCTAGAAATTCACTAATTTTCTAAGACAAGGCATTGTTTTCCCTTAGCGGTGTCTTTAAATTAGAAACCTCATAGAATAATTGTTTGTTCAGGAGCATGCCTTTATTTGGCGGGATGGAGGACAGTGTTTGGCATTTTGATTGGCAACCTGTTTTGGGGGTTTTTTAAATTTTGCACAGCCCTTGTAACAAACTTGGTCTAACCAGCCAAAGTTGAAACTTAACACACTGGAGTGGGATGGGCAGGATATATATAAATATGGCATTGCCCAGCCTCACCCCCTTTCACAACTGTAATTATGCTGTAGAACCCACTCTTTCTGGGTTCTGCTGGCTGCACACTTCCTCCTCTCCAAGTTCAAATTGCACTTCTCCACTTCTCAACCCCAGATCAGGGTGACTGATTTGCTACTTTTGAAACCCTTGCTTTGTTTTGGGCACTTTGCTATCCTGCTGACGACTAGAGAGGACCTCCTGTGAGCAGCAAATCTGGAGTGGCATCAATTCAGCTCGCAGTTTGGGCAGTCACCTTATCACACACACCACTCACTTATAGCAGAAGTGTGTGTGTGTGTGTGTGTGTGTGTGATATACAACCACCCCTTTATGTGAGTCAGCCTAGCTCGTTGCATATATTATGTATGATACAGAAGTCCTCAGCTCCCAGCAGTTGTGTGATTCTAGCACTCTGGTGCAGTCTTTGCCAACTCGGTTGTCCCCCATATGTCTGAGACCAGCTGGAGCTGATGGAAGTTGCAGACTCCAAATGTTTTGGAGACAACCAGGTTGGCGAAGGCTGGTCTGATGTATAAAGTTGCCCCAGGATTTACTGTATGTCCTGTCCAATCATAACATTTTAAAAACAGCCCTCACTTGCCCTTCAGAATGCATTTAGATTGTCCCCTTACAAGAGTGCAAGCAGGTGGCTCTCAGCAAATGTGTTGCCAACCCCCTTGGGAAATATGCATCCTTCTTAATCCTTCTCTCATTCTTATTCCCACCTCTAGCTTCGTCTTAAGTGAGACTCAGAAAAGGGACTTCGAAAAGGTGGTGATTTACTGTGACAACTATGCCAATCTCATCCCTGTCTCCTTTGTCCTGGGTGAGATGCTTGAACGCCAGCTCCTTTCCTAAAGGAGCAATGCTCTTTCCTTATCCATGTGCCCATCCCAACCTTGGCTTCCAGGGCACAACCTTCATCCATGCCTAGTCCAATTTACTGCTTGCCCTTTGCGTACTGCAAGGGTGTCAGACTATAATACAGGCTCAGCAATAGATATGCTTCTGGTTTAGACTTGGGTGTGACTCCCCCTCCCCCCCAGTCTATCAAAGTAAGAGTATGGTGATAATAGGGTATTATGGGCTTTAATTACTTCATCTGGAAACTGGGTAGAGTATGGGTGACTTGTGCATGTTATACTCGGCAGCTAACTTCCACAATTAGGTCTGGTGGAGCTCAGAGCTCTCTGAAAGCCAGGAAGAGCAGCCCGGAACACTCCATGCCCTTGATCCTGAACATATTGGCAATGAGAGAAAGGAACTCTGCACATGCTCAGGGTAATGTCATGTGTACTGGCAGCAAGCAAACTCCCTTCTCGGAGCAATAGTCCTTATATGTAGCCAAAATGGCACCACCCATACACAGAATAGGGGAGGTATCAAGCAGGCATGCTGAAGTACAGAATGGAAACCTTGGAGGAGGGGACATCCTAAAATGGCCCAGTGAAGACTGAGCATGCCCAGTGGGTATTGAATGCTGAGGGGGATTCAAAAAACGACACAGTGGGCATGGAATGCTGTCTGCCTGTTGTGGGGTATTTGTTTGGGTGGGGATATACGAAAATCAGTGGGGAGAATAGAATGGAGGGACTGGAAAGCTGAACAGAGGTATTCCATGCTGCAATGTTTTGTGGCCAGTTTCTCTTGCACTTACTGTCTAATGTTGCCAGAACCGAGCTCTGTCTTTCATAATTTGTGTTCTCAGTCCTGGTTCAAGTGAAGCATTCCTGTTTTATCTCAGAGTGAGGCTGCCTGACTTAGCAACATGCCATGGGACAGAATTCTAATGCAACCCCTCCCCATCTCCTGGGTTCATTTAGGGTTCTATGTGACATTGGTGGTGAACCGCTGGTGGAGTCAGTACACCTGCATGCCTATGCCAGACCGCCTGATGTGTGCCATCTCTGGGAATGTGCACGGCACTGACGAGAAGGGGCGCCTTTACCGGCGAACTCTCATGCGGTACTGCAGCCTTTCTGCTGTCTTGATTCTTCGCTCAGTCAGCATCGCTGTGTTCAAGCGTTTCCCCACTATAGACCATGTGGTGGAGGCAGGTGAGTGCAGAAGGGAGACCATATTTCCCACTAAGCCAGTGGTTTTCAACCAGTGTGCCGTGGCACCCTGGGGTGCCTTGAATGATGGTTGGGGTGCCATGGGCAACACTGGCCTCCCTCCTTCTTTCCTTCCCTCCCTCTTCTGGTGCCCTATTGCGTTTCTGCCTCTCAAAGGTTTGCACAGCTGTTTATTGCAGAAGCCCTGGCTACAAGCTCCTCAGATGAATGATGCCTCTGGGGCTGGCCAGGGGGTGCTCTCCAGGACCCTGTGGGGCAGTGGGAGGAGGCACCTCTCTTTGGGGCAGAGGGGGCAGCTCAGAGACCAGGGACGGCAGCAGCAGCTGCCCAGAGGACTCCCAAGGAGAGAGGGGAGAGGAGGCTGAGGGAACATTCCACATGGGAAGGTGTTTGAAAAAGGATGAGAGACTGCCAGCTCTCAAGCAAGGGCAAGGTGACATAACTAGGCTCCTGAGCCCCACAGAATGAATGTTGTTGGTCAAGGGACTCATGGACTCAAAAGGTTGAAAGCCTCTGCACTAAGCTTATAAAGCTTATAAGGATGAGAGGACTGTGGGAAAGCCTGCAAGAGGTAGGTGTCCCCCTGCCCTTGCCCATTTGTTAGAATGAAATTAGGAAATTTTAAAGTTTTTTTTTAAAAGCAATGATAGGCATAACTTTTAATCTAGAATATGTTATTTCGGAATGCCACAATTATGCAGCTTATAAAGTGGACCGCCTGTAAGCAGAGCATATTGCATTTAGTGTGAGTTTTACTACATATCTTGTGTCCTTCTTCAAGGCTTCTTCAAAAGCCTATAGCCTTTCAGAGTGCAGTTCTTCAGTGTAAGATTGCACTCTGGACCTTCTAAATAGAGTACTATTGGCTGCATAACCTCTGTTGCATCTAACAGGGTTCATGACTCGTGAGGAGCGCAAGAAATACGAGAACCTGAACACTTCCTACAACAGATACTGGGTCCCCTGTGTCTGGTTTACCAACTTAGCTGCACAGGCACGCAAAGAAGGCCGCATACGTGATAACTGTGCTCTCAAGTTACTCATGGAGGTGAGGTGGTAAATCCTTGTCCCCCAGACTATAGATATAATAGTTATTCTTTGACACCTGAGACGTGTGTTTTCAGGGCCCACCCTATTCCTGCGATCATAATATGATTTAACTGTTTTTAATTTTAAGCTGTTCACCTGCGAGTCAAGGGTGGGTTATAAATTTGATGATGATAGGCGTACCTCCAGAACAAGATCCTTTAGTGCAAGGTTTCTTTTGTGACCCATGCTCCCTGTTAGCTTACATAAAAATCTAACCCCTTCCTGTAAAGCCTGGCTCCTCTAATTGTTTTATTAAAATTTACAAATGGATTTCTATACTGGTGAGCTCAGTCACCTAAAAAAGAAAAAAAATCCCAGAAGTGTTCAAGAGCAAACATTACCAGTTTTAGCTCTCATGTTTTGCAACAGGCAAAATGGAGGCTTGTATTGTGTATGTGGCAATATTGAATCATTTTGTTCTAATGTTTAATACTAGGCTATTGTGCAAGAGTAATATTTACTTTAATTTATAAAACTTACGCAAGATATAGCAGGTGTTGCATATGTGTGTTTATATATTTAAAAGAAGCTTGGTACGTGTACTGTGATTAGTTTCCAAGGTAATCCCTCATATGTACTGGGTGGAGATCTTGAGAACAGCTACCGTTGCTGAATTTGGAATATGCCTTCATCATGTGGCAACTGGAAATAAGCACACACATGTCATTTCTGCTGCCAGGAAAAAACTCATGTGACAAACTATGCCACACCCCACCCCAAAAATTAATGAGTTTTCTCACCAGGGGTGATTGTGGATATATAATTGGTTATTATAGTCTGAAGAGAAAATCCAGATTAAATAATAATAAAAAAAGGATGGGCTTGCATTTTGATAATAGTGGACATCTTGTGGACCCAGTGAAAAACATATGTGCATGAGCAGTACCAATTGCATAATAAACTCTCTTGTGACTGCAGCCTAAATTTCAGTTTATTGGCCTTCACTCAGCCCATTACCAATTCAAGACACCAGTTCAGCACTTTCACTGCTTCATGTGACTCAGGTGAAAATTAGACTAGAGTTGGGTGTCATCTGCATATTGATGACACCCCACCCATAATCTTCATATGACCTCTCCCAATAGATACAGATGGTGAAATGCATGGTATACAAGGTGGAATTCTTGGGGACCTTACAACATAAATGCCATGGGGTCTCCCAGGATCACCTTCTGGAAGTGACCTTCCAAGTAGGAATGGAACCACTGGGACATCATACTTCCAGTCCCCAACCCTGATAACCTATTCAGAAGGATACCACCATAGTCAATGGTATAAAAGGTCCAGGAGAAATTAGCAGGGTCGTATTCCTTCTGTGCTTCTCCCAGCATAGATCATCCATCAGGACAACCAAAGCTGTTTCTGAGCTGAAACCAGGTCTGAAGATGGACTGAAAAGTTCTAGTTAGGCAGAAGTTTCAGTGCTTAGCCCTTAGAGATGGCTGTTTTCTTCTTTCAGGAACTGAACCTTTTCCGCGGAAACTGCAGCATGCTCTACCACTATGACTGGATCAGTGTACCACTAGTCTACACTCAGGTGAGTTAAGGACCCAAAGCAGTCAGAAAGCCCAACTACATCCATTTGGGCTCATATGATGAACCACCCGCTTCCAAACGTTGATAGTTATTTCACCCAAAGGCATGCATAGAGTCAAAAGCACTGAAGCCACTGAACAAGCACATCATATACTGTATCAGGGAATTTTCATCCCAGCTAAGTTTAACACAGCCCAACATGGCATGTCTAGCCCAGCAGTTAGCCCAGCCCCACCCCAGAAACTTCATCACACCATGGAACAAGCCTTATATGTAGAGCAGCAATGCACAGATCCTAATGTTATATGAGAACAGCTGAGGTTTACCTATTCTAAAGCACATTTTGAGGATCTCATGCTAGATTCATCCAGAGCAGCCTCTAGTTGTGTGCCTACAATCACTATTTCAAGGAATGTACTCAGGATCATTAAAACAAAAACAAAAACCCAGTTATCTGGCTTTGGCACACACTAAATGCCTTTCTATAGTCACATTTAGGATGATTAAAGAGGAATAACATGTTTCTTCTCCTTCAGTATGTTTATATGGGAAGTAGTGGTACTAATTCACACTAGTAAACTGAGTATTGTGTGAAGGATCTTAACTCATTCCTATCTATTCAAGAATGAAAAGCTGCTGAAAATTAGAAACTCTACCCTATTTAATACAAACATACATTAGGACAAGGTTGAACCTCTTATATTACTGCTGCTTAGCATCTCTGATTCCATGTACAGAGGATAAATTATTAGGGATTAAATCACAGATGAATTGTTTGGTCCTCAGTAAACAGCCCATAAGATTGAACTAGGTCTAAAAACAGGGCTCCTAAATTCTGCAACTCACCCCCCTCCAGCCTCTCTACCTGCTTTTTCTTGCTCTGCTCTGACAGGTGGTTACCATTGCTGTGTACAGCTTCTTCGTTTCTTGTCTGATTGGGCGGCAGTTCCTTGACCCAGGCCAGGGCTACAAAGGACATGACCTGGATCTGTGGGTCCCTGTTTTTACCCTGCTGCAATTCTTCTTCTATGTTGGGTGGCTAAAGGTATGGCAGACAGGAGGTAGTTTAAGATGTGTAAGGACAGTCATTATGGGACACCTTCCTACAGATTAGAAAATGAATCAGGGGCAGAGGGATGGTCCATGAATCAGCTGCTGGGTGATTTAACAAGTGTCTGGAAGGAAGGAAAAGGGAATGTTTAATACTGCACACCTTTGCCATGTCTGTTACCATATTGATGGCAACAACTAAGGAGGCTGGGCACATGTATGCCTCTCTTTTTACTGTGCCTCTAAATACCCTACAGGTGGCTGAGCAGCTCATCAACCCTTTTGGGGAGGACGATGACGACTTTGAAACCAACCTGCTGATTGACAGGAATTTCCAGGTAACTCTGCCCTCCCCTTTTCTGCTGAATAAAGCAACACTTGTAAAACAGATCAAGGTTGCTTCCAGACTTGGGCGACTTAGCAGCACCTGATTATTGCTTTTGTAGTTAACAGTGGGAATTGAATAGCAAATCAGCATTTAGACACCTAGTACGTGGGCATTCTGCCTTCCTCGTGGATTCAGATGTTGGAACAATATTTTTTATTATTGGTTAAACATTCCCTTGCCCTCATTGAACTCCCAGTCATGTGAAGGATTACCTTCCTGTTGGAAATCTAAAACTAGGCCCTAAATGTCAGATTTCCATATTGGTGCTGGAGGAGAAAGATTGAGGGCACAAGGAAAAGGGGACGACAGAGGACGAGATGGTTGGACAGTGTTCTCGAAGCTACCAGCATGAGTTTGACAAAACTGCGGGAGGCAGTGGAAGACAGGAGTGCTTGGCGTGCTCTGGTTCATGGGGTCACGAAGAGTCGAACACAACTAAACGACTAAACAACAAGCATGCATACACCTAGGCTAGTATTCACTTACTTTGGTGGTGACTCCCTTCCTTTGCAGGTCTCCATGATGGCAGTGGACGAGATGTATGGGGACCTGCCTCTTCTGGAGAAGGATCGGTACTGGGATGCCTCCAACCCCCGCGCCCCGTATACCGCAGCCACCGTTTTCCTCTTGCAACAGCCATCGTTCCAGGGTTCCACTTTTGACATGACGTAAGCCAAACTTCTCATTCTGTGGCAAGGAAAGGGAATGACGGTGGTCCTGGTTGGGTAGAGGGTTGGGGAGAGAAGGAGGGATTTCGTCGGTGGGAGCAGTTTTCAGTCTGTGAAACTGGAGCTTGCTTTCTCCTTTTGGCCATTCCTCCCTGCTCATTTGGGGTAGGGCGAGGGCTCTTCTTCCAGTGCACATGGAGCCCCTGCTGGTTGCACAAATTCAGATCCCCATTTATACTACGCCATAGATATCCCCTCTCATTCCAGAGCGCTAGTGTGGTGTCTGAGGGCAATAAGGAAGATCCCTGCACCAAAAAGCAAGCTCTTTTGCAACTTGCGGTGTGAAGCTACTCCCTTTAACTACTCCCCTCCTCGATTTCCAGCCTAGCCAAGGAAGACATGCAGTTCCAGCCCCTAGAGGACATCGCAGAGGGCTATGAACACAGCCGCCATGTCCCTGCACACCTCTTGAACCGCCTGCTATCCACAGCCCCCGCGCCTGGCGGCTTTGGACGTCGGCTGTCTCTGCTGAGGCGCAAGAACAGCTGTGTTTCCGAAGCATCCACTACCTACAGCTGCCTCTGTCAGGATACACAGACCACAGACTGTACCTGTGGGCCTCCTGGGCAGTCTGTGCCCATCAACAGCATTCACTTCAGCTCTGAGGGGGAGGGAGACCTTGGGCCTGATGCCACTGGCCTGGGCACGGAGACACACAAGGACCTCTCTGAGGATCCCGCCGGCGAGCCCAGTGGCCCAGCTCAGACCTCGCTAGGCCATGATAGTGCTGTGGCCAACCCCCAGGATCCAGTGCCCCTTGTGGACATGTCTATCCCTGCAGCAACAGATACCGACTCGTCTCAGCCTCTCCTAGACCACGGCTCTTCAGATGCCCCCTTCTTTCACAGCTCAAAGGAGGCCTCCAGCAAGGGTCTTCCGCCAGCCAATTACCCCCACTGGCTCCAGAGCCCTATTGAGGAGGAGAATGTGGCATAAGCTATTACTTCAGCCTCCACAGGGTTGAGTGGAGCCATTACGAAGGGTGGCCCGTGGCACGGTTCAATCTTAGGCCTCAGGACAGGAAATCAGTGAAAACTGATAGTCCTTGCAGCTGCTAAAGGGGAATTTGAATTGGTGGCCCCTGCTAGACACCTGGTTTTTAATGACACATTGTAATGTTGGGCCACTTCATAAGGAGTCAGGAGGATTCTGTTAATCAGGCCTCTATTTCTGTCCCCCCCCCGCCCACCTCCCCTTTCCCGCCCACCTCCCCTTTCCCCCCGTGTTCTTGACTTGGATCTGCAACCCCTAACTGAACGTGCAGGGGCAATCATGGACACTGAGCTACTTCTGAAGGTACTATTCTGTCCTATATTTACCCAAAGCTGCAGCTGGTTATTGCATCTCATTCCTTTCTGTAATCGTCAGATGGTGAACATGAAAGGAGGTAATCACTTCTGCGCTTACTACCCAAATGCCTCAGTGTGGATCTACTATGTTTAAAATTCATGCTTTTATAGTATTGTATTAAATGGTATTTTGTTTAGAGTAATGTTTTGTGGCCTGCCCTTTAAACCTCCAATGTATATGTCCAGTCATACTGAATACTATTAAGAGTTCTATAGGTCTAGAAGTGAATTCCAAGAGGCACAAATTAACTTGCGTGGATCAGACCAATGTTCTATCTGGCTGATTAGATGTATGTTTTGGTTTTACATGTGAACCCAGCATCCTCAGCCATGCTTTGTTCAGCCACTCCACCCAAAATACTCACCCAGCCAACAAATTGTACAAGGCAAGAGCAGATAGGAACTGTATTCCAATAGCTTCTGGAGACTAGATTGGGGAGCCCCAGGCAACTATGGCCATGCTGGTTAGGGCTCTAGTCACGGCCGTCACATCCTCCCTGAAGCCCATAAAAGGCAAGGGAACCTGACTGAGCAGCTACCTCTTTGCCACGGCTTACACACTTGGAGCAGCAGGGAGAAAAAGGGATAATGGGGAAAGGAAATTAAAACCTCCCTGAAATTTCCCCACCCACTGCGCAACTCAGCTGCTCAGAAGAGAGTTGCAGTGACAAACAGTGGTTCTCTGTGCACTAAAAAGGTACCTGCTCCCTTCAAATGAAGAGGGATGGAAACAGGTCTGTGGCCAGAGAGGGGGAGCTGGGTATACCTGCTCCAGGCCTCGGAGGGCTAGTCGGCGGGGGGGTTATGCCAGGGGCCTGCCAGACTTGCGCTGTCATGCCAAGAATGCCCTAGGTCTCCCAGTCAACTGGGGAGAGCCTCAGACAAGCTGTACATGGGCCTGGAGGGCAATGTTGGGAGCTGCCGATTCAGTCAAGAGATCAGTCTATCCATAGCATCAGATCCTTTGGATTCCTCTTAGTGCACAGAGAAAAAGGGCTCTTATGCCGAGTATTGTTATCCTACCTGATTCTGTGTTGTGTTAACTGGTACCTCAGTATACTAGGGAAGAAAGTTGCTTGTAGTTCAAGCCTTCAGTATGTACTGCAGAGGATAGTGAGACTAAATTTAATGGTGGATCACATTCTAAGAACCTTTAAACCATCTTTTATGGTAGTATTTAGCTAGGAGCTAGGAGCAACAGGAGACATTCCCCTTAAGGCTGGATGCCTGCTGTGAAGCCTGAGGGGACCTCTAACTCTAAAAACTCCATCAGCAACAGGGACAACCACATGACGATGTACAGAGGATGTGCTTCTTTAACAGATGCTCTATTGCTGCTCTTATGATTGCTTCCCAATTGAAAATGCTCCCTTTTGATAAATAAATCAACTGCCACTGTGCCAGCCTTTGTAGCAATCCTAAATGCAAAGTACAGTGGTACCTCGGTTTAAGAACAGTCCTGTTTATGAAGGATTCAGTTTACGAACTACGCAAAACTGGAAGTAGTGTCCTGGTTTGCGAACTTTACCTCTAAGAACGGAATCCAAACGGTAGAAGGGCACCGGCAGCGGGAGGCCCCATTAGGGAAAGCATGCCTCAGTTTAAGAACTGACTTCTGGAACGGATTAAGTTTGTAAATCAAGGTACCACGTTACTCTTGACCATCAATAATTTTCTTTCAGTTTTAACTGCTATCAGCTCACCAAGTAGGTCAAATCAACTAAGGACAATGACACCAAAATGTATCTTCTTCCAAGGCCCAATAGGGAACTGCAGTTGATTGGTCTACTAAACTTCGAAGAGAGGAAACTCCCATCTCAGAATCAATGGGAAGCCTGAACTACAGCTGGCCCATCACAAAGGTACTGCAAAGAACTACTAACAGCTACAGCTGGTCCTCCCAGAGGAAGGCTATTGCCTAACCGTAATAGTTGTTGCTACTAGAGGAATGAGGATACAGAAAAGATTTTATAACATTTTATTTGTAGTGTAAAGATTCTATAGACACATCCCACCCTCCCACATTGCATGTCAGGCTTCTGTCCAATAGAAAAATAAAGAGGCAGAGATACAAGATAGCTTTACAAAATGTATAATTTACAGCATTAAAACTATGAACTTTACTTTAAAAAAAAAAAGAATCAAAATTTGGAGAACATATTTTTAAAAGGATACTGCATCTTGCAATGTCTCTGAATATGATACTAACAGGGAGGGGAGAAAAAGAGTAGCACTTTAAAAAAAAACAAAACACCAGGCACTAAATATTGCCGTGAAGACAACACAGTTACAGATGTGCACACAAACTAGTTGGGCAGGACTGCAGGCTCTCTTCACCCCTAGGGTCTAAAGTCAATTTAGTGTTCATACGTTTTCATCAAATGGGGCTTTTTTGTACCAAGGCCCTGCCCCTTCTTAGAAGGGATTCTTAAGTCACTAAGAAAAGCTGTGCCATAATGTGCCTCAGGCAATGCAATCTGGCTCCTGAGGAACCAATGCTAGCTTTTTCAAGGAGTCAAAACTCCAAATGCAGGGCCACTATCAAAGCAGCCATCTCATCCTTATGCATTCATCACCACAAAAAATACCCAAGACTGAGGCCGATACCATAAGGGGCGATGTGAATGGCAGTAAAAATATTCCCTCCATACCCTCTGCAGATGACATCATTAGGTAAAGAACATTTTTAATTGGTGGGGAACAGGGCTATACAGAAACTATGTACAAAAGCAGAATTTTAAGAGGAAAGGTGGGTAAGGAACATGGTTGAAGGATACCTCTCCATCACCCAGGGTACTGCCATGCAACAGCTCCCAACTGCGGTGGAAGAGGGAACATGTAGGTCTGCAATGAATAGGGAAGATCCAGCTCCTTGCTGCTCAAGATTCCTCATTTTTTTAAAAACAAGCACTACAGTTGGGCATAGGAATAATCTTTAGTATCAGAGAATGAATTTCAACAATAAGGATAAAACGGGGGTTTCCAGAGGAAGTACCACTGCATAACAGGTATTCCGATTTCACTCCCCCCGGGAAGTGAGCATTCTCTAGAAGATCCACAGGACAGCTTTTCCAGATCAGGACAACTGAGGTTTGTCTGTACCAACGTATCGAAGCAGCAAGGGTTGAGCTCGGTTCAGGTGGCCCCGTCGAGTATTGGTGGCCAATCTTTGCTGGGCCAAGAAGGACTGGACTGGTGTAGAGGTGGATGACCGCTCCTCTGTAGCTCGCTGGTGCAGCGCCAGGCCCTGCAGTGGGAAAGAAAAGAAACATTTGGCTTGTGCCAGCAGACTCTTGGATGGAGATGGAGGGTCTTCACTGTTCTTCCTCCATAGGGCTCTAACCAGGACAGTATGTGTCAGAAGACACAAAGGTCTGAATTCAAGAAGGCCATGTTCTGTGATCCAGACATATACAGGATCATCAAAATGATCTACTGTAAAGAGCCCAACTTCAGACATTTTACTCAGCAGTGTTTAGCAGCTGCAAAAGGTGTCTGGTACCAAAATAGTTAGAAAAAGTAAGAGATTCTCAGGATGTAAAGCTCCACAGCAGTTATTCATACTGTTCTCCTGCAAAGCAATGTGCCAACCTTCCCTCACACCCCTGCATCAGTACATGCACCTCTCTTTATGCCTAGTCCAATTCAAACTCACCATGTTATACCAAGCAGTGATGATGAGTTTCTCTTCTTGTTCCTGCTGAGATTTTGTCTTCTCAAAATCCGACTAATGAGATGAAGCACAGAGAGGAAAAAGGAGGTAAGTGGTCATGCTGCTAAACCCCAAGGCTGTGTGTGTTGGGGGGGATTATGGAAAACCCCAAGCTTATGCTGCCTAGGCCAACCAAAACAGAGGGGAGATGAGAAGTGTACCTCTTCCTTTTATAGCTGTGCAGGTCCTCAGTCTACCAATTTGATCCCAAGTGAAAGCAAACAGAAAGAAACTACCTGAGCTGCTAACAGGGTGGTCGAAACAGGCAACGCATGGCAAACCACTCATCTGAAATAATTTATATTGACTTTGGGAAGATACGGAATTAATGCATTATACCCAGGACACCTGTAGCTTATGGGTAAGAGGGCTGCAGTGCGCACATCCTTGTTAATTTTGGAAACTTGTTATAATAAGTATTGCCCTGCTGGATCAGGCCAGTGGCCCACCAGATGCCCTTGGGAAGCTGTGAGCAGGACCAGAGCACAACGTCAGTGTCCCTTCCTGCAGCTTCCAGCAACTGGTATTCAGAAGCGCATTCCTTCTACAGTGGAAGTAATTCATAGCCATCATGGTTAGTAACCGCTGATAGCCTAGTCCTCATTTAAAGCCATCAATGTTTGGTGGCCATTACTGCCTCTCAATGGAGCAAATTCCATTGTTTAACTAGAGGGGCCTTTGGCCTAATCAGGCAGGCTCTTATGTAAAAAGCTGCAACCCTCATTCTCGGACGAGGAAGAGGAGCTCACCTCCAGGTGGTTGATTTTCTTATCCTTTTCCTGCAGCTGGTTTTTCAAAGCCTGGATCTCCAGTGGAACTCCATGAGGCTGTTGCTTGGGATCCAGTTTCTTGATGACCTGTGAAAGAATAAAGAGAGATCTTCCATAATCACTTAGCTTTGGGAGGCCAAGACCATTTAGCTACTAGAGAGGCCCTGAAGCAACATTGCTGACTGAATCACATTGACCGCAGAAAAGTGTGTATGATCTACAAAGCCATTTAGTGAGGCTTTGTCAAAGTATGCCAATGCAGTGGCAAAAGGCACTGGAAAGATTTGACTTACTGTGCAGGCTTTGTCCATATAACGCTTGTATCGTTCCTCCATGGCTCTCATATCTTCATCTTTCTTCTTCAAAGACTGCTGCAGTTCATCAATCTTCTTGGCAGCTGTTGAGAAAGGCGGGGACATCAATGCTGTCCGGACCCCGAAATGTGGACGGGGGACAGATGGAGTAGCAAGAATCTTCACTCAATGCTCTACAAGGTCTTCTGATTTCTGGGTAGCCCATCCCATCCCATTCTGGTACCCAGCAAAGACTGGGCTTAGTCGAGACTCCTAAAGCAATGGATCTGTCATCCACCCACTTACTGTTGCTGTCCACTTTTGGCTCCAATTCATCAAGGCATTCCTTCTTCTTCTGAAGCTCTGCATGGGCCTCATGCAATTTCTCTCTGACCAGGAAACAGAAAGAGAAACAGAAGCTAGGCATGCAGGTGTCTTGAAGAATAAGGACCAGAAACCTGAAGGGCGTGGAACCAAAGCCCTGCTGTGTATTGTGTGACAGCATCAATATGTTGCTAAGTAGCACAGCTGGACCCATAACAACCCCAGATATGCATTCATCAAATGCAACAAAGAAAACCAAGTGAGCTTTAGCCCTTTCCAACCCTGTCCCTCAAACTGAATTGAATCACTTACAGGTGCTCCTCCAGCTTCTTTTGTAGGAGAGAAGACTAAAAAAAGAGAGAAATGACTGCTTAGGATTTTTATTTTGTTTGCAGATCAATTAGCTAAGCTGCTGTTGTTATCATCTGACCACTAGAGTGAGTTGGTGCTATGTTCAGTATATTTTACACAGAATACTAAAACCTGTGTAGCTGTAGTGTACCCTGTACTCCTGAAGACCTCCTGCACTCAGGTTATGCATAAATTTGCTGGTTTTGAAGGATTCATTCTGGGGGCACTAGGAGTTCAAGGTTTCAGTTCAGATTTGTCTTCAGGAGCTAGGAAAGTTAAACTGGGATGCTGCTGACTCAGAAGCACTCTTAAAATGGAACAGAGAATCCCATTCAGTTCTGCAAACATGGTTGTCTATGCTGGCATGACAGGGGAGATAAAAATATCCAGTATACAGTAAGTGAACTGAACACAGCCAGTGGCTCAACTCTACGGTCAATCCTACTGTCAATTAACAAGGCTGCAGTCTAAAAAAACAAAAGGTCTTTCTATACTAGTTACTAATCCATTCATGCATTCAAACATCACACCCATCTTTTGCAGTAAAAGCCAAAGTCCCCTCCCTCCACCTGAGACCATTCAGGGTCTGTCACTCAAGTAGCATCAATAGATGTGTGCAATGCAAACGCATTTACTTTTCAAGATTTACTACAGCTTTTACTAGGTGTGCAAATGTTGGTTTACATTGCTCAATGTCACTTCAACAGCATTTCTCTTTCACTTCCAGCTTAAAGGCTCTCAACCATTAGGAAGTTTTTCCTCTACTTCCTTTTCAATTATCCCAGTAGGGAAGCAACCTCCCTTTGGAAAATACTGAACCATAATTGTTTACAGACTTACTAATATACAAGACTCAAAGGGCAGTATCATGAACAGTTACTGATTGTGTACGAGACAGCACATCTCCTAAGAGATGCTGGTACAGTTAACTACTTTGCACCAATTCAGAAACAAATCTAGACTGCTCCTACCTATTCAGATTATCAGAATGCCGTTTGGAACAGAAATTACCAATTCAAAACAGCACCTATGATTCCCAGCTTCCCTTATGCACTAAGAAAACTGAACTTGTGCTCCTCTAACTAAACCTTCAGAATACGCAGGCCCCTTAGCAGCTCTTGGCAGGTGAACCCAGAGCAGCCCCTTGTCTTTGACGCACCAAGAACGAAGCAAAGACAGAAGAGAAGCAACAATGAGTTTGCAGTGGAGTAGGTTAGATGGTGGAAGCAACACAGAATGTGAAAGTACTTAC
This sequence comes from Podarcis gaigeae, assembly GCF_964106915.1. NCBI lineage: Eukaryota > Metazoa > Chordata > Lepidosauria > Squamata > Lacertidae > Podarcis > Podarcis gaigeae. The sequence continues at coordinate 45,566,659 of NC_139679.1, forward strand.
AATGGCCTGGGCAGGACAGCCAGCAAGTCAGAAGGGAGAAAGAGAGGGCTGTTAGCATAGTGAGATTAGGGAAGTGAGGAGGAAAAGAGGTCTGGGCAGAAGGTAATGGTGATCATTAGAACAGGCCACAGGAGAGGGGACACAAGGCTCTCAAACTGGGGCAAGACTACACTTACAGCCTGCGAGTTCTTGCCCTCCCTCCCCCAATAGGCAACAAGCCCATAAACCTGAGAAAAAAGGTTCTTAGCCAAATAGCACACCTTTCTCCAGCATAGCTACCATAAACTGCAATTTAGCAGCTCCTAAGACCCACAAGTGTAGCCTTATCGTGGAATTTGTATGTTCAAGGAATCTCTATCACCCACATTATAGCAATCCTGTCAAGCAGTAGTCAGTATCTGGGGATTAGCCCCACTTCTTTTTCATTGTTTCGAGCCCCAAGGTAATTTGGGAGGCTAAAAACTGCCTCTATACAGGCAGAGTTCCCCCACTTGGTACATAGAGAGCACACAATCCTAGACTAGATACTGCAACAAAGATCTCATGCAGCCCAGCACCTTTGTTTTGTCTTGGTTTTAAGTCTCCATTGCGAAACTGACAGGTGGGTTTATGCCACCAGTTCCCATTACTGCCACCCTGTAAGGAGGTCCGGATTCAGGCTGAGAGTAGAGACCACCAGCCCCTGTGAAAATCCACTTCAAAACCTCCCTGTGAGCCTGACTCTGACAAGGCCTCACACAACCCTCTTTTCTCAAGCAAACTCACATCTTCTGCTTTGCTTCCTTGCTCCTGGAGGGCCCGTTGCAGCTCCTCTACTTGCACCTTGAGCTCAGTGATCTGTTGCTGGCTCAGTCTGGATAGAGAGAAGGGCAAATCTAATTAAAACAGGCAAGAGAAACCCAGCTGCAAGCAGCAACAAAGCCCACAGGACTGTCAGTACAGATGGTGCCTAGAAAAAGGTACTGTAGTACACCTTCAAATGGCTCTGTTTATTTCTGAGCCAGGGCAATGAGAGGAGAAGGGAGCTTGCCCCTCACTAGTTAACAAAGATAAGCTAGGACAAAATTCTATTTTTAAAAATTGTTAGTTTAACATTCCTAGTAGATGATGCAAACAGTGTCTGAGCTCAAGGACACTCCCCAGTTGACCATGCAAACATGGTTTCACTTGATGGGCCAACAGTAAGAGTTTCCTCACTGGTTTTTAGAACAGGAGGTAGAATATTGCCTACCAGATAAGAGGAAGAACAGTGAATAAAAATAATCCAAATTACGGTAGAACTGCACATTTATTAGCTGGTCAAAGGTTAAGAGGGACTGGAGAAGGCAGGTTGGATCTCCTAAGACCAGTGGGGACAAACTGCAAACTTTCCAGCTTATTGGATACCTTTGCTGTGCCTCTAGCTGGTTCTTAGTACGGTTAGATTCCTCCAGCAGCCCCTGCAATTCAGTCTGCTGCAGCCGATAGGACAGCTCTTGTGCACATAACATCTTGTTCTCATGCTGCAGCCGCACAATGGTCTCCCTGGCCGCAACAAACACAGAATGTTACGATTATTAGCTGGGGCATTATCCAATGTTGTGGACCACCACCACTTCCCAGCCCAAACCCACCCACCCCCTGCTTCATGTGGGCCCATTCCTGACTCTTTCCCCCACTCCCAACCCTACAAGCTGTACTAAAAGGCTGAACAGCTCATAGAGAGTATCTGAAGAAGTGTGCATGCACACGAAAGCTCATACCAAGAACTAACTTAGTTGGTCTTTAAGGTGCTACTGGAAGGAATTTTGTTTTGTTTTGACTATGGCAGACCAACATGGCTACCTATTTGTAGCTCATAGAGAGGATGCAATCTCTAGAACTGGGGGCCAAAGCAGAGCAATGCATATTGGGATAGACAGTATTCATAGAGATTACCGTGCTGTATTATCTAGCATATACATTAGGAGGATTCACTTAGAGCCTGACCTTTTAAAGAATTCATCTCATGACTGTATAAAGCAGAAAACTGGGGTACAGGCTTAAGCAAACAAGCTGAAGTTGATCTTGGGATGACACCTGTTTCATCTACAATATCAGAAAAATAAATCCAGGATAGCACCCCACCACCACCACTTTCTCTTTATCACCAAAAGGACACCAGGGTAACATTGACTCCAACTTCTGGCTGATGGAAGTAATCAAGTATAATTATGAATAACAGCAAGTCCCCAATTTCAAATAGGCCCCATAGGCTTTTGCCTTTCTTCCTCCAAGACAGGATCCTCAAGGGGGCAAACTTTACTTGAGTTCTGCTGGCATGATCTCAGCTGCTAAGTTATCCACAGGAGAAGCAATTTCTTCTAGTATGGTATCTGCAGGGGGGGGGGGGGGAGAAACAGAAGGTACATTTATTTTTACTCTGGCTTTCTACGCAAAGGTGCAGGTGTTGTTGGAGGAGAGGAGCCGATCGGTCCCAAATACTACCTTGCTATAAAGCACAACCCTCTAAGATGGGATCACTCAAGCTTTTGGTGTCACTTGACCTAGCCAGGGCTGGACAACTCATCTACCCTGAGTTGGAGCAATAAAAGTGCAGTTATGGGTCCCAGAAGTATTAAGCAAAACATGGTCCACACTGGCATCTATCACATCAGGAGAAATGCATTTAAACAGGAGAAGAATGAAGGCTGAGAAAAGCCACACAAAGATGGGAGGTGAAACTGGTAACCTCACTTCAGGCAGCAGCCAACCATAATACAATTCCCCTACAAGCTGGTTCAGGCAACCGAATGACAGACCAAGCACACACACTGGCTGTAGGCAAAGCTCTTGGAGACAGGTGTGTGAGATCCTATCAGGCTTAGCCTAAAATTTAATTTATATAATTTCTTTACCACCCTTCATTAAAAGAGATCCTAGGGTGATTTACATATCAGAACAATTAAGATCCCAAATCACATAATAAACATTAATTAAAATAAAACAGTAAGAAAAGTTGTTCCGTATAGCTGCTCATAGAACTGTAGAGCTGGAAGGGACCACAAGGGTCATCTAGTTCAACCCCTGCAATGCAGGAATCTTTTGCCCAACGTAGGGCTCAAATTCATGACCCTGAGATTAAGAGTCTCGTGCTCTACCGACGTGAGCTATCCATCCAGCTTATAAAAACAGTCCAATCCATTAAAATCCTACCCTCTCAGCCCTCCTGTGGCTTCCAAGGAAGCTAACAGATAAGGGAATCCCCCTGTCCGTGCCTGTAGAAAGTTCTTAAAAATGAAAACGACAGCATTTAATTCATTTATTTTTACTGCACCCTTCCATCCCAAATGGAATCTTCAGGTGTAAATAATCATAGTAAAAAATATAAAATACATTTGCAAAAAACAGCCATAACAACCAAAAAGGAATCGCAAAAATAGAAGCACAATGCTCAATCAGCAACTAAATCAAATTAAAGGACATTTCAATAAAATAAATGTCCAAACAATATGCTCTTAAATCAACACCTAAATGCACAAAGAAGGGACTAGTTGGTTTTCCTGCAACAAAAAATTATGGGCACCAACACTGAGGTGGCCCTAGCCCCCCCCCCCCAGTTCATTTCAGATGGAACAAATCTCCTCTAGTGATTGCAGCAAGCAGGCAGCTCACTGTGGCTCTTCGGGTATTAACAAATGTTAAATGTAGTTGACTGCTAGTTCACTGTAACTCGAGTGCACTTGGCCCTGTCAACACAAAGACGTGTTCCTTTTCTCCTTAACTTCCAATCTTTGTTCTGAGGCAGACTTTATTGGATTTCACTGGGGTGGGGAAGACTTCTGATACTCACCTGCTTGGTTTAGGAATTTCTGCTGCACCTGAGCACATCGCAGTTCTTCATTGGCTTCCCGTAAGGCATCCCGCTCTTCAATCAGCCTCTAAGGAAAAAGGGTCAGGAATCACTCCAAGGAAAGGACCACTTAAGCTATGGTGGGCTGATGCCTTATTGTATACTACATTGTCCAAGTAACAGAAACTAGATGCTACTCCTGCCAGATTTCCCTATTCTTGCCACAAGACTAGGAGTAGAGAATCTCAGGCCAAATGCAGCCTTCAAGGCTCTCTGACATTTGGGACTCGCCCCACATGCTCTCCAGGCCTGCTCTGTGCCCTCCTTTACCAGGCTGGAATGAGCCATTGAACTGTGATAATGGATGGGTAGATAAGTGGTGCATTTGTGTGCATATATAAAAAATCTGTATGGACAAACCTATATCTATATACACCCACCCACCACCAAGCTTGAGCTTTTGCGCAGCCAGAATGTAGCCCTTTCAATGAAGAGAGAAGTCACATCCATTGCTTCACCCACTTCCCCCTTTGGCCCCTCCCACACTTGCATGCAACCTCCACAAGGCTGCCCATCAGAGGATGGGTCCTCAAGCTGAAAAAGCTGCCTCACTCCTGGACTAGGCCTTCACCTGCAAGCCAAAGGAAAGACTCATCATCATCTTGTGGTACAAGTTCTGCATTACCTCTTTTTCTTTTACCAGGGCCTCAAACTTCTCCTTGAGGTTCTTGAACTCAAACTGCCATTTCTCCGCCTTCAAAGCCTCATCTGCATGTTTGCTGTGGAGCTCTTGCACCTGGAAGAGGGAAGAGTAGGAGTAGGGGTTTGCTGTGCTTATGATCTTTGCCCTCCTCTCCTGCTGCAAAGCAATCAGCAATGTTGCTTTTCATTACAGGTTGTCTTGAATCTATGTTTAGTATTGACGTCCTCCCAAACACCAAGAGTACAAGACTGTTTGAGACAACAGTTCTGCCTGCACAGCCACAGCACAGCTACAGCTACCAGGTCAATCCTGGTCAAATGGGTTTTGCCTTTCTGGCTCCAATGGTGCTCCAATCTGTCTTTAGGATTCCTTCAGGACAGAGTATTATTGCAAGTGCATTCTGAAGGCTGCAGTCTGCTCAAATGCATTCTCTATTAACATCAACTCACCTGTCTCTTATGTGCCTCCAGCTGCACACGGACAGCATTCGCACGCCGAAGCTCCTCCTCCAGCTCACAAGTGCGCTGCATGTAGACGGTGTTTCTTTCCTCAAGCAGCCGGACCTGCCGCCGCAGGTCACCCAGGTCTTCCAGCTTCTTCTTGTAGGAATCCACCATAGCCTCCAGCCGTCCCACCTTGTCTGAGGAGTGACTGCAGAACAGAAGGATATAGATATAAGTATAGGTATCTTTTGCAACTTTTAATGTCAGGTAACTCTGACTTTATTCGATAAAAAGTGGAGGGACAGAAAGTAACTCTACTAGCTATAGAAAACTACTGTGTAAACAGGAATTGCTGCAGCAAGGTCAAAGGGTGCCAAAAACTGAAACAATAATGGATAAACAACAAGTATCCCATGCATTTTAAGGCAAACATTCTAAGTTGGATCGTTGCAAACAAGTTACTGTATAGTTAAATGGCAACTGTCCTTTGCTGGTTTGAACACAACAAACAAATAGTAAAGCATTCGATTCCCCACTTCTCCTTCCAGCCACTGGGATGTGACAGAAGAGGACGCATGAAAGCCCAAGGCTTGCTGATGGTCTTTTATATCACGTGAAGTTATGGGTCAGTGCATCTATTCTAGATCTGAAACACTATGTCTATATTTCTGCGTGAAACACTCCAAAAATTTACAGGTTACAACCAAACTTGAGTTTGCTTTAATGTATAGCAAAAAAAAGAAATCTGTGTGAAGTTACCTAACAGCATGCTTTGTACAAAACTCACAAACACAGGAAAAGGAAGACTGGTAATAGTGAGAGGCTGCAATGAATGCTGTTCCAGCACAGAAACCCATCCCCCTAGAACTACTAACATTCTCAATTAAACCAAATTCTTTACACACAAGCTGCCCCACTTCCACCAAATTCCAGATAGTAGAGATTTTGATTATTCAGCAGAACTAATTGGATTCCAAGTAAGAAGCCACATTCCACATATTCACTCAAAACTCCTGGACTAATTTGCTTCTGCTTTTCCGGAACTTCAAGCATTGGAAGAGAGACAGCATTCATCAGGGCTCCAGTGTATAGGCATGAGCCACCCACAAACCCTCTGGTGGGACTGTGAACTCTTCTCCATAGCTGCATTCAACCATCTGCGGCTGTTTGGGAATCTGTTACTCTGCCTTTTCAGTGGCAAAGATCACTGTGTTAAACTTAAGGATGTGTGCAAAAAGGACTGTCTACCTAAGAGTGTCCAAATATGCAGAGAAGCAGACCTCTGTTAGTCAGCAGCTGCAGTGGGAGGTTTCCCTATACGGCAACACAGCACACCTGAGACCCAAGATTCACAAATGTGGAGTTTTGACACACAGCAGGCCCAGGCTGGACCATGGGCTGCTTCACAAGCCGTAACACATAACCAAAAAAATAAAAGGGTATATTCACAGTTCTTGCAGCCGAGGCATCGAGGCACACTCACCGCAGCACATCCATCTCGTCTTTCAGTGCTTGGGCTTCCTCAGCCAGGCTGGTCAGCTCCTCATTGCGGTGTTGAAGCTCCAGCACTTCCTTTTCCAGATCTTCACAGCGCGCTCGGAAGTCATCTCTGCTGCTTTCCAGCCTGGCCAAAATACATCTAGTTAGCTAGACTTTTCTTCTAATTATTCTCAGGACTCCACTGCCTTTGGGCACATTGTCCTGAGGGCAATATAACCTCCCCATCCCAGTATCTGCCTTACCGGAAGTTCTCCTCTTGCAGCTGCTCTATCTGGGTTTGAAGCAGAAGCAACTTCTTGCCAGTGAGCCCAGCAGCATCGGACTCAAGCGAGCTTTTCTGTTCCCGGAGACTCTTGTTCTCTAGCGACAAAGTATTCTTTTCTTCCACCAGGATGGAGATCTGAGAAAGGAAGACTAGTTTCTAGGAGGTGGCCAAGTAATGGAGCTCTAAGTCCAGCTAAGAACTTTGCGGATTCTACCAGGTCCTTCGTAAGCCCAACCAGCCTGTGACATTCAACCTCATTCTACTAGGGCCCTAGAAAAAGGGGAGAGCGGAAGCATAGCTCCTTAAGTCTTGGCTGTTCACTTCTTTCCCTTGGCTTTAAGAAGGCTGATGAGAATCCTGCTCTCCCACTCTCTATCAAATTGCTACATGTAGCCACAAGCAATCGGTTCCTTTTGCTGCTCTAGCAGACTTGTCCCCAGATTTTGCAAAACTATGGAACCATACAGTGGGTAACAGAGTAGGCTTAACAGACATTTGCATGCATGTGCAAAATAATGTCTACAGCTGGCCTCCTGCCCCAACACGCACAGCAGCCATTGAAATTAGCCTCATCAGGACTCCTCTTGCACCAGCTCATTTGGCGGGAAGGAATTTTTTATCATCCACGCAGGTACTACTAAAGCATGTGTGAGCTACTGAAAGGAACTGCTAGCAAGCAAGTTTACTTCCTCTCTCTGCAAATTTGGCAGACTTTTTGCCAAGGATCCATGCTCCCTGAATGGAAGCGAAAACTTCATTACAGGCACCTACCGACCTGCTGCAGGGATCCAGAATTGCTACGAAGATTAAATGCTTTCAGATGAAGAGGCCACAAAAACCCCCTCAGCCTGTATATACATCCCCTAAACCTAAGTGATTCCAGAATCTTCATATGCAGTTTAGAACCTAGAATGCGGAAATGTGGATTTGTAGCTGTATTAGTACAGAGTCTGAAAGCACTTTTAACTCAGGCCAGGCCCAACCCTGCTTCTGTACTGGGTGCAAGCAACTCCTCCAACACTCTCAAGCAGTTGTTAACTTGTCAACATGGCACATGCTCATGCAAGGAGGTTAGGCTGGCTCCACCAGGCATGGGGCTCCACTGCTGGGTGAGCAGGTCTGTTATCATAGGCAAGAGCATGGGAAGAGGGAAGACACTCACCTTCTTGAAGGGGGCTGCATCTCCAGGGGCACTTTAGCACCTTGGAGGAGTAAAGGGTTTGTTTTTGTAAAGGGAGCGAGATCAGCCTATCCTTTCTCAGGTCCCCCACAACCCACCCTTCCTGAAATATCCAAAATCTCCACAGCTGCACTGTCTGCTCTTTAAATTTAGCCCCTCTGGCGGAGATCAGTCTAGGCCATATGGCTTTAACAGGTAAAAAGAGGCATACAGCCCAGGACCACTGAATCCAAGGTCAGCCCCAGAACTACCAAGCTGGTCTTGTTCTTTGTCCACAGCAATCTCAAAAACAATGAGGGAAAGAACAGCTGTGCATTAGGAGGAGGGACACGGACTCGAATACCACACCACACTGCAGCCAAGCCCAGCTGTCTCCATGCAGCCCAGCAAGCTCACACCATCCACAAAGAACTGCACTTCCCACCCCACCCCGGAAACTGGACTGCATGAGGGAGGAAAGGAAGGCAGGCCCTCACCTTGCCTTCATATAAGGAAAGATAGAATATCCAAATGCCCAGAATAGGCCCGGTCCCCAAACACCACCAGCTCAGTGCACATAGAGCTGTGCAATATGGAGAGGCAGGCAGGGAGGGAAGGGGAGAGAAAGGATGGTAATCAAGATAGAAGTTCAGAAAATAGCATGTCAGGACTCCTGCAAAATTCCAGCACAGAATATATACCAGGGGTGGGGAACCTGTGGCCCTCCAGATGTTATTCGGAATCTCTCTTCAGCCCCAGCCAGCATGGCTAATGCTCCTCAGAGGTGACAGACAATGCAGTCAACCAAACATTACGAGACAACAGGTTCCCTACCCCTGATATATACTTCCCCATAACTTCTGAGGAAGGGCAGAACCCACTGGAGACCTGATGGTGCTCAGTATTTTCCCACTGTTCCTATGAACAGTCTCCTGGCTTCCACCATCTGATGCACATTCTTTTAAGTCCACAGCAAACAGAGCTGGTTTCCACCTCCAATATTCTTGACTCCCAAGAGGCACTCACCTGCTGCTCTAGGTCATGGCAGCGCTGGCGCATGTCATCCGTCTCCTCTAGGTCATCACTGAGGAAGTAATACTTCCTAGACTACAAGGGAAAACCGGAAAGGTACAAGCAGTCAGTCAGTCAGTCAGTCAGTCAGTCGATAAAAGTCTATATACTACCACAGACACTGAGCAAGGCAAGCCCCTCATAGCAGCCCAAGCCTAGCCTTCTTCCTTCACATTACCACATCTGGCCCCACAAAAAAGGGGACCTCTTTCTCCATTCCTGCTCAGCCTACATTGAATTTGCATCATTAGGGGTTATGCCGCCCACCCACTCTTAATATATATCACAAGTACCTGGCTGTCAAAGTTCCCATAAGTCTCCGAGCTCAGCGTGTCCGATGAATCTTTGTTTAAGAGCTGCAAAAGACAAGGAGGTTTGGTAACTGGTCACATAGAGGTGACTCACAGAACTTTCTAAGCCCTGTATTCCAGGAAGCAGGCATAGGTTAACTAGAACATCTTTCGGAACTTTCATCTAATGAGCACCAGGCCTGGCAGCAGGGAGTGGGCAGGACTTGGCGGGGGGCAGGGGCAGGGACTAGCACGAAAGTAGCATCATTACCTGGGAAGAGACAAGATCTGTTGAGAATGAGGGGCACTTCCTGACCAGGGAGATCATTAGCAACACAAAGCAAGCATCCAATTCCGGAGCCTAATGGCTTCACACAAGGCTGCAGGACACAGCTGCACTCACCTCCTGTATTGCTGTCATAACAACATGCTGCACAGACTCCTCCAGGGTCATGATCTGCTGGATGTGATCTGCAAACAGATGAGGCTGGGCACTCAAGTTACTCTCCAACTAGTTCCTTCCTCCTCTGGCCAGATTCCCTCCCCTGCCCCAAATTATGCAGCAATGAGGGTAGGTACAGCCTCCAGGAGTGGAGCCCAAATTTTGATGAAGTATTTTTGTGGGTGTGGCAGAATGTCAGATCTCTGTCTGTCTGTCTCTCACTGCACCCTCCTTCTGTCTCAAACTGATTTAAGAGGCTGATATCCCAACTAGTATCAGGGGTGAAGAAAACCGATAGGAGAAAACCCAAGGAGAAAGATTGGAAGCTCCAGCTTAAGGAGATTGTGAAGTTCTATGAATGAGGCAAGAGCCACCTGAATGGAGAGGACTAATGAAGGGAAACTAAGTCCCTGTAAGCAGGACAGCAATGCCACAACAAATAGGGCACCTGCTTCCTAGTCCCCACCCACCCACGACAGCCATTGCAGAGTCATCCTCATGGCACAGATGCCCATAAAGCTCCACTGTGACATCCCCCCATTGTAATTGTCAGTTGCATACATATACCTTGCTTCCTGTCACAGCTGATGGCGCAGCCCAGCACCAGCTGCAGTAGCTTGCCCAGCTCAGCTGTGTCAGACACTTCTCCAACCAGAGCTACATCAGGCAGCAGCTGCTCCGGGACTTGGTGGCCCAGGACCTGAGAAGACAGCAGCGGATATAGCTTCTGACAGCCAGCAGACCTTTCACTGTTGTTGCTGCCACCTACCTATTCCACCCATCTCACTGCGTCTGTGACAGCAATTGGCCTGGGAGAGGACAGGTTACTTTTCAGTATCTTTATCTTAGGTTTGAAATCTGCCACTTGTCCAGCACTAGTCTGTGGCAAGCCTCCAAGTGACCAAACAATGGAGCTTTTGAAACTGCAACAGCCTCTGTCAGTGGGCAATAAGTGACTTACACAGGCATGTGAGGAAAGGTGAATAATTTTTTTTAAAAAATTATGGCCTAGAAACTTGGGTGGACTTGTTAGCAAGACTGCCTGTGCTAAGGAGCATTTACTACTACTACTACACTTCAATCCCATTCTTTCTCCAAACAGCTCAGGGTAGCATATATAGTTTCCCCACTGTTTTATCCCTGTGAGTGTATAGATTAGGCTAAGAGGTAGACCCAAAGTCACCACCCAGGAAGGTTGGAGTTAATCAGGGATTTGAAACAAAATCTCCCCAGTCTAAGTCTCACTTGCCACTCCACTCCACTGGCTATCAACTGTGTCTTGGGAGTTCTGTACACAGAGAAAGGCACATCCATAGAAAACCAATAACATTTACCCAGCCTTTCTAGAGCAGAGCTATTTCTATTTCTATTATTACTTATTATAATTATTCAATTTATTACCCACCCTTCACCAGCAGGTCCCTGGGCAGACTACAACAATCTAAAATTCAGTATTAAAACCAGCTAAAACTAATTACCATCAAAGGGATAGGTGGGTCCTGGAAAAAAAGAATGTTAGACTGGAACCATGAGCTCTGTCTTTCAGTGATGGCTTCAATACAGCCAGGCTGAGTGATTGTCAGAGTTTTGTCCCTTAGCATTCACCTGCTTCTCTACTGCCTAAGCAGAGACCCTTAACTTTCATCGGAGGCTTGGGCCATGCCCTGAAATACATCACCACCATGCCAGCAAAGCCAAACCAGAAAAGGTACTCACATCCTGGGAGTATTCAACCACACTCTGCAGGACCTTCTTCAAGTTGCTCACCTGGAGGCAAGATGGGAGGATGAATGAAGATAAATGTGCAGGTTTGTCAGAGTTCTGAGACCTGTCATTCCCACTGTATTTCCCCTTTCCAAAGGCCATACAGCCAACGAGCAAGACTCTGCTATTTCCCATGCTGGTATGGAAAGGGGAAAAAAAGCTGGTTGTGCTCAGTCATCTTCAGAACTACTCTGATGGGAAAGAAGAGTCCAGGGTTGATGCAGTACAGGCATCCAATTGGGGTGAAGAGCCTTTCCTACCAAATCCCACCCTCATCTTCAAATCACAAAGCTGGCTGATCAACCTAAGCCAGCCAATAAACCCTGAAAATTGAACAACTCTGCTTCCAAGGTATTGCTAAGTCAGAGTCTCATGACTTCTGGAGTTCATTTATTGGCAGTATTTGGGACTGCTAAGCATCTAGGTCTTAGAGACCACCACTCAGCCCATTCTCACTTCATACCTTCAGCCTCCAGTTGTCACCGGCATCATCTTTAATCCTCAGGAGCCAGGTTTCATTGAACCAAGATGGGTCTCTGGAAATGAAAACCATAAAGCTGTTGCCTTTGGTTCCGGGGTGGAAAGCAAACTCTGAGCAACTTTGTGATCTTGCACATAAGCTTTGCGAAACAGATTCCATTGTGGCTTTTCACCAGTCTAGAGTCAAGCTCTGCTGTCTTCTGTCTCACAAACAGCTACATTCACATTGTCCCAATGTGACAAAGAAGGCAACCACAGGAGCTTTCCCGCTGCTAAGCTGTTGTCTGTGCTTCTCTAGTATCAAACTGTCAAATTAACTCATTAGGGAGGGAATTCTGATTTCTGGCAGCACAAACTTAAATGGTCAACTTGCTAACCAGGGACAGAGATCAAAGAGAGATTTGTGAAGGAGTGAGGGGAGAATTTTGCCATGCTGATCATGATAACTCTTGTGAACACTCATTAAGATAACCACCACGACACTCACATTTTGTGCAGCACCTGGGCAATCGTGACCCCGCTGGCCAAATCCTGTTCTTTGGCACATGGAGATGGAACATGAAACGTCTGCAGCTGGAGGAAACAAATCAAATCAGCACGTGAACACTTTAGGTGCAAAAAATAGTGAATTCTTGGATCTGGGAACAGAGGAAGCCCATTCTGAACCAGTCTACAGAGGGACACAACCTGAAATCTGTCAGGGCTGCTGGTGACAGTGTTACTATCAAAGAAGAAAAATACACTTTTTCTGGATAATTCATCTAATGGGAATATCTCCATAAGAATGAAAACTGTGGAGTTACAAAGACTCTTGGCTGAAGGTGGCAACCCTATGTAGGTTTAGGTGCACTTAGGCTCCATGATTAGACACCGAGATCTTTAAAACCAAACTTGAAAATCTATGCCAATAGATAAGTCTGCTGCTGCAAGACAACAGTGCCTGCCACACACATGCACCCCCCACGCAATGAGCTCGGCACGAGTACTCCCACATGCCTACAAGGCACTGATATACACAATGAATCACTAAGCAGAGGCAGCCCAGCTGTCACGCTCACAGTCAGGGCATCCTTGAGCATAATGAAATAGAAGTCTTCCAAGCTACCTCCTGCCTCGAGAGCAGCTACAGGATTTACACCCAGGAGATTTAGGAGTGGCCTTGGTCCTCTCCTCCAACATGCACACAGTCATCCCTGCTTGTTTTCCCATGATTTTAACCTTGCTTCCTCAATTGCAACTAACAGGCTGAAACAACACATTAAGGTTTTCATATTAACCAAAAAGATTACCAAAACAAGTAAGCTTTCCGTCTTTAAATTATCTAGTCCAATTTGGGGTTTTCTACAGGGTCAGATATTTCTCTTACCTACCTCACTATTAAACAACACTCTGCTTTTGATTGTTAATGTGCCCTGTTTGGAAGATTGTGGCTACACTACATCCAGTTAATGCTACAAACACCTCACCTTCCACTGTATTTTGGGTACCTCCCCCTTAAAATTTCATTTGGTTGATGTCCTAATTCTTATGGTTCTCAACTGAAACAGCTACCAGTAAGTGGCAATACCTTAAATTGGATTAGGTCCTATTTGTGTCAAATTATCAGCCTCTCAAGTTACACTGAACTCTCAGTCCTGCAGAAATCAGATCCCATAGCTCTCTTATTCACTGGAATCAACATGTTTAGACCAAATTTACATTTTAGGAAACCATGTGTGGCTACCTTCTCCAAATTGTTTACCCCTCTTAATAGAAGTCCCATCAACTACCTGCATGACGTAAAGTACTGATGTTTTTCCTGAGATACTGCAACCCATATAAACACAAGTACCAGGCCTCCTTTAGTGTCAGTGACTGATATTGGACCTCAGCATGCCTAAGAGTAGAAGGGGCTCTCCTGCTGGGGGCAGCCTTTACAGGTCTTGTCATGTGAAAGCATCCTAAAGTGGTCCATCTTAGAGCGCTGGCTAATAACATTACAGCACATGGGCATCCACCATCCCATCAGATCTCGCTTGGGTACTATTTCCAGCCTTCTCACACAAGGCTGACAGATGCCTGATTCTTACTGGAGAAATCAGTATTCCATTCTGAATCTGGCAGAAATACCAGCCATCTTGCATTAGTAAATTATTTCCTAAATATCGAGGTCCCATAAACAAAAGACCCTTCCTTGTTAGCTGAGAACCCCCAACAGCATCTGTGGACTCAGACACGGGGGTACTGAGGAAAAACAGTGCTAGGGCTACTCAATTGAGCGTAAACAAAGACTCCTGTGTTTTTAATACTTATGCAGGAGAGACAAGCTTGACAGGTTCAGCTCCTCCTCTCTTACTGTTGCAGTGCTATGAAAGTCTGATCATAACAAAATCCTTCCTTGTATGACAGCTGTTGCATATAGAATCTAGAAACAACTCCTCCAGTATTTTCTGCCCTGGGCAGAGATAGAAGCATCCGGCATCTTTGGCATGGTGGGTTAGGGAGAAGGTGATTAGCACTGGAAGGACAAAGTCTTCTCATTACAGCTATTAGTGATAAACAGGACATAGGGCAATCTAACCAGGAAGCTGTTAGAAGCCAGAGCAGCAGCCACTCTTAATAAGCCAAGCAGTCATTCTTTAAGTCAGGCAGAGGTATGTGCTGCTCTAGTTGTTCAGACACTAGTTTTTCCAGTAAAAACTAAAAATCATTTAAATCTAAAATATGGCAATAATGAAGTACTGTACACAAATATATTGACAAATATAATACTTCAAAGAACCCTTCGGTTGGCTCTAATTGCAAAAGAAAAAGTTTTCTATAAATATTTTCATTGAGCAAGTTGGTGAAGCGTCTGAGTCAAAATCCACTTATTCTTCACCATCTGAATGCAAAAAACAAAAAGTCTTGTGGTACTTTAAAGTAGGAGGATGGTATTCAATTAAATAATTGTGAGAGGGGAATGACTTCCACTTGTGCAAAAATGATTTCCCTCCTCTGCCCCCCTGCACCTCTCCCACGCTATCCCCAGATCTGCTCTAGAGAGTTGAGGGAACCCCCACAACAGATTTAGGGAGTACATTGGGGAGGGGGGAAGTATCGTTGCACAGACAGAAGTTGTTCTTCTCACACATAGAGGTATTTAAGAGTGCTCTGAATACAACCCTAACAAATTTACTATGGCATAAGCTTTTGTGGACTACTACATCAGATGCCTGAATTGTTAACCCAAGTTAGCAGATACACACGGTGTGGGGGGGGGGGGGGGTGAGTGAAGGAGAAAGTCAGCAGTGAGGTAAGCAGCAGGGGTAGAAAGAAATGCAATGCAAAGGGTACAGACTGTGGCAAATATATTAATGCTTAAAGTTGTCACAGTAACAATTCACAAAGTATGGTTGATTATCATAAAAGCATCCTGACATTCGTAAGCTACTTCAACACACGCAATAGGACAAAACCCTGTTACCTTGATTTGGCTCACAGGTGACACAACTGAACTTAACAATTCAGCAGTTTTCACATTGTAGACTTTATTACACATGTGGCCCAAAAGCATATACATTTGTCAGACCCCTGAATCTTCTACTCAAAACACTGAATCAAATTAATGGACAAATAGCAGCTTCCACAAGGGTTCTCTCAAGAATAAGCGAATCAACGCAAATAAATGCTTTTCCTTATTTCAGGACTGGGATGAAATGGTCCAGTTTGGAACTGGGTCCCAGTTGACCAGCATATAAATATATTTCTAATAATCCAGTCTCTGGCTCTCTCATATATTTAACCTCACCAATTAGACTGGTCTGAACTATAGATTGAGCAAGTGTTACCTTCTTTCTTTTTTTAACATTCCAAGTTGTTTTAAGTTTGTTCCTCTGATGAACTACAAACCTCTATGTCTTGTTCTACACATTTTTAAGCAGGCTGAACTAGATTCTCAACCTCACTCTCATTATGTTACTCCTTGGGGAGTTTGGCAAGATGGGAATTAATCAGATACTGTACCCTTCATTGTTCAGCATTTGGTGCTGGGCACAGAAGGTGGGGAGGAAAGATTCTTCCAAAGGAAGGACAGAGAAACAGAATCTCAAGGAACAGCAGCCAACAGTTGGAAGCCCTAATCATTCCAGTTTTGGACACGAAAGAAAAAACTAGTTTAAGGGAGCGGGTGGAGGGAACGGAGAAAATCCACAGCGCCAGGGGGCAAAGAGCGCAAATGCAGAGTCACTGTGTGTCGAGTGGAGCCTACAAAAATAGCCCGAGGCTTTAAGGCAGACTTGCGGCACCGGGAGGTTTTTAAGAGGATTTGGGAGTTGAGGAGCGGAGTTGAGAGGTAGCCGGGAGGCCTCAAGACTTTCCTGAAAGGAACTCCAGGGGCTGAGCAACCGGTGCTGCTAAGTTCAGGCCTCCGCCGCGGACTTTAACCGACGTCCCTCCCGCCCGTGTTCACCAAACCAGGTGGTTATTACAGGTGTCCATGCACACGATGCATTCATACACCCCCCACACGCACCCTCTGTCGGTGCATAATGCTTATGGGTGGAACAGCGGGTGTAAAGCACGTCCGTGAGAATGTAGAAACATGAGCGGCAATCCCGGGTTAAACTAACCCGGAATAATAAAAAAAGAAACAGGGGCGCGTGTGGCCTTGTAGGCCATTCTTCCCCTTCCCCAAGGAAGGGTTATCCCAGGCGGCTGGGCGAGGAAGCCGGGCGGGAAGGCACCTGTTGAAGACAGTGGGGGGGGGGGGCGGCAGTGGCAGCGGGGCTAACTCGGGGAGGGCGCCCTATGGAGATGGTGGCGGGAATCAGCCGAGCGGCGGCGGCGGGCAACCCCCCGCGCTCCAGCTCCCGGGCTTACCCAAGTGAGAAGCGCCCCGCAGCGCCCGGCCGGGCCCGTCTCGCTCATGGCTCCGGCGCTGGAAGCCGCGGTACTCCGAGCGCCACGCCCCCTGCTGGCCTAGAGCGGCCCATTGCGCAGCCCGCGCGTGACGTCAGCCGCCCGCGCCCCGCCGTCGGCAGCTGGGGCGGAACCGGAGAGGCTCAGCCCCGCCCGCGAGGCACCGAGACGCTCTAGGACGAGCGAGGGGGCGTCAGGCGAGCGCTTATGACTGTATATGGCGAAGGGGATCGCTCGTGGGTGGGGTCGGTGCTTCACTGCTGGGGCGCGGGGGGGGGGGGACAGAAACCGAGGAGGTTCCGGGCCACCTGGGAGGCATGCCAGCTGCCTTGCTTTCTAAGCGTGTGGGCCGCTCGGTGGAAGTGAACTCTGCACATGCTCATGGTCACGTTTCTCTATGACTTGTCCTACACGTGTTGAAAAGGTATTCCAGGAATTCTCAGTTTTCCGGGCCGTTCCAGCTCCACAACAAGACGCAGCATACTTGCCGAAGACTGTAGTAGTGTGTGTGACAACAAACAGCCGACTTTCTTAACAGGGGAAGAAGATTTTTTAAACTGGATTGATGCAAAATGAAAGGGGGCGCTATGAGGGAACAGATGTTTCAGCACCCGGCGCTGCAGGACCACAAGCCCCCGCCGGGGGACAGCAGTGTGCCTTCAGTTGAGGCTCCTACCGTAGAGGAAACAACATGGGCGATGCCAGCTGTGCAAAGCTTGTGTATGTTTGTGTGTCTGTGTCTGTGATTCGAAGGAATAACTTTCATGCCTACTGCTGCCAAGGAGTTTCATTTTATATGGGCAAGAAGAAGGCGGAAGAACATTGCCTGTTTCATATCCCACCTGCTGAGGCTGAATCGAGAGTGTTGCAGTCTAAGGAAAAGGACTCAAATCCTATCTTACTCTTTATTCACTCTCCTTGCCCTGATGGGCCACACAATACTGCTAGGTAGCATTTATTTACCTGTGGTTCCAAAAGCCACACTGTTTCTGCTGTATAGTTTTGTTTTTAAAAATTCCCTCTTTGACATCCAAACTTATTTGCTGATCTACTCAGTCACAAACCACAACTGTGGTGTACAGAGAGCACAGGGCTACTGTTTTACTGGAAAGTAAGTCCCATTGAAAGGGACGCTGGTGGCGCTGTGGGTTAAACCACAGAGGCTAGGATTTGCTGATCAGAAGGTCGGCGGTTCGAATCCCCGCGACGGGGTGAGCTCCCATTGCTCGGTCCCTGCTCCTGCCAACCTAGCAGTTCGAAAGCATGTCAAAGTGCAAGTAGATAAATAGGTACCACTCCGGCGGGAAGGTAAACGGCGTTTCCATGCGCTCTTCTAGTTCGCCAGAAGTGGCTTACTCATGCTGGCCACATGACCCAGAAGCTGTACGCCGGCTCCCTTGGCCAATAAAGCGAGATGAGCGCCGCAACCCCAGAGTCGGTCACAACTGGACCTAATGGTCAGGGGCCCCTTTACCTTTCGTAAGTCCCATTGAACTGGTATGGACTAATTCCTGCATAGGATTAGCCAGCAGAGCCCATCAAACACCACAAAGTACCACAGAACAAAAACTAACCAAATGGATCCGGGGAATTTTATCAGCCTGGGGGCCACATTCTCTCACGGACAAATTTCTTGGGGCCACTTGCATTGCTGAGAGGGGCCAGAGGCAAGTAGGTAGGGTTATGGGTGTGATTCTTTGTCTTTGTACAGTAAGCCACATTCTAGGCATGCCAAAGGCAGAGATTTATATACACACATCTCTCTCTATCTAGGCAAGGGCCATTTTTACAGTTCAAGAGCACTTTCCAGCCAGGCAAAAACTTTTGAAGAGAGTGTGGAGGAGGGGCATGGCTTGGGGACAGTTCAGAAGATGGATAAAGGGCCACATTTGACTTCCAGGCCTAAGGTTCTCCCACCTGACCCAGACAGACTTGCCAGCTATCAGGAAATCCTCACATTTTAGGTAAGTCCTGGGTTTGGAGCTTGTTTGGTGTTTTAAGTTCTTATTTAAGGAAAACCATCTTGGGTGCGTGAAATATTTATTTGTTACACGTGCATATCACCTTTCCAAGGCACATAGCACTGTGTTTTTATCCCAAAGCAGCCCTGTGAGGTAGGATAGGCTGAAAGATTGCCGTTCTCTTATGGCCACCCAGTTTGCTTCATCATTAAGTAGTGATGAGACTTTTTGCTTCTCACACCCCAGTCCAACTCCTGCCTATTGTGCCACACTAGCTGCCGAGGAGCATTTGGCAAATGTATGCCTCCTCAACAGGAGCCTTGTGTTTTATTCTCTCACATCCCCCGCCTCATGCAACCGCGGAGATGAAAAACAAACTCCATGTGGGAAAGTTCCCAGCCGGGTTATTTTGGCTGCCTTGGGTGGAAACGTGTTATCGGCCTATGTGACTCAGGAGCAACTCAGACACCGTCTGCTCCCAGCTTCCCTTCCTGGGATGGCCTGGTATTAACCCATCCAGGGCTAGCAGGAGGTCAGTTCTGCTTCAACAAGCTTGCCCTGAGGCTGTAAGGAAGGAACATGGGCTGTTTTTGTCCATGTCGTGCTTCGGCTGGTTTGGGGTGGCTTTCAGTCTTGAGCCTCACCACTGCTCTCTGAGAGTTGATGTAGTAGACTGGCAAGGAGGAGTGTGAACCGTGACCCAGAGCCTGTGTGGTGGTTAGTGTGTTGGACTAAGACCTAGTAGACCTAGGTTCTTCAAATCCCCACTCGGCCATGAAGCTCACTAGGTGAGCTTGGATCATCATGGATCCTCAGCTTAACCTACCTCACAGGGTTGTTGTGAGGATAAAATGGAGTGGGAGAACCATGTACTTACTCCATGCTGAGCTCTTCAGAGGAAAAAAAATGTGGGATTGAAATGTAATAAATTAATTAATCCCCAGTTTGAATCCCTCCTCAGTCACAAACCAGGGCCTCAGCGGATTCTTGATCCCATTCCTCAACCCCATTCATTGTGTTTCTTTACAGCATTCAGCCCCAGCAGGATTGCCACCAGCTTTTTTTTTTTTAAATTCTCAGTCTAATTTGTTTTTATATGACATTTAGTTGTTTTTTTAATTCTAAGTTTAATTTGTTTTTATATGGCATTTTTAATATGGCATTTATCTTTGGGCCTTTCCCCACCCCCCTGTAGAACTGGCATTTCTCAGTCTTCTCCCTCCCTTTCCTAACCGCACTGTAATACTTCTTACTGTTCAGGCAAGTCTTGGCATCCTTCAGGGCTTTATGTTGACAAGGAAATCTGCCCAAATCCACAAATGGAGTGTCTAGAGTGGGACTTTCTGGCAGGGATTTCCTTGTACGCAAGGGAGATGAAACTTGCACAGCATGCCTTATTCAGCCTTGCAAATTCTAGTCAACTAAAATTATTAATCTGTAACATTTTTTTTTTACTTGCCCACCTGACCAGAGAGTTACTGGATTAGTGATTTGTGGTGTAAAAGAAACAAGTGCTGTAAACATCCCTTGCTAGTTGCCTGGAAGCATTTTTTACCGCAAGCAACCAGGTGAATGAGTAGTTACAAGCGAGCACAGAATCGTATTATTACTGCCCCTCCTCAGACATTCTCACACACCTTCTGTGCATGTTCACTTGTGCACACACTTTTGCTCTCATCTTTCTTCAGACACCATGCAAATAAACATACTTTGTGACAGCTGTGAGGATGCTCATGTTTTATAGCATGTTATAGACAGTACATACACTGATGCACTTTCCCCCATACCACTCAAAGACAAGACCTTCCACATTCTGCATCAGTTGCTCACAATGCACCACCACTCTCTGCACATTTGCAAAACATAAAAGCAACACTGTTTTCAGCCAAACGTGCACTGTGCTCTAAACATACGCTGTGCCATGCTTTACACTGAGTGTTCCTCACTCTCCACAAACACACCCACAGGCTGTAGTTAGTATACCCCTACATACTCCCACCTACCCTCTGCAGGCTTTGACAAGTCCCCCTATCACAAACCCCACACCACGTATATCACCCTCTCTGTGCACATATACACACACCCTGTCTCTGGCGTGCGGTTCCTTGGCAGCTGTTCTGCTCTAGGCACGTCCTAGTTGGAGAAGCCGCCCACACTTAAAAACAGATGATTTCACAGAAAAGCAAACAGGGGAGGCACAACAGGGGAGGAAGAATATTTAGGAATGGGAGTCAGAGGTCAGGAAAAGGGTCCTTAGCTGTCATTGTTTAGATACTTTGGCTGCTTTGAAGCAATCTCTCTGATTGTGGGGAATGGGAAAACAAGAGAAGAGGTTGGGTGTCTTAGAATATATTTATATAGCAATTCATTGCTTAGAACTGGTGTACAATTGCCTCTGAAGTGTGGTGCATTACCCATTCGGACAGAACGGAACAACACCCAGCTCTGGAACAGGAAGTGATTAATTCCATGAAGAGCAGCCAGGGAATTTTAGGGAGCAGGAAGAACAGAAACGGCTGGCTGGGCAATGAGCCAGAATTCTGGGGCTTGTACCCCAGCTCCAAGCCAATGTGTTTGGGCTTGGGGGTTATATGACTTTTGAGAACCAGGATACTCCACTCCCTTTGTGCCACAGTAGGATGCTAGGGTGAGGGCTGGTTCTAAGTGGACATAGGCACCCGCAGCCCAAGATCCCCCCCAAATCCACTCTCTTTTCTGTTCCCACTGCTTGGGCCTCAGAAGTCTGCAGCCAGCCCTGGCTCCTTACAAAACTGCCTCTCAAGCATCCCTCCCTCTCTCCCAACCAACTCAAGGCGTCATCTGTTCCGTCTGGTCTCTGCTTAGCGGTGGTATTCTAGCAGCTGGCAAAGCTGTAAACAGGCAGGTAGACAAGCCAACACCCCAGTGCTGAAGCCAAGTTGCTCCTACCTGGTCATTAACTCCCAGTTTGCTAATGACCTTTAATAGCTGCTAATTACAGCCTGGGCAAGGGAGGGACACAGCCAGGTGCCAGTGTCCAGATCAGAGAGATCCAGAGCATGTTTAGGGGCAAGGGATGCTGTAGGGCCGGAGAGGGGGGGAAGGGAAGAAGCAGACCCAAAGGGGAAAGAGAGAGGTGGAGAATGTGTGAGTTGGGGAAGGGCTGTGCCTCACTGGTAGAAGGTCCCAGTTTCAATCTCCAGGTAGGGCAGGGAGAAGTCCCTCTCTGAAGGCCTGGAAAGCTGCCTGTCAGCATAGTATTGAGCTGGATGGAGCAATGGTCTAACCTGGTATGAGGCAGCTTCCTATCTTTTTACGTCCCTTGGTGGACTGACCTTGGAGGCAGCTGTCCCAGGAGGACCCAGCTGAATGAGCCTATCACAGCAAGGCCTCTGCTTTAGTCTCCAGTTGGGATTTCCCAGCTGGCAGTGAGGGGCGGACAGAGTCAATTTGGGGCTGTCCCCAAGGTCAGAACAGGGAACTACATAAATGAACCAGCAATAAAGTCACCCACCCCATTTCTGGACCATTCAATGCCCCTGTTTAGGTTGGGATCTGCATAGGGCAGGATCTTGTAGTCTGAGATTAGCAGGTGTTGGGGGAAGGAGAAGAGGATTGCAGCAATGAGGCATGGACTACTTTCCCTTATGTTGAACAGGGTTGTTATTCTGTCAATCTGTCATATCTACTTTTGGAGCACCTCTAGGATGCACCTTTATCTGTCTATTGCATTTATATCCCACTGTTTTTCCTCCCCCCGAGGAGCTGAAGGTGACGTACATGGTTCTCCCTTGCCTCATTTACACCTCACAACAATTCTGTAAGGTAGGTTAGGTTAAGAGGCAGGGAATGACCCAAAGACCCCCATTGAGCTTCATGGCTGAGTGGGGATTTGTACCCTGGTCTCCCAAGTCCTAGTCCGACACTGGCTCTAACCACTATACTACACATGGGTGAGGATGAGATGGAGATGTCTTCCCGAATTGCTCCTTCCTTAGAGCCAAGAAATCCATAACTGTTTGGCCGCTGTGAAGTGGGAGAGCATTCGCAGTGAAATTAGTTGCAGCCAAGAGACAGTAAAATATGTCTTTGGGCTGTCCAAAAAACAAGAGTGCTTGGACTGGGATCAAAACTCTTCCACGCATCTCTCTCCTCCTCCTCCTCCTCCTCACCCAGCAGATGTTCTCACCAGAGACCCCTCTCCCACCCTTGCCAATGCCCACTTCAGAGCAGCCACAGCTCTGACCCCGGCTAGCATACAGAGCCTTTCCCGGCAGGCAAGTGGCTGAGCCCAGGGCCCTGCTGGGAAGGGAAGTCTGCTCTCTGTGACTCATTCACTGGGCGAGGCAATCCCCCCTCCCTTCGTGACCGCAGCCACCACCAGGCTGTAGTCCAGATAGCAGCGGGGAGGAGGGAGGTGAAACACAGCACGCATGCACGCTCGCACACACAAGAGAGCTCAACTCAATCCTTCCCTCCTTCTCTCTGTATACTTGGATGGCTCCCCTAGAATCCCCATGTGTTGCAGGCAGTGTGTTTGCCATAAGAGCTGTACACTACTTTCTAATGTGCACATACAAATGTTTGTTTAGGGCTGTGTGTGCGTGCGTGCGTACGTGCATGCATGTATACAGAGCATCTGGCCTTGAATGCATATGTGGTGTGTATGTGTTACAGAAGAGGAGTGGCATACAAATGTTGTGTTTTATTTTTTAATGCATCCTTTTTCTGTAACATGGCAAGTAGTGTGTGTGTTATGTCTGGCTGGGTTGCATATAGTGTGTCTCTGGGTGTACACACACACACCTTGGATTTGTGAATGGTGCTCTGTCACTGCAGCCCTGTTTTGTGCTTGTGGACTTGGATCCCCAAGTTCTCAGGCTGTGTACACGTGTATACATTTCTGAAAACTGTGCAACCGCTTGGATTTATGAGTTTTGTTGTATGTAGTACCACAAACTTCTGTCCATTTTGCCCTGTACTTCATTTAGGATAACTATTTCCATGGTATTGTTCATTGCCTATGCGTTACCTCCAGTGCAGTGTGTCACGTATGTTCTGTGACCGTGTGTCTTTCTGGGAAGTGTTGTTTTGTGTGGTTGTGCCTCTGTGGCTGTCGGGCTAAGTGCATCTGAGGCTTTGCTACAGGTAAAGGCAGGTGGTGTACCCAGTGACCTTGCTTCCTTCACCCCTTGCTGTGGCATGCGAAGGGAAGCAGTCGGGACTTGCAGTGGGAGGAGAACAGAGAGAGGAGCCCGGCTAGCACAGTTCCCCGTTCCCATGACAGCAAGGAGACCGTGAATTGGGACATATCCCCACACCCATTATGGCGCAAGTTTTTGCTTATGTCACACACCATTGCCATGGTAGCAGCTGCTTCCTTTATTGTCTGGCAGATCCCGGGACCTCAACAATGAACTTCCTGTCATGGGAGGGAAGGAGCTTCCCAGCTGGGGGTGGAAAGGGAAGGGGCAAAGGGGACTGCTAGGACCTGAGGCCTTTCTACCTAGAGGGCTTTGGGTTCAGCCAGCTGCATAAACCACGTACCAAACAAGATCCACTCCTCAAATTCTAGCCGTTTCCCACCCCCAATCACTTTTCTTCTGCCAATAACACAACATGTACATGGCTTATCCTCAGTGTGGTGTTCCTTGTTGTTTTGGATAGCCCCAAAGTCCAGACCCTTATGTCTTTATAGGTTGCCTCCCTGCAGGGAGCAGGCCTGGTGCCAGTGTGGAGCTTGATATTCGAGAACATACCCCCCACTCCCAGCTTCCCTCTCTTAACTGGGCTTGGTCTAGCACAGCTGCTGGGAAAGGGAGCGGAGCTGAGCTGACGCAGGGATAGTGTGTGGGGAGCAGCTCCCAGGCCTTGGAGTGCAGCCCAGTTTGAGTTAACCCTTCCCTGAGCCCCAATGCAGGATGTGCCAATCTGTGGGGGAGGCAGCACTTGCTTCCAGCTCTGTGGGCAAATGGCAGTGATTCACCATGGGATCCACCCACCCACCGTCCAGCATCCCCAGCTGTGTGCCATCACAATGGGGAGCAAAGAGTAAGCCACCAAGGGGGCAAAAGAATGGGGCAAAGGCAAGTAAATAGAAACTGAATGAGAAGCATAGTATGTTACTGGCACTTCCTAAAGAGAGAATGCTTCCACATCTCTTTGCTTACTTACTAGGCACATATTTGACATGGATCTAAGATGATTTAGAGGGGAAAGAGGTGTTCTATCCAGTTTTCAAGCCCTCGTGTCCCACCTTCTCCCACATCAGCCAGCTCTCCTAGCTGTGGTCTGGAATTGAATCAATATGTACACAGGGCACTTCCAAGTTGTTGCTGTTTTCAGGTGGGATTTGACCACATTCTAGTAATTATTCAGGTTGAGTAATTATAGTTGATTGAGCAGGGGGTTGTCTTGCGCAACTCACCTGCTTTCCCAAAAGATCGTATTTTTGGCGATAAAGAAAGTAATGGGGAAATGCACTTGGAAGTGTTGGATGACACTTGTTTTGATGCAACATCATCTAACCTCCCTATGAACAAATCAGAATGAATGCTCCTTAAATCAGGTCTGGGGAACCATTGACCTCCAGATGTTGGTAAACTACAACTCCCATCAGCATTAGCAATCATAGCCAATGACCCTAATTGATGGGGCTTGTACTTCAGCAACTAAGGGCCTGTTTAGGCACAGCTATTGTTCATGTGTTGCACAAGATCCAGGCATAAATGGCATTTCAACAAAAGGAAATGCTTCAGACCAGTAGTTTCCTAACAGTTCACACATGCAAGACAAACCCATCCACACAGAGATTTTCCTCGCTCCCCCAGTATTTTTATTATTTTAATTTAGTGCTGCCATAAGCTATATCTGTTATCTCTCAAAGTAGCATTTCTGTTGCAGGAGCATGATTTTCCCAGCAGTCAACCTGCAATATTTTGCCACTTGGGAAATATTATTCCAGCCCACCCATTGTGATTGTAAGTGGTGTGTGGGATATCATTAAGTGTGGCAGGCACCAAATGGATCGTGCCTGAATCTTTACAAAATTGTCTGTTTTTTCCCCGTTGCTGTACCACTAAAGAATAGAGCACGCATGTGAACCAAGTTTTTAAAATAAAATACTAGCAAGGATTCCCTGTCATAGCCCTGTCATTTCAAATGTTTTTATTTAGTGCTTGGAAGTCTGTGGACTTTATTTTCAGCCCCAGAGCATGAATCTCCCCTGTTTTTCTTTAACATCACAAACAGGAATATGACTGCCTTCCCTGCTACAGGTATCCCCTCCTTTCTCTTAGGTAGGAGCAGAATACTGTATTGTGATACTGACGCCTAATGCATGCTAGTGCAAATATAACACTAGTGCTAAAATCCTGTGCCCAATTTCCTGAGAGTAAGTCTGCTCAGTGGGAGGAAACTGATTTCTTGGATCCATATCTTCCCCAGGTTTGGTACAAAAACTATTTTGGTTGACATGTATCGGGAGAGAGAAGGAGCGTGTCCCTGTCGCTTTTCCTTGATGTCTCAGTAGTATCTGAAGAAGTGTGCATGCACACGAAAGCTCATACCAAGAACTAACTTAGTTGGTCTTTAAGGTGCTACTGGAAGGAATTTTGTTTTGTTTTGACTATGGCAGACCAACACGGCTACCTATCTGTAATCAGTAGCTTTCAGTTTCATTGGCCATATGGTGGCTTTCTGGGGTAACTGTCTGAATTGGGAGTTGATGGGTACTGTGGTGCTTGGGGGATATAGCTCAGTTCTGTGGATGGTCCTGTATAGAGTTTCTCAGGTGTTCTCTCCCATGTGCTTAACATGAAGCCACTGGGTGTGGTCATTCCGAGCTCTGTAGCACATTATCATCAGTACACTGAGATGGTGCAGCTCAATTCTCCTTTTCATCTTTGGCTGGTGAGGTGGCGGATCTGCTGAACTGGTGTCTGGTCATAGCAATAGACTGGATGAAGGTCAATAAACCTAAGCTCAGTCCAGACATGACCAAAATGCTATTAGTGGGTGGTTCCTCTGAGCAAAGGAACAGTCTCTAGCCTGTTCTAGATGGGGTCATACTTCAGGGTTCTCCTGGATTTGTTACTGTTAACTTCAGGCACACTGAGGTGGCCTCAGTTGTGCAGAATGCTTCCCCCCCAGCTTCAGCTTGGTAGCCTAGCTATACCCTTTTCTGGCCAGGAATAATTTGACTTTAGGAACCTACAGATTAGAGAACAAAAACGCCTGTACATGAAGGTGCCTCTGAAGATGGTTCGGAAACTGGACCATATGCAGAATGCCCAGGTCATATTGCTGTCTGAGAGTCGGCAGTTTGGCATGGCACCTGTCTTAGTACAACTGCAGTGGCTGCCTATATACAATTTCGAACCCATTAAAAAAGTGCTAGTTTAAACCTATAAAGCTTTATACAGTTTGAGATCCCAATACCTAAAATAACGCTTCTCCTGGCATGAAACTACCCAGGACCTTAGATAATCATCCATGGCCTTTCTCCTTATGCCTCCCTTCAAGAGAGATTTGGCGGGTGGCAAGAAGGCAGGTAGTTGTGCCCCCCATCCCAGTCTATGGAATGCTCTTCCCAGAAAGGCCCCCCTAACACCAACACTTACAATTACTGTATTCTTTTTGCTTTCTTCTTCTCCTGAGCATGTGATAGAATACGATGAGGCAATTGCCTTAGCTTATTTGTTGGGCATGTCCTGAGTTGTTGATAATCTTTTTGTTTTTGGAGGTCGGTGTGCTTTTTAACTTTGCTTCATATTTCTGATAAGTCACCAAGAATTAGACAACTAACAAATTACTTAAATTAATGATGAAGTAATCTCCTAGGCCCATGAGTCTGAGAATGATCAGATGGTGCCACCTACAACCCCCCCCCCCCCAATGATGCTCAAATCAGCTGGCTTTTTCACGTTACCAAATTCATACTAAGGCTTATTCCTATATAGACTTTTCTACCATGCTGTTCTAAAGCAACTGTTAATCAAGGAGGCATGCAACAATTAAAACCAACAAATCAGCATAAAATACTGTTATTTTAAAAATGTAAGGTGGACAAGCATGGCAGATAGTTGGGTGGTCGTCCACTCAGGGACAAGAGAGATAAAGAAACAAAAAACATCCTGAGAGAATTTTTTGCTTTCAGACCCCTTGCCTAAGAACTGAAGGCCAAGACTAGCTCATTTTCCTCTTGGCTCTTAAAGAAAAGAAGAATACCATCTGGGTTTTATCGGATCCTGTCATAACAGGCCTTGGGAAAGCCTTAAAGACCTATTTGTTCTCTTTGGCTTTCTTTTGAGCTGTTGCTGTATTGGAGGGCTGGTGGCTGGATAGTTGGTTTATTACAATCACTGGCTTTTATTAATGAACTGAGCAGGTTTCTGTACCTTCTCTTCTGTAAACAACATTGGGAGAGTTCACTCACACTCTTCAAAATATTTTAAATAATTGAAAATGAATTTCAACAGATTTTGTCCTGAAGCTGCAAAAACACACTAGGCTCTGCCTCAGCACTCACCCTGCCCTGCCTCATGTATTCAGTCCTGGAATCATTATGGAGTTCTGGATGCCAGATTTAAAAAAAAAAAATTATTTCAAGAGGTGGCAAACCAGATTCCTACACATAAGCGAAGAAAGGTGAACTCCGCAGGTAGACAGTCATCTGAGAGGATCTTAAAGCATGTACTCTGCTGCACACCTTCTGTGCAGGAATTTGGAAACCTGTGATGTTGCCTTACGCGGAAAATAGCAACAGTTGTGTGTTTTTGCAAATTCAGAGGCTGTTGGGGGGGGCAGGCCTTGTGTGTGTGATCCTACTCTTTCCTTGTGTATTCCAAACAAGAGGCTAGAAAGAGGAAGCCACAAGACCCCCAGAATCCTCTTCAGTTTCCCGGCTGAATGTTATTTTTATTATTTATTAATTCATGAATCATATTTTTAATGCCTGTCAAAGTGATTTACAAACACACTCACACACATGCTAGAAATAGTTTTAAAAACAGTACACACAGTACACCTACACCCCGGATATAGGTGTAAAAACAATGCAAAATGAACATCTAAGGCAGAGACTTTTTCGCCCAGCTGGAAAAGCAAATAGCAGCATGTTTGTTTGTCGTTGAGTGCATAGGTAGTGGAAAGCCACAGGCAATCCTAAAGCATGTGCCTGTGTAATACATGCATTTGTCATATAGTTGTAGAACGGGAAGAGACTGCGAGGGTCATCTAATCCAACTCCCTGTAATGCAGGAATCTTTTGCCCAACGTGGGACTTGAACCCATGGCCCTGAAATTAAGAGTCTCATGCTCTACCAAACAAGCTATTTGTCACATGCATGCAACCTCTGTGTCTTTACATGTACATGGAAGAAACATAATGTGCGAAGCGGCCCAAACGGGAAGCGGCAATTGAGAATGGATGTAGCAGCGACAGGGAATGAAAGGCATAACTTTTTGGATAGCAAGGGGTGGGTGTGGGGATAGGGAAGCTTCCCACTGAGTCGATCCAACTTCTTGTGCCCTATCCAGCTCCATCTGGCTCTGTCTGCACCTCCCTGCAGGGCCCCCTCCCCGCCCTTTGCAGCTGTGTCGCCTCCGGCTTGGAGCCATTTGGATTTTGCAAACTAAGCAAGGTCAGGCCAGGAGAAAATGTGGAAGCGACAGCCCTGGGGGAAAACTAGGGTGCTGCAAGGGCACTCCCTTCAGCGTCAAAGCCTCCATAGCTGTGCTGTTCCAGTGCCAGGAAGCACTGTAATTATTGGGGTCACGAGGCTATGCCTTTGTAATAGCTGGCTCAGTCAAAGCTTTCCCTTTTGCAAGCAGTGCGCCCCCAGTTGTCTTAAGGCGGCAGCAGGGTGTAGCACTCTGGCGAGAGGTGCCTGCTCCAGACAGCACTGAAACGCAGGCATTCGCAGCCATTCAGTTTGAGTAATTCCAGCCACCTCCTTCACTTCCTCTCCTAAATTGCCCAGCAGGATTGTTGTGTGGCAATTAGAGAGCAAGCTGCTCTCCGCCCCAGAGGCAGCTGCATCGCAGAGATCCCTTTATAAACAGCTTCTCATGCCCTAGAGAGAACTGTAAACTCAGCTCTGGGCAAGGAAGGCATCAGTGTTTAACTCAGTAAAGCTCTTTAATGTCTTCTGGAGGAAATGATACCGGACATTGTTGCCTGGTTCCTGCTTGCACACACAGAACTTCGCTCTGTCCTCTCTGGGGCAAGCCAGAATTGTCCTAAATTATTTTCTTTTCATCTCATACCTATCCCCAGTCTCTGTTTTTGTCTCTTTGGAGAATATTGCCAACCATCACCTCAATAATAATAATAATAATAATAATAATAATAATAATAATAATACCCCTCCCATCTGTCTGGGTTGCCCCAGCCACTCTTGGTGGCTACATAATAAAACATCAAACATTAAAAACTTCCCAATACAGTGCTGCCTTCAGATCTCTTCTTAAAGTTGTATAGTTCTTTATCTCTTTGACATCTGATGGAAGGGAGTTCAGTATCCTCAAGGATTTCATTGCACACAGATCTGGAAAGGTGGGTTTTACCATCCGTTTCCCACAGAATAGTGTAGGAATCAATGGGAACCAGGATTTCTGTCTTGGACAAAAGGGGGACAGACCTGAATCATAGCGCTGGTAGGCCTCCTTTAGACACACTAATTCTCACCTCCACCCATTCCTCATTCTCCTATTAGGGTGCTTGGGGACTCTCCTTCCCATGTACATTGGTAACATTTTTGTGTTATGCCATGCCAAGAAAGGGCATTCTCACATTCTGTAATTCAACTGTAATATATTCAGGCCAGCTGGAGCCAGGGATGAGGAACCATTTCAGCCCAGGGGCTACATTCCCCTATGGGCAAACTTCCAGAGACCACATGCCAGTGGCAGGCTGTGCCAGAAGCAAAAGAGGGCAGCGGGGGACATATGACCTGGGCAGAGGGGTGTGTGGCCTGGGGAAAGTCCTGAAGGCTAGAAAGAGAGTCCTGGAGAGCTGCAGTTGGACCCCGTGAGCCCCACCCTGAGCTGGAGCATTCATTTAGTTTTAAAGCATCTCACTTCCACTTTCTCTCTTGTACCAACAGCATCCACACATGCACACAAAAAAAGTGGCTCAAATGTGCTTCGTCATGTCAAAGCGCAGAGTATCTTTAGATTGAATCAGAAAAGTATTTGGCCGCTTGTGATTATTCAGGAATAGGACCTGGAGTGTGAAATCCCTTGAACTCCATTTCTGGGGTTGAGATCTGATTCCTAGAGCAGGAGGAAGCAGGGAGAACCAGAATGTCTGGGTTCTGTATGTCCTGTTCGGGAAAGGAAGGGGTTCTGGGTTTCCTAACTCTGTCAGTGACTCAGGCCGCAATCCAGTTATTCTAGACCATCTAGTTGCTTTTAATAGGGCCACTCCAGAATAAACGGTCTGTGGAATGAAACTTCAGTGTGTTCTTCCTCTCTTTGCTCTGTGTGCCCTGAGCCAGAATCAGTATCCTGTAGGAAAGTATAGATGAACAATGACTCCATGGTTCAAAATTATTGGCAGTGTGAGACCAGCCATGTGCTCACTTGATTCTTGTCCATTTAGGCTGATCAAAGCAGCCAGGGGAATGGGTGAGGAGAATGGTAAATGTCTCCTTAGAGAAAGACATAGTTCTGTCTAACCTTTGGATCACTGTGAAAAGACTACAACTGAAAAAACAAACACATTCTTTAGATCCCTCTGTATTGGATGACTACCCACCAGTCTCAGATTTGCCATTATTGGGCAAGTCTCCAAGTGGCACCTCAGTTTTGGTAAGGGGTTGTTTGTTTTTGATGAAATTGATTATTTAGACCCCTTTCTATCCTATTTCAGGCCTGGTTTGGGGGCTGAGACAGCTTTGGTTGCATTGGTAGGCAATATTTGTCAAGAATTTGACAGGCAGAGTATGTCCCCATTGGATCTGCTGAACCTCTCATTGATGTTCAGCTCCATGACCATAATATCCTTCTGGAATGACTGATGAAGTCTTGAGTTTAGGAGGAACCATTTTGCAGCAGTTCCACTCCTTCCTTGAAAGTCAGTTCGAAAAGGTAGAGTTGGAGAACTTGGTGCCTTGGCCACTGGGTTATGGTGACATGCAGGGTTAGATCTTGTCCTCCTGATTATATAAATCTACATGAAGCCACTGATAGAGATCATACATGAATTCAGGGTGCACTGCTACCAATATTTAGATTACTTCCAACCTCACTTCTCCTTTTCATCTAACAAAATGAAAGCTGTTGATGTTCTAAAATCAGTGAGTGGATGAGGGCTTTCAGTAACTGAAGCTTAACTCAGACAAGACAGTGGTGCTCCTAGTTAGAAAGGAGATGAATTCTGGAATAGGAATTCAAAGTGTTTTGAAGTGGCAGCTGTGGCCAGAAGTGCCTTTGGTCAGCTGAGGCTGCTGTGCCAGTTGCATCCTGAGGTCAGACCTGGCTACAGCAGCACATGCCTTAGTCACATCTAGGTAGGATTATTGAAGCACACTTTATGTGAGGCTGAGTGCCTAGCTGTTGGACACAGGGCTCCAGTACTGGGCTATATAAATCATTTGTGGATGTGAGATAGGGGAATTAAATTATGTGTTGCCTCTGTGCGCAAGTATGAATATGACCTGTGCTCACTAGGTGGTCTTACACAAGCTGTTATTTCTTAGCTTGTCTCTCCCTTCCCATTTGCAGAATGGGGGATAATGACACTGATATTTTTTTTAATGGATTACAGCTACTGTATTTCCATACAGCAGTTTATTGTGGACTCAGTGCTGCCCATCCATGCAAAGGTCTCTCTTTTTTGGTACAGTCCACACAACATCCTCATCAAAATGCCATCCAATATCCGCCCCCCCCCCATTAAACCACATTTACCGTTTCTGTGGGATTTTATTTATTTACTGGATTTGCTGCATAAACTGTAAATCCAGTTTAAATGGGGATATAATGCAGGATGGCATTTATATGAGGACCTTTGACAATTTGTATTTATTAAGTTTATATCCATCCATTCCTCCCAAAGGAGACTAGGGTGGCAAACACCAAAGTAATGGAACAGCTGATTAAAAAAAAAAGAAACTGTAAAAAAAATATCCACGCATGAGCAGCCCCAGACCACAGTAAACCATTCTGTGGAAGCACCTTAACTGCATGTGAAGCACTTTGAAGACTTGAAATCCCAATGCAAGTGTCAAGTATTTGTGTTGTAGCAAGCTCACAACTTACGCACATTCAACTTGTGCGCGTTCAGTTTTACACATGGGGGAGGATACGAAAAAATAAATAAAGTAGGTAGGGATCTGGGGGGAAATGACTTTGGCAATCCCACCTGCCATTGAACTCAATGTTGTTGTTGTTTTGACTATACACGATTTTGGCTTTAGAAGCAATCCCCGAGACGTAACCCCCACATAAGTTGTGGGCTTACTGTACTGTTCCAAATGCACTGGAAACCAACCAATGGGAACACCCTGCTGTACGCCCGGCTGTATATAGTGCACGTTCATAGGCAGATCCTGCCTCAGAAGGCCCAGACTGGCCGACTATTTCCTTGTCCTCTGGCTCTGTCCATCATGGTGTGGGAAAGCCCTGTGACTACACAGGCCTCTTGTTCTCGTTTTTGCATTGACATTTCTGTAAATTGGGGGGGGGGGGATATAAAAGTTCGTTTTGATTCTTAGCAAAGGAAACCTTAACCTCACTCCTGCTCCTCCTTGATGTATGTATAGACTGCAAGAGCACCTTCCTCCCCGTTTCCCGATACGAGTCAATGCGGTCTCCAAGTCATGTCATCTTCCCCTTATGTTCATGTACACACAAAACATTGACGGTGAGGAGGAGGGAGTCGGGGACGCGCCCGCAGATTTCCCCCCTTAGGAGCCCCCGGGGGTTGCTGCCCCCTCCCGCGGAAGTCTTTAGCCCAGGAGCGCGCGGCCTTACTCTC
Organism: Podarcis gaigeae; assembly: GCF_964106915.1. Classification (NCBI taxonomy): domain Eukaryota; kingdom Metazoa; phylum Chordata; class Lepidosauria; order Squamata; family Lacertidae; genus Podarcis; species Podarcis gaigeae. Next base: position 45,600,388 of record NC_139679.1, read on the forward strand.
CGGTGCGAGAGGCACTCTGCACGTGCACGTCGGAATTGCTCGCGGGCTCCGGGGTTACGCTCTGAAAAGCTTGTTCTGAAAGCTCGGCCAGTCGCAAGGCGAGGGTGTGTTTGTGTGTGTTGACTCTTAGCAGCCAGGCAACGTGGTTAGGGTCGCTTCGGCGCTGGGGGGGGGGCGACACTGGAGGGGGCTCTGCTCCGCGCTGGATCTGCGACTAGGACCGGGGAGGAGGAGGAGACGGCCCGCTTTGCCGCCCCTCCTTTCGGCCGTATTGTTAACCCCGGAGTGCCCGACCCCAAGGGACGTGGAGCCTGAGCGGATGAGGGGACAAGGCAGCTCCCTGACTCAGCACTTTCTGTGCTGCTGACTTGGGGCTTTCGGGGATCCCCGCCCCGCTCCCCGGCGAATGCGTCGGAACTGGCTCTGCCCCCGCAAAAGGGCAGCGGGTTCAGCCGGGCTGCGTGCGCGCGCGCGCCTCGCCCTGCCCTCTCCCCTCCAGGATGTGAGCAGGGTTCCAGGAATGAGGTTGAACCCGTTGGGCCGGTCCCCGCCTGGAGGCCCCGGAACCTCATTCCCTGGCGCTGAGCAGGCCGGACCCGGGAGCCACAACCTCTTCCCAACGCGCTGGCCCGGTGCCAGACCCAGCGGCTCCTTGTACCGGGCTTCGTTAGGTGGGAAAGATGGGCAGCTGCAGGCAGGGAACTTTGAAGGGGCTGGTGTGTGCCATTTCACACACACACACCCTTTCTAATTGACCAAACCCCTCGTTTATGCTTCATGATAACTTGGCTTGTTAAAGCTTCTGGGGTCTCGCCCGTTTCTTCAGGAACTCTGTGCTTTACCTTCTTATTTTGCCGTCACCACGCTCCCACTTTACAGGAGGAGAAACTGAGGCTGAGAAATCATGACTCACGCAAGGCTCCGTCACGCTTTGAGCCGCTCAGCAAACCCCTTGTTTGACGTGGGGCCTAGTTCTCAAGAACAGATGAGATGTAAACCTGTTTCCAGATAGTACTTTTCAGATTTCAAAAAGGGCTCACATGATGGAATGCTCACACGCTACTAAGTGTTGAAAGCTAGTGTGTTGGCAAGATCCCTTCCTTTCTCTGTACAGGGAATTTGGTGTGTGTAGGTGTAATGCAGTCATGTGACATGGCACCATCCTGACACCAGTTTACTATCTCATCTGCTGTGAGAAGTAGGGAGCCACAGTCAGCTTCACTTCCCTGGCAGTGGTACCCCTATAATATATGCATTTGTATACAAAGCTTGTTGCAAACATGCCTTGTATTTTTCAAACAAACAAACAAACAAGTATTTTATTTGTGTTGTTGTTTAGTCATTTAGTCGTGTCCGACTCTTCGTGACCCCATGGACCAGAGCACGCCAGGCACTCCTGTCTCCCACTGCCTCCAACAGTTTGGTCAAACTCATGCTGGTAGCCTCGAGAGTGGAGTACATTTTATTTGCACTCCGCTCTTAATCCATGGCTGGGATTCCTGCTGCTGCAGGTTCAGCATTCTATCTACTAGTGTTGGTGTCCAGTTTATGACGGACACCATGAACTTGGGTCTAAGGGGGAACTCATGAGATCATGAGGAGCAGGGCTTTGGTGGTCCATTGCTAGAGATGAAAAAATATATAAGGGACACTTGGGTGATTTGGTCTCTGTAGCCTCTGAAACTGGGTATTTCAGAATGAAAGAACTTGAAAATAAGGGGTATTCCCTCAAATCATAAGACATCTAGCACCTCTAACCTCTTCTCTCTGCCCCATTCTCTGGGGGCAAGAGCACTGGGAGAGTCAGTGGGGGAGGGGAGTTGAAGGATCTTCTGGAGCAACAGCCTCTGTCTCTGACATCAGACACTTCCTCTCACTCTCAACCACTTCCTGAGCAGCAGCGCATTATTTTCTGCTGGTCGACTGCAAAGTAGAGACCGGGCGTGGGGGGAGGGAATACATGCTTGCAAGCACATGGCAAGGGAATGGCGGGTTGGTTTTGCTGCATAGCCTCTCCTGATTTTCTACCCTGAAATGTAGAACTCGGAAATAAGAGTTCACTTGCACTCCAGTGCTCACGATCCCAGCCTCCCTCCCCCACAGCAGCAGGAAGTCTGGCAGCTGGAGTTCTCTCTCGGCTCTGCTACCGACTCCCTTAAGTTCCTTGGGAAAGTCCCTGACACTCCCTAGCTCTTTTCCCCATTAGCTCAATAAGAATAACAATAAAAAACGCTTGGAACCACCCATTTGATCTCTGACACGTTTAGGGCAGGGAGGTTTTAATGATTTTATCATTAGGATCCTTAATGAACATGGCAGGATTCTAGGTTTTGAAGCGGAGGTGATGTACTAGGGACAACTGCCAGACCCTTTAGCCCTATAGCTCTTGGGTACCCAGGTGTTCAGTGCTTGCCTCCTAGAACTGTCTGGAAGAGGCACAGGAAAACATTGGCAGAGGCTCTTGAGTCTCAAGGTGGGGCGGGGGGTTGCTGAGGGGAACCCATTCTTTGTGGTTCAAGGCTGGCTCTGACTCATACCTGGGCTAGAAGCTACTCTGCAAAGCTGACCCGACTATAATACCCCTTCTGGATTGTCTGAACTGTCAACCTGTCCTCACATAACCTGTCTGGGCCTGTGGTTTGTCATGTTCTAACAAGGCTATGCCATCCCTTTCAAGTGTCCTACCCTGACTGAAGCACATCCCCTTTTCTGACTGAGATTCTCACCATGTGTTTATGTTCTTCTCCATTTCTCTACCAGCATGTTTATCAGGCTGCTGGAGACTGTTGTGGTAGCAACCACAGAAACTACCAGTGAAACACCTTCAGAAATTGCAGGTTCCCTATATTTCTAGGCAGGATTGTGATTGTTAGAAAAATCTAACACGTTCTCTCAAATACCTGTGTCCCCCTAGTTTTTCCAAAAGCAATTCCAATTTTACAGAGTGACTCACCTGTAAATGTCATCCCTGCTCTCTAGGGCCTTCTGATACAGGTTATCTGAATCATGACTTTGTGCCTAGGGAAGACATCTAGAACTGAGGATCAATAGAACTGAGTGGAACTGACTTTGTCTAGAATATATTTCCCAGCTGGGTTTGGATGAACCTCTCCCTTTGGGGTAACACAGTGTGGGAAGGGATGGATGAGAGAAGAAATGGGGAGCCTTTGCCTCTTCCTATGTTGTTGTGCTATAACTCCCAGCATCCCTGTTGTCTTGGGCTAATGGGAGTTAAGAGTCCAACAACATCTGGAAGGCCACAGCATCTCTGAATTAGAGCCAGCTTCGGGTTACTGGGCCATGTGAATCTTCTGAACCAGGAGATCAAAACACTGGGAGACAATAGGTGTGATTCTTTGGAGAGAGTTGTGATGTTTAGCAGTATTTTGCAAACATTTAGGGTTCAGTTCACTCATGGGAGGAGGAGATTGTCAAAAAAAGAGAGAAAGAAAGCCCAATTGCTCTTTCCATCCCAGCCTGTGCCATCCCACGCAGCTGTCTCCCAGCTGTGTAAAGGAGTATATTTATAGGAAGGAGAAGTTGAGCAGGCCTTAAAGTCCCTAAAATTCATGGGTGTCGGTCAAGCAGAGGAAGAGAAAAAACAGGAGGAAGAAAAGAACATTCAGAGCCAGGGATCCTCACAACAGAATAAAATGACTTGCAGCGGCCCTTGCCTCCTAATTAATTAATTAACCCCAATTTTAAAAAAATTCTGGAGTAACTACTGTTTTCCTGGAACTTCACAATCAAAAATATGAATTGTACACACACACACACATGCTCTAAAAGTTGTATTACGGCTATTCTATATCTATCTGCCTATCTCTCTCTTAAAAACACATTTTTCAGCCAGCTCTTCAGCCAAAAGGGTTCCCAGAGCAGCTGACAAAGTTCACTAATAATTCATAATTCATTTACTGCAAATACGGGACACCCAAAGGGAAATAATGTGTGTTAAATCTGATCTTGAACATGAGAGTTGTCGATCCACCCTTGGATTCTTGCCATAGCCTAGCAAAAAACCAGTGCTACAGTTTTCATATATCTGGTTTTAAATTTCTAAAAGGAGGTGTTGGGATTCATTCCTATCTGGAAGTCTTCCTACCCCCACCCCATACTCTTTATCACAGATACCCAACATCTGGTTGTGGTTACATATGCTACAATGAGATATTCTATAGCTATGTACTCCAAACAAAGCCAGGGCTTTGGCACTGGAAACAGGTTCCCAAGCTAAGCCCTAATAAATCCTGTTATCCTTTCACTCCTTCTTTTGGTTAAAGGTTTGGTATTACGTGCACTTGGAAAAGTTCTCCATTTAACACCTTCAAGGAGTAACCCCCATTCAACACAATGGGACATTTCCAAGTAAACATGGTCAGGATTGTGCTGTGAAAGAAAAGGGAGGCTTGTAGAAGCAACAAAGCAACAAGAAGGGAAGTCCTCAGTTTCTGGGGGTTGGGAGGAATTGGCACCCTGCCTTAAAAATGCAGAGCAGAAAATCTTTAATAAAAACAATTTTTTAAAATGCAGAGCAGAACAGATGGACATGGCAAGCCAGGACACTGGGCTCTCAAGCATGGAAGTCAAAACTTGGGATAAAAAAAGGGGTTTGGGGGTGGAGAGGCATACAAAGATTAAAAGAACTGGGTTGTGGTTGGTGCTTCAAAGCAATAGTAAGAAGTAGAGACTAGGTTGGAAATACAAGATTTTAATTTTTTTATTGTTAATTTCTGAGCTATGCCAATTAATGAGCCTCATATTCAAACACACCATTCACATACACTGGTACCTCGAGTTACAAACACCTCAGGTTACAAACTCCGCTAACCCGGAAGTAGTATCTCGGGTTAAGAACTTTGCCCCAGAATGAGAACAGAAATTGTGCAGCGGCAGTGCGGCAGTAGCAGGAGGCCTGATTAGCTAAAGTGGTACCTCAGGTTAAGAATGGTTTCAGGTTAAGAATGGACCTCCGGAACGAATTAAGTTTGTAACTAGAGGTACCACTGTACTCAGACTTAAAAGTGATCAGAATGATGAGAACTTATCTGCACCCAGAAGCTCACACAACCTATTTCTGGCCCTTTCTGCTGATAGTTCAACTCCTTAGCAGTTAGAGTGTTCTTGACTATTCTGTGACTCTTCCGTCAACTCAGCCAATAGCAAAGGGGGCTAATTGCTTTGACATCCTTGCTTTTGTGACATCACTGCAATTCAGACACGGCTATGCAGTTCTAAAGGACAGCAACCTAGGTACATACTGTAAATCTTCATCTTTGAGGGGGGGCTGAATCCTTGTGTCTTGGGGAAGGAGTTGGCAAGTGTGGGGTGCATAACAGAATGAGGATCAAGAATTTTGTGGCTAAGCAGATTATAGGAAGCCGCAGTCCAAAACAATGGGGAACCGCTGGAGTAGGGGATGGTGGCAGGACTGCATGGGACTCAGTTCAGGCTTGAGGGTTTACCTTTTATAGTGTTTGTTTCCCCTATAATTAGCCAACTGTTCTTGTGCATTGAGAAAGCTCCAGGTGTGGCCAGTTAAAGGGCTTTAAGTGCTGACTCAGGCTTTGCCACCCCCTCCCCCTTTCTGTCCCCGAGATGCACTGGTCTGGCCAGTCTGGGTGCCAGGCCTCCTATTGTAGCAAAGCTTGGAGACGACGCCAACCTGGCGCCGTGCTCTGCCCAGCCCTGGCTAGCAGGGAGGCGGCTCTGGCCCAGATGCTCCTGCAGGGGCAGGTTTCTCCAGGGTGGAACGTGCCTGTGTGGAGAGAGGCTGGGCTGGAGACCTGGCGGGATGGATCCTCCTCTGGGGAAGTATTTTGCATACCCACTGGCTTCTCTCAGCACCTTGGTAGAGTGAGTTGCCTCCCAGCGAACAAGCTGTGAAGGCCCATTCCCTTTGGACCTGACCAGCATCCCTAAACGGCTTTCTCTGTGAGCTTATGCTCACATCTGTCAGCAGGTCTTCATTCTGCTCTGCAGTCTGCCTGCGCTGAAATCTTGTGCCTTTAACAACAGAGGCTACAGGCATATGTTCAGCAACGGAAGCTTCCCCACTGTTGGATCACATTGCTAGGTGAAGCTGCACCTACGGAAGCTGTTAAAGGCACAATGACAGTAAACAAACATTTGTGATTGTGATATAAGAAATATCTTTGATAACTGAACCACAATATAATTTGTGGTGAATTACATCTAACTATAATTTTTTTTAATGTATTTTTTATTAAAGATTTCTTGGTTTACAAAAGTATTTGCAATGTCTCTTTTTTTCAAGTTACATTTTCTACAGATAGTTTCATTTGTTGAGACATTAGTGTTACATTAGGAATATTATGATTATTATATTATATATTATAATAATATTATTATTATTAATATTATTAATATTATTTATATCCCGCCCTCCCCAGCCGAAGCCAGGCTCAGGGCGCCTAACAACAATAAAATAATACAACAGAAGAGGGGGAAAGAGGTGGGGGGGGGGCATGGTGAGTGGAGTTGGGTGGCTCGCCAAGTGATTTGGGGCCAGTTTTCACTCTCGGCCTGGCCTACCTCATAGGGTTGTAGTGAGAATAGAATGGGGAGTAGCAGTACTGTGGACACCACCTTGAGCTCCTTGGAGGAAAGGTTAAATACAAATGTAATAATGAATGAATAAATAGCCCACCTTGCTTCCAAAGAGCATACGTGATCCTTCCCCTTGCCCATTTTTTGTTGTCACAACAGCCCTGAGAGGAAGGTTAAGCCAAGACATAGTGACTGTTCTGGGGTCGCCTGGCTGGGGGGCAGGTGGTGGATTTGAATCCTAGCATTATAGAGCCCAATCCTGCACTCTTATCACTGCAACACACTGGCTGTCATATTGTACCTTTTCTGCATTGCGTGTGCGCAATGTTTTTTTCCTTTCTCTCTCTGCTTTAGGGTGACTGCTTCTTCCCTGTTTTACTGCATTGGACTTACCTGCAAACTCAGGATATCGCCAGATCTACCATGTACAAATGTAGGTGTTTAACAGGCAGTATGAACAATACAGGAATTAAAGAATGTTTACAAAAAAGAAAAGAATGAAAGTAGCCTTGTATGTTCAAACAACTGCCTTACTACATTGTTTGCTCATGCATGTCTGGGTTTGCCAATCCCACCCCCCCCACCCCACCCCCTGGACAGAGCTCCTGTGCCTTTAATAGATGCATGGCAGATAAAAATTATTGTCTTCCAGTGAAGACTTGGAATTTCATGAGAATGTGGTAGGACCCTAGAGATCCTCCACTCCAGTTTCTACATTGTGGTTTCCTAAACTTGGGTCTCCAACTGTTGGACTACAACTCCCATCATCCCTAGCTAGCAGAGCCAGTGGTCAAGGATGGTGGGTATTGTAGTCCAAAAACAGCTAGAGACCCAAGTTTGGGAAACCCTGTTCTACATCCCCTTCAGCACTGCCTCCTCTGCCTGAAATGTGCTTTTAAAATTCTGGATAAATCACAGGAGGATGTTGGAGGGGTGGTTCCGTTCTGCCTACTGCCCAGTTTGAAGGGCTGGTGGGAATGGCTCTTGCAACATGAACCCATGCCTCATTGCTGTGTGAGTCAAGCACAGGCAGGGCCAGACCTATTGTAAGCCATAGTAGGGTGGCTGTGTCAAGCGGCAGAGGGGTGGGGGTGGGGGAAGCACCACCAAATGTCCTCCGCACTATGATTGCATGGCATGATCTAAGCAATATGAGGTTTCCAGATCCTGGGTGAAATACTAAATCCTTCTATGCCAGTTACTCTCAGCTATTTCTTTAATAATAGTGGGAAGAAGTTTTTATCTCCGAGAAGTATTGCATTATTGATACGAGCCTCGAGTCTTTAGCAGCATGCAGTGGCGTAGCATGGGTTGTCAGCACCCGGGGCAAGGCAAGTAATTTGCGCCCCCTAACCCATGGATTTGCGCCCCTAAGCCGTGGATTTGCGCCCCCTAACCCTAACCCCCAGATGTTGCGCCTGGTGCGGCCGCCCCCCCCTGCACCCCCCACGCTACGCCACTGGCAGCATGAGTCTGTGTGAGTGGCTGTTCTTCTTTCTCTCCTGCAAAGACACTATTGCTTGGCCTGCCCTGCTTCTCAGGACTTTCTTGGGATAATTCCAAATATCCCACTTATTGACTGGCTTGGAAATCATCTTGATGATAGATTATATATATATATATATATATATATATATATATATATATATATTTGCTTTCGTAGATTTTCACGGGTACAGGAATGCAGGTTTTGGTGTCCTCGGGTGTCTTCACCAGCCTGAAGATGACGAGTGAGACCTCGTCGAAACGTCGCCTAGACACCCCAACTTTTACACGGGAAGACACCCGAGGACACCAAAACCTGCATATATATATATATATATATATATATATATATATATATATATATATATATTGTATGGCTGACTTGTATTTGGTATGTCCCCTCCCCTCCTTTTTGTAAATATATGTTCAGTCGCTTCAGCTTTTGTTGCCACTGACAGCTGTTGAAGGGGATCAGATAGAATTTGGCAGGACATGTTGGAGGTGGCAGAGCTGGATTGCATTGTTCAGGTTCAGCAGGCAATTTTCATATCAATACATTTGTGGGTTCGAAGGCAGCCGTAGAAAGAATGAGCCAATCTTGGAGGATGAGATCTTGATCCTGGAGTCTCACATTCAAGTTTGGCCATTTGCAGATTCCCCATTGAAATCTTTGTGCCAGGGAAAGGAGGAGTGTTGGAAGCTATGGAGCTGCAGCTGCAACTGTTATCTTCTAAGAGTGCAATACACAGTTTAATCATGGAAGAGTATTTTCCTGACAACACTAAGTTCTAGAAACTTAATGCTTTAAAAATAAAATAAAAATAAAACCCCAGGTGTCCTATCTATTTAATCAGAAGAGAAGTGCCATGCATGAGATGGGTGAGGAAAGCTTACATTCTGACAATGAGACTATACTTTTAACACTTGGGATCTATCTCATATACAGCATCCCACTGAAACCACTTTAAAACTCCTCAGCAGGAAGAAAAACAAGCATGCATTCTCATATAGACTTTGGGTGGAGGGCTTCCCACAAACAGGTTTTCATTCTTCTCTGCCTCGAAAGTATCCCACTTGCTTTTTTAGGGGGAAGGGCAGAGGCATGCATTGCTGCACAGGCTGAGTAGGAGGCAGACGGGCACAGCCCTGGGATGGGCAGAGACACGAAATGCCAGGATTAGAAACTCCCTGCCCTTGGCACTAATCCCTAACTGTTCAGAGAAGCCATAGCTTGGCCAAGCCCCTTCTTCACCCACCCACCCTCCTCCTACCCTGAGTCTCTGAAGACAGTGGTTTGTTTTTTTGTATGTTATGTGGGGAGGGGCATATGCAGATCTGTAAAGAAATGGCTTGAGGTCGTTGGAGTCAAACAGAGCCAAAAAGAACCAGGCTGAGATTGGGTTGGAAAAGCTGTATCTGGCTGATGGAGAGGGACATAGAAAGCAGGTGCAGAAACCAGCACTGGATGAGCAGTGGGGTCTGCTGATTAGAGAGAGCTAGAGAACAAAGGAACATTTTTTACATTTGGCTTCGGATTTCTGAGCCTGGTTGAAAATTGAGAACTAGGATCCTGTGGAGTGAGTTGGGTCTGGTTTTGAGCAAATTGGAACCAGCTTAATATCCATCTTTCAGATTTCCAGCTGGCTGGCAACGTAAAGGTAGCATGCTGCTGGCTACACCCAGTGCCGCGAGTACATTCTTCTGGGACTCTGTGCCCTGTGGCCAGGCCTGGCTCTGTTACAGCCTCTCTCCTGATAAGAGCCCTACCTCTGTCTCTGTTTTTATGACTGTCTGGCGTTTAGTCCAGACCAGGTTTGTTTATTTCTGTCAGAGACCGTTCAAGTGGGAGTCTCCATATGCATGTCCCATTTGGAGAGGGCAGCTAAGGGCTGCTGGCTGTGGTGAAGCCCGTGCGTGAGCACAGTTGATCCTTTTGTAGTGCATTCATCCATGTACAGGTGCCAGCCATAACCTTCCCCATTTCAGACACTCCCCAAAGGCAGAAGAGGTTGCTACATTCCTCTCTCCCTCTGACAGCACATGAGCATCTGTGTAGAGGCTGCTCTGTTACAGTAATCGTGGAATAAAAACTCCTGTCTCTGTAGTTCTGAACTTTCAGTCTTCCAAGCTGAGGTTGCAGGCATGTGTTAGTTGCATTGTGGGTAAAAACACACACCCTGCTGTTTTGCAGCTGTTTGCCAGCAACATAAGTCTTCAGTTGATCTCTGTGTTTTTTATTTTCTTTCTAAAAGTGGATTCAAATCCCTACTTCACTAATAAGGTCATACTGGAAAAATCACCATTTTACTACACAGTGTCTGATTAACTGTGCAGTCTTATGCATTGTATTCAATGGGAGTTACTCCCAGGTTAAGTGTATATGGCAGTGAAGGGTTACCTGCAGCCTTGACTTAATTTTACATGAGTAACAAGGAGGGGAAGGGGAAGGGGGGGAGAGGGAAGGAGAACTCGGCCTGCTTTTGGCTCAGGTCCCAACAAGATTAGTGTTCGGCCAGCAGCAACAATGACTGAAGTGGAGTACCTGGCCTTTTTGAACAGAGAGCTTAGTTGGAGACGAGTGCTTGCCTTATGTTTGGGAGGCACCACTCCCTGCTGTCCGAAGAACAGTGTGTTAGGGCAATTCAGTTCAGACAGGACACAGCATCCACATGTAATAAAGGCTGGGAGGGGGGCAGGAGTGAGAGCCAAGGGTGAGTCACAGCATTTCAGCTGTATAGCATTGCTGGCCCCTTCTCTAGTTTACATGTGTGGGGCGCCTGGCCCCCCTTGTGGTTGGAGTGGAACATGGGTTGCTGTTGGGTGTGTCTGGAGTTCCAAAGTGACCTGCCTGTTGAGTCCTAGGCTGGAAAGCGCTATCAAAGTGCTCAGGTTCCTCTCTGTGTTCTGGTGCCGGCGTTATATTCCAGTTATCATCAGGGAATGTTCTATCCTCGCTTGGGGATTCATCCTAGCTGAGGTAAAATGTCATTTGGGACAAGATATATATAAAAAAATATGACGGGGGAAGTATATTCACAAGATATGCTCTCTTACAGTAAAGTTAAAGGAAAGCTATTTCAGGATCAAAAAGCTACATGGGTATTTCCAGTAGTCACTTAATGTTTCTTCTGGATTTTGTTCTTTGTGTAGAATAATTTTGAGGGTTCTGATATGGCAGTTCATTGGCACCTGCTGTGCCTCTCTGGGTGGCAGAGCTGTCCCAGTCCTGATTATTTCCCCTTCCTCCTTTGGATAATTCAGCGGGGGCGGAGGTGGGTGTTATATTTAGTGCTTCCTATCCAATGATCCCAAAGGGCTTTCCACAGATGGGGAAGCTGAGGCCACAGTGGGGAAGTGAGTCACTCAGCTTCAGATGCTGAATCAGTAATAGGCCCAGGAATAGAACCCAAGAGTCCTGACACCAAACTCCTCCCAAAATCTGGATGGTCTCATTCCTTTATCAGAGATTGCAAATGCTTCAATCTGTTCCTATGTGTGGTTTTCCGTTTTCAGAAGGAAGTCTCAAATGGGGCTCGCTCACAAGTAAGCCAGTATGAGATTGCTTAAGGCTGTGTTCCTCTGTCTGCTGACTTTGTAGTAGCTCCAACTATACAAAGTGGAGTTTACTGAGTAAACAAACGTAGGATTGAACTGCATGCAGGCATACATTAAAGTCTAGCTGAATTTGGTTTTTATGATGTATGCTTTGAATCCTACAGATTTAAATGGGGGTTGGGGGTCTATTAGGCTGTATTGTAGGCATCTGTCTGTCCTGAGATACATAGACTGCACTGCTGGAAGAGAAGTCAAACCATTGTATAAGAAGCACTGAAGTGACCTCCCTCCCCCCCAGGGTGCAAGCTTGGGCAGTGTGTATGGAGGTCCTGGACTGCCCAGATAACAGGACCCCAGTCTTGGCCTCACTGATGTGATCCAAAGGAAAGCAGAGCAATCCATTTTGCACCAGTTTGGCTGCAGGAGTTGCTGGAAGGAAGTATACAAGGCGCCATCCAACTGTCTTAGGGACTCCTCTCCAGATTTATGTAGGGTTTACTCATCCTTTTCTTCTCCCATAGATATCCTGCATACCATACATTTAAAGTGCACAACTTTCCCCAATGAATCCTGGGAATTGTAGCTCTGTTTGTATAAACTACAGTTCTCAGGATTCGGGGGCGGGGGGAGCTCTTTAAATGTGTGGACACAACCATAGAGTTTATTATACCAACTGCATTAAGGATTGGGAGACAACCATACACATACTTTTATGGAAGTTAGTCTAATTGAACTTAATAGGACCTACATTTGAGCAAACATATTTAGGGTCAAACTAAAGGAGTGGTCCTATTCTTAGGGTTGTATTCAGCTGAGTTCTGCTTAGAGGAGATCCATTGCAGCTTTTGAAGTTAGTCATGCCCATTAATTTCAATGGGTAGGACCAGACTGTTTACCTGATAGTAAAGCCAATGGAACTCAATGGGTCTGTCTTCTGAGTAGATATGCATGGTTCCTATAGGGATAAAGAGTTCTTGAGTTAACTCAGGCCCAGCCACTTTACAGCTTTCAAGTTCAGAGTCATCCCTTTCAATTGTGCCTTGGATAATTGTGGACTATACCAAGAACCACTACTTTTCGATAGAAAAATGGTTTGAGTGAGTAATGGTAAACCATCCCAATGGCTCAGTCAGGGATACCAATAGCATTTTCTAGGCCAAGCACACTAGATGAGGATTCAGACCAGGGCCAGATTTGCGGTAGCTTTGATGAGCCCTAAGCTACTGAAGGTAATTGGGCCCTTTATATGTCCAGCTGTCCTTTGTCAACAACAAATTGCCACTGTTTTTTATGTTGAATATATGCTATATGGTAATTTGTGGACCTAATAGGTATCTAAAGCCATTTGCACATAACAAAATATGTATTTTATCAAAGTAATTGTTGAACTGAAATACAATTAAGAAGAAGTATATTAATAGCAAACCAGTGATATTTTAGGGAGCAGGCTAGCAGGCAGGGCCCATTGCTTACATCATAGGAGCCTACATAACACAAAACAAAACACTGTTGCTGTATGTAGCTTTTATTTTATTTATTTTTTATCTTATATTTTGGAAATGTAAATCCAGTGTTTTTCCTTTAATTTTTTTGGGGGGCCCCCAAGAGAGTAAGGCCCTAAGCTATAGCTTGTTTAGTCTATACGTAAATCCGGCACTGATTGAGACCTCTGGCCCAGTTGTGAAAGAGGATACAAATTTGCATAACATTTTCACATGCTTCCTGTGTATGGCAGCTTGCATCCTCCTTTCCAAGTGGGGTGGAGAGCTCAAAAATAAAAAGGGGCCATGTGGAACTGAAAAGATGTCTGATAGACAGAATGTAATCAGGTGAAACTTTCCCCATCATTTTATTTTGATACTAGAAAAAAACAACCTGTTGGATTCCTGCCTGCCACACAGCTCTAAAATGCAGAAGAACCCTGCGCTCCCCTAGTGCGAACCCTAAATCATGAAAACAATTCAAGTTTGATGAGCTGTACACCAGCTATGTTATTGTATCTTTTTTCCATCAGTGGTTACTGGGCTGGCAATACTACATTCATTCCAAACCAGGTATACTTCTGATGGCAGTTAGGAGGGGGCAAGGGGAGGTTAAAAGAGATTTAACATTTACAGTAATCAAAAGTTCAGGTGCCCATGCTTCTATAAATTCCAGATTAAATTGTCAAAAAGCATGTAGTGTATTCTAAGAGCATTTGCTGTGATTATTTTTTATACCTCATAATCACTACACTAGGGTTTACAGCACAGGTCAAACAGCCACTCTTTTCTCTCTCCCTTTTTCCTTTAAGTAAAAAGGATTTAAGTTTTTAACATGAATATATCCACAGTGGTACCTCTGGTTAAGTACTTAATTCATTCTGGAGGTCTATTCTTAACCTGAAACTGTTCTTAACCTGAAGCACCACTTTAGCTAATGGGGCTCCCACCACCACTGTGCGATTTCTGTTCTCATCCTAAAGTAAAGTTCTTAACCCGAGGTACTATTTCTGGGTTAGCGGAGTCTGTAACCTGAAGCGTCTGTAACCTGAAGCGTCTGTAACCTGAAGCATCTGGAAGAAGTAGAAGAAGAAGAAGAGGAGGAGGAGGAGTAGTAGTAGTTTGGATTTGATATCCCGCCTTTCACTCCCTTTAAGGGGTCTCAAAGCGGCTAACATTCTCCTTTCCCTTCCTCCCCCACAACAAACACTCTGTGAGGTGAGTGGGGCTGAGAGACTTCAGAGAAGTGTGACTAGCCCAAGGTCACCCAGCAGCTGCATGTGGAGGAGCGGAGACGCGAACTCGGTTCACCAGATTACGAGACTACCGCTCTTAACCACTACACCACACTGGCTCTCAACTGTAACCCAAGGTACCGCTGTATTTTTGTGTTATACCAGCAGCAATAATCCATCCCCAGGAAGCCCTCCATGGTTGTAAAGTAACAAACTACCCCTACCCAACATGTTGTTCCTACAATCACCTTATCCCCCACAATCACCTTATCCCCCACAAAACCCCTGCATTTCCTAGAATTAAAAACAAACCCAATACACCAAGGGACAGGATAACAACACTAGCCTACACTGCTCTCTTTCTCATCACCCCTGCCCCAGCAATATTAATACAGCAACACTGGGTTACTCAGCAGGGCTGATATAACCTGTGTTTTCTCAGCCATAATAGCCACAATCCTGCCATACAGATATACTAATGATGGGTTTTATTTTTATTTGCACTAGCAAAGTAATTTTAAAATAATGTTTACTCAGAAAGCGCGCGCATAGTTCTTAAGAGTGAAAAAGCACGGTCTCCTCTCTTTGCTGCTTTTTTGTTTTTGGATGGACATGCACAGCTATATTTAACTCTTGGATTTCTCAGTTATTTTTTTCTGGGCAACAGTCGCTTCTCTACCAAGGAAGATGGAAAAATACAGCTTCAGAATGAACCAGGAAGTGTCTTCTCCATTGTCTGGATAAGGGATGTCCTGGGTCATTTTTGAAGTCATTTTTGGACCTTCTTCAGACTTGTATCACTCTAAATTTCTCTCTATCACTAGTCAATCACATCTGACTTCACCCATTGGCTAAAAACACTGAGAGATGAGAGCAGGCTTTTTCCTCATAGTGCAGTTGTTTTGAATGGTGCCTGTAAATTTTGCTTCATAGTGTTTGTTCCAAAATGCTGAGAGGCTAAATTTTAAAAAGAAAAGAAAACTCAGCTGCAGGCCCCACCCTCTGGCTCTGCTCCTGGTACAAATGTACCACCTGCACCCTTATCTTGGTGGCCATAGGTTAAATGGAGCCATGTAGCAGAGTACAAATGGCAAAATAAAGAACCAAATTCCAATTCTTTGAAAAGCTAGCACCCTGTGGAATGACTTACTGGTGAAACATAATCAATCACAAAATATATAATGCATAGTTAGTTTTTAGGCTGTCGTCTTAAGTGCGCTGTAGAGCCATTCCTATCGATTGTAATTTTTTTTTAAAGGCTTGAAGCCCTAATGAAGAGCAATTTAGAAATGTAATTAATGTACTGAATGCCAGATTCGCACACAAATGAAGTTGACAAGTTAACCTATACTTGGTCACTAACGCAAAAAAAGTTCAACTGCGGTTTTGTCTTGCATGCATTGGATTGAGTCCAGCTCCTCTGAAAGCAGCGGGTGTTTGGCTACTGACTGCAATAGGAGAGGAATTGTGCCTTTCCTTTGGAGAGCTCAGGGTGAAGACGGAATTTGTAACTTGGGTGTGATGGTACAAAAGTGCTGGGTTGACATTTGATTCAAGCATTCATTGCAATATTTGAAATAGGTTGCTTCTGAGAATCTCATTATTAAAAACCTGAGAGGAAAACAGAAGAGAAACCCATACTGCCTGGAAAGCTGCCACTAACCAAACCTCCTCAGATCCGCACTGCTACTCAGCCACCCACATTTCATCATTTTAATTGTGCTCCCTCCTGCCCTTATTGATTGTGCATTCAGACAGACAGCTCTAGCACATTCATGTAGTAAGTTCAGATAGACATTTTTTCCAAACCTGATGTAATCTCCAAAAGTGCGCAAATATAAAATGCAGTTAAATGATGATGCCACTTCATTCATCCACCTTCCCCCCCCCCGCCCCCCAATATCTCCATGCCAACAATACCAAGCAACCAGTTGTGTGGCTGCATAATCTGCCCAAGTCCAGCTTGTCCCTTGTGTGGAAAAGAGGTTTCAGGGGATTCAAGGGTGCACGAAAGGTCCCAAAAGCTAAGGCTGGGATCTAGCATGAGGAGCTGTCCAAGGTTAGATTTACCCAGGATGTTGGAAGAGCCTTTCAGGCCTTTTGGGAAAAAGGAATTCTAAACACCAGTCCCTCTGATAGGCAGTTCATAGGACTCTTCAGGAGTGAAATAGCTATGCACACTATTTAAAAAAAGCAGAATTCTTGTGTCTTCTTCTTCTTGGTCAACAGTGCAGTATTTCAATGACTCCAACTTTTTTAGTAGGTGTTGCAGCTCTTCCTGGATCCTTACCTTCAGCTGTTCCATCCTCTGTTCCTGTTCCAGATTTCCTTTGCCCCACCTTCTTTGTTCCAGTTCTTCATGTACTTTGGACTGTATTATTGGTTATGATCTGTGTTGTGGCCTTAAACTCAGACTGCACTCTGGGTTTCTTGGAGTGTTTTCCTCAGCCTGGCCTGTTGCGCTAGCCTTGATTTATAGAAATGTACCTCCAAACCAATACAGCCTTGACAAGTGGAGCCTGAAATCCGAAAGTGTGTGAACCCTACACATTATAAAGACTATATCAGTACTTCATCCAGTCTCCCTTTTGGCCCCTAATTTCTCCCTCTGCCTCAAACCACTCCTCTTCCCTCCCCCCCAACCCCCCCCAAAAGCACTATTTGATGCCCTGTAATACTTTTTTTACAATTGTATCACACTGTGGATCAGTAATCTTTTATTCCTGTGCTTTACATGATAAACAACAGCTCAAAACCAAAACCAAAGAGTACAATCTTAGTCATACAGAAAATGCATAGTCCTTAC
Organism: Podarcis gaigeae; assembly: GCF_964106915.1. Classification (NCBI taxonomy): domain Eukaryota; kingdom Metazoa; phylum Chordata; class Lepidosauria; order Squamata; family Lacertidae; genus Podarcis; species Podarcis gaigeae. The sequence continues at coordinate 45,617,520 of NC_139679.1, forward strand.
CTTTTATTTGTACTCAGTTTATATGTGGTTCTAAGGAAATTACCACATTTGTCCCTATTGACCCTTTGAATAGGGACTTTTGAATGCTTTTGCTTTATTAGAAATGCAGAAAAGGTAAATTATACTTCTGCATGGATGATCCTCGGAGTCCCTTCCAACTACAAATCTATCATTCTATATCATGAACAACTATCCTGGGGTTTCTGCTGAATGGAGTCATAATCAATTAAAAATGGCTCCAAATTATGAAAAAAATAGCAATGTATTTTAGACCTGCAAAGGACTGCAGTGTACACTGGACCTGATGTGGCGTCACTAGTCGGATATTTCTGACTTTTATTGGTAAGCGGCAGAAGAGTTCCTTTGCATGCTGTGCTGCCTGTCTCTTTTTCCCTGCCCTCGTTATGCAAGCTCTCCAAGGCCGGGAACCTTTTAAACGCTTGCTATGCAAGGGTGTGTTGCTTGCCGCACCCTAACCTTCACCCTCCCGCATGATGCCCGAGTTAAGCAGGCAAACAAAGACAGCGATTAATGGGCAATGCCAGGGGCTGGCACTTCCTCCTGTGGTGCCTGGAAGGAGGAGAGCAAGATCCAGGGCTGACCTTCATCCCAGCCAGATGGAATCTGCTACATTTCCCCACTGTGGCAGAGGACTCCTGGATCACCTCCTTCATCACATATGATTTCTGTATTAACTACTCACCTGTGGCACTGTAGCTTCTGACTGTTCCCCAGATGTATGCTTCCCCCTTTGTGCAATTTCACCATTATTTAGTTTCATGCAGCTTCCCACCCCTCATTTCATTAGTCCCTGCAAATATGGTAGAGTTTCGATTTACATCAAGATGGCAGATAGAAAGTTCTGGGACTTTCAGGAAAACCCAGAGTTGTATTTGTCTAGGGAGAATGTGCTGCCACACTCTAGTACAGTGGTACCTCTGGTTACGTACTTAATTCGATCCGGAGGTCCGTTCTTAACCAGAAACTGTTCTTAACCTGAAGCACCACTTTAGCTAATGGGGCCTCCCGCTGCTGCCGCGCCACCGCCACGTGATTTCTGTTCTCATCCTGAAGCAAAGTTCTTAACCTGAAGCACTATTTCTGGGTTAGTGGACTCTGTAACCTGAAGCGTATGTAACCCGAGGTACCACTGTAGAGCCAACTGGAGGGTTCTTTAAGTATTATATTTGTGTGATATTTATATTTGTGTACTTCATTATTATCATTATCTCGGGTTAAGAACTTTGCTTCAGGATGAGAACAGAAATCGTGCTCCAGTGGAAGGCCCTATTAGCTAAAGTGATGCTTCAGGTTAAGAACAGTTTCAGGTTAAGTATGGACCTCTGGAACGAATTAAGTACTTAACCCAAGGTACCACTGTATAAGGCTATCAAAACATGAGACAAGGTAAACCGAGGACCCATAGGTCAAGCGAACAAGCCGCAAAGCCCTCCTAGACAATGTTCTGTTGTATACATTGAGCCAGGAAGGGAAACCTGCTATGCCCAGCCTACCTCTGAGTCTTAGATTTTGCCCATTTGTTAACAGTGTTCATGGGTAAAGCGAAAATGGTACTCCCTATTTTCATTATCTTTTTGCTTCTCCGTGGTTCTTCTTTAGGCATCTTAAAGTTTGACTTCATTTGAGCAAAACTCACCAGGTGTTTAGCTCACAAGCCTTTACCTAATACCAGGGCCAGCCAGCTTTGGGCCATGTGAAATATAAGTAAAGACGTGATCACGTGGAAAGAGTAATAATTATCAGCCGTTACACATCATGGGCTAGGAGGAAGGACTTCCAGGAGAGCCTGGGCCCCATCACCTCTAATTTTAAGAAATAGGTGCTGCTTAATACATGCCACAGTCCTCTGTGACCCTCACTCTAGCCTTTTTCTTTGTACCGCTTGAAAGATCATGGACCAGGCAGAACAGTGGACATTTCTAGGCAGTGGTGCAATTAGGTAATTTTAGACTCTGGACTTAATAGTTGTATGTGGGGGAGCTCAACGGATGATAATGTATATTATTTCACCTATTTCAAAATGTGGCAAGCTGGCCATAATTGCATTTGGAGGTCCTGCTGTTCTTTTACTGAGCAGGACCTTACTCTTCTGCTACAAATTCTTGCCTCAACAGCAGTGTTCGAAACTCCCGTTGTTCTGGGTGAATTTTGCAACAGGTAATTTCATTAGCACAAGCAGTTTCTGAGCTCTGGGCGCAGTACTGCGCCTAAGATTTCAGATTAAAACTGCAGTGTGGAAGGAAAGGAGGACCCTTTTCTGCCTCCCTACTTCTAGCTACTCTCTGAAGACTGGAGAAGAGACCCTCTTAAGAATATTAGGGGGGTGGGCAGGGGAAGGACTAGACCCTGTGAAAAATGAACATAATGTTTTAGCTGTTGTTCATTCATTTTTACTTTTATTTTTGTTATAAAAAAGTGCACCTAGACATTCTGTTGTTGTGCCCATAACCTAGGTTTAGGGTGCCATTTAGCTCCTAGCTTTCATATCTCAATTTCTAACACTGCCTGACTGTACCATTGTTTCTACTCTTTGTTTTGTCCAAGTTATATTTGAAGAGCCCCATACGTTTTTTTTACTTCATGCTAGAATATTTTATTATACTGTGCATGCGAATCGGGCAAATGACTCATAGAGTAGTTTTTAGAGACAAGAGAGAGGAACTTATATTAATATGTGGGTGGGATTCAACTAATGAGTCCCATTAGCAGAAGCCCATGCAAGGATATCTGCCAGTGGATCAGGTCTCCTTCTACCCCGAATAGTGTGCATGGGAAGAAGAGGGGAAATCATTCCATCTAGCAAGCTCAAGTGCTTGCGCTGGCGAAACAATTGCCGCAGTGTAACGCTGAATTCCTTACTCTATATACGGGGGGGGGGGGAGAGAGGTTTCGTTTATTAGAAACAGCTGTTTAATTATCAAACAAAATGATTAGCCCTCTACCATTACTATTACTGAGAGGAAGTGCAATCTTCTACATCCTTATTTGAAAGTAAATTCCATTGAAGGCAACTGTCCGAAAAATGAAATGTATTAGGATTACTAGAATGTCAAGTTGCAGTCATCAAGGGCTACAATCCCTTCTGGGCAATGTTATGGAGGGCACGTGCCAATAATGACCAGAGGCAGCCAAGCAAAAATGCTCCAGAAGGGTGTGAAGCAGTGCCAGTGAGAGAATGGTCTGGGGAGAAGAGATGTAGGTGTGGAGGGTGCATGGTCTGCGGAGAGTCCTGAGGGCCAGATAGGGAGGCCTGGAGAGCTTCATGTGGCCCTCATGCCTGAAGTTCTCTCCCCTCCCCTCCCCTTACACACTTATGGTTGCTGAAACAATTCATAACTTATTTATAAACCTCTCTCTTTTTACAATTCACATCCCCTTGAAAATGTATAAAGATCAGCTAAAGCTAATACCTGATATTTGCAGGAAGGTGGATCGTTTGTTAAATATATTAAACCCTGGGAGAAGAATGTGATGAAGCTTCTCCCAAATGTCTGGGTGATTGCGTATACGTGCAAGGAGATGAAGCTAGAGAACTGTATGTGATACATACAGTTCTCATGTTTGTAGAAGAAGCGAGACGCACCCAAAGTATGGCCACTGGGCTTGATTATCACTTTGCACCTTGTACTTCTAACTGTGGGTGAATGGGTTGGGTCAGGATTGGTATACCTGTGCAAATCAGAGTCTTTAGGTGTATGTATTTGTGGGGCCCCTCCTCAGAACTCACCTTTTCCATTAAGTCTTTAACCCCTTAATTCTCATGCCCAACAACTGTAACCAGGTGTAACTTCATTTGCTTTCATACACCTTTGGCTACCGGTGCCTCTCCCTCCTGCCTTTCTTCCCCTATCTTGTTTTCTTCCACGCCGTCAAAATTTAGACTGGAAGATTATTGGGGGCAGGAAACTGTGTTTCTGAAACTCTGCTAAGTGCCATGAACATAAGTGATGTGTTGTCTTGTAATTAATGACTTTATATAAGAGTAATTTTACAGTTCTGAACTTTGGGTGTACATCTGGCCTTTGGTGTTTTTCTCCTCTGGAATTTGAATGTAGTATACAAGTCTCTTTAAGGTTGTATGTATGTTTATTTTGAAGATGGCAGGGTGCAGCTTTATGTTTGGGTTAAGTCTTAATGTGGCATTTAAGTGTTTGCAGTTTGTGAATACAGCTTCTGCATTTGGAATGAGATTCTTCTGTACATATTTCTATAGTATTTGTGTACTTATGCATGAATCCATCTCAGGCTGCACATTTATTTAGTTACTGACATTGAGTGAATGTCATGTGTGCAGTTAGACCGTATTGTACATATGTCTACTCAGACGCTGCTGTTCTGGGTTTAAAAGCTTCTACGTGGAAGGCGTTTCAGAGAATTACCTTTCTACATGTGTGTGACTGCCATACATATAACATAATACAAATTCTTCCAAAGAAATGCCCTTCCCTGTGATTTGGTAATGAAGAAAGCCCTCCTATTGCCTCACCATCAGATGGGGCTCCTCTCACCTGGAAGGTGAAGCTGACATCCCAACTGAATGTGGCATATTTATCTGACACGTATCTTCCAGGGAGCTGCGCTTGACTTCTGGGGCTTTATGTGAATTTCTCCCCCTCACAACAACCCTGGGACAAAGACCGCCCAGCGAATTTAACCTGCGGGAGGGAATCTGGAGCGGCGTCTCCCGCCTCCAACCCTTCCAGCTGTCAAAAACCGCTCGTCTATATGTCCATGACCTGTTTTACCACCTTTCCGGTGGCTGAATGTTAACCTTGCCCCTGTGGGGGGGGGGGGGCTGTGACACTGCGTGGCGCGCTCTTCCCCTCTCTCTTCCCCCGGGGCCCGCGTGCGTCCTTCTCTCTCTCTCGCTCCCGGGCTCCCTCCCGCCCAGCCTCTGACGCGGGCGCCTTTACAACTCCCCCCTCCCCGGGGCTGTTTACTGGAGCACGAGCTGCCGAGCAATGAGCTCAGTTCCCCCTTCGCGTGCGCCGCGGTGGGCGGAGGCGCTCTGGGCTCCTCAGCCAATGGCGGCTCGCTTCCGCTGCCGCCGAGCGCCTGCCCGCAATAAAAGGCTCCGGGAAGCGCACGCTGCAGCTGAGATAACTCGCAAACCTGCAATCGCCAGCGCGCGCCGGAGGCTCTCTCTCTCTCTCTCCCTTCGCCGGTACGGTACCTGCTCCTTTTTGCTTCTCGGGGAGGGCTCGAAGCCGGCGCGCCTTCTGGTGGGGGACAGACAACGCGTGAACCATCCCCGCTAGCCGAGCTTAGTCAGGGCGGGTGGTTGGAGAAGCCGCCGGAAAGACGAGCTCCCTTCCTTCCTTGTGAGTGTCTCTCCGAAATCTGGAAGTGAAGCTCAGGGAGGGAGGCGGAAGGAAGCGCGCTGCTGCCCTCGTTTCGGGGAGCGAGAGACTCGACCCGCGGCGCCCCCTAGGCAGAGGCAGCTAGGGAGAAGGCTCGATCCCGGACGGTCCCAGCCCGGGTTCGCGACCCCTTCCCAGCGCGCGGCTGATGTGCACGAAGATGGAGCAGCCTTTCTACCCTGACTCCTTTCTCTCCGGCTACGGGCAGGACTACAAGACGCTGAAGTCGGGCATGGCTCTGAACCTGTCCGCGGAGCCCTTCCGCGGCCTGAAGTCCCAGCTGCCGCACCACCTCCGCGCCCCCGAGGACGGTCCCGCCGGGTACTTCCCGGGCTCGCTGCCGCCGCAGCAACAGGCCGACACCGGGAGCTCGTCGCTCAAACTAGCCGCCCCGGAGTTGGAGCGCCTGATCGTCCAGAACAGCAACGGGGTGATCACCACCACCCCGACGCCGCCGGGCCAGTACTACTACCCGCGCGGGGCTACCGAGGAGCAGGAAGGCTTCGCCGACGGCTTCGTCAAGGCGCTGGACGACCTGCACAAGATGAACCACATGCCGCCGCCCAATGTCTCCATCGGAGCGGTGGCGGCGGCAGCAGCCGCGGCGGCGGCGGCCTCGTCGGCCAGCAGCGGCTACGCGGCCTCCCTCCCGCAGGAGCCGCCTCCCGTCTACACCAACCTGACCAGCTACAACCCCTCGGCCACGCTGAGCACCACGTCCAGCTACCCCAGCGCCAACCTCAGCTACATGCCGCAGCCGCACGGCCTGGCCTTGCCGCACCCTTCGCGAGGCTTCAAAGAGGAGCCCCAGACGGTGCCGGATATGCAGAGCCCGCCCGTGTCGCCCATCAACATGGAAGATCAGGAGCGCATCAAGGTGGAGCGGAAGCGGCTGCGCAACCGCCTGGCCGCCACCAAGTGCAGGAAGAGGAAGCTGGAGCGCATCGCTCGGCTGGAGGACAAGGTGAAGACCTTGAAGAGCGAGAACGCGGGACTGTCCAACACGGCCAGCGCGCTGCGGGACCAGGTAGCGCAACTCAAGCAGAAAGTCATGAACCACGTGAACAACGGCTGCCAGCTCCTCTTGACGGCCAAGATGCAACAGTCCTTCTGATGGGCGGCGATCCCTGCCGTCTCAAAGACCTTTTTGGCGGGTGGGGTGGGGAGAAGAGAAAGGGGGACTTGTAATGCAAAAGTTTACACGGAACCGGACTGACGAGCCCAGTTCCCAACTCTTCTGTTCCTGAAGTCCTGTTTTCCAAGTTGTTATGTCTGTGACTCTCAGTCTGGTGGATCCAGAACTCCGGTCTGTGCTGAGTGTGTGTAAGAGGTTTTTTTTATATATATCTGTATGTGAGAGTGATTTCGTGCGTGAGTGTATTTAAAAGAAAAAACAAAAGCCTTTTTTCCACCCCTTCTGCTGCGTCGCTGGCTGGTGCAGTGGAACTGGAGGTACTCTGGACAGAGCCAGAAACTGGCCTTCTGATCTCTTCCTTGTGCCAGTAGAAAAAGGAGATGATCGCTTAATTTATAATTGAAACAAAAGGGACCAGAACAGAGGATGGCAGGGAAGGGATGAAACCTCAGCACCTCTCTCCCTCCCAGGAGGCCACTGTACGGACAAAAGGGGTCACTGGGGGAAAGGGGAGCGGGAGAGGATTGTTTACTACTTGTGCTCTTAATTTCTTTTGAGTCCTCAAATTCAGTTTTTTTTTCTTCAAAAGATTGTATTTGTGTTTTTGACTTTTTATTGAAGCTATTTAAGTAAACATGTTCTAACTAATTTCCGTTGTGTGCCTCTTAATCTGCTGTCTCCTCTCCTAGAGATTATTTTACAAATTGTTTGGGGGGGGGTTATATCGGAAAAATCAGACTTTTATTTTGTAGCTGGTGTTTTTTTTAACAGCCTCTGTTTCTTTAGGGACAGTTTTAACTCGCTTGCTCTTCTTTTCTTGAAGTTAAAGTTTAGAGGGATGGGAGAGGAAAGTTGTTGCCAAGATGTAACCAAACCTAACAGCCCTCCTACCGGTAGCTGGCCCTTCGCCTTCCCTGCGTGTGTCTTTAACTCCTTACTGGGTTATTTCCCTATAAACCTACGATAATTTAGGCACGTCATCTCTGTTGTCTCTAACTGCGACCCCCCCTCCTCCCTCCCTCTTCCCCCTCCGATGTTTTCCCTAACCAATCGGATCTAGGCCTTTTGAATGTGCTGCGCTACTGTTGTGCCTTGTTCCCCTCTCCGCTTCACGTCATTTCCCGGGTTTGGGGGACTGTTCTCCCTCCCCTCCCTCGCCGCGCCCCACTTTCCTTTGATGTCAGACTCGGAGCCTTGATGCGAAAGCGCTGGTGCTCAGAAAACCAGCTTGAGCCTCTTTCCCTTTCCCTATAGCGAGGGACGGGAAGGGGAGGGCGTGCGCCCAAAAGCCCCGAGGGGCGGCCTCCCACACGCCGAGCTTCATTTCCTTGATCTCACAAGTTCTGACTTCAGCTCCAGTGGGTGGAGCCTCCGGGGTAAAAAGGAGGGGGCTTTTCGCGCTGACGCAGAGGAAGATGGCCATATATGGTCAGTTTCTGCCTAGTGACGCGTTTCTGGTAGGGCTCCATTCCGGGAACCCCCGCCCACGTTACCAGGCAAAGGGCCTTGGACGGTGTCGATTTCCAGCCAAAGAAGGAAGGGGGTGATGCTTTGGGGCTGGGAATGTCCCAGGGTGCAGCAGATCCGCAAAACCCAGCGGGCCGAGGTCGGACGGGGTTGGCCCGTGAGAGCAACCCACATGTCCTGCGGGGGAATGTGAGACACATAACATGTTACAGGACTCTGGGGTTTGGTAAAAAAAATAAGGTTAACTTTCCCACAACGGTTATCGCTGCCAGTAACTGAAACTATTGCAGACGGAGCTCTGCCAGTCGCAATTAAACTATTTTTTGGCTTGTTTTCCAACCTCAACACCTCCATGTTCCCGTTGTCTGGTGTTGAAAGGATAATTTATTATCCTGTTTTTCAAAGGTTCCTTTTGTTACAGAGTTTTGTACAAAGAATGGATAAGCTTATGTACAGCAACTGTCGGCTGCTGCTATACAACTGATTTTTCCTCTCCTTTCACGGGACAATAGTCCTGTGAAATGTTTGAAGCAGCTGAGCGATAGTGCCTTGTCCGTGGCCGCCTAGTGAGCCCCATAGCTGAATAGGGGACCAACTTAGGCTTCCCTTTCTCAATGCCAATGCAAGTCACTTCAGCACTGTTGCTGGACTGCAACTACCATCATTTGTGGCCACTGGCCACACTGTCTATAGCTGATGGGAGTTAGTGGCAAACGACACCTGGAAAGCCCCAAATCCCCCACCCTAATTTGAGAAAAGGGATTTCCCACTGGAAACAAGTGTAAAGGGGGGAGATGAAGAACGCTGTTAGATAAAAAACAACAAATCTCGTAATAACCTCCCTCAACAGAATTTGAATTAGTCCCGCATGCAGCTTCTGTAACAGGAGGGTGCTTAATGAATTGCACCATTCTTGAGAGAACATAGATTTGGGGTCATTAAGGTGATACTGACAGATATAAAAATCTGTGTGGATGAACATTTATTTCTTTCGGGAGTTTTTTAGAGGGTTTTCCCCCTTTGCATATATGTTAATTTGTGGGGAAATTGAAGGGAGAATTGAGTAACAAGCAATAACCTCCCATAGCCAACAAACATAGTGCTGCTGTCGTCTCTTTATCCCTCTGTTCTGTTGCTTGGATTTAAATCCTAATCTATAAGCAGCTACTATTTTAGTGACTCTAAAGATATGGAAAAATTCTTTCTCACTTGGTTTAGTTGTTCTGACTAATTAAACCCTAATGCTTAAGATTTTTCTAAGCACTATGCGTATGTGTGCTTGTGTATCTATAAGAATATTACAGTCCCTGCCTGTACACTCACAATGTCATGATGCAAAAGGAAAAAGGAATGGGAAGGGAAGAGGAAAACAAGCAATGGAGCAGCTGTTCCTTTGCAGGCCAGTGGATGGGGCCAGGCTGGTCTCCTCGCCATGATGTTCTTCATGGGAGGCAAGAGTGCAGAGGCCCTGGGTCTCTTAGCAGGAGCCATAGTTTGCCTCCCTTGAGCTCTACAGTCCCAGGGACCTGTCAATAAATTAAGAGTCTGTTGACATCTTTTGCTGCCCCAGATCTGTGATACAGAAAAAACAATTTTGTTAGCTTGTGTGTTTGTTTTGATTTTTTCTCCTGGAGGCATCAAGCTGATATGGCATACAGGAGTGTGAATAAGGGAGAAAATAGGATGGCCTAACAAGCAAGAGCCAGTAGAAGGGCCCAGACCACTGAACATTGCTGCTATTGCCAGCTGCTCACAATACAGCCGTCACTATGTGGGCTGTGAAACTCCAAGCATTCTGCATGTGGGTTCAGGCCTTGCTGGGGTTCCAGTGGATGCCTCAGACTGGACATAATGAGAGTAAAACTGTAGGCAAGCCAAACAGGGGAGCTCATGGGAGCAGGATGTGGGATTCAGCTTTTTCTCTGAAGAATGCTGGCCCTCAACCGTTCAGCCACAGTTGAAAAGGTCAAGGTGACTCAGAAGAAAGTGGCACCATAGAGAGCCCTTATTCCTTGCCCTGGTCAGTAGGAGTTGATTATAAGGAAGAAAGGGAGGGTTTGGATTAGAATGGGACCATGTGCAAATGGTCACAATTGAACTCAAATGACCAACAGAATCTCTGCATCAGCCCTGTGGACTGAGGTGCAATATAAGAGGTGGCACAGAGAAAAGGGTTTTGAGCAGGGGGAATTTTTTCTCTTATCATCAAGGGTCTGATGAAGAAAGTAGAATTGCTGGCTGGCATTCTTGATTTTTGCATGTAGCTTCTTCAAAGGCGTTTCAGTGAAAGAGACACTTAAAGCGGGGAAATCAAGTTCTTTATGCAAACTAGTAAAATGCATTGGCAAAAGAAAAAGTCCAGATGTTGTGGCGTATGGCTGCATGTATTAAGGATTAAGACGTGAAGAAAGATTTGCCCTGTCCATTTCAGTTGTTGCATCTCAAATACTTTCATTTAAAATATTAAAAGGTCAGTTTTAGTTTTATACTTCTCATGTTCCTAAAAAAGAAGTGATAAATTGTCCTGTATCATTGCAGATGGTGGATCATTGCGGGAATGGGGCAGGTGTATTTTAAGACAGGTGAATAGTCTGGGAGAAAAAGGAGACTTTTTCATTTCATAATCTAACTTTTGCTTAGTTGGGGATGAATGAGACTGGGATGCAGGCAATAAGCTCCCATCCCATATCAGGAAGCCAAGGCAGAGCCCAGTGATGATAGGGACAGGGAGCCAGGAAAACAGCAGGTGGAAGGAGCTCTAAATGGGTCTGTGAGTCAGGGAGCCGAGACGTCTAGCTGGTTGATGGGGAGCAGCATTCAAGCTTCCTGGGTTCTATTTCCAGACATGGGAGGGGAGTGCAGTCCCACTGTGTGTGTGTGTGTGTGGCATAGCATGGCATGGCATTAAAGGGAAAGTTGGGAACCAGAGAGCTACTACCACACTCATTGTATTCCATACCATCCTCTTTCTACCCATTGCCTTCTCGTGGGCTTAGTGAGAATGACACGGCTTGTTGCTGTCATCCAGGGGGTGGGGCAAGTTCCTTGCAGAACCAGCCTGGGGTTATCATCAACAACAACCTGATGTCCCCGGAAGCACGAGAAGCTGACGCGGAATGGAATGTGGCCACAGTGCATGCCAGAGCTGAAGGCCTCCCAGAAGGGCATGTGTAAGAAGCAAGAGGCACTCTGGCCTCATGTCATCCCTCTGGGCAAAAGAGGGGGAGGGGTAGAAGGGTGCTGTGTCACCTTCCAGCTCACATCCAGCTTGTTGAAATGGGATGTGAAGGTAAAGTAATGTGCTAAGGATATGTTTTAGCAGTCTAAAGTCGCAAGATGAAATTGTAGCAGAAGGGAAAACAGGTTCGCCAGGACCTGTGTAGCATAAATATAATGGGAGAAAATCAGAAAAGGACGGGCACAGACCAAGCTATAGTTATGGGGTTGGGGAGAAGCGTGGATCGATACTAGTAGCCAAAGCAACAGAGGGAGGTACAGTGGATTTGTGGCTCAGCTCCAAACAAGAAAGGTGGAGTGTTGCTTGTTTGTGCTTTTAAGGCAGAATTGCTCAATATGTATTTCTGCTTCACCAAGAAGGAAATGGTGATGAGACACTCAGTGCTGACAAAAACAAGGATGGGGAAAGGCCAAAGGCTAGGAAAACAGTTCACTTGGGCAATCTGAATTGATGTTGGTGGCATTTACGGAAGGAGCTAGTGGGGCAAACCTCTGAACAGCCAGCTGTCCTAATTGCTGAAAACTGGCATAGTCTCAGAAAATTTATTTATTGCAGCATTATTTATCCTGCCCTTTTCCAGGAAGGGCTAAGTGCAGGTAACAACAGTGAAAAATATTTTTTTTCCCTTTCAAAACCCAGCTAGTTATAAATACCCTTGACCCCTGGCTGTTGAATGCCAGTCCAGCTCAAAGAGGAAGGTTTTGACCACTTTTTTGCAAAGCCTCCTGGCACAGACTTCTACTGGACAGGAATTCCACTCTGAATGCCTCTGTGTTCCTTTCCTGTTCATGCCCAATGTAAGAAAGTGCTTTTTCATGGCAAAACTGACGAGAAAGAAGCCTCTGATATATGTAGCATCTAAGCCAGGGGTAGCCAACAAGGTGACCTCCAGAAGCTGGTGGGCTCCAAGTTCCATCAGCCCCAGCCAGTAGGGCCAACAGAGATGATGGGACTTGCAGCCCAGCAACATGGGGTTGAACTAGATGACCCTTCTACGATCTGGAGAACATCACATTGACTACCCTTGGACTAAGGCATTAAGGTAGGGGTAGGAAGCCTTATGTTTGGGGGACAAATGTGGCCCTCTAGATCTCTCTAACTGGCCCTTAGGATTCTCCCCCGGCCGCACTCCACACCTTCATCTCTTTTGCTGGTTGGAATGTCGTTCAACTGTGATAATGTCTCTTGCCTGCTTGGGCTAGAAAGATGCAAGTGTAGAGACCTGACTGTGGGACTGGACTGTACAAAGAAAAGAGTCGCATATTTTGCTCCACCCAAAAGATGTGTGAGCCTTGAGCTGAAAATGTTTCCCCACCTCTGCATTAAGGGCTTTATAAGGTCGGCAGCTTCCTTGAACTGTATCCAGCCAGCCACTGAAAAATATCCAAGGATGCATAGAATATGATTTATTTACTTGGGGGAATATTGGAACAAACAAAACCATTCATTTACAAGATTAAAGAGAAAACTTCATAATCAACTTGCCTTTGTAAAAGACAACTACAGCACCAGTTTATTTTCTGTTTTTGATATGATAGTTTAGTAGCGAGACCTCAGTTGGTAATAGGGACTTCCAAGGCTTTTCACCAAATCCACTATTTAACATTATATCCTCCTAAGAAGGCTTTTGGAATAAGGACTGAAGAAAATAATGTAAAATCAGCATTTGCTTGGTTGGAAGCCAGCATTTAATATATTCATTAATTATGTGGATGAGTGAGCGGTCAGTTACGCTTGCCAAATTTGCAGATGATAAAAGAATTGGCAGGAAATACATAGCATTCAAAGGATAAGCTAAAACATTTTAAAAACAAACCACCCAATAATTGACAAATCAGGCAGGCAGATTAAATTCAGCAAGGAGAAATCTCAACTGTTATACATGTGGACAATTATTCACGCTGTGCTCCAAGGATTAGATAAGGTGACCAATGGGTTTAAACCACAAGTAAGTATGTGCACGAGGGATGCGGGTGGCGCTGTGGGTAAAAGCCTCAGCGCCTAGGGCTTGCCGATCGAAAGGTCGGCGGTTCGAATCCCCGCAGCGGGGTGCGCTCCCGTTGCTCGGTCCCAGCGCCTGCCAACCTAGCAGTTCGAAAGCACCCTCGGGTGCAAGTAGATAAATAGGGACCGCTTTCTAGCGGGAAGGTAAACGGTGTTTCCGTGTGCAGCTCTGGCTCGCCAGAGCAGCGATGTCACACTGGCCACGTGACCCGGAAGTGTCTTCGGACAGCGCTGGCCCCTGGCCTCTTGAGTGAGATGGGCGCACAACCCCAGAGTCTGGCAAGACTGGCCCGTACGGGCAGGGGTACCTTTACCTTTACCTTTAAGTATGTGCACAATAAATATTGTGTTTTGTTGAGGGGAGGTATTCAAAAGGGAAGGCTTTTCAATAATGAAAGTTAAAAAGTTGCATAGAAAGATGATGAATTTTCCTCCTCTAAGGGCTTCCAGTAAGTATTTTAGACAGATGACTGTTGGGCATTTTCTTAGGGATAGGGTAGCCTGTTTAGAGGGTGGCAATTTCACTAAACCATCTATCTGGCCCACTCTTAAGTTTCAGAGTCTTTCACGTTGTGTAGGTGGGTGTGAGAAGGAAAGAGTTGTGACTTCTCATTCTAGCTTCAGCAGGGGCACATTCATGCTATCTTGTAAAGCCTAAGCAGTGGGATGTGTGAAGTGGAAAACCCATTCCAACCAGGATGAGTACAATGCATAGGTTTTGGACGAGAAAGAGAGCTGCTTTTCGAGCCCCATCCACAATAATACAAATGAAGTGATGTATGCAAACCAAACCCTCTCCCGGGTGAACCTAGTATGCGCCAAGACTGTCTGAGAATTTGCAGAGCTGTGTCAGGTTCACCCAGGGGAGCTGTTCAGCCTTGTCCTGCAGTGCAAATATCTGAGCTGTTACGTCTTTCTGCTTAAAACAGCCTCGGTGCTCCTGAGGCGCTCAGTGGCGCTCTCTGCTGGCACAACCATTAGCCTACTTCTGCCTTCACTATGGCAACTCATCCTTCATAGTGTTCTGCCTCTGTCAGATTTATTTATATCTCACCTTTCCTGCAAGGAGCTTAAGGTGGTATACACAAGTCTCCAGCTCTCCATTTAATTCTTACAGCCGCCAGGTGAGCTAGGTTAGATAGACTGAGAGGCTGGCTGGCCACCCAGCAAACATCATAAACATAAGAACCATCTGCTGGATTCAGTCACTGGCCCACCTAATCCAGCATCTCTCTCTCACATAGGCCAGCCAGATGCCTGAAAGCAGGACCTGAGTGCAATAGTACTCTCCCCATCTGCAAATACCTCCGACAGTAAGACTGAGTTGGGAGTTGAACTCTGGTCTCCTCACTCATAGGTAGGTCCAACACCATAACCACACAACTGCAGTCATATTCATTCTTCCGCACCCAGCTTGTTCTCCTTCGTGGATCAAAAACAGGTAACCATATCCACACAGAGTGAAACCCACAAGGACAGCAAGACAATACCTCTTATTAGAAACCATCAGTGCTGACTATGCAAGTATTTTAGGGGTGGGCTCAGTTTTGGCACATCTGCTTTGCATTCTGAAAATCCCTAGCCTAACCCCTGGAGTCTTCAGGTAGGGCTAGGAAGGACTCCTATCTGAACTCCTAGAGCAGCAAAGAAGCCACTCAAGTTGGGGGACCCAATGCAGCCCTCCAGGCTATTCTGTTTAGCCCCTGGCCGTCTTCCCAAGTGTTTTTCCCTGGCTTGAATGTGTCCTTCAACTGATAATTAGCAAGTTTCTTTACGTTTGATGCTTTATTATATTTTACGTATTCTGTAAGCCACCCAGGGTGGCTGGGAAAACCCAGTCATATGGACGGGGCATAAATAATAAAATGATTAATTGCTCCTGCTTTACTGAGAGAACAAGG
Organism: Podarcis gaigeae; assembly: GCF_964106915.1. NCBI lineage: Eukaryota > Metazoa > Chordata > Lepidosauria > Squamata > Lacertidae > Podarcis > Podarcis gaigeae. The sequence continues at coordinate 45,632,646 of NC_139679.1, forward strand.
GAGAGTTGGAAATGTAGGTGAGACTAGATGGAGGGCACCCAACAATTTGGAAAGTACTCACAGTAAGGAAGAGATGCGGGGTTAATAAATATAGCAGCCAGTAAGAGTCCCCCATACAGTGGTACCTCAGGTTAAGTACTTAATTCCTTCCGGAGGTCTGTTCTTAACCTGAAGAACCATTTTAGCTAATGGGGCCTCCTGCTGCTGCTGCGCCGCCGGAGCCTGATTTCTGTTCTTATCCTGAAGCAAAGTTCTTAACCTGAAGCACTATTTCTGGGTTAGTGGAGTCTGTAACCTGAAGCATATGTAACCTGGAGCATATGTAACCCGAGGTACCACTGTATTGTGGATATTCAGATTTTTGTGTTCTACCATCACATTTGAGGGGAGAAAATCCACAGAGAGACCATGTTTGCACAGAGGATGGTAGCTCATCATTTCTCCTGATGCACACTCCTCCATTTCACACGCTCCTGTCCAGATTCTGCTACAGTCATGCTCTAAGTGACATTTTTCTTAAACCCAAGGACCCAAAATTAAATCAGGGCTGGGTAACAAATACATTATAGCATATCAAAGGGTTGTATCATCATGTATCTAATGCATCTTTTCTACCCTAATCTCAAAACAGGCACTTAAAACATGAATATTCCCGTGGTTTATGCTCTGGCAAGGGTGAAACAGCTTCAACAGGGTGAAGATTAAGTTCTTCTTGGTGCCAGTTTCAATATTACAAAGTGGAGAGCACTAGTTAAACGGCAAACAGCACACCCACCTAGTTAAGAGTAGCAGGAAGTTTGACAGAAGTCAGAGGTATACTTATAAGGTATAAATTATACCTTGCTGTGCAAAAGAGCCCTGTCTGTGGTATTGTTTTGAGATTGCTTTTTGTGCTTAATACTCACATGGGAAGACAGATTACAAAGCACTGTCTAAAGTTTTATTATTTATGCCCCGTCCATATGACTGGGTTGTCCCAGCCACCCTGGGTGGCTTACAGAATACGTAAAATATAGAAACTTCAATAAATATTATTTTAAGAAACTTCAATAAATATTATTTAAACAACAACAACAGAATACGTAAAATATAATAAAGCATTTATTTTTCTTTTCATATGAAATCTAGCAGAAAACAGAATTGGATAACGGTGGCGGAATATCTTTCAGCACAGTCGGACGCCATGCCTTCCGGTGTTGTATTCAAGCCTTGGGCACTCGCATGTTTGGAATCAGAGCATTACATGAAGTTACAGCATCCTCTACTGGCAGATGTATGGCAGTTCAGTATTAGAAACAAATGCTGTCCCATGAATTAAGCCTGGAAACTGCCGTCTGAAGTCTAAACTTACCAGTGCCTACATAGGCAGCGATGCCTCTGATACAAGAACAACAATTTCCATATAACCCTTAAAGTGCAGCCAGCATCTTATGTGAGGGATAAGAAACGTGGGGCTCTTCAAATGATGCTGGACTCCCAATACCATCACCCCAGCCAGAATTACTGGTAGTCAGGCTTGATGTGGAGAGGGGGGTAACAACATTTGGAGGACAATAGAAGGAAAATTATGAACAGGCAGTCTGGAGCAACCCAACAACCATCCCTATTCCAAAGCAACGTGCAAACATTTTCCACAAACACCTTTGCAACATCTCCTGTTGCAAAATTGTTTGGCGATAAAACTGCCCATTATGGGTTTTAAGAAAAATTAAGATCTCAGAGTGATTGAGAACTAGCAGTGTCCATTGCACCCAACAGCCAGGTCTGTTTTAATTCCTCGACCTATTCACCTAAATGACATCCATTGAGAGGAAGGCTGCCAGGGTAACTGAGTGCGATGGCACAGGAAAAGTTTGTGGCCTTTGGAGGTGGCTTGGAATGAGAAAGAGGCAGAACCCTTTTGGCGAGCTGGTGGGAAGCTGCTGGAGATGCCTTGGACTCCAGTGCTGCACTGCTGTGGGGAACAAGCCCCCTTGAGATGACCATGCTGGAAGATTGGGACGCCCTCCATCTAAATTCAGGTGTAAATATGTGAATGAATCGTATTTCTCGAGACTAGTGTCACTCATGCAATCTGCATAACCAGCTTCACCACTGTAACCCTGGAATTCTCTAGGTGCTTTAGGACTAACTCTTCAGAAGCACAAAATTAGCAGTGTGAAGGAGTTGGGGGGGGTTGTTTTGTTTAGGCCTTGATATCACTACAATATAGGAAGATAATGATCCTGATTATACTTGCTAATCAGTCCTTTTTCTTCTGCCGCAAGATTTTATCCATTCAACCTGTCATCAGAGGAAATCCATAATTTTGAATCTGGGTAATGATTCAGGAACCAAGTGCTGATCCAGGAAGGACACTTTGTTGAAGCTACTTTGTTATGCCAGAGGTTTGTTCAGCTTCTTAGGAAGGCCACTGCATTCCTTGCAAAAGGTCTCAGCTAATTCCTAGGAGATTCTGTTTCTAGCTATCTAAAGCCTACATAATTCCAGCTCACACCAGGCCTTTGATACTCTCTGCTTTTCATTCCAGCTACGAAAAGCCTACAGCAAGCTAATGCTTCTTGCTTTGAATGCCATCATCAGAACCTTACTTCATGCAACAGCTGTATCAAATCTCAGCTTGCCTTCAGAAAAAGGTCCCAGCCAAGGACCTAAGTTTCAAAAGTGCTTGATCTCAGGCTCTTATATACTCACTGACAGCAAGGACATACTAGAACTGCATGCTTGCTTTCCTGTTTTCTTGGACAAGCCACTTATAGCACCATGTCTACATCTCTTAACTTCAAGGTGTCCATGGAATTTTACCTCTACAGGGACTGGGGGGTTCTTACTTTGCACATAAAACCAAAGGGTGGGCATAGTAATTATACCCCAATGCAAGCCATATCCTTCCAAAGGCAGGAAAGAACTCTTCTCTTTGCATCTGAGGAGCAAGTCCGGAATCACATTCTCCACTTTTGATTCTCCTTGTCATTTGCTCGTTCCGAATGACCTTCAGCACCACCAGACATCACCACCAAGCTTATTTTAATCTCCACTTTTATTGAAGCATGAACATAAAGATGCCCTACTCAAAAAATTACATTCAAGCTACTTCTATGAACTACTACTCATGGGAGAGGCTTTCGTAGCCCAGCTCTCCCCAGAGAGTTACTTCTAGAGATCTCAACGGGAAAGATTCAGTATGAATAATCCCTTCACATTAGGCCAGATTTGTTCAGCAAGACACGTCTACTGCTGCTTGGCGAAGAAGGCCTTGCTGTCCTTCACTGTGGGCTTGATGGTGTCACCGCCAGGTTGCCAGCCAGCTGGGCACACTGTAGCAAAATGTACAGAAGTGTGGGGTTAGAATATGTCAAACAGCACTCAAAGCACACAGGTCCACATGGAGCAAGCTTAGGGCAACAAGGCACCCCCAGAAGCAGTAGAAGGAAGCTTTGGAGACATCACATATTAAAAAGTCAGAAATTACTCCATCAACAAGCACAATCTAGATTGGAGCGGTGCCTTTTTCTGGGGATACTCAAGGGTATGCAGTACCATTTTCTTCCAAATGTTAAAAATGTGGCACTTAGTGTAACAACATAGTGAATACCCACACCCTTTTCCTTTAAAAAATAAATAAATCAAAGCAGCACTGGAGAGGGACAAAATGCCACAGCCTTTCCTATCCCAATATGCTCCTTTTGGGGTTTCATGGTCCATAACAGGAGACTAGTGTGTTTGCATATGTTCAGGAGGACAGCTGTCACTGGCTAATAGCCACAATGGCTATGCTGGAGGTAGTATATCTCCACATACCACTTTCTGGGACTCACAAGTGAAGAGTGTACTTGCAGGCTTCCCATGGGCATCTGGTTTGGCCACTGTGGGAACAGGATGCTGGACTAGATGGGCGAATGGACTGAACCAACAGGGCTCTTGCATTATTAAGAGTTGCATAAGGTTGTCTTGGGTCTGCTTTGTACCACGCCACACTTCTGCGATGCTGAAGATGGTGGGCAAGACAGGATATGGCATGAACTGCGCTATGGAAGGCTCTAAGAAATGTTGCTAGCAGTACATCATGCCAACTTCATATATGATACCATTTGCTACAAAGGTGTTTGGGAAGCTGTTATGGTGTTTGGGAAGCTGTCCATGGGCAGAGAGAGGCCCTTACTTGCCCCATGAAGAGGTAACAGCCACAATTTCTAAAGCAATACTGACCTCCCCCTTCTGTGTTAGCTCTATTATCCCAATCCCCACCCCTTACCTTCACCATGCTGGTCTGTGAACTGGAAAGCCTGTACCAGGCGAAGTGTCTCATCCACAGAACGCCCCACAGGTAGGTCATTCACTGTGATCTGACGCAGGATGCCTTTGTCATCAATTATGAACAGGCCTCTGGATAGTTGTGGGGAGGGGGGAGAAAGAAGGGCAATTAAGAGCATTTATTATTATTATTTAAAAAGAGGATTCACGCTTGTATGCATTCAAGCCTAAGATGCATTTAAAGCACATGCCTTCCCCCAAAGAATCCTGGGAACTATAGTATAATGGTACAAGGAACTGTAGTTCAGTGAGGGGCAAGCTACAATTGCCTGGGTTCTTTGGAGAAGGCGCTTTAAAAGGTATGGTGCGTATGCAGCCTTAGAGAGACAGGACAAAAGCAGACACGGGGAATTCTACCCGGTATTGGAACCTTCTGGAATTTATGTGGCGCTTTTACTGCCTTTATCAGTAGTACCAGGGTCAAAGTTAAGAGTGGGGGAATTCTGAATCTATGCCTATGCAGAAACCTTACTGAGAGATCAACTAAAAGAGGTTGGGGCAAAAGCAGAGACAGACTCAATTAAGTTCCAGCTACAGCTACTAATTCTCTGAAGTCCAAGTCCATACATCCAAGGACCAAGCTAGTGTTAATAGCTTTTTATATTCCAGCCAGGTTATTACCATTTGGATTACGTGCATGGACTTGATGGGTGGGACCAAGCTGATGAATAGAGGATTGAACAGTCCAGCAGCATCAGGGATGACTAACCTCTTCAACAGATCACAGGATTTAAGAGCAGGAGGGACTAATCTGTTGTTCTCCAGATGCTGCTGAATTTTGCAGCTTCCATCATTCCTGACCATTGGCCATGCTGGCTGCAGCTGGCAGCTCTAGTTCATTTAACACCTGGAGACTCCCAGGTTAGCTATCCCTGTGTTGCAGCACTGGAGAGAGGAGCTAAGTGGTACTTGAGTCAGCCATGTTGAGGCTTTGCTACTGAATGCAAGAGGACTGGCATTTGCCAGGATGCCACCAGCCACAGCCCTTTGAACTGTCATCCAGAATTAGAGTTAGACCTCAAGATCTCCATACCTGTATGCAATGCCATCCTCCTCCTTGAGCACTCCATAGTCCTTGCAAATATTGTGGTTGATGTCTGCCACAAGTGGAATATTTGCAGATCCCAAGCCCCCTTCCTTTCTTGCTGTATTGATCCTGCAGGGAAATGGCTGTTAACATCTGCAATATCATTTAGAGCAGAGGTAGAGAACCTGTGAACCAATGCCCACCTCAAACCTAATCTTTGGCTATGTTGGGCAAGGGCGGATGGGAGTCCAACAACTGGAGGGCCTCATATCTCCCACCCTTCCATCTTGAACGTCTGCAGACTACTACTCTAGCCATTTACTATTTAGAAATGGTTGAATCAAATATTTCACATGGGATAGATTGCCCCTAGCTTTTTTTCCAAACTTGACATGGGGCTCCCAGACCAAAGCTGGTTCTAAAAACTGGGCAAGCATCTTCTTCCTCATCAGAAACCTAATTCTGAAGACAGACTGGAAATATTCTCCAATTAGATACAAGTCAGATCCTCTGACCCACAGAAGAGTGAAATGTTCTTTACACCCATTTAGGAGCTCAAATCAACTCTGAACACAACTGCAGTTAGTCTACTGAAGTGGCTGATAAAACTAACAGCAGCTAGGTTTGGCTAGATAAGGCTGCTGGGGACCCTCTACACCCTTCTGTCAGTTAACTTCTGCTTGGCTCCCTCCCAGTGTCAGATCCCTAGAACATTCTTAATGATGTTTCAATTCTAACCCTCTTACTAAGCAACACACAAAATAGGGATGTGCTGTTATTCCTGTCGCTCAGTTTCCTTCAGCTAAGCCAGCCTTAAGAAACAACAACATAACCATAAGTCTTCACAGTATTTGCTTTCTAGCATGGATGGAAACATTGCACTAGATCTTGAACACCAGGAGACTCACCAGGCCAAATGGGTGAACTGAGAGTCAACCGAGGCAGCAATAACCTCACAGTTGATCTTGCGGAACTCCTCAACTCGATCACTGAAAGCTATGATCTCTGTGGGACAGACGAAGGTGAAATCCAGGGGGTAGAAGAAGAGAACCACATATTTGCCTGAGAGGGAGAAAGCCCATCAGAAGCAGAATACTTTGAGCCGGAAACCTTGCTGGGCTACCATCTGAAGTTTAGGGAAGGAGACAACACCTGAAGGCACCAGCACAATGTACATGCCTTGATCACGATAACATGCCTTGATCACGATAAACAAATGTCATGCCTTGATCACGATAACATTCATCCTTCCTTTGGGATATGGCAAACCCAAGGTCCATTATCTGCACCTGCTAACAAAATTGCACTACACACCATGATCCCCACAGCAATCTGATTCAGTGCCTGGGGACTGATTACCTCTTGATAAACAGACGGATAATGCAAGATCCTCTTTCTTGGCGCTTATGTGCTCCAATGCTGCATAGCAGGAAAATAGTTCTTAAGTGATCCATACCCAGCCTCTCTTATCAAGGTGGGTCTGGGAAACTCTTTAATTAGGGTATTTATGTCCTGCATATTCATAAGCTCAAGGCACCTTGCGACATTAAGACTGACTGAAGATGTTGTTTAAACAACTGAAAGTGGTACTCTCTCTTACCTTTGTAGTCCGACAACTTTATTTCCTTAATGGCTCCATCCACCACTGCTGTGGCCTTGAAGTCTGGAACTGGCTTACCAATATGAGCTTTACCGGAAGCCATTTCTTTCTGAAATATTAAACAGTGTAAAGGCTTAGGTAGACGACCCAGTTGAGCCGCTTTCAACCAAGAGGTCTGCTACTGAGTACATATCCCAGGAGAGGCATTTTCTTACCTTCTGAAGGATTGTAAACAAGGCAGCTCTGTTTTGGCTTACAACTCTTCCCCAACGTCAAGCCCAACTTTTGTAGTGCCCAAACAATTAAGATGCACTTCAGAGGAAACAAGAAGCCTCTTCCAATTCTGCACAGTGCTGTACAGAGCCCCAGTCACGTGAGTTGTAAAGGATTACAACTGTGGAGGGTGACGCAAGGCAATCCCTGAGGAATGCAAGATCAGGGAGTCTTGCACCCTCAGTCCTTTGAGGAAGACTGCAGAGGGTTTGAGTCAGTCGCCTCTTGGTTCAGCAGGATATTTTTATTAGCCTCATTCCATTTTAGCTAGGCGTGAGCAAGTGCTCCCAGACAACTTTCTGGCTAATTGAAATTTTACCACCTTCAATGCATTTCAGTTACCATGTGCACTATTTGCCTTGGAGCTCAACAAGCAGTTTCACTAATCCATTACATAAAAACATGAGGTGGTAGTGTGCTGTGTACAGTACTTTTGAACACTGCTTCTTATTGCTTGCTCTAGCAGTTGTCTGTGTGTGTGTGTGTGTGTGTGTGTGTGTGTGTGTGTGTGTGTGTAATTTTTAGGTGATTTGGAGGTCTGATGTGCCTCCTCCTCTCCAACCAGGGATGGCGCATCCCATTGTGTTGCTTGAGGCTAAGTGGGAAGTGCTTTCCCCCCTCTGCCGCTGCCGCCAAAGCATCCCTAGGCTGCATGGTGGCAGCATGAAGCAGCAGCAGGTTCTGGCAAAAATCCTGCTGGAAATCAGCTCTGATACTCTGCCAGTGGGGCACCCACCAAGGCACCCCCTCAGGGGCTTCCACCACCCAAGATGGCTGCTTCACCTTGCCTCCTGTGTGGGGCCAGCCCTGTCTCCACCCCCATCCCATAAGAGGCTCTCTTTATAAAGAATTTGCCCCATTACACCCCTTCATGTTAAACCTTGCCAATTTGGGTTTGGCTCCTTTTTGCATAAGCGAAGTTTCAATATTTCAAAACTACTTCAAAGCTCCGGCTGCTTTTTGGCATCAAGAAAACAACCCTGGGATTTAGATGTAGCATGTATAAAATCAAACCTGAGTTCCTTTCAAGAAGCTGCATGCATGAACACGAAGTTTAATACTAGGTTATGAAAGGCCAAATCTGGAAGCAAACAACAGATACTTGACAACAAACATAACCAGAAGATTAAGTCTCTGCCATTCATAACTACAATGGTGACAGATAAGGATAGGCACTAATCTATTAATTAAGTAGTACTTAATTAAGTAGTTCTCTCTGGCTCAGGTAGAAGCAAGCTGCCACCGCTGTGGAAAACTATCTAAAACCAGCTCTAGCAGAGAAAGAACGGGCAAAGGCTTCAGGAGCAGATAAATAGCTCATTCTCCTAGCACTGTAATTTGGGTCAGCTCAATATATTCTTGGTGCTGTCTCTGCAACCAATAGAAGCTGAAACTGAACATACTTATATCCCACTTGCCAGCCGACTGGCTCCCAAAGTAGTTTACAATTCAAATTCATCAGAAGACAAGTGCCCTTTTATTATGCTGAATGCATGGCAGAGAGGAGATGGGGTGTTTGCATCTTACTATTCCAGCTTCATATTGTTCCTGCCAGAGCCTGCTTGGCTACTTACTCCTTCTGCACAATTTAATAAAGCCAACTGCTGAATCTTCAAAAAGGCCACAATTGGTATTCTGACTTCAGAAAGATAAACGTCACCCAACACAACCAATACTCAGGGGATGATGGGAAACACTGGAGTCACAAGTTCCCTAGCCCTGAGTTTATCATGGTGTCTGAACAGAGCCATTAAAGTAATGTTCATCCACTGAAAGGCTCTTCAGATACTGAGGCATCTGCCAGGGCCTGGTTGAGCACAGAAAAGCTGGCGCCATCTGTTGCTGGAGATATGGGGTGGGGGAGAGATGCATCTGCTACGTTAGCCCATGACTCTCACCCACCATGTTTCACTTGGTAGCCAATGCGCCCTATGGCAGCTCTAGCTGACAAATACTTCTCTTCCAGAAGTGTGTCCCAAACACAAACTGGGTAACATAATACCTTCCTGATAAGGAGCTGGTAGCGGTTGGGTGGGACACTTACCAGTAACCTCCATGTTCAGGAAGATAGCCCTATTACAATATGCTTTGGCAAACATGAGCAGGCTATGGTTAACGACAGTGAATAACTATGTGATGATGGTCTGCTGCCCCTGACATCACAAACACAGATTGCTAGTTTCTGGAGTGAAGCCAGCAGAACACAGTGCATTTTGAACTAGTGCATACATCTGCCATTGCTCTGGGGGTATGTGACAGAGGAGAATGGAACGGTCACTCATGGGTTACTGCAATGAAAGCTTTGAGATGCACACTGCTTATAATGAACCAGAAGGGAGAAAAAAAGCTTGCTTGGGCAAGCCAAAATCAATGACTAGATACTTTCCTCCATCAACCCTAATACTGACACACCAACTTTAGTGATCCACCAAACCCTGAATAATAATAATAATAATAATAATATTTTATTATTTATATGCCACCCATCTGACTGGGTTGTCCCAGTCACTCTGGGTGGCTCCCAACAAAATATTTAAAAACACAGTGAGGCATTAAACATTAAAAACTTCCCTATACAGGGGCTCCCTTGAGATATCTTCTAAAAGTCAGATATTTATTTCCTTGACATCTGATGGAAGGGCATTCCACAGGGTGGGAGCCACTACTGAGAAGGCCCTCTGCCTTCACTACCAGGCAAGTCTGTTTTGTTTTGAATAGTTTTTATTACGTTTTCCAGTTATATGTCTCAAAATAAGCATTTTACATAGTACCATATATTCAATGACTTCCCTCCTTCTCCTTCCATGGTTCATTTTACTTGTCTATCATTCCTGCCTATTTTTCTGCAACCATTTAAGTCATTCTCCAATTTACATCATTCAAATATTAACCACACTGCTGAATTTATCTTAATGCTGCCAGTGTATTCAGCTGTACAGTTATTTTCCAAATACAGTGGTACCTCGGTTTATGAACTTAATCCGTTCCGGAGGTCTGTTCTTAAACCAAGGTGCGCTTCCCCTAATGAGGCCTCCCGTCGCCGGTGCCCTTCCACCATTTGGCTTCCGTTCTTAGACCAAGGTAAAGTTTGCAAACCAGGACACTACTTCTGGTTTTGCGGAGTTCGTAAACAGAATAGTTCGTAAACAGGGCTGTTCTTAAACCACTGTACTCAGCAAATATTTTCTACTCCTCTTTAAATAGATGCTCTATTTGCTCTCATTCTATATGTTAAACCTGCTAATTCTGCAAATTCTATCATCTTAAGTTGCCAGTTCTCCTTACTTGGGACCTCCCTCAATTTCCATCTTTGAGCTAACAAAACTCAAGCAGCCATTGTTGCATACATAAATCATTTTTTCTGACACCTGGGAACCTCAGTCTGAACTATTCCTGACAGAAAGGCCTCTGGTCTTTTTGGGAATCTTTTCAACTTAATATAAATCATTTCCCAATATTCTTTAACTTTTTTACATGTCCACCACATATGAAAAAAAGTTACACTACCCAGGCAAGTTTGAGCCCCAGAAATGTGACCTCTGCTACAGTCTTGTCTTACTCCAGCTCCAGAGGTCCAGCATGTGGTGGCGGCAGCAAGACAAAACAAGAGTTTTTGCAGAAGCTAAAAGGCTTTATCAGAGTTTCCTGGGCCAAGCATGAGATGTTACAGTATGGGTACCCAGCCTTGAATTTGGTGATTAGTGTCTTTGGCTTAGAATGAGTGGCGTTGTGTACAAGGACAATGCCAAGCCATTGTTTGCTTAATAAGGATCTGTTGCTACTGGTGCAGGCAGTTGGGATAGTTTTCTACGCCAGGCTGACTTCCAAAGTAATTTGGGATGATGGAATGTCCAAAAGACACGTGACAGGAGAAGATTACAGTTCAAGCAAAAACTGAAGAAAGCGGCTAAAAGTTATGCGGGACTTATATTACCATATATTTGATTCTTTAATTCTTAAACAAAAAACTGACAGTTGGGGGAGGTATTTTTCCACCCCAAGCTGAATACAGGTGCCTGTTTGGTGATAAAATGTCCCAGCATAAAGCCATATGCAGCATGTCAAAAGCCCACTTTGATTTGCTTCTCTTGGTCAGGTCTTTGCTTGAAAAACTGTGTGTGACTTCTTTACCACATATATTAACGTTAGCTAGGACAATAGAACAACCAAAAATGGCAAAAATGGTGGCATTCATTACACTTTAGGTAAGGCATGCTCCAACAATCTATTATTTCATAATCATGCTTAAAACCTTTTTATTTACCCAAACCTTTACAAAACCATTTTTAAAACTGTCTGTTGCTTATCTTCCAGTGTTTTAACTGCATTTTAGGGACCAAATAAAAAGCCCAATTTTAGGAGGGACTTTATTAACCTGGACATTTTTTGGTTTACAGAATGAACGCTTAAAATGGTAACCAACTGGAATTTAGAGGCACTGTTACCTCCGCACAGGTGAGAACATCCCAGAAGCACTACGTTGTAGGTTTACTTCTGTGCAAGTTCTGCAAACATTACATCTTCCCCCTGGTATATACACTACTTGAAACAAAAGCGCACAGATCTTACTCTATTTGTTTAGTTCCCCCCTCTAGTAAGAATTAGAGCTTAAACTTATTGTCGTCACCTTTTCTATTCATACTAAAGGGCTGTTTAAAAAGCACAGTTTCCATGACCCAATTTTTAAGGCAAGAGCACTTAGTCACTGGCTCCATTTCACGAATTTTCACTCGAGTAGACCCCGAGCAAGGCTCGGAGCGCTATGCAAGCTGAGAAGAGACTGGAAAGCCTCACCGCTTTCCAGGGTTGGGGGCGGGGGAAGCAGGAGGAGGAGAGTTAGAGGAAGCCAAGATCGACCCCTGGAGTTGAATTCCAGTGACAATGCAAGGCAGCCCGCCCTGCTTCCAGCCCCCTCCCTGTACCGCTCAGAACACAAAGGAGATCCCTATGACTCGCTTGCCGAGGACACAATGGGCAGCATTCACACCGCCTCCTCTCCGCTTTGGGGAAAAAGAACCAGAGGAGAACCGAGGAGCAGCGCAGCTTCCAGCCCACTTTATTCCAATGCAGGTGCCCCCCTTCCCAAAATCACGCCTTTGGAAGACACGAGGAGATGCACGGATTGCAAGCCTCGAAACCTTCCAGAAGCCCTTCGCCTCCACATATAGACCCCAGAAAATGACTACCCTTCGAACCTGCTAGGCTGGAGGAGAGAGAAAGCGCTGCAGGCCCCCACCCCATAGCAGGCCTCGCCAGGCTCGAATTGCAAACCCCGAGCAACGCGCCCGCATTTGCCTCCATGCACAAGCGCTGCAAAAGCTCCAGAAATGCCCGGGAGGCGCCCACCCCTCGCTCGCTCCCTCCGTACCTCCTGGTCCGCGCGCTGCCGTCCCAAAGCTAAGCCGAGCGCTTCTCGAAGCGAGGAGGAGGCGTGACACCAGCAGAACAAGCCGCAGCGGCTGCCGGGTTTTATGTGCAGCGTGCTGGGAGGGGGCGGGGCAAAGGTGCAGGAGGGGGCGGTGTAATCCGGATTCGACTCACAATGAGAACATGTGCGCGCGCGGGTGACCCCCACCCCGGCTACCCCTCCCCCCTTTTTCTCCCTTTGGACTCAGAAAAAGGGAATTGAATTGGGAACCAAAGACATTCCGCTCCAAAATGCGATCCTGATTGCAATGCGGCGAACAACTCCACTAAAGGGCGCTTGCTGGCTTTCTTTCTCTGCTCCTGTTTTTTTTTTTTAAAAAACAACTGCACGGCAGGCAGACGTTCAACAGGTCAATCTTTTTATCACCCCTTGCTGGATGTTTGTCCGTCACGTCCCGACTCCTGCCAGAGGCAGAAGATGGCAAGCCCACTCGCGGTCTTCATTCACAGTTGCTGCGTACACACGCTCTGCTCGTGGAAAACACGCTCCCGTTCATCAGCTGCAAGACACAGGTAGGCATCCAGCTGGTGAATCGCCTGCTCGATGCCTGCCTTTTGCACACATGTTAAGTGCGCAGGAGCTTTGCCAGGGGAAAAACGGGCAGCCTTATATGCAATCCACCCACCTGAAGTCCACCCATTATAGCTTTACACTGTTAGTGTGTAAAACATGCTCATAGAGCGGACATAGATGAGCGGCCGAACAAATGCTTTCTAGTACTGTACTGTATGAAAAAGATCCCAAGTTCTATAAGGATCTCAGGGAACACTGTAGCATCAGCTGGGTGCTAGCTAGCCAGAGCATAGTAATACCTGGCTCTGTTTAGCAGTCCCATACATTCATCAGACGTAATCCAACAGGGACAGATGTTGTGCCAAAAGTGCAATGAAGCCCTCTCGAAACAGAGGACAGAAACCAGGAGTCATGACTATTCCTCCCCGCTACTTTTACTGTCCTAATTTACAACCAGATGGGATCCCCCACGACGCTGTTAGAGAAGTTGGTGCGCAAGTCTGATCTGTTCTGCGAACTACAATACCCAGCAAGCCGCGCACTCTCTGGGCTTCCCTTCCCTTTCGTTTCCTGTACCGAGTTTGTACGGCGCTTGCCGGGGACGCGCGAAAATGGACCTGAGCGCTTTCGAGCGGGACAACGCCGTGAATTGTTTGCTGGACTCCGCGGTGCCCGCCGCTTGCCGGAGCGAACCTTGCAGCCTGGGCATCGATGAAGCAGGCCGGGGTCCGGTGCTGGGTGCGTGCCTGAGGGTGATACGGGCGGGAGCGAGGAATCGTTGGGGTACTTTTTGCTCCAGCGCGGAATCGAGTTCTAAAAGCAGTGCTTTTTTTCTTTTAAAAAAATGTGTAGGGGTACTCTCATTTTCTTACTCATATTGAAATACTATCCCTCAATGAGGTCAAACTTAGATTCACAAAATGTTTAGGGGTATGCGTCCCCCCAGAAAAAAGCACTGCCTGAAAGCATCAGAAGGGGAGTCCCAAATCACTGGCTGATCCTTTATTTTCGCCTGCCTTGGACTTGCCAGGTGGTCTAGACGCTAGAGGATTCCTATTGCTATCTGCCAACCTACTTTAATAACGCCAGGAGGGGTGATTATGAGGATAAATTGTGAGGATATAGAGCATTTTTGTAGTAGTAGTATTTCATTTGTATGCCACCTTTTCTCCAAGGAGCTCAAAGTGGCGTACATGACCCTCTTCCCAATTTATCCTCACAACAACCCTGTGAGGTAGAATAGGCTGCAAGAGAGTGACTGAGTGGGCATTTCAACCTTGGTCTTCCAGGCCCTAGTCGGACACTACACCACAATGACTCTCTTGTAGAATTGACAATTAATCCAGTCCTGATTTGCAAATAACGTTGTTCCAGTTCTGTGCCAATAAGTTTGTTCAGTCCCATGACTGCTTTTTACTTCCCCTACCCCACCCCTGCTGCCAAGCAGAACTTCCCCATCCTTAAAATAGAATAATGTCCTGTGATGGTGGCTGGAGGGGGGTCTTTTGTGGAGGATTCCTGATTGCAGGGCCAATTTTGTCCTGGGGCTGTACCGGTAATTATAACTATACTTAGTGTTGCTAGTTCAGAGCATTTCTCACATGACAATGTTGTTATAAAAACACCTGCAGTATTGTATCCGTAGGTGGAGCTCTGAGTCTTGAAAGAGTAGCTTGCATTGGCTTCTGCTTTCTTTCCAGGTCCCATGGTTTATGGAATCTGTTACTGTCCTGTGGATCGGCAGGGAGACCTAGAGGCACTGAAGGTAGCAGGTAAAAAGGAAAGAAAGGCGTGCCTGACTGGGACTGTGATGTAATGCTGGCGTGGCAGGAAATGGGATCTGGACTAAAAGGGGCAATGCTGTACCTCTTGGAGTGTTTCCCCTAACCGCTGTCAAAGCACTGCCCAGCTTGTATTCATCCCAGGTCACGTCTTTTTTGAGTTTGTGTCCTCCCTCCCTGTTTGCTTTCCCGTCACAGATTCCAAGACTCTGACGGAGGCCCAGCGGGAACAGCTCTTTGAGAAACTGGGTGCAGCGAAGGATTTTGTTGGGTGGGCCCTGCACATCCTCTCACCCAATTACATCTCCACCAGCATGCAGAGACGGTAAGCAGACAATATTAGATGAAGTCGCTGCAACAGGGTTGGGGAACCTCTTCCCCCCCACCCTGAGATGTTGCTGGGCTCCAGCTCCCATCAGTACCAGCAAGAGTGGTCAGGGGTGGTGGGAGTTGTAGTTTAGCCACGCCTGGAAGGCCGCAGGTTCTCCACCCCTGCGCTAGAACCACAGCTTTGAATGGGTGGCGGTTTTTCTCCCAAGATCGCTTCTCTGCCTGGAATTGTTGTGTTTTGTTTATTTGTGTACTTGTTAGAAAGATTAATACCCTGCCTTTCTAATGCATACGTGTTTCCAAAGGTGGCTAACTATCATTAAAGCCACAATAGCCAAACACAACTGCAACGATAAAATCATAACAGAGACTGACATGGCAGAAAAAAATCACAGTTTTCAATAAAATCACTTCGACCTGGCAAATGAAAAAGTGCTGGATGTGTTGTGTAGTGGCTGCAGGCTAAAGAGGACAGAGCAAGGGGAAGGGGATTGGAAACACAAAGCCTCTCACCTTGGAGTTTATCAGAAAAGTTGGACAGACCTCTTTCAGAGAAGGGAGGCCGTGTCTCTCCCCCTGAGCTGTTTTCGTCCTTCATGCCAGCTCATCCTTGAGAATGATGCTTACTGCTGTGATGTTGTTTGCTGTGTTAACTGGCTGTGGCACAAACAGCCCACTGCACTCTTAACACTATGTGAGATTTGAGCTCCTTTTTGCTGTGTGGACAGAGCATCTGTTCTATTGGTAATGTACTGGCGGAGACACCTTTCTGTTCTGGCTGGTGGTGGCATAAGCTGGTCCAGGGTGCAGTCTCCACAACACCTTTTCCAACCAGCCCTTTTCTGACGTTTGGGTCTCAGAGCCAAGGTTTTTTTTGTGAGCGAAAAACATAGCTTCCTTTCCATTGCAGAGCTAAGTACAACCTGAACGCGCTTTCGCATGATACGGCCATTGGATTAATCCAGAGGGCGTTGGACTCTGGAGTGCAGGTTGCAAAGGTGAGCCAGCTCAGCATCCCATACCTGTAGGAAGTGGCAAGAAATCCCAGCTCTTCAGTGCTTTATTGTTCCTCCCTCCTTCAGGTCTTTGTGGATACTGTGGGACCAGCAGAGAAGTACCAAGAAAAACTCAAGCAGCACTTCCCAGACCTGGAGGTTACAGTGAAACCAAAAGCAGACTCCCTCTTCCCTGTTGTCAGTGCAGCCAGCATCTGTGCCAAGGTGAATGTGAGACATAGGATCTCTTTGTTTCCTGGCTGACTGTGCTCTCTGGTATCTGGAGAGATGTATGATTAAACTGTGAAGCTCTAACCGCTTCCACCGTGAAACAGCTAAATAAGCTTTCGTGTGCTGGAGCAGAATACTGGATGCTGGGGCCAAACAATAGGAGGTGACTATTGCCATCATTCATTAGGACAGGGGCTGGCTACTATTCGAGACCACTAGGCTAGATGGATCAGGACATAGATGGGAATGATGCAGGAAGGCAATTCCGATGTTGGTTATCTCTCATTTTCTGTAGGTGGCGAGGGACCGGGTGGTAAAGAACTGGAGGTTCTTGGAGGATCTGGAAGATGCGGACTTGGATTATGGCTCTGGCTATCCTAATGGTAATCCCAGTATTTCTCCTCAGCTTGGGCACAGAACCAGCCACATGAATTTCCACCACAAGATGTGGTGGCTGAGAATGTTAGCCGCTTTGAGACTCTTTCGGGTAGTGATAAAGCGGTTTATCAAATCCAAACTCTTCTTCTTCTTCTTCTAGCTTAGGTGGATTTAAAAGAAAATGAACACATGGATGAGAGGGTAGTCAAAATCAGAGGGACCTGCAACAAAATGTCAAGGGTGCCAGCCTGCCAGGCCCTTTGGCAGCATACTCCCATTCGCCCTTTTTCCTCCCTGGTTTTCTGTCCCCCTCCTCCCACAACAGTCAGCATTTTGTGTCCATTGATCATTTTCAGTTCTGACGGATCTGTTTCTGGTTCCCCTCACCCCCAGTTAGGTTTCTCCCTCCCCCCCAATATTGTTTATACTTGGGAGTGCCCCCAAGCTGCCTTCTTCCATTCTTTCTTGCACATGTGAAGTGCTGTTTTTCTGAATAAGGTGTCGCACCTTGATAACGTCTTAACTATTAGCATATAGGATGGAAATAGGCAAACTCCAGGTTGTAAGGCAATATGTCAGCTGCTGAGGATAACACTGGAAGAGGGCTGTTGCCTTAATGTGGGAAACAAAAGGGTAGGCAAGATGGACCTTTGGCTCTTGCGTTTCTGTGGAGGCACACACAGAGTGCAGTGCTTCATTCAGATGAATAAGCCAAGTCATTACTTTGGCAGTGACTAAGAACCACATTTATTATTTGTGAATGTTCTTCCCCACTCTCATCTTTGAATTACACATTTAATTTACTTGGCAACAATGTGGGCTTTTCCCAGCCCTCACTAGATGCCATTAGCTGTCCTAGATCCTCTATAGTATAGTATAGAGTCTATACCTCCCATCTCCCCTCTCTTAGGGTGAGTAGGACCTTATTGGCTTTTGTGCTTGGGTTGACCTCTAGGACAGAATGCCATGTCCTTGCATTAAGTTGAAATGAAAGGGGAGTGTCTGTGTGTGTATATGTGCAAAATGATCTCTAAGATATTATGCACCAAGAAAGCAGCAGAGTGGGTGGAGACAGTACTTAGGAGGTTTGCAAACCCCTATTGCGTCATGTTTCCCATCCACTGTTCTCCAGGCTACGGCTCAGTCTTACAAGTAGGGATAACACTGAGCACTAATATGCCAGGATACTTGGCCATCCATCCTCTAATCTCTCTACCCCTTCCCCAGATCCCAAGACTAAAGAGTGGCTCACCCAAAATCTGGACCCTGTCTTTGGCTACCCACAGTTTGTACGGTTCAGCTGGAGTACAGCTCAGGTCATCCTGGAGAGCAAAACTGTGCCCGTTTGCTGGTAAGTGGGGAAGGAAGAACTGTTGGATGGATCTTGGATGGTAGATGTACCTTCAGAAGGGAGATTGAGGAAACTGTGGAGCATAGGAGGAAACAGCTGCTGCTGATAAAGGCATGTGAGAGATTCCTTCTGATGGTTTTGCACATGCGATGCAGCATGATGACTTCCCTACACAAATATTATATAGGAAGATAGTGGATTGGCAGTCCAGGATGCTTTTTAAATAGTGGCACTGGGGAGGGCAATCGTTGGAGCTGAATGGGCCTGCTGAGTGTTGATGGGACCCTTCCCCTTAAATTCATTTATCAGCTGTGAGTAAGGAGGGTCCCCCCTTTTGTGGCTGGCTTGCTCTGCTAACTCCCCTGTGCCTTGCTCTGTGCTTATGTGGGCCATGCAGAGTACTGCACAGAGTTGCTGAATTGCTGATGCCCAAAGATGCTTGTGACTGCCTTCCCTGATATCCACAGCTTTCTGGAACCCAGCTCAATCCAGGGAGCAGCTCCTCCGCTTGAGTCCAGGGAGTTGGCTGATTCTCCGCTGCCTCCCATCTCAGGCTGACCTTGGCAGTCATGCCAAATGCCGCAGGAGGAGCTTGAGAGGCAGCCATTTAACTTTCCCCTGGATAGATGGGGCAGGAATCCGGTACTGTCTCTGTCGAGGGAGGAAGGGCTGCCTGCCAGGGCACCTGTTTTCTATCTCAGCTCTTGGAAGGCAGCGAAGGTCAGTGGTTGTAGCAGGTAGAAGAAGTCTGAATCCAAGATAAGTGGGCGCAACTCTCAAGGAGAAATAGAAGTCGAGCATAGCTTGCCAGCGGAGGAACAATGCTGTACCCAGATCCCTCATTTCCCCTTCTCTTTTACCTTCCTCTCTACAGGGATGACACGGAAGACGACGCAGCCCAGAAAAACGCTCAGTCCTTGCTGAGCTACTTTGCCAGGAAGGAAACTTCCAGCAAGCGCCCTCTCCACCGTTTCTTTCATGAACGAAAGCTTAAGACCGTGACCAGCCTGTAGGGGGCAGCAGATTATTCCCTTCTCGGTGGGATTATCTTGCTTTATCTATACAAGAAACTTTTCTGCTTTTGTCAAGCTTGTTTTTAGTCAGTTGTAAATCCTTTTGAGTCCCAGCTGCAAAGGGAACATTGGAGCAGAAGCAGGTGCAGGATCTGTCAAGAGAAAGGGTCTGATCCAGTTCCTCTCTTTCTGGAAGCATTTGTATATTCCTTTTTTTTTTTTTTTTTTTTGCTAATAAATTTAAAACAACAACCAACAATTCTGTGGTGTGTGAAGTGACCGATGGGGCATCATAAAAGCAGGCCCAAAAGGGATAGGGCCTGCAACTGAAGGGTTACTTTTTTTTAGTGAGTTGGCAGCTTGAGTAATGAATGGGTCCACACAGAGCCAGGCAAAATCTCCCCCAGACCAACCTGAGCTCCTGGCTGAGCCAGAGAACTTCTTATCTACTCCAGTGTGGCAATCCTAGTGAATTTCAGTAGCTGGAGAAATCAAGTCAGGCAGGGAAGCAGTTCTGTGTTGTTGCCATGGAATGGGCTCTAGTCCTGTCCACATGTGTGTCTGCACATTTCAGACTGGACTGGAGCTTTCATTAAGGTGCAATTAAACCTGCCGTCAGTAATGCGTCCTCACATCAGGATTTTCTGTTGTCTCCATTCACTTCAGTCCATTCTGCCCAGTGCCCTCAGTGTTCCACCTTTAGCTGCAAGTGTTTCTCATGTGTCAGGAAGAAATGGGGGTGGGAGTATTTCTTCACCTTTAGGGCAGGACTAGATGGTTAAATTAGGGGACGCGGGTGGCTCTGTGGGTAAAACCTCAGCGCCTAGGACTTGCCGATCGCATGGTCGGCGGTTCGAATCCCCGCGGCGGGGTGCGCTCCCATTGCTCGGTCCCAGCGCCTGCCAACCTAGTTCGAAAGCACCCCCAGGTGCAAGTAGATAAATAGGGACCGCTTACTAGCGGGTGGCGCTGTGGGTTAAAGCCTCAGCGCCTAGGACTTGCCGATCGAAAGGTCGGTGGTTCGAATCCCTGCGGCGGGGTGCGCTCCCGCTGCTCGGTCCCAGTGCCTGCCAACCTAGCAGTTCGAAAGCACCTCCGGGTGCAAGTAGATAAATAGGGACCGCTTACCAGCGGGAAGGTAAACAGCATTTCCGTGTGCGGCTCTGGCTCGCCAGAGCAGCGATGTCACGCTGGCCACGTGACCCGGAAGTGTCTCTGGACAGCGCTGGCCCCTGGCCTCTTGAGTCAGATGGGCGCACAACCCCAGAGTCTGTCAAGACTGGCCCGTACGGGCAGGGGTACCTTTACCTTTACCTTACTAGTGGGAAGGTAAATGGTGTTTCCGTTCGTCATGCTGGCCACGTGACCCGGAAGTGTCTGCAGACAGCGCTGGCTCCCGGCCTCTAGAGTGAGATGAGCGCACAACCCTAGAGTCTGTCAAGACTGGCCCGTACGGGCAGGGGTATCTTTACCTAGATGGTTAAATAGCAAACTAGTACACAAATGTAGTGGCTGAGAGAGTGAGGGTCCTGGAAAATCCCTGACTGAAATCTCTCTTCAGCCATTAACTTTTCTCTTGGCCTCTCAGCCAGTCCTTTATCTATACAGTGGTACCTTGGGTTACATATGCTTCAGGTTACATACGCTTCAGGTTACAGACTCCGCTAACCCAGAAATAGTGCTTCAGGTTAAGAACTTTGCTTCAGGATGAGAACATAAATCGTGCTCCGGCGGCGCGGCAGCAGCAGGAGGCTCCCTTAGCTAAAGTGGTGCTTCAGGTTAAGAACAGTTTCAGGTTAAGAACGGACCTCTGGCGCGAATTAAGTACTTAACCCGAGGTACCACTGTACTGTGGGAATTATATTTACCTACTTTCTGCATTGATGCCAAGATTACTGAGAGAATACGTGTGAGACATTTGGAATAATCAAAGGGATAATAATAAATGTAAAACTTTGCAGTTGCTGTTGCTTGACAGAGGGATGAAGCAGCCTCTGTGGAGAAGAGTCTTATTTCTTTTAGCAAATGCTTTTAACAAAGTTAGCTCTCTCTCTCTCAGCTGTGCCCCTCCTCTGGCTCTCATGCCCCTTCTCACTTCCTCATGCTGCTTTATAGTCCACTCCAACTCCAGCCATCTCTCTCCCATCTTCCTGCCTAATGCCACTTGCTCTCTTAAGAAGAGCCTCTCCACTCTATCAAGCCAATTTCCTTTTCCTTCAAGAGCTTCCTCAAGAAATGCTTCTTTACCAATCCCTCTCCAGCTCAGCGTTACCTTACCTGCTTTCCCACTATACTATCCTCATCTAACAGACTCCCCACCACACCTGTCCTTTGGGCCAGGTCACTTTTGCTTCAGCCCTGTTTAACAGTGTTAGATGGTTGTTTGGTAAGCAGCACTCAGTAAGGCTAAGGAGTACTTTTATAATAAAATCCTGAACCAAGGAAGGGTTCAAATGCAACAGTGCCTAAAGAGGTCTCTTGTTTTGGAGAAAGCAAGCCAGCGGTCCTCACTGATCACAAGTACAGTGGTACCTCAGGTTAAGTACTTAATTCGTTCCAGAGGTCCGTACTTAACCTGAAACTGTTCTTAGCCTGAAGCACCACTTTAGCTAATGGGGCCTCGCGCTGCTGGAGCACAATTTCTGTTCTCATCCTGAAGCAAAGTTCTTAACCTGAAGCACTATTTCTGGGTTAGCGGAGTCTGTAACCTGAAGCGTATGTAACCTGAGGTACCACTGTATTGTCTTGCGATTTGGCAACTAACACCCATAACACCATATACATAATACTCTAATCACAAACCAAACAAGTAAATCAGGCAGCTTGAGCCACTAACAGAAAATTTCTGTCTAAGTGGGCTCTCTCCCTTTTCGTCCAAGTTCATTTTGCCATTCAGCCTGACGTGTCGAAAGCTAAGAAAGGGACTGTTCTTTGCAGAGATACCTACTCTGGGTCCCCCCCCCCCCCGAATCTTTCCACAAATACCGAGCCACACAAGTCATTTTTGTTGTTTAATTTCTCCACAAGTAATAAGTTTGAACCAATACATAGTGTGCAGTTTGCAACAAACATGGACAAGGATGAACAAGCAAGAGCATGAAAAGGCAGCTGATACAGCAGTGCATGTTTGTGACACGAGATCTGTTTTGGACAGAAGGTGGACAATATTATAAAGGAAGTTTGCACATGGTAATACAGGGATTGATGTGAAATTCAAGGAGTGCTGCATAAGATAAGGAGGACACGGGTAAGAACCGGCTGTTAACCAGAAGGTTGGTGGTTTGAGCCCTCCCAGGGACGGCTGAGGGCTGGATTCCTGCACTGAATTCTATGATTCTAACTCCAGGAATCTTACTATTCTGTCCACTCAAGATGGGATGCCATTTTCTTTTTTTGGTTCACAAACTACTTTTCTGCCTAGGACAAACTAGTACATGGCACTGACCAGTTCAGACTGGAGGCTCTGTATATTTTCTTTAATGGATGTTTTAAACTTTTCCATGATACACACATTGAATTATTAAAATGATAACCAATCTAAATCTAGCCACATCAGTGGCACAATCTCCTTCTCCTCCCCCTTCTGTGTTTGGTTGTATACAAATTAAAGCTAACTATGGAGCACTGGCCATTTTAATACTGCAGCAGCAGCTACTGGTTTACAAAGATCTGCAGTTTCCTTGCTACAGAACTGTAGCCAGCCCTTTAACTCTCAGATCCTACTTCCTAGGCAGTGATTTTTTCTGCTGCCTGTGTCAAGCGCAAACAGCGAAGGCTATTTCATTTTGGCTCAGTTCTACAGGCAATCATACCTAAAGCCTTATTATTATTAGCTGGGGTTAATAGTCAGTGCAGAATGATCTCATTAACTTATTTATTCGTAGTCTATGTAACCTCTCACTCTCAGGCCAGAGCCTTTGAAAGACAGAGATCGCTCCGTCCCCCACCGTGCTAGAGGAGACTCTGATTGAGGACCACTGGGGGTGGGGGTGGGAATGGGTGTTTATTCATTGGAAGGGAAGGCAGGGTGTTGAGAGTGAGGAAACCACCATTGACTGCTCTCCAACCCTGCTGTTCTAGATGGTTGTGGGTTCAAGCCCCACACTGGGCAAAATGATTCCTGCATTGCAGGGGGGTGGACTAGATGACCCTCGTGGTCCCTTCCAACACTACAATTCTATGATTTGATGTACAAGACGTGCGTAGGGGAAACAGCGGCCACAGGCAAGCATACCGGGGGTAGAAGGTGGTGCTCTGGTGGGGTAATCTCCGCTTCTAGGGCATGGGGAATCAGAGTGCTCGGCTAAATTGCCACACCTGCTTCCTCTGCCATGGCCACACCCAGGTTGCACAGAGCTATACAGTATGGCAAGAAGCTGGTGACATGGGACATGAAGGATTTGCATAGATCACAAGCGATCCCCCCCAAGCCTCAGAAAATCACAGGGGAGGGGGTTATTTTCCCCTGGGAGGCTCGCTGTCTCCAATCAGAACCCGCTCCCACTACCCTCCACGTCTTCCATGAAGACTGAGCGCTTCTGCATGTTCCTCCGCAGGCGACGGAGCAGGGGGTTGCCTGGGCAGGGCACTCCAGGGCTGGCGTGGCCTCTTTCAATGCCTTCCTTGGTGGTGTCCGGCTCCTCGATGCTGTCACTGTCTTCAAGACGCAAATAAGAGGCAGAGAGGGCTGAGTCGGAGGCGGTCAGCGTCAGGCACTCGCAAGGATCGCTGCTGGCTACGAAGGAATCATCCCAGATGGTTTCGCAGAGCTCTTTGCCATCCTTGTACATCTGAGGGGGAGAGAGAGGTGGGGAGCTGTGAATGTGAAGTGCTCTTGTTCTGAGCAGCCTCAGTGCAGAAATTAAGGCCTGAACAACACTCCATCATCATCATCATCATAATAGTAATAATTTATTATTTATACCCTGCCCATCTGGCTGGGTTTCCCCAGCCACTCTGGGCAGCTCCCAACACTACACCAATAACAATAATAAAAAAGCAACATCAAACATTAAAAACTTCCCTAAAGAGGGCTGCCTTCTAAAAGTCAGATAGTTGTTTACTGTACAGTGGTACCTCGGGTTATGAACTTAATTCATTCCAGAGGTCCATTCTTAACCCAAAACCATTCTTAACCTGAAGTGCACTTTCGCTAATGGGGCCTCCCGTGCCGCCATGCCGCTGGCACACGATTTCCATTTTCATCCTGGGGGTAAAGTTCACAACCCAAGGTAACTACTTCCGGGTTAGCAGAGTTTGAAACCCAAAGCGTTTGTAACCCGAGGTACCACTCTGTTTCCTTGTCATCTGAAGGGAGGGTGTTTCACAGGGCGGGCGCCACTACCGAGAAGGCCCTCTGTCTGGTTCGCTGTAGCTTCACTTCTTGCAGTGAGGGAACCGCCATAAGGCCCTTGGAGCTGGACCTCAGTTTCCGGGCCGGACGATGGGGATGGAGACACTCCTTCAGGTATACTGAGTCGAGGCAGAGGGATGTCGAGAGACTTTCAGCCGGGGTGGCTGTGTCTTTATGAGCAGAAGGGTAGAGTACCATCCAAACAAACCAATCTCGGGTGAGGGCAGGGGCAGATCTACTAGGAAATCAATGAAGCTCAGGGGCCTTCATCCGGGAGGGATGCAACTTCAGCCCACATTTCTTAAACATTTTGGGTCTAGTAGACCCAATTTGAGTCACATGACTCAAATTGATTAGTTTTTTGTTGCCTATGTTTCAACCATCCCATAAAGGCATTGTGGTATGGTGATCTGTTGTGGAACCCCATTGAAAAACAGAATACTGGTTACCCAGACCTCATTGCTGGTTGTAAGGGGGGGGCGACAGTGGCCCCCCCAAATGTAGGTCCACCACTGGACAAGGGGGTGGGTGGGAAGAGAAGAAGGAGCAGCACAATATGAAAGACAAATGCATTACCTTGTTTTGCTTTAGTTTTCTAAACTAATCTGTCACTCAGCAGACTCAAGATACCCAAAGTGGGTGAGAGACTGTTGTTGGAACTTGCAGCACCCATGGACCCTGCCCATTGGCCATGCTGGCTGGGGCTGGAGGAAGCCGAAGGCAGACAACATTTTGGGGGGCCTGCAGCAGAGTGAGTATCTTGATGACTTGAGCTGTGTCACCAGCACAGTCCCTCCCGCAAGGGGTGAGAGGGGCTTGCTTCATAGGATCCCGGCTGCTTGTTAGCTCCTGCCTCTCCCAAAAGACCAACACAATGGGTCCCATGTGATTGGCTAATTCTGGGATTCTCCTGTAGGCCAATCAGGTTGCGGATTCACTTCCACCCGGAGTTGGATTGGGTGGCTCCTGCAGACCAATCAGACTGCTGCATTCTGGATCCTATTTTTCTAGGACCAATCAGACTGCTGCATTTTGGATCCTATTCAACTCAGTACATAACAATTAGATGCACTATTTTGCTTTCTAAAATACAGTAAAAAAAACTCAGTTTGGGGAGAGAGTGGGTCTCAAATGACAGCTCCACCAATTCAAAAGGGCAGCAGCCACCACACATTACTAGCAATCCTGTCTGTCATCTTTGTTGGGCAAACACTGCAGGGGAAGAAGGGACGAGCTGTATGGTGCTGACATTATTACACTGTCAGTCATATACTGCCCATTTCTTCTGACAGGCATCCTGCCAAGCTGTTGCTCTCTGCCTGCCTGCCTGCCTGTCACTGGACACAAACTCTGCTAGCTGCCCGAAGGTTCAAATGACTGCCTCAGTGCAAGCAGACCAGCAGTCAGCAGGAATTAGCTTCACCTCCAGTGGAAAGGCTGAAACATGTCATGTAGAGTTAGATAATATGAGGGGTTTCAATTTCTGCCGACCTTCGGGGTAATGTAGCACCTGCCTTTTGAACTGCAGCTGGGATTTTGTGTGTGTGTGTGTGTGTGGTTTTTTAAAGCAAGACACAGAAGAGGCTTCATTGACCAAGATCGCCCCTTGGGTGCCCTGTACATCCGAGGAAAACCTTGGAGAAGTTTCTGTTTTGTTAAACCTTGGAGATGTTGGAGCATTTACTATCGGATTGACCTTAAGACATTTGAAGTTTCTGGCCTCTTGCTAACATTGAGAGCACAAACAATTCCCTCCTCCAACAATTAGGCTTTTAGTCCTCATGATGAGAGATAAAGTTGGATATTTGGGAAGCACTGTGCTCTCTTGATGTCTGTCACCTGGTTTTAAGAGATGGGAGGAAACCCCTTGCCTATTCAGCTAAGCTTGTGGGAAACAATTCCTCATTGTGTAACTGGCAATACAGAGGCAGCTACAAAGAAATATTAAAACCACTGATCTCTTCAGGCATTTTCTTTATCTTTGACTTGCAGTTTCTGACAGAGAATGCCGGTAGCACAACAGTTTTAAAAAATGCCAAAGAGCATATTATGTCAGCATTTTTACTCATGGCTCCTACAAGAGTTCTGAAAATGTCCCAGCCTAACATCAATTCAGATTACCATCCCTCTGTGGAACAGTGATCCTTGAAAAGATGAACCATGAGTGAGTAGTCACATAAGATAGGTCTATTTGTTTTAAGAGAAGAATACAAACCCCAACAACTTCCACCTAAAGTCGGAGGCATATTCACTCCTAATGCTTTTCCCCCTTGAAGAGTGGGAACCTTATTCTAAAAAGGCATCACAAGTTGAAATAAAGACCTTAAGTTGTTGACAAAGCCCTTTCACATAATTTATGTAATTTCAGGAATACTGAAAGACTTGGCTTGGTTTGTGCTAAAGCTGAGGCCTCCTAGGAATGGTGTAATTCCTCTTTCTCCTCCAATAACTGCTTTTCCCAAACATGACTCAGTACAGGCATCTCTTCATGACTCATGTGATTTCTGGGGCTGAGGGCTGCATCCATCTGGGGGCTTTTAATGTCCTCACCTGGCCATACGACAGGCAGTCCTGGCTGCAGTTGTTTCCCTCAGGGCCCCAATGCCAGTCAGTGAGCCAGTTGCGAGCACACGTCAGGTCTTCCTTGCAAGCGTCATACCTGAGGTGATAAGAAGGTGTGGCAATAAGGAAAGCAGTTGAACTTTAATTCTTATTATATCAGACCATTTTTACTATATCAGACCAGACCTTTTATTTTTGTTATATCAGACCTTCAAGGAGCTCAAGTTGGTGCACAAGGTCCACACACCATTTTGATCCTTACGACAGACAACCCTGTGAGGTATATTAGGCTGAATAACAATCCCCAGCTCAAAGTCACTCTGTTAGTTTCATGACTAAGTTTTATGGAGATATGAACCCAAGTTTCTCTGTCTTTCTCAGTCCCAATGGAGGGTCAATACTCACTAAGCACTTCCTCCTTTTCCCCACCTTTACCCAATTCAACATTTTTTACCAATAGAATTACATACATTTATTTCCACCAGTCCACTGCCTGAGGCCCAAGAAATGGAAGTATGTTTGTGTTGGGTGGAGATGCCCTTTAAAAAGCTTGTGGATTTCCCTCAATATCCAGGTTAGCTCCTGCACTTGACTCAGCTTCACCACATCCAGCTGATTTATTCCAAAATTGAACTGGGTGTGCCGAAAGCGAGGTGTCATAGATACAGTGTCCCCGAGCTTGTTGAATTTCTGTGGGGAAATGACTTATAAAGGGCCTTTTAAGTGTAAAAAACAACAACCCAGTATGCCTTTCACTGCTTTCTGTCTTAAAATGGCAGGGCATTTCATTTAAACAGGACACCAGCAATGTGATGACTTTCTCCTCTTCTGCTATCTCCAGGAGACGATGCTCTTTCCCTGTTTCTTCATCTCCTACAGGGTCCCCTCCTTCCACAGTTGGGACAAGGAGACTTCACTCACCATTGGTCACAGAAACTCTGGCAGAGGGGCACAGCCAGCACAGCTGTGGGGCGCTGAGGATGAGGCCACTGGGCAGCGATGGGGGAGCAACGGTAAAAACATTCCAGCTGCTGTAGATAGCCCTCACACCTGCATAGGAGAAAGAAGCACTAGGGCATAAAGATGGCAGAGCAGGCCTAAAATGGCAGGCAAAGGGCTACCCACAGGGGAGGGATTAATAAAAAAAATGTGAAGAAAGGTCATGCCAAGGAGCAGATCTTCCCCATCCCAGTTGTCTGGTAACTTCCAAGACTAGTTTTAGCAGGAACTCCCACCTCGTGGTAGTCCCAGCTTGTAGGAAAGGAAACACACACACACACACACACACACACACACACACACACACAGAGGACTGGAGTAGGCACGGCTGCCTCTCTGTCTGACCTGCTGCTAAGGCTCCCACAGCGGTTCCAGTAGATGTCATTGGCTTTGGAAAGGTCCTGGGTGACCTCCGGTGAACAACAGGCATCTGTGGGAAAAGAATCCTTCTGTCAGCAGCCCCTTTCCTTTGTGCTGAGATGAACCAGTTGTTATTCCGGCAACCCTGCATGTTGCAGTCTGACTGCAACAGCTGCAGGTATTGCCTAACAAGCTGGATGTATGCAAATTGCCACCAGTTACCATGTGATGAGCCAATGCATACATAAATTCCCTAGCAGGTATTCTGGGCGTGATAAGAACCCTATACTCCTATACCCATGTCCCATTTCCCACCCGCTCCCTACAGTCTCTGTGGCCTCTGTGTACAACCCTCCAAAGTTTCCCCCAGGCACCAGGGGTTGCCTCTGCTGAGTTCCTTTGCACCCTGTGCATAGCAGTGCATGCTACTCACACACGTTAAATTTTGATCAGCCAGGGCTATGAGATCATTGCAGCCTCAAAATGAAATACAGTACATATTATTCTCACTAGCCTTCCTCTTTTCTTGAAAAACAACCGAGGCTGAAAATGTACAAGAAAGATCTGTTAACTTTAAAAAAGTGAATCTTTTGATCTGTTTGTCTGGAGCATTGCCCTCCTGAGATAAGGTCCTGAACCAAGAGAAAGTCCAGGTCCTGGACTCTGAAGTGAAAGATTTGAGGAACATGAAGTTGAAGGGCCATCATATGGCTCTTTTGCTCAGCAGAGTCATGTGTAAGTTCTGCCTGGTAACAGAATTCCCAAGATTTCTGAGGTAAAAAATTGATGGTCCATATCAAATGTGTTTGCAGGGACATTTTTGTTATATAGTAAAATAATCACACAACATTGATTTCCTTGAACATAGTTAGCTGGGGGCTGCTATTTCAGCTTCCTTCATGTATTTTTTGTGATTGATCGATAGCACTATATTATGCAAAATATGACCTTATTAGTACAAGACAAAATATCAAGCTGGTAAATTCCTATACTAAATTAAAGCAAGACCACCCTTTGTAGGACAATATAAAGGTTAACTCAATTTCCCTTGTCTGAGATTGTGTGTTTTTTAAAAGAAAAATAAAACAATCCCGTGTGGAATAAAATGCCACTGAATCATTGGGTCAAACTTTCCCATTACATGTTTAGATGCAGCTATTAGTATAGGGCTAGGGGCAAGGCTAACTAGACCACTCATTCACTGTTAGAGGAAGTGGTGACACTGTGTCAGGTGTGGGGAAGCCCAGGCCCTCTAGATGCTGCTGGACTTCATCTCCCACGTTCCCTGACCATTGGCCATACTGGCAGAGGCTGATGGGAGCTGGAGTCCAATAACATCTGGAGGCCTACAGGTTAGCGCCCAGAATATAGGGCAGAGATAAGTATTACCAGCTTCTAGACAACTCTTCTATGCCAACTCTTGTTAAAGGTACAGGTCTACTTTGCATCTGATCATCTCATTTATTTCATCAACCACCATAAGGAGGTTTGCTCATCTCTCCTCAAACCTGTGGGCAAATGCTGAGAGGAGCCTTGGCTTCAGAGCTCCACTTCCTGCTTGCCCAAAGCTCTTCAAGCCTTGTAGCTTCTCCCCCCTGCTGCCTTCGTGCCCTTAACCAATACTCACTTTCTGCATAGATCTGGCAAATGCCAAGCTGTCCTTCTGGGCTTGGGCTGGCTTTGTGTTTCCCTCCAGGCAAGCAGCGATCCTCCATGCCTGTAGCACTGGTCCATGACACGACCAGTGCCCAAGCTATACCCATTATCCAGACAGTGCCACCACTGCTGCTCATTATGACTACCTGAAAAAAGAGGAAGAGAAAGGATTACTAAATCAGTTTGGATAGCATAGCTTCACTGCTGCCTTGAAGCATGCCAGTTAGATTACACAAAATGGACTCCCACCTAGTCCTAGCTCCCCTCTCCCCAGTGTGTTCCTATGCACAGCATGCTTTCATCTCTGTCCCACTCCAACAAAGTCCTTAATTCCCCCCTGTCTGCTTTGATAATCCACTGTAGAGTTGGACCCTTCCCTTTGTTCCCTTTGTGAGGGGAAAATGTCCAGCAGCTGCTGTTACCCCTCCATCACCACAGGTAATTCAAGGCGAGCCAGCTGCAGGCAACTCTTCCAACACCTCGGTTTAGGGTCAACTCTAGCCTGGGAAACACAAGCAGCTCCTATGCTCCCTTATTAAACTTAGGGCTTCATTTGTGAAACCAGTGCTATTTTTCTAGAAAAAGAGGTGCCGGAACTCACCATGAACGCCTCCTTTGTTCTCTTATAATGCAATGGTGCCTACCTGAGAGGTGCTGGAACTGAGTTCCGGCGAGTTCCGGCTGAAACCTC
The DNA here is from genome assembly GCF_964106915.1 of Podarcis gaigeae. Lineage (NCBI taxonomy): Eukaryota > Metazoa > Chordata > Lepidosauria > Squamata > Lacertidae > Podarcis > Podarcis gaigeae. The sequence goes on from NC_139679.1 coordinate 45,663,501, forward strand.
CCCCCTCCACATGAAACAGGAATTGATTGATCCATATCAATCATGTAACAATTTGCAAATCTGTATAGCAATCTTCCTATTTATAACCAAGAAGAGTACCGGGGGGGGGGGGGGGGAGAGTTAGAATGCACCTGCAGACAGGTAAGATTTGTATTATAAGGGTGTCAAAAGTTCTCAGCCAGCCTTTCTCAGTGGCTCAGTCTGCAGCAATCAGTAGATGACAAATCTCCATATTTAATTGCTGCACACCAAGCCCGTATTTAAGAACCAAGCCTCACAGGAATGTCATGTGTTTAAAGAAGCTTAACATACCCACTTTGAGGGTATGTTCACATTACCACTGACTCCTGCCCCTACTTTCCCGAAGCTGTTTTCACATGACGATAGCCACAATCTATATCGATCCTGTAGTTGCTTCACAAACACTGCCGTTTGATACGTTTTCCTCAAACGAACTTTAATCCAAGTAGAAAATGGTAAGCAGTAATGAGAATATACCCTAACAGCCATCACAAATGTGCAGTTGAATTTCACGAGTTGGAGTTTCCTGGGGAGTTGCAGGGGCAGGGAAACCAACAAGGCCATGCGTGCTGGGTTAAGACATCTCCATCCCCTTTTGGAGGGGAGCAGAACTGTGTAAATGCAGCTGGGAAATTTAGCAGAAGGTTACCTTTCTGCACTTTAAGCTGCTAATGTGAATATACTGTTAGCTTGGAGAAAAAGCAGCCTTGGGGCCCTGATCCAGGATATTATTCCAATCAGGATAAGGTCCCTCTGTGTGTATGTGTGTGTGCATGCACATGCACAGAAAACCAAGGCCTCTTGACTCATTTTCAGCAGAAAAGTGTCAGGAGGCCCCAATCTGGATCAGAGAGCACATTCCAGATCAGGACTCCACAGTTGCTTTTTTCTTCAGAATGAGAGTGGGCAACCCTAGCTTTTCACATGACATCTCTTGCACTTTGGCTATTCCACCTCCTCCAGAATGCACTGGACCTTTCCATTCCCATGAAGGATCCTGTGCAGCTCAGAAGCTTGAATGCTCCAAAACCAGCAAGAACAAAAAGGTCATTAGCAGCTCAGCAGAGAGAGAGAGAGAGAGAGAGAGAAGGTTGGAAAGAATTGGGTAACTCAATAAGCTTGGCACTAATTGTGAGCATCAGTGAGGCCTGGCTACCCTACATCACCACTGTGGAACCAGCTTGGCTGGCTGCCTGGAACTGGTACAGTAATCTAGACAAAGGGTAGATGGGTAGATAAGTGTATGGAAGCTTATAGAAGCTAGGTCAGATTGCTTTATAGGGTAGTCCAGCTTTACCCCATCTGGTGTCCTCCAGTTGATGTTGGATGACAATCCCCATCATCTCTGTCCATTGACCATGCTGGCTGGGGATTATGGGAGTTGGATTCCAAAAAAACATCTGGAGGTTACCAGGTTGGGGGAAGGCTGTATTACAGACTAAGAAAAAGTGAAGGGATTGAAAGGAAGATGCTTTAATGGTTGGTAGAATGAGCACATCAGTCCTGGCTTCTAACTCCCTGTGTAGTCATGGGTGTGTATTTAGTAAGCTGGCCAGAGTTGCTGGGGCAACCCAGCCAGATGTGCGGGGTATAAATAAAAAGTTGTTGTTGTTGTTCTTCAGATTTGGCTTCAAAAACAAACCTTCCAGACCCCTCCCTCAAATCTCTCTCGTGCTTCCTACAGTCCCAGCATTGTAGCCAGTAAGAGGGGGGTTTAATCCCCTCTAAACAATAAGAATGGAGGACCTTATTTTTTATTGTAAATTGTGGGTGCAAAGAATCCCGGCAGTGCAAGGGAAGATATTGGATTTCTATTAGAGAAGGAAATGCTGGAGAGTGAAATACGTTTGATCCAGGCACACAGCTGCCTTCACTGCTGTGCCTTTGAGCAAAATGTACCAGAGGGCAAAATCTCACCACAGAAAGTACTTTCAGGGCAAGGTGACACCCCTCCTTTTCCTTTGCTGTGTCTAATTTCAGTGATGCGGCCTCATTTGCAACAATATGAAGCAAGATGCAGGACTAAATCATCTGGTCCCTAGAGGAGGGAGTAACCTTGGGTCCTGGGAGGCAGGTAGCCAAGTGAAATTTGACAGCAGACCTTCCTCTCAAAATCAATTTGGGACCAATCAATGGAGCTATGCTCCTTAATGCCTCTAGTCTGGGACAGGTAAAGTCTTCCCTCATGCATGTTGCAGGTTTCTGAGGGGTGGGGAAATTACATTTATATAGAAGGGTAAAGAGAAATGGCCCAGTCGTTATGTAACATGGTCTCTAGGACTAAATTCACTGTATTCTCTCAGGCTTGTAAGCCGAATCCAATATCAAATCTTAGTTATCACCCAATATTCTTCAAACTCATATGATTTTGCTTTGCTCTGCAGTTTTACTTAACATTTTTGGTTTTTAAAATGTTTATATTTAGTTAGTTAGCTACCGGTAGTTAGTTTCAAAAACTCATAGTAATGCAAAACAAATAATAAGGAATATTAATAAGTAAACAAAATGAACACAGAACTCCACTCTCCAGGTAAGTGTCTTTTTTGTATCTTCTTCTGCACAAAACGGTCAAGTGAATCAATGTTCCCGTTTTATGTTATCCTAACAGGCCTGTCCAAATAGCTGGAGGCTGCAGGGTGTATTCTCTTCTCCTTGCTTGCAGATCAGATAAACCATTGCCCCAGTTCACACAGTCAACATTTCCCCCAACAGAGTGGCTCCATCAGTGTAGTCTCACCTGTGTCCAAATGTGGGGAGCACGTGTACAATTTTTCCATTTTCTTTTTTAAGGGGGAGAATTCCTGACATGCAAAGGTCATATTCCCAGAAAAAACTAGTCAAAACAGTGTTGCATTAAACTCTGCACATATTCCTTCAAGCCCCTAAGGCAGGGATTGCCCTCCGGATAATGTTGGACTACAACTCCCATCATCCCTGACTGTTGGCCATGCTGGCTGGAACTGATCGGAATTAGAGTCCAACATTATCTAGAACACATACCCCATCCCTGCCGTAAAAAACCCCACAAAGTGCCAATCAAGCAGAATTTAAAATCTTGTTCATCTGGAAAGGTTCATCTGTAGTTCTAATAAGAAAACATTTCACTCAGATTTCAGCCGGAACTCATTGGAACTGAGTTAATGTTATTTTTGCGGTGGCAAAATAAAAGAAGCTACGTATACTCCTTAGTGCTACACTACAAAGGCTAATTAGTGTTAATGAAGCATTTCGGATCAGCTGGAAGCAGATCCACCTCAGCACTCATAATCAAACGCCATATCACCCCTCATCCTGCAAAGCCCATTCCCATAACAAAGGCAAAAGTGGGCAGTGTGTTACTGCACCAACCATTGGAAAAATCAAGCAAAAATTGAACAAGAAAGTATGAACATTTCCTCAATAATGTGTTTTAAGTTTTATTAGTGCACTGGCACTTTAGCACAAAAAAAGACGCTTTTAAAAAAAATGAAGAAAAAGTCAAATGCAAGCTGTGGAAAAGGAATGGGAAGAAGAAATTGTATTGCAAAATATGAAACGGTGGCAGATTAATATCTCTGTTTAAGCAAAAAACACCACTGATAAGCTGTTTGGCAGGGATGGGAGAGGAGTGTGGGAGGAGGGCAAATCACATTATCTGTTCTCTTTCCCAAGCAGATAACTGTGGAATGTTAACTTTTGCAAAAGTGCTCTGTGGGGGCAAGACTAGTAATGGTCGTGGTTCTGCTGGGTTGGCAAGGCAAGTAACATAGGAAGGTTTCACCAGCGGTCTCATCGCTGACTGCTGCTTCCACAAGGTTCATCCATAATATCTTGCACTGTAATATCTTGCAAGTTCACATTTGAAAGTCCAGAGCTGAAATTGCATTGGAATTTGTTAGGAGTGGGATGCAATAACACAAAGAAGATGGGAGAAATCCAGGAACACAACAGTCCGGTAGTAACATCATCTGAACCCTGTGTAATAACTATGAAAATAAGTGATGTCAATTTCAGAGAAAATGCTTTAGTATGGAACCACCTCAGATGAACTTGGTAGCTTCAAAGAGAGCCTTGCTCATTCCTTGCAGATTGTATTTATAGTGCCCATTCATCTCCCTGCTCAGAGCCTGCCCAATGAGCCTCGCTCTGTAAAATATAAATTAACAACACCTATAATGTGCAATATTTATTTTGTTTAGCAGGTCATCAATTTGAAGGTAGTTATTTCAGGTCTATGTCAACACTGTGTCCATTGGCCCAAAGCCTCTGCCTTTCTCAAGCTCTGTTCTAGAAACCCCAGTCCAATTTTGCCTTAGACTCCTGAACACTTAGTGAATCCTTCAGCATAAAGGTCTCATCCGGTGTTAATTGACTGACATTGAACGGTGACTTTCAGATGGCCTCACTCTGTTTTATCCTTGTGATTCTCTGGCTAGCTGCCTGGAAAATACTGGTGGCCTCAATCCCAGCAGATTAGGGACAGGCCCCAAAGAAAGTGGCTTCCTGTCCTTCCCTCCCTGCCATAATTAGTTCGAGTCTGTAGAGCAGAAGAATGCAACTGCTATGTATAAAATCACCCAGTACACACATCTCAAGAATAATAGCATGAGACTCTTAGTTGGTGGTGCTGATAACGCCAGAGTTGCAGGTTCAATCCCCATATGGGACAGTTGCATATTCCTGCATTGCAGAAGGTTGGTCTAGACAGGGTTTGATGGTTTGAGGTTTGATGAGGTCCTAAGCTACTGAAGGTAACGGGGCCCTTTATATGTCCAGCTGTCCTTTATCAACAATAAATTGTCGCTGCTTTTCGTGTTGAATACATGCTATATGGAAATTTATCGACCTAATAGGTATATAAAGCCATTTGCACATAACAAAATGTGTATTTTATCAACGTATTTGTTGAATTTATCTTATATTTTGGAAATGTACATCTAGTTTTTTCCCTTTAAATCCAAGAGAGTGGGGCCCTAAGCTATAGCTTGTTTAGCTTATACGTAAATCCGGCACTAGGTCTAGATGATCCTCAGGGTCTCTTCCAACTCTACAGTCCTATGAGTCTAAAATAATTCTCTTTATAGAGTGTCCTGGAAACAAATTACCACTAGCCTTTTACAAAACAAAACAAAATTAACTGGACTTCAGTGAGTTCTATCCACAGCTTTGGAAAGGAGCAGACAGGGCTTAACTTCAGCTGAGACTCAACTCCAGAACCCATTTTTAGTATCAGAATACAGCCCTGGCTTTCCTTTATATTGGATAACCAGAATAATTCCATAAATATTTAGGATTATGGAGCAGGCTTTCAGACTTGACTCTCAACTGCCTTCATCCCAGCATAAAACCCAGTATCTTTTTAAGGGTATGATGTTTTATTCTCACTCAAGACAGCTTCACATGTGTATACTCAGTCACAAAAATGTGACTGCAGTACATACCCTTTCAAACTGTATGTATCAATGCATCAGGAAACCACAGCTCTATTCCTATATGTACTGGTAAATATTTGTGTGTGGTACATAGAAAATAACTCAAAGGGACATACTTCTGTGTAGACAAATAATGGCTTGCCCTGTGAGTGAACCAACTGCTTGTAAGAATATGAGAATATGCAGAATAAATTAAGAACTCAGTGCTACTTGAAAAAGCTTGCACACTACTGCCATGATCAGAAGTTGATCCAATAAAATGAAATTGTGCTGATTCTAACAGAAAGCAAGATGTTCCACAAAGAAAATTCCCCAATCCATATTAGGGCAATGCCTTTATTAGGTCAACCAAGGTATGGCAGAATAGTATGCAAACTCTTGAATTCTCCAGAACTCCTAATCAGGCTTGATGGTAAATACAGAAGGGAGAGAAAAATGACTGGTGGAGAAGAAGCCATGGATTTGCATCTACCTTAAGACACTTCACCCACAGCTATTTCTTCTCCCTCTTCCCCTCATTTGCTTTGCTTACCATCTTCTAGCCCGATGAGAAATTCTGCAGAACTTGAAAGTTTGCACACTATTTTCTGGCATTTTGGTTGGCCAAATAAAGGTACTGCCCATTATTTGCAACTAAAAACAGGGAGACACCTGTCTATCTGTATCTTGTGATTATGCTGTTCAACAAAATGGTTCAAATAATGAGCACATTCCAAGAGTCTGTCTTCAAGTGGCTAGGTATTGGAGTGACAGCAGGCACCCAGTGTGTTGAAGGAGGGGCCAGGTCACCAAAGAGTTAATTTTTACGTATGCCCCAACTCCTCCAAAACCTCTCTTCTCAATTCACATAATTGCAGAAGCATCCCAGCTTATCCAACCCTAGTGTATTTCCACAAGAGCAATAGAGGAGAGTTTTGAGGGGTAAAGCTAATACAAAGCTAGGCTTAAAAAGGTGCAGACCTCAATTTACAATAGCAAGGTGTGTGTGTGTTTTTTAAAATCAATTAATTGGTTGATCAAGAGGTGTATACTCAGTTAAGCTAATCAATTCACTAAAAGCTGCAGATACAATTAATAGTTGGATCCTACTTTAGTAGTACTCTATATGCCAAATGATGGAACTACTGCACAACAGCATTCACACGTTACAAATACTAGCGAATCTCTTTCTGTGTGTGTTTTCCTATTGAAGGACTAGTACACCCATGAGCACCCCTCCTAACCTTGGCTACAATTACCATAAAGGGAAACCGTGGACTCTGCGACGCCGTTCTTTCCCCTAGTCCCGCTACCCAAAATGCGAACAAGTTGAACCGGAGCTCGGTAGAGTTAAAAACAAGACGCCTGGTACGCAACGACGAGGGAAAAACCCAGGAGCTTCTCGTTTTCTGTTCCCTGAAATCCCTCACGTCTCCTGAGGCTAACAAAAGAAATATCCCGTCCTTCTACTCCGGAATAATGACCACGGAAGAAGATGCATCCGTTTCCATCCTCACAACCCCCAAACACCAATTAACCCTCTCCCCTCCGCCGCGTTGCAATCACAAACAGTATTAAAGGCGCGGGAGTGAAATCAATTTAATTCACCCGGATTGCAAGGGGAGTATAAAGCTGAAGCGTTTCGGGAGGTTCCTTACTCCGAGATAGAAGCGATTCTTTATTGCCCCGAGGTGTCCCGAGGCGCCCACCCACGATCGCCTTGTTTTGTCTGCAAGAAGACGCGTCGCCGGGGCCACTGCCTCTGACCCGCTTTTCACCCCGCGTCTCCGAGCATCCCGCCTGCAGACAGGCTGCAGCCGCAGCAACATTGCTGTGCACGGCCGGGGAAGACGCCTACCTGCAAGCGGCGAGGCTGCAGTCGGCAGAGGCGTTGCAGGACGAGGGCTGTCCGGATCGGTTAGTCTGGCGGCTTAAGGCAAGCGTGCCCCGATCCCGGATTGGGAGGACTCTGGGGCGAGCTGGCGGCGCAGTCGCTGTCTCCACCACGCGCTGCTCCGGAGGAATGGAGCCGAGAAGTCGCTGCCTCCTCTTGCCGCTGCAGCAAATAACGCGGGTCCTCTCGCTCGCTCTCTTCCCCCACCCCTCCCCAAGGTGCGCAGGACGCCAGCCAGCCAGCCAGCCCTCGGGTCTGCTGGGGGGGGGGGGGGAAGAGCGGGACCGCCCAGAGGGAGATGCGGGAGGAGAGCGGGGCCAGTCGGGCAAGGGGGTCGCCTGCTCTCCCGGCCACTGCTGCAGAGGCTTAGGTCGCATTTGCAGCGCATCAGAGGAAGGTGCAAGGCGCTGTACGGGGAAAGCAACGGCAGTCTAGGCACACTGAGCGGCTAGGCACGCGGCAGGGCAAACTGATGGTGACTTTCCCCGTGGAATGTTTAGAAGACCCACAGTCCGTGCTCTCTCCCCAACACGCTCACAAACAGGCCAGGGAAGAGATAACCGGTCCTTGTGATTTGCTTCTAGCTTCTGCTCAAGAGCGGTATACTATTCCTGAATACAGAGGCTCAGTTTAGAGACTGAGAGTTGCGCTCCATAATTTTGTTTAATCCTGTTTTGTTTTGTTTTTTAATTCATGGTGGTCATACATGTCCTGGAAATGCGTTCCACATGAGTGCGGATTATGTAGTGTGGAAGTACCGGTATTTCAGGTTCCCATTCATCTGTATTTACTGCCATTCAGTTCCACTGGATTACTGGAGAGAGAGGACTGAAGGAAGGGCTTTGCTACTCTACAAGACACTCCTCTCCACAGTGGACGGAGTTTTTCTCAGCTTTGGGACATAAATTCAGTTGTTATTGGAAAGTGAGAAATGCATGAAAGTGGGTCAAAGTAAACCCACTTGCTCAGTCAGCAGTATATTTATTGAAAATAATAAGCTTTCACTATGTGATTGATTTCTAAAAGGAGCTCAAGCCTACAAAGTAATCCTGCCCTGCCCTAAGGCTAGGAAGCTACCTTTCCGAGTCACAAATGTGTGTGTCCTAGTTGTGGTTACTCAGCAAGGACGTGGGTGGTGCTGTGGTCTAAACCACTGAGCCTCTTGGGCTTGCTGGTCGGAAGATCGGCAGTTCAAATCAGCCTGAGCTCCCGTTGCTCTGTCCAAGCTTCTGTCAACCTAGCAGTTCAAAAGCATACCAGTGCAAGTAGAAAAATAGGTACTGCTGTGGCAGGAAGGTAAACGCCGTTTCCGTGTGCTCTGGCTTCCATCACAGTGTTCTGTTGTGCCAGAAATAGTTTAGTCATGCTGGCCACATGACCTGGAAAGCTGTCTGTGGACAAACGCCAGCTCCCTCGGCCTGAAAGCGAGATGATTGTCACACACGATCATACACTTGCCCCATAATTTTTGTGACCCCTGCTTTCAAAACACAATTTGCCCAGAATGCCTGTCCAATTTTGTTGCCATATTTTGCACTAAAATAAGCTGAACTATGGTAGATTCAGGACAGACCAAAAAAAGTGTATCTTTTTACACGGTATGTAGCTTAACTATGGAATTCACTTCTACGAGATTTGAGGATGGCAATAAACTTGGTCAGATTTAAAAGAGGATTAGAGAAATTTGTGGAGGATGGGGCTATCAATGGCTACAAGTCATTATGGCTGTTTGCTACCCCCAGTACTGGAATAAATTATGCTTCTGAATATCAGTTGCTGGGGATTACAAGCAGGAGAGGGCTATTGCTCTCATATCATAAGGAACCAGAGGACGCTGCCTTATATATTAAGTCAGACTCTTGACCCATCGAGCTCAGTGTTGTCTACACCAGGGGTCAGCAACCTTTCTCAGCTGTGGGCTGACCCACCGTCCCTCAGACCATGTGGTGGGATGGACTATATTTTTTTTGGGGGGGGGAGAAAGAATTCCTATGCCCCACAAATAAGATGCATTTCAGTTAAAAGCACACATTCTACTCATGTAAAAACACGCTGATTCCTGGACCGTCCGTGGGCCGGATTGAGAAGGCAATTGGGCTGCATCTGGCCCCCAGGCCTTAGGTTGCCTACCCCTGGTCTACACTGACCAGTAACAGATCTCTGGGGTTTCAGGCAAGAGTCTCTCTCAGTCCTATTTGAAGGTGCCAAAGACTGAACCTGGGGCTCTCTGTAGAAAGCACAGTGATGGACTACATGAAGCATTAACCTGATCCAGCAGGGCTCTTATATTCAAATTCTCAGGATGTGTCTATCTTCTGTGAACTCTAGGGTGGTGATTCTGAGCTGCATAAGGACTCACGGATCCTTGGAATTTTGGATGAGTTGTGTTTTCAAGCTGCTGGCAGTGGGAGCTGAAGTCTGGCAGAAGAAACTAGGAGTAACGAAACACGACATAATATTTTTTAAAAAGACAGAAGGCAATGGGCAGTGAAAGTCCCACCTCCAGCAAGGCTTATTGTGTGGCGTTGGACACCGATATTTGCTTTGTTTCATTTATCCTTCTATAAAATGTTAGCAACGGTGGTCTGCCTCACAGAGTTGATGTGAAACACAATAAAGATGGAAAATAATTTTTAAACTCTACTATACAGTTTGGAAAGTTGTTTGTGCACATTTGGACCCCTCTTAAGATATTGTAACCACATTTTGCATGACAGTTCCTGAGGTCAAAGGGACGTGGGTGGCGCTGTGCTCTAAACCACAGAGCCTAGGGCTTGCCAATCAGAAAGTCGGTCGTTCGAATCCCCACGTTGCTCAGTCCCTGCTTCTGCCAACCTAGCAGTTTGAAAGCACGTCAAAGTGCAAGTAGATAAATAGGTACTGCTCCAACGGGAAGGTAAACAGTGTTTCCGTGCGCTGCTCTGGTTCGCCAGAAGCGGCTTAGTCATGTAAGGCCAGTAAAGTGAGATGAGTGCTGCAATCCCAGAGTTGTCCACGCCTGACCTAATGGTCAGGGGTCCCTTTACCTTTACTATAAAGCTTGGAAAGTTGTTTGTGCACATTTGGACCCCCTCTTAAAATATTGTAACCACATTTTGCATGACAGTTCCTGAGGTCAAAGAGCAGGTTCTCATCTATTTTTGAATAAAATTGGATGCCATTTTTGAATCAAGATGCCAGACTGAACCTTTCAAAACCGCACTAATTTTAACTGCTATTTTCAAAAGTGCACTGATTTCTGAGTTTCCTTAGAATTCCTGAGCAGTACTGTACTGCGTACGAGGCTGCTAGTGTAATATAAATAGTAAGGATATTTTTAAACTATCAAATTCTATTGATTGGCCACACTGGAGGCCTGGTTCTGTTCTATTCTGAGACTCCTAATGGAGTGACTATCCTTAAATTTGCTTCCTCTCTTTGCAATCTATTATGGAGTGAAGCCATTCCTGCTCTCTTTCGCTCCGTTTTTAGAGGAAGTCCACTGTACTGCTTCCTCCTTGGTGCCAGAGAGGTGATGGCATCTGACTGCTTCTGAGTCTGATTTGCAAAGAGTGTTTGTTCCCGGGGCCAAGGAATCAACAATGATAAAACAACAATAACAACAACATCCCTCAAACAAAAGACATAAAGATGCAAACAGACCCTTCCCTCCTCTACTCCACGTGCAAAACCTGCCTTAAGCCAAACCAAGCAGTCATCTAAAAATAACCATTGCATAAAGTGCAGTAGTTTCTTATTGCATTGTTGAACTGTGCAGATAAAAACAGCAAGGACTGCATGTCTTTAGAAAATGCAGAAGCGATGAACAGGAAGCAAGGACCATGTTCTATTTTCATCCTTTCAGTCCTTCAGAGGCAAGAAAAGGGAGGCGGTTATAATGTGCAACTGAAGAAGGAAGGTTGGATTGGTGGGAATTTGAGCGAGTCTTAGTGCCTGTACTTTCTGGACGCATGCCCTAATTCAGTCATGATGGAAGGTATTATTTTGGAGAGAGTTTGGAAAAAAGGGTCTGAAACCAGTCCTGATTTGTTTGTCACTTCTTCAGATTCTTAAGTCAGCTAGTTTATGACACCCTTGCATTTCAGCTTCTATAGTATTACTATTACTTTTTTCCTTTCCTTTCCTTTTTGGTAAAGTCTATTTAGTGTTCTCTGACTTTATTCCATTAATAATAATAATAATAAATTTTATTTATATCCCACCCTCCCCAGCCGAAGCCGGGCTCAGAGCGGCTAACAACAGTAAAATGATAAAACATTCTAAAATCATTTCATTATAAAATTAATTCCAATCACATTAATGGCAACCATTGGGCTCAAGCATCCAAGGTCATTGGGCTTATGTACATGCAAAGAGCCTTTCTGGACAATTAATCTACATTGAAATGAGTGTGTGGTTGTGTTGCCCATTTTGTGTGTGGATGACAAATGTTTTCCTACTGCCTTTCATAAGCACAGGCTGGCTTGAGTGTTGCTTAGAAGGTACAAACAGGTGACAGAATCTAGGCTGGTGTCAATGTGCCAAGAGGGTGAGAGGCCACTATTGGGGCCAGGGAGTTCGCAGAGCACTAGAATTAGCTTGGAATAAAGGATTTGATCCATAATCCAGCCAATGGCATGATGGGCCTGTTATGTACCTCTTAAGTACATAATTAGTGAAGACGCATGCGAGACTCCTTCATGTAGGGAGCTGCTCAGTGATACTTTGTAGGCAGGACATGCAGTGGTGCCATGTAGATTTTGCAGGTTTAGCTAGAAATTTTGCACTAGAGACTTGTGCTTAGTATTCTGTGCCCACCAGGTAGCTTAGAAGAAAGTTCCTTCCTTATCTTTTGACCAGATTGGAAGAGGGCACAGAAGGGGCAAAGTATACTTCTATGTGGGTGAGGTGTGTCCCACGTATTAAGCTCCCTGAAAGAAAAATAACAATCTATTTTAATGACAGGAATCCAGCATTGAGGAGACGCAGGTAGGGGGAAGCTCCTGGTTTGGGTGTTTGTGCCACCTATGCCTTTTGACAAGCTGTACTGTAGGGCAATGTTCTCCCTCTCCCTCCTCCAAAGATGAAACATTATTTATCTTCCTTGCTATTTGACATGTTAATGTTTTGCATGCTACTTGATAGCCCGAGAAAGCAGCTTTTCTATATTTGGGATATCAGAGCAGAAAGTGTCTGATTCAGACTCTCCCCTGTCACATTGATTATTTTGTTTACAATGCTTTAAATAGCTAAACAGGCTGGGGAAGAGACAAGCTTGTTAGCTAAACTGCAGTCCTAGCTAATCCTCATGATGTCAGTTACGCTGGCCTCTTTTTCACCTACCTTCCCTTCATAGGAACCAACCTCTAAGGGCTCAGGTCCCTTGGGCCCCCAAATAAAATATTGGAGGGGGCTTCCCCCAAAAGTCAATGGGCATTGCCACTCAAATAATGTGTGTGCTGTGTCTTGTGATTGATTAGGTGGGGTGGGGAATGCTTCCCCCCCTAATATTTTATTCAAGTTGGCACCCCTGCATTCCCTTATGTGTGAGAAGCACCCGGAAAAAATGGACCCCCTTTCTGGGAGAACTGGGATCAGAATAGTGGAAATGCAAACTCTTTTTTTCTTTGGCACTATCCATGCCTTAAATCAGAAGTGGGAACCATTTTCAACCATGGGCTGCGTCTTTCAGGGTTGTGGGTTTGAGCCCCACGTTAAGCAAAATATTCCTGCATTGCAGGGGGTTGGGCTAGATGACCATAGCTGTCAACTTTTCCCTTTTCTTGTGAGGAATCTTATTCAGAATAAGGAAATTTCCCTTTAAAAAAGGGAAATGTTGACAGCTATGTAGATCACCCTTGTAGTCCTTTCTAACTCTGGCCTGTGGAGAATCCTGAGGCCCAGACAGAGATGCCTAGAGGCCTGCATTTGGGCCCTGCACCTGAGGTTGCCCATCCCTGCCTTAAATTTGCTAGCTGTTAGCTGAGGCTAGCCTCCAATTGTGCTGAAATTGTAAAGTAAATGTCCTTAAATGAGAGCTGGCATAGTATCACTGTTAAGTGCATGACTTGCAAAGTCATAGAAGCATAGAACTGTAGAGTTGGAAGGACCCCTGAGGGTCATCTAGTCCAACCCCCTGCAATGCAGGAATCTCAATGTGGTCCGTTGAAAATTTCCTGACCTATGACGTCACAGAGCAGTCTTAGGCAGCACGTAGCAAAGGTATTGCTCAGGCTGTAAATCTTAATCTGATTTAAGCAATTGGGATTGCAATTTGCTTCACAGTCCTAGCCTGAGCCTAGGACATTGGTAGTACAGCTGACAACAAAAGCTGGCTGTATTTGATTCAGACGAAGGCACTTGTATCTCTGCCAACGATGCTCTCCTGTGTTATGATTTTGAAGCTGAAGTTTAGACACTGGTGCCTTTCATGTCCTTCCCCCCCCTATTAACAAAGGTGAACAAGTTCCATAACGAAAGGGCACCAATGAGTATCTTCAAATACAGGGGGCTGAAAATGGAACTCTGTGGCCATACATCTGCAAGTCTCTAGGCATTGTCTGGAACATATGCAAGCTTGCATGGCTTTGTCTGTCATTATACCTTTTCAAAAGTGAAAAGTGCAGCAACAAAGGACTTATTGCTTATGAGAAATTAGTTCCATTTGATTTTTTCCCCTTTGCTTATCAAGAGAAGGCACTGAAGACTGGGCCCTCAGCTAAAACTTTAGCACTGCTTTCAGGACATAGTTCCAGCAACTACTTGTTTTTCATTTCAAACTAAATTTTATTAATTGTTGGAATTTATTTATACTGTTGTTTTTAATGTTATTATGTTTAGTCTTTATTTTTATACACTGCTTTGTGAGAGCTCCTGTGCCCTGAAAGTTTACTGAGGGATCTTTTAATAAAGTTCACATTCCAACTGATATATAGCATATAAAAGGTAAAGGGACCCCTGACCATTAGGTCCAGTCGTGACCGACTCTGGGGTTTCGGTGCTCATCTTGCTTTATTGGCCGAGGGAAGCGGCATACAGCTTCCAGGTCGTGGCCAGCATGACTAAGCCACTTCTGGTGAACCAGAGCAGCGCACAGAAACACCGTTTACCTTCCCGCCGGAGCGGTACCTATTTATCTACTTGCACTTTGATGTGCTTTTGAACTGCTAGCTTGGCAGGAGCAGGGACTGAGCAACGGGAGCTCACCCTGTCATGGGGATTCGAACCACTGACCTTCTGATCGGCAAGCCCTAGGCTCTGTGGTTTAACTCACAGCGCCACCCGCGTCCCTATATAGCATATAGCTGTGGCTTAAAGGCACCCTATTTATTTTGCATACCTTTACTAGTTTTCAGCCTGAATTTAAAAATATCCCATGTAGTTCAGTGGAACTTCCTTCCTAGTAAGCATGCTTATGGTCACTTATTTGAAGAGTTTTATTTCAATCAAAGGGATTTAAATCAAAAGGATTTTCTGAAAGTGCTTCGGCTCAGAATACCAGTTATCCTGTAAGTAGTAATTTTTCCTAGGTACACAAATAAATAGCAAGCCTCCTTTCTGTATGTCCTATCAAATTTATTTCTTGCATTTCAGATTTTTTTAAAGCTTATTCATGTGTGTTGACATAATTTTAAGCAGCTTTAAGTCTTTTTAAGGTAGTTTGGGAACTGATGAGTGGGCCTATCAGTAAGCATTTTGGGCCCTCTAGTGGAATCTATTTTGAGCTCTGCTTTCTGGAATTGCGAAAACCGATACTGGGCATATTCCTGACTTCCTCTCAACTTGCTGCAGTATAAAATTCTATTTTTTAAAGATTTATTTAAAAATGGCGGCCTCGCCGCCGGTAGATCAGTACTGTACTTATGGGGTTACTGCAGCCCTCTAGGCAATATAGAAGGAAGCTCAGAGATCCTGGTTCTAATGTATGCAGGACCATCTTTCGCCAACCAGAACATTTCCTTCCTGAAAGAAAGCACACACTGCAGGTTTATTCTTATTTTTGTTCTTGTCCATGGAGAGAAACCTTGCCCATATTCGAGGACATGCAATCCAGATTACATTAAAAAAAAAAAAAAGATTGTGCTCTGAATTTCTTCCTGCTCTGTATTAACAGGAAAGTAAAAGTTTAGGGTGGCAACTTCTGCCCCCCTTTATTTCACCGGGATCTGCCCTAGTCTACGCGCTGCAGTAGAAGCGCCACGCTCCATCCCTGCAGGGCTCTTCGCCTGCAGCCACAAAGCCACTTGCTACGGAGAAACAGTGACAATGACTTCTAAGCAATCAGCCATAAGACTGCCTTACATGGCAACGTAAGGGATCCCTCTCCCCCGCCAACGAGCACACAGAACCCCTTCGCCTTAACGCCGCTCTACGCAAACCCCAACCCTACAGCGCCGATGCCTTCCCGCCCGCCTCCCTTGGCGCCACGGCCACGCTGATTGGCCGGGAAGGCTCGACGTCCACCCCTCCGAGAGCGTGACGTCATTGACGCTCCTTTCTCCGAAGCCTCCCTCCAAGCGTCTTCTTGGCTTCGCCTGCAAAGGAAACAGGAAGTGACGTAGAGAGGAGCGCGACGCGTGAACGACGCGGCGTCAGGAAGTAGTGGAGTTGCGGGTAGAGACGTGCTAGGTACGGGCCTCTGAGGGAGAGAAACAGGGCAGTGGGCTTGGGGGCGGGGGGTGTAGCTCCTGGGTCACCTGCCTTAGGATATGCTTCAGGAGCGGGGAAGCTACGGGGAGCGACCTTGCTTATCCAAGGGCCCCCAATTCTTGATCACTGGCTCCTGTCAGCACTAAGGGTGAAGAGGACCGAGGGGGGATCGCCTCGAATTCGTGAAATAAGGACGTGGTGTGGGGTTTTTTTGGTGTGCGGCTTTAGCAGCTCTGTGAGGGGGAATTTGCAAAATGTCTCTATAGCTTCACTGGTCTGGTCTGGCAGCCCATGGCTGCTGTTCCTGGTGGGGCGGTCGTGGGTTCAGTTGCCAGTCACGTTTGAGGCTTGGGTGTCTACGGGCATGATTTGAATGTGAGGAGTTGCCGGGATTACTTCAAAAGCCAAGCCTGTTCTCGCGGGTGGGAGAAGAGGAAGGGAGGGGGAGGTTACACGGTTTTTTGAAATTTCTTTTAGTTGCTTTAATATTATTAATATTTTAAAGGCATGACATAAACCTGTAAAACAAATAAATGGGAATATTGGGGTAAGAGCCATAATCGATTGGGAGGGCACATTTTTTTGCACATTGAAGTCCAGGGTTTAATCCCTCGTGTCTCCAGTTAAAATACAAAATTGAGGTAGCAAGGCTCACCCTGGGGAGAGTCAGAGAAGACAGTGGTGGACTATGTAGGCTCATGATCTGACTTTAAATAATAAGGCAGTTTCATGTGTCAATGTTTTAGTAGGTTCAGTAACTGGTGGAGTTGCATCTGGGAACAGTTTCTCATCATGTTGCTACTAAAGGCACTGGATTACTGCTGAAATACATTATAATCTTGTTCAAACTACAATAGCATAAATGTGTACCAAATCCCATTTTATAGTTTAGCTTGCTTTGGGAAAGTACTGCTTTGAGAATGATGAAGCTAAAATCTTTGTATAAAGATTTCATATCTGTTGGCATATGTAATTTTTCTTTCTGTGTTTGTTTGTTGAAGGCAGAAAATCAACTTTGTAAGCTCAACATGGAATCTGAAGATTCAATTTCTCCTGAAAAATTAGTTGAGGGTTTGAAACTCTCAGAGGAACAAAGCAGTCCTTCACAGCCAGATTGTAATAATGTGCATGTCCCCAAAATTGCCAAAGAAGGAGTGAGTCAGCTGCCTCACTCTGAGTCCAGAGAAGACGAAGACCTCTTCCATGACTGTAATGACTCTTTTGAAGCAGGAGTGGCAGAAGAGAATCACAATAATAAGGCAGATCCTTTAGAAAATGAAATCGAGCTAGATGAAAAGGACTTATTAGAACTAGAGAAAAATATGTCTGAGGAAGAAAAACAGGTATGCTTTAATGAAACTACAAATGTTTCTTTAACGTTGTGTTGATTAGCACTCTGATTTTAATGATATTTCTTTGGAAATATGTCCCATTGATTTCAGTGCAACAAAGTTCCAAGGAGTATGTTTTGAATTTTAGCTTTTCTAGTATTCACTGTATGTTTAAAAAAATGAAATCTTTCAACATAGTCCTGCTCTTTTTTTAATTGGAAATAGCATTTGTTGATTTCAGTCAAATTTACTCCCACCTACAGCAGCCAATTCCTGTTCATCCTTTTTTGGAAGTACTGTAAATCCTTTTCAGCTTAGTGGGGCTTATTGGCAAGTGTGCAATGAAATCATTGTGCATGCAGAACTACTTAAATGAATCCATTGTGCTCTTGGAAGTCATTCCATGCACACAATGATTTAGTTGGATTGCAATCTTTTCAGGGCACAGGTTCACACTCCCCCTGTTTTATGGTTGAGGTTTGGAGGGTTTGTGATTAAATTCCAGCACTGTGACTCTCCCCACCCACAGCTTAAGTGTCATTTGTCAAGATAAAGGAATCCACAGAGACATTTCTTGTTTTCCTATATGTCAGCCTTCCCCAACCTGATGCCTTCCAGATATTTTGGACTACTACTCCCATCAGCCCTAGCCATCACAGCACCAAGTTAGGGAATGTTGCTACATGTGATTGCAAGTAGACTCATTATTTCCTCATTTTTCTCTGCGTTATCCATATTTGTCAGAGACACCGACTTTTCCCTTACCACTCCTTTGTTGTGTTTCTGTTTGTCTTCTGATTATTCTGTTCCACTTGCTCTCTGTCATCTTAAAACAGAAATGTGCAGTGTGTGCCTGCTGGACAATTGTGTGCAGGCTGTACTTAAAAAAAAATCTTGTGTTAGACTCTTCTAGATTTTTAAGTGTCATTTTTAAGTGGTTTTGTCAATCAGTTTATGTGCAATGAACAAAGGGTAGGTTGGGGAATTCTAAGACTGGATAACTAAGATTAATAAAGGGATTAAAATGCATTCCTCAAGCAAGGCTGCTTTCTGGGTTCAGACATAGTCATTTCTCCTTTTATATCAAGAAAGATGTGCAACAGTGACTCAGCAGTATATAAACAACAAGGCCTCTGTTTGCATTTAAAAACAAAATCAGATTCTTCACTGGGTAACATACAACTCGTGTCTAGTAAATCTAAACTCTCTATTATATTAAAATTGTGTAAATATTTACTTTGCAGAGTTATGTTTCTGCTAGTCATTAGATGAGCAAGGTTGTTTGTACTTACACGCTTACTGCTGGACTGCTTGCTCCATGTACTGTATCTTTTTAGCTTTCAGCCATGGTTAATGACAGAAAAATATTATCAAGGAAGTGCATTCCTGTTCAAATGTATGTTTCCTAAGCTGTAATATTTTCCCTTACATTCAAATTTTTAGTTCCCATCAATTACCAGCAAAACCACAAAACTAAATTTTATTTTCATCCAATGAATGCTTACTAAAATTTGGAGGTGTATGGCTGGGTAGTAGAAAATGTTGTTGGCCCTGATTTCTCTAAAAGAGAAAGGAAATCATTAATGCACATGCATATATATATATTCTGTTAACTCTTCTCTAATTGAATAGGAATTTTTTGGCTGCATATATTTGAAAGATTATAACTTTCCTTTCTTTAAAAAGGAAGTTTTTTCCCACAGTAAAAAAATGGAAAACCTCCATGGTAAGGCACTTCAAAAAATCCAGAGAATAAAATGAAATTTATCTTATGACAGTTCCTTTCTGTACTGTGGTAGCAAGCCAAATCCTGAGTGTGTTGGGCAATCAGTTTTAAGTAGTGTGCATTAAAGCAGAGAATGAACAAAAAGAGGTAGGTGTGTGTGTTGATACACTTGACTTCAAGTTAAATGCAGGGTCTGTTGCCTTTCAAGCCTTCTATTTATTGGCTGAGCTCTTATGATGTCACAGGACCTGAACTAGGAAGCAGAAATTGGTTCAGTGGCCACTAAAGTAGTATGCTGGCTGTCATGGATGTGAGGATGAAAGAACTATTGTGGGGCATGGGGGGGGGACCTTAGGGAATGGGGAGAGGGCAGAAAAGATGAACTAGAGACTAGTGAAAAGAGAATTAAGGGGGGAGGAGGGGGGCAAGGGAAGGAATGGATAGAGAGGCAGAGGTTTGAAAAAGTTGAGAAATTAGTAAAAGAGGTAGAAGGTGTTGGTGGCTAGACATCTTCCTGCTTCCACAAGACGTTGGTTGAGCTCCTATGTCACAGGGTAGTCCAGGTTGGAAAGTCTTAAATGGGATTTGGGAACAAAGAGCATGTGGTAGTTAGTGAAAAGAGATGGAGGGCTGTAATTCTTGAAAGCTTATTTTTCCACAAAAGTTGACTGTTCCTTGTTTTACCAAAGAACATATAGCAGAAATAATCATAAACAATAATCAATTTCTATGTACATTAGGTCAGTTCTTCATTCACTTTTTTCCCCTCCCAAGTGGGTGAATAGTTTTTGTGGTTGGAACTACAAGACTGAGGTCAAACAACTCCAGCCTTGGTTTGGGGAAGTCTCTATTGGCCTTAGTGCCTCATCTGTAAAATGCAAAGTGACCTTTGTTTCACAGGATTCAGAGATCAAGAAATTTTATTTTATTTTATTTTTAATGTAAAAAAAATTGTCATAAACAAGCACTTGGTAGGTTCTCCTTGCCAAAGGAAGAGCCTCCAACTAATTTGCTATGGTTATGCTTTGCCTACTGTTTGCATTTGTGGATAGCCAAGCCTCAAGAACTCTTGGGTCTTTTTGGCGGGGAGAAGACTTCACTCAAATTTTGAAACATGTCTCCTTTTTAGAAATCAGAACATTAAAAAGTATGTACAAAATAGCTAGGCAAAATACTAAATAATAGATGGGTTTTTGGATAGCTATTTCCATATTTCAGGTTGCAGTTTCCATTGTGATATCAAATAATAAGCTATTTTGCTTACTTGCTTCAGATATTTATTATGTGGTCTTCTTTGTATTACAGAGGAGAAGAAATGAGAGCACAAAATTAAAAGAAGAAGGAAATGAACAGTTCAAGAAAGGAGGTGGGTGAATTACAACTATGTAATACCCAAATTATGGTCAGTCTAAAGACAAATGCTGTGTAGAATTTGTCATCTGTGCATGTGATTGATGCGGTCCTTATAGGTGTTTATGTACTCTTCTTATGACCAGCCATATCTGGAATACATACCCCTGGAGAAGACTTCATTTTATACCTTACCATTGTATTTGGGAATTCTCTTTTAAGGGTTCTGGGAGTTAAGATCCCAGAACTGCAGTCATACTTGTGCTTACTTGGGATTAAATCCATTGTAGATTTTGAGGCAACTGTGCCATTGATTGTTCCCCCCCTTCAATCAGTCTTGGGAAAGCAGCTCTGAGCGAGTTGTTGCCATTTTCTTAAATATGTTTAGTACTTCTGCAAACCTCGGGATTCCCCATATCCTGCTGAAAGTCTTCTTGTTGTCTTTGGATGGTGCCATTTTGGGGCGCATAAAGGTTGGCACTCAGAGAATGAGTGCACTTTCAGCAAGGGTCTTCACATTTTGTTTGACCTTAATAGATGGGCTTGCCATCACTCTGTTTTATTCTGAAGAAATACATCACACCATGCTCTAGGCCCAGTGACTTGATGGTGGGGGGAATCCCTTGCGCTCTTCTCTAGCTCAGTGCTGGGAAGCAGGGTTGGGAGCCATACTACTTGTGCTGAATCACAGAGCTTGTCCAAAAGTAGAAAGGTCCTCTTGCCTCTCCAGTATCTCCAAGGCTTGGTGTACTGTCAGGAGAATAGACCTTGGCTACCAGTATCTGCATTCCAGGTTGCCAGAATTATATTTTAGTTGCCTTAGCAACTCAAACAAAGTGTATTTGTGGAGCCTTGCCCTACTCTTACCTTCTCCCTTAATGATGTCTCCTAATTGCCTTGGGGTATTCCTATCTACCATGAGCAGCTCCTCACCTATGTTAAAGATGTTGTAATGTGCTATGACTGGCCCCTAAGCCCTCGAAAGGGTTGGTTTGAGATTCTGAACATTTGGTAATGCTTCTAGCTATCCTTATGACTGTTGCTCAGACTGGGATACATTGCTTTTTTGTTTGTTTTAGTGTATTTTTTCTGAAAAATTAAATTGGGGGCGGGGGCGGAATGTGATGCTAGGCATGCCTTCAAGGCATCAATTCTTGTGTGTGCACTTACTGTCTTCGATCTTGACATTTCATTTAAACTGCAGAATATAAAGAAGCTGAAGATGCTTATGCAAGAGCTCTGCAGGTTTGTCCAGCCTGCTGTAACACAGACAGATCCATTTTGTATTCAAACAGAGCTGCAGCAAGAATGAAACAGGTAATGCCCAAGACAGTGAAGTAGCAAGAATGAATGAATGTGATTATTGTTTTCATCTTCCCTTTCAGCTATAAACTTGACAGCTGAAGGCATTTTGTTCTCTTAGACTTTTTTCTCACTGTGGAAGAACATGGGAACAGTGCTGAGTAGAAAAAGTAAATCTGGGACCTCTGTTAAGCAGGCAGGTCAGCACAGTCTTACTTCCAGAGTTAAGAGGTTCCCTCTGACCTTTGGTATATGTTATGACTCATGAGTGACCAGTCTTTTCCTCGCTTGGGGAAGTTGTAGAGATGGACGGGGCTTGGGCAGTTGCACAGCAGTTGTAGTTGCCTGGAGATCCTCATCCAAGCTGGGCCAACCCTGCAACCCCCAGGACAAGAAAGGCAGGCAAGGAAGGTTGAATGCTGCTGCTCAACCAGGCGTGCTTCCTAATGGCTCTTCTCTTGAGTGAGGTGGGCAGGGAAGTGCTCCATGCTGCTGCTTGAAGGTGCTTGGGATGCTTTCAAGCAGCAGTGAACAACCTGATGCGTTCCTCCTTGGTCCTTCCATTGAGAAGGGGGTGTTGGATGCTGATGCTGGAAGGCAACTTCAGGCAAACCAGGTGTGCTGTCCTTGGGAAAGATTGGTGCGGGGTGGTGGGGCTTGCTAAGCAAGGATGTTCACTGGAGACTGCAATATTTGGCATGACCAGCAAGGCCAGCCAGCCAAAAACTCTACCATACCAACTATTTAAATCAAGAGAGTAAATCAATGTTAACACGGTCTATTGCATCAACAATTTTGATTGTATTCCTAGTATGCTTTTATTTTACTTATTGCTGAATGTACAGCAGAATGTACAGCAGTTTGGTACATTTGCATGCCGTAAGTCCCCTTGTAGAAGAGCTCGCCAACAAATGCTGATCATACTTTTCTTAGCCTCTAAGTAGTTTAGCCAAATTAGTCCCCTCACAGCTTTAGAATAAGTCATCCAGAATATTCTGTTACACTGCAAACATTAAAATATGTGGATAAGTATCACAAAGAATAAGTATTTAGCATTTCTATAAAAATACTATTTGGTGTTAAATGTTAATGCCACCTCTTCTTTTACAGGACAAGAGGGAAATTGCCATAAGTGACTGCAGCAAAGGTACTGTTTTCCTGTTCTTGTGCGCTGTTAAAAGCATGTTGTCTTGGTAAGACTGTTATCTACTTGAGAGGCACCCCACCAGCAGAGGTATAGAGATGAACCCAGTTAAAAATGGTGATGGAGGTGAAATTTGCTCTAATCAGTTGGCAGTTACTGACATTCTTTTATTGACATCTAATATCTCTTTGGAAGTTGCTGTGTTCTTTATCATAGCAATTTTCTGTGGAGTTCCATAATTCAGTTTTCCACTAGCTAAATACAGATTTTTGCTTCTGTAACTATTGATTCAGCATTCCCACTTTTATTTTAGGTAAAAGTTTATTATCTGGAGGCTTTTTATGTGAAGCTTTTACTGTATATTATATCCAGCCTCCCTGCCCACATGTCTCTCAGAATGCTTTTGTTCATGTTGTGTGATTTCTTCTGTCCTCCTTTCACACTTGTACTTTATCACCCCTAAAATGGTCAGTTTCCTTCATTCCTCCTCCCTGCTCCTTTTACGTGTCCTTCTCCCTCCTAGAACAACATTCCTCTCTTACCTCCTGTCTTCTTATTCCAAATTTGTTTTCTCTCTCTTAAATTATTCACCTTTTATGACTTTCTAGTTTTCTTCAACATCTCCTGTAGCCCTTTCCTCTTGGAAGGAGCCCCCCCCCACTGGAGGGGTCTCCAGTGATCTTCCAACCACCTTTATTCAGCTGGCGCTAGCATTGGTCTAACCAAAGAGCTATCACATGTACAGAGATGTGAGGCAGAGAGACTGGGTAGTTTGTGGAACTAAGACCCACTTGAAAGCAGATTGAGACCCACAGGTGGTTCCTGGCCCATGGAATGAGTGAGGTTGGGAAGCTGCATTTGGCTGACCACTGCAGGCCAAATTTGATAGATGGGAGGGTGCTGCCCACCTGTTAATTAACTGGTGTCTTAAGATGGCAGGCGACCCATTTTTGCCAGCATGGTTTGAAATCAGACCATACAGTCAAAGGCACAGCGTGCAAAGTGCCAACGATTAGCTGGTCATCAGGTATTGTCCTGAGTGATGGAGTATCCAGCTAGCCTCACTCCTGCTAGAGCAGAGCTGCTTGTTTTCCTTTAAGATCCACATGGACACGCATGTGTAGCATGAAATCATGCTTTGTATATGGCTTGATGTTGCACTTAGAAAGTAAATCAAGTTCAAGATCGTCCACAAAGGGTTTTGATCACTTATATTTGCTATAACTGTACATTGAAGCAAACAATAAAATGATTATTAACCCATTTGCGTATGGTTCACACTAGATCATAGCTTCCACTGCTAGCACTATCCTATGGCCTGAGGCTAGCTAAACTAGAACATGCTGCAGATGCCCTAGGCTTTGAAGTAAAAAGTTTCCTACCTCAGTTTTTCTGCTGTTTCTTTAATTCTGTTTTATAGCCCTGGAATTAAATCCAAACTATATCAAGGCACTGCTCAGGAGAGCAGAACTATATGAAAAAACAGAAAAGCTGGATGAAGCTTTAGAAGACTACAAAAACTTGTTGGAAAAAGACCCATCAATCCACCAAGCAAGAGAAGCTTGTATGGTAAGTTTCTTTCCCTCCCCAAATACTGTAATGGAGTGGATGGCTCCTGGTGACTGTTGGACATAAGTATTAAATCTTAAAGGTAAAGGCATGCATTACCAGGATGACAGCCTACCATACTTTTAAACTTGGAAAAAGTGTGATCAGATTACTTTATTCCCGTATTTAAGTCCATAATGAAGCTTCATTTCTAATAAGGAAGAACTGACCGACAGTAAGCTTTTTGAGTTGGAACCATAGTCTGATCATAGTTTCAAATCTCAAAGCTGTAAACCCCTTCCTCATTGCTTCAACAGATATTCAAGAGAGTAGACCATAATAACATTTCAGGGAGTAATAAAACAATGAAAATTGTCTAGTTCAGAGGTGACACCTTCTAACAGAAGGTACTATTCTTTGACTTTATTTTTAGTACACTACTTTGCAAATTTCAGCACACTACTTTGTAACCCTGAAGACATCAACCATCAGACCATGCAGTATTAAGGGTTTCACATGTATTGACCCAACGTTGATCCATCAGAAATTTGCTCCAAAGTAATGTTTTTAGGGGCAACCCTGTGTCTGGCATGTGCTGTAATTTCAGCCAGTACAGAAGCAAGACACGGTGAACTGTGGACAGTATAGAAAATAACCTCAAATCTCACAATGACAATGGGAGTTCCATGTGGGAAGTTCAAGAGTGATCTCAAAAAGAAATTTTGGATGGTTTCCAGTTTGGCAGCATTTACTCAACCAAACACTTCTGCACCATAAAATGACTTATGAAGTAGTTCTTCACGTATAAAGTAGCATTGCAGTGCTCCAGTGAGTTCTGGCTATGAGTGTGTCCCCTGTGTTTTTTTCATGCTAAGTCGTGCATCAAGCCATGCATAGTGTGTCATGGGTAAAAAAACAGGTTGTCAAAGCCAACTTTGAAGAATTGATTCTCGTTTTTGTTTTTTTAGCGATTGCCAAGACAAATAGAAGAACGCAATGAGAAACTTAAGGAAGAGATGTTGGGTAAGTGGCACTGGCTTGCTTGTGTGGTTGCTTCCATCCATTGGTATAAAACATGAATTTCTTACACAGCCATCCCTGCACAAATTGATGACTTCTCTTACTACTATAGGACAGACTTACCCCTGAAATCTCTGGGTTTCAGAGATCCTCATTTTTCACAAAACTAATGCCCCATCTCAGATCATCCCAACTCCACAAACATCAAAGATTATTGAATGTTACGTTAAATTGCCGATTTGAAACTGTTGTTGAAAACGGGCAATCAGATACATTTGTTCTGATCTAGACATCTATGGGTGTTGTAGTAAGTGTGGATCATCTTTTTACCACCCCCCACCCTCCTGATTTTTGGGGTGGGAGTGTCTGCACTGGGCCTTCTTGAGCCCAATAGGGGAAGCAGTGGCAGCTGCTCATGAATGTTGCAGTAGGTATGCAGGTTGTGGGTAATGGGTGTGTGTGGGAGACACATTCTGAGAGGCAAACTCCCAGTAGATTCATATTAGAGAGGACCCCTCTGGATTGCACAGTGACCACCACCCAGAATCAGAGAAACAGCTGACAGGTTCATTTCTGCCACACTCGTAGCTGAGCAGGATACTGAGTGCAGAATCTCCCTTCCCTCTTGTGCTGGTGAGAAGAAAGGGCAGTGAGTGAAGAATACCTGCCCCCAGGAGTCTGACCTGTTTGGTCATGTGGTTCTGGTCACCATCTCCTTTTTAGATGCTGTGCCTCAACACCAGTGTTTACACACTATGCTGCATGCTCAGTTTGAAATTATGTGGATTTATAATCTAAAATTCTGATCAGAGGCAGTAGGGTGTAGATGATAATGCTTATTAGAATGAAAGGCAAAGCAGACAGAAATATTAATTAGTCTGTCCTACATTTCAACTGCCGAAGCTAACATTTGCTTCACTATCTGTAGCACAGCAGTTGAAAGGCAGCAAGTTTCTGAACATAATATTGAACCCCAAAATGCCATACAACTACTCTTTCAGTTTTAGCAGTAAAGCTGGCATTTGAATATGGCAGAAGGAAAATGTTTTGTGCTGCTTCTTCAAAAGTTGCATCTACAAGAGCTGTTCATTCGAACCAGTTCTTAAGCCTCTGATCCCGGGCCAGTGTGTTCAGTTTATACAAACTTTTATGTGCCTTCTTATCTCTTACCCATGTGTTTTGTTTCATGTTGATAGTTCATGGTCTTCAGGGAGGCTTTATTTAGGTTTTGGGTTTTTATTACTTGCTCTGTAACTTTTGCCTAAGAACCATTTGGTTCTTAGCAAGTTTGAAAGTTACTTTATTAGCTATAAGGAAAACACTGTTCTCAAAGATTAATTACTTTTGGAGACAAAATGATCATACATGCACACTAGATAAGCTTTGAATAGGCACAGTGCTTAACACTAATGTAGGTAACTTGTGACAGAGGACTAAACAAGGTTTCAAGCATGTGGAGCCCATCTTTCCAAATGACAGACCATCTACTGTTGCTTTAAGTGTCATGAGGCAGGTGCTGTACAGAACATAATCACTCCTGTGTTAGCACTCTTGAACAATGGAATGCTTGCAGCCAATTCATTGTGGAGTGTTCAAGCAGCAAGGAACATTGCTTCATTACTGACCTTGTACATGTTGGGAAGTACATTTCTTTTTGTGTGTGTATTGCAGGCAAACTGAAAGATCTTGGCAACTTGGTTCTGCGCCCTTTTGGCCTATCAACAGAGAACTTCCAGGTGAAACAGGATTCCTCAACTGGCTCGTACTCTATCAACTTTGTTCAAAATCCAAATAACAACAACCGATAACATAAGCCCAACCCACTCCTGGTAAAAAGTGTGGCATTGGAATTGTGGCGTTTCAATGAATGCAGAAAGAGGGTGAATTAAAACTTTTAAGGCCTAACATCTTTATCTAAATATGAAGATTTGAACATAGTCTCATGCATTTCTCTTCTATAAGGTACTTTTTACAGGTGTGGGTGAATAGAGTGGTCTGACTTCCGCTGCCATCTTAGATGCACTTTATTTGGGCACTCTTTATCCTCCCTTGTGATGAAGGGGGAGGAGTGTTTGCTTTGCTAAATAGAAGAATCCAGTGTTCCCATACCTGTAACTAAAGTACAACCATTTTGTGTGTTCATGGAGTTTGCAACCTATGTGCGTGAATGAGAGGGCTGATCCCTTTCTATTCAGAGAGGACACTTTTGCTAAGTGTAATAAAGCATTGATGGTATTGTGGTCTGCATTCTGTTGCCTTCTTATTCAAAGGAACATATGAATGCTTTTCCTATAAATGTAGTATACTGTATAAAATAGCCTGGGTGTAATTGCAGCTATCAAAAGCTGCAATTGTGTTGGTGTTTATCTCTGTAAATGAATCAAGGACTTGATAATTCTATCCATTTAGTGCTTGGGGGTTTTTTTGTTTTTGTTTTTGAAGGGGGCAGTGACAGAGGCAGTTGGCAAACTATAACAACCTGTGGCAATATCAATACAAAAAATGCTGGCACAAGTTCTTGACTGTGCATCTGCTGTACTTACAATACCATTTTCTACAGCTTGTTCGTATCCCAGCACCACTTTGAGATAATCATGTCCGAGCTCCTAAGGCAGGCAAAGAAGCTCTATACTTAATTCTCCATAACATAAACAACAGTTCAGCTGTTGGCAGTATTACAGCTGCTAATGAAGTAGCAGATTTGCAAACCTGGTACAGAATGAGCCTGCTGCAAGGGGGAGGAAGAAACCTTGTAGCCTATTCGGTTGGAAATATCCTGCAGCACAAGTGTGTGTTCTGTTTTTATTTCAGAATGTTCCACCCAACCTTTCACAAGAGTTTTCAAGGTAGTTAACTAAACATATCAAAAATCTATATTCGAAATAAAGAAAGCAGATATAAACACCATGATAATTTAAAAAACACTTACAAATTCTTCATTTAGTGCTGAAAAGTTAGCGCTGGCTGTAGAGGAACATTCCAGAAGCAGGGGACACCAAAATGAAGGCCCAGTCCTTTGTGCTAGGAACAGAAACATTGTAATCACACATAGGATTGCAGTGTTAGCTGTTTATCAACCTACAATCCTATGTGTGATTACACAGAAGGCACAGTTATGTCCAGGTGAGTATGTCTAGGATTGCAGCTTGAGTATATTAATTAGCCTTTTACTGTCAAATAAGCAACCAGAGGAAGAGGCAGAAACCGACTGCTTGTTTATCTTTTTTAAAAGTGCAGGAAAAAATCAAGGCTTTATTGAATAGATGGTACACAACATTCTTGAGCAATTAATTTCAAGTGACCCTTAAAAGTTGAATCGTTTTTCCTCATTCAAGTCTACCAAATGAAGGAGGCGTAGTGACATAGCAAACAGACAAAAAAGGTAACATGGAGCAAAGCTTAAATATTAAGCAACTAAAGCAAAAGGGTGAAAAGCAATACATTACTTCTACCACTACAATTTTTCCCTGACAATCATTTCAAAGTGAAAAACAAGGTGGCTGTAGTTTCTCAATTCTTCATGAGTAAGTACCAACTAGCCATTTTGTCCATTTTCCAACCTGGCTGTCTTTATTTTGCCCATAAACCTGTAGTTCTACCACTTAGTACAGTGTTACGGATGTAAATGGGCAGCGGTTGTGCTCTTGAAGGAGAAGGAATAGGAGCACAGGCTAAAAGTAAGATGTCTATGCAGGCACTACTGGCTCCACCCATCATCAATCCAGATATGTACCCTTATTTGTACAGCCAACACCATTTTCCTGAGTCAAAACTATCATTTTGTGCCATGGTTACCTCCTAAGGTATGTGCACCTTCTCCAGTGAAGTCACCCAACCCTGCTTTTAAATAAAAAGGATGCTTATTTTTGTCTAACTACACTGCACTGACTCGCTGCAGTACCTTTTTACCTTGCCCAAATAAGCTTCTAATCTTGCTGGAAAATTGTAGAGTATACTTTATTTCTCTTTTGCTTTGACTATTGTAGAAAGACTACTGCAAAGCAATTGCTTGTTGTCCTTTTAAACATCCTCTCTAATTTCTTAAGAAAACTGGTACAGTTGAACCTCTTAAAAAGGTGCTATGAACTGTTTTTATAAATAAAATTTTAAATGTTTTCACAGACATTTTTAGTAAATATTTAATATAGAATTGCATTGTAATATACTAACTCATACATCTTTCCCATGTTTAGAATGCTATTTAAAAATATAAATCTGTCCAAGCCAAGGGAAAATCTTGTATAATTACAACATGCATGGAAATCAGCTTGTATTTGCTGGTATGGGTAACTTTGGAAAAGAGAGATATTTTGTTAATCTGTAGATGGTTACCTTAATGCCATACAAGACTTAACTCTTGTGTAGATGGCATTGTCATAGTTTAAAAAGAACTTGATATTTGTACTTCATCAGATTGTGCATTCATTTTGACTTGTGTTTATTAACCCATCAACCTTCCTGGGGAATCCTGATCTGCTGTTAATAAACTAAATGCAAGTTAAGGTTTTATACCTGGGTAATATGAAAAGCAGATTTTAATAGTGAGTGCAATCCTGTGGAAAACTAGGTTGAATTCCATTGAAATGTGGAACCATCTGGCAGTTAAATACTCAAGTCCTGCAGATAAGAGTTAAGACTTGTTTTATTGGAGAGGGCTTGTAAACCAACTAACTTTAGAAATGCTAAAACCCCAATATAACAGCGGGCTGTTATGAATAAGTTAGTCACAACCAAGTCAGGACTAATTTAATGTGCAATATGTTCCTTCATCAGAAAGGAAACATGACTTTGGATATCAGTTACTACCCTATCTTAGCTGTAGCTGTCCTTTAGGGTGACTACTGCTAGAAAATCACAAGCACACAGACATTTGTGTATTGTCAGTGATTCCTGCATTTTACAGAATGATCTTCGTGGCCATCAAAGAAACATTTCCCACAACAGCAAAGATTTGCCATAATTATTCAAGAATTACATGGAGTTCACTGTCGCTGCCCTTACCACCATCTCTAGGGGAAACCTTTGCCTCCAAACAGGACTGTCAGTACTTAACACCACAGCTGAATGTGGACGTGCTTCCAGAAATAGGTTACAGCTCTGCTAACACCTGCACCAAATACTAAAGTTTGTTAAGATGTGAAATAACACACAGTAAGAACAAAAGTAAATGTTCAGAAGTTTACAGCCAACTTTCCAGAGGTCTTGACTCCACTGCTAGGGCCTATTCAGACTATCACATTTGAAGAGTAAGAGTACACTTTGTGATTCTTCATACTAGTAATTCAAGTGGTTCCTTGCAAGTTCATCTTGAACAGGCTCCTTGGCTCATGCCTTATTTATTGCAAAAAAAGTTTATAAAATATTTCTAACACTTCAAATTCCAAAGTAAATTTACAGTAAGTACAGATGCCCTGGAAAAGGGGTGTGGTGGTTTTTGTAAAAAGTTCTCTCCCAGTATACACTGCAATCTAGATTTCAGTTGTATATCATGCCTGGCCAGCTGACCTTCTTCATGGCAGTGTAGGGAGGTTCCATAAATACAGCAGGCGATTAATGTCTCTGTGCTGAAAAGGAGAGGGAAAAAATTCTGAGTTAGCAGTGAATGCATAATTGCCCTTAAAAGACTTTAGAACAGTTAATATGTGGGGTTTTTTTTAATCAGACATAATCTTTAATGGGGAAAATAAGTAGTTGAGGAGAAAGTCTTAGCAAGCCCATACAGATAAATGTGATGGTTAACACGCAGCAAGCCCGAAACAGTATATCAATTATTTTCAACATCATCCTTCCAAGAACCTTGTAATGTTGGTTACTATTATCCCCATAATGCATACTAGGGTCTGCCTTATCCAAGACCACCTTGTGAATTCATGGCACATCTGACTTCCTCATGCATACACAACTGTCTCTTAACCATATGCTACACCAGCTGATGTTTGTCAGGTTTATTACTGCCACAGTTTAAAAGTATACCCAAATACCGCCTACCCCAGCTCTCTCTACCTAAAGGCCACAAGTAGTGAGTAGAGCTAACATCTTCAAATGACACAAGCAGGAGGTAGGGGAAAGGAAGACAAAGGGTTGCATTCATTCATCTCAGTGGGTGTTCTCTGCATAGGACTCATGTCTTATCAAGTTCAGTGGGTCTACTGTACATATAGCTTAGCTTTAGCTGGATACAACTCAATGACTTGAAAATACAGTGCTTTTGGAGAATTTTGCTCCAGGCAGGGCAGAGGACAAAATGCTGGTGGGGTGGACAAGGATAGAAGCTAACATTAAATGGACAGCGGCATTTGCTTACTCAGCAGAGGCCTCTTCCACTAACCCATCTCTATGGGAAGGATCAGACGTTAGCACAAGACAGGTAAGCACAATCATGTTACATAGGGACACCCCCACCCAATCATTTCTAACAGCAGAGAAAGCAGGGCTAGGGCAACACGGATGGGAAAAAATGTTGGCCACTGCCCATGAACCAAACTGGGTTGGGTCCCACAGGGGGCTTGTGAGGGAAAGGCATTTCCATTTCCCCTGTATTTGAGACTTGCACTTTCTGTTACATGCACATGCTCTCCATCTCCCATCCTTCTACAACTCAGGAACAGATTTTTGAGGATTTGTGGAAAAAGGAGCTGGGAAGCTCTGCTGCTTGAGCAGAACTCCCATTTGTGAGTCTTGGGACCAAATCCAGTATTCCCAGTATCAAACTGCTCAAATGAAGAGCTCAGAAAAGAGGAAAGCTACTGCAGACCACAAACGTGCTAGGAAAACCCCATCTCTAACAGACTTATATTTTTAATTACTTGCGCCAGAAACCGCTTGGAATGTTTCCATGTTGTCCCTATAACACTATCGCTCCTGAGGTGTCCCATCCTAAGTCTTGGAACAGGGCTATTAGTAGCCCTTTGCTTTTAAAATGTGTTGGGACAGGTTATTGGGTTGTTGTTTTCATTTTGATTATGTATTTTGTGGTTTTATATTCTGATTTTATTTTGTGAACCACCCTTAGATTTGCAAGTATATGATGGTATAATAATAATAATAACAATAATAATAATTTTAGAAAAACCACGGAGACCTGTGCCTTGGACTTGTGCAACATAAAGAGAAGATTCCCATAACACGCTGCATTCAGTGAGCCACAGCTAATGAGCTACCAAGCTACAACACCACTATCAGCCAAGGAAGGGTGGGCTGGAAACAAACAACTGAAAGGCAGGTTCCTGAGAACCTTATATTGGGGGGACAATGGGCATGAGCACTCCATGCAGGGAACTGTCAAGAGCAAAGACAGTATATTCTAGGGATCCTTCAGCAGCTGTTATCACTGCATGCATGCCACCACCATGCTGCTCAATGTGGGAAAAACAACTATGTTTACTTTGCTCCCCATCAGCCACAGACTCAAGGACTCCTATACTTTTTATGCACTCTGTCTTGCCCCCTGCAAAAGGATCAGGGATCAGGTGTGGAACCAAGAGTAGAGCTCCGAATGACATGAAGTATCACAAATTCAGGCAGAGGTTCTTCGTACCTTCTGGAAGCACCACAGCTCCAAGGGACTGAAGCCATGAAAATGAGGAAAACCTAGGCTGCAAACACAGAGGGTGTTAGAAGACCAGCCCATAAGACAATATACCTAAGAATCCAGCAAGATACCCTCCACAGCAAATAGTGGTGAAATGACAGGATGCTGATGAGCAATGAGTAGACGGTTCAGGGCATCCAATCACAATTTTTAGTACCCACCTTTGGGGTTTCTTGTACTGATACGATCTACCATTCGATTCATGGATACCAACACCATCTTTTAAGGAGCTCAGTTGTGACTGACTGAAAGGAATCCCATTTGACAGTTTAAATTTCCCAGCCTCAAACTATAGTTCACCCATGAAGCTCCCAAACTGGGAATATTTTCAAAAGGCAGCAGGAGCTAAAACTTTCTTGTCCTTGTGTATGTTTAACAGCATATAGGTCTACTCATAAGTATATTCCACTGAATTCAATGGGGCTTGTTCTGAGGAAAGTGGGTACAGGACTGCTGCCTTCGTTTAAGAAGTTACACGGAACGTATTTATAATCCTGTCAGCAAACTTCCCTTACAAGAAACAAATGTACAATCAATTACTCACTTCCCCTACTTGGGATTTTCTTGTTCACAATACAAAACAGACCCACGGATATCCAAAAAGTAACAGGAAAACATCAAGAATATCACCTAACAGTCCTTTGGTAAGAAACAGAGCTAACATGATCCAACTCAGTGACTGGATCTTTAGACATTTTTATTTGGTGAAAAGTAACAAGAAAGATGTCAGAAGATCCAGATCGTGAAGATAGAAAAAACATAGCTTAATTATAATGCCTGGCACAACCCAGCAAATGTTAGTCACAACTAAATCTTATTGAAATCTATGTGGCATTAACTGTAATTAATTGTTTTCAATAGGACTTGGCCGTGCAACATATTTCTGTTGAATTATACCCATTATCCAATAAGTGACAGCTGTTTCAGCAGCTCAAGGGCAGGTGAGAATGGTTTCTCTTGAAAAGCAGCTCCCTGTCATCCCCTGCCACATGGCCAAACAGCATTTCAACTTACCTTTCAGAGCAATTTAATATGGCACGGGAAGCTACTGTTGAAACAATGAAAGCTGAAAATCCCACTGGGCATGAGCTCTTGAAAATCCTACCAGGTAGCTCTTGTCCCCGAGAGGGGGCAATGACAATAAAGATGATATTATTATTATTATTATTATTATTATTATTATTATTATTATTATTAAGTCCTAGCAATTTATTGACCACTTACTTCACCATTTGTTTATCACTCCCTCCAAGAGCCAACTCATGTGATGAGTGCTGACAGAGCTGCAGCCAAAACAGAACCACTGACAAATGAGGAGGTATTGATTGACGTGCTTGGGGGAAATGCCGAGGTTTCCAAAAGTACAGAAAATCTTTTAAACGCACACATGGTGTAAAAACAAACAACGTAATGAGGTTTGAGCATGCTCAGTAGCCAAGGAATGTTAAGTGTCAGCTGGAAAAGAAAAATGGAAAACTAAAGGAAGGGTGTGGACATGTGGGATTTAATAAAAGAATCCACAGGCCAAAAGCATATCAAAGTCACCAGAACTTGAGTTCCAGAACGAAAAGGGAAGGATGAACCAAACGGAATCCATTAGGTTTGTAATTATCTGATAATACAAAGTTCATGGGTTTGAGAAAATAAACTGCAGAACAGAGATGGGGATCCTGTGGCCCTCCAACGGTTGTGGTCCTCTCAACTCACATCAGCTCTGGTCAGCATAACCAATGGTCAATGGGAGTCCTGCAGCACTGGGAAGGCTATGTTTCCCATCCCTGCTGCAAAGTGAGGCTAGCTTTCACCCTGCATAGCTAGCTATACATTGAGGATGCCTAGAAGGACACGCAGGCAACATACTTACAACTACTTTCTTATAAACGTATGTATTGAAAGCAGCTATGAAAATATATGTAAATCTCTGGTGCTTTCTTCTTTTGAACAGTGGTTTTTATCTATTTTTTGAAAATACATTTTAAAGTATTTTTAATACTTTTATTAATTTCTTTTAAAGCTACAAATTTAAATCTTAAAATATATTTATTACAATTGCTTTCCATGTTACTCTTATCACTGCTGTACACAATACCCTTGAATATAAAAGGAAACGTTTTTCAAGTCTGATGTCAAAGCACCATGAAACTTGAAAACCAAAAACCACATAGGGAAAAGATATTTGATTTTAATTTTTCTAACTAGTGTTGCAAGTCTAGTCCTCCTTATTATTGTTCGATTTGACGGACATTGTTTTTTTCATCATCTCTGTAATCTTCACGTATAAAGTTATAAATTGAAACCAAGCAAAATGGATGTTTTCATATTATACAGCGCCTGCTTTGCAATTCAGTAAATGTATCACCTGAAGAGTCTTTGTGAGCAAATAAGCCATATCAATTCTGATACGGTAATATTTAACTACACTGAATAAAAGCTGAGGTATGAACCAGCCCATGAAATCAATATGCAAGACGTGAACACTAGCAAAATATACTATCAGCATCTATCTTTGGAATTTGCTTACCACGGACTAGTGGTGGATGGGATGTATGGGCAGAGAATGATGCATTCTTCAGGACCCCTGAGGGATGCAGTGCTCTGTGCAACAAGCACACATTTCAACCTCCTGCAGGATCCCTCTATGTGATGGACAGAGCACCCAGTCTCAAGGATGGAGATTAGGGGGAAGTTTGTAGGTGACATCAAACTGGCAGGAGTAGCCAGTGCCACTGATGACAGAATTGGGATTCAAGATGACCTAAACAGATTGCAGAGCTGAGCCAAAGCTAATAAAATGAATAGGGACAAATGTAAGGTTTTACACTTAGGCTAGGAGAACCACCTGAACAAATAGAAGATGGGGAATACCTGGATTGCCAGTAGTACATGTAGAAAAGGATCTAGGGATCTTAGTAGCGCGTAAGATGCAAAAGAAAGAAAGAAGCTTATGCTATTGTAGGCTTTCACCAGGAGTGAAGTGTCCCAATCAGGGAAGTTATAGTGCCACCCTATTCTGCCTTGGCCAGACCATACCATACCTGGAGTACTGTGTCCAGTTCTGGGCACCACAATTTAAGGATACTGACAAGCTGAAATGTGTGCAGGAGGGCCAAGGACCCTTCTGGTACAAGAGAGGAAAAGTCCTGTTGTGAGGTTAGATTCTGCCCTAAGTCACCAGTGGAGGAGCATGTGTGAATTCAGCTCAAACAGCTGCAGCAACCCTGTGCTACATACGGTAAATATTTTTTGCCTAGTGACTTCTTGCCCACCTGCCTGTAGCCTAGCCTTCCTCAACCTGCTACCTCCCCCCCAAGATGTTTTGGACTACAACTCCCATTCGCCCCAGCCAGCACAGCCAAGGCTTATGTAGATTATTTTGCAATGCAGAACATTCTTTTCACTGCCTTATGAGCTTGGAAGTAGCAGAGATTTCTCATTTCCTTGAAACTATGATATATCATTTAAAGTACTGCCAATCTCTCTCAAACACATGCACTTGGCCCATTACCATACTGCAGGGGGGCTTGTCTCAGAACAGAGTAATGCATACTAGAAGGATGATAAAATAACATGCTACTTGGTCCTTGTTAAAATGTTTCTGTGGGCAGATTCACTGGATGCAATCCACTGGGGCATGTACCTATGTTCCATGTATGCATCTCATTTTAACTGTTCATTCTGAATTTCCTGTGTTGGTCATGCAGAAAGAATCATTTACGTAGACCTTAGCACATGCTACTAATAGTGCTAGATCTGAATAGTGCTAAGATGTGCTGCAGCAACACAATACAACATAGATAAGACTGAAAAAGGTGTCAGCAATTAAGACTAACATTTCATTATAGCAAAAGCCTTTGTGAACTTGGAACTTTTGCCCAGGAAAGCTTTTGACATAATGCATTTGTAGCACCTTCAAGACTGCTGTTTTTGCAACGACAGACTAACACTGCACTTATTAAAAATTACAAGTGGCAAGTCCTATCTTAAAGAGGCATTTTCTTTTATGCAAGAAAGAGGGTCATGGCTATTATAAGACTACTCTTGCTACAAAGAATGCATTTTCTAAAGCAAAATTATCACGACAGCCATTCTGAAATCCTAACTGCAGTTCAACACAGGTCGGTGTATTTGATTATCATGGAAATGAGAGCACACAACTTGTGCAGGGCTATAACAATGGAAACAGATTAGGTAGAACATGTTAGTAAGGCATGACGGTTTACTAGCTTTTTATTTGGAATTGTTTTGCTTGTGGAAATAAGTCATCTGTTCTTTCACCAATTTCATTCCACGACAGGATAAAATTTATACCATTGTTTTCCTTTGAGGTATGAAGCATTGAAAGTAATGCCCTGAGACCCCTGGGTATAGAGGGGTATATTATTATTATTATTATTATTATTATTATTATTATTATTATCATCCAACAGGGATGTATTCAACTAAATTATTGTGCTTACCTAATTTCCCTTACTTCCCTAGGACTACTCCTGTTCATCTACCAAATTTGCTCTGGAGTTCCCCTCAACCCTTCAGAGACCATCTGGAGGGGAGAGTTTTGTTATGCTTGCAGAAGTTCTGTGCATGCAATTGTTTAATTGGATGCAATTCATGATGATTTTAAATGAAGTATTCTGTTTAGTTTTAAGGCAACTCAGGGTTAGCTACATGCACCAGGGCATTCTCGGTGTCTTTCACTGAAGAGACAGCTGGTTGAAGTGGAATAATAAACTACTTGAAAGAAAATATACGAAACCTAGGTGTTTGGTGAAAACCTTTGCCTAAAGTTTGACAAACAATTTGTGTATTCTGTCCAAAATTCAACAGCTTGGATACAAACATCCTGCTCATGTAGGCTGGGTGTGTCACCAATTTCCATCAAACCCTCATCATCCACCCCTCACCTTCCCCAAAAAAACCTATACCGGTGGGTTCAGTAATCCCAAGTCATTTATTTTGGAGAAGGACACAGGAAAGTGCAGATGGATGAGTCAGCAAATGCACCCCCACAGCACTAGAAGTGCTTCCTGCTCAGGCAGAAGGCCCTGGAATCTAAGCCAATATTTGCTTTGTAGTTTAGTGCCTCTTGAACAGCCGCTTTTGCCTCCAAGCCTGGATACAACATCCAAAATCTCTTGAATGCCTTGCAGCAAATGGCTTATATCATGACATCTCCATGCTTTGAACTGAAAAATCAAACTGCAATAAGGCTCTACACAGAAATGAACGACATTAAGTCATTGCCTGTGACATCAAAATGTCACTAAGGAACTCCAAAATTAAAGAGATAAAAAAATAAATAAAACAAGTATTTTCAAAAGGGAAGCAAAGAGAAGATTTCTCATCAAGGCAAGCCGAGAAAAGTAGTAATTAAATTTAAAGTAAGAGTAATTTCTACTCAACACTTTTAATGTCATGTATGGCATGCCCGATTGCAAACTATGGCCTGAGTAGGGAACAGAACTGTTCCACAGTGTTGTAAAAAGCATGATTTTGAAGACAAGACTCAATTATATTTATTTCAAACTGGAGCAAAGGCCCCAGAATCAAATTATACTCTTGGTAGAAGACTGTCTATTCAAAATGGCAAAACCCTAGAAGACGTGCCCAATCAAGCACTCATCACAGGCTCCCTTGAAGGTAGGGTCATGAATTATGAAATCAGCAGGTACACTCAGGTATACCTATCAATCTCATAATGTGTACACTAGCCCCAAGCTGAGCTTTTAACTTTGCAGAAAGCACTGAAAGTTGTCTGTTTCATTGCGAATTTTTGTTTTTAAAAACCTTAGGCACAGCCTGCCTGAAAAAAACCAAAACAAAATAGTTCAACACTGCATTTGTTTCTGTTTGCAGGAAAGAGAATACTGTACACAGCACAGGAGTGAAACAGAATTGCATGCTATTAATGTTGTGTGTTTTGTAATTTCAAAAAGCATTGACAGGCTGAATGCAAGTTTATTTGTCTACACGTTTAGAAATTTATGCTTATCTAGTGTTACATCAAGGAAGGATGAAAACTATTTGGAGCCGATTTCAAGCCCACGTAGAAAGCATCAGAGATACCAGATTTAAAGTAAAATGTTTGGGAATAAAATGAAGTTTGAGTATTATGAAAAAGCATACCTTAGAATCAAACTGTCACAACAGAGCCTTTGGTCATTAATTCTTTGAGATTTGATACACACAATTAATTTAGCTTCAAGCTTTTTTCCCTTTTTCCTAAATGCCTACTCCTAAAATTGTAATGTGTTTTGGGGGAGAATGAAATTAGGCACCTTTTACGACATTGCAAACTTAAACCAAGTACAAATTATATGAGTCCATTAGAAAGTGTAATGTCTAAGCGAATCAACTGCATAAAAAGGTCCAATGCAGAGCATCAGACCTGCAGAAGATCTAGGAGCAAATGGACATGAGGGATAAAGTAACATAAAATGGTGGGGGAAAATAATTACACTGGAAAGGTGTGTGGTTTTTTAAAGCACTGACAAGGATTTGCTATGGGGAAATAAATAGCTGAATAATTTGCCAAAATTAGAACCTTATTTATATTTTCAACACCAATGTTATTTTGATACGCAGTTAGTGATACTAATTTAGAGCGTGTTGAGCAAGAAAATTATTTCCTAAATATTGTGTAAACAGAAAACAGTCCTGTTTCCTGATTTTATTTCAAAGCTTTTTGAGAAACACACACAAATAATTAGATTTAGTCAATTTTATTTACAGTTTTTTTGTACATTTCAGAGCATTACACAATTACATTTTCCATATTTTCTGACCTGCAAACAGATACCTTAAATGGAAATAGTTTTAAAAAAATATGCCGCTCGGTACATCCAAATGCAATAATTACACATCTGACAGTTCACAAAGTGTAATTTACTAGGACGCATCCTAAGAATTTAAGAACAAGTAGTCAGGGGGGAGAAATCTGACCAATTATTTATACAACACAAACTCTCTCAAGCTAAACCCTCAAGACAATTGTCCTAGGAGCATCCCACCCCACCCTCCTTGGAAATTATGATTCACACCTATGCAGCATTAACAGCCTCTGATCCCAAATGCTGGGGTACTATCCAGACCCGCCTGTGAGCAACTGGCTTCCTCTTAACTTGCCAAAACCTGACGTTCATGCTGCTGTCCCTGGGTGCATAGCAAAACTAAGCATTTGGGGAAAGGTGACCAACAAGACCTATCTAACAAATGATAAAACCTTTCTAACTGAATTCAGATTAAAATTGGTTTCTAAAAGGATTTAAAGTGGCCAGTGAGAAAGTGTTTTTAGGCAAAGGCTGAATTCTTTGGGCCCATCACACTATTGTAAATTAGGTTTTCTGGGCAGGGGACGGGGAAACACTGAAATCAAGTTTGAGGCTCAGAGAGGGCCTAGGGTTCTGCATTTAAGGTGGACCATACAAGTCATGTTTAAAACTTCCATTTCATTTGTTCCCTCCCCCCTCCCCGCACATACACTGAAATGGTATATATAGTGGGTAGAAACTAGTAAAAATTCCCTGCAAATAAACTGCTCTTCAGCTGAGGTTATGGCTCCTGTGCATGGGGTGGTCAGAGGAATTTTTTACTTTTACCAAAAAAATGTAAGAGTCCTCTTGAAAAATACTGAGATCTCGCTTTAGGTTAATTTGATTGCATGTACAATTTGTTAAGTATAACTTTCAGTCAAGACATTGCTACAAATGGAAATTTCAGTATATAAAAAAAGCAGCCAACTGAGTGCAATTTTTGTGTTTAATTGGCTAAGTCCTTCATAGCATTTAACTAGGCTAGACATTTCAAGGAGCCTCCACATTTCTTGCCTACCTTACTTCTCATGTTCATGTTTCAAACTGTGTCAGCAGGGCCCGAACTTCAGGAGTTAGCTGCTTAGCAGCCTTGGCTGCTTCTGTAATGGCCTTGCGGTAAAGACCTTTTCTCTTCTTATTAAATCGCGACTGAAAGTTTTCTAAAAAAGGGGAGAGCTGTGAAAGAGCAAGGAAAGATGTTGTTGGGGACCCAAACCATGAAATACGAGCTTCCTGTCGGACTAAGAGGCCGTTATCTTTTCGGCTCACAGTTATAGAAAGAATACGGGCTGGCCACCATGGGAAGCCATATATCTTGGCCCAAACAATGTCTCCTACACATATGGTCCTGCCATCTGGTGTGACACATTTAGTGACATTTTTTGAAAAGACTTTCATTTTCAAGGAATTACTGAGCTTTTTCTCTTCCTTTGAAGAGGACGAGGAGGAGGAGGAGGAAGGTGCATGCATGCTGCCTGGAGGAAAATCAAAGCTTTCAGTAGTGCTACACTCAGAGTTGGTGGACTTCAAGTCATCTGTGCTATCACTACTACACACTGATGCACTGGAAGAGTCAGATTTCTTTTTATTAAGGGTCATGTAAACCGTTATATTGCTTTTGCTGCCTCTCTTGCCCAGTGTCTGCTGTTCATCCTGATCAACAGGTACATGCACTTCATTTGTGTCCTGAACCTCACTGCTGGCCTCTTCAGGGCCTTCTGAGGGGCTCTGATTTTCTGAAGGGGCCTCACCTGCTGAGCGGGTAGAGGAGCAGCGAGACTGAGGCTTAGCT
Source organism: Podarcis gaigeae (assembly GCF_964106915.1). Classification (NCBI taxonomy): domain Eukaryota; kingdom Metazoa; phylum Chordata; class Lepidosauria; order Squamata; family Lacertidae; genus Podarcis; species Podarcis gaigeae. Next base: position 45,705,047 of record NC_139679.1, read on the forward strand.
GCCATCTTGCCACTCTGCAATTTCTCAAGCCCTGTCTTGAGAGAGGAGTCGTTTTCTTCATTTCGGTACCTTTGTGGCTTTAGACGCAATCGTGGGGGCAGGGAACCTGAGCTGGTGTTTTGAAGACGCCGTGTGAAGTGGACCTTTGAATGTGCATTTTTGGAAGTAGAGGTTGCACTCTGTTTCTTTTGTGCCTTCTCTTTGGCTATTTTCAAAACTTCCCGAGCTTTTGCATGATCCATGTTTTTGCTCTGGAGAACCTTTTTAGTATTTAACTGCGTTTTTGAAGTATTTGCTTGAGTGGTAACTTTGACTACTCTACTTCTGCTATGAGCAATATTTGCAACTTTGACCACGGAATTCCTTTTCTGGCTTTCATTTTGGCTTTTCCCATCAACTTTATGATCAGTTTTAATTTTTTTATTCACAGTAGTTACGCTCTCATGTCTTCGCTTTCTATTATCCTCATACCTTGAGGAATCACTTGTACTGCTGCCCTTCTTAATTTCTTTCTTTTCTGCAACAATACTGTTCTTACACTTGTCACACAAGACCTGTCTGGGTCGTAGTTTGATAGCATTCATAATAGAAGTGGGTTCCTCCCTGTACATTTTCCGCTTGGGCCGTTTAATTTTCCGAGGCGGAGGCTGAGGTATTGACTGGTTATATGTGTCCCTGATAAACAAAGGAGGAGGATATGGTGCTCCCTCGTGAAAAAGGGGAGGTGGCTTGGAAGTCCATAGGCTTTTAGCCAGGCTAGGCTCTGATGGCTGGATGGGAGAAGAGTCTGTGACTACACCATTGGCTTCACACTTCACTTGGGTCTCATCTTGGAATGATTTACTTTGGAGCTCCATCGCTTCAGGATTATCCTTGTACTCCCTTTTGGGAAATATGGTCACAGGGATTCCGTGCGGTCCAAACCTTAATGAGAGAGAAAAACACAGAGTTAACTGCAAATCTTTGCTTAATTGAGATTTCTCAGTATCATAAGTAGCTAACATTTCACACCACATGAAAACAAGCTTATCATTTCAGAATTCACAATCACGTGAATTAGAAAATTTCAGCACTGACTAGAAAGCAATCTACCAAGGGTCACAAGAATTGTGTGCCAGCAGCAAAATGGTGACTTTCCCTTTCATTGCTGTTCTCAGACACATTTAGAATCTCCTCTATGGCAGTGCAGTGGTTTCAAGACTTTGTCCACAATGACCCACCTGCCGTGGAATTCCTAAAATATTCTGGAGGCAAATACTCAGTTGGCAGAGGATACTTCATAAGCTTGTTGGGCTTTATTATAGCCATGTAAGCTGAGAGTTCACTGGAAATGGGCAGGCTGTTGTGCCTCCTATTACCCCTCTTTCTCTTGAGGAACCCCATGTTTCTCCAGAAATGTTCTAGAAACAAATGGTCTAGGGAGGCTAATCTTGTAGAAGGTACAGTGCATGCCTGGCTATCGGAAGGTAGAGAACTGTAATCGCCTAGCTGTTCTGGTTTTAGGGGAGCTTGGTGCCAAGGTTTCCTGAACGGCAACCACAAATCTCTCCCTGGCAACCGTCTTCCTAATTCCAGCATGACACGTTAACCCCTCCTTCTCCTGGAGCTCTCTGCACAGAGAACTTGGAAGGGCCTCACCATTTGGGGAGAAGAGACCAAGCATACCCACCCATCACCTGGCATGTACAGAGGAGGAGTCAGTCTCCCAGGCCAAGTCAGAAGGTATGAGAAAGACTCAGCTGCATCTGAACAAGGCTTTGCGCAAATTGAAAGGCCCGTTGCCTTCTCCTCTGCAAAATTTTCTGCTGTGCCAGATGGCCGAGGTGACCAAAAAGAGTCCGCAGCCAGCCAAATTGTGCAGACCACCCTTCATCTGTGCATGTCCCCATAATTTTTAGACTGGGCTAATCTTATAATCTTTTAAGTATTGGCTAGCTCAACTAGTCAGGGAAATCAAGACCTTGTATGAACAGGTCACCTTTAGAACTTTCAAATCCTCCCAGCTAGCTAGCTCAGGTGCAGAGTACAGACATCTTAATCACAGCCAATTCTGTTAACTGTATCGCTGAAGATACATGTGATGTGATTAACAGTCAATGCAGTCTTTGGCTAGCATTTCCTATTTAAACAGTCTGAAGAGGTAATCTATCAATTTCAAAGTGAGAGGGCCTTATTGCCTAGAGTTGGCAATCTTACACAAAAAAGGCTGAAGGCTTTTTTGTACACATTCAGCAGCAAGCATTTCAGCATAAGTAAGTGCTGTCCATGATGCCTTGCATCATAGGCCTTGCATCGTTCAGCATGGCTGCGACTAAGTGAAAGCAAGGGCTCAAATGGGTGGCATGTTACCTGCTTCTACAGCCTTACCCCACTATATATTACAAACATAAGTGTGGGACCAGGCTGCTCAATTCAAAAAGCTTGGATTCACACTGTTGTCATTCCTCCTGCCTGCTAAAGAGTAACTTTATGCCACATATAAAGGTGTTTTTCTACACAGACATCAGTTATGTGTAAGAAATGGAACATACACCAAATCATTCCTCCTCCCCAATCCCTTCCACTTCATTAAACAGACTTTAAACTTCTGCCTGAAGGTGCCCATGGATCAAGGTAAACTGTATGCTTCTACTGCTGGGGGTAAGGAAAGGAAAAAGTCCACCAGATCCACCCCCCCCCCGCGCATTTTTCTGGCTACCCTCAACTATAAGACATGGGGTATGGGTGGGTGTTGTTTTGCAAATAAAATGAACGTAGGCTGATCTATTTTTCTTAATCTGTACAGTAAGTCCTTAGAATTAAACAAAGATGAGGATCACATTATTAAGGATGAGTAGGCAAGCTTATTTACTCCCTACTTAGGCATACAATCGTGGGCATGAATGAGTGAAATACCTAAAGGATGGCTGTATACTTAGCAGCACCTCTTGCTTCACCAAGAATCTACAGAAACATGTTATTGTTCTACAGTGAGCCAGCTTGTTCCATTCTAGCTTGCACGGACCTCCCAATAACTTCATTATGCATAATGTGAATTATTGTAAAGTCCTGGGGTTTCAGAGCTTTCTAACTGCACAATGAGAGATCAAGACACCTCCCAGTTCCTGATCTCCACACAACTTGCACAGCTTTCCCTTTTAAACTCCCTATTCAGTAGGGGATTTTGTTGCAAGTTTGCAAAATTTTAGGCAGCCTGGTTATGGCTACTTAAAAGTATTTAGCACAGCTTTGCTTCCTGGCAAATGTCTCTACTGACACTGTTCGTGGACTCTTGCTTCCAATACTCCCCCAGTTCCTGATTTTAACAACTCCAAAAGACTATCAAAGTTTATATCTACTATCAAATCCTTAGCCCAAAGCACTATAAACCAGGCCCAACTTTTATCTTTTTTTATTATAAAAAGTATACTTCCTTCAACAATAAGACACTGTTCTGATGACAGAGAGTATCTCAAAACTAATCTTTAGAAATTACACCAAAAACTCTGGGAACAATCCAGACAAAGTTCAGCACATCAAGTCCCAATGAGTCAAAGGAAAGATATGCAGGTATGTGCTTGCCACTCCCACTGAAGTGAACCAGACTTAGTAGTGCTTCATTTTGCCTAGCTTGTGCCTTCTAAAATCAGAAATTCAGCAGCCTTCCAAGATTAGAAATTCAGATTTCTAGATGGCATACCCCACCAATTTAATATTTACCAGCAACTTATTCCCCATATCCCTAATAGTCTTAAATTCACTTTGCAAATTTAATCATGTTTTTCATAAATCAGACTGAACTATAATCACATTTGCCAACAATTAAGTACTGACTCAGACTTCACATATAAACAATGCTCATCCAGTAAATATGAACTAGCTACAGTGGTGTCTATAAAACAATGTTACATTTGCAATACTGCCATGTTAGTTTGAGCAAGATAAAATATGCAATGTACTCAAGCCATAATTCACTGTGAGTTTGGGGGAAGGTTTGGGCTTAACTGAATAGCATAAAAGGAACAACAGGTTCTTAGTATGATCTAACCATATTTACAAGAGTATTGACAGTTTCAGCTTATGAACAGCTGCACTATTCCCAATGGTGGACAATTGTGTTGCACGAAAGATGACCCAAACAAAGTAAAGATATACCAGAGCTTTCCAAACTTTTCATTTCGGTGACACACTTTTTAGACATGTATCATTTCGTGACACAGTAAATTGGTTTTACTAGCAAACCGGGGGTTAAACTTACCCCTTTCCAACCTAGGGAGGAGCTCCAGGAGCGTTCATGAGGCACACCTACACAATGCAGCCGACACACAGTTTGGAAAGCTCTGTCTTATACCAACTAGCAAGAAAGCAGTAATATTAGCTCAACTCTTATCTTAAATGAAACAGAATACGAAGGTAAAATGGAAGCCTATGTCTAACACCCACTTCTGACATTATTTTATGCTAACCAGACCACTGCAATTTTAACCAGCAACAGAAATATATAAAAACTTAAATCAATATACTAGATGTGCCTATACTGAGCTCTGAACCCTCAGCAGTGCTTTATTTAGAACACCTTCACAGACTTTACAATTTATTATATACCTGGAGAGATAATGCAACAAACATAGTACAGTGGTACCTTGGTTTAAGAACAGTCCAGTTTAAGAACGATTTGGTTTACAAACTCCGCAAAACCAGAAATAGTGTCTTGGTTTTAGAACTTTACCTCGGTCTAAGAACAGAATCTCAACGGAGGAAGGGCACTGGCAGGCCTCATTAGGGAAAGTGCCCCTCAGTTTAAGAACAGTTTCGGTTTAAGACCGGACTACCGGAACAGATTGAAGTTCGTAAACTGAGGTACCACTGTGTTTCAATAGACTCCATTTCCTTGGGAGTCCTACTCTTGCAGTCAAAATAGGAATGATCTAGCTCTGACCAAGGTCTGCTTCAGAGAAGCTAAACACAAAATGGGCATACCTTACTTACTTTCTATTTAACAGCAGTGTGGTACCTTGGGTTAAGAACTTAATTCATTCCGGAGGTCTGTTCTTAACCTGAAACTGTTCTTAACCTGAGACACCACTTTAGCTAATGGGGCCTCCCACTGCCGCCGTGTGATTTCTGTTCTCATTCTGTAGCAAAGTTCTAAACCCGTGGTACTATTTCTGGGTTAGCGGAGCCTGTAACCTGAAGCGTCTGTAACCTGAAGCATCTGTAACCCGAGGTGCCACTGTACACCAATATTGTATTCAGTAAGAAAACTAAAAATCATGGCATGTGTGCTATTTAAGTGGCCACTTCTGCAAAATCACCATGAAGGTACCAAATCTACTCTTAAGGCATATCCTGTGGCTTATGTCACAGATCTTGAGACTGTGGATCAAGACCACCAGTGGGTCATGCAAAGACCAAAAACAAGATTCTTGTACATGCATGCTACAAGTCAAAGAGTATGTTGTAAACAGACAGATGGTTGTATCTAACAAAGTCGTCCAATCAGTGCAATGTCTTATTTTTGTGCAAAGGTTCTTCCTTTCCCATCTTCTTCTTCTTTGGCGATCACTCGTAGATTGTCTTGTATAAACATGGTTTTAACAATGAGTGGTATGCTCCAGAAGGTTGAGGGAACCCCCATAATGGATTTGGGAGGCACGAGGGAGAGGAAGTCCTGTTGCACAGGAAGAAGTCTTTGTACTAACAGGACAACTTTGTTGGCTGCAACCCAAACTGGTTGTTAAGCACCATTAACGAAAAGCCCAGGCCAAATCCAAACTTCACGAACATATTAAGAGAATTCACTCTAGTCATGTCCTTCAGCTCTCACCTAGGAGTTCAAGACAGACATTTTGGCTTCATAACCTCCCTACAGTTAAGCCTACACAAACACACAATACCCTACTATATAACGTCTTAGGGAACACTGTTCTAGGGTACAGAGGCAACTACCTGAGAACGACTTGTTCAAGGCCGACACATCAGTTCTCAACCACATATAAACACACTGTGACTTGACAGGTTGCATCATACTGGTCTGCAGTACATTGAACCCTTGTGGCTTTCTATTGTCAGGGGGAGGAAGCAACACATTTCCCCTGAATATTCAAACAGTGGCCTTGAGGCCTCCATTTACCACATACAATAATAGGTGCAGAAATGGAGCTACATTTACAAAATCCAAGGATTGCAGCACTTTACCTCAACAGGGAGAGAGTAATTAGATTTCAGTCTTTTTCAATAATAAATGGTGATGGTGATTAATGTCTATAAAATTATGAATCATATGGAGGCAAGTTTTTCCTCTCTTTCCAGCAAGTAACCAATTCAGGGTGGCCGTCAATATTGTTTAGACCAAAAATTACTTCATATTCTTAGCTTATAAATTCACTGTATATGTGATGATGACTGATAGCTTTTAAAGGGAACCGAGAGAAGCTCTGAAGAAACAAGTCTACTGATGGCTATCACTGCCTTTACGCTCTACTCATGGGACTTCTCAAAAGAATCTGCCTGCCACTGCAGAACACAGGTTTGCTGGACCAAATGATGCAACAGAATTCATTTTTTCCTTGTGGAATTCTCTATTGGTCCCATGTGGCCCTGGTGGCATTCTTGTATGGCTACATAAGTGTAATGGTGCCAACAGTCCCTTCAGCAGATATACAGGGGTTTTTTAAGTTCAGGAAGGTAAAATGCACACACCCAACCTTTAATCAGATTTGTACATGTCAGCCAATTCTGACATGACTATTTCTCCTCCACAGCTTCTGACAGGAATGCATACTGTAAAAATCTAGTAGGGAACTCCCAACTTCTCCAATAAGAGAAGCTAAGGATTATGGCTTACACTTGGCACCAGCACATTTGTTGCACAGGGCAGGGTTAGCAGCAGCAGGACCTGATGCCTGGAAATCACTAGCCAAAGACTGAATGTGGGTTAAATTCTAACTCTTGATTTTTACAACTTCCTGAATTGTATTATGTGTCTCATCATGTTTGAAGGGCAAACATACTTTTAAAGAAAGGTTTCAGAGAACTAATAAATGTATCTGAAATACACATATATAACTAAAGGAAGTTAACATGTTTGGCCTAACAGAAAGGTCTGAGAATAAGGAAGCATCTAAATGTCAGCTTTTTGTTTTAATAAATAATCCTTCACCAGGATCACCGAGTGAAAGGCAGGAAGCAGCAATTCAGCTGTATCATAGCAGAATTAAGCCAGATACAATGGAAGCCACTCAAAATTAAGAGGATCTGAACAGGATGTTTAGCAAGTTTATTTTTATTTATTTATTTATTTTTGGTTAATAAATATGGGAAACAATAAGCATCTATTTGCAGTGATTTAGTTATGGGAAACATTGGTTGCCAGCAACCAGACTAAATTATATTTGACATGTCTTTCAGCTTTACTATGTAGTTCTGTGCTGTGACAGAAGCAAACTTCGTCAAATGCAGTCTGATTTTTTAAAATATCCAATCTTTTCCTCTATCCTTCAATTTACGTAAAATGAATTAAGCTTCTCAAGCTAGGAGCCATGACAACCAGAACCAATGTTCCAGCAATGCTAGAAACTGGATGCTTTAGGAAATATAACACACAGGAAAGTAAGCCATAAGCTTGTAGGGTTGTTGCTAATCTGTAGCCTGCTTTCAGTTCCCGTCCTATGTAAATCTCATGCCCTAGTTGCTCTACTTAAGGCTTAAAGCTGGGGTGGGCTAACCTATGGCCAACCAGATATCAGCCCTGACTACAGGCCATGCGGGTGGGAGTGTAGGCCAACATGTGGAACGTCACAAATTGACCACCCCAGCTTAAAAGCCTCACACAACTGCAAAGAAACAACATATGAAAGGAAGGAAGAAGTAAAGAGTGAAGGATGCTAAAGACCAGGGGCAGTCAAGCAGGTATTAATCACTATTGAGAGATAAGCGCCAACATGAATCCCTTAGTTTCATAATAGCTCAAGAAGATAGCAATACTGGAACAGCTCCATATTGCTGTCACAGGGGCATCCATCTTAGCACTGTTGAGGCATTACTCTAGAAAAGGAAAAAACCATAAACAGAGAAAATGGAGTTGTGCATGACAGCCCCACACCCTAATGCTCCTACATATGCCAGGCTCCCTGCTCCCTTCTCTATGCTGCCCCACTGAGCAGCTGGGTCTGAAGGTGAGCTCTGAAAGCTTTCAGTCAAGGCATCCTTGAACCCCCTTAGGGTTCCCAGTAGCAAAGAAGTTTCTAAACACTTTCAACCAAACATGCTTAGAATTCCCCTTCAAGCTTTCCCACTCAAAAAGAGGTCAGATTGGGACTCAAGTGGGAGGGAATGAAGAAATGCCCCATGCTCCCCACTTGTGCTGTGATTCTTTTTTCAGACATAATGAACACAGCTAAGTGTAAGCTTATGAATGGTGTATCTAGATAAGTTATTGTTGAAGAAAATCATGAAGTGCAGCACGAAAGGTGAACCTGTGGCCCTCCAGATGTTGAGAGTACAGCTCCCATCAGCTTCAGCCAGCATGACTAATGGCCACGGATGGTGACTAACAACATATTTGGGCTACAGGTCTCTCATCCTTGATGCACTGACTTGAAGACTTGCATCACTTTCATAAGTGAGAACGAGCCTTCCATTTAAAACAACTATGTATTTCTGATGCTCAATGGTGGAAGCTGAGCTTCCTTTACGAACCAGTTAATTCGTTTGATGCTATCTATGATTACAAAGGGATACACCATTAAAACTGAGCATAACCATCACAAGCTAACTCTGCATGCAGCTAAAAAAAGGTAAAGGTAAAGGACCCCTGACAGTTAAGTCTGGTCATGAACGACTCTGGGGCTGCGGCGCTCATCTTGCCTTACTGGCCGAGGGACCCAACGTTGGTCTGCAGACAGTTTTTCCGGGTCATGTGGCTAGCATGACTAAGTCGCTTCTGGCGAAATCAGAGCAGCGCAAGAAAATGCCGTTTACCTTCCTGCCAGAACAGTACCTATTTATCTACTTGGCAGGAGCTGGGACTGAGCAACAGGAGCTCACCCCATCGCAGGGATTCAAACCACCAACCTTCCGATCAGCAAGCCCTAGGCTCTGTGGTTTAGACCACAGCGCCACCCACGTCCCCTGCAAATCAGAATTATTTAATCTGCATGATTATATGTAAACTATATACAAGTAACTCCCATCTTTCGCGGAGGTTATGTTTCAGGGATGGTGTGAATACGCAGAGACTTGTATACTTGAACCATCCCTTGAAACTGCCACTGCGCGAGCAATCTTACCTTCCTAACTCAGCATGCCAAACAGGTCTTACCCCCAGAACTGTGCAGAGCTTGTTTGAGGCCTGGGGTGGGAGTCTTGTTAGAATGAAGTTATAAACAAAAAGGCAGCTGGACCCTGGCGGGGCACGCTAGCCAGCTTAGCGCTCTGAGGCCCAGTGGAAGTGTACTCGGCTGCTACCCCCTGCACAGATCTTGCAGGATTGTCTGAGATCTCGCAAGAGCCTCGCAGAGCCTGGTAAGCAAGGCAGGCAGCTTAAAAGCAATTTCTGTGCCAGAAAAATCCTGTACAAAAAGAACTTTTAACCTGTATGCTTTCCATGCATTGAATTTGTGTGATTTCAACAAACACATGTAAATTCTGAGTTAATTGTACTTTGGAACATTATTTCTTAAATTCAAATTATGTTCAGGTCTCACCCTGATCATAAAAGTAGATACCACAGTATTTGGGGGGGGGGGGTAAGGTTGTCCCTTATTACCCATTTTGATTTCCCCACACAATGGTTTTATGCACCCTTAAAGTTATGATGGAAAATGATTTATCTGCATTATTCTAAACTGCTGAACCATACATAGGAAAGAAGGGAGGGCAACTCTAAACCTATTAATTTTAGGAGGCAACACTAAAAACAAAGAGATTTGAATAAGTCCAGAATATTCAACTGTTTTAGTTGCTGTGCAGTTTTTGTTTTGTTTTTGTATCTCAAACCCACAAAAGCAATAAAGTGCCAGATCAAGATAACCAAATATACCTGGCCAATTCTTAGGCACTATGGCCTCATCCATTAACCAGAGAAGGAGCAGCTGCAGGGAGCTTGCCTGCTTGCTTCCTCCTCTCAGAAAGAACACTTTGCTTCAACTGCCTGCTGTTAATGGAATGCAGAGTAAGGGAAAAGGACTCTCCCTCCCATCCTCTGGTCAAAGGAACAAGATCCACCAGCTGCTTTCAAGCAAGAACACCAGCAAGAGAAGATCAGCCTGCCCTGGATTACATCTTAATGCTCATAGCTCTGCACTTTGTTCTGGCCTTGAAGACTGATCTCTCCTGTACCTTTTTCTTCTACTCCCCTTCCCTTCTGTATCCTATCTTTTTAGTTTATAAGCCTGATAGATGGACCCATTTTTTTTATAAAAAAAAAAATAGACGACAACAGTCCAAAAAGTGGAATAAAAATAAATAAATGCACTGATAAGTGATGCACAATGTTAGCTTTGAAAGATGCACTATGAATAAAGTTTGAGTTTCATTACACCATCTTCCATAACTGTATGCAGAGTTAATGGCTGCATTCACAGATCACGCTAAACCAAGTGAGTACAGTACTCATGTATTCCACAGATGAAGCCTGGGATAGGGTTGGCAGGCATCTGCTAAGTTTAGCTTTACTTTCAAATAATCTTTCAGAGAACCAGGGATGCTGGTTTTACAACAAACAATGGATAGTTAATTAAACAAACTAACAAACTATATTCTTAACCTATGGTTTGAAGTTGGCTTGTTTAGAAATTAACCATTGTTTGTAAAAAAACAACCCAGGATTCCTGCTTCTTATGTAACACTAACCATGAAACCAAATTTGCAGAAGCCATCTCCATAGCTGTGTGGGGTGGAGAAAGAGAAAAATTAGCTCCATGCTTTGCCAGAACTCATGGAGGCTTGTGCACATACAGTACTGTTACAACTTTGTTCTAGTGTCACATGCAAACTGGGTCAAAGTTTCATTACAATTCTAACTATTATAGGTCTTTTTAACTTGTAAGAGAACAAATTTTAGAAAGGGATGAATAAACTAATCATCCCTCTACCAAATCTATTCTGAACCTCTACTCTTTATTATAACCCACCCAACATACCACTTTAGTTTGCTCTCCACAACAAAGAGCAAACTATTCTATTTCATTGTTAAAATAATAAACAAAATGTCAATAGTACTTGAAGAAATATACCAGAGTAAACAAGCAAGCTGGCAATCAAAATACTATGTAAACAATATACAATTACTGTGAAATAACCTGCTGACAATTTCAGCTTCTTGCTTTTATAGGTTTGTGTTTTGCTCTTTCCATCTAAACTAAGCCAACATAGATGTTGCTTTGTTTTCCACCCCTACTTGACTCTTTCAGCATATCAGGACTCCATACCTGAAAAAGAAAATGTAAGGTAAGACACCCAACCACATATTCAAAGTCCAAGAATAAACAAATTAAAGCATTAAGAGGACTGATACCTTTAGCTTATTCACTATGAGCAAGCACATCATCTCTACCAAGGTAGACTGGATAAAACAGACTGTTTACAAGCAAGCACCATGCAGCAAATTCATCATGAAACACATAAAGCCATATGGCAACCTGGTTATCTGTAGCAAGGGATGGCACATTTTCCACAGCAAATATGTTTTTAAAGACACCCTGTAAACTATTGGCAATGTGCACAGTGGAGAGGAGATTACACCCCACAGCCAAACACTACGTGCAACTAGTCCTCCATATGGCTGCATGTATCCCATAACTGGTGTACAAGCAGCCACCATGCCTTTGCCAAATGGTGCCCTCCTTGTGTTTTGAGCTAGAGCTACTGTAAATTGCCTCCTTTATCTACTCAAGAAGCAGTTAAGTGCACACACTGTATCATTATTTATATGAAGATGATAAAAACGGGTATGTTCTACACCAAAACAGCCTACTAACCAGCAGCAAAAAATTCTATGAAATCCAAGAAAGTTTTATCTAATCTATATATGAAATTCTGTACAGGTAGTTTGTTACTTCACGTTTCACAACGTTTTCATATGCTTATCCTTACTTTAAAACGTACACTCTAGAACAGGGTTTCCCAACCTTGGGTCTCCAGCTGTTTTCAGGCTACAATTCCCATCATTCCTGGTCACTGGTCTTGCTAGCTAGGGATGATGGGAGTTGTAGTCCAAAAATAGCTGGAGACCCAAGGTTAGGAAAACTGCTCTAGAACAGCCTCCTGCAACCTACTCTCCAAATGCTTTGGTCTACAACTGCAATCATCTCTGACCATTAAACATGATGGCTGGAGTTGATAGGAATTGTAGTTCAGAACACCTGAAGAGCATAATGTTGGGTAAGGCAATTCTAGAGTTTCTGTTTTAAGGTAAGGACATGCATTTGATTTGGAACCAAGTTAAAAGTCCCAGTTCAGCAGGTCAGCCCACAGAATACCCTGGTCAGGCCACACCCAAATATTATCCTCTCACAGAAGTAGAATACAAAGAATTACCCCCCCCTTTGTATGCTGAGATTTACTTAGGTTTACTTTTAGCACATTCTCTACAAGCAAGTACTGTACACCATCTATAGACTGGACATTCATTTCCCCTGTCCTAATTCACCCTCAGGAAAGCCATAATGAAGATGTGTCTAGAAATTCACGCCAAGATTGTAAACTATGATACAACGTCTACATAAAGCCTGTTCTACATGGCCTCTCTCTATGCCCAGAAGGAAAATCAATACACAGTATGTAGTGGGAAAAAGTGTGCCTTTTAACTTATGAATAGGGTGACTATTTTAAAGCCTGGGACCATGCAGCATTTAGCCAATTCTCACTGTGACTTCCCAATATGTGAAGCTGTAGCCACTTACAACCTTGTCACACAACATTTTTCCAGCATGAAGGCTGACTGCTTCTGAAGTTAGAAGAATAAGGTGAAGGTGAATTCAAATATCTTAAGTAACTGGAAAACAAGCCATTAGGGATAGGACCATATTGTCTTGAAATTTTCATAATACAGTACTGTATAAATAAAATCACTGCATATTTATGCATCAGTAGCAAACTGGTAGGAACTATGGTCCAACTTTTTGCTACCAAGAAGGAGAAGTCTCCCCAATTTTTGATCCCTGTCCAGACGGGTCAGCCTGTTCCCCTCCCAACCCACCTTTTAAACTTCGTGAGGAATCAAAATTGGGGGGATACCTAAATAAAGACAAAGAATATTGTAGTGGTAGGCTACAGATCACGTTGGAATTCGAGGGCGTGGGAAAATCTCTTCCCTGCTTGCATGGATCAGAGGGAGGAAGGCAGGGCTCTGAAGCAGACCACGAGGCCATTTGCAACAGGGCACTTTCGCCCTCTTGGCGGAGCCATAAAACCAAACACCTCGTGGCTCACCCACCTCCTCATCTAACGCAGCCACCCCCCAGATGCCGAGAGGGCACCACCTCCAGAAAGAAAGTTGGGAGGAGAGACTGAGAAGGGAGGCGGAGGGTGGGTCTCACTCCTGTAAAACACCGGGCAGGCTCTCTCACCTCTTGGAAAGATCCATGAGGACCCCGGAAAAAAGCTTCTTCCCGAATCGGAAAGACACCACCAGCGCGTCCTCGATGATGTGATCCAGGGTGACCAGCACCTCCGAGCCGGGCAGCAGCGCCGCCGCCGCAGCTTCCTCCTCCTCTCCTCCAGCGGCCACTGCCTGCTCCGCGGGCGCAGCGAGCTCCGGCTGCTTCGCAACGGCCGTGGCGGCAGCATCCGGCTCCTCCTCCTCCGGCCGGGGCGGTTCCTCTCCGGGCTCCGGCCCCGCGGGGCCCCCAGCTGCAGGCGGCGGCGGCGGCGACAGCGGCAAGCAGGGCGGCTGCTCCCCTCCGCCTTGTCCCTCCGCCTCCTCGCCGGGGGGGAGCTCGGAGAGCTCCGCGGTGAGCGGGCAGGGCGGCTGAGGCGACCCTCCGACGGGCTCCGGGCTGGGCTGGGCCTGCGGCAGGTCTCGGGTCCCCGCTGGGCTCCCGGGCGGCGGCGGCGGCGGTTCCTCGGCCTCTCCCCCCGGGGCTGGCTCGGGCTCCTCCCGGGCGTCGAGCACCGCCGACTCCACGGCGGCCTGAGTGCCAGCCGGGAGCGGGTCTGCGCCGGCCTCGCTGCCCGGGATGGGCTCGGCCTCGCCGGCTCCACCATCACCCGGCACCGCCGCAGTCGCAGCCACGGCCGCCATTTTCTCTGCTGATGCTTCCTCCTCCCTCTAGTCAGCAGCGGGATCGATAACCGCGGCCTTCTTCGCCCGCCTGGCAAGGGAGGGGGACGCCGCCTACCGAGACGCGAGGACCTTGCCGCTCGAAAGCGCTTATTGGAAGCAGGAGGTGTCCATCAAGGGAAGGAGGAACTTCCCATTGGCTGCGAGAAGGGGACGTTGATCTCGAGGGCAGGAAGAGGAATTAGGGGTGGGGCTACTGGTATCTGTGTCGACAAAGATCAAAAGGGGCAGGTTAATGAGCAGCTCTTCGCCTATTCGTGGGGGCGGAGGGGGTAGAATATAGGCCCTCCCACTTCGCTGAAGTTGCTCATTGGTCCTGGAGAATGTCTGGTGAAATGCTGGTTAGGAGCAAGGCAGAAGTCGTGGGTTTAGGGGTTTGGTGGGGCTTCTTAAGGAGCTCGGGGGAGGTAATAGAAGTGAGCCTCCCGTCCACTTGTTCAGTTGACGGTGCCTATTTTTGTCCCTGGAACAGGCAGGATTTTTCTTCCTTTTTTTTTAAACAAAAGTACAGCGCAAAAGGGAACACGCAACGTGACTTGAGACTGAAAGGGGAGCAGAGAAACCCCGAAACCATTAAAAAAAACCAGGAATTTGTGCTATCCTCGGTGCTGGCAAAAACCAACTAGTTAATTGGAAAGGGGCTTGCTATGTAGCTTCAGCTTCCTAGCAACTAGTATAGCAAAAGAAAGAAAAGTGAGATAAAATTTTGGACTTCAGAAATTGCCCATGCCTCCTCGAGGAAGGCTGCGTGGAACTGGGGAAAGTTGGTTCTGGGAGAAGGTGGAAACGGAAAGACCTTACTCTAAATTCTGTGGTATTTATGCAGCAACCTGTCAATAATAAAATCCATTAAAAAAAATAACCACGTTCAAAAATTTTAAGTTTTAAGCATAAAACGCAAGCAGTGTTCCTTTTCTTGCCCCCTTCAAAATGTCATTTTGTAAGGGCCAGCTTTCAAGCTTTTCCTAGAATCTGCAGTTTGAAAGGTTGGCTACAGGAACTGGGGTGGGGTAGGGGGGTTAAAATAAAAGCCTTTTAGGTCACATGAGTATTTGCAGGTAGGTATATTCCTTCATACCCACACACATCATCAGGTCTAATAGTGATATTCTGGTCCGCTGCTTCATTTTGTGGGGTACTCTCTTACGTTTTTTGAATCCTAATGCAACTCCTTTTTCCTCTGCTTCTCCAAAGTTGAGGGATTAAATAGTTCTCATGAAAACACTGCTATGCCTCCTAAACCATTACAACTGCCTGCAGAACAGCATCCACATTATGAACAAGGGTATAAATGGGTTGTCTTTTCATGTTCATTAAAATGATTGAAGAGGTGGAGTGAGACAGATGAGGGAAAAGTTAACACAAATACTCCTGCCCTACTGCCAAAATTTTGGGAGCAATTTGCTCATAACCAGACCCCCTTTTGCCTGAAAGAAGCTGAAGCTGATGAGGATACTTTGCACAACAATGCCCTGATTCTCCATTCCTAAAAGAATCTCCATGTGATATACTAGAAACCAAACTCTGTTCCTCCTAATCCTCTTGTACCCAGCATGGCATTTTGATGCTGCATTTGCTTACATTCTTCCTTTGTTACCCTGATCACTCTTATGTAATTGTTTTATCAGCTCATCCTCTTCCCTTCCTCTTTCCCTTTTGTTTCCCCTCACCCACTGAGGAGAAAGGTAGATAATAAGCTATCCAAAAGATTCCTTTCTGAGTATCTGCTAGCTGCTCACATGCTTCAATATACAGACACCAACAGTCTCCCCATCCTTTTTAACATCTACTGGTAGGTTGGGGCAGCCACTGTGTCCCAATCTATAACTCCCATTGGCCCTCACAAATGGCCATGCTTGGCTGAGGCTGATGAGAGTTGTAGTCCAGCAATGTCTGGAGGGCACCATCCTGGCTACTCGTGATCTAGCTATATGTGCACACTATTTTATGACATTTTGGTTAGCCTGATAAATGGGAACCTGGGCTTTTAATTTTATTTTGGATCAACACAGCTACCTTTGCCCTTTCTCATTTTATTTATGCTACTTTCGACAGCACCTGTATATGCTAGTTGTGCTACATAAAACAGCAAGAGTAACTTCTAGGGGGACAAAAGTATGAAATAAAAGGCACATATACCGTTCCCGCAATAGCACACATCAAAGGGCCCTCACTAACCCACAACAAAATTAACACATGTAATGCTTTCACATGTTTCACTGAAAGAACTTGTATGAACCAAAGAAAATGAATACAGACAACTGGAATCAAAATGCCTTAGGCTTGTGTGTTAAACAGAGGGAGAGAATACTGTGGTCTCACTGTGTTCAGCCTATAAGGAGCCCCTGCTGATCCAGGTTACTTAGCTGTCTAGAAATAGATGAAAACATGAGAGACGTTGCCCTTTGAGATTATTGTTCTTACACATCATGGCATTTGCAAAAGAGCATTACCTGATGACATTGCATAGATAAGATGGACAAGCAGCTACCAACACCACCCTACATAATGGCAAGAGCATGCAATGTAATCAGATGGTGGATATACTTTATAAGACTTGCTTGGAAGATTATGATGGGGGTGGGAGGACTCAGGAGGCAGGAAGTCGGGGAACAAACCTGGATATTTCCGAGTTACAAATTCTTCAAATGACCAGTTGCAGTGGAAAGGTTCAAGGAGAGGAGGCACCAAATGTTGCTGGTCTCTCAGCTGTGTCTCCATGGAGGGCTCATGCATCCCTTCTCTTCCCTCTCCCAACTGCAGCCTTCTGTAATGGTTGCTACTAGATGACAGTTAATGGAGGGGAAGAGCCTGGCTTCTCAGCAGAGCAGATGGTGGCTCTGACTGCATTTCTTATCTTCTCTCGTCTGCGACAGCCTGATGGAATGGCTGTTGCCATGTAATGGTTGGTGACAGTTTAATATAACATACTAAAATGTTCAGGAAGCATAATATCAACTCAATGCCATATTTCTTAATACTATCTAAGTACTCCAGTTGTAATAGAGCTACAATACAATAACAGTCTCATAGCTTCCAACCTGCAAAGTTTCTGCTATTATCCCATCCCCCTTGAAGACAGCACCAGCAAGAGCTTGTATATGCATCACTGGTGCATCTTTCATGACAAAAGTAAACAAACATCAGAGAGAACATTTGTTACATTGCTTAATCTCTGGGTCAATCAAGAAATAAGCACTAGATGTCAAGATATGTGCCTCTAATGACTATCATAATTTTTGCTTGTATTTTTTTTTAATCATCAGATCAGCTATTTGATACATGGAGAAAATGAGTGATTCAATATTTCCAATGGAGTACCTGTCTTTTTTTTGCAGCTGCTGTGCCCTTGTTTATCCAACTGTTCTGCCCTTTGGCTAGGAACCATATGGTAGGTATATATCACCTTATGTGAGATGCCTGACTCTGAACTTCAGACTGAATTTAAGACCACATTTGTATACTAAGAAATATACCCTTCCTTGTTTTGGATCATGTATGGGGAAGATATGCAGCTATCTTGGCCATGGGATAAGTAGTTGGGATTTTTGATTTAAATTGTTTTAGGAGACAGATTTTTTCAGTGAGCGATTTTAAATTTTCAGCTGCAGTGATGTGCCTTGGTCTAACAGCATTTACTGCCTTGGAGATATTTCACTGGTATTAAAATTCATCTTTGTGTAGACAAGGCCTTATTGTATATATCCTTAAAATGCTGTTTTTAGTACCACAGACATGCAGGTGGGGTTCATGGCAGTAGTGCTTGGTGAATTGCTCTCATAGCTTGCCAGGGAAGACCATCCATTTTGAGTCCACTCCACTGGCTACTGGATGTAGCATTCCTGTGGCTCCCTTTCTTTTAATCTTTATTTCTTCGCAATAGACAAATATTAAAACAAAACTATTAATCTCCACAAAGCTTCTAAAGCTTTTGCTTTCCTATGACTATTAAGGGATCGTAATGGGACGTGGGTGGCGCTGTGGGTAAAACCTCAGTGCCTAGGACTTGCCGATCGTATGGTCGGCGGTTCGAATCCCCGCGGCGGGGTGAGCTCCTGTCGTTTGGTCCCAGCTCCTGCCCACCTAGCAGTTCGAAAGCACTCTTAAGTGCAAGTAGATAAATAGGGACCGCTTTATAGCGGGAAGGTAAACGGCGTTTCCGTGTGCTGCGCTGGTGCTGGCTCGCCAGCTGCAGCTTCGTCACGCTGACCACGTGACCCGGAAGTGTCTTCGGATGGCGCCGGGTCACGGCCTCTAGAGCGAGATGAGCACGCAACCCCAGAGTCGGACACGACTGGCCCGTACGGGAAGGGGTACCTTTACCTTTTTATTTATTTTGTTTACATTTTGTCAAAAAAGTATTGCAAGCTTTTCAAAAAAATCAGATTATACTTTGACTGTGGTCCTTTAAATCATGATTGATAAAGGACTAATTCTTTTCAGAATGCTGACTCTGTTATAATGAAAAGCTCCTAATTGACTGTCAATGACCCATAGACCCATAGACCCATAGATGTAACACCTGTGTTTAGCATAACAATATCCGCCCTCCCTTCCCCACAGGTGGGCGGGGTTTGTGGCAGCAAGCGGGGCTCACCTGGGCGGATGCTACTCACCTGCTTGAGCTGGCCTTTGACCCGCCCTCAGCCAGGGAGGACAATGGACGGCCGGCCGGGGGTGGGCCTAAGGCCAAAAGAAAAGAGGTTGACTCCTTCACTCAAGCCTCTTTTGCTGTTCTTCATTGCAGAATTAAGGGATTATATTCTACATTTTGGTAGTTTAAGGCAGGCAAGATGTTTTTGTGTTCAGGAAAGGGTATCTGTGTAATTTGAAAGCCAAAGAAAAACAAGATTGTAGTGCCATGACCGAGCAGGGGCCAATATATACTAAAGTTCTTCCAGATGATGGAGTTAGAATCATAGAATTGTAGAATTGGAAGGGACCCCAAGGTTCATCTAGTCTAGTTCAACCCTCTGCAATGTATCTTGCTCCCTTGTTTAATAACTATGCAGTTGTTAATCAGCTTTATATGGGATCTTAATGCCTTTCCCCAAGGCTGTACTTCAGTTATGAGGACATCACTAATTTTATCCTTGGCAAAATGTTTTCCTCCCTCTTAAGGTGTGAGTTTATTGCAAGCCTGAGTGCACTTTGGAATGTGACTGTGCGAGTGGAAGGCATTTACTGGACAATGCCTTTCTCACCACTGTTGATGAACGACACAAATCCTTCCCATTCCATGATAGTGCCATTATGTTAAAAACTTTCAAAAAATGTTACATTTACATCTTCCAAGACAACAATGCCCATTTACACCACAAAGAACTCATAACCCACCTGCTCTCAGCAGCCAGAAACATCATAACCAGACACTGGAGAGACCTGTCAGGAGTAAGCATGGACCAATGGTACCAAATAGTATGGGAAACAGCCCTACTAGAAAAATTAACTAATAAACAGAAACTGACACGGGGACAAACAGAAGAAGACGCCTTCACCCCGGTATGGCTCCCCTTTATCACATACACAGCCCAACAGGACAATGACAATAATCCACCAACAGCATACAAATCAATATGGCTAACCTGATCCAAAACACCCACCCACCTCACTCACACACGAAAACAAAGATCACCACAGCCAATCACAAACAAACAATCACACCCTAAGCCAACCCCAACCTCTCTCACCACCAAAGGAACACAAGTGAACAACACAAGCAATGCTGACACCAAACTCTACATACATTAAACATAATAGAAACACCGCCACCCGACCCCACCCCCATCCATCTTCCCTCTCCCCACCCCCCTTTCTTTTTTCTTTCTGTTTTCTTCTCCCCCTAATGCCTCAACAAATGAAACGGATTTGTAGAAGAAGAAGAAGAAGAAGAAGAAGAAGAAAAAAATACGAGGCACTACACTTCTGTAAAACAAGAAAATCCTTAATAAAAAATATTTTAAAATAAATAAATAAATAAAAAATGTTACATTTTATAAAATTCTATTTATCTAAGTCCTTTTTTCCCACTTCTTTGTTTGCTCAAGGTGCCTCACATCTTTTTCATCTTTGTAGCCTGAGCAGGGGCGCCGACTTATAAAAAATATTGGGGGGGGCGGGGGCCCATACCGACTTATAAAAAATATTGGGGGGGCCCAAGACCTCCAAACCGCTGCTGCTGGGGGAACGAAAGGGGCGAGCCCCGGGCTGCCCCGACCTTAAGTGAACATGTGAGGGCCCGCCCTTTGCGGCAGCCGATTGGCTGCCGCCGTGGGCGGTGAATATTAATGAGCTAGGGGGAATCCCCGCTTCTCGAGGGGCTGACGCCAGCCCCGCGAGATTGTTGATGGGTCGAGAGCCCGCAACCCCACCCCCTCTCTAGATCGGGAGTGGCTTTGTTTTAACTTATTACTGAATGTATTTTAAAAGGTAACTATCATCAAACAAGGAAAATAAAAAATACCAACGTAATTTTGTGATTTTACAAAGCATAATATAACTAATAATTTTCTTAAATTATTGGGGGGGGCAGAGCCCCATGGAGTCGGCGCCTATGAGCCTGAGTGATTCCCCACTAAGGTGCACCTGTGGAACTGAGCATGCTGAAGTCACACTTCTCTTTTAAAGCGGCAAACATCTGCAAGGCTGTTTCTCTTCCCTCTAGCGCTCTCTCTCTCTCTCTCTCTCTCTCTCTCACTCACACACACACACGTATTATTTTTTTTAATTTAGTAATCTGTTATTATCTCTTTCCCTCTGCAGGAAGATCTTGAACACCTTCTCTTATTTACGAAAATCAAATGAATAAGCAGTGTGGCTGCCCTTTACAGTAATATTTATTGCATTCACAGAGATACACCTGATAGAGTTAGTCCAGGATTCCTCAGCCTCAGCCCTCCAGATGTTTTTGGCCTACAGGACCAGTGGTCAGGGATGATGGAAATTGTAGTCTCAAAACATCTGGAGGTTCCGAGGTTGAGGAAGCCTGAGTTAGTCCATTCTCTCTCTCCCCCTCCCCCCTGAGTTTTGTGGCATCCCACTGGTTCCCCTCTGGCAGTTCTGTTTCCCTCCTTCCACTCACCACTTGCCTTTCCCTCCTCCCCCTTTCCCTTCCTCCCCTCTTTCCTTCCTACTGTTGCTCCATTTTCTGTTTAGCTTCTCAGGTGCTGATGTGTCTTGAATAGCACATTGAGCTGAAAGAGGAAGTGGCAGAGAGAGAAAGATGCTCTTTCCACTTCCTCTTTCACCTTTATGAGCTTTTCAGGAGCTTGGGAAGGGAATGGCTCTTTCCACATGATAATAAGCGGACAAAGAGAAGGGAAAGGGCTCAGAGGCTTCACGGGTGCCAGGCAAAGTCTTCAAGTGTGCCATGGCACCTGCTGATAACCCCAGGCCTGTGTTGTGTTCAGTTTCCCTTCATTGTTTTGCTAAGGCTGCATGTTATTCATGAAACTATCTGTAAAATTTAGCCTCACATATGCCAGAATCTCTAAATGAGTTTGAAAAATTGTAAGGTTAAACGGATGCGTGATGGCCAGGTTGTAACAAAGTCTGCAATTGGCTCCACACACTCAAGGCAGCTTTGAGTTCCTGTTTCTCAAACTGCAGCCCTCCATGCCATATGGCAAGCCATGTTTTTGAAGCTGATTCAAAAGCATCTTGACATATAGCATAGCCATATGGATATGGGCTTGTGGTTCAGAGAAGAAGAGAAAAGGTCAGCAATCCTACTGAGTATGCCAAAAACACGGCCTTGCCTAAAAGTGTTCTTTGGATTCTGACCTATATTCCTGTAGTGCATGAAAGGGTGCTTCATAAAGGCTGGCCACTTATACACTGCCAAAAAAAAGGAAGCAGGGATAGAATTACATACAATTTGTATAGGCTAGTTTATATGCAAAATTAGAAATAAAGGGTTGTACCCAACTAAGTTCTACTCAGACTAGATTGGGTAGGGAGAAATTCAACATAGTGTTCTTCCAGTTCCATCAGCTCAAACATTTCAGCTTGTGCTAATGGAATGACGCCTCCATGTCTCCCCCCAACCTTAGTTTGGGACTGCCTTAGTTAGTATCTCACCTTTTGACTGTATAGCACAGGCATAGGCAAACTCCAGAGGTTTTTGGGACTACAATTCCCATCATCCCTGACCACTGATCCTGTTAGCTAGGGATCATGGGAGTTGTAGTCCCAAAAACATCTGCAGGGCCGAGTTTGCCTATGCCTGGTATAGCACCTTCAGCCCTCCAGTGCTATTACCCAAACATTTTATCTGTTAGCATTCCAGAATGTTATGTGAATTTTTGTTGACAGCTCAAATATCACTGAAAACCCAACCAATTTTGCTGTGCAAAAGATACTGTGTGGCTAGCAAAGCTAATTCACTCACACCATAATCTCTCAGCATCTCCAGAGGTATTTTTGTTCAGTGTGGAGAAGCTAGCCATGTATCATTTGCAGGAGGGTGGGCACACACAGTCTCAAAGTGTTGTTAGTATATATTTGCATATCTTAATGTACATCTTATTTACACAGCTTAATGAGAACCCTGCTTTGCACTGTAAGGATTCAGGAGTAGGTGGGTGGGCAGCCAGATGGCTGACAGACAGAGAATGAGAGATGGAGTGTTATGTAGTCTGACTCCCCTTTTCAAAAGACCTTTACTTGGCTGTATGACAGTGACAGAGCCTGGAGCCATATCCCTCTTACACTTTACCTAGAAAGGCCTCAATTGATCACTCAAGAAGGATAACAAATGGAATGCGCCCTCCTGTCTCTGATGTAATTTTGTAACTAATGGCTGACAAGTACTTTCAGACATGTAAATTACCTGAATGCCTGATGGCCTTGGATGCTTCTCCAGCCTAATAGGATGCAAACGGGCACAGGCCAACTTATCACCTAGGCAGCCAACATAGCTGTGCTTTTAACAGAAGCTTGATGTACACATGTTGGCAGGTGATGTTTATTATCTCCATGCAGTGAAGAGTTTCCCTTGCACATTTCTGTAGAAGAGTTGGCCAGGTTTGTTTAGGGGGCTATCCCCACTACCCACCCTTGTCAGCTGGCAGCAGTATGGGGCAGAACAACTGATCCACATTAAAAATCTGGGAAAACCCTCTTAACGTGGGAGTTTGTTGGGAGTGAGAACATTCTGTAAACCAAGAAGGCAGAGAGGATGTCAGTTATAAGCGCAAAAATGATCACATTGCTCCATACAAAATAACGCATCTAGGATACCAGTATCGGAGACCCCATAGAACTCCTATTCTTTTAATGTAGTCCTAGACGCACATTGCCAGTTATGTTCACCACTGGGGACTCAATTTGTCCCCTGCTTTTGTTGCCTGTCTGTGACTGGCGGAAAATAGGGTCTCACACACCTATGGAGCTGAACTCAGGTTGATGGGTTGTAAGATGTACAGGCCTGCAAAGTTTCTCCATTTCTCCCACTAAGTGTTTTAACGGAGGAGAATGTTATATATCATATGCACAACATGTCTGTTTAGGCTTATTTTTCCCAATTAGCATCCTTACTGGGTCTGCAGATTACTACAACTCCCATAATCCCCAGCCAGTTTAGCCTTTGGTCAGGGAAGATGTGAGTTATAGCTCAAAGATATTGCCGGACCCAAGGTTTTTTGATACAAATTTTAGATCACTGCATTTGAGTTAAATAAGAAGAAAAAATTTGGCTAATATTCTGTTCAAGATAAGATTACAGCCACAGGTGTGAGCCAAAGAGTACTTTGTGCATCTTCAGAGGCTCTTGCGTTGACACTATTCTTCTGTCTCAAGATTGCGGCAGAGGGGGTGCTGTTTCTGGAAAGTGGGCATTAGAAACCTTGTGCAGTATACAGTATATTTGTTTTGTCAGAACAAGGCTGGGCAATAAAACGTCCCCTCCTCCTCTCTCCACATGCCTCTTAGATCTGTTCTGGAGAATCTCCCAAATTCCGTAGCAGATTCGGGAAGAGGAGGCAGGAATTCTATTCCATTCTGCTGATGGAACGAGTGCATTGGATACCTCCTCCAATGTCTGTTGGGAGTTCACCATGCAGCCCTCAGGAGCATATATTTCAGGAGCATATATTTTAGTCATAGACTAAAATTAGTCATAGACTAAAATTGGTTACTTTATATTATAAGAATTTTAAGATCTCATATATAGAATAAATATTCATAAATGCACAGATATCTGAATATATGATCCGTGTGTCTGAAATCGTATGGAAGAGCAATCCTGAAGCCATTTTGACACTCCCAATAATGTCAAATATTCCCCTGCAGGAAGGGAGGTAAATGGGGAAAGCCTTCCCATTGTCTTTTTGCTTGCAAATTCTGCCTTAAGGGCATATATGTATATGAATAGGTGAGCCTGTAACCTGGATTCAGGAACTAAAGTATTAACCATCTCTCTCTCTCTCTCTCTCTCTCTCTCTCTCTCTCTGGATTCAGGAACTAAAGTATTAACCATCTCTCTCTCTCTCTCTGGATTCAGGAACTAAAGTATTAACCATCTCTCTCTCTCTCTCTCTCTCTCTCTCTCTCTCTCTCTCTCTAGATTCAGGAACTAAAGTATTAACCATCTCTCTCTCTCTCTCTCTCTCTCTCTCTCTCTCTCTCTCTCTCACACACACACACACACACACACACACACACACAATGGCCAGACTGCCCAGATAATGCAGTCAATGACCACCGTCAGGTATCCTGGCAGGCAGGAATTCTACTCAAGACCACCTCCTTCTGTGATGTATGTATGTTTTATGGGGGTGGTTTTGGGCTACAGGGTGGGCAATTTCAAAAGTCTAGATGAGGGCTTGCGGACCTTTGTTCAGGGTTCTCCTCCCTCCTGCGTGTGGGGAGTGGGAACCCTGTTGCAACAGTTCCTTGAATAAAGATCAGGCTTATTAGCTGCTTTGCTTCTCATTATACTCTGGTTGGCCTCTGTTTTCTCCTACCGATAGGGAACCCACTTAAGGACTCTATACAGACTCTGGAATACCCCATAAGGGAAAGGGAGCAGTTTTTCTTATAACAATATATAAGTACAGTATATAGTGGTGGCTTGTGCCCATTGGGACAGGTGAGGCAGTGGGCAGCAAGCCCAATGGTAGGTGGAGCCAGAGCCAATGACAGGCAGAGCCTGAAGAACTGTATCTGAATAAGTTTTTAAGCAGAGCTGTGTGCCTCTAACAGCACACCAGAGGCAAAGAAGTTCAACAGGTGGAGATTTCAATAGCATGGAGATGCAGTAGTGAAAAAAACTTCATCTGCATTTGGGGAGGGGACCTGCTCTGTGTTCCGGAAACCAATAAAAAACAACAGAAAAAGGTTCACTTGTTCTTTCTGTTTTGCAAACCACACAGCTGTTAAAGTCAAAGCAGATTTGCAAAAAAAGAGAGGCAAACCTCCTGTGTATATGTTGACCATGATAATTTAATGTCAGAATGTCGGTACCTACCATACCAACATATAAGGAAATTCCATGTGCCCTTTGCCTCTGCATCTGGATGACTGTAGCAGTGGCAGAACACGTACTGTGCATGCAAAAGGCTCCAGGTTCAATTTTTGGCATCTCCAGGTAGCACTGTGAAAGTCCCTTGCTTGGAAGTCTGTCCAGCTGCTGCCACTCAGTGTAGACAATACTGAGCTCGATGGACCAATGGCCTAACTCAGTGCAAGGCATTTTCCTATGCCTTACATGTGCCAACAAAATAGTATATCAAGAACTATTGACTTCAAAAAAAGTGGCTGCACAGCAGTCGAGGATTAGAGATGACCTAGTCTAGTGCCTTCCCTGGATTGGAAGTTTTGCGTTTTAATAAGTACAATGTGTAAACAGCTGCCACGTTTGAGAGATGGGTGCAAAGTACAGCAGAGTCAATGGGCAGCCCCGATACAGAGCTGAAACCTGAATTGTGGGTGCTAAGGGGAGGGGTTGGCAGGAGATCAGTTTGTTTAGAGGATGCCTCATTCTGGTCTGTGCCTCACGGAGAAATATGAGTTCACGTCCTGTACTTGTCAAGCAGTAGACTGGCGGGTAGTTTTTCATGTTAACATTGTGTACTTTGAAACATCTTTCTACACAAGTACTGGGATGAGTCAGATACAACAAGGCAGCTTTTATCCTTCCCAGTAGGATTTCAGCCATTTTAAACTCTTGATTTTTGTGTGTAAAAAAATGAAGCGCAAAGAGTTATTTTCCTTAAAACAAACAAACAAACAAACAAACAAACAAACAAACAAACAAACAAGCTTTTGAGATCTGTTTTACTTTATGGTACTTCAGTCACCTCCTATTTTTCTAGGTGCTGCAGTTTGAAGAAACACTGCTGCCAGCTTACATTTTCATTTCTGACGTAGAGGACATCCTGTTCAGGGCTAAAAAAATAAGAGAGGGAAAATAATAAAGCACAATCATATTACAGTTTAGGGGAATTTTCTGACAGAGAAATCAGTGGAACAATTCTGAAGGGCACAAAGCGTGATCATTTGGAAAAGGATACAGGGATACAGCTTTCCCCTAGCACAAAAAAAAGAAGGATGTGAGCCAGCATGGTTACCATAGTGATGTTAACCACTCCCTGGCCTTCCCTTTTATTTTGCAAATATCCGCTTCTCAGTTGTGGTGCTGAAATGTTTGCTGTTTCCTCTCTGCTAATTGCTGAGTAATGTATTGTTGGCAAGAGGTGTCAGACTGACAGTGGGAAAGGAGCCTCTCTAGTTAAATTCACAAAGCAAGCAGAGAGGAAGCCTCAGAACCCTATGAGCACATGGCTGCTTCAGCAAGTCTCTCCCCCCTGCGCAAGGATGACACGCAAATTCGTGAAGCGTTCCATTTTTTTTTTTTAAAAAGCAAGTCTCTCCCCCTCCACAACTTCAGGGACCACTTTTGAATGTGGGGGTGTGGAGTATACTTCCGTGTAAGGTGTTGTTGTGAGAAAAGATGACAAGCCACTACAGTGGTACCTCGGGTTACATACGCTTCAGGTTACAGACTCCGTTAAACCAGAAATAGTACCTCAGGTTAAGAACTTTGCTTCAGGATGAAAACAGAAATCGTGCTCCAGTGGCGCAGCGGCAGGCCCCATTAGCTAAAGTGCTTCAGATTAACAGCAGTTTCAGGTTAAGAACGGACCTCCAGAACGAATTAAGTACTTAATCTGAGGTACCACTGTATAAGCAAGAGTCAAACACACAGGAAGTTTTTTAAACTGGAACCCAACCCCCTTCGATACTCAGGGTTGAGCTTACCACCTGGCAACCATAAGTCAGAGATGGGGAACTGGTGATGCTCCAGAAGATATTGTAGGCCTCGTATTTCCCTCAGCCCCATCCAGAGTGGCAAATTATTGAGGATGGTGGGAGCTGTAGTCCAACAACATCTGGAAGGCAACAGTTTCCCCATCACTTCTTTTTAAACGGCAGGCAACCACACACCACCGTAATTTCTAGAACCTGTTGGATGTACACAAAGCTGCTTCAAGACACTTTTCTTCCACTCTCTCATATCCGGTCCATACTGGACCTGGGATAGCTCAGTTGCTAAAGCATGAAACCCTGAATCTCAGGCTCATGTGTTTGAGTCCCATGTTGGGCAAAAGATTCCTGCATGGCGGGTGGTTGGACTATATTAAGTTGTGAGTGGACATAGCAGACAACACAGAGATTTCTCCAAGTGGTTCTTTATAGTAAGCTGGAACTGAACTGAACTGAACAGCTCAGCCGGCCTGCTTTTATAGGCAGCCGGCTGTCAACATTGTAACAACAACAACTCAGGGTTTCCCACCTAAATTAACTGACGTGGACCTGAGTGAAAACTATATACACAATACCCCCTGGTGGCCAGGGTGAGAACTTCAATACATAACAGACTAGATGACCCTTGTGGTCCCTTCCAACTCCACAGTCCTATGATCCTATTATGGAACAGTTCTATGTGCCAGCAGTGCCTCTCAGAGCCTTCTTGAACCTTGTATGCAGATTCATCTCCTGCATTGTGGTCTGAGTTGCAGGGCCAGAAAGACAAAACTTTTGTTTCTTCTTGGTGCAGGAGCTTTGCCTTTCATGGTTGCTTGATCGGCAAAAACTCAGTGCTTAACATACAAAGAGGTACAGGCAAGGTTGTCTGTTATTCCTAATTTTGACTGGCATCATTTTGGAGCCCTGTACTTGTATACCTATGCAGGATCCTGAGATTTTCGATATAAAGCCAAAAGTCTAAGAATGTAAAATTCAGTTGTGTGTGGGCAGTGTCTTCTTCATAGCATACAATCCATCTCAAAGCTCTTAGGAATTAAAGCTTTCGGGGTGTACATGCTGCTAAAATACAGGATCAGTTGATCAAAACTAGAATTCCTGGGATTTGACCAATTAATCTCCCAGCAGCAGGTTTCGAATTGGTCATTTAAATTGCGGTCAGTGCAGCGTAAGTGTCTGGGAATGAAGATGTCAAAGAATATTAGAGGAATTGCCAGTTTTAATGAAGATCCTCTTGTTCAACAGGTTATGGCTGGTTTAGGCAAATGGATGGTCAATTTAATCAAAATGAATTACCGTATTTTTTGCTCTATAAGACTCACTTTTTCCCTCCTAAAAAGTAAGGGGAAATGTGTGTGTGTGTTATGGAGCGAATGCAGGCTGCGCAGCTATCCCAGAAGCCAGAACAGCAAGAGGGATTGCTGCTTTCACTGCACAGTGATCCCTCTTGCTGTTCTGGCTTCTGAGATTCAGAATATTTTTTTTCTTCTTTTCCTCCTCCAAAAACTAGGTGCGTCTTGTGGTCTGGTGCATCTTATAGAGCGAAAAATACGGTAATGCATTACCTAGACCCAAGTGTAATTCATTTTACTGAGAACACATATCCTGCCTTTTCTGTTTCAAAGTTGAATATAGCAGAAAGGTAAATATAGCAGATACAGTACAGCAGATTATATCTCTCGTAAAATGAACACAAAGCAGACAAAAGGCCTCATTCAGGTACAGCAGGACCATTTCAACAAACCACAGGTCCTCCCTCCCCATGATTGAATGAGAAAGTCCAGTTTACTCTACTTCTCCCTGTCTCTTCCTCCTCGTACATGCTTGGTTGTGGATGAGACTTTATGATTTTTTAATCAGTTTCCAGTGCCATCCAAGTCTGAAAACTGGTTTAAGGGCTACCTACAAATCAGGATCTGATTGTACCTGAGTGGCCTATTATATTGGAACCAGAGCTGAAATAATATGGCCCTTTCCAATAATAATATGGCCCTTCCCAATTGAGAAAATTCCAAATTGAAATCCCTATGGACAGTGGGAGGGATTTTAACCAATAAGTCCCATCAGCAGAAACCCTCACAAAGACTTCTGCCAGTGCATCATGTATTTCTCTCTGGTCTCCCCAAAATGATTTTGTGGGGGTTTGGAAGAACACCATACAGGTGAGGAGAAGGGGAATCGTTCTTGTGCTGGTGGGATGTTCAACATAGAGCAATAATGAATTCCTCCCAATATGTGCTGAAACTCTTTATAGTTCTCAAACTGATCTTTCATTGTAGTTCCAGCCAGGCCAGGCCACCAAACATGCATAATGTGGCCCTAGTTTTCAAGCTGACTTTTTGTATAGCTGCGAAGAGGAAGGGGAAGGTAGAGCCCATTTTTCCCAAAGCTTTGTGTCCTCTGATGCTATTTCTTATTGCATCTCTTTTTGCTGTTCCATAAAATTCAAGTCAAAAGAACACGTTGGCCCTTATTGAAAAATGATTTTGTAAATAATCTCCTTTTCCGCCCAAGTCTTTTCAGTCCCTGTATATTGTATTTTTATGACGGAAAAAAGTGTGCTCTTCATTTTTCTCTGTTTGTATGAGATCAACAGCAGCTCACAAAAAAAAATCCTGTATTCTAATTTTCCAAGCAAAGCATCAACTGATTTTTAAAAATTGTTCTCATTTTATTTCCTCAGGTTAAAAACCCAAATGTAATCTCCTGAATCCCCACAGGAAGAACTAAAATGGAGGCCACCAAAGGGCTGAAATTAGCTTAAGCACCAGTGCTGGTATGAAAAATTAAGAGCAAAAAAAAGAGAGAGAGAGAGAGAGAGAGAGAGAGAGAGAGAGGTTAGCTTGGATTATCCCTGTATGTAGGTCACAGTGACTCAAAGCAATGCAGCACTGGCAATGCCCAAGCAAAAGTAAACCTTTTGAAACAGGCCAGGTACAAAGTGCAGGTGTTTGTTTTAACGTAAAGAGACGGGCAAACTTAGTGCCGGAAACAATGCATTCCTTTTCCTATATGTCAGTCACAGGAAACAAAATGGTCAAGAAAGAAATAGCCAGTGAATCTCTACAAACATGTGCCCACTTTGCCCTTGCAAACACTTTTCTTCAGTCTCAAAAAGCCAAACCCATTATCCAGCCCCAGTTGCAGCGTACAATAGTAAAACAGTCCACCGCCCTGTGTGAGAGAGAGGAGAATGAGTTTGGTTAGCAACTGAAAACGGTTGGAAGATTGATGATGAAATCATGACTGCTGGAAGTTCTTTGTTGTGGATTTCAGGAAGACGGGTTAGTCCTCAGGACTTTGCAGTTTCTGGCTCAGCCCAGCCGCCTACATCACAAAATACCCTCATTCATCAAATGCAGAGGGAGCCTGACGTTGTATACAAAAGGCTCCTCTTCCTGGCTTCCCAGCGTTGGCTGCCCTCCACACTACCAAACCCCAGCTCAGACTCCTCTCTGTGTGGGTAGAAAGAACTCATCTCAGATCCAGCTTCAGCTGTTCATTTCACCAGGCACTCATTATAGCTCCATCATTATCATTCATTCCTTTTTATTATTTAATTACCCATCTTCTATTCGACTCTGGATACCACGGAGAAGCCATCCTCTCTGGCTCCTATTAACAAGAGAGCAGGAGCCAGTACTTGCAACTCTTGTGGTTTATTCAGACCTTCCTTCCTTCCTTTTTTTTTAAAGAATAAAATAAAGGCAGATTGCAGTACACAGATCTGTGCTCATATATCTTTTAAGGCAGGTGTGGGGAACATTTGGCTCTCCAGATGTTTCTGAACTACAGCCTATCAGCCCTAGCAAGTAGGGCCAATGGCCGGGGATGGTGGGAGCTGTAATTCAACAACAACTGGAGGGCCAAAAGCTGTCTTCATAAGCCCTTATCTATCTTCATAAGTCCTTATCAATGCGGATCAATTTAGTTAGAAAGGTGGACATTTGTTTCAAGAGCCAAACTGAGAAGGCCAGGGGTAAAGAACCATCCAATCCTAGCTGACCAGTTACTTAATTTCATCAGAGAGATGGGGACATGAAGCAAGCATAAAAAGAAATGAGTAAATTGTGTCCTATCTTTAGTTAGGAGGAGGCAAGGAATCTACCAAAGGGCATTAATTGTGGCCAGAATGGCAGTGTAGACATGCAGGCTCCTACCACCCTATGCATGGTACTCTTAAAATTGCCTGTTGTGTGGACTCAGTCTCATCTGAAATCCTGCACCACATAACCAAGTGTGTGTCGCTGATTAAAGTGTATTTATGTGTAGGTTTACTATGTAGAGAACTGCAGCCTAAGCTTCTAAATTGTATGAAAATGCATGTAAAGGCCTTTGGCTTTGTAGCTCACTATAGGTTCTCAGAGCCAAGAGCATGCACAGGAAGCCAGAGTAATCACACTGAAGCAGTGATCCCAAACAGTTACTTCAAAATTTAGATAGAATGGGAGAAAGGAAGCCTGCTTTTAAAGCTTACCATTCAGTTTTTGTGCTTTCCCACCAGGTGGCACCATTTCACATAGCACACGCTTATTTTAATTGCTGAATGCATACATGAACTTTGAAAGTGCCCAAAGCTTCGAATTCAGGGCATCTCCGGGCAGGTATGGGGGAGACTCCTTCCCTGAAACCCTGGAAAGCCATAGTGAGCTAGATGTTTGACTCAGTGTAAGGCTCAATGGTCCTCTGCTCTATGGTCCAGTGCTGAGAGGCTACTCATCCTCCTCACAGAGACTGCCCTGGGAGCTATCTCAGGGTTCTATTTTGCCTTCCACTTAACCCATGTTTGTTATTGCTGTTTGTCACCTCTGCATGAAATCACTGGTACGGTAGTCATGACATATGTCTTACAGCATCATCCCTATCCAACGTCTTCTTTTCTTTAAATCTGGGCGAAACAAGGATGTCCATAAGTGGCAGCCATAACAATGGACTGGATAGTGGCAAATAAACAGAAACTTAATCTTGATAAGAAAGCTGATGTTAGCAGGGTACTTGTTGGACCAGTTAGCTGGAGAAATCTTGCTGGGATTGCGCTTCACTGCAAAGATCAGGCTCACAGTTTGAAGGTTCTTCTTCTGGACCCAGCACTGAGCCTCAGTTCCCAAGCAGCAGCTGGACCCAGCGGGTGCCAGGGTCTTTTTCCAATGGCTCTGAGTCAGGGCAGCCGCCTATTGGCCTCATAGGTAAAGATATAGGTACCCCTGACTGTTAGGTCCAGTCGCGGACAACTCTGGAGTTGCGGCGCTCTTCTTGCTCTATAGGCCGAGGGAGATGGCGTTTGTCCACAGACAGCTTCCGGGTCATGTGGCCAGCATGACTAGGCCACTTCTGGCAAACCAGAGCAGCGCACGGAAACGCCGTTTACCTTCCTGCTGGAGTGGTACCTATTTATCTACTTGCACTTTGACGTGCTTTCGAACTGCTAGGTGGGCAGGAGCTGGGACCGAACAATGGGAGCTCACCCCATCGTGGGGATCTGAACCACTGACCTCCTGATCAGCAAGCCCGAGAGGCTCAGTGGTTTAGACCACAGCCATGGCCTCATGGTTTCTGTCAAAGTGACTGAAGTGACTTCTTAATGAGACGGCCAACAAATACCACTTCCTCCACAGACTGGCACTCTTCGCTGTGCCCCACTGGCGCTATCCCATGATGGCTGGCAGCAGCCTGTCTCTGGGGCTGTTCTCTGGCACCCAGTATTAACACGCGGTGACAGGGGACCCGGTCCTGACCAAGGCAGTGCCCTACGGTGGTTACCTCCTCATCTTCGGCTGGATCACCGTGGTCCCCTGACACCCCCAGCCCATCCTCAGGTGCACCTTCTCTCCCAGTGCTGGGGCTGCCACCCCTGCACCTCATTCCCCCTCTTAGGCTAGCAGGAAACTCTAGGAGAGAGAGCACATCTACCAAATGTCAGAGTGGGATCTCTTGGGGGTCTTTGGCCCACCCTGAATGTGTTGTTATAAGAAAAAAACTGCTCCTTTCCCCTTCTTCAAGAGCTCGTATAGAGTCCTTAAGTGGGTCTCCTATTGGTAGAAAAAAATAACAGAGGCCAACCAGAGAATATTGACGGGCTGCTGCCCCACCAACCTCAGTGTGCCCTCAGCCAGCATCTGTCTGCCTACGGGCTTTCCTACTTACAATCAGTCAAGAGGTGGCACTGCTTCTCACTTTCCTCTTCCTTAGTCCTCAGCAGGCAGAAAGATGGAGCCAAAATCCAGAATTACTTGGCTCTGCCTGTCATTGGCTCTGGCTCCACCTACCATTGGGCTTGCTGCCTACTGCCCCACCAGTCCCAATGGGCACAAGCTACCACTATATACTGTACTTATATATGGTTATAATAAAAACTGCTCCCTTTCCCTTTATGGGGTATTCCGGAGCCCGTATAGAGTCCTTAAGTGGGTTCCCTATCGGTAGGAGAAAACAGAGGCCAACCAGAGTATATTGAGAAGCAAAGCAGCTAGTAAGCCTGGTCTTTATTCAAGGAACTGTTGCTACAGGGTTCCCACTCCCCACACGCAGGAGGGAGGAGAACCCTGAACAAAGGTCCGCAAGCCCTCATCTAGGCTTCTGAAATTGCCCACCCTGTAGCCCAAAACCAACCCCCTAAAACATATATACATCACAGAAGGAGGTGGTCTTGAGCAGAAATCCTGCCTGCCAGGATACCTGACAATGGTCACTGATTTCATTACCTGGGCAGTCTGTCCAATGTGTGTGTGTGTTGGTTAATACTTTAGTTCCTGAATCCAGGTTACAGGCTCACCCTATTTACACAAATATGTCCTTAAGACAGGATTTGCAAGCAAAAAGACAATGGGAAGGCTTTCCCATTTCCTTCCTCCTTGCAGAGAAATATTTGAGGTCAATTTGGGAGAGTCAAAATGGTTTCAAGATTGTTCTCCCATACTATTTCAGACACCTGGTTTATATGCTTATGTATGTGTTTGCCTTGTACATTTATGAACATTTAATTTATATTTGAGACCTTAGAATTCTTATAACAGTGTCTTTCTTCCACGTCTTGCAATTTCCTAAGTGCCAAATCCCTTTTTTAAAAAAAGAAAGTCAAGATCCTTTTAAAAAATTGCTACCAGATTTGAGTTAGTGATGGAGGAAGTGCGTCATCCTTGATGAAATGTCTGATCATTGGTTTCAATTGGTGTTTTTAAATGAGAGTGATTAAACTTTTTTTAAAATCCCAAAAAAGGAAAAAAAACCTTCGTCTAATACGTTATTTACTCAACTCTAATGCTCACCTTTTTTGGCCAAATTACATTGCGAAAATTAAGGTGTGCATTAGATTTGATGGCATGTTTACATTTGCCAGCAAATACTTTTTTTGGTTTCCAGGTTCTGAAAAGTGATGTGCGCATTAGATTCGATGGCGCATTAGACTCTAGTAAATACGGTATCCCACTATGCCCTCTGCTGGAAACAGAGATATAGCTGTTGTCATTTATATTAGTGATTTGTAGGCTGAACAGCTACAACACAAAACCTAGCTTTTCAAGTAAGGTTTCCCAGTTCCCACCATCCACGTCTCATTTAAATTCTCAAAATGGCACAGCTGTTGGAGCAAATATATGTCTGACTGGGATTTTGCAGAAAGGTTAACTTCTCCCCAGCTGTTATAAAGACTATAAATGAATTTTTAAAAATAAATTTTGCATTTCCACAGTACAAAGCATAGTGCTTTGACTTTCCAGAAAATACAGTAGGCCCATGAGAGAGGCACTATCTGGGCAAAACACATGCCGGCCATCAATTAAAAATTCTTTCTTTTCAAAAAAGATCATGCAGAAATGCTCTAACACTACACCCTTTTATTTACACAGCAGGCTGCTTTGGGTTCACTTGCTGAAAAAACCCAAACAGTGCTTACAAATGGTTCCCTGTCATCCTGGAAAATAATTACAAGTGGGATCTGGGAGGGTTCTGTCCTGGGCCTTGTGTTGTTCAACATCTTTATAAATATCTCGGATGAAGGAATTGAGGGTCTGCTGGTCAAATTTGCAGATGACACCAAGCTGGGAGGGGCAGCTAATATCACCAAAGATAGAATCATGATTCAATGGGATCTTAACATATTGGAGAACTGGTCTAAAACTTAGCATTTATTAATTTTTAGGATTTAGGGCAGTCCTTCCTCCCACTTCTACTACTATTTCATCTTCTTTCCTCCCACAACTGATAACACCACATTGCAGGGAGTTGAATTAGATGAATCTTGAGTTCCCTTCCAGCCCTGCAATTTTATGATTCTATGATCAATCAACATATACTGAACTAATGTTAAAGGGAGCCATACCTTTCTCTTGGGGTTCTTGCCTGTCTAAACAACGTTCCATCAGGTGCTGCTCTAACAAATAAACTACGACATCAAAGAGCAACGAATGCTGATTCACTGCAACAGCATTATTGCATGTTAATGCACCAAACACTGCTGTCTCCATGCAGTGTGAAGAAGCATTTCCTTTTCTCAAACAGATGTCGCTGTAAAGAGTAGGTTGGGCAGTAGATCTACATAAAATGAGATCTGGTAACAGAGAAAGTAACATGAAATGGCATAATTGCATGGGGATTTACAACATGCATCCATGCTTGTAAAATATGTGTAAACACACAGTTCCTTGAAACAGATAGATATCCATTAAAGGTAAAGGTAAAGGTACCCCTGCCCGTGCGGGCCAGTCTTGACAGACTCTGGGGTTGTGCGCCCATCTCACTCAAGAGGCCAGGGGCCAGCGCTGTCCGGAGACACTTCCGGGTCACGTGGCCAGTGCGAGCCAGAGCCGCACACGGAAACGCCATTTACCTTCCCGCTGGTAAGCGGTCCCTATTTATCTACTTGCACCCGGAGGTGCTTTCGAACTGCTAGGTTGGCAGGCGCTGGGACCGAGCAGCGGGAGCGCACCCCGCCGCAGGGATTCGAACCGCCGACCTTTCGATTGGCAAGTCCTAGGCGCTGAGGCTTTAACCCACAGCGCCACCTGCGTCCCTGCAGATATCCATTAGCAGGAGGGAAAACAAGCATTGTTCAACTAGAGGAAGAAAAAGCAACACCGGCTTTCTAAAATACATTTTGAGAGTAATACCGGGAGTAATAATTCACCTGAGTGTTTTAGCACTTGGCACATTGTATTTAGGTCTGTAAGCACATATTTATTCTGCTGTGCAAACTGCTGTTGTTTTGACGCAGTTCTCCTTTTATTGTGGCTTTTCTTGGCAGAAAAAGACCAGTCTGCTCCATTAAGACAGTTGTCTGTCCTGGATGACCCCTCCTTCCAGTGAATTACAGGGGTTAAGGGTAGTGAACCATTCAGAAGGGAGGAGAGGAAGTGCCTTTGGGAAGTTCAAAGGGGGAACAACAGAAGCTTTTATAGGCAGAGTAACTAACCCCAAAGCAGCAATCAAGGTTTGTCTTAGAAAGGCTTCGCTATCTACATGTAATTGCCATCCTTAAAGATGGTGCAATAAAGTGGGCTGGGGGAGACAGTATCCTCAAAACCTGCATTGCATCATAGTTGGAAGTGACATTTCACTTCTGAAAGATTCTAAACCATGCAATGGACTTGAAATGGACATGGAGCTGTATCTATGAAATATAAACACCTGTGGGGTTACAACAGAAGGTACCTGTGACTTGGGTTTCTGAGTTGTGTTCCTGTTTCTCTTGATTGCTCATAAGATGAAACAGGGTAGACAAGATACAACAACAACAACACAGTACTTAAAGTACTGCTTTGTTCTTCTATCAATAGCACACTCCTATACAGGTGGCGCTGTGGGTTAAAGCCTCAGCGCCTAGGACTTGCCGATCGAAAGGTCGGCGGTTCGAATCCCTGCGGCGGGGTGCGCTCCCGCTGCTCGGTCCCAGCGCCTGCCAACCTAGCAGTTCGAAAGCACCTCCGGGTGCAAGTAGATAAATAGGGACCGCTTACCAGCGGGAAGGTAAACGGCGTTTCCGTGTGCGGCTCTGGCTCGCCAGAGCAGCGATGTCACGCTGGCCACGTGACCCGGAAGTGTCTCCGGACAGCGCTGGCCCCTGGCCTCTTAAGTGAGATGGGCGCACAACCCCAGAGTCTGTCAAGACTGGCCCGTACGGGCAGGGGTACCTTTACCTTTACCTTTATACAGTGGTGCCTTGGGTTACATACGCTTCAGGTTACAGACGCTTCAGGTTACAGACTCCGCTAACCCAGAAATAGTGCTTCAGGTTAAGAACTTTGCTTCAGGATAAGAACAGAAATCGTGCTCTGGCAGCGCGGCGGCAGCAGGAGGCCCCATTAGCTAAAGTGGTGCTTCAGGTTAAGAACATTTTCAGGTTAAGAACGGACCTCCGGAACGAATTAAATACTTAACCTGAGGTACCACTGTCTATGTGTCTACTCACAAGCCAGCCCCTTTAAGTTCAGTGGGACTTACTCGCAGGTATGTGTAGTTAAGATTGCATCTTGAGCGCAGTATTGTGGTGGAATAGAGCATCCATGTCATTTATGTGGTAGCATTTTTAAGCTCTACAGAACTGTTTCTTTTAGGATTCATATCAGCTTTCTGTGACGTATCTTTGCCTCATCAGAAGGATGTTGAATGCCATTTGCAGAAAGCCATATGGAAAACATCTGGACACTTTGGTAATCTCAGGATGAAGTAGGATGAATAAGCAGCTTTCAGCTGTTGTCACTGCTAGCTCTGCGTCTTGGGAGTGCTTCCACACAGCACCTCCTGGTGGATTCAATACCGCTCACACATGCGGGTTTTGCACAGTGTCCACTTGACATCTCCCTCATCAGAATGCCGCTCTGTCCCCCCACCCCCAATCTGGATTTACCATTTGAATTTTTGCTTTTCTAACATATCACGCTTTCTGCAGAAACACCAAATCCAAATCGAAAGGGAAAATAATATTTTGATGAGGATGACGTTGTGCATATGCTGAGCAAAACTAACCCAGGAACACCAGTCGCTACACATGTGATGCTAGCGCTTTATGGCCAATCCTGCCAATGACTCCTGCAAAATCCAGTGGGGGCAACAGAGTACGACTTCCTTTGTCAACTTCTTGGCAAAGAGCAGCGACCGAGGCCAATTGCAATGTCAGTGCCGTACACTGAGTGAAAGCCTGATTGGAAAGGACTTCAGTCTTCTTCAGGCATTACAATTTAAGTGTTGGATGGTGACAGGAATGGCAACAGAGCTAGTGCACTTGCTCCACTGCCCCTTTCATGTGTTTGGTTTACTCTAAATTGAAAATGCCTGAACAGGGCTTAGAAAGCTGACAGAATCCAGGTGCGCCTGAAGATGCAGAGTGAGTGCTCATTCAACAACCTTTTCTAGAAATACAGTGGTACCTCGGGTTACAGACGCTTCAGGTTACATACTGTCATGTACTGAAGTTCTCACCCTGGGCCAGCAGGGGGATACTGTAGATAGTTATGCAAATAAGGGATCGAATGTGATGTTCAGTGACTGGATAGTTTTAGAAAATTGTTACAGTTACATTGTACTGGAGCTCTATATAAGCAGGCTGACTGAACCCTTCAGTTCAGTTCTGTCCTGGCCTGTGAATAAACAAGAGCTGTTTGAGGAATCGCTGTGTCGTCTGATATGTTCACCCACAACTTAACACATTTTCTTCAGGTTACAGACTCCGCTAACCCAGAAATAGTGCTTCAGGTTAAGAACTTTGCTTCAGAAATTGTGCTCCAGCGGTGCAGCAGCAGCAGGAGGCCCCTTAGCTAAAGTGGTGCTTCAGGTTAAGAACAGTTTCAGGTTAAGTACAGACCTCCAGAACGAATTAAGTACTTAACCCGAGGTACCACTGTAGTAGGTTAGAGATAGGTCAGTAAGCGGCCAGGCTCTGTGCAAGAGGGAGCTTCTGGATGCGAGTGTCAGAGTGACTGAGATCAGCCTGCTACATCTCCCATCAGCCAGGTCTACAGTGGACAAGTGGAAGGCAAAACACTCTGTGGAATATTCTGAGCCAGGCCTAGAAAGGCATTTGCGTACTAATAGAGTTGGATGTGTATCTAAGTCACCTGTTATCTGTGCACACCAGTGGTTAGGGGGCTGGGGGCACAAATTGCAAAGAAGTAAAGCCCTCTGAAGATAGATTAAAATGGCAGAGAGTCTTGTACAGTAGTTCTTAAAATGCTACTGTGGTACGGTCGTTTCAAGAAAAGTACTGAGCGACCTAAAAATCTATATGAGCACAGCAGTGGAAAACAGTTTTACAGAGGTACACCCATTTGCTCTGCGCTGAGTGCACTTCCACTGCCAGTTTGTGACTCTGTGCAGACATGGCAATAGCCGTAATCCGCGTTAGCCACATTAATCTAAAGAAGTACTGCATTTTGATGTGTTTTTCCCCAAAACAGCTTTGATTCAATTTGAAAACATAAGCCACATGAAAACATCCATGCCTGCACTCAAGCCCACAGGGAAAAGACTCAGCCAGCTAGGCAGCCTTGAAAGTTGAAGCAGAAGGAATCAGTGTCTTCAAAAAGACTCCAGAGTGTCTTTCCAATACCATCTATCAAGGCGGTTAAGTTTCACACACAATTCTTTTGCCTATTCCCCCTATCTTTCAAGGCTGCTTCAATTAGCAGATGTTACCCAGCTATATGTTGAACAAATAGACTATTTTCTTGCCATAAATTATCTGTCCTTCTAAAGATGGCAAAAACTCCCTGAGAATCCTAAAGCCTTCTCTCATAAATAGTTGAATATGGGTAAGATTACAGTGGAGATTAAATTCCCATCTATATGCATGAGAAATTAAAAGTGTAAAGAG
The DNA here is from genome assembly GCF_964106915.1 of Podarcis gaigeae. Taxonomy (NCBI): domain Eukaryota; kingdom Metazoa; phylum Chordata; class Lepidosauria; order Squamata; family Lacertidae; genus Podarcis; species Podarcis gaigeae. The sequence goes on from NC_139679.1 coordinate 45,745,378, forward strand.
ATAATCAAGTCATAAAATAATAACCTTGATAACAAAGAGGAGGAGAGATAACTGCCATTTCTTATTTATGACAGAACAAGAATGTACAGCCCTTTAGTGAAAAGAACCTTACTCAACCCTTTTCCACTTCTGTTAATCTTTAACAATTACAGTGGTACCTCAGGTTACATACGCTTCAGGTTACAGACTCCGCTAACCCAGAAACATTACCTCAGGTTAAAAACTTCGCTTCAGGATGAGAACAGAAATCGTGTAGCGGCGGCGCGGCAGCAGCAGGAGGCCCCATTAGCTAAAGTGGTGCTTCAGGTTAAGAATAGTTTCAGGTTAAGCATTAATTAAGTTCTTAACCCGAGGTACCACTGTATATGAAATGTTCCGTATTCTCATTAAGGATCATTAATGAAACCCAAAGAAGTCTACATTCTTTTCTCATGAAGTTATAACAGCATATTTTGAAGGCTCCTACTGACTATTTTGAGCTGGTAGCTAGTTGCACAAGTCTTTCACACATCTGAACTGAAATTTAGAAGTCAGGCAAATGGCACTACAAGGCAGTGGCTTTCATGCTGTGACCTGAGGAACACTGGGGTTCCTAGGTTTGAAATTATCAGAGGCTTCTTAGTGTGAAGACCAATGCTGGTAGAAAGGGCCAACCCTACTGTCAGGACTGCCGCTAGGTCCCAGCTCACAGAGGACCAACGCCCAGTGGATATTATATACAAAAGTCTTTATTGAAGTTTAGTTTCCATTTCCAAGCTCTGGGCGCGCAGACCCACGTCTTAACGCTAGACCGGCTAAGTCCCCTCTGACTCACTGCTCCACCCACACCAGTTTAAGATTCTAGCCCGGCTCCACCTCTTGCGCTGCTCTTTCCTGCGTTGGGTCCTTCTGCCCTCTGGGGTTCCCTCCTTCCTGGACTCCTCTGACGCGGAGCCTCCTGAGTCTTGCCCCTCCCTCCGGCGGGCTTTAGGACCTGGCTCCCTTCCCGGGCTCCCCGCTGTGCCGCGCTCCTGTACATTTGAACTTGGCGCGCGCGCCCAGCCGGTGACTTTCCTTCTGACCGTTTCCCCGCTTCCTGATGTGGGTGTTGCCAAACCTGACTCCTCTCCTCCCTCTGGTGGTGAGGACACTGGTCCCGACTCCTGGGACTCCCCCTCCCCACTGCGCTCTGGTGGAGACGCTGGTCCTGATCTCCAGCTGCTGCTCAGGGACTCCCCGCTGGCCCCTCCCTCTTGAGGTTTCTCCCTTGGAATCTCCCTTGCTCTGGCCACCGGCGCTCCCTTCTGTGAGTCCTCCGATTCGCTAGAGAGGCTTGTGGAATAACTCTGGCCACTGTCACTGCCTGCGCCCCCCTCGTACTCCTCCTCCTCACTCTCCATTTGCTCCCCCTCCTGTGTCTCTCCTTCTGAACCCCTGACACCTACCATTAGTCAGAAGGAGGCTGCCATCTTGGGCAGCAACTGTAGAAGCAGCAGCTCTTGATGTACCGTTTGGTGGAAAAGCAGAGTTGTGTAATACAAACTGACCTGCAGCCTCCTAACTAATCTATTGCCTTCAGGTGCTTTATAGGATACTTTCCCAGTGCCTGCATTGAAATAAGATTCAGTTGCCATGGCTTCTGTACATGGAGTGATGGAGAAGTGGAACGCTGTAATATGATTTCTGAAGAGCGAGTCGAGCCATACATAAACATGAGAGCCCAGATGCACTGCCACCTGGTTCCCTGCAGTTCTGTAACTTTTCTTCACCTGCTGGATGAGATGAAGTTTTTCAAGGCCGTTGGCATTATTATTGCTAGAAAAGCAAGGTTGCTAGTTCAGCAGAAACTGGGAAAGAGCACGCTTTCGAGTTCATTCACCTCCTTTGTCAGCTCTTGGAAGTGGGAGTTTAATCTTTCTGCATGGCCAGCTCACTTTGTGTCCTTTTCCCGGTGCACAGTGAAGAAGCCAAATTGAGAAGTGCAAGGGGAGAGAGGGATATTGAAAATGAGTATGTGTGTAATGCATTTGCGTGTGGTTGTGTTTTGGTCCTCCTCATTGGGCGTCTTGGGCCTCAACCACTTTCACTAAAAGGAATTCAGCTATGGCGGGGAGGGGAGATTGTTTGCCACCTTCCTATAGAGACACCCCCCACACCTATGAAAGAGGCTGCATTCCTGTCTTTTGTTGGGATAGCACCCACCATGGGCCTCTCGCTTCATCTTATCAGGTTAGTAAAGCATGCCAAGAGCTCGCTGGCCTTCGGCAGCAGACAGAAGGCTGGCATCAAAGCCAGGAGAACAATAAATTTTCCTGACCCAGACAAGTCTTCATGTAGCAGATAACAAAAAAAGGAACATTTTGTATGAACTTTGCTTAAAGATACCCGTTGCCATAGCAATTAGGAGCAGGCTGTTCTGACCAATGAAATATGTTTCAGGGGCCCACAAGCTGTCCATGCACTCAGTTATCCCATCATATTGCTGGAAAGGATCGTGTATGAGGTTATCACACACGTAATTGTTATACAAGTGTCTTGAATGTTGTATTTGGGGTCCAGAATTTGGAAAACTCCTCTGGATCATTTATTCTTGCTGCAGCCTGCAACAAATATGAACTCTTTCCACGACACTGCTGTCTTTATTTGGCTAAAGTGGACCGGTATATTTCCAGACCCTCTTTGTAGGGTAACAATATATCTATATCTAATCTAGATCTAGATCTAATCTATATATCGATTACCCTGAACTTACTTTGGGAAAAGTCTTTGGTAAAAAGAGACATGCCAGAATTGGAATAGGACCTTTCGTAAGGGTCAATGACACCAGTGTTAAGTGATTCATACAAAATTACCCTCCTGTTGTAAAAAAAAAAAAACTTCCTCATTAGATGGTATGATGGAGAAGTGCAATGCATTTAGGGTGGATAACCTGAGCTAAGAAAGCTTTATAAGGCAGGGGTTTTCAGTCCCCGAACCTACCAAGCCAAACCACAAACATCCTCCTCTGCAAGCCTCCTTCCTGTGCCACAGACTACAGCATGGCTTTCTCTGGCAGATACGAAGTGGAAAGTGAGGAAAACTATGAGAGTTTTATGAAGCGCATGGGTATGTACCTATTAAGACTTTGTTTGCTGCACTCAACTCAGATCAGTATTCCTCAATTGGCTGCCCTGTAATTGTTTTGGATTTTAGCTTCCATCAGTTCTCCTGGTGGCACAGCCAGTAGTCAGAGGCAATGGGAGATGCAATCCAAATCATTTGGAGGGTACCAGGTTATGGAAAGCTGACTTAAGAGAATTGCTTGGATTGTCAGCTGCTGGTTTCAGAAAAGAGGGCCTCAACGTGGGAATGATGGCATCTTCAGTTGGGATCTCCTGGTGAAACTCTGCAGTCTTTCAGAGTTACACAACATTATTTGGCAAGCAGAATAAAAACCACTGCATTCTGGCAGACTGCCGTGCAGTGGTATTCTGCTTAATAGAATGACATTGCAACTCAGATTCCTGCATTCTTTTATTAATCTTTTGGTTTTTATATCACTCTTTTTGTGTTTGTATTTTTGTACGCCTCTTAGAAAATCCGTATACCACAGCAATTTAGAAATGCTTTTAAACAAATACATTGGAGGTGGTTTACATTAACGTTGTCTTTTCATTGGGCTAGGTTTTCCTGCCGACACAATTGAGAAAGGAAAAAATTTCAAGATTGTTACTGAAGTGGTACAGAATGGAGATGAATTCACCTGGTCCCAGATTTACCCAAGCGGGCATTCCATGACTAATAAGTTTGTTATTGGCAAGGAATCCGAAATGGAGACAATGGGTGGTAAAAAATTCAAGGTACTGTAAATGATTGTAGCTACTGCTTTCAAAGGACTAGCTGGGATTCAAAGTGGTGTGGCTGCATTGGCAAACTAGCAACACCTTATTGAAATGAAATCCTTAATTGTATTCAGCCAAGGTGGCAACTAATGTATGTAAATCTGTTGCAGACAACTGTTAAAATGGAAGGTGGAAAAGTGGTTGCTGACTTCCCTAATTATCATCATACTGCAGAGATTGCTGGGGGAAAACTAGTTGAGGTAATTTCCTAAAAACTTTCCTTGAAGATCGAATGTGTGATGCCCCCCCCCCCAAAAAAAAACTTGAAAAATGGTGTTTACAGCATTAAAGCAAAATGTTAGCTGAAGAATGGACGGAAGGCATGATGATTTTAATGGCCACCAATACCCACGTATTGGGTACGTCACTTGATCAATTCAAAATAATTCTAAAACTAACTCACTACTATGAAGCATTTGAAAGTACAACAGGGGAGGAGGAAACACAATACTTTGCAAGCAGTGTTGCAGAGACACACTAGGTTGTAATTGTTGTTCAATAGTGCCCTCCAGGGAAAAAAAATAACTCTTTGGGCTACATTAATGAATTTTTTTATTGTGAATTGGAAGTTTCCTCTTTGGTGTCTCCCCTCCTCCCTTAAATTCATGGCACAGTACTCCTGAATCATTAGCAAGTGTAAAGAAGGGAATTCACAAAGCATTACAGGATGTTAACAGCTATATTTTCAATCCCAGCTTCATCAGCAATGTTTGCTTTATCCTTTACTGCAGATTTCTACAATTGGCGATGAAACTTTCAAAAGAATCAGCAAGAGACTGGTCTAAGAAGCCGTTGGAGGAATAATTATTGTGGCCTTACTGATACTTGAAAAGTGAGCAATAAAAAATCCCAATATAAAGAAACGAACTTAAGAACTTTGTTTATTTCTGCATTTATTGATTGATTGGAAGCAAGTGCAATAGGCAAAATGGGTCTAAATATAAAGCAACTTCCTATGTTCCTACTTCACCTTGCTAGAATTTTCAACTTTCCAACAGTGCATAGCGAAGGGCCAATTGCCACTCTCACCTGATAGCATTACATCTTATTTTTTATAATGTGTTAAAGAAGGTATTATTTATAATTCTATGGCATGCAAAGCAGCTCTCAGTGTTGCTATCCAGGGCAACACCACCAAACAAGGGACATTTCCACCCTGGGTAATGGTTGCAACCCCAAGAAAAAAGTAGTATGTTGATACCCTATGATCCAGCCTTCTGAGCACATGATGCAAAACCTCCCTCAATTATTTCAAGGACAACTTCATATTTTTGTTACTGGGCTCCTGCTCCTCTGAGCACTCACAAATGTTTGCATTTTGCATGTGCTGAGTTTATTTGGCTTGTTTCTTCCCACACGGCAAACACAATTCCTTGAACAAAAGATAAGCTCATTAGTTAGAAGGATCAGGCAACAATATTCTACTGTTCTTTAAGCTCTCAGGGAGGAAAAACAAGAGAACACATGTTCAGATGCTGCGCTCTCCATTACAGGGAAGCCATGTGTTGGGGCTCGATCTTGCACAGTCACTTAGCAACCAGGCCCGAGCATGTGTTCCAAAGTCAGAGCTCACAATGCACAAATCCTTTAAGGCTCCTGCTTGCTGACTGATGGGAGATGATGCCACATTTCCATCTGAAATCAGGGGTTGAACTTTCATCCCCCAAAACTTAAGCACAGATGTTTGCTCTGCTGCACCTTTACACAGCTGCTACCCCTCCTCCCACCCACACCAATTTACCCTTCCTTGGAAATGGCACTGAATTTCAGACAAGAAATAAGTCCCTTTGTCTGGCTCTCACTGTCTAGACACCATCCAGCCAAAGGGAAGCTTCCTAATGAGTACAATAGAAAAACAGTCTGCAGAAGGGCACCGAGACAAATTTATTCAGAATTTGAGGCCAACTGAGCCAAAAAGACTAAGGTTAAGGCACACTTTATTTAATTTGGATCTACTATCGCTACTGCTTGGCATTATAAAGCAACCAAGGATGAAAATATTATTTGAACTTATTTTTCTAGGCCTTCACCAATTCAATACAAGTAACTTGAAAGCCAAAAAGGAGTTTGGTTAGCATTTGCTCAGAAGCCTTCAACTTCTCTGCCAGAAAAAGTCAGCGGTGATATTTTCTCTATAGGAAAGCAGGTCCCATCTTTTTACATCAAGTATCCACTCTGATGATGATAATAATAGTATTTATTTATACCCCCCCCCATCAACTGGGTTTCCCCAGCCACTCTGGGTGGCTTCCAACTGAATATTAAAAACACAATATAGCAATAAACATTAAAAACTTCCCCAAACAATGGTATTCACAACTCACTTCAGCATTAATTTTAGAATGGGTGGTTTAGAAATAAATACAACTTCACATCACTAGATTTTCTTATGTGTAGCTGTTCATTCAGTTAAAAATGTCTCAAAGTCCCATTTCTGAGTCTTTAATAAACAGGGCATTTTATATTTGTGTGCATGCAAAAAAAGATGACCAGCATGTGATAATTCATCATGCATCATCACACTTTCAAATCGCATTTGCAACTTTGCAAGGTAGACAATTGCAATATTAAGAGTAACTGATTTTAAAATCCATGACAGCCGAGTGTCCCAAGATACTGAATTATGTTCAACTTCCAAGTGTCCATAGCTCTAGAAGTCACACAGCTTTGAATTTAGTTTGTCACAAGCCACGGAGAAAGCAGTTGCTCATTCAGGGGCTCTTTTTAGACATAGCACAGAAGAGGGCTTAGAGCCAAACAGTTTGCAAATGGAAGGCAAGAGTAATGTATTTCCTGATTCCCACTCTGCCACAAGCCCACTTGTGCCACAACCCCAAATCCTCTGGAGTTACATTTTCAGGGACACAGAGGGGATGATCAGCAATTCTCCCACTCCAAGAGCCTTCTGCACATGTGGCAAGCTAAAAGTAGTCAGTAAATGAGACACATTACTCTTCCTATTCATGTTTCCCAAGTTGCTGAGTTGAGCTCCACTTGAAGTGTCTTAAGCTGTCATAAAAAATACAGGCTGTTCTGACTTCCTGCCATGACAATGGGCACATTGCATACAGACAGCAAGACCTATGCCAGCTGATCCCACCAATATTTGAACAGTCTCCCCTAACCCTACATATATAATCGCCTTCCATCATGAGTTGGCTGCCCAGTGTGAAATTCTACATTATGGTACCTTGCCAACCATTTGGTTAACATTGGCAGTAGAGTTGACGGGGGCTAGGAACATGCACACAGATCCAACGCTCTCACACACATGATTAATAGGTGGGAGCATCATCAGAAGAGGCCCTTGAGGAATCCTGCTGCCATCAGTCTATGCAAAGGATGTACGCAGAACTCAGAGCAATCATTCCACAAACAGGTTTCTCAAGTCATACGTAACTGCCATGTGCAACTATAGTTAAATGAAACCACTCTGCTGTCATGAATTTAGGTTTGCCATCACAAATTGCAGCGAACCAAGAAGTGAGTTTATCATATGATAATCATCATGCCAATAGCAACATGATGGGTTTTTACAAGGGGCGGGGGCGGGAAATGTACACATCCGAAAGGGAAGCAGCTGCAGACATGGTTTCTCAAAGCTTTTCTTCCAAAGCCTTGTGCCATATTGTAGCATGTCCCATTTCGTTGTTACTTCTTTCATAAATGACTTGAATGAAGTCCGGCGACTCTAGATCTAACTGCAATGCTGAAACGAGTTAGGATAAATGTGTGCGATCCACTGCTGCAGTTGTAAGCATATTAAGAGCCAATGAAATAATAAAGCGTCATATACTAAGAAAACATCACATTCACCTGCAAATACTGAGAAGAACTTTAATGATTACTAATGGAACTGTGAAATACTTCAATAAAGCGAATGACCCGAGGGCACAAATAGTGTGGGTAGACCCTTCTTCGTAGGAGTATACAAAAAGCGGACAAGCAGATCAGTATTTCGCACTGTGTTTATTGAATAACCTACTGTAAGATGGAGATACTTACAAATGTCAAATGGGGGCGGGGGAGGCTTCTCTGCAAGGCTAATAAAATGAACACATTGGATTCTACAACCAGAGCTTCCTCAGTAGTATTTACACAATTAGGTGGTTAAAATTTGCTTACAACACACAAAATATTGTACATACCAAGTCGTATATAAATACAAAAAGAAAACTTCCGGATACTAATGTACACATCTAATTTTTTGCATAAACACTTTTCATTTAAATCTGTAACAAAAAGGGAACACAACATCTACTTTCATTTTGCTTAAAGTGTGACATGCCCAGACTACAGTACACTTTAGAGACATCAGTGCCCAATCAACATACTTCCTCTGAAAAGGGGAAACACAATTCTGCACTCTAAAATCCAACTCAACCCTCTCACGAACTATTTTTCTAAAAATTATATAACTTAAAAAGCAGAATGACGAACATCCTACCATATCACACACACACACACACACTGGACTCTAGACAGAATAAAAGCAATATATTGCACATAGTCTGTATTGCAATCCTGAGAACCCTTTTCACAAACAATACTGGCTTTCAGTGACTAACAGGACAAACAGCCGAATATCAAGTGAGCACTTCATATTCTAGCAGGAATCTTCAAAAAAAAACAAACCCACAGAAATCCTGCGGGAAGCTTAATCGCACCAGTATAGTTAAGATCATGATCCCGAAGTACAGATAAGTGGAACTAAACTGCAATGAATCAATGGGACTTAAGGCAAAACATCACGTTAATCTGGCAAACCCTCCGTTCCCAAATCTGCATTTGCAGAGGTACTGCAAATGTGGAGTGTGGGAGCAGGAATAAAATCTAAGTAGCTGGGTTGAGTACTTGTCACATATCAATTTAGTTTTCCCTCTACACCTGCCTCGACATCAGCTGTTTTCCCATCAGGCAGGCTTCGCTTTTGATTTTGGTGCTTCTTAGGAAATGGGGAAGAAATTTAAATGGCTTGGGAGTAACATTTGCATGGGGGAACTGGTAGGTGGGGTAAGCAGCAGCTCCCTGTTTTATGTCCCTGCAAGTGCCTCACTACAGTTTAGGATTCGGTTTACACAGTAAAACACAGGCTTCATAATCCTTTGCTTTCTCCACCATGTGTGGCTCCACTCTCAAGTAATGGGGGAAGGGAGGGGGAGAGAGAATAAGCCTTTGGATGTACAAGAGCTAAAATGGTGTCTCTATTAAGTGACATTGTGATTTTTAAAAATTATCAGTAGGCTTTTGCCTACGGTAGCCTAATGTCTTTGCAGGCTGTAAACGAACAGCCTCAACTCTGGTTCAAGGACTGCAGCTTTTAAGACTGACTAGTTTCCAAGGTTACCTCAGGTTCCCTTACTCATGGATCCCTTTAAAAAGAAAATCAACTCCTTCCACACACATTTGTCCATATTTAGATAACTAACTCAAACGGCAAGACCAAACATACCACACTAAAAGGCAGCGATTCCTGCAATATTAAGAACATTTTGACAATGAATTGTTTTCAAGTAAACATTAATCCCTGACATAAGTTGTAAACCATGTTTTCCCACAAAATGATCTTTTAGTTACTTAAGGCAGCAGCATCTTAAATATTTTAGAGGTAAAGTTAAGATTACATTTTAAGAAAAATACGATAAACTTGAGGCCCAAGTGGTGTTTTGTCTACTGATGTCTCACCAGACAAATTAAGGCAAAAGTGGTTTGACTTGTGTTCCAAGCTTAAAGTCTTGTTCTGTGAAAATTCCAGTCAAAGCACAGCAAGGAACATTCATTAAAAAAATTCCAGTGACAGTTTCAGAGGTATCAAGGAAATATAAGCCTTGTTAGTGTCAACAAAAGGCTCCAGTGTTATGAGCTGCCACTACAAACTGTGTTCACGGGAGAGCCATCATACAAGTATATCTGATGGCCAGAAGTTTCTCCAGGTTTCTGCTTCAAGTTCGTTGGCACCCCTTCTATGGAGGACGGAAGCAAGGAGAGGAAAGGGACGTGTCTACATTCCCCACCCCACCCCAATTTCAGTAAGTCACTCTTGCAAAAGTAGCATCATGAATTTCGACGTATATTTTTGCATTTCTTCTCAGAAAAATCTTGCTTCTGCAGGAAAGGCACCCATGTTTTAAATGTTAAAAAGAAAAAAGAAAAATCAATGAGGGATTTGTTTTCGTCCAAGCTATTGGCAAGTAGTTGCTTCATTGAGCTCCTTTCTATGGTGGCAGGTGCAACTCAGTTTACATACCACCAATGTTTTCCTTCCAAGATGTACTGGTCCTGTCTCACCCCCTTCCTCTGCAGGTGCTCATCCATCAAAACAACCTGTTGTGTAAGAAGGATGCCCGCTAAAATAGCTACTGCCATAGGTCAGAGCGAGGCAGTGCCTGGGCTCCGTTGAAATGGCTACCTGCATGGTGATAGGCCCTTGAATGGACACTGTTTGCAAAACAGGCTGAAAGCTGGCCTGCAGGGTGGAGTAGGAATGCAGGGAATCGCTATGGTGGCCCGAGGCAAGGCCACTCAGTCGAGGAGCTTGTAAAGAGTCCCGGTAAGCCGAGCACAGATCCTGGATTGGGGAGTGGAACTGCGGAACGACAGCCGAATGCTGGGCCAGGGGATGATAACGCGATTGCTGGAAGAGAACTTGAGTCGGGGTTTGAAGGGTGAGGCTTTCCACAACTTGCTGCTGCTGCTGCAACAGCTTCACACGATCCTTTTCCTTGTTGGCTTCTTTGATGTCCTTATCATGAGCTCTGTTAGATAAAAATAAAATCACACACAAGCTTAAAGGCCAGGGTTTTGAAACAGAAAAATAAAATGTGACAGGTAAGTAACTAGCAATTGCTGGGTTTTTTTGGGGGGACTACAACTCCCATCATCCCTAGACCAGTTGTCAGGAATGATGGGAATTGTAGTTCAAAAACAGCTGGAGACCCAGGTTTGGGAAACATTGCTCTACACCTATGTCTGGGAATGCTCCAGGCCGTTTGGCAGGCATGGAATGTTTTAGAATCATGTTTCCAAAAGCCGCACTGAAAATTATAGTATTTACAATAAAGTTACAGACACCAAAATACCATCTGCCATCTTATGTCCTAGATCAGCAATGAGAAATTAGTAGACCAGGGTTTGGATGCGTGTACCAGACCTTTTAAAGAAAAGAAATGGGCCACCAATTTTAGCCATGTCATAAATATCTGTGCTCATCTGTACAGAAAGGGAACAAGGTTTCCCAGTGGGCTTACCAGCTCTATCACTGAGGCTTTTTGGATCTTTGCATGAGTATCATTAATAAGGCAGGCAGCTATGTCAACTGTAAATAGCTAGGGCACCGGGGACGCTACATGTTTGCAGTCAACATGGAGTCACACCACGTAGATGTTAATGTTTGAAATTCTGCCCGCATAATTTGACGTATTAGTCGCCTGAAAAAACTAACACATAAATAAAACAATGTTCATCAGGTGGCTGTTTTTATTCAAAACTTACACAAGCATGAGTTCGATACATGGAGCTAGATGCTCCCAGGAATAACACGTTAACAGCTGGAGCTGTGCGGTCCAAGAAGGAGAAACCTCAAGACAGATGCGCGAGGCTCCCACACAAGCAGCAGCAACCAGAGAAGGCCGAAACGAGAGAAAAACATGATCTGGAAGAAAAGGAATTTCAAAATTAGGCCCAGCACCTTCATCCATAAATGGCAAGACTTTGTCAACTTCTTCCAGTAAGTCTGGCAGCAGGCTAATGTGATGTATAAGCCTTCTGGCTAGAGACTAAGACACCACAATGACAGCTTTGGCTCAAGAGAGAGCAAGTCAATTTATTTCTTGCAAGCAATGCCACTAAATCTACTGTAGTCTCTTTGTGTGTGCAGTGCAACTTTTATTATGGGCAATAACTCAGGCTTCGATGGGCGCTCTTAACCCAGCATCTGACAGATCGTTGCCATCTGATCTCAGATTTTATAGACCGTTTAAGACTGCAATCATACTGGAAAGAAAACGCCATTAAACTCCGTGGGCTTTACTTCCAGACAAACATGCAGTACTGCATGCCAAGTATTGCCTGGCTTTAAGATCCAAATATGGCATATTTCGTTTTTATATTTTGCAATGGCTTAGGGGCAAAATTGAGGAAATGTGGCTTTTACTGGTTCTCAAACTTGCTTCTTCCTTGTGGGGTGGCAAAAGCTTACTATCCCAAGTTCTAGAAGCAAAGGTTGGCTTCTTTGCTCTGAGGTAAGCAGTGGCAAACATAGGGTTGAAATCACACTTCTTCCACAAAAAGACAGCAACCAACTCCTATGGAGCTGCAGGGTAGAGGGGAAATGGATGAAAATCACATTTCCACCTTCCCTTCAACAGGAGAATCCTGAGAGTGGAATTCTACTTGTGGCAGCCTCTACCCAGCCCCCATATATTAAAACAAGTTGTGGGTTAGCTTGGTCCAGAGTATGCCTAACCCCAAAACAAGGCCTCAAAGAGCAAGAATTCCCTTTGCCAAAGCCTGAGCTTTGATTTCATGCCTTTTCTAAGGTGAGGCAAATATTTTTGTGCATTAAACGCAATGTTTCCCCATATCCAAGGACTGCTATAATCCTGATAGAGGCTACTGCAAGGCAGACATGTGCCTTGGGCCTCTGGATCAAGAAATTACCTTGCAGTGAGACTTCTAGGAAATAGTGAGAATATTTCTCCATGAAAGCTCTGACTTTGGTCACGGACGTGATAGGCCAGCCATTGTGCAGATCGCTCTCGCTAACAGAGGCAAAGAGGTAGTAATCGATGTAATGCGCCGGGGTTGGCAGACAGAGATTCCAGTTAAAAGTTTCCAGGAGCAGAAGTTCCATCTTCAGCAGGTCTTTCTTGGTTAGCGCCAGGTTAAGGCTACACATGTAAGCAAAGCTGTTCAGCTGGTCTAGTTTGGGCACCTTGTCCTCCTTCTCTTCAAACTTGCCTATTGGAAAGAAAGAACAAGCCACTTGAGTTCAAGGCATTCTCTCCATCTAGATTCTCCTGAACTCAGCTAGAAGCCAATGCTGAAAAACCCAGAATTCAGAGATTTATCAGCCAGCCGTTGCCACTGCATGAGATAAACTGTAGTCCAGGCATAGGCAAACTCGGGCCTCCAGATGTTTTCGGACTACAACTCCCATAATCCCTGACCACTGGTCATGTTAGCTAGGGATGATGGGAGTTGTAGTCCTAAAACATCTGGAGGGACGAGTTTGCCTATGCCTGCTCTAGTCAAACACAAATAGTACAGAATATAAAATTATGGGAGCTTTGGAAAAGCATGCAGTCCACTTTCAGTGATGTGATGAGACAACATGGAAGAAAACTAGAGCAGCTCACAATGTGTGAAAGCAATGTATTATTTTACATAAAGATGCAATACAGTACATAACCAAGACCAGCACATATGGAAAAATGCTGGCCCACACTTCAAAGAAAAAGGAGCAAAATACACATTATGTTCAATCCGGTTATCTGATTATACACTTTTATTTTATGTCAACTATTACTAATAGGAAAGTGCGATTTAAACAACTATCCCAACCCTTCCAACAGGCACTGCTCAATATTTAAATTTATAGGCCTTGGAAGAACCCAGTCCAGTCTCTACTTTAACAAATTCCAAAAATTCTTTTTCCTCCAGTTTGACAAGTTTCTTTTATTTGCTATCAATATTTTTCCAGCCTAGCAGGATTTAAGATAACATGCAGTAGAAAAGTTTTCTCTCCTGGCCCCGCCTTCTTGCCAGAGTGGAATACAAAGGCCAGACAATGGACTGAGGAAGGGTAGCAGCCATAAGACACTGAACAGCTTCTGCTGCTTTTGTAGTTTTACAACCACTTCCTTATCTCCTTTCTAGATTGCTCCCTTGGAATCTAGATGCTTCTGAAAACACTGTGGCCACCCTCATCAAGGACTGGCCTTTAAAAAAAACAAAACAAAAAAACAACTACTGTGACACAATGCTCATGACTATACAGCCTAGGACCCTCGTACCTATGGGACGGCCTCTCCTGGTATGCCCCACGGAGGACCTTAAGGTCTGCAAATAATAACACTCTGCAGATCCCAGGCCCCAGGGAGATTAGACTGGCCTCGACCAGAGCCAGGGCCTTTTCAGCCGTGGCCCCGGCCTGGTGGAACACTCTCTCACAAGAGACCAGGACCCTGCGGGATTTGACATCTTTCCACAGGGCCTGCAAGACGGAGCTGTTCCGCCAGGCCTTTGGTCGGGGTTCAGTGTGATTCTTTTTTTTCTGTATAAGAATAAGCATTAAAGAGGCCTCCTAGCCTGCTCACAGGTCCTTTATAAGACTAGTGGTAACATTTGTTCTGAACTAATTTTAAGATGTATTTTAATTAATTGATTGCCTGTTTTTATGTTCTTTGTATACTGTGTTAGTTTTATGATGTCAGCCGCCTTGAGCCTGGCTCTGGCTGGGGAACAATTAATTTATTATTATTATTATTATTATTATTATTATTATTATTATTATTATTATTATTATCCTGACAAAATATTATGTCAGTATAGCAGCTTTGGACAGGAATATATACAAACATGCTAATAGGACAAACTATGCAAGCATGACGTTGGCAAAAAGTAGATCCTGTCTATCTTGGCCTGGTTAATCCACCTGCAATTATTCTTTTTGCCAGCTGTAGTCTTTAAAAAGAGACTTGAGAGGCTCCAAACAAGCCTTCTCTAACTTGCTCTTGGACCAGTATCTACTCTCCATGAATATAATATGGCAGGGATCACAGATGCCCTCTAAATGTAACAGGAACCCCTTTCCATGGGCTCAATCCACAATTATCAAGTAATATTTAAATGTCAATGTGGTGGGCCCCACAGGCTCTGAATAATACAGTAATGCAAGGGGTGATCTGAAGGAAAAGCATCACCCACGGCCTCATTTAAAGGGCATAAAAATGAACCTGTTACTCTCTGTAACAGCTGAGAATCCCTTTTCTCTTGAGCACAGCTTGAAACTTAAGGCTCCTCCCCTTTTGAGCAAAAAAGAAGTACATCACTGCAGGAAATTCTAGGCAAAGTTGTTGATACTCTGTTCTAAAAGCAACTGCAAAGAGCAATAGTCAACTATATCATACTCCTCTGGGCAGGACCAATAGTCTTTCCCTGTTCCATGGTTTCAAAAATGCTTTAGATGGTACCTGCTCAAAATAAACAACCTAAAATTAATGAACTGAAATAAAAATGTTTTCATCGGCTTAGGGCATTTAACCGATAAACAGCTTACTTGTCCCCCCACGGACAAGTAATAACTGCAACTGCATGTATGCATTAACAGGCAAGCTTACTCACTTGCAAGGAGGAGGCAGGCAATCGAGATGACACAGAGCTGTTTGACAGCAACATCATGGCGGTCCATAAAGAGATCCAGCAAGTACACGGCAAGGTGTCGGGCTGTGGGGCAGAGCTGGCAGCGGCTACTGAGGATGGCCAAGAGGTCAGCAAAATAGCGCCGCATCCCGATTTGTGGAGAATGGGCCTTGTACACAGGCAGCTTTAGCTCCTATGGCAACACAAAGGAGGGGGAGGAGAGAAAGAGAGACAGAGAGAAAGAAGGGGTATTAACATGAATATCCATTTCAGAAGCCAAAATCCACAGATCACCATCCACCACCTGTTCTGGCATAGCAACTAACGCAATAAAAAGCAACCCAGCTCTTGTTCTGGATGAATATCCAACCTGTTTTGAAAAGACCATGCAACTTGTGACAACTATTCATACTCCTGAGAATTACGCAATGGGCAGGGGGAGAGCCACACTAAACAACAACAACCCACCATCAGCTAGCAATCCTCTCCCACAGGGTTCAAGACCAGGAACCAACATTATTTATAAAGAAACAAACAGACTGCTGAGCCCATTGAAGACCAACGCATTTATGATGGTATAACCTTTCATGAACTGCCACAATAATTGTTAGTTTTTAAGGGGAGCTATTATTTTATTTATTGTACAAATGTATAAACTGCTTGACAGCCTGAGGTCACCAAAGTAGTGTACAATACAAAGATAAAATACAAAAAATACAATATTCAAAGCATAGTTAAAACCAATCCTACAGGTGTACAATTAATTTTTCATTAACAACTGTGTCACACCTATTAGACCTGGGGAAAGCACTCCCCCGCCCCCGTGTGTGTATGTGTGTTACGGTAAAATCTGGGTGCGAGGCTGCTCTGCCACCCAGCTCGTCGGACTAAGTCCGCGGGTCCCTGCGGAGGAAAATGAGCTCAGCCGGAGACAGGAGCAAGCTGCAGAAGATCCAAGTTTATTGCGCAACAGGTTCAAGGTGAGATTGAACAGCGAGAAAGGGGTGACATGAACTTTTGAAACTTCCCTCCATGCCCCAGAATACAGTGCAAAACACATCCCAGTTACATCATGAATACATTAAGAAGAGGTTGGGTTACACAGGATTAATATATGGAGGAGGGAGGGGGGAATATGCAGAGCTGGAGATATGCGCAGATAAGCACATCCTGAGTACAGGTATGAGAAGACAATGGTCCATGTACTGGCATTGCCTGGAGGAAAGGCTTGGCAGAGTGATTTGACAGGATTAGGGTCTTGACACCTTGCTTGAGGGATTATGGAGGACAGGGGAGGTGTCATGGAGTCCTAGAGAAATTGAGCAAATTGGCACGTTGATTTTCTATGAATTTTATAGATTTTAGTCCCTTTTGACATTGACAATTGGAAATAAATGGATATATTGTAGTGAAGAAGAGGGTGAAGAAGACATGCCCCCCCTTCCGTATCAGTGTGTTTTGGATTAAACATCTCAATCCTGCTCAGGGCCCCAACAGCTGCTACTTACACTAGAAAACTTAAGACATGTTAATTTAGGCATTCAAGGAGTTGGCTTCAGGTCTTGTTTGGGCTAGAGGCAAATTCAGCAGAAGGTTGGAATCCAAAGGCAAATTCAAAAGAAAGTTTATCTTCCATTGTTGGCTCTCCCAAGTAAAGAATTTAGAAACCACCCATTTACGGGTTCAGAACAAGTCAATAACTTTTCAATGACTTACATAGTCATTTTGGGCACTATTTAATCAAACTACATAAAATGAAATTGCAGCCCAGACAAGAAATTTAAAGTTGAAGACTTACAGGTCCACTGTATTAAAAGTATGAAAATGGGACGAAATTAGTTTTTAAAGGATAAGCCAGTTCATGAATTACTTCTTAACCAACTGCAAGATAAGACCTCTTACATAAAAGGACGGCACTGTAAATATTTATGTGAAGGTGAAGAGGACCCATTTCCTCAGGCAAACATGCTTATCTGTCTGTTTAGACACAAGGCCCATTCACAAGCTAACATAACAATTATTAGATGGAACCCTCCAGTCTTGTTCCAAGAGGCAACATCTCATTTGACCTCAGCAGATTCCAGATGAAGGTTTTAAAAACATCCCAGGCAGGGATGGAGTTGAGCTGGCTGTATTTGAAGGATCCAACTTTCCAGAAAAGTTGCTTTAAACCAAAACACCCCATCTCCCAGCTAGCAAGGAATTCTACAATGCTCACTGTACAACTCAAAACACCACCTTTACACCCCACCCTATGGACACAACTCTTCATTTACAATAAATGTTTACCGTATAAGAGCATAATTACAGTAGATTCAATGCGAGGCATGCTGCACCCGATGGCTTGGGAAGCAGCTTAGATCCGTAGGCCGACAATGTACCACAACATAGAAACCATGTGCATACATTCTCTTTCCAAAATGACCTGTGCATCCGAGATCACACATCAACTGAACGCACACAAAATGGCCGCCACCTGTACTGACACACCATTTGGTACAGGACTGGGCATCATTCTGCCATCACTCCTCCACACACATTTGGCATTTCTAAATGAGAACCAATGTTATGTGAAGTCAGTAGGGCAGGGATAGGGAACCTGTGGTCCTCCAGATTATGGTGGACAACCAACTCCCAGCAGCCCCAGCCAGCATGACTAGCAGTCAGGGATGATGGGAGCTGTAGTTCAACATCAGGAGAGCCACAGGTTTCTCATCTCAGCAGTATGGACACCATCACATCATCTGCTGGGCACTCAATAAATACTGTAGGCACTATCCAACACCGACTGCGCCAGGGAACACAACACAGATTTCCCTCCCTCTGCTGCCCACATCTGCTTTGAAGGGCCTGCCAAATCTTCAAAAAGAGATCTGGTGCTGAATGAAGGGGAGGAGGAAAAGCCCAGCAGTGCAGGAGTAAGTTTGTTGTACAACAAGCTGACACGGAAGGACGTCACCCTTTGCCAAATACAGTGAAATATGCCCAAGAATCAATTTCAGAGCAATATTTCTAGTCAGAAGTGTGTCTTGGAACATTTGCTTGGAATATTAAACAACGGCAACAATGTTGTCTTTTCCATTTCCAAAACATTTTCCTTCCCTTATTTTTTAAAAATAATGGTAGTGGGGCATGGCAATTTGGGTAAAAAAAGGCATCCTACGTAAATATATTGCGTTATTTAAAGCCGACACTGCTTGTGGGTTACTGGAAAAATATTTGTGTTTACTGTACATAAGCATAAGGCACAAAAGCAGGCTTAAAAGCACATACAAATGAACCGAATGCCCTACACATTGCATGTGTATATGAACAAGTTTTGATCCCCCAGACTGCTGCCACTTGAAAGCATTGTTTTGTTTGCCTTCTGATGTCTCCAGTCACCAGTCCACTTACCTGGGATAACTACATGGTGGCTTTTGAAGGATTAAGTTCCAACGTAAACCTTACCAATCCCTACTTGCTTCAAAGTTTTGTGAAACTCAGCCCAGGCTGTTGCCATGCCTTGATAGACACTGAAACTGGAGTGGAGTCCCTCTCCCTCATGCGATGACAGGAGGAAGAGCTGCCTGTCCCCCACCCCTAGTCTGTTGCTGCTGCCATTCACATGCCTAAAACTACTTGCAGAGGTTCCTCGTGCAATTTAGGAACCAGACATTTTGCCCCTCCACTGAGTGCAGTGCGGATGGACACAGCACCATGACATCACGAATCCAGGGGTTCACAAACTGTTTCCAATGAGTTTCATTCAGGCAATCCATACCATACTTATGGATTTGGGTTGAAGATAGGAGATGGAACGGCCATCATATTAAATGCTGATAAGCATTTTATTATTATTATTTGTATTTTATCTTGCTTCTTTTATTACTTGCACTTTATAGTTACGTATTGCAATTTGAACCCATGGAATACAATTAATATATAACACAAGGGGCAAGAAAAGGACCATTAAAAACCCTCTAGCACCTACCAAAGATCCTTACAATTGCTACAACAGACTGAAATATCATTAAGCGAGAGTTGAAGAATAGAGATGGGATTCTTTTTTCAAAATCCAGAAGAGTTGCTGGACTCCGTTGTTTTACTGTATTGTTTTCTTTATTGGAAATAAGTGTGTGGTTGTTACTGTTTTTTGAAAAATAAACTTTTTTTTTACAGTAAGATATGCCTCCATCCTCTTGTTTGATGTCAGAAAGGGTTACATATACAAGACTAAGATGATATATCCTTCATATACCATACTTTTTCCGTGTATAACATGCCCCAGCGTATAAGAAAATGGCAAATTTAGAAAATGGCACAAAGTTGTTGTTGTTTTTTCTGGGGGTGGGAGGGGGAGTGCAGTAAATAACCCGACAGTTACAATCACTGACAGTTACAATCACTCACGTCGCTTGCTAACAATCGCTCAAGTCTGCAACAAGCAGCTGCCCGATCGCCCAAAGCGGAAGGAAATCGCAAGCACAATTGACGCAGCGGCAGCCAATCCAGAGCAACCCTTGAAAATACAACCAATCACACACCAAAGACAATCTGAAGCTTGTGGCTGCAACCAATCACCCGTCACCCCTACCCACTATCCATGCATAAGACGACCCCAGTTTATTTTTTACATGGAAAAGTATGGTATATATAAAAAGTAGCAGCTTAAAGACAACCAAGTATTACATAACTCTCTCCTTCAAGCCTTGGGGCCAATTCACAGGTGGTATTTTTCGTTGTGTACAGGTTAAAAATTAGAATGTGTATGTCTTAAAATACGCACACAGTACCAATTCCTAGTGCAGGATACTCTCTTTCAATGGGCTGGCAGCTCTCTGCCGTGTGTGTATGCCATGTGGGAAACACAAGTGAACCAAGCCTTGGATAAGAATTTTTCTCTGGCTAGCTGAGACACTCAGGGGCTTTTGTTGTTCTTGGCCAGGGATAGGCAACCCAAGGCCTGTGGGCGGGATGCGGCCCAATCGCCTTCTCAATCCGGCCCACGGACGGCCCAGGAATCAGTGTGTTTTTTACATGAGTAGAATGTGTCCTTTTATTTAAAGTGCATCTCTGGGTTATTTGTGGGGCATAGGAATTTGTTCATCCCCCCCCCCAATATAGTCCGGCCCACCACATGGTCTGAGGGACGGTGGACCTGCCCATTGCTAACCCCTGCTCTTGGCAAACCATCCAAGCTATCTACTGTTGAGAAGGGACAGGTGTGCCAAATGATAACAAAATCAAATTATAATGAAATCCTGACATTTGCTCATTATTTCCCAGGATTTAAAAGGACCCAATGCAACGGTCTATTGTGGCATTTCATTCAGCTATATATATAGAAGTTACACACAAAGACAAAGCTATACATAATTTTCTTTCCAAAGAAAACACACAAGAATTCAAGTTACTTTTCCTGTGTAAATTTCACCTTGAACAAGTATATTCACTTTGACATATTCCAATTGTAAGCAAAGAACACAATGAACAATGGAAAAATACAAGCCAAAGGAAGGTGTAGGAGGGGGTGAGAAATATATGCCCTGCAGCCTATTGCTATTGCCTGCTTTGTGTGGGCTGGTGGAGGGTGCTGAGAATTACTGGTTTTCCTTTTGTGAAAAGATCTTCCATTGTGTCCATGACAATTTCTTAGATTACCCTCATGCTTCAAGGCTTACTCATGCCAGAATGTGTATGTTATCCTCAACAATGCTTTGTGAAAGATCACTAAAGATTTTACATACGTCCACACTTTTAACATAATTATCACCACCTGTATTTCCGACATCTCCATTTCCCTCTAACTTCATGGCTAACCCCTTTCTTTCTTTCTGCATATAAACCTGTCAACTCAGGATGATGCGTCATACATCTAGTGAAGCAGGCTGTAGTTGACAAAAGCTTACGCCATAATACATTTTGTTAAGTCTTTAAAGTGCCACAAGGCTTTTGGTTAATTTGAGACGCAACACTCGACATGCAGACACCCCCTCCATACTTGCAAACAGCAGGAACATGAACCTAAGACACATTTCCCCCAAGTCATGCTTGACACCTGTTCAAGGCCCTCCCTACAAAAACACTGCCTTTGCCAAGACATGGGAACAAACCCCCAGACAGAGGGAACATCTCTCACTGAGGAGGGACAGGACAAAAAGCTAGGTATAGTGGAGGACAGGAACCTGAGCAGGCTTGCAAGGAACAGCACCGCAGTAACCACTTCAGACCAGCACAGGTGCACAGCACCCGCAATATTAAAGCAAGGATTTTCAGCAGAACTAATAAGAAATTTAACACAGTTGAGAGACATTTCCTTGTAAATGTATATATTTCATGCTATAGGAGCTCAGAAAGGTGCATCACTGAATATGCTCAGGGAAGGGGCTCATTCAGGACAAACCTATACTGTCAGCTTTATCACAACTCCCTGACCCATTTGCAAGGCAATATCCCTTTCACACATATCCTTCTTAGAATGAATGTGTCCTAATCAAGTCTCCAGTGAAAAGTTGCTTTCATATGGCCCTCTTCCTTGTCTGCGTCACCACACTCTTTTCCATAAAAGCTGCTGATCACATTTTCTTGCAAACAAATCCAATTGACTCCAAATAACTGTCTTTAGGACTGGGCCTCAGTCTCCTGCTTTAAACTATCTATTCACTCCCTCTTTAATCTACAGTGACTACTTATCAGCTTTTGCAAGAGAGTTGAAGACAGTGAGCCAATCTTTTTAGCATGCAATTCAGGCTCTCATCCACCTTGAAAAATAATTTGGCTGAATGTATCAATTTAAGATTTTTTTTGTTTTGTTTTCCAACAGCACACTACATGGGAGCAGGATAGGAATCAACACTATCAATGGAGTCCAGAGTAATTACATATTGCTTTCTTCTAGAGGTAGATGGGGGGACGGCAACGAAGGCGAGCTATTCAGTATCTTTCTTCCATACAACGCAACCTAAGGTGTAAGGTGCAATGTACTTCTAACTTGCTCCCATTTAAAGCGCATTGAGGACTGCAGTCTTTCACTGTAAGAATCAACCACCATGGAAAACAGTTTTGGACCCAGCAAAGGCAGAGCAGGTAAGAGTGCAGGGACAGGGAGGCTAACTGACCTTCAACCTCAAAGTCTGATGAATCTCGGCTGCAAGGTCTCCTTTCCACCATGGCTCTTCCATCTTTAGACTTCCCATCCAAAACCTGGTCTGGGGGGAAAGGCAATACCTAGGTAGGGAGAAATAAACAGTGAACCAGATTAACCAACATTTTCTACCTAGTCAAGTTGTTTATGGGTTGTACCCCAACAGCCCCATCCTACGGAAATCAAGAGGCTTCAAGGCACATGTCCCTGCATGGGATCTGGCTGTTATTAAGTTCTTTTGGCTGAGACCTCTTAGCTGTAACATCCTTCACCTTCCTCGCCTCCCCCCGCCCAAAGAGAGAGGGCAAGGGAAAAGGGCAATTACATCTACTTTTACTACCGGGGTCCAATTCAGTCCACCGAACTTCTATCAAACACCCGGGTTTCCCTCCCACTTTATTAAAGCGTCCTCATAATTGCAGATTTCCATGCGGCCACAGTCGCCCAAGGAATCTCGGCGGCCACAGGTCTGCCTTACCTGCAAGACGGGTCCCTTCCCCTCCCCGCGCCCTTTCCTTTTGCAGAAAAGCCGCCAAGGACGCTTCCATGTGCACCAACCCATCCGAAGGGAGGGCACCTGAGAGATCTACTACCTCCTCGCCGCGATCACTTCTTTGCAGAGATCTCACCATGGCTGTTACCTTTACCTTGACTACCTCCAAAGATTTGGGAACAAACCTCTCCCTCTCTCGCCCCCCCCTTCCCGGTCTGCTCTAGAGCACTCATAACTGCACAACTTCTTTGTTTAAAGGCAGGCTACCTTTAATTAAAAAGAGCTATAACTGCAAGTTGCACGACACGCCCCCCCCCCCGCAGTCCGCAACTCCCCACAAAGTGCGAAGACGGCGCCCGCCCACGCAGCGCTTACCTTTTTGCCTCTCTTCGCCCTCCAAACCGGGATCCCCAGCCTTTGTCTTACCCGGCATCCAGCTATTTCTTGCTGGAAAAATACTGCAGCCCAGGCAGAAGGGGGAGCATTTAAACTTATCTCTCTGCGCGCCCCCCTCCCTCCGCCGCCAGTTCCCCAGTGTTGAACTTAGAGTCTGGCGGGAGGGGCGGAGGTGAGATGCATATCCGCCCCCCTCTCGCTCCCCGCGGTGTAGCTGGTGGAGGAGGGCGAGAAGGTGATCTCCCCGCCCTTTAGCCGCTTCTCTCCTCCTCCTCCCTCCCTCCCTCCCCCCGCAGATCCTGCTCTGGATGGAAGATCCCAGGAGGAGGAGGAGGAGGAGGAGGAGGAGGGGGAGATTACACGCCGGGGCCGCACTGCGCACGCGCGCGCACTCCGCGGAGCCCTTTCGCTTCTTTGCGTACAGCAGCCTTCCCGCGCTCCTTTTCGCGCGGGGGAGTCCCGCTCGCTCTTTCATTCATTCGTTTGTCCGCCCATGGACTTCCTCTGAAACCAACGCCAAGGCTACCGCCGCCGGAGCCCCTCTCCCCTGTCCCAGCCCTCTCGGCGCTGCTGCTGCTCCGCTTCTCCCGCGGGGAAATTTCAAGAGACGCCCAAACTTCTTTCAAAACGACCTAATCCAGGCAAGGGGTCCGATCACATGGGAGGTACTAACGGACCGACTCGGCTGTAGTCCGAGGGAAGAGGCTCTTGCCGTAATAGGTGCTCGTCTCCCACCGCTGTAAGTGGGATCGTGCCCCAACCCTCCAAAACTGGCCCAGTTCAAAGCTCAGCTGGGCTTGCGGGATTCCTCCCTTCCCCAATACGTATAATAATAAGCTGCATTTAAAGGAGAATGTAATGCCGGCCCCAACACATTTTCTTGCCGTATTAAGAAAGCAAATTCTAGCCCTTCTTACCTGGGAACAAGCCTCATTTTGATACAACAAAACTTATTTCTGAGTAGACGTGGTTTAAGTTTGCACTGTCGATCCATGCAACAGGTCGTTTTAAACTGTTTTAACATAGTGTTTTAATTTATGTCACCCATCCTAGGACCTTAGGGCGAAGGGCAGGTAATAGCAATAGCAATTTATCTGTTATCAGATGTTGGGAAAGCTGGACTTGGATGTGAAAGCACTGAACCCAATGTAATCACACATCATTTTAAAAGCTGCTCTGCCAGGTGGGAGGCTTCCAAGCCGTATCCAGAGAAAATGCCAGATTTAAATTTGGTCCTTCTGCATGTAAAGCAGGTACTCTTCCATAGAGAGATGGCCCCTCCTTCTAAGACAAAAATAGGAAAAGCAAAGCCACACCAAGACTTCAGTCACCGGTCAAAAGTGTCATGCGTGTAGTAGAAATGCAGTGGAATGCACAGGGAGATGCTGTGAGTTGTAAAAAAGAACCACTCACAAATATTAAATGCTGTAGAAGTGCATTCAACTGGTGAAGAAGAAAGTACCAGGTCAGATGATGGCGTGCTGCCTGATACTTTTCAATCGTTTTCCTTCCTGTGCTTTCGGAATCCATCCTTCTAGAACACACAGGTCTACCTCCAAACCAAAGGACCGAATATACAGTACAGCAATGTGGCATGAAGCTCAAGGCTTTAAAAGCATTTTAAACTGAAAATAGAGACCAATTAGTTAACAATTCAGTAGCTTACACAAAAGAAATTTGTGATGATCTGGGGATAGTCATGGATTGTCAGTGTAGAAAGAAGAAACTGTTGGCAGGTGAAGAATCATGAGATGATGCTGAATTGTCATAGGAAACTGAGTTGAAGAGAGAACTGTTTCTTTCACTGAACAGAGTGATCTAAAAATCATCAAGAGATCTCAACAGCTTCATGAACTTGCTGAAAAATATGCCTTCCTTACTCCATCGAATCTTTTGAATGAAATGAATGTCAACTAAATAATGATCATGACTATGACATTAATAGGGAAGAGTTCCTCGCTGAGAGAAAAAGACTTTAGAGTTTTGTTTCTCCTTTTGCCTCATGAGACAAAACAGAGACGTGGAAGGACAGCGACGGACCCCTTGAACTTTTGCAGTTTATTCTAAAATACAGTCTTGGGAATTTAGTTCCAAATAGAGTAATACTGTTGCAAATTTTCTTCACTGTTGCTGTAAGTGTTGCTAGTTGTGAGAAGAGTTTTTCTAAATTAAAATTGATTAAGAATTACCTAAGATCTACAATGAGTATGTTGCATTTAAGAAATCTTGCCATACTAAACATTTTAGAAATGTTGGAATTAAGGTTTTACTTAAAAAATAAACAGTGTTTTATTTCCCTATATGTTGTCCCGTTTTGACTTTTTGTAGTATTTGTCTGTTGTTGAAACAAGAGAAAAAAGAACATAAAAGGGGTATTGCAAGTAAAGCAAAGAAGAGGGGCAGCAAACTCAGTGGCTGCCTTGGGCAGCAAAATCCCTAGCTACACCACTGGCACAAGGAAGAACGAAAGGTTCTCCGTCCCATTCATAATTTGCATGCTCAGATGGTGGAATTCATCAGCAATTGATACAATAAGGTGAGCAGTTGCTTCATTGACTGGTACCTCTTTGCAATTCATTACTGTTTGACCTCACTGCCCCTAAAGATTTTAACAAGGTTGTTTGGGGTATCTGAAAACCAAGCACAGAAAGAGTGTTTCTACTATGAATCCTATCCTAGTTTATAAAGCACTCTGAAGTTTTGCAAACTGATTTGCCCTCACATGCATTTTGTGCAGCAAATCACTATTTTTGTTTCTTTACATATGGAATAAATGGGGGGGGGATCGTTTGCCCAAAGCAACACCTTTTCTGATTTGTTTATATTTAATGGCAGAAATATGGCTACTTGAGAAATAATTGCATTTTTTATTTTAAAAACTGTCATGATGAATGTGCGTGCACACACACACTGGCCCTGATCAGCTTTTGCCAACGTTTCTTTTCTTAGTGGCAGGCCTCGTTTTGCTTTCAATGTGAGCAGCAAAAGTTGCAGAAAGGAAAGCTTTCCCCCGGAATGAGGATGCCATTATACAAATTCTGCTAAATTCTTGTTTCTAGGCCAGCTGTAGCAAGGGCAAAGCAGACAGTTCCTAATACAGTAAATAGGACCAGTATTAAGTTACTTGTGAAGATAGTACCTGCTGGGCGGAAGCAACCTGGACTTAGGTGTACAAGGGGGGAAAGAATGTTTGCTGATCTTGGTGATGGATAAGAGTCTGCAGGGCAGAATCATAATGCCGTACTTCTCCGCCTGAAGGGACAGCCTTCATGTGGCAAACTCCCACCTGCTTTCCAGCTGCCGAGGAACTGAGGACACTGAACAGGTGGGATATTGCATAGCTGAAGCAAGGATGGGGAAAGATTGAGAGGAATGAAACCGAATGTGTGATATCTCTCTTGGTGGGGAATACTAGAAGGATTTGGGCACTGATAGCTGTCCTGGCCCACAGAAGTGGGTGGGATTAGGAGTTAAGAAGGATGAGAAGCAATAGCTCCGGGGATTACAAACTTTGAGGCCAGCCTTCTAGTTTACTTCCTTGCTTATGGCAGATTAGACATGTAAAACCTAGAGCAATATTTTACTTCAATTTGGAATAAAACTGCACACCAATCAGCATTTAGGGAATTTCTCATGTTTCTTAAGAGCCTACCTACGTGTCATGCTTGAGAAGAAAATATAACAAATTAGAGAACAGGCCACAATGGTAATCCTAGAATTCTAGAATCAGAATCTGGAGAGTAGTGTTTACTTATCCAAGACCTCGTTGCCAAGTAAACAAAAGTGCCAGCTGAGTGGAACGCAGAATCTGGTGATGCTTCTAGTGTTCACAGCAACATCAAACTTTACATTTATACTGAAACTGGAGTAATGCATTGCTTCTTTTTCGCTTATAAAATGCACAGCTAGAAGTTTATGTCTGCCTTTCCACAATTCCAATGCCATATATATACAGATGAAAACAAATTATTTCTGAAATCACATGTCATTAGTTTCCAGAGTGTAAGGCACCATCTTTGGGTAGAGTTGAGATGAATGGTGGAAAGGCTTAAAAGTGAATCATACTTGTAACTTGTTTACAAACCCAGCAAGATAATGAGACACAAACCTCCATGGCCACTCACCCTTGGTTTATTATCGTATTCAGCTATAGACACTTTCCAGAGCCTTGCAAACTTCAGCTCCCATATCTGGTGGCATGGAAGTGGGGGTTTAAAAGTACTTTGATTTCTTTGACCTGCGGAAGGCACATAATGGCTATGTTATGTCACTGTGAGACATGTGGGCAGGAACTGGCAGTAAGTATTCTGACTGCAGGAAATCTGATTTTGGGGCTCACAACATGGGAAAGGCAACAGTTTACAAAATTAAAACATTTAAAAACTCACTTTTTATTCTTATTAAAGCTTTCTATTCTTATTTTTTCTTACCGCCTACCAGCAGATGCTTAATTTAAGAAATAATCAGCATTTTGCTAGGTGTGTTCAACCTTAAAGGTAAAGGGACCCCTGACCGTTAGGTCCAGTCGTGGACAACTCTGGGGTTGTGTGCTCATCTCGCTCTATAGGCCGAGGCTGCCAGCGTTTGCCTGCAGACAGCTTCTGGGTCATGTGGCCAGCATGACTAAGCTGCTTCTGGTGAAACCAGAGCAGCGCACAGAAACGCCGTTTATCTTCCCGCCGGAGCGGTACCTATTTATCTACTTGCACTTTGACGTGCTTTCAAACTGCTAGGTTGGCAGGAGCAGGGACCGAGCCACAGGAGCTCACACCGTCACAGGGATTTGAACCGCCGACCTTCTGATCGGCAAGTCCTAGGCTCTGTGGTTTAACCCACAGCGCCACCCGCGTCCCTTGTGTTCAACCTTACTACTATATAATAATATTAATTTTATAAATCGCAATACCCTAAAACAGTTTAAGTCAGGGCTGGGGGACCTGTGTCCCTCCCGATGTTGCCAGACTACAACACTCATCATTCTTAACCATTGGCTATGCTGCCTGGGACTCATGGGAGTTGGAGCATAGTGACCTCTGAAAGGCCACAGGTTTCCCCATTCCTGATTTAAATGGACAGAAGAGCAGCATTTTTGGGGGGGACGGACCTAAAACAGTTTCTTCCTTACTGGGTTTCTTCCACCTTTGTGAAATTAATCCAATGGCTGCAGATTGCCTTCCCCATTTCTAGAGCCTCACTAAGGTACCCCCCCCTCCCAGAGGCAAATTCACCTGCAAGGTTGACTCCTGGCATAACAAGCTCCAGTGGTGTCCCTGGAAGTAGCTAGTTTACAGAAGTGATCTTTCTTAGCGTAGTCATTGGTTGTAACTATATTGTAAGAGAGCCATCTCACATGAATTTATTGGAGAAGATAAAAGTCTTAAAACAATTACCAGGTATATGAGAGCTGTAAAAAAAAGGATGAACTTCTTTCTGAGTGGATCTCTGAGAACTCTCTTTAACAACTGCCCAACTGTCAAAACATCAGAATCTCGGAATACCCAGTGGAAGTCTTTACCATTGCTTAAAGGTATGCCATCAGCAACAGAGTCTTCACTCCAAGTATGGATGTGCTATGACTATTCAGCTTCTTCCCGAGTGTTAAGGCTGCCCAACATACTTGAAGGATGTAGGAGGAAGATAATAAAATTTAACATGTGCTCCTCGCTTGCTGAGGTCAGTCAGGGCATATGAATATGCATCATGAGCACAGAATTCCTTATTTTGGGATGTAAAGCTGCAATCCTAACTGCATGTACTGAGAAATGAATCCTAGTGAATTCAGTGGTGCATAATCTAAACTGGAAGCAGTGCATTGAAGAAGATTCACTGTTCTGATTAGAAGAAGCATTTGTTAAAGCAGTCCAGGCCACATTATCACCCATAATTATCTATGATGTCACCACTGCTCAAGCTGATTCTCACTTGATTGCATGTGATCTTTCTTCCATTGTGAAGATAATCACGGCCCCTCTAGCTGTGTGGAAGAGCATGTCCCTGTCCCTCCCCAATTCAGTGGAACAGACCACCAATAATGTACCGGTACTTCAATTAGTCTCAAGTAGTACAAAAACAATATTGGGCTTCACTTTTTGTAGTCTGTTGTAGGATCAGTGCAAACAATGGACTTTTTAAGAAAGGGTTCTAATGTGGAAGTCTAGCACAAGAACCTCTTCGTGCACAATTCTGTAACAAGTCTTGTAGAAGAGCTCAGTATTAAAACACAACCCCCCAAAAACAAATGGAAATAGATACTGCTTCCCATCAAGAAAACAAGTCTCCATTTTGCCCATTGTGAAACATGGTATCTAAGGCTGGTAAATGTTTACTCTTGCGCACTTGCAGGTGCAGGTACAGAAATGAACATGCCCAGTACAGAAAAGGTTGGGGGAAATTGACTGAGGTGAGAGGGAAACACAGCTCTGCTACATTCTGATAAAGTGATCAATGGTGTAGAAGAGCAGTGAATATTGACAACTGGAAAAAACACATGGAAACATTTCTTGTTCACCTCCTGAAAGTGCACACCAAAAAATTGGATTTTTATTATTCATTTGTTATGTAAGGTCCATATCGGGAAGCACTGACAAAACGTTCCTAAGGGTTGAAAATGCAAATGGAAAGCCACCCACCCTCAGCTGATGGGAAAAAAACATACCTGGATTTCTGTACATTTAAAACTGCATGGCATCGTTTGCTTGTACGTGCAGTGAGCATGGTAAAGGGCACTTTTATTGACTTGTGAAAACACCAGTGCTTGGTTGCAAAATTGTATTGTTCAGGCAGCACCTTCTGCAATGAAGATGGTAGTCACTAGGTGGCAGTATGCATACAACATTAAAGCCTAAAGTGGCTGATACATGTTGGTTTCTATTTATCTTCTTTCCTTTACCAATTATTTATTATTCATTAACAACATTGCCTCCCCTCCAAGGATTTCAAAGCCCTTCCTCCATTTTATCCTCACAACAACCCTGTGAGGTAGGTTTAGCTGAGGGATAGTGATGGGCCCAAAGTTACCAAGTGAGCTAAGGGGGGATTTGAACCCAAGTTTCCTTGGCCTTAACCCAACA
The DNA here is from genome assembly GCF_964106915.1 of Podarcis gaigeae. Classification (NCBI taxonomy): domain Eukaryota; kingdom Metazoa; phylum Chordata; class Lepidosauria; order Squamata; family Lacertidae; genus Podarcis; species Podarcis gaigeae. The sequence goes on from NC_139679.1 coordinate 45,775,684, forward strand.
TTCCACCATACCTAACTAACTTCAGTTGAGATTTGCAGTAGCTGTGAGGACAAAATTATGGGACACAAAAAGATTCAGGGAAAATAATATTCTGATCATTCTGTGTTGTGATCTCTTGAAGACACTTCAGTGTTGAGCTCCTGATTTTGAATATCATAATCTTTCTTCCACTGTTAAAATAATGTGGTCATCTCCATCTTTCTTTATAAATTATTCCTTTTTTGTTTGCCTTTGGTGGTTTCTTAGTGTCTCATTAGGCAGAGAACCGTGATCATTCATTGCTTCTATAAGTAAGCTGCAGATAGCAACACTTTCCTTAGGACCAACCCAAATGTCACAGTTGTGGGCAACCTTTTGGGAGTTCTCCAGAACACATCATCAGGATAGATTCTGAGCAAAACAAAAGGGGCTTTAGAAAAACCCAATGATCTTGTCATCTGAGTTTGCATTGATTTAAGATGGAGAACAAGAGACTTGATTGGATTAGCCAAAGGAGGGGCTGTGCCTGACAGGTTTCAGGATACATGCAGATTATTGAGACAGATAAGCAAAATTGGGTCTTTCGTTTTTGAAAAAGTTTGGGAAACACTGCTCTAAATGATTTGGGGAGGGGGCATTACAATTTTAAAGTTTTTATAATTTGTCATTCTGTAAATGGATATGTTTCAACATATACTTGGATTGCCTTACTGGGTTTGGGGGGAATTATATTGCAATGGCGACTGGCCACAAATGATTTTATAAGAATTTATAAGCTCAGAATTTATAAGCTAGGCTGATTCTTTAAGGGGGCCCACAGACACAAAGAAACATCAAGGCTTAGATTGAGATAGGCAACATGGTGCCTTCCAGACTCTGTTGGACTCCAACTCCCATCAGCCCCGGTTAGCTTAGCCAATGTTCAGAGATGTTTGGAATTGTAGTTCATCGAACGTGTGCCATGTGCTTATCATCTATAAACGTGATAGCAATGCCTCTGGGACACAGTCCAGGTTAAGACTGCTTCTGCAAAGATGGGACTATTTCAAAGATTATTGCAGCTCTCATTTTCCATGTCCGACTTCCTGTTAGAGTTGGCTGGTGTTGCTGTTGTCAACAGTTTTCCCTTTATATTTCATTGAGATATTCCTGGTCAGGATAGATCAGAAAGCCAGTGAAAAGGCTGTCTGTCCAGTAAGGGTCATAAAAGAGTCCATTCTGTTCTGAGTAGAATATCTGCAGCCAGACCTCATCATCCTGCTTCAAGGACAGGATAGTCGATCCAGAAGCTATGTCATGGTTCCCGGTATTGGCATCGAACGTTTTTATTCTGTACTGCCCGTTGTGCACCAGCCCAATGGCCAAGTGTTTATTGGCCAAAGTGATGTCGTAAGTGAAGTAGTAGATGCCGGGGATGCTGCACACAAATTTCCCGCTGGAACTGTTGTAGTTTGCACCTTCGTTCATGAGGATCTTGTCAAATTTGATGGGCAGCCTCTCTCTCGGGTAGCTTTTGGTCACCGCAACAGAGAAGGCGGATTTGGCTTTGTTTGCCCCACAGCTGCAGGGGCCTGGCATCCCAGGGTCCCCGAGGGCTCCTTTGGGGCCTTTCTTCCCCACACCTCCGCTTTTCCCGGGGTTCCCCTTCAGTCCCTTTGGACCACGAGGACCAGCTTTGCCAATGGTTCCCACCTTTCCCTTTGGCCCTGGCTTGCCGGGATTTCCTGTCTTGCCTTGTGGACCTAGGAGAGAAATGGACTTCCGTAAGTAACTGGCCACTTAGCTGCCACTGGAGTTTTAGGGTGTTTCCAAGACATTGCTACGTGCAGGGGCAATAGCTGTGGTCCAGGATGTGCAATAGGAACTCCTTTCAAGAACAGATTCTGTCTATATTGAGTGTGGGGGCAGAGCAGCATTTAGCTACTTTCACTGCTTTAAAGTGTCAGTATCTGAGCCTGGAATATTAGTATATATGATAACACACACACACAAAATAGGTTCTGGACTTTTAAAAACATGGTTTGAATCCAACCCTACACAAAACAAATTCCACTCATGCTCACCAAGTACAATTTCTCCCTCCTCTCCCTGTGCCACCCCCAATCTGCTGTGTGTGTGTGTGTGGGGGGTGTCCTTCAATCCTCTGTAGCAGATTTTGAGGGCAGGTGAGGGGCTACAGGGGAGAGGAGGGGGAATCTGTTGCACATGTGGAAGTCTGCTGTGTGAGCTGCGCAGAAATGTTGGATACACGCCACTATTTTTAACAGAAAAAGATGGAGCGCTGGCTCCTGTTTGAAGGCAGAAACATAATTCCCATAATTCTTTGCCCCATAATTCCCTTTCACAGTTTTAATACTGTGGCTAATCACTTGGCTAATAATAATAATAATAATAATAATAATAATAATAATGCTGTTGTTTCATTTTTCAGAGACAATGACACATCTTATAGCGTCATCCTTGCTCAGACTATGTGAGATATTAGCACCTGTGTCATTTTGGTGCCTGGTTTCTCCCAGAGTCTCGTGAGAAACTCAAGCCTCATGACTAAAAAAAAAGAGACCCACCATAGTTTTCAAACAATAAGATCTCTAAAAATTCAAACATGCAGACGTAATGTCTGCTGCACTGGTAAAAAGTCTAGTTTTGTTTGTTTAGAAGGGACGTGGCTATTAGGAGTGTCATGAAAAGTACCTGCACTTCAAAATTTAACAGTACACCATTAATAAGGGCAGGTAGGCACCCAATTGGGACTGCTTTGGGATTGACCCATTTGGATGCTCCTGCTTTGTGTCACTTCCTGTTGTGACAGACTGAGCTTTAAAAGGAAGCAGTAGTCTCTTACCTTCCTCCCCTGTCTCCCCTTTCTCCCCGTCCTTTCCATCTTGTCCATCTTTTCCTGGGAAACCCATCCTTCCCATCGTCCCAGGGGAACCTGGAGCTCCAGGCACACCAGGAGGGCCTTGTGGTCCTGGCACGCTGCAGATGACCTGCTTGGAACCTTTCTGACTTTCTGCTTTCGCAAAGCTGCTGACAATCTGACTGGCCACGCAGGGCACAATCCAGACAAACAGAACCAGGGAGATCATGGTGACGCCTGTAAGAAATTAAAGGCAGACAGTTATGGGCTTGTATTCCAGCAGGCACACGTAAGCGCCACAAGGTTCAGAGCAGACAGGGTTCAAATCCATATGCATCCCAGGGTCCATGTCCAAAGAACTTTTGATGGGAAAGGGCTGACTTGAGCATACAGGCAGATGACGGCAGAGCTGCTTGGGTGGCACAGTTCTGCTAGGCACAGCACATGAACCTGATCTATCTCAAGAGCATTCCAGAACCTTCTGCAATGCCACAGAGGCTGATGTCGTGCTAGGAGCCAGCCACACTGGAATAAAGACCCAAGGCTGGGTTAGCTAGCAATATCCAGTCAACACGTGGCCTGCCCTAACACGCCAAAGACTTTGTGAAGCCTTGTGTGTAAATTCTCTCTGGTATAATGAGAAACTTGTCATTTAGCTTTTTATTCATCCTCTCCCCAGACTGCCAAAATCCCCGCCTAGTTCTTTCTGGTGTCACGTTGCCCTTCCAATGCTGTTTGGATTTTGAGAGTTTGCAGCATGAGGAAGGTGAAGTTAAACAGAAGTGCTTTTGAATTAGTGTGGGCTTGTTCTCGAAGCTACCAGTGTGAGTTTGACCAAACTGCGGGAGGCAGTGGAAGACAGGAGTGCCTGGCATGCTCTGGTCCATGGGGTCATGAAGAGTCAGACACGACTAAACGACTAAACAACAACAGTGGATCGTCTTCTTGAATTTGAAGCACAGCCATGCGCAAAATAAATAGCTTTAAACAGGTCATACCAGAAGTAGAGGAAGCTAGTGTGAGCCAGGAAGCTGACGTTCAGCTCTTTTTATCTGTTTCCTTCCTTCACTGCCAAATTCCTGGGCAGCTCTTAACTACTGCCATGATGCTAACTGCCAATCAAGTCCTTCTTAGAGATATGAACTACATAGGTTGCTTTAGTCAAGCATCAGTTCCCATTTGCTGTAAGGGGATTACTGGAGATAATTTATATGGAGTTCTTTGAGGACTCTTGACTGTGATGTACATGCTTAGCATTGTTGCATTACTACAATTACCATTAAGATTGCTATCACCATAATCTCAGCTTCAGGAAACGGACAAAATACAGTAGGAGAAATAAGAAAAAGTGACTTGCCTTCCAAGGATGTTATGAAGATAAAACAATGACTATGCAGCATCTTAGATGCATTTGAAAGGTAAAGGCAATTCATTAATAAAACTCTGATCTTAAACATGGTTAAGTCATGGAACAGTGTACTATGTGAATTTGGCTTTATATATATATGAATGGGTGTCATTTCCTGCTCTGAGCTGTAGAGATGGGAGGAGGATAAATTCCAGTAACATAACATAAAAAATAAGACTCATCACTTCCCAAGCCTATCCTTAGATCTGGGTTGGTAGGGAATAAATTGTGTGTGCGTGGCATATTTGGGGGCGGGGGCAGGAATGAAACACACACTGCATCCTTTGCCATGGATCTTCTCATCTCAAATCACTTGCTGGAGAAATGTGTTACAAATTAATGTTATTTAGGGATTAAGAGCATGCAAAAGCAGGCTGGGGGTGGGGCTAATCTCTATTTCCCTCTGTTTGCAACTGCTTTTCACATACTGAGCAGTTACTGGTGAATTGCTCCATTAATACTGCACAATTATTGTAGTAATACCTGATGTCTGAAATACGCAAGCTGGTGCCTATTGAATACCATCTTTCCTTGTACGTTTTCAAAACCAGATGTATAAACTTTATCAAATTCTCATGCCCCTTTTGTTAGCCAGAGGGATGGAGGGGTCACAACCGGGGCCTCAGACATAAAACCTGCCAGAGCTTGATCCATAAAAAAAGTAGAGTAATGAGAAGTGAATGGGTCTGGACATCTGCAAAGTATTTCCCCATCATGGGGAATGACAGCATTAAGCAATGACAGCCAATCCACACACACATCTGAGTTTTACAGTCAGAATTTCCAGGTCAAGGGCTGTAGCCTCCAGGCAGACTTAATTTTTAAAGCACTGAGAAGCCAGAATAAATATATGTTGCTTCCACTCCGCCAGTGGTAATATCAGCATTTATAACTTTGCTTCTTAGGCGGAGAAATCCAGCAGCTGAGAAACAACAGGGCAGAAAGGGGCCGAGGAGCCATCACTGAATCTAAAGGCCAGCCACATTTGCTGGATAGAATGGAAAGCAGTGGTAGTGTTATAAGAATTTTAAGGTCTCAAATATAGAATAAATATTCATAAATGCACACATATCTAAATATATGAGCCATGTGTCTGAAATAGTATGGGAGAGCAATCCTGAAGCCATTTTGACTCTCCCAATGACCTCAAATATTCCCCTGCAGGAAGGGAGGCAAATGGGGAAAGCCTTCCTATTGTCTTTTTTGCTTGCAAATCCTCCCTTAAGGGCATATTTGTGTATGAATAGGGTGAGCCTGTGACCTGGATTCAGGAACTAAAGTATTAACCATCACAAAAGAATTGCCAGACTGCCCAGGTAATGTAATCAGTAACCATTATCAGGTATCCTGGCAGGCCGGATTTGTGCTGTAGATTGCCTCCTTCTGTGATATATGTAGTAAAAGGTAAAGGACTCCAGATGGTAAAGTCCAGTCAAAGGCGACTATGGGGTAGCGGCTCTCATCTCGCTTTCAGGCCGAGGGAGCCGGCGTTTGTCCACAGACAGCTTTCCAGGTCATGTGGCCAGCATGACTAAACCGCTTCTGGCACAACGGAACACCGTGACGGAAACCAGAGTGCATGGAAATGTGCTATATGTATGATGTTTTAGGGGGTGGTGGTCTCAGGCTACAGGGTGGGCAATTTCAAAAGTCTAGATAAGGGCTTGCGCGCCATTGTTCAGGGTTCTCCTCCCTCCTGCGTGTGGGGAGTGAGGACCATGTTGCAACAGTTCCTTGAATAAAGACCAGGCTTACTAGCTGCTTTGCTTCTGAATATACTCTGGTTGGCTTCTGTTATTTTCTGCTACTGATAGGGAACCCACTTAAGGACTCTATATGGGCTCTGGAATACCCCATAAGGGGAAGGGAGCAGTTTTTTCTTATAACAGCGGGAAGAATGCACTTCCTTCGTCCTTCCTACTTTATTTTACAGTGGACACTCGGGTTGTGAACGTGATCCGTGCGGGATGCACGTTCTGAACCCGCAGCGGCACATCTGTGCATGTGCGGGTTGCGATTCGGTGCTTCTGTGCATGCGCAAAGCGTGATTTAGTGCTTCTGCACATGCGTGATGGCCAAAACCTGGAAGTAACCCGTTCTGGTACTTCCGGGTTTCGGCGGTTTGTAACCCGAAAAAAATGCAACCTGAAGCATCTGTAATCCGAGGTATGACTGCATTTTATTTTATTTTATTTTTGGTGCAGAGGGGTTCTGTCCAAGAAAAGGACTGGCTTTCGATCCAGTGGCCTCTGGAACTCATCAGCTGAAGCCTTTGAGATACAGACTTGTAAGATGTTTAATTCTCATGCACAGTGTGATTTCCAGCTTACATATAAGGCACTCTTTCTTTCCAAAGCAAGAAGGGTCTAATCCAGTGGTGTTTGAAAGTAGCCAGGCATCAGGCACATTTTGCACCTGACTTTTGACTCCTTGCAGCCAAGGGAAGAGCGCCTGTTAACTCCACCATCTGGAGGTGCATGCCTGGGGATCGTTGGATCTGGGCTGTTTTCGCACACTTAGTACCCCACCCTGTAGAATTCTATCAGTTACGTTTTATCTGCACAATTGAAATGAATTTCTGGAACCCAAATGTTTTTTCTGTGCAGCCTGAGCAGGAGCAGTCACCATTAAGAAAAAGGGGTCAGAACAGGGCAATATATTTGTCCCTGGATCAAGTGACTTTTCTTTAAATTCTCAAGGCTCTTAACTTTGCTGAAGGTTGTCATCTGAATTAGTCAGAGGTTTAACTGAGAATCAATCACAGTCAATCATTTTAAAAATCATTGCCCCCAAATAGCAACTAGACATTCCGTTTTGGCAACTGTAACCTTGGTTTAAGGAGCCATTTGACACCTATATAATCTGAGCTCTAACACTGTAATCCAACAACTTTCAAACCTCCCCATGCCCCTCTATTGATCACTTGAAAACTGCAGTTTTTTTAGGGACTGTGTAATAAACTTTTTTGTTACTAAAACTAGCACCATATCATGAAGATCCCAGGTCAGGCCCCTGAGAAGGAGCCCTTTAACTGGGTGGTGTGTTTTTTTTTTTTGGGGGGGGGTGTTCAACTTGAGTAGACTCTACCAGTCAGTGGAGACAATACAGAGGAAGATTAACCAGTGTCCTGGCTCAGCAGAAGGCAGCTGAATCTTTGAACAGGCTAACAGCACATCCATATGATGCCTCAAGCAAAGAACTAGAAATACAGGAAGTCACTGAGGGGGTGGGAATAAATCATATTGGATGGGGAGGGGGGAGTTGTAATTTTTTCCATTGTGTGGGTTCCCATCATCTGTGTGGAGACCACAACTCCTTCTACTCTGTAGAGCGTTTACAATCAGCAGAGCTAAAATGGATCCTTGATTGCTGAAGAAATTAAATACTGTACGGAGACTCACCCACATCTGAGACACCCCTTCCAATAACCGCCCACCCCCAAAAAACTGTGCTGCTCTTTGGATATCTTACCAAGGTTTAATTTTCAGCCTAGGATCTCCAGGACTGAATTTGAGTAACAGCAGGGGTGATTCAGCCCTGGAACCTGTGTAGGGATATTCATCTACATTTGCCATCCTTCTTACTAAAAAGGGCTATTTTATAGTTCCCTTTTCAGACACTGTTGCTCTATAAATATTTATATCCTGTCTTTTACAATGTAAAGTTGCTCAAGGCAGCTGACAATAAAAAGAAAACAAAGCTCGGTCCAACTACATTTGCGACATGAACCATAAAAGCCACCCTCCAAAGAAATAAAAACCATGAGAACAAAAGTAGCGCAGATATAATTTATTTGTTGACTCATCAGTGTTGTGCTTAGAGTGCTGGACAAGGCACAGGGAATCCTACTCAGGCATGAGCCTCTGCACCAGTCACCATCTCTCAGCCTAGCCTACTTTACAGGGTTGTTGTGAGGCAAAATGTTTCTTGAGAAATGCTGCTATATGTAGGTCGTTTTCCCTTCAAACCACCTTCCATCTGATTTGAAAACCCAAAGCCACTTTCAGGGGGGTTGCAGGCATGGGGAAACCAAGCAGGTAATGGGAGTTGAGTGGAGACATTCATCTCCATCCCCATTTGCAACGTGCAAATGAAACTTGAAACGCAGCAGTGGGAAACCACCTCACTGTGTTTTCAGCCACTAATGTGTACATAGCCTGAGTTCAACAAAAGTGGCAGCAAGTACCGGTAGGTATGGCACTGCGGCCCAAGTCTACATTTTTGTTAGGTTCCAGCTAGCTTGCCAATGAGAGTTGTCTGAGGGAGGGGTAATCTGTAGGATCTAAGAACAGGAATTGACTTATGAAACGTAACAAGTCCTATTAATTGTTGTTATTGTCTTTTGATTTTCTCAAGTCCTATTTATTGAAAGGAAGGTGTTGGTGAAATCTCACTCTGCAATACTGTAATGGGGAAAAAGAAGCTGGATTCGGTTGTAGACTGTAGGATTTGATGCCCCTCTTTATTCTATCCTTTGACAACTGAATATGAATCCAGCCATTCTTGACATTAAATAGTTTAAACTCATTTTAATCTTGTATCTTTCTAATGTTGTAACCCACAAGGGAACCTAATGGTGAAGGGGTACTAAGAAATTGAATTGTTATTATTGATTTGAAGCTATTTGGAAAGATGGGAGGGTTTTTTTTTTTGCCTTCACCTGAGCTTTTGTTTGGTAGATAAGGGGAGTAGACTGATCCTGTTAGAAACTTTAATTTGACCTCCAAAGGCAAAAGGTTACGTGGCAACTGCCACTTCAGACCAAATCTGTGTGGCTACAGATTCTAAACTGTTGGAATTTGTGGGGGGTAAAATTGTGGGGGGTCTCTAGGAGAAACAGGGCTAGGAGGTTAGTATAAAAACAGCACATCCTCTGATCAGAACATGACACATAGGAGCCATATCCTAGCGGCTGAGGGGGCTTTGGCCCCCCAATAAACTATTTTAGGGGGCCGTGCTCCCCAAGTTGATGGGTATTGCCATTTAAATTATGTGATCTGTTATGCGGGATGGGTCTTACCTGGGCCCCTACAATATTTTATTCAGGTTAGCACCCCTGACACAACACCTTAAGGGTAGTGTGGAGTCTTCAAGTCTAAAAGGGTAGTTAGTAATTGTCTGGTGTGGAGTTCAGCAAGAGGGAAGATAACGATACCAGGAATGAACTTGGCCCCTCTCTCTGTCCCCCCCCCCCCGCCCCAGTTTCAGAAGTTGGAACTTAGCTGTTGTTGAACCAGCATAATGATTCCCTGGGACTCTTCCTATTGCAAAGTTTCTGTGCGAAAGAGGAAAGTTTTACAAGGGTTGCACAGACAGACAACTCTCATAAATTAAACACTGCGTTTTCCCCAGTGCAT